>NC_083364.1:76840000-78193928 GCF_030254825.1 Meriones unguiculatus
CATCTTTCCCTATTTTAGCAAGCTACAGTAGTTTTGTTTTGATGAGGTGAACTTTGTTACATTTACTAATTAAAAATTTAAATTTTTTGTTTGTTTGCAAAGTTGTTGAGGAGTTAAGAGAAAATGTATTATGGGAAGGACTTGGTGATAATGTCAATCCATAAATGTCTCATTGCATAGTATGGAAAGATGCTCAGGTCTGATTAATAGCCAGGAGAAGGGGATGAGAATGGGTAGATAGGTGAGGTCATCCTCCATCTGAATCTCTGACTATGCTGAGGTATAGCAAAGGCAGATATTTCAAGAATAAATCAAAATTATATTTATAGTTAGGAATCAAAAGTTCTATACTTTAAGGATATTTATTTTGAATTTTGGGTTTCTTTTTTTTTTCTATTTCAGATTTTTATTTTTATTTTTTTATTGTTAGTTACATTTTATTAACTCTGTATACCAGCTGTAACCCGCTCCCTTATTCCCTCCCAATCCCACCCTCCCTCCCTCAGCTCCTCCCTGCCCCTTTCCAAGTCCACTGATTGGAGAGGACCTCTTCCCCTTTCATCTGATCCTGTTTTATCAGGTATCTTCAGGACTGGCTGCAAAGTCCTCCTCTGTGGCCTAGCAGGACTGCTCCTCCCTTGGGTGTTTGGGAGGTCAAAGAGCCTGCCATTGAGTTACTGTCAGAAATAGTCCCTGTTCCCCTTACTTTATAGTATCATTGCATGTAATGGAAACAGATTGTTATTGGGGAATATAATGCATTTAATTGTAAGTTATTTTTTATCTAGTACATAGTATATAATCAAATTAAAACTATGATTTAAAAAGGAGTAATTTGATTTTATTTTGTACACTTTAATGCAATTATTCTTTTATATTTTTATCATTTTTCTTACATCCTAATATGTAACAAATGTGTGGTGAAAAATATTTTGGAGGAAATTTAACAAATCACAATCTTCATTAAGATATTTAAGTATTTTGGTATACAAAATAAAATTCCTCCAATCATTTAAGCAAAGGAAAATTAACTGTTCTTTTTCATAAAGTATCCTTAATTTTATTCTTGCCTAATCTAATTTTTTCCTTTTTGTTTATTACCAAGTATAAAAATCCAAATATATTTACATATTGCTCCAGTAGAGAATATATTTTAAACATTTTTGAATATAGAGAGATGCGTGTTTTTACTGGCGCACTCACTGTACTTCTGAAAGACAGTGACAGACCTAGGAACATTGACTGGGGAAGATGAACGTTATTAATAAAACACTTGAGAATAAAAGACCTACTCACATGTTTTGCAAAGTAAGTGTGTTCTCACTCTAAGTAAAATGTCTACATTATGTACTATAGTAATGGAATATCTATGAATGAATTTTGAATCATTTTTCCTGCTCTGCTAAGCTACAGAAAGCAGATGAGATGTACATTCTGAATTTAGAAAATATGTTCAGCTTCAGTGTCAAAGAATGGGTGGCTAACAATAACTTAAACACAAAGATAACTGAAATATTTAACCAGATATTGAAAATGTATCCATCATTAATTAAAACATATATATATATATATCATAAGTTACATAGAGTACGATGATATTCTTCAAGAGCAAATTCCATGGTAGTTTAAAGTAAATGTTTTTTCATAAGATGCCTCTAGACAAAGGGCATAATTGGTATGAAATAGCTGACTGGGCATAGCAGAATTCTTTTTAACCAATATTCTTCTTTCTTTTTGTTTTTACTCCTCTATGATAATAGTCATACTTCCTCAAAACATGGAGACATTTTGTTTTTCTTTTGTCCCTGCTCTAATCATACAACTGAATAGAAAGTCTTATATGCGACATCTATGTATGTCATTACAGATGTCAAAATCTTTTGCTTTCTTGTGTTTCTTCTTGATTATGTTTATTTTGGTAACCGCTAACTTTATAGTTTTACATGAACATTTGTATATTTTGTTCATGAAGGCAACATGCTAGATCATTGAACATACTACAGAAGGAACATAAAATGATTTTTGTATTCAGAATAACCATTTGTGTTCCGTACTCTGAATGAAATAGATAATTATCCTAGGGAAGTGGTGCAGTCATCTGGCATCTACAGACACCAACATATGCACACATATGCACATGTAGGCAAAACATGTGTACATATTGTTATATATCAAACCCAAGGCCTCAAAGGTTTTCTAACACTGAACTGTATCCTCAGTCTGCTGAAATATATTTTGTAACTTCTCTTCTAAAGAAAAATAAAACAGGACAAGTGGAGAATGAAATAATATACATGTATACACACACACACACACACACACACACACACACATATATATATATATATGAGCAAGCACGTTCGACAGGTTGGATTATTCCTATTTTCTTTTTTGTAAAACCATCATCAGAAATTTTGATGAATTTATATTGTTTTGTATGTATTCTTGTGCGAAATAACTAAACATGTAAACTTAAACATTTTTATAAAAACTAAAAAGTCTCATCAATATATTCAAGAAAACATAAGGCAGATCATTAATGCAGTATTAACATAGGCCCTTTGACTGGAGCAATCATAAATACATTATTCTACTTATGATTTTTAGGAAGAGTAGAAAATCAATTTTCTCAAAGGAAAAAATAGAGCTTCATGTACAAAGGGCAAAAATGATTTTCAAGCTTGTCAGTCAAATTAGAAGTTGATTTCATATATAAAACCTAGCTTTTAAAGAATCTGTCACTATAAGTACAATCTGAAATGTTTTAATCTATGTAATAAATCGTCATGAAATACATGTATGTACATGTGTACATAATCAACATATGTGAAAATGAATATTCTAGATGCTTGAAAATTAGATGTTATATTGCCTGGACAAAAATGCAGGTTGTTATTGTATCAGTAGTTAGACTTTAGCGGGGACTCTGTGACACGATGCAGGGAGGCTGGCTGTGAGTGAACACTGACCAAGGGCCAAGAAGGTCAAATCAAGGGGTTAAAACCCAGCAGCATACAATCTAGAGGAGCAGGGGAAGTAAGAGTCAGAGAGGGTGAAAGTTATAAAAGAAAAAACAAAATGGGATCAAAGTTTGATTGAACAGGATGAGTGGCAAAAGTCACTGTGTAAAGAAAAGTTACTCCTAGTCTCTGGGAAAAAAAAGTGCTTGTGAATTTTCTTGAATGAAAAATAGTTACAGATTATATATTGTTTTAATAACTTTCTGCTATGACCACATACAAAGAACAGCATTTTTACAAAGATCATTCTGAATAAGGTATCCCAGAAGCAGAAAGACACACATGCTATATATTCACTTCTAAGTGGATATTAGACATATAACAGAGAATAACATACTAAAATCTGTACACCTAAAGAAGCTAAGCAAGAAGGAAGACCCTGGGTAAAATGCTCAATCCTCATTCAGAAAGGCAAACAGGATGGACATCAGAAAAGGGAGAAAACAGTGAATAGGACAAAAGCCTACTACAGAGGGCGACTGAAAGATTATACCCAGCAGGTATTGAGGCAGATGCTGAGACTCATAGCCAAACTTGGGACAGAATGCAGGGAATCTTATGAAAGAAGGTGGAGGTGAAAGTCCTCTAAGGGACAGGCGCTCCATAAAGAGAACAACAGAATCAAAAAATAATCTGGCCTCAGTGGTCTTTTCTGAAACTGTTATCCAACCAAGGACCATGCATGGAGATAACCTAGAACTCCTGTACAGATGTAGCCCATGGTAGTTCAGTGTCCAAGAAGGTGTCCTAGTAAGGGGAACAGGGACTGTCTCTGACATAAACTCAATGGCTGGCTCTTTGATCACCTGCCCCTGATGGGGGAGAAGCCTTATCAGGCCACAGAGAAAGACAACAGAGCCAGCCCTGATGAGATCTAATAAGCTAAGTTCAGATGGAAGGGTACCTCCCCTTTCTGTAGATTGGGGGGGGGGCATGGAAGAAGAACAAGGAGGGAGGGTAAGATTGGTAGGGGATGGGGGAGAGGCCTACAGCTGGGATACAAGGTGAATAAATTGTAATTAATTAAAAATAAATCTTTTTTTTTAAAAAAAAAGAAAAAAATGAAAAAGATTTGAAAGCATACACCCACAACAAAAAAAAATACACTTCAACATGATGATTGTCTATAAATTGATAATATTTACCTTGCTGCTAAATTCTCTGTACATGACCATCCATGGATTTGAGCTACTTATTCAAGAAATCTATATCTTATTTATTCCACTTGAAGTGGAAGAAAAGCTTAAAAATGATAAATCCCACTGAAGCCAACTATAAACAACATTTGATTCATATAGACTGAAACTTGTTATAAGTAACGAATGATTTAGATAGAGCACATTTAACACTGTCGAGCGGTGAGCATTTATTATGGGAACACCACTGCAGAAGAAGCCATGGTAGATAGTGAACCATCAATCAGATGCAGCCCCACAACAAATTGTACCTTATCAACTGCTTTAATATGTCATGAAGCTTCCAAATAGACATCACTGGACCATTTGTTACGCATAAACTACTTTTTCACTGACAAAGCAAAGGACATTTGGTATTTTCATTTATATGTAATATCAGAATAAATTGATGAGATCTAGACATCTAAAATAGAATTTCTATGTGGACAGGTTATTGAAATTCAGAGCAAGCTCATTCGCCCAAATTAGTCATGAAGAGGATGTTTCATTCTCCAGGTTTTACAAATGTTTTAAGAGTAATGTATTTAGGTTTTCAAATGCTAACATTAAATATTATTTTCAACATGTGTTTTTGTTACATTGGAATGTAGAAAATACGTTTACTACATTTTTTGTTTTGAATCTAAGTTATTGAAAGATTTTCAATAAACAAAGGGAGAAGAGTTTTTAAAAAATGGTGTGTCTGAATGCCAAAGAACATACACAAGTATGTTATTAAGAAATAATTACTAAAAAATAATAATTACTAATGCTACAAAAGTAGTTATTTTAGGGAGATCACACTTGTCCCCTCACAGTAGGAAATCCCTTCTATCACCTTCGATTGCCTATCAAGTTTATCTCCCCTTGGAATAAATTGGACATACCTGTGTTCTGGTCCCAGTTATGTATAATTATGCTTTTTATTATGTTCTTAATTATACTATGCGCTAGTTGAAGATTTGACACCAATAATAACCAGTTCCTACATTATACTGTCCTTAAGGTTCAAAATATATCTCTCATGTAAGATATATTATTAATAACCAGTTTCAAACACAACCTTATTTTCAGATGTGTACATAGAAAAGGTAATCACAGATTTTGATTTTAAATTGCTGTTTTCACATTTCAAATGTCAGATCAAATGTGGAGGTATATTTTATTTTAATTTTTGCATGATAATCTGGTTTTCCAACAGCCAGACTATTTTGCTATATTGCCCCTTTAAAAATTTTCCTATTGGATCAAATGTATGATTGAGATCCCAGCTGTCTTAAAGAAATTTACTACCATTGAGAGTGAAAATCAAAGGACTGTGACATGAAATCTAAACAGAATGTTTTGTTCTTTCTTCAATTTAGATAAACTGTTTAACCTGAAGAATTTATTTTTTCCTTAAATGTTGGTTTTATTTTTAATTATGTGTATATTTTTTTAAATATTTGATCACGTGTGTGTTTGTGTGTGCGTCCATATGCAAGCTAGTACTTATAGAAGCCAGAGGAGGGTCTTGGATCTCACATAGCTGAAATATAGGCAGTTGCTAGCATGAGACATAATTCTAGAAAATAAAATGTGACCTCTCCAGGAACAGAAAACACACTGAACTCTCAAGCTGTCTCTCCAGTTTAGGAAATTATTTCAAATTTGTATTTAGCCATTGCATTACATTTGAGACCATTAACTCCATGCAAGTGTTCACTGAGGGTGCATAACAGAAAACAGCCATGTAATTTTATTTTGCATTGTTCCAGCCACATGTCACATAGGTGATGAAATAGGCTCTGCTCCTATTGACAAGTCTCCTGGCCCTGTATCCATCACGGAGCACATGCGTGGTACCACCTGGCTCCATCATGCCATAGTGTACAGTGTGGTCAGGGTTAAAGAAAATTGCACATCACATTCTTACATTTGCTGTGTCTGGACTGTGCAGGTTAGCTGATTCCTCTGATCTTCCTGTTCTCTGTCAAATGTACCTAGTCTGGCATTGTGGCAGAGCAAATGCTTTGTACTCTCTTGGATTTTGGTGTCTTGTCATTCATTACAGGGTTGAATATATGTTACAATTACTGACACACTTCATAAAATACATGATACATTATATATAGGACAACTAATAGACAAATTTAGAAAATATTTTCAAAAGAAAAATAATTTCTTTTGATATTTTTAATTTTTTAATATTAATCACAGACTATTTACTTTGTCTCCCAGCTGTAGCCCCCCTCCCTCTTTCTCTCCCAATCTCACCCTCCCTCCCTCATCTCCTCCCTGCCCCTTTCCAAGTCCACTGATAGGGGAGGTCCTCCTCCCCTTCCATCTGACCCTAGCTTATCAAATATCTCCAGGACTGGCTGCAATGTCTTCCTTTGTGGCCTAGCAACGTTGCTCCTCCCTTGAGGGCTGAGGGGTCAAAGAGCTATCCATTGAGTTCATGTCAGAAATAGTCCCTGTTCCCCTTACTAAGAAAGAGGACCTGGAGTAAGATGATCAATCTCCATTTAGGAAGACAAATGGGATGGACATTGGATGTAGGAGAAAACAAGTAACAGGACAGGAGCCTACTACAGAGGATCTCTGAAAGATTCTACCTAGCAGTGTATCAAAACAGATGCTGAGACTCATAACCAAACCTTGGGCAGAGTGCAGGGAATCATATGAAAGAAGGGAGCATTAGTGTGACCTGGAGAAATCACGAGCTCCACAAGGACCAAATATATCTGGCACAGGGATCTTTTATGAGACTGTTTCTCCAACCAAGGACCATGTATGGTTATAACCTAGAACCCCTGCTCAGATGTAGCCCACGGTAGCTCAGAAAAAATAATTTAAATCTTTATTACTATGTAATGAAGAAACATCATCAAATAATTAAGTTGCCAGAGTTAATATTTCTGGTCATATCTTTATATTAGATAATAAAATATTCACAGGACTGTTTTATTTCATTTTATATGCCAATACAACCTGAGGGTTTGATGGGAACATAGAAATGATTTCTCTCATAATGAAGATTATATTATGGTCAAATTTCAATGACAATAAAAATCAGTGTCCTTGACGTTGGTGTATCATTATTTAATGATTCACCACCTTATTAGTATAATAAGACATTGCTTATTATATTAATGTAATCATGGAATTTCTGAGTACCACTAAGTATAAGAAGACTTCTTTTGCATTTCTCCTGTTTGGGGATAAATAAAAGTATATAAAAATCTTTTTAATTGTCTCTGAAACATCAGCTATATCTTTGTTTGTTTGTTTCTTTCTTTCTTTAAATTTCATTTTCTAAAAGATGCAAAGAAGACCATTCCCACCCTGTATCCAGGCCAATCAGCCACTACTTTACATTTTCTTATTTAAAACATTTGTCAAAATATTCGTCATTCATCATTATCTGTGAGTTCTTTTTTGTAGTTTCCAAACATGGTGTCTATTATATATATATATATATATATATATATATATATATATGTATGAATATATACATATATAAACATACATATTTTATATGTGTTATAAGAATGTTTATTTAGTGTGAATCAGACTAAACTTTTGACATTCACCTATCCCTACTTAACAAAAATTTTATTAATGTCAACCGATTTCATTGATATTTAAGCAACTCAATTTTTACCTAAAACATTTATATTTCTGTAGACTGAAATATGGTCAGTTTTCAAGATCACAGTTTACTTTTGATACGGGAAGATTTAAATTCAATTTTAATTGATAAAATCAGGAAGTTAAAATTTTTGCTTTATAATACTGAAACTAACACTGATGACCAAACTCCTAACTAGCATTAATTTTGCATCGTTCTGATACAATATATGTGTTTTTGTGAATGAATTGAAAAACTATTGATAAAATGTGCTTTCCAAAATTAAAAATTGTAAATTCTATAAAGGAGTTATATAAGGTTGATGAACACCTATTTCTATAGACCAAAACAAATTAAATTTTAAGTTAGTACAATAAAAACAAGGTATGGTAAATATCAAATTATATATAAAAATAACTTATTATGTTATTAAAATATACATGCTATTAGTGTTATGGATATAAATGGATTCTGAACACTCATGTGTTGGTCACTCCTGCACTATATAGAGGGGAAGCTTTGAGGAAGTGGTAGGGTGATGAGCATATAGAGACAGCTTCAGATAATTCAACTGATAGATTGGCAACTGGATGAGCTAGTCTCTAGATGTGTCTCCTCTTCAAGAATTTTGGTTTTCCTGCTTTTTCAAGGCATAGCCACATTTTGCCACAAGAGTTCATGATGCTCTGGCTCATCAAGTGTCAATCAAATGGAGCAAGCTAACCATGACACCAAAAAGAGTCAAAATCCTCGAAATGTAATGCTCTTTCTTGGCTATTTAACAGTGGGGATAAAAGCCAACTAACACAATTTCTGTATCCATTCCTAAACTGAGGGTCATCTGGGTTTTTCCAGCTTCTGGCTATTACAAATAAAGCTGCTACAAACATGGTTGAGCAAAAATTGTGGTACATCTATACAATGGAATATTACTCAGCAATAAAAAACAAGGAAATAATGAAATTTACAGGCAAATGGGAACTGGAAAAGATCATCCTGAGTGAGGTATCCCAGAAACAGAAAGACACACAGGGTATATAATCACTCATACATGGATATTAGACATACAATATAGGATAAACCTACTAAAATCTGTACACCTAAAGAAACTAATTAAGAAGGAGGACTCTGGCTAACATGCTCAATCCCCATTCAGAAAGGCAAAGAGGATGGACATCATAAGAAGGAGAAAACAGGAAACAAGTTGGGAACCTGCCACAGAGGGCCTCTGAAAGGCTCTACCATGCAGGGTATCAAAGCAGATACTGAGACTTACAGCCAAACTTTGGGCAGAGTGTAGGGAATCTCATGAAAGAAGTGGGAGATAGTAAGACCTGGACAGGACAGGAGCTCCACAAGGAGTGCAACAGGATCAAAAATTCTGGGCACAGGGGTCTTTTCTGAGACTGATACTCCAACCAGGGACCATTCGTGGAGATAACTTAGAACCTCTGCACAGATGTAGCCCATGGCAGCTCACTCTCCATGTGGGTACTCGAGTAAGGAGAACAGAGATTGTCTCTGACATGAACTGATTGGCCTGAGGGAGTAGCAGCCTTACCAGACCACAGAGGAAGAAAATGCAGCCACTCTTGATGAGGCCTGATAGACTAGGATTAGAGGGAAAAAAAGGAAAACCTCCCCTATCAGTGGACTGTGGGAGGGGCATGGGTGAAGAAGGGAGAGGGAGGGTGGGATTGGGAGGGGAGGAAGGAGGGAGCTACAGGAGGGATACAAAGTGAATAAACTGTAATTAAAAAAAGGAAACACAGCATTGACTGGAATGTAAACATATTCCACGATTTAATGCCCGTTAGCCTTACAAAAATGATCATATTTTTGAGAAAATAATTTTAAATGTTTTCACATGAAGTTTCAGATTCATGGTCAAAAACAGTAACACCATAAGACATACGCTAAATATAATGAAAAAATAATTATTTAAAATGTTATGTCAGACGAGATCAGGGGTGTTCAGGGTGGTATGGCCACAAAGAGGGTATTATAGAGAAAGAGGGGTGTGGGAGCTGAGTAAACAGAAGCCCCACAAAGAGACCAACCAAAGTAAAAGATCTGAGACCAGGGCGACCTGCAGAGACTGAGGCAGTAACCACGGACCAAGCCCAGAGAGGACCTAGAACCCCTGCGCAGATGTGGCCGATTGACAGCTCAGTCTCCATGTGGATCTCCGAGTGAGGGGAGCAGGGGCTGCCTCTATCATGAACTCAGTTGACTGCTCTTTGATCAATCACCCCTGATGATGAGGTATCGCCTGGCCACCAAGGAAGAGGATCCAGGCAGTCCTGTTGAGACTTAACAAGCTATGGGCAGATGGCGATAGTGGAGAACTCCCCATTTCAGTGGACTAAGGGCAGGGGATGAAGGGAAGAGGGAGGAAGGATGGGACTGGGGGAGTTGAGGGAGGGGACTTCTATCGAGATATATAATGAATAAATTGTGAAGAAAAAATACAAGTTATAATTTTAAAAATATGTCAAATATCACAATTATCATATATATATATATATAATTATATATACTATATGTTACACATTTAAAATTGTGAATTTTTGACAGTTTTTCCCTTGCCTTCTCATGGAATCTACCTGATATATCCACCATAAAAATTAGAAAAACGTAATTTTAAGACTTCTATTTTAATCCTATTCACAGAAAATACTTGAGCACAGCCTGCTAAGGAATACTCCCATGCGTTTAGACAGTCCTCTTAAATTATCCTAGAAATAAACTCACTGAAATTGTTGCGGAGTAATTGCATACCAGATTTTCCTTCCTTAAATCATTAATGATTTTATGCAATTAATCATTTCCATATCTAGAAAAACATTCATTCTCAAATTCAGTGTGTGTGATAATGCAATAGCTGTCAACTTATGCTAACTAGTTATTTCAATGCTTTGGCCCAGATAATTGATATTCAGAAGATGAAGCTATTGTAATATTCCAAATCTTATAAATAAATATATAAATATCAGAGAAACCTAAGTGTGGTGTGATATAAAAATACTGCCAGGGTGCTTTCATTTCTTTAATAAGACTTCATAAATTGAGAGTAGCAGATCTGTTTGTAATATTCTGATTTTCACTGAACTTCACTAATCATAAAATCACATTTTCCTATCAAAGCAAATAACACACTTCATATTTATTCTTGTTTTTTTTTATTTTTCTACAAAACCAGACTATTTTACATTCCAATAATTTTTGCTAATTGGATCTTTTTGTTTGTTTGTTTAGGTGTGATTTTTTTGGTTTTCCGAGACACGGTTTCTCTGTGTGGCCCTTGCTGTCCTGGAACTTGCACTTGAAGACCAGACTGATCTTGAACTCAGAGAGCTGCTTGCCTTTGCCTCCTGAGTCCTGGGGTGAGAGGTTGTGCCGCCATACTCTTCAATGGTAGGTACACCTTAACTGATAAAATTAAACACATTTTATTTTATTCGCTCAATGAGAGATTTTTATTTCCATAAAAATCAGTATAACACCATGAGGCATCTGAAACTTTACCCATGTTTTGAATGAATAGTGTGTAAATCACAGGAAGCTTCAGTCTTGAACTATCAACCCACAACAGACAGTTTTAGGTACTTTAGAAGATGAAAGCACTTGCAGTTAGGCTAGATGAGGAAAAAAAAAATCTCTGTGAATTTTTCTGCTCTATAAATCCTGAAAAGAGGCCAAGTAACCAAGACATGTAGAAATCGCCTTAGATTACTAGGTGTGAAGGATTTTTTAATAGTGTTTTTTTCTATTAATAAGTCAACCTATAAATTTATCAGGGTAAGCTGGGATTGTAGGGACTCATGGGCGTACTCTATTTAATTCAAGGAAATTGGGTCCATGAACTTACTAGATCTGCTACACCAAGGAGAGGCTGTACCTCTCTCATTTTGACTCCATAAATCCATAGTCATGTAACCCTACAATAACTTGGCCTCATAACAATCAATCTGCTGATACCCTGTGTGTATCGTGCTGTCTCTGGAGTTTGAGCTAGGTATCCAGTTGTTGACAAGGCTTACTTAACTGTCTATGTGTTCACCCAACTGGATATGGACCTAGACAACCACTTGCATGTCTTGAACCCTTGCACCAAATTTTCACCTCACTCTCAAATCGCAGCTCCCTCTGGCTACTGGTCTGGTCCATTATCTCATTATATCAAGAATCTCTCAGCCTTAGTCTGAAATTTGCTGTTGTCTCTCTTACTTGTACTCATTCTGCCAACCATATATCTACACCAAGATACAAATATATATTGACTGTATTGAGTTATTCATTTTAGTAATTGAGACTAATAAAAGAATCTGCCATTCCCTCAGACATGTAAGTGGGTTTATATTACAAATTGTTATTTAAACCACTAAATATTGGCAAACTTTTGTTATTCAATAAATTGTATCACTGTAAAAAGATCATTTAACTAACGATATTACCTGAGTATTGACTGAATCTTCTTTTTAAGAAAAACATTATTGCCTCATGATTGTCAGTTGTGAAGCTAGAAAAGTGAGCCCTCCCCACTGTACTTGAAAGATTTGCTGTTGACCCTCAAAGTACTTTCATGAGGACCTAAGTCTCATCTTCTATACTGATATTTTAAACAGGAGTCAGGTTGGAGGAGAAATCATGTCAGGGAATACTGAACATGGCTGTGCTGTGTTTAAAACAGCTGCATGCTTCTCTGCTCTGATGAAAGCTGAATGTGAATGCTATGCTATGATCGTCCATAGAATTTCCACTGCTTTTCCATGTTTATGTATTATTCAGGCAAATAGTGACCCTGAAATAGAAAAATGCTTCTTATCTCTTAAAACTTTTATTGAGCAGGATTCAAAATGCACAGTTAAGTGCTGTTCTCTGTGTGCTTAACTCATGGGGGGAAAAAAGCTGTTTGCTGCCTATTTTAGTATCACTGGCGACAAGACAGACAAGAAAGCATACACTAAGAGTCAGGGAGATACATATGAAAAATTAAAAGTTTAAAATTAATTTGAACTTGCAGTGTACCACGTGAAAAATCTAAAAATCAATTTCCACATGGAACAGCTTGAAAGTTTTCCTTGCCATCTGGGTTTGGACCTGGCTCATTCAATTCCAGTTCTGCCCTGGTGAATGCTCCAATTTTATATATACTATATGGAAATGATAATCTCCAAGATGCCTATGCCTCTCTTGTGAGATTTTTACATTTTAGTTGTTGTGTTTTCTCATATGAATATTTCTCTCCAAACATTTTTCTAATGCTGTATATATCTTTATTTTAAGCCATGTATGATATTAATGTTTGGTTTATTGAAGTAATAGATAATAATTGCATTTTCAAAAATAATGTTATAATTTATTCGTTGGCTATTTGGCTAAAAAATACTCTAAAAATATAGTAAGAATTTGTAACATATTTTGTAAGCCTAAAATAAAGATTGATGAATTCAAAAGAAGGGGAAACAATTTAATTTTGACTATTCAAATTACAAAGCAATTAAAATGCAATGCTAGTATATAGACATATGATTAAATACTATTATTCATATGAAGCATCAGTGCAATGCTACCAGATAAATTGAACAATTAACCATTTAGTGTTCACTTTTTTTTTTTTTTTTTTTTTTTTTTTGGAGACAGAGGGCTAGCCTCAAATTCAGGATGTGTTGTTGAGAATGATGTGGAGCTTCTAATCCGGTTATCTCTACCTTGCAAGTGGTAGGATTACAGGTATGTGCCACCAAGCTCAGTTTATGCCCAGTGTTAGGAGATGTTAGGGATGGCATCCAGGGTTTTCTGCATATTAAGTAAGCATTTTACCAACTGCATTAAACCCAGAACATTAGGGGGTTTTGTTTAAGTTTTTTTTTTAGATACATGTGTCTGTTATGGTAGTTATAACAATTTTTAGCATACCACTGTTTTCTAAAGAAAGAAATTAAAAATAGTGTCAATTATTTTACATATACATTATTTGGTCCACAAATGCAGTTCTATGATAATCTGAGAACGTTAAAAGAAGACAAAGCCAAACTCAGTTTTCACTTCTCACAAAAGATTGAGGCATAGGTCAATGCTTCTTATGTTTGATGGCAGTTGCAAGAAATTTAGCAAGCATAACTGACGATGCTGTAAAGTTAGCCAAATAGCATATATCAGCAAAAAGATGAATATAAGACAGTGGGGGTGAAAGTCACAAGAACTTAACCAGCAAGGAGAACATTAAAAACAAAAACAAACCTGTACACTAACAGACTCAGTGATTCTCAGTAGTTCCTTGAAGTCAATGAAAGATCATCCAAATTTCCGTGTTACAGGTAACATTGACTTCCAATACCTTTAGCTCATCTTCTAAAAATTATTAGTCATAATTTTTCTTTGGAAAAGCATGCTGCTATTCCTATTATATTTAACTCTTATACCCAACAATCTACATAGACTGTTTCAAACAGATGTATGAAGTTATAATGATGTATATGTATATACACACACAGCATTTAAAACTGTAACTGTAAATCTCAAATACTACCAATAATTTAATTAAGATTTGAAAAAGCTTTTTAAGGAGAGATATAGCTGAGCCATAATTATAGGTTTTTAACAGTATAAAATCCCTTCAAAGTATATATTTATAGCCAGTAATTGAGGTAAACTATCTAATTTACACATGTAAATAATTCGGTGCCACAGCATAAATATAGATTAATTATATACTAGATGTTTATAGATACATTCATTACTGATTTTAAATCTCTATATGTGTGTGTATTGACATGCATGCCAATATCTCATAGAAATAGTAAAAGTTCCCTTAAAATTTTGTGCAAATTACTTTGAACTGTGAAACCATTTGAAATGTTTTGCACAGAACAGTCACTCCATGGAAAGTAAACAGTTTTCAATGGGATGTTTTCAGGAAATATGGTATTAAAGATGAGATTGGTGTACAGGTACAATTATTTTCTTTTTTCCTTTATTCAAGTTGCATCCCCCTTGTTGCAGCCCCCTCCCTTGTCCCCTCCCTTGTCCCCCCAGTCCCATCCACCCTCTTGCTTCTCCCCCTGTGCCCTTTGCCTAGTTCCCTAGTAGGTGAGGACCTCCTCCCCTTCTATCTGACCCTAGCCTATCAGGTCTCTTCAAGGCTGGCTGCATCATCTTCCTCTGCGGCCTGGCAAGGCTGCACCCGGCAGGAGGGTGGTAATCAAAGAGCTGGACACTAAGTTCATGTCAGACACAGACCCTGAACCCCTTACTAGGACACCCACTTGGAAACTGATCAGCCAATGATTTTCCTTTGAACAGGGCAGTCTAGATCCTCTCCGCGCAGCATGGTCGTTAGTTGGCAAATTGGTCTCTGCAGGCCCCCCTGAGCTTACGAATTTTAGCTCTGTTGTTCTCCTGGTGGAGTTCCTGGCCCCTCCAGGTCTCTCTATCTCCCTTGTCTTCCATAAAGTTTCCTGCACTCCTGCACTCTGCCCAAAGTTTGGCTATGAGTCTTAGTATCTCCTTCGATACCCTACTGGATAGAGTCTTTTAGAAGTTTTCTGTGAAAGGCTCCTGTCCTTCTCTTTGTCTTCTCTTACTTCCAATGTCTATGCAGAGACCTGTGTGGATTTGGGAAGCTACTTCATGTTTCTTTTTTTTTTTTTTTTTTTTTTTTTTATGACCACCAAATTTTAAGCTGGTAACTGTTACAGGAGTGATTTAACAATGTATCCCTGTCTCTAGAGCACAGTCTTGGCCTTTATTTCAGGCTGGTGTCTACTTCTTTTATGACAGAGCTTAATTCTTTTGCTGTGATCTTTTCATAAATTGAGAGAATTCATAAATTTATATTTGTACCCCTCTTAGAAAATACACTCATAATTTTTAAAATAATTGTTATGAAAATACCAATTGTTTTCTCTATGTAAGAATAGTGGATTATTGATTAGCCAGTTCTATGGTTCTTGAACTCAAGCAATAAGCATTCAGATACACATTGTTGCTTAATGATTATGTTTTATTGTTTGACCACATATTAATGAACTGAATACTCTCCCACTTTACTCAACTCCAAGACTCCATAAAAAATAAATTCGAACCATAGAGCAGGCTTAATTTTGTTGTGCAAGTAGGCCCAGTCATTCAAATATAACTGAAACTGCATTACAGTAACAAGTACACTGACGCACAGTAATGTAATCCCATCCTTAAATATCATTACTAGTTAAAATTTCATATTGAATTGATACATATAAACTATGGTTTTCACGGAAAGAACCTAGTTGTCCTACCTCACTCTAATTTAGCAACATAAACTATTTCTCAAGTCATTTGTATTTCGTTATGAATTACAATAGTAATCCAATAAAGAGACACTGAGATACATCAATTTAAAACCTTTATCCTTTAAAAGTCAGTATACATTTTATATGAAATGGAGAAACCAGTAAGGCAGTGAGATCATCAACATGCACCACCAAGAAGATAAGGGATATGGATGACTGATTTAATGGTGTTACTGATTTTTTCTTTTTTTCTAAATTAAGGTATTTGATGTTCTCCGGAAAAGAAATTAATGAAAATATGGTTTGAGTATTTGTACTTTCCTCTTACAATTGCCCCACCACCACATATTTTAGTTTTTAATTTGGTAATTACTCATATGAAGATGTATTAATAGAAAAAACTTATTTCAAAGAAAAACAATCCAAGAAAATGAAATAGGACATTCTGGAGTCTAGACATTTGTATGTATAATAGCTGTGTACTATCACTGCATGTTTCTGTTATCTAACACATTAGCAACTTTCAAAACCATTTTTTTGGCAAAGTTGTACACCATCCTTGTGGTTCCAGTTATGGAATTTGGATATTTGGTATCAGTTTCACATTTTAAGTTTCAAATTTTGAACCTTCAGTTGCAATCTTTAAGTAGTGCTCTTGGATGAAAATGGTCTTGAGGATTCGGCAAACATTGCTGAAGAACAATTTTCAGCTTTCAGGACATCTCAGGTACTTAAAGTATTCTAGTATTTGAAAATATAAAGATCTTTCTACAATTTTTACTTTCCCCCTTTTTCATAAATATTTCTGGTTTCAATGACCTTGGCTTCTTAATCATAGGAAAGTTGTTCAACAGCAAAACAATAACTAATCAAGATTTCTATTTGATTCACATCATCTCCAACTGACTTCAAGATGCACCTAGCAGGTTTGATTTGAAGCCTGGTATCAGTGACCCTGCAAAGTTCCAAAAAAGGAGTCTTAAGTTAATTCAGTATTTGTCTAAGGTAAGTTATCAATGATGTGTTGAAAACGATTTCTTTACAAATTTACCTGTTTTTGTTACATGTGTATGATTATTTTGCTCAACATGTGTGCATGCCTGGTGTGTGTGATTGCCTGTTGCCACAGAGGTCAGAAGAATTTGCTGGAACCTTTGAAACCAGAGTTACAGACTATTGGGAACCATCGTGTTGATTCTGGGAGAAAGAGAAAAAAAAAGTTCTCTGCAAGACCAACCGGTTCTTAATCACCAAGCCATTGCTTGAGTTTCCAAATGTTTAAATATTATTAGCACATATTTTGTTTCTTCAATCCTAGAATTTATGTGACATACTATGCTGCATGAGTTACTTGACAGAACAAAGTACATGCTCCATTAGCTCATTTAACTGGGATAAATACTTGCAGGTATTAACAGGATAAAATAATTTTTAAAACATATTATAAGTTTTAAGGTCCAAAACACTTTAACAAATTCCAATAAATTTTGTTTTAGTTGACAGTGTGTTAGATTGTACCATGCAGATAGTGGTATTCTCTGAATATCCTGTGTCCATGCTTCAGTGCACTATGAACTAAAATAACTCAATGGTATTCATTGTTTGTGCTCATAACACATTCTCTTCGTTGACAATGGGAAAAGATAACTGCCAGGAAAGCTTTCTTTGTTTAGCGCAGATAGACATGGACAGCCGGTTGCTGTAATTTATAAAAGGAAGCAAGGTGGTATTTGTGTGGTGCAGAGCAAGGCTGAAAGAGAGCAACTTTGATAACTCATACTCTGTGTCCCAGTGTCGTCTCCTGAATTTTCACTTAGGAGGCTATCAGAAGCCACGAGATGCTTGGAGGTACTTCCAGGAGGGTGATACAGGATGAAGTCAAGCAGGGTCATGTGTAGCCCTGCCCCTTAGCTTGGTCAGTAGCTGTTCTGATTCATCATTGCTCAGGGTCAAATGCCCAAAGTTTGATTCTCATGTTTAATATCAATGTTCTTTATTTCTATAATTTAAAAATATTTTTTATATCAAGTTATACTTTCCCCTTGATAACTTGATATCAAGTTATCAACTTTCCCCTTTAATGGCAAGCCACACATATTAAAACTTAAATTTTAGTAGTCAATAGGAGAAATGCAGATTTTTACATTTATGTACATTTGATGTGCTTTGTTATGTGAACTGGAAATGTTTGATTGAAGCATCTTTGCAGAACTATGCCTGTCTTCTAGTTTTCCTTTGGAATGAGTGTAATTGAATGTTAAACAATCAGGTTCTTTAATTTTAATGAAGATGATGTCAGCCATGTCTTTAGGATTTCCAGTGCATGAATGGTGAATACAAACTGTTATGATCACTTCTGTTGTGCTCTGAAATAATCAGATGGGACACCACTGGGCTTTCCCTTAAGGAATTCATATAATGTGATTAAATGGAAAAGCATATGCCTCAGGGAAAACCTGCTGGCCTACTAACCTACATTTGAAAGTCACACTCATTGATAAGCTTACAAAATGCCTTGGTAGCCAAAAAAAAAAAAAAAATCTGCAATTTTCTTTTAGTATTCTACAAGTCAGTGTTCAGATACCCATTTTTGTAAATTCTGGTGCCTGCTGTCTGTCTATACCACCCTCCACAGGCCATAGCTACACGCTGGTCTGTGATGTTACCAGTCCTCATCTCTGTACCAATAACCTCTTCCTTCAGAATGATGGTTCCTATTAATACAACAAAAATGGAAATTGTCAGCGTGGGCAGGTTGCCATATGGAGGTTGACAGCTGCTCAATCAGATTAAGACAAACACACGGGCGACATGAGGGGAAAAAAGGGAGGGGGTGACCCCTTCTGAGGAAAACTCTTATTTGGCTCTTGGCATTTTGTTCAGGACTCTTAGGAATAGTGTGCTAGCTTTAAAGGTTTTGTTTATAGCAGGTGTACTGAGAGAGCAGCGACATGAAGCAAAGAAAAGAAGCAAGAATCCTCCCTTTGAACACTGTTTCCCAAACGGTGATACTTTAAAACTTACTTGCCTCCCTGCCTGCCCCATACATCCTGTACCTCTGCCAGATATGCTGAAAATTAATAGACGACCCCTACTCCCTAAAAAAGTAAAATAATGTTTTAAAAAACTGTTCAAAATACGCTTTTGAAGAGTTCATAATATGCCAAGGAAAAATGTAAGGATTTTACAACCCACTGAAAGATAACAACCACCATCAATAGCCAGGCTCATGAATAAATAAATATTTACAACATGTACATATGCATATCAAGGCAAGGCTGCGTTCGCAGAAGCCCTGAATCTGTGCAACATATTTATGCCTTGCATCTACAATGATAAACAGAGGCCCTGAAAAGGAAATTATTTCAAGGAACAGTCAACACATTAAAAGTTTTCTAGTAACTTGCCTGGCCTTTCCAAACACATGAGATTTCTTTTACCAAGGAATAAAACACGTTGCTATGATTGCCTATTCCTGAACTTGACTGAGTCACATCATCATCATACAGCAGAGCTAGCATATTTCTAGCTGAGCTAGTTAGAGTACATCAGAAAAAAGTAGTGACATGTTCAGAGACAACACATTCCAGACCTGATTTACAAATGAAATCTCATGCATCTGCATCTGAAGCTGTGCGGAATGAATAAACGCCTGGGAACACGCACAAGCATTCTGACTGGGTTAACACTGTTCTAACTACGTGCAGCTCTTTAAGATTCTCGCTGGGTTTTGAGAGGTCCGCATCCACTGCTGAAGTTTAACACAGGAAATTAAACCTTGACATGTTATAACTACTGACTGTCTTTGGAAACTGTATATAAGAAATATAAGTTAACTCTCCTGACATTTCCTAGAGTCGATACAGCCATACATCTTTTGATCCCAAGCCACCTAAAGCTGCCATGCAGGCTCACATAAATAACAGCTGGCAGCATGCAAGTGAAAAATCCATTGATAACACTGAGCAATACAGTAATGTGCTGATATAATTTACAAGGCCCAAGGTGATTTGGCCCACCACTCCTTGGGAGGATGTGCACCAGCAGTCTAAGCTAAGTGCCTGCTGGAACTTCTCCCTGGAAGGCATGCAGGGTGAAGATTTGTAATGTCTGTAAAGCAACAAAAGGTTAAAGTGACAGATCAAACTGAGGGGGATTGAATATTTAGAAAAGCATGCTGAGATACTCTGATAAATTATTAAATCTCCTTTGTAATGTCCCTGCATCTCTTGAACCTCAGATCGACACATAACATCATAGCAAAGGTGTCTCTGTGTGATGGGTGGAGGATACAGATTTAGAAAACATTTCTAGAGGTAAGATAAAACTATTAGGTAAAAGGACTGTTTACCCACAGCAATATCCTCAGAAATCTTCCATCAAGATTTTCCCTACAAGGCACACGTTCTCCTGGGATATTTCTGCAGCATCATTTTAGTTTGCTGCAACCAGAGATCACATGCCTTGATAACTTGTATTTATATAAACAAATGTAAGGCAGAACCAACTGAACTTTGAAAGAGGATATAGGTTCAAGTTCTCAGAAATCCACAGCTCCAAATTTTTGACAGCCAAAAGAAAATGCATTGCCAAGCTCCAAAGTACTGCAAGCTTTTTTTCCTGGTTCAGCAGATACCTCTTTCACTAAAGTTAACACAATTTATCTTTATTAACACATCAACTGTGATAGACTCAGATTTAGTGCTGGTAGCACTGTTTTGGCGAACAATCCTATGATCATTTCACAAAATCTGCCAAGAACTCAAGAATATTCAGAATATATATATACATATATATGTACATACACATATTAATACAGCTTCTTAAAGGGAGCAAACATCTTTCACTGGAAGAGCCTGCATCTGGCTGCAGAATCTCCCTTTTGGTAACAATCACTATAGGGCACTGAAAGCCCAGCATCTCCCAAATACCAAACACATATTTATATCAGTAAGAGAGAGAAACTCTTCCTCTAAGCCACCTACCACACAGATTCCTTTTCCTGAAATAAAAACCTGATTTCAAACAGAAACAAATCCTTTCCCCCTTAGCTGTTCTCAAGTTGCTATGAGCTACCCTTGCTTTCCCTATTTAGATCTTTAACAGGAAACTTTCATCACTTACCCCCCTTCCAAGGCTTGCCTTTCCAGGGGGTCCTGGTCAGCTTGCATAGAGTTGGTCCAGAAAAGAAAAGCATCAAAACGAAGAGAAGTTCGAGTCTAGTAATTTTCTCCACTTTCTCGGATGATAACATTTCCACAAGTGAATTTTGCAAATTTTCTCACATCCTCTTCCCTCCCGGTTATGAAAATAGCATTAATCATTGAAAAGCCAGAGGTAGGTGCTGTTTTGCCATCTTTAGCAGCTGAAGGAGCAGCTCTCTGATGTAGCCCTGAGCCAAGCTACATTTCTCTCGGATCCAGCCCCTTCCGAACCTCAGCCTGCAGTCAGCACTGTTTCCACTTTAGGAGCTGTAAAATCATTCCTGTTCTCCAGTTTGCTTTCACTGGGAATATTCCTCAGCGTCCTGCGTGCACTTGATTGAAAATGATAAAAACAGGAATGTGTGTCCAGCAGAAAAGAGAAGAGATGTCAGGACTGTGTGAAAAAAAGATGAGAAGCAGTTGTACTGACAGCTTTCAGGCTGCCTGTGTGATCCTAATAGCCGTGCAGCCAACCAAATTGCTCTTTCAAGAGTAATAAGGCTTCAGTGAAAGCCGGTATCACAGCTACTTGGGTGGGTAGTGCTCGGCTTAAAAATCACCCAAGCACCGCTACAGATAAGGACTGCCTCAGTCCGGACTCAGAATAGAAAAGGCCGAACAAAAATATAGTATGCACAGGGGGTAGTTAATCTATTGTGAGGACAGAGGGGTTTTCCAGGGATGTGCTAGCGACAAGCTCAGCACCAAGAATGTAGTTTCCTTTTCTCCTCCTTCACCTTGTGACTTTGCAAAAGCGTGGTAACTGCACTAATTATTCATAAATGGATCTGAAATATTTATTAAGTATCAAGTAAATATTTTTTTGTATAAAAACAGTAAAGTAAGAAGGGCAAGTTCTCAGGAGTCATTTCTCTTTCTTGCATCAAAGTCCTTTTCCTCTGGCACTTTTGTAACCTCCTCTCTCCTTTAAAAAAAATCATGAATGTCTCAAGCAAACTTTTGGAAAAATCAAAGAGGCTATGTCCTGGCTCGTAGCAGGCTCTGTTAATTGCGCACCTAGGGAATCATTTTTGTATTTGTTTGTGCACATCACCATAGTAATGCAGACACTCGTGTAGTCTCCTGGTCTTTTAAAAGTATATTATGAAAACACTGGTGGCCACAAGGTGTGTTTATCTTAAAAATCAACCTCATGACTCCACCTATAGCTGAAGGATAGGTGAGCAAAGTCTCATCAAATAAAAGGAAAATTTATCTCTAAAACCTGAGGTGAAGGAGCACAATCAGAACATTTTGGCAAATATTTCAAAACTGTCTATAGTTTAGTGTTGTCCATATGGTCAATTATTCCCATAATCAGTGAGCCACAACATATGAATTATGTATTTATGTACTTGAAAGCAATGACTTCCAATATTATGAAAACCACCAATTTTATTTCCAAAGTTTCATATTATCATTTTCAAATTATGTGCTTGGAAAAAGTACTTTGAAAGGAATAAGCTTTCTTGTTTTAGATAGCCTATGTTAGATTTGAGTCTTAGATTTAAACATATTGATAATAGAGAATATCATTTTTCTATGAAAGAGAAAGTGATTTTAATAGGATACCCAAACAAATTTTCAGCAGGTCTTAATTTGGAAACATAAACACTTTCTATTTTTAACTCCCAATTTCAGAACTTCCAAGATATTTGAAAACAGATCATACCATGCCCATTTTTCAAGGATTATTTTACAATTTATGTCCGAGCATACTCTAAAGGGGCAGCTCATATTTCACTCAGATTTTTCTTTTCTCTCAAATCTCTCCTCTTCTTGATTAGCCTATACATTTGATGACCTATCAACGGTCATCAAATGTATCCAAACAAATATTGGTAGAATTGACTAGCAACTGTATTACTAATGTTTTCTGATGAAGACTCTGGAACTATGCTTATATACTACTTACCAGATCCATTCCTCTTAATAGAAGAGTCCACTCCAAAATCTACTAAGTGTTTGTTTGTTCTTATATAGAACATAAAAATTGCAATAATCTAACAGGATTAAAAGTTGTTGTGGTGGTTTTTGAACATTTCTGAAGGGCCTGGGGTAGAGCAGGGTTAATAAGAGAACTGTTCTTTCTTGAATGGCTGATACATTTGGTCAGGTTGATTTTTAGGAAATCTAACATTTAGATTTAAAGGCTTACTTCCCAGTCAGTGACCCATGGTAAGCAACTGGCCATAGATCTCTCTGGTGGATGAACTGAAATAGAATTAAAAGAACTCAATCAGTGTTGTGCATGGTGGGAAGGTCACTTTCTCGCAGACTTTTATATGCCTAAAGTTTTCTCTCCGAGTTTTACACATGGTAGAAAAGAAGGCAGAGAGTCTGAATCCATGAGCATGTATAGAAGTAGTCAATAGAATGAATGAGAGTAGAGACAAAAATAATCAGATGTGAAGTATGGAGACACTTCTGAGGAAGCATGCCTTCTCAACTAAGTTCATATTTGTGTTTCACCAGCCAATCATGAGAGCTAAACATTTTATATGAGTTAACTCATATATAACTCAGTAAAATAAAAATATCATTACCCATGTCTATTATACAGTAAATTCTTACACAGAAAGCTTAGATCTCTTATTCAAGTTTATAGAGCTGTGGTTTATAGAGTTTGGTGTAGTTTTGGATCATTTGCTAATCACTATGATATGCTCACATAGATATGAAATTATCTATGTTCAAACTTTCCGAGATTTCTCTCTGTCAGAAAGTTCACTCTCTAAGAGAATATCAAATGCAAGAGCGATATCACAATCTCTATATGTCACATATTGCTCTTTGATAGCAAGAGCTATGTAATGTGAGTCTGCTATTGTTCATCTTTACAAACATTTCTTTGTCAAGTGTGGCATAAGTAAATCCAAGGTTCAGATGAACTGGGTATTGTGGATTCAGATGTCATTCTTTTTCACTTTTCTCTTTCCTATTACAAGGGTCAGGGAAATCCAGACAGCATCATTGTATATGGAAGTGTGTGTGTGTGTGTGAGAGAGAGAGAGAGAGAGAGAGAGAGAGAGAGAGAGAGAGAGAGAGAGCCAAAGAGTGTGCACAGGTAACTGTGAATTGAAGGCTGACTGGTAGCATAGATGTTTACAAATGAAAATAAAATTAGAGATGATTCCACTAAGATGAAAAAGAAGAATGAATCCCTTACTACCTGCTCCTGTAATGAGGAAATCACAAGTAAAATTTACCTTACAGGAAGTTGTGATACAACATAACTTTGTAGTGTTGGTCACAGAGTTAGTTAAGAAGACTACACAGAAGAAAAGACATAAGAGAAGAATGGAAGCACATTAAAAGGCCAGAGGAAGCATTGTTTTAGTGATGTACACGGCAGAGAAGGGCATCTTTTTACTACGGATTGTCATTTGTATTTATTTGAAGCTAAAATTGGGTCAGATAAAAAAAAAAAGAGGCTCATGCAGGTTCACGGATATAGATAGGGGTCATGAGGATGCAAACTTGTCTCCTTGCTAAGATCTGTCAGGACCATAGTGTGCCTAGAATACTGAAGATACTTGTGAATAGCTGATGATGAAGCAATGGTAGGCAGAGGGTATATTCAAATATAGTAGCTACCAAAGTTCTTACATAGTAAGCTCAATAATGGGTGGTAGGTACGATGTAGTTAGGGAAGTTTTGTGGCCCTAAATGACTTTCAACAGCAACAAATAGTATTTGGTGGAGAGTTAACTTGGAAGCAGTACAACCAATAGGAAATGTACGCAATATTCTAGCCAAGATGTATTTTTAAACTAAACTGAAGCACAGCATGTAGAAAGACTTTTTTTTAGAACAAATATTAAGTTTGATTATCACCATTCCTTATCAGTCATTTAATAACCTGAATAATCAGGCAAGTAATCATGCAAAATAAGAGGTATTTTAACACCACTGAAACAAAAGGTGATTTTTTGTTTTGTTTTATTTTGCTGAAGTGGTGTATATAAGAAAAAAGTCCTTGTCATTAAGTTATTTGAATTCTTTTTTTTTTAATGTTTATTTATTTATTTATTTATTTATTTATTTATTTTCAATGCAGTTTATTCAGGAACCTTGAACAATCCTCGGACCCTGGGGAAAGCCAGCCCACAGCTTAAATAGCCTCTGTGTAGCCAACCCAGGCATGCCACATGGGCAATGCAGATAGGTCCACATACATGGAAGCAAGCCAGATCCTCAGCCTTAGCCAAATGTGGAATTGTTCGTGACAGAGAAGTTATTTGAATTCTTAAGAAGTGAGTGCTGGGTTAGGCATGCAGCTGACTTCTAGAACACGTGTCCCACATGCCTGAGACACTGGGTTTGACCAGTATCCCTGTAAAGAAATAAAACCTAGCAAAAGCTTAGCAAAAAGAAAAAAAAATCGAAAGAAAAATTGATGGAACTTTGTTAGAGTGCTTAACCAGTCAGCGTAACTACCCTCTTAAGTTTGATTTTGTCTATCCTCCTAGCATTTCTTCCAGCTTTAGGACCACTAAGCAATATGGAGGAAACTGAGAATTACATTTATTCTTACAGTAATACTACTATTTACTTATATTTTGCAAATGTCTCTGCTTTGCACCATAAAAAATCCTTTCACTCGTTTGATTTTTTTCATCAATTTATTTATGTAGTCACTTTACAGCCTGAACTCAGCTCCTTCCTTCTTTTCCTCAGAGTCCCACCCTTCCCCCAATTCCTCCCTCCTCTTCTCCTTAGGGAAGAGGTCCTCCCCCCCATGGGTACCAACCCACCCTGGAAGCACATTCTTTCCCACTGAGGCCAGACAAGACAGCCCAGCTATAGGAAAAGAATCCAAAGGCAGGCATCATAGTCAGAGACAGCCCCTGCTACAATGGTTAGGGGACCGCATGAAGAAAACTTCTGCTAAGTATGTGCCTGTGGGGGGGGGGTAGGTCTAGTCCATGAATGGTATTTGTTTGGTGGTTCAGTTTCTATGAGCTCCCATGGGCCCAGGTTACTTTGCTCTGCAGGTCTTCTTGTGGTGTCCTTGACCTCTCTGGCTCCCTCAATCCTTCTCCCACCTCAGCCTATTGTTTGGCTGTGGATCTCTGCATTTGTTTCCATCAGCTGCTTGATGAAACCAGTGGCAAGTAACAGGTTGTAGGCTTTAATTTTTTTTAATGTACTTTATTTGTGACTCTTTAAGCCTCTACCTCCCTTTCAACCATAGGTAGAAGAGAAAGAAGGTTGGTAGAGACTTTAGACATAGTTCCTTGGGGTGATTCTACTATTCACGGTCAGGATATACAGGAGTCTGGCAAAGGAGCAAATGAGCAAATGAGCAAACCAGTAATCCAGCAATCCAGCAATCCTGCTATATAGTAACAGCAAAAAACAGCAACAAGGACCAGAAGCACTAGGGGCAGCAGCCACCTCCTTAAAGCTCTGTCTGAAGCATTCTCTCTAGGAGCTTCCTGAAGGGAAGAGTCCTTTCTTTCTCTGGACTCCTATTTATACCCTCTCATATTATGTACAAGGATGGTTTTCAGCTGGCAAAACCCACGACCCCTCATGAGGCAGTTTCCCACTAACAAAGATCATGTGCCCTCTCAGGAAGCTGTTCTCAGCTGGCAAAGATCTCGCACCCTTTCACTAGGCTTCTATCAGCTGTGTATTCCCACATCCTCCACTTGGGGTTATAACAAACACATATTTACAGAACATAACCCAAACTTCCATTACACCATGTAACAGCAACATGACATTTGATATGCTGCTGTGTCTCTAACAACTAAAAATGTAGAGAAATCAAACGTTGGCTAATAAGTTTCTAACAGAAAACATTACTATGGTCTCTAACTTCAATTTATATCTAGACCTTGTTAATTTCACTGAATATATTGCATTTGTTAGCTGGGGGGGTGTGAAAACATTTTTTGTTTATTGAAAGTAATATGAGTTTATCTACAAGATAACAAAATAGTTCTTAAGTAGATGCAGTTGACACAATCAATGTGTGGGGGCTGACTTTGCTTATCACGATAGGATAGGAGATGCTTCTAAAGCAAAGAGTGCACGGAGCTCAGTGACATTGCCACACAAAGCAGAGCACTGTCCTCACAGCAGAGTTATTTGGATGTCACTAATAAGAGTATTGAGTTTGACAAAATCTGAATTATACACTGTTTATCTGATGACAAAATGGTGATTCTTCCAGCCATCATTTAACTTAAGCACAGTGAGACCAAATGCTCCTGTGGACTAAAAGCTGCTTGGATGACCAGAGACCACTTACTACCACTGTTCATTCCAACAGCAGCAATGCAAAATACCCAACTTATATCCTGCTGCTTCAAATAAAGCTTCCTGCTTCGCCTACTATAATTTACCCCGGTGAATCTCTCATCTCCTGAACACCAATTGTCATGCCACAAAATTGGTGAATTTGCTGAGCCTGAGTGGGAGAAGGGCCCCAGTGATGCTGTTTGTGCATACGAGCATAAATCTCCACCCAGAAAATTCTCAAGGACTAAAAAGACCAGAAAACGTCATCATCTACACTTAGTTTTGTAATTCCCCAATTGTGTCCTTTTTATTAAATTGGCAATGATTTATATATTATGGATATTAGCCCTCTGTCAGATATAGGGTTGGTGAAGATCCCTTTTCAAAGTATAGGCTGTCATTTTGTTCTAATAACAGTGTCCTTTGCTTTATAGAAGCTTTTCAGTTTCATGAGGTCCCATTTATTGATTGTTGCTCTAAGAGCCTGTGCGGTTGGTGTTCTGTTCAGGAAGTTGTCTCCTGATTCAATGAGTTCAAGGTTCTTTCCTACTTTTTCTTCTAATAGATTTAGTGTGTCTGGTTTTCTGTTGAGGTCTTTGATCCACTTGGACCTTAGTTTTGTGCAGGGTGATAAATATGGATCTATTTGCATTTTTCTTCATGTAGACATCCAGTTAGACCAGAACCATTTGTTGAAGATCCTGTCTTATTTCAACTGTATGGTTTTGGCTTCTTTGTCAAAAATCAAGTATCCGTAGGTATGTGGATTTATTTCTCTGTCTTCTATTAAATTCCATTGATCCACCATTCTTTTTCTATGCAAGTATCATCCAGTTTTTATTATTATTGCTCTGTAGTATCTGACAGAGTGATAACATCCAGAATATGTAAAGAACTCAAGAAGTTAAAAAGCAACAAATCAAGTAATCCAAGTAAAAAATGAGGTAATGAACTATATAGAGAATTTTCAATAGAGAAATATAGAATGGCAGAGAAACAATTAAAGAGATGTTCAACATCCTTAGTCATCAGGGAAATGGAAGTCAAAATGGCCATGAGATTTTATCTTACACCCTTTAGGATGGCTAAGATCAAAACCTCAAGTGACAATACATGCTGGAGAGGATGTGGAGAAAGGGGAACCCCTCTCCACTGCTGGTGGGAAAGTAAACTTGTAAAACTACTTTGGAAATCAATCTGGTGCTTTCTCAGAAAATTATGACTAGTGCTACTTCAAGATCTAGCTATACCATTCCTAGGCATATATCCAAAAGATGATCAAGTATACACAGGGACATTTGCTCAACATTGTTCTTAGAAGCTTTATTTGTAATGGCCAGAATATGGAAACAACCCAGATGTTCCTCAACAAAGGAATAGATACAGAAATTTTGGTACATTTACACAATGGAATACTAGTCAGCAATTTAAAACAAGAAATCATGCAATTTACAGGCAAATGGTGGGAACTAGAAAAGATCATCCTGAGTTAGGTATCCCCAAAGCAGAAAGATGCACATGGTATATACTCACTTAGAAGTGGATATTAGACCTATAATATAGGACAAACATGCTAAAATCTCTATACCTAAAGAAGCTAAGCAAGAAGGAAGACCCTAGGTAAGATGATCAATCCTCACACAGAAAGGCAAACAGGATAGACATTGGAAGAGCGAGAAAACGGGGAACAAGACAGGAGCGTACCAGAAGGGCCTCTAAAAGACTACCCAGCAGCGTATCAAAGCAGATGCTTAGGATAATAGCCAAACTTTGGGCAGAGTGAAGGCAATCTTATGAAAGTAGGAGACAATAGTAAGACCTGGAGAGAATAGGAGCTCCACAAGGAGAGCATTAGGACCAATATATCTGGCCACAGGGGTCTTTTGTGAGACTAATACTCCAACCAAGGACCATGCATGGAGATAACCTAGAACCCCTGCATGTATGTAGCCCATGGCAGCTTAATTTCCAAGTGGGTTCCCTTGTAAAGGGAACAGGGACTGTCTCTGATATGAACTCAGTGGTTGGCTCTTTGATCACCTCCCCTTGAGATGGGAACAGCCTTAACAGACCACAGAGAAAGACAATGCAGCCAGTTCTGATGAGACCTGATAGGCTGGGACCAGAGGGAATGGGAAGAGAACATCCTATATCAGCTATATTAGTGGACTTAGAAATGGGGCATGGGAGAAATTTAAGGAGGGAGAGTGAAATTTGGAGGGGACAAGAGAGGGGGCTACAGCTGGGATACAAAGTGAATAAAGTATAATTATTTTAAAAATAACAAAAAAAAAATTAAAAAAACTAAATTGGCAATGTTTTTCTCCTATCAAGCATAGGTGGCTCCATCGCTAATTCATTTCTTAAAGCACTTGGTTGATAAGCCAGTAAAATAACATCTAGCTGAGAGTTAATGAGAGAGTGATTAATAGGTAAAGATTAGCTTGATAATTCTTGAAAGACCACAGATTAAGTCATTAGTACCTATAAACAAACTTACATAGCTGCCATTAGTTGCTTAGGTATTACTCTCTAACTCTTCAGTATTTAAAATTTCCTGTGAGCCAAATACAGATGTGCATATTTCAATGGCATATTAAAATTTACTTTAGTTTTTAAAGTATGTGTATATTTGTTGTATGTTTCTGTGTGGATAAGTGCACACGTGAGTGCAGGTGGCTCTAGAGTCTCAGAACCCTGTGCTGGAGATAAGTTTGTTCTAAGTTACCCAATATGAAGGTTTGAAAGATGCCTTGAGTCTCAGCAAAATAAGTTTCTGTGACCCGATGAGCCATCTCACTGGTCTCACAATGACATATTAAAAACATACTTTAATTATTCCCCTTTGTCATATTTTCTTTAAATAGAAAAAACAGTTATTGAATACTTCTGGTCTACTTTCATGTACTACAAATATAAATCATTCAGAAGCTAAATAACAGGAAATACATTCAATATTTGCAAAAGTTTAAAATATCAGTTAATATATGATGATTTTATTTTCAAAATTAACTAGAAGTATTACATTGATGATAGTTAATGAATGCATATTTGTCTTAGAATGCAGTGGAGGAATGAACTGGTTAATTGAACTTTTTTAAACATTTATTACAATTTATTCAATTTGTATCAAGGCTGTGACCCACTCCCTCATCTTCTCTCAATCCCACTGTCCCTTGCTCTTTTTCCCCTATTTCCCTCCCCTAGTCCACTGATAAGTAAGGACCTCCTCCCCTTCTATCTGACCCTAGTTTATCTTGTCTCATCAGGGCTGGCTGCATCATCTTCCTCTGTGGCCTGGCAATGTTGTACCCCCAGGGGGAAGTGATTAGAGAGCCAGCCAATGAGTTCATGTCAGAGACAGTCCATGCTACCCTCACTAGGGACCCACTTGGAGACTGAGTCTATGAGCTACATCTGAGCCTGGGATTTAGGTCCTTTCCATGTGTTGGCTTTTTGGGGTATCAATCTCTTCAAGGACCCCAGGACTCAGGTTGTTTGTTGTTGTTGTTGTTCTTTTGGTCTCCTTTGGAAGCTCCCCCTACTTACATAAAATTCCATGAACACTTGATCTACTCAACAGAAAAATAATTATTTTCACTATAGCGGAGCTAATTTCTAAAATATAACTCTCATCCTTTCCTTTCTTTCTACAATTTGTATCTACAAGATACAAACACCAGGGCTGAGTAAAGAGATGAGGTCAGCTGTACTAGGAGAACACTTAACTGAACTCTTGATACTATATTGTTTCTTGTTTGTTTGTGTTTATTAAAATATATCAATTTCCATTTTCCCATTCCTCATCCCAACTACTCCCTTGAATCTAACTTGTTCCCTTTCAAAATCATCTGCTTTGATAGTTTGCAGGAAAGAGCCTTTCAGAGGCCCTCTGTGGGAGGCTCCTAACTTGTTTCCTGTATTCTTCTTCTTCTGGTGTCCCTCCTCTTTGCTTTTTGGAGTGGGGATTGGCCTTTTATTTTCCCTTTAGTTGTTACTGTTACAAACACACAAAAGGTAGGTGCACTAACAAACAAACATGCACACACATTCATAGTCTCACACTATTTAATCTGTTTAGTGTCTCTCATATATGTATGATTTCAGGGTCAACCACAAGACATTGGATAACCAATTAGGAGTTCATACCAATGAGACCATTTCTATCATTTTCAGGGTAGGTCTTTGTTTAGAATGAGCTCTTTTTAAAAAATTTTGATTTATTATTTATTACAATTTATTTACTTTTTATCCTGGCTGTGGCTCTCTCCCTCTTCTCCTCCTATGCCCCTCAGCTAGTCCACTGATAGGGGAGGTTCCCCTCCCCTTCTATCTGACTCTAGCCTATCAGGTCTCATTGAGACTGGCTGCATTGTCTTCCTCTATGGTCTGGCAATATGGGATACTTCAAATATTTGACTACCTAAACAAGAACTTAAGGAAGAATACCAATCAATACTAATATTAAATATGGGAATCTTATATTACGATTATTTTATTATTATCTTTTTATTAGAAAAATCTAATGAAAGTATTATTTGAGACTTCTAGTTTTCTCTAATTTCATTTCATAATATGCTCCTAAAAAGAAAAAAAAATGGCTGTGAAAAATGGTAGAATCCATCTTCTTCATTGATTAGTCTTGTGATGATTCATCTGATCCCAAATTCCCAAGTAGTCAGCCCTAAAGGCTGACAGTAAATAGACCATATATATAATATTTATACATATGTATAATATATATATATATATATATATAAAATCACCAGTGAATTAAATGAAATATATGTGTTAAATAAACTAATTGTTGGAGATGATCATGAGGTCACATGAGGAGTTTAAGGAGAAAAGGAGGGAGAGAGAAGATACAAATGCAATACCCATGGAAAAATCTCCTCTAAATAAATTTTAAAAATGGTTGATAAAAACCGCTTCACATTTCACACTATAAAAATCTTGGTTTTAAGGAATGCTTGAAATTAGAGAGGGGTCAGTGAGGGCTGCTTGGGAATATACAGAAACTGCACTATGAAGTTATGATCTAGTGGATTGATGCAGAACCAGGGCACATACCTTGTAGAATGCTTTCCTGTGTCTCAGAAATATGCGCCTGTTCTTGAGATTTTAAATGTGCTAAAACTCTAGAGATCTGCAGCTGTGTTGGGAGGAAATGGCTCAAGCATTCTTGCTTTGCCAAATAGGACCCAGTTCCTTATCTTCATAAACACATTGCTCAAATAAGGACGATTCACGTTGAAAAATTTCAAATGAATGACATTTAATATATTGGGGATGTGCATGAAAAAGGAAATATTTCAGGCCTATGTTAACTTATGGCCAACCTAGGTTGAAAATGATTGCTTGCTGCTCTTTAAAAGGCAGAATATGGGTCCATGAGAAATGTCCAACTGAGTTTCTAAAGAATCAGCCTCGGAATGTAATCAGACATGCCTGCAAATATATAAAATTTAATTTTCTTCATCACAAATATTTCTCAAGCTTATGTAAAGTTCATTTATAGGACAGGAAGATGCTGAAATTTTGGCATGGTTTGTTGGCTATGCTGCATCAACTACATAAAACATTTTCTATCTAAAGGCAATATACAGTGTTTATTGAATAAATTCTTTTTATTTTCGTTTTAAAATGTTTGCTAAATTTATGTACACTTAGCAGAAAGATACAAAATCTTAAGTCTTTTTAGCTACATAGTAGAGACATTAAATCATAGTTTTGTAGAGTCTCATGAGGATGCTTGTAGACTATGTATTAATGCATGCAATTGAATCTCCTAGGGGTTAGCTCCTGAGTGTTCTTAAAACCCTGGAGACACAATGATGCTGGTGTTATTTCTTGTTAAATGAAAACTCTTATAAGGAAAAGTTTCCTCTGTATTGCCAGCTTTGAAGATACAAGTGTCACACAGATAGCTGTTTATTTTGCAAAATACAAAGAAGTGGTTATCAATATTTTTATAAATTTTAAACAAAAGTAGTATGTATGAAATGTTAAGTCAGATAGACTTTCACAAAGTCTATAGCTGATTTCTATGACTAATTTCTATAATCAATGAGAAACTGTGACAGGGATAAGTGTAATAATATACTATATATCTATACATGGCTCTAAATCGCTGTATATGTGCAAGTACATATCCACAAATATATGTATGTATCATTATACATACTATTTCATAGACTCTGTATGTAGTTAAAGTATATGATATAAAAAAAGATACTATCAAAAGTAATTCTGATTGTCTTACAAAGTGTAGATAAGTAAGTGAAATATTAAAGGGGTGTTCTCCGAGCTTTCTATCTTTTTTTTTTTTTTCATCAAGAATTGTCTCATTCAGAAAACAAGCCAGTAACCCATGGGTTTTCTCTGTCCATAGGCACGAATGGTTTCAACAGAAAGGATTGAAAGATTTAAAAACAGAAAGAAAAACATGCCATCAGTTGTTTTTTTAAACTGGAGGAGTAGTCATATATCAGTGTTGTTACTTTTTTTTCTTTTTTCATGGCAAAGCCATGAAACAGAATGTAATTGCAACATGAATTCTTCATTTTGGCCAGCAATGAGTCTAGCCAAAATGCAAATTCCATTTATTTGGATAAAAAGAGATAGATTTTGAGGAGAAAAAATAGGCACCTAGCTTTGGAATGCTGTGATAGATACATCACTGACAGATCTCACAGGAAAGTATATATACCTTAGTAAAATTTTAATGTTCACAGCAGTTCTTCCTCCCTTAGGGATGTGCAGTAGCAGATTTAATGAGAAATTTGCATAGTAAAACTATATTATAGGTACACAGAATCTAAGAGTCCAGTATTGAAAAAAATGGAAGGGAGGAAGGAAGGAAGAAAGGAAGGAAGGAAGGAAGGAAGGAAGGAAGGAAGGAAGGAAGGAAGGAAGGAAGGAAGGCATGAACTCAATGGCTGGTTCTTTGATCACCTCCCACTAAGGGTGCAACAGCCTTACCAGGCCACAGAGGAAGACAATGCAAACAGTCCTGATGAGACCTGGTAGGTTAGGGTCAGATGGAAGGGGAGGAGGACCTCCTCTATCAGTGGACTTGGGGAGGGGCATGGGAAGAGATGAGGAAGGGAGAGTGGGTTTGCAAGGTAATGAAGGAGGGGGCTACAGCTGGGATATAAAGTGAATACACTGTAATTCATAAAAAAATAAAAATTAAAAAGGAAAGATAGGAAGGAAGGAGCGAAGGAAGGAAGAAAGGAAAAAAAAGAAAGAAAGAAAATCACTTAATTCCCAAAACAAAGGAAGGGGGTGTTTCTTAACAGCGGATCCATGGCTCTTATTTAAGTGCTTCTTTTTGTCCTTAAGTTCTTTTTGTCCAGGAAGACATACAGCCTCCTGAATTTCTCCCAAGAGTTTGTATTTGAACCACTCAATTGACTCCAGGAAGACATACAGCCTCCTGAAATTCTCCCAAGAGTTTGTATTTGAACCACTCAATTGACTCTTACTCTTTTTTTTTTTTTGACTCTCATTCTTTAAAATGCTGCTAAACAACTCTTTCTTCATTCAAAACAGTTCTCCAAATACTAGGAAAGAGCTATTTTCCCCTTTAGTATCAGCCCTAAATTCACCTTGCAGCTGTTAGTCAGTCTTTTAGAATCAATCATTTTTTTTTTCATTTCAGCACTGTTTATTGAAATTAGTATTAGTACCATTTATTGACATACAGAATCATATTAAAAGGATGGGCTGTGTGGCTTACTAACATGCTAGCACTTGGGAGAAAGAGACCAGATTACCACATACAGTTTGACTGACTCTCCAAAACTTCTCTCAAAACAAAACAAAACAGAAGAGTAAAAGAACAAAACAAAAACTGAAGATGTCATTTTGTTGAATTAAGTCCACAGTCACCACATGGATACAGTTCTAAGAATTTTTGAATGTAAATTGGCTCTAGCACATAAAAGTCAACTGATTCTTGAAGATATGTGTCAGTCACTGAAGTAATGACAAACAGAATTAAGTCATCTGCCAGTGCCAAACTCAAAAGTTCTTGAAGCCAATCTTAATCAATCTCAATCTGAGTCAACACATTTTATTCATCCCAAAGCACAAAACTGACTGTTACTTCTCTGTATAATTCACACTGAGCTGAGCAAGGCAGAAATGGCCTGACAGCTGTTCACAGTACCCCAGCCCTTCACATCCCATCTTGTTTTGTTTCCATTGTACTCAGTAGAGATTGTTTCATGACAGAAGATCTCACAATTATTCTCAAATTCTTGTCCAAGGTCCTCTAGTATTAAGTCTAATAATTTTTGACAAGAAGAGAGTTGCCTGACTTCGTTTTCTTTTCTGTTGGATATCAATTTTATGTGATTCTGGAGGAGTATTACTCACCTTCTAAAATTTCCAGGAAGAAGCTAATGTCTTTGCATTTATATTAAGTTATTTAAACTCCTTTAAGACAATCTGAACCTAACGTTTTAAGCAGTTATGCATAATAGAATAATTTATACACATACGATGCATTAACATATATGTGTGCATATAGAAGCACTAATTCTTAAGTAGGAGAATTTGTTAATTAATCACCCTGAACAGCAAAATAGCTTTCCATTAGTCAAGCCTCAGGTTAATTAATTCACCAGATGATGAGTGATATAAGTCCTCGCGCACCCTCCCTAGGTACTTACTATTCGTTCCATCCAGCAGACATGCTCGATATATTCTCAAAGAGCAGCCTGGCATGTGCTTCCATGAAAGCTGAACTTCAGCACCAGGCCTGATAACCATTTGAGGGAGGGTGTTAAATAATATCAACTGTAACTTCTCCTTGACACAGAGCTATTTAAGCAGCATGAGAGGAGCAGGAATTTTTGAGAATTGGAGCGGTGGTGATGTAAGGAGCAGGAGCTCTTTTGGACAATTGCTGAAGATTGAAAGGATTTCTCTTTTATTTCCTTTCTGTTGATGAAATAGGAAAGCTTTTATTTAAAGATATGTAAAGTAATTGTACAATTCAAGATTCCAGGTAAAAGGTCGCTGCTGTGACAGAATATGCAAAATCAATTTTATCACTTAAAAAGAGAATTTACATTTTTCCTTATTTATTTCCATTGCATATGTGAGAGTATGTAGACGCAGGTACATGTCGGTTCCAGAGATCCAATTCAGGTCAACAAGCCTGGCAGAAAGCATGTTTATTTACTTAGATAACTCAGCCATCCCTTTGCCAGCAGTGTACATTTTTACCTTTTATTGAAAATAGATTCGTTTTAATACAGTATATCTTGGGCATGGATTTCTTGTAAATAATGGCAGACAAACATTCTAGGAGAAAAGTCCTAATCTCCTGAAAGCAGGTGCTTCCCTTGGATTCATCTGATACAGTGAGTCACTGAGATGTTTCTTTTAGGTAATTTTCAAGATGTGAGAGTCTGACCTTGTGTCAGTGGCTCCATCTGTGCCTTTGGCTGGTCTCACTTAGCAAGTCTCAGCTGCTTCAGGTGCATGTGGTGAGGGCAGACTTTAAGAATATATACATAGACGACCATCTCGAGCTGATATATTTTCATATATTGACTTCCATTCAACATTTACACGTGGGCATAAGGACAGTTTTGTGACCTTCCCTTGTCATCCTCTGCCAGCCGTAATGTACTTCTGTCATCACATTATCTTTTGTAACAAAAAGAAGCTTATTGGAGTGAAACTATTCTGAGCATATTAGATCTTTAAAAGCAGAGAGCTTTCATAGGGCTGGCGACAAAAGAGGAAGAGCCATGGAGAGTAAGAGAGACTAAATGGGATTCGATGGAATGTAACTGTCTTTGAGGGTAGGAGGAGGATGGAAGGAGGATGGAGAATGGCCAGGAGCTGAAGCCTCTATTAAAAGCCAGAGAGAAACCAATCTCAGTATATATCCAAGTGAACCTGCACTGGCAACAAACAGAATGACTCCGGAAATAGATTCTTTCCCTTAAGCTATATACAAGAAGCCACATCCCATGAGGACATTATTATAGGCACTGTGAAACACTCAGGGAAGAGCCCAGTAGCTCACATGAATTTGTGACCTGGATTGCTACGAGTACCTGTGCTTGAAGTGATTTGTTATGTAGGACAACTTAGTATGATGTCTTAACATGAATTGTCTGTCTTTCTATCAGCTAATGTTTTCACAGACATTCTTATTATTTAATAACAATATAATCTATCTATTTGTTCAGACAAAACATAGAATAATTTAATGTCCTCTCAAATATACAGGTAAGATCCATCTGAACTCCGTATTATCCTTACTTCTGTAACACACGTGATATCTAACCAGCTCTTATTTCTCCCGTTACTCCCAGCCTGTTCTGAGTCGCTAACATCTCTCAGTGTCAGTCATGAGCATTACTGACATGTTTCACTTCCAGGACACATATTTTACTACTACATAGACAACATATTTTAGAAAGTGCAGTTTAGAATGCTTTCTCAATATCTTGCATCACCTCCAATTGTAACTGTAGGGAAATCTCTGGTCTATAACCTGTTAGGCTTTTTCTGATCTGTCTTTCTTACTCTGTAATTTTCTATGTGAGCCTTGCATGCCACCTGCCTAACTATTAAAGGCCTGGAACACCTCCCTACAGTAATCACTGCAGTGCCTTCCATGTGACTTTGGCCTAATCAGACCCTCTATTCTCTTTATGATTTTGCACAGTTTTCACTTTAAAAATAAATGAAACCTATCAACATCAGCCACACACACTTTCTCTATTGACTCTTACCATTCCACTTTACCCCCACCTTGCCAAGATTTCTGTCATTTTTTTCTTTTTATTTTTCATTTTACGCTTTTTATTAATGTTAATCTACTATAGGCCTTATTCTTACGTGTTTTACATATGTTTCTCACCTTTTCCTCAATTGAATGATAACACCTCATAGACTGGGATTTTTGATAGTTTGGCTCATAGATAAAAGGCCCTCTCAAGATTGTAGAAAGAGCCTAGTTAAGGCTGTTTAGAAGAATGAGTGAAAATAAGTAGGAAGCTTTTTCCTTTTTATAGTTTTTAAGTTTTAATTTTATTTCTCAGTTTTTACCCTTAGGTCCTATGTGTGTGTGTGTGTGTGTGTGTGTGTGTGTGTGTGTGTGTGTGTGCGTTTATATATAAGGGTTTCGAATTTTTATAGGATTCCTGAATGTTCAAATGAATGGATTTTTGTGTCTGTATTTGTTCCTTATGCCATTTCTTAGGCTGTTTTTTTTTTTCCTGTATGTTTGTTTTATCCTGTTTCAGTGCATTTTTATTTTATCTTATTTTTTATTTTATTATCTCTTAAAAGATAATAAAATATTTTATTTATTTATTTATAATGTTTCCTAATAAGAGTCAAAGAGGGGTGGATCCAGATGGGAGGGAAAGTGGAGAGGAGATGGGAGAAACTATAATCAGAATATATTATCTGGAAAGGAAATCTATTTGAAAGAAAAATAAAACAAAACAAAATAAGTAAGTACATTTTTAACTGAATGAAATAGAGGCACAGGGACATTGGCTGCCAGAGAAAACAACTCAGGAACTGAAGCTTTAGATTACACTAAAAAGACATGACTAAAGAGATACTGTAAGCAATAACCTGGGTAATCATAAATCCACCAACAAGAAAACCTGTGTTAACAGAACGAAGACTGGTGACCTCTCTCCCTCCATAAGAATTTTTGTGGTACACATGGAAATAACTGATTCTTGTTCTAGTGGTATCTAACAGTAAATTCTGAAACCAGTAAGCCAGTCTCAGTCTTCATTATTTTTTTATTAATTACAATTTTTCACTTTGTATCCCCACCATAGCTCCCACTGTGATTCCCTCCCAATCCCACCTTCCCTACCTTATCTCCTCCCATGCCCCTCTCCAAGTCCACTAAGAGGTGAAGTCCTCTTCCCTGTCGGACCCTAGCCAATCAGATCTCACCAGAACTGGCTGCATTGTTTTATTCTGTGGCCTGGTAAGGCTGCTCTCTCCTCAAGGGGAGGTAATCAAAGATCAGGCCAAAGAGTCCAAGTCAGAGACAGTCCCTGTTCCCAACAGGGAACCAACTGGGAGACTGAGCTGCCATGGGCCACATCTGTGCAGGCAGAGTGCAGGGAGTCTTGTGAAAGATGAAGGACCTGGGGGCGGGCAGAGCTCCACAAGGAGACCAGCAGAACCAAAAGATCTGGGCAAAGGAGTCTTTACTGAGACTGATGCTTCAACCAGGGACCATGCATGCAGCAAACCAAGAATCCCTGCATAGATGTAGCTAGTCTCATTTTAAGAATATATATGGCTATATACATATTGTTATATAGCTATATAGTTATAATAATGAATGTACCTCAGAGGTTAAATGAAGTAACAGATTAAAAGTATCTAAAAGATCATGGGTATCTTAGGACTCGTAGGTTCTCCTCCACTCCTTTCTGTTCTTTTTGTTCAGGTAATTGAAGAAATACTAAGGGGTTAAAGTTACTGATAATGCTCTCTGAAACGGGCATTCATTTGGCATACTTAGGGAATTTTTTTCCAATGGTCTCCTTAACATCCTGATTACAGAATTAAGCATTTCTAACACTAGTCTTTCTTCATCACTTCCTTCTCCCCTTTGTAAATTCTATATATATTTTCCCATTCTCCATTCTTCCCTTCTTTTCCCTCTTTTCTCTCTTCCCTAGCCCAACTTCTACTTTCTCTCTCTCAGGGTCTCACTATGTAGCCAATCCTGTTCTCTCTCTTTCTTTCTTTCTTTCTTTCTTTCTTTCTTTCTTTCTTTCTTTCTTTCGTTCTTTCTTTCTCTCTTTCTTTTTAAAATATTTATTTATTTATTTTATGTGCATGAGTGTTCTATCTTCATGTACACACGCATGCCAAAACACTGTACAAGATCACATTTTAGATGGTTTTGGGTCACCATATCTTTGCTGGGAATTGAACTCAAGACATCTGGAGGAGCAGCCAGTGCTCTTAAACACTGAGTCATCTCCACCTCTGCCAGGCCTGTTTTGATGGTGTAATCCTCTTTAATCCTCTTGGCTCTGTTCAAGTCATGCTTATAGGAAGACACCCATACACCTAGCTGATTTTTTTAATATGAAAGTTTAAGAAATTCGATCTGTATTAGGTCCAACCACAAAGCACATACATTATTTGATCTCCATGTACTTTTCCTCTCCAATTCTCTTTTTACCTCCCACTGGCATGACCCAATATAACCCATCTTTCAGACTTACCAAACCTGGCACAGAAAATTGTTCACTATAGTTTGAAAAACAATCAAGGAACTTAGGAAATATTTCCAAGTCCATAGTTATTCTGTGATGGTACCCATTAAGAATGACAATATTATTTTAGTGTTTGCATTTTGTGTTTCAGGATTATAACTGATACATATTTTCCTAGAGTGATCTCAATTCTCTGATGGCATTCATCAAATGCTAGCATTCAAATAGAGCCCAGAGAACATGTCAGCATCTCCTCTGCGTAAGTTAAGTCAGCTGATCAATGCATCTTTTATCTGCTCTTTGTTGATGATTTTGATGCTTTTGGAAAATAAGTTACATCATGCTGAAAGAAACTGGAGCGTCTGCTTAAAACACTACTTCTTTATTAAACATATGCCTTCACTTGCTTATATTTTTTCCCAGAATATTCCTTAGGGTATTAATATATTGTAATGCTTGTTTCAAGTGAGTTATTTAAAAAAATACAATAACTTGTCTTCTCTCTAGGATTTTGATCTTCATTTTTTTGAAAAAATTTCCTAAACCATCAAACTATACACATCATTTTCTTCCCTAAAAAAGATAATTAGGCACTCGTTTAAAGGAAAGTATTAAAACACTAATATACAATAAATGACATGTTCTAAAACATGCGAGTATTTCTAGATATGAGTAGCTTGGCTAAAGAAAGGAAATACAATGAGGAATTTCTCCATGATGACAGCATTTGGGTGGCTCAGAAACATCTTCTTGCTGGCTTTCGGATGTTAGCAGGGCAGTTAGCATTCCCAGTACAGCTTGAGGAATAAGAAGCAGTGGGAGGCATTGACTCCTGATGGGCAAACTCCTCCTAGAATTCTGGTGATGTTTCCTTTCATAGGACATGAAATCTAGTTTCAGACAAAGTATCTCCAGTCCAAATTCCATGGCATATCTTTCACCTCACTGTTGCATGAAACTTTGGTTTACTCTTCATGCTCCCTTTTAGCATTAGAGAGCATGGGATCATGGTTGACACAATAGCACATCTAATATAACAACAAGGGAAAAAAACCACCACAGGGTAGGCGGTCTCTTTATTGCACTGGCTGGAGGACAGGGGAAATATGACTTGAGGGAATTAACTCTGTTGCCTCAGAATCTGCCTGAAAAGACATATTGCTGATGGCCATATCCTCATTTTATGAAGCAGGTATACTGAAATGGATAAACAATACTGTGGTGATTGTTTTCAAAGACATTTGTCAATTCATTAGTCATTTGACTGTTTTTTAACCTTACCTTTCAGTGGAGAATTGCCATGGTAGGAATTAAACTGGGGCTTCATGCAGACCACTAAATTGCTTTACCAACTGAGATACACTCTAAATTGCCTTTAACCTTTCCTCTCTCCTAGATCTCATATGCTGGCAAAGTAATGCACCCACTAGTTTTAAGAACCAAATTAATAAAGTGACTTCCAAATAAATGTCTGGACGTTAGGCAAGAACATCAGATGCAATTTCTCAGTGAAGAGACCCCATTCATGTGCTGATAGGTAACAGAAGCATTCCTCCAAAGGAAACACTTACCCACCTCTCACTGTGCTCTAATAAAAAATAAACGAAAAGCCCCAAAGCAAATTGAAAAGGCAAGTAGTGGAATACCAGAGATGCTTCAAAAGCCACATAAACAAAATGCTCAAGGGAAAGGACGAGAAAGTTGATGAAGTTAGTCCTGGGAGTGCGGAGGTTCTGAAAGTATTTATCAATGAACCTGGCATGAGTTCTCTGGGGACTCGTAGAATTCTTGTTTGTATTAATGTGGAGGAGGGGCAGAAGGAATGTCTGTGCAAAGCCAGAGATGTGGTATATTAGATCCAGTTGCTGATATAACCAGAACTCCAACATCTAAAATGCCCCCAGTTCATTTTCTCAGAGGGTCAAAGCCAGAAGCCTGATGTGCTGGGCACCACAGGTCAGGACAGGCTCCTTCTGGAAGCTCCAGGGAAAAATCATGTGCCTCTTCCAGCTTCTGAGGCTGTTGATATGGCTTGGCCACGTCATCCTCAAAACCACTTCCATTGTTGCAATGCTTTGTGCAGTGTGGTCCCTTCTTTCCCAGAATGTCTCCAAAGATGAGATTCGTCATTGGATTTAGAGTCTGTGTGATAATTGCAGATGGTCTCATTTCAAAAGGTCCAAATTAACTTCAGTTTTGGGAAATTAAACAGTACTTAAATTCTTGAGATTTGAGATGAATAACTTTTGGAAAGAATATATTTATTAGGTTGCCAATGATACATATTTGTACTGTAATTGGCTATGTTACTCTGAGTGTTTGTGTGTGTGTGTGTGTGTGTGTGACTGTGTGATTGAATAAGGAAAATGAAATTAAATAATACATTTAAACAGTTTATATATTTATTTTATAATGATCAACTTTTTTATATTTTTATCTTTTTTTAAAAAATTTTTATTATTAGTTACATTTTATTAACTCCGTATCCCAACTGTGTCTTGCTCCCTCATTCCCTCCCAATCCTACCCTCCCTCCCTCATCTCCTCCCTGCCACTTTCCAAGTCCACTGATTCGGGGGAACCTCCTTCCCTTTCATCTGAACCTGTTTTATAAGATATCTTCGGGACTGGCTGCAAAGTCCTCCTCTGTGGCCTAGCAGGACTGCTCTTCCCTTGGGGGGTGGGGAGGTCAAAGAGCCTGTCATTTGAGTCCTGTCAGAAATAGTCCCTGTTACTGAGGGACTATTGGTTACTGAGCTACCATGGGCTTCATCCGAGCAGAGGTTCTAGGTTATATCCATACACGGTCCTTGGTGGAGTATGAGTCTCAGAAAAGACCCCTGTGCCCAGATATATTTGGTCCTTGCTGAGCTCCAATCCTTTCCACATCATACTAACTACCCCTACTGTGTATGACTAAACATACATGTGGGGACATGTGTGCCATGTCACACACATGGAAGTCAGAGAACAACATCCAATAACTGTTTTTTCTCAATAATGTGAGCTCTGGAGATCAAAATCAGGTTACCAGGCTCAATGGCAGGCACCCTTTCTTATTGAGCCATCTCCCAGCCCAAGCAAAGCATTTTTGAAAGACTTTCAGTCTATTATAATTCATCAGTTCCTAACTTTGATCTTGTTTTAAAAAAACATCACTGAAAAAAAATAACTGAATTCTAATAGTGACCAGATTCTGTTGTTATATAAATATGTTACATAAACAGAGATCCTATTGTTATATAATCACAATGTGATGTTTTCTTTCCTAATAAGTAACAATGATAATTGCCTCAAGGATGCATTAGAAATAAAGGTCATGACGTCAGGTACAAAATCAGAATTCAGACAGAGTCAGGTTCTATCAGCTGTACTATCCTTTTTAATTCCCTAAAGTTGTTAAGAATGATAACAAATGAATCTTTTTATCCCTCTTTCCCTCCCTCTCTCTTACTTTTCTCTTCTTCCTCCACAGACTTCTAATAGTAGAAATTAATTTCATCTATACGACATTAAGATTTTACCTATAAAGAATCATATTTCATAGCTCCACTAAACAGCAGTTTCTTTAGGCATAAGGGAAAGGTCTGCATACCTTCCAGAACAATTTTCTTTACGTCACTGTTTACATATGTGCTGAAGAGACATGAGGGACAACTAAGGGAAGGGTGGACCTATCTCGCCTAATGTTTGTGTCTTCTATATCACCCCCACACTTTCGGTGTCTTTCCGTGTGGACATCATAGATATTCTGTTAGAACTATGTATGCCTCTTACCTCATTCTTATCCTCAATGATATTGTATCAGAACAAGAGAATCAAAGTACAGTTTGAGAATATTGATGATGAAATTAGTGCAGTGTAGGCTCAAGATCAACGGATTTTTCTTACAGATTTTAATATACAAGTATCCTTAGTTAGAATTTCTTTATTGAAGGTAGACTACTTTTGACTTTGGTGACAGAACATGTTTTTACATGCTGAAAGAGAATGCAAATTCTGGACTAATGCCCTCCCTGGTGGAATCCTGAACTAGAACAAAACATTTTCAGAGACATGTTAGTTATCTATATAACAACATGCATCAGGGAACCATTGTTCATTTTAGGAGTATGTTCTTCCAAGACAATGTTGACTTTTAAATTATTTATTTATTTATCATTACAATTTATTCACTTTGTATCCTGGCTGTAACTCCCTCCCTCATCTTCTCACAATTCCACTCTCGCTCACTCACTGCCTATTACTTATGATGATAATGGTCACAGGGATGGGAATTTTAAGAAGTCCATATAAATGAATACATATCTACTTACATATATACATATATCTATTTACATATATACACTAAATGTATACCCATACATGTAGATATTAATACTGTAATTTAGTATCATAGGTGCCTAAACAAATATTCTACATGATGTGAAGTGAAACTGGAAAACAAAATAGCTTCTGTTTCTGCTTCTACTATGTATGCTGAGAAGCGTGCATGCTTAAATTTTACAAAATACATTTAGCATGGCTGGCTTCAGTGTGCAAAATAAAGGCATGGATAGTTCGAAAAGACTTTCATGAAATGAGCAACCTGGGAAATGACCTGCATGAAAAGTGGTATGGGTCTTAAAACTGGATACTGGCTAATCAGACTAAGCAAATTTAGTGTCACAAAGAGGCATCCACTGTTCCTTTTCAGGGCACTACAGTGGGCTTTTATGATTCCCCCCCAGCGACACCTAACTCCTGCTTCTGAACCGGAATAATATTGCCCTTGTTCATTGCATTTCCTTTGGAAACTGAATGGAACCATGTGACCAGGCATGACCAATACAATATGTGTTGGGATGATGTATCAGTCATCTCCCCATGACCATAGTGATGACTTCAAACAAAGATTATTTTTTTCAGAAGTTAAACGTTTCAGTTCCTTATCACGTGGCCCCACTGTTTTGGACCTGAGATGAAGGAAAGCATTACAGCAGGGTTATACAGCGGAGTAAAGCTGGATGGTTCATATCCTCGAGCCAAATAGTGCTAGGAAAGACTTGGGATTTTATGATCTCCTTCAAATATGTGTACAAATATCTATAACTACACACACACACACACACACACACACACACACACACACACAGCATAAATAAATAAATAAATAAATAGCTAGATGAATAAATAAGAGTCTTAAAAACATTTAATAGTTCTGGACTCAGCAATACCATGTATATATGGAATCTTTGCCCTCTCTTCTCAGAGACATGAAGAGCCCATTACACTCAGAGAGTATAGGGACAGAGTGGGAAGGTCAGCCGTAATGAATCACTGGGTGATCCTTCGAAGCACAGCCATATGTGTCACCCTGATCAACCTTTTTCCAAGCGCCTTAAGCCAGAAACATAGTTTTGCTTGAGCCACTGCTGCTGTGAAGATTTCTCCACAAAATCGTCTCAGTACAAAACATGAAATGACAGGCAGCCCATACAAAGAAGCCAAACGGTGGCAGTACGTGAAGTATTAACTCAAAAGAAAAGGGGTGTGTCTGCAGTCTGAATATCCAAGGGGATGCTAAGCCCACCAAAGCCTGGAAGGGTTATCCAGAGGCCATAAGCGGGCTTATTGTATTACTGTGTAAAAGGACCACGCCATCCACCCAAGGTGCATGGCTCTGAAGTGGGCAGAGACAATACTGCTGAGTGGTCCCCTACAGAATCAATGAGGATCAATGAGAAGAGCAGCTGCTGCTGCCCTGCTCTCCTCCTCCCTGTCTAAGCTGCACATGCTTGTTGGCTCCTGCTCATCATTTTGGGATCAAGGCCTTCTTCTGCACATTCAAATTCTTTTCTCTAGTCCCGCTTCCACGGAGCACATTTTCTGACTCACCTTCTAGCATATGGGCCTGCAGAGACCCTGGTGTAATCTAGCCCCTCTGGCCTCTGCTCTCATTTTTTTTCTGGTAAGGGAAGGGCTCCCTACCTGTGCTTTTCAGTCATTTGAGGGATTAGGTTCATTTCCTCCGTGACAATTTTTTATTTTCCCGAACATTTATTTTGCCCTTTAAAAGGGCACACTTTCTAATTTCCACAAAACACAGGTTAGTGGACAAGAAACCTTCCTGACTACTGAGACCTTTGGGCTCTCAGTATATTCATGGTTGGACGTTATTGCTATTCTTAATTGCTACAGCTTAATTGCGTTGTTAAAGTTCTTTTTTCTCTACTGAGAGAAATAGAGTATTTCAAGTACTTTTTTCCCTCATTTTAAAAACTAATTTTTTGAAAACTAAGGATACATTATGCCTGTTATAACAAACAAAACAAAAATACTATCTTAAAATTACTGTATTTTCTCACATTTAATATGCAAAAATATTTTTTCAAAACTATTTTTATTACCCTGGTTATATGTAATGGGGTAGACTAACCTCCAGAGTATCAAAACAAAGGCTGAGACTCATAACCAAACTTTGAGCAGAATGCAGGGAATCTTATGAAAGAACGGGGAGATGAAAGACTTGGAGGGGACAGGAACTCCACAGAAGAGAAATAGAACCAGAAATTCTGGGCACAGGGGTCTTTCCTGAGACTCATACTCCAACCAAGGACCATGCATGGAGACAACCTAGAACCCCTTCACAGATGTAGCCCATGACGAATCAAATCATTATAAAGATATACTGGAATGAAAACATTATGGTAACATTGGCTTAAATATTAAAGATATATACCTGAAGAATCAAATAAAGTGTTTTACTTTAATTAATTGCCATACTTTTTCTAGTTATAATTTCTCTAAATCCTGTAAATTTTTTGTTTTAATATATGATTGCTGGGGCTGAAGAATTTGGCTCAGTGGGTGAGCTCTTACCTCTCAGATACAAATAAAAAAGTGAAAATAACAAGAAAGGAAAAGAGGTAAGAAATTACCTACTTCTTGTGCTTTAGAGATTGCCCATGGTGGCCCGTGATGACCATCCTAGGTCTTTCATATGCTTCACCTAAGAGGAGAGCAGCACGAGTCTCGATTCTTCACCAATGAGGATACCATGTGCATTTTTTTACTGCAGATATTGAGGGAGTACCTCAAACCATTTTCGCCTGTTAATAGGCACCTAATTGATCTCTTTTGTAGAAAAATGAGATGTAGATACTTTATAATAATGTGGATGCGTTACCGGTTGGTAGAAGGGCTCGGGTATGGGGTGAAGGCAGTATCTTCCTGGCTTGTTTTGTGTGATGATGATTATGTCACCTTCCCCAGCATGCCTGCCTCCCAATCATTTTAATTACCATCTTAAACTGGACAGTTTCTTTTAGAGAACAGCAATTAAAATATTTATGCTGTGTTTTTTGATGTTTCTAAATTTGGATTATGAAGTAAGATAAAAAGTATAAAGAATTTTTTCTCCTGGAGGTTTGAATTTGAAAATTTTAAGCAAATGACTACTTTTTAAAGCAGAGAACTATTATTAAATATTGGTACACAACTCTTGAATAGCTCATGAATGACAGAAACTATTTCTTTTTTTATAAACTAACTCATACTCTAACAGGTAAATGATGCTAATGTCTCCAATTTTATATATTAAAAAGTAAAGGCTGTTAAGCTTATGGGCAATGAATTGAATTTCACTCTCAGTGTTATTTTATTTAGGAACTGTACACACAAGACAAATCAGTCGACACAGAATACTTGTGGCTGAAATAAAAGTTCATGACAATGAGAGGTTCAGATGTGCTCTAGAAGAAAGCTATACCACTCCTAGGCATATAGCCAAAAGAGGCTCAAGTACACAATAAGGACATTTGCTCAACCATGTTTGTAGCAGCTTTATTTGTAATAGCCAGAAGCTGGAAACAACCCAGATGCCCCTCAACTGAAAAATGGATGCAGAAATCGTGGTACATCTACATAATGGAATATTATTCAGCACTGAAAAACAAGGAAATCATGAAATTTGCAGGTAAATGGTGGGGTCTGGAAAGGATCATCCTGAATGAGCTATCCCAGAAGCAGAAAGTCACACATGGTATATACTCACTCATATAGACATATAATATTGATAAACCGACCAAAATCTGTACATCTAAAGAAACTAATCAAGAGGGAGGACTTTGGCTAAAATGCTCAATCCCCACTCTGAAAGGCAAAGAGGATGGACACCAGAAGAAGAGGAAAACAGGAAACAAGTTAGGAGTCTCCCACAGAGGGCCTCTGAAAGGCTCTGCCCTGCAGACTCTCAAAGCAGATGTTGAGACTTGCGGCCAAACTTTGGGTAGAATGCAGGAAATCTTATGAAAGAAGTGGGAAATAATAGTTAGATCTGGAGAGGACAGGAGGTCCACAAGGAGAGCACAGAACCAAAAGAATTGAGCACAGGGGTCTTTCCTGAGACACGTAGTCCAACCAAGTACCATGCATGGAGATAACCTAGAACCCCTGCACAGATGTAGCCCATGGCAGTTGGGTTCCATAGTAATGGGAACAGGGACTGCTTCTGACATGAACTGAGTGGCTTGCTCTTTGATCACCTCCCCCTGAGGGGGGAGCAGACTTACCAGGCCACAGAGAAAGACAATGCAGCCACTCCTGATGAGACCTAACAGACTAGGATCAAAAAGAAGAAAAAGAAACCTTCCCCTACTAGTAAACTTGGGGAGGGGAGTGTGTGGAAGAGGGGGAGGAAGGGATATTGGGAGGGGAGGAGGGAGGGAACTAGAGGGGGGATACAAAGTAAATAATGTATAATTTTAAAAAATTAAAAAAAAAGATAGTTGTGCTCAGTCATTAGGATATGCAAGAAATTTAGAAGACTGTGCCTTCAAACAGAAAATAAGGTCAGGAAATAATGATTACAAATAGAGTGATTACAAATATTTGGAAGCATATTGCAACATATTAGTTTTCATTTTTGCATCATTTGGTAATTCAACAGCCTCTTCCATCTATGATCAAACTTCATTTTCAAAAATTGTTTATTCTTGAAAGATGTCTTCCACATTGCATGAAGAAATATTACAGGTGCCAATTCAACAAGTTTAAATGGTTTTGGAAAATAGCTTTGTAAGGGTAATCTCAGTTTAATAACAAAAATAAGCATAGGGTCAGAGGAAAGGGGAGGAGGACTGCTCCTATCAGTGGGCAGGGGCCTGGGAGGAGATGAGGGAGAGTGAGATTGGGAGGGGATGAGAGAGGGGCTACAGCTGGGATACAAAGTGAATAGACTGTAATTAATAAAAAATAAATTAAAAAAAGAAAAAGCCTGAGGATTATTTCCATACATTTTCTTCTGCTTTAAATGGAGAGTGAAAGGACTCACACATATACCACCTTCAGATTTTACCTGCTTTTTGAAAAACATTACCTGGATAGCAGAGTGGTAAGAACACTACTTCAAACTACTTGATATAAGTCAAATTTTCTTCTACATATAGAAAACATTTTGATTTACTTCATGTTCACACAGCTCATGTGGGATATATTGCTTGGCCTTCTTTACTTAACAGATGAAGCAGTAGAATAAGAAAATGGAGGTGATGCAGCTAAAATTCAGACATAGGCACCTTGGTTTTTACCTTTAAACATGTGGCTATGTCAATTTTAACAGTAGATATTAATAAGAACAACAAAGAAAGAAAGAATACTGGATCAGGAAAGGAAAATAATTGAATTCTGTGAGTCTCCTTTTGTCAAGGATTTAAATACAAGAGAAGACCAATTTTAATGAGACACTTTACATGTGTTTATTTCATTCAACTATCTCCATTTATTAGTGGTATATTGGAATATTTCAAACTTTTTATACTCTATACTAAGTGGAAAGTATGCTACAAGTATTAATTCATGATGATATAGTGGTACTTTATGAATTGAGAAATGAAGAAGATATTTCAAAGTAGAAAGTCTTTTAAAAAAATAAAAATTATTTTTTACTGATGTACCATAGCTGAGAAACTAATTCTAATTTAAGTGGATACTTAGTTGCTGTACATTTTTTAAAGTATTTACTTCATTTTATATCCCTATCACAGTTTCCCTCTCCTCATATTCTCCCATTCCTCCCTCACTCCTTCCATTACTAGGGGATCTTATGGAAGAAGGCGAGATAGAAAGACCTGGAGGTTACAGGAGCGCCAAAAGGAGATCAATAGAACCAAAACATCTGGGCTCTGGGGTCCTTCAAAGACTGAAGAATCATCCAAGGACCATGCATGCAGAGGACCAAGACCCCCTGCTCAGATGTAGCACATGGGCAGCTCAGGCTCCATGTGGGTACCCTAGCAAGAAGATCAGGGGCTCTCTATGACATGGACTCAGTGGCTGGTTCTGTGATCACCTCCCATGGTGAGGTGGCCTTACTAGGCCACAGGGAAAGAGGATCCAGATAGTCCTGATGAGACCTTATAGGCTAGGGTCAGATTGTAGGGAGGAGGACCTCTCCTATAAAGGGACTATGAAAAGGGACATAGGTGGGCAGGAGAAGAAAACAAGGTGGGACCAGGAGGAAATGAGGGATGTGGTTACAGCTGGGATACAAAGTGAACAACAACAATAATAATAATGAAAAATAAAAAAGGAAATATGTGTGGTGATTCTAAATATTCATTTTAACCACCCTTTATTTTCATTCCCAGTTGTGATACTTTCTATCTCACAAATCTTTATCCAGAAATTGTCTTTCTATTGGACACTTCATACTTAGTCGAGCCTCATTATTTTTTGGTAAAAATCCACCCCAGTGACACTGGATTACACGTTTGATACTAGAAGCCTGTTGGCCTACTTTGCTTTAAAAAACTGTCCCCCTTGTTTTTAATTGCTGAGAAATCATGAAAATTTAAGGCAAATGGTGGGAACTAGAAAAGATCATCCTGAGTGAAGTATCCCAGAAGAAAGACACACATGGTATATACTCACTTATAAGTGGATATCATTAGACATATAGTACAGGATAAACATACTAAATATGTACACCTAAATAAGCTAAGCAAGAAGGAGGACCTGGGGTCAGATGATCAATCCTCATTCAGAAAGGCAAAAGGGACAGACATCGGAAGAGGGAGAAAACTGGGAACAGGACAGGAGCCTACCACACGGCCTCTGAAAGACTACCAAGCAGGGTATTGAAGCAGATGCTGAGACTCATAGCCAAACTGTGGGCAGAATGCAGGGAATCATTTGAAAGAAGAGGAAGATAAAAGGACCTGGAGGGGACAGGAGCTCCGCAAGGAGAGCAACAGAACGGAAAAAAGATCTGTGCACAGGGTTCCTTTCTGAGACTGAGACTCCAACCAAGGCCCATGCATGGAAATAACCTAGAACCCCTGCTCATGATATAGGACATGGCAACTCAGTCTCCAAGCAGGTTCCCTAGTAATGAAAACAGGGAATGTCTCTGACATGAACTCAGTGGTTGGCTCTTTGATCACCTTTCCCTGAGGGAGGAGCAGCCTTACCAGGTCACAGAGGAAGACAATACAGCTAGTTCTGATGAAATCTGAGAGGCTAGAGTTAGATGGAAAGGGAGGAGGACTTCCCCTATCAGTGGACTGGGGGAGGGGCAAAGGAGGAGAAGAGGGAGGGAGGGTTGTATTGGGAGGGAATTAGGAAGGGGGCTACATCTGGGATACAAAGTGAATAAACTGTAATTAATTGCAAAAACTGTTCCCTTTCAAGAATTCTGGGACCAATCCCAGACTATATATATGCAAAGTGCTCCCTCTACTTTGATCTATATTCAATGTTCCCCATAAGGCCACTCTTCTACTATTCTATCATTCTAGGCTAGATTCTAACACCCCTATAAATTTATTGAGGAAGATAATTGTGTTTCCTAGTTATATTGTTCTGTAGCAACAAAGCTTTGTTGGTCAGCACAACTCTTGTGAAAGGTTTCCTCTCTCTGACAGTTGTTTCAAGTTCCACACTATGGTGCCCCTTTACTAGAACTAGTATAATTTTTGCCCATATTTTTGTTATTTATTGACATAAATCAATCTCTCTCTATCTGAAGCTTCTATTAGCTGTGAACTATCTGAGGAAAGTAAGTCATTTTTCTGTCTATAGCACCTCAGTGCTTAACTTACAATGGATACTTAATGAATCTTGTATATTGCTGGAGGCCTCATCAAACAGTTCTAAAACAGAACTAAGAGTCTGTACAAATCACATTTTAAATCAGAGGGAAGTAGACTCAAGCACAGGGAACTCCTCATAGAAAGCTTTTTTTCCCTTTATTATTATATTTCTACTTCTTCTTCTACTACCATTATTATTTACAATTTATCCAATTTGTATCCCAGTTGTAGCCTCCTCTCTCATCTCCCCCCTGTCCCACCTTCCCTTCCTCTTCCTCCCCCATCTCTCTTGTCTAGCCCACTGATACTGGAAGTCCTCTTCTCCTACTGTCTGACCCATTGCTTATCAGGTTCCATCAGGACTGTCTGGATCCTCTTCCTCTGTGGGCTGGCTAGATCACACTACCCACACATACCAGGCAGAAGAGATAAAGGAGCTGGCAACCAAGTTTATGTCAGAGAGCATCTCTTCTCCTCTTACTAGGGAATCCACATGGACACTGAGTTGTCTAAGGGCTACAGGTGAGCAGGGATGTAGGTCCTCTCTATGCATGGACTTTGGTTGATGCATCAGTCTCTGTAGCCCCCACCTTGGGCCAGCAATTTGTTGGTCTCTTGTGTGGCTCCTGTCTCCCTCCATTCCCCCCCCCGTCTTTTTATATCCCCCCTTCCTCCATAAGACTTCCTGCTCTCTGTCCAAAATTTGATTGTGAGTCTCTGCATCTGCCTCAATCCCCTGCTCATTGCAGTCTTTTAGAGGACAACTGTGGTAGGCTCATTCCCTCTCTTTTACCACTAATACTCACTTATAAGTGGATAATAGCCATATTATATAGGATAAACATACTAAACTCTACAGACCGAAAGAAGCTAAATAATCCTAGGGAAGTTGCTGAATTATCATTCAGAAGGAGAAAAAGGATAGACACCAGAAAGAAAGCTTTTTAATGCATCATGGAGTAATGGAAATAATTTTGTTTATGGTATGAAAAAATAGTTATGAGAGAAAAATATTTGGGAAAAAGAGATAAAAGAAATGGTTGAATAGAGATGAAATTGTGAGTCATCAAAGTTACAGTCTACTTTAAATTTTCAAACAGTGCAACTAGTTTAAATGACTTATAGAAAATGAGAATTTCGTATTGCTGTAGTATTTTTTCTCAAAATACAGTCAGCCTAAAAGAACATGGCACTCATTTTAAAAGGAAAATAGCTTGTGTCTCTAGAATGCAGTTTTACATTCTGAAGATTTTTTATGCCAAATGTTTAATTATTATAAAAATATTATACTTTTGATGTTTGACTTTATTTTTTCTTGCATATATCCTAGAGGTGATGAAAAATTCTGGTGTAGCTAGCTTTTCACAATTGTGTAACAGTAAACTTTTCACAGCTACTCTACAATATGTGTGTATATATATTCATATATATGTGTTTATGTACGTATGCAAACATATATATATACATTAGTAACAGTAAACAGCTATCAATTGTAGTTGTATAGGAGGCATTTTAAGGAGAGTACTTGAGATGGACTAGTAGGAGGAAAAAGAGGGGTTGTGGTAAAACTCCGTTTCAGTTTTAAAATTATATAAGACTGGTCAACACTTTTAACTTTAGTTCTGCTAGATATATTAGTCCTATGATGAAGTTGAAATTGTTTAAGCTGTACTTTGTAACTTTAACAAATAACTTTTATATAAAAACACTAATCATATGAGATGAGCATTCACCTATCAAGTAAAAAAATTGGTATATTATATATGCATAGTTTTCATCTAGTATAGGCTGTTTTTTTTTTCCTATAGGATTCATGGACACAAAACAAAAGAAACAAAAATTGTGGTATACAGGGAAATATTTATTTTATGCATAGTAGCTGACTCATCTCTTATTAAAGTTGGTTGCTTTTTCCCCCTTGCCTATGGACTCAAATAGTATTTCCCAATCATAATCGTTCAGAAAGGATGATGGAATGATCAGGTTCATAGGAAAAAAAAAAAAGATTTGTTAAAAGCCTTTAAAGGAAACTAAAAGGGAAAAAGAGCCAGTTGCACAGTTTCAGCAGTGAGATTGGATTGATGTTTGATGCGCTTGAAAGAGTGTAAGACCCTTGAAAGAATAATTCAATCATATTCCTGTAACATGCTTTTGACAGCGTGGAAATGTGCCAGTTGGGACATGGTGTTTGAGATGTCCACTCTATGAAGAGCTCAATTCAGATAAAGAATTTGATTGGAAAATAGGGAGGGGCAGTTCACTCAAGGAAATTAAATTTAGAAGCTAAATTTAAAATGGGCAAGTTTTTATAGCATCTCTCCTTCACCCAAGAACTAATGATATTTTTCAGAAAGCAATGCAGAAAGAAAATCCTCTAAATTTAGGATAATGTGTTACATACTGAGAAAAATTATGAATCAATGACTAACAAGGTGGAAGATTTCTTCTTTTTACTACATGAAACAAATGAATTTTATGTGTCAAATATACTCTAAAGGAAGGCAAGAGAATGTATGTAGAGCAGGCAAAATCGTAGTTATCTTAGAATTTACTCTAGCAATTTTGGCATGGACTCTAGCTTAGCTACTTTTCTATAGCAGAGACAAAACACCATGACCAAGGCAACGTTTAATGGAAAGTGTTTAACTGGGCTCCTGATCTCAGAGGAATCAGAGTCCATGATGTAGACATGGCTAAGGTGACATCTGAGAGCCCCCACCTTAATTCATAATTAGAAGACAGAGAAAACACAAGCGGGTACAGCACAGTCTTTTAAAAAATATTTATTTTGTTTCTTTGAGACTGTAATATAATTATACCACTTCCTCCTTACGTTTTCTCCCTTCAAACACTCCTACACACCTACTTTTGATCTCTTTCAAGTTCAGGATCTCCATTTCATTAACTGTTGCTTTACACACACACACACACAGATACACTATGAAAATATATTCCTAAATACATAAATACAACCTGCTCAGTCTCTGTAATGTTACTTGGTTTTGGGTAACAACCTTATGTGCTCTTCCATGGGTAAAACTTTTTCTCCCGAAGGATACATCTGTAAAAGAAGTCCTACTCCTAAAACTTAGGGAATATAGCAGAATATGGGGTGGAAAGATTGCAAGAACCAGAGGGTTGGGGTATTTGTTGTGAGCTTTTCTCTTGCAATAATGTCCTAAGCTACACCCACAAAGTTTCACAGACATGACTGCCTAAACATGAGCTAAGCAAGAATGACTCCAATAGACATGCTAGAGAGAACAGAGAAAAGCCCATGAGGCTACTAAAGACAATTAAGGAACACTGAGACCAAAGCCACTGCCAGCTGCCCACCTCCTGCAAAAGGGCTACAACCCCTAATATTCACAAAAAGTTCTTCTGACTGCAAACCAAGTATTCAAGAGATGGAGTTCCAAATGTTTTTTTTAAAGATTATTATTATTATTGTTTATTACAATTTATTTGATTTGTATCCCAGCTGTGGCCCCCTGCCTCTTCTCCTCCCAATCCCACCCTCCTTCCCTCTTCTCCCCCTATGCCCCTCCCTTTGTCCACTCATAGGGGAGGTCCTCCCTCCCTTCCATCTGACCCTAGCCTATCAAGTCTAATCAGGACTGGCTGCATTGTCTTCCTCTGTGGCCTGGCAAGGCTCCACTACCTCCTAGAGGGAGATAATGAGAGAACCTATCACTGAATTCATGTCAGAGACAGGCCCTGCTTCCCTTACTAGGGATGCCACTTGGAGACTGGTCTATGAGCTACATCTGAGCAGGGGTTTTAGGTCCTCTCCATGCATTGTCCTTGTTTGGGGTATCAGTCTCTTCAGGATCCCCAGGGCTCAGGTTTTTGTTGGTGTTGTTGTTGTTGTTTTGTTGGTCTCCTTGGGGAGCTCCTATCGCCTCCAGGTCTTTCTCTTTGTCCCTTCTTTCATAAAATTCCATTCACTGTGCCCAAAGTTTATCTATGTGTCTCAGCCTCTGCTTCCATACCTCGATCAGTAGAGTTTTTCAGAGGCCCTCTGTACCTGTCCTGTTCCCTGTTTCTGATGACTATCGTGTTTGTCCTTCTTCCCTATGGTGTTCCTTGTTGTTTAGATTCTTTAGGAGTATAGAATTCTAGCCACTACAGGGGAAACCAGAGTCTTTACAGACAAATTAAAAGGAAAAGAGACAACTTTTTCAACAACAAAAGGAGTCTCCCATTCTAGAACTTGAGCTATGGGTTGGCTTATTCTCAAGTTGAGAAATTCTAAAAAGGATTCTGAATATTTTATTTTTCTACTTGTATAAACTAGTTTTCTCCATTATTAATAGTATATGAGAGGAAAGGTATTCACAGATATCCATAGGTTTGTATTTTGAAAAGTAAGACAATGGAAGAAAAGGAAAAATTAAAGTTAACACTTAAATCTATTGTATATGAAGCACATGCACTTACAATAACTGGACCTTTTAATTAATTTGAGTATCTCTTGTGGGAGTACAAAAAGATGCAAAATCAGGGTCCATAAACCTAAAGTTGAATGGCCACTTAAAGATTCTGATTAAAGACATAAAATTTCTATGATAGATTCCATGTAATAAATTGTATTTTCAGCATCATTGGGGTCAGAGTGATCTACTCAAATGGAAATTTATTTTACAGTAATCTTGTAGACAAGCTGATGGCATCATAGACATTTCTCATACTGTTGCCCATGACAAGAATACATTTTAGCATCCTTAGTTTCTGTGCTTCTTGAAGAGAAAGTGAATTCCATTTTCTTCAGTAACTGTGACACAATGTTCTTTCTTCTTATTAATTTTAAATGGGAAGTTGAGTGACAAAAAAAAAAAATTTCACAAATGTCCTCTTCTGAAAGAGTCTCAAGTGGAATTATGATGTGTAGCTGTTCTCCTAGATGAGTAAAGACCCCAAAACATGACTTAACTCATGTTTTAAGAATGAACTGATGTTTGAAAGCTGGTAAATTTTACTTGAGTTTTAAGATACAAGTATCCTAACAGGACACAAGAGAAAATGAACTGAATTAAGAATATTAACCTTAGACCAAAGTTGGAAGAATAGAAAAAGTATATGTACATACTTTCATACCATTATACCTTTATATCAAATATTGTCAGATATATTATTAGGCTGATAACAGTCTTGTGCTAATTTTTAAAACTGAACGTAAAACAATCCATTGGTTTCCTATTGATCATCTAAGCCTACCTCCAAATAAGACAGACTAAATCTATCTGGATAACTCATTGCAATTTATAACATCTTTTAACAAGTGTTAATAGTTGATATCATTATTAAATTTTCATTTATCTATCTATATTTATCTATCAATCTTTACATAAAGTTCTTTACATAAAAATTTATGTTTTATACTTGTATTAAGTCATTTTGAGATCTTATATTTCATGAACATGCATCAATCAGTAAGCCTTCAATAAATAAAAAAACTATAAAAAATAAAAATGTTATTATTTTGCCTTGCTCCAAAGTTGACAGAAAAGGTGGTACTCTAAACAGAAAAATGCATGCTTTTCTTTCAAAGTTTCTGCAAAGTACAGTGGCAAATGACACTGGATCATGATATGATCTACAATGTGAATTTTCCTAGCAATTGGCAGAAGTCTCAGAAACTAAATGTGTATTTTGAAACTCAGCAAGACTCAGACTCATCAAGGAAGGCTCATAACCTGGTGTTAAATAGAACCTTGAAGGTCACTACATTTTTAAGAAACATTGTTTCAAATGCAAGAGCTAAGACAATTTAGTTAGCATAGTGTTTTAAAATTCTAGTTGGTAGCATATGTATAACAAGTGCCACAAAATGTCAATCAAACTCCTTACTTCTGTAAACATTGTACACTTTGAGTAATTAGTTGTTCTTAAAAAGATGCAAAGTACAAAGAAATATGTCCACAGCATTAATGACTGGCATTTCACTGAATTCATCCAGAGGAACTTTGACATGGTTGGTTTTAGTTTCAAGTGAATCCATCCCTTCTCAAGAACTGTATATAATCATTTAACAATACAAAACTCATTATGTCTCCTTTCTGTCTTTAGAGTGGGCATACTAAATAGAAGACACATATTCTAAATAGTGAAAATACAGCTCTGGGGTTGTAAATATTAGCATAAAACACAAAACAGTTTGGTTGCATACTTGTGAATGAGCCTACAAATAAACAACATAGGTAATTATGGTTCCTGTGTAGGTAATTGATCTGTAATCAATATACCACAATTACTTTCAAAGCAGTGACAAAGAATTGGTAATACACTTCTTACAATAATTTCAATGTAAAATGAGGACATAAAAATGTCAAGACCATTTCCGTGATTGTTCAGTACCTCATGTAACTTTAGAGATTGACATGGAAGAGATTTATAAGAGTCCATTTCGTTAAATATTCATTAAGTATACCCTAAAGTTTGGGTCTTAGATGAGTTGTGGGAAAGACAATACCAAAGAAGAAATAACTGTGGAATTTTTCTATCTGCCAAAGAAACAATATTTTTCTGCTTACCTTCTCATACCAATCAATATTTTTTTATGTTCTTCCTGTTGTATATAATCAATGTGTGGGACCCAGCCAGTGTATCTCACAAAGTATGCCATGAGCAGAACATTGTAAAGTTCAAGTTACTTTTAAAGAGACCATTACCTGCATTAGAACCCTGGGTCCTACATATAAATAAAGTCCGGAGCTTCAGGAAGTGTCTGATTTTTCATCAAAGAGTAGTAAAGTAAATAAAGTCACATAGGGGAAGGTAAAATTTAGAACAACTTTAGGTAACTTAGAGAAGATTATTCTGATTCTAGCAAGAGCAAATAAATCTGGTGTTACATGACAATTTCATGAAGTTTCTGTAAAAACATTTCATAACTTAATAGTGAGAGTTTAACTATAAAAATAAGTTTTATGCATGTAAATTTTGTGGGAAATAGAAAATTTGCAAAATGAAATTTGAGACATTTGCTACTAAAATTTGTTATTTTTTAACCTATAAACAATCCCAGATATTTTAAGTATCATGATTGAGTTTCATTGTTTTCCTGATGAATTAGGCCACTAGATTCCTCTCTAGATCTTTCAACAACCTTTTTGTAATATGCTTTTATTAAGCCTTTGGTGTTCATGAACCTGTGCAGACATAGTCCATTTTATTTAAGTGCTATTAGTTCTATGCACATGAACTCAGTTGTGGGGCCATCAATAGGAACATGGAAATCCTATTAGAACTTAAAGAGAAAATATCCCAGGAAAGAGTTATTCCCTTCCAATACCAATCAGTTGCCTGTAGCTCCCCAGTAAAAACGGCACCTGAAGAGGACCTCCCACATTTAGACTGAAATTTTAACTGGTTTGACTTTCTGCACATCGTTATAGTTATTGCACCAAGTTTCCGAGTGCAACAGTCAGGTCGCTGAAGGCTAGCTTTTCACAGCACTCTTCCACACATCCTTCAGCTCTTACATTCTCTCCGTCTCCTCTTCCATTATATTTGCTGAGCCTTAGGATTGGAGGGATAATGGTAATAATAATGTTCCATTTAGAGTTTAACACTAAAGTTTCCTCAAGAATCCACTCTCAATTTCTTCACAGAGCCTCTATCTTTACATACAGTCATGGGTCCTTTAAGGCAGCAGCATAGAAATCTGAGCAGTAGTTGTTAGAAATGTTTGCCAGGGAGAAAGGCAAGGGTCAGACATCATGGACAAAGCTCTTTAACCTCCTCTTCTTTGCCTTGGCTTTTAGGTGAGCAATCGTGTGTTCTCTTCCCACCAAAATAGAACAATTCTGCCCTTAGCAACCTTCAAAGTCATTTTTAGTTGGGGAGCACCAGGGCCTGTTAATATACCACTAGATCAACCTACTGCTAAAGACAAATGCTTTAAGCTGAATTTTCTGAAATATTCAAAGACCTGCAGAGTATATTTGAACATCCCACTCCAGGCAATAGAATTACATATCTCTTAAATCACCATACATGCTCAAATAATTGTAAGAAGAGCAAAACAGAATAAACATGATAGCTAATACAGCAAAAGAAACATCACTGGTCTCCCCCTTGCTACCCTCCCTCCAATACACATTTAAATAAGACTGTGTCTTGTCATTTTATGTCCCTCCAGATTTTTTTTTTAAATCAAGGAGAGCCAAAACCCTGATGCAAAAGAGGCCTGACCATTTGTATAGAGCCACCCTTACAACAGGGAAGGACCACATTTCATCATTCAGCAGGAAAAGTTCGTCACTCAAGTGATATGAAGAAAATATCCTTGGCCACTTGAAACATCACCGTCATAAACAAAAAGACATCATCTTTGACAGGAAGAATACATGAATTTTAGGGATTAAGCCTCATTCTATAACATTCTGTTACATACCAAGCAAGGAGTTTTTATACTTTATAAATGCAATAGGAGTATACTAAAGGTAATTCTCCTCTTTTAAAAAAAAAACTGATTAATTTTGTGTGTATGTGTGTGTGTTTATATGTGTGTGGAGAGAGACAGAAAGAAACAAGGAGAGATAGAAAGAGACAGAGACAGAATATCAGCTAGTTCTGTACATATATTTTGAGGTTAGAGGACAATTTTGGGGGGAGGGGAAAATTAACATCAGCTCTCTCCTTTGGCAATTCTGTGTACTCCAGTCTCTTTCGCTATGCCCTGCAACTAATTCTCATGCCTTTCTCTCCCATATGGTAGTAGTAGAATGAAGATTACAGATGAACACCACCACGTTTACCTTTTGGCTTCAAGGATTGAAGTCAGGTCATCAGGCTTGTGATCAAGGTTGTTTTATCTGTTGCTCCATATCAAGATCCATTAAGCCAAGACTTCTTTTTTTTTTTTTTTTTTTTTAAAGATTTTATTTATTATGTATACCATGTTCTGCCTGCATGTATACTTGAATGCCAGAAGAGGGCACCAGATCACATACATTATGGATGGTTGTGAGCCACCATGTGGTTGCTGAGAATTGAACTCAGGACCTCTGGAAGAGCAAGCAGTGCTCTTAACCTCTGAGCCATCTCTCCAGCCCCAAGCCAAGACTTCTTAAAGCTGTGTTAGTAGTGATGTGAACCAGTGATGTAGAGGTAGTAGATAAATAATGCACTTAGCAATAATGGCATATCAAAGTTTGATCTTTGTATAGACCTTATAACATGAACATGAAATACTATGGATTAGGCTTCTTAAGGGAGATGGATCCTAAACCCAAACAATGCTGATTGACTTTAGTCTCTTCTGAGAAACTCAATGAGATCTGATATCAAAATATCAAAAAGTAGCATGGTGAATATCTCACTGGTAGAGTGTCTACTTAGGATGTCAAGGCACTTGCTCTCATCCCCAGTGAGGGAAAAGTCTAAGATTAAACTTAAACCTTGCAGAGCAGTCAAAATCAAGTAATAAAAACTGTGGTTAGAGTACTAGGAGCCGAAGGATAGCTCATTAGTAAAGCACTATGCATACATGCAGACATGAGTTCAAGTCCCAGAATCCACAAAATATTGATCACACAGCCTAGGACCTCACAGTCCTGCTGAGGCAGGGGTCAGGCAGACCCCATGATCTCTGTGGCCAGCTTGCCAAGCTGAATAGTAAATTCTGGGCCATACAGACATTTATCTCAAAACAGAAGGTAAGAGGCATCCTGAGAAACACACACACAAACTAAGTCTTACATTAGCGTATAAATGTGAGAAAAGCTACGGAGGGCATCTGTTGAGTCTTTAACACAAATCACAGACACTCTCTAGAGAGAGCAGCTTACAAAACATTTTATTGTGCCCAACTTAATAATGGGCCTTAAAAGTAACTTGTCGTTTTTGTTTGTAAAACTATTTGCTTGTTCAAGTCTGATATGTCACAGATAGCTGATGCATACAATAGAATAAAAGGAAAATCCCTTGAAATTTGCTTGCTTTTCTTAACATTTTCATCACATGCAGGGTTCATGAGCACTCATAAAGTACATAAAGTAACTTTTTCCTCTTGTTTGTAGTTCAATACATAAAGCAAAACAATGCATTCAAAGAAAGTTTTTATTCTCAACAAAAAATAGCCTTTAGTGTAAATAAATATATTTCAATTTTTTTTCTTAAAGTTCATTGAACAGAAAACATGGAAGTAATTTGGCCTTGTTGATTATCAATTTGTCTGAATGTCAGGTCAATATAAGACATGATAATCAATTTGACTTATTTTAACTTGTACTTTTTACTTTCCATAGTGTGGAAAGTTGAATTTTCATGAAAACTAGAAACCTATTCAAATATCAAAGTTTGAGTAAATATGTTGATATGTAGAAACATTTGAAGATGTGTTTCAGGAATGTGATCCAAGAAGTGAATGCCTGAAATAAATACCAAACCTATATTTAGGTAAGAGACCTACAAAAGATTAGTGTCTTCTGAAATTTTCTCTCAAGTTAATCTCAGTGAGTACTTTAAGGATTCTTTCTAAACAAAGTGAAATCCAGTGTTTCAGTTGGTGACTGTCTGATTACGTGTGTCTCTGTCTCTCTGATTCTCTCCAGTATACACACAAACACACACATACATATCATGCTTATCGATGCATTATAGATGAGTACATATTTTACTTATATATGTATATTTTACATATGTGGCATATTTCAAAATGTACACACATACATACTAAAGAAAGAACAAGCTTCAATAACAGTAAAAAAAAAAAAAAAAAAAAAAGGAAAACTTCTCTGTATGTATCTTAAGAAACTCCAGAACCCAATGATACTTGCAATATCATCTGAGGATATCCAACAAATATTACAATATCTTAAGATATCCAAAGGCATCCTACAACATGGCCATCATCTCCCAGGCCATGTGTAGGAGTCGGGCAGCATATAAGAGTGCAAGTTCTAAAGATGACTGCTTGGTCAGTGTGCCTATAAAGGCAGGTCGTTGCCATTCTGAAATTCTCTTGGCAAAATCTTCCCCTCTAATTCTCAAGGCCCATACCTCTCTGTCTATTTCACTGCCTTTTATTTGATGGTGGCTGAATTGTGAGTGTAGAACTATTTCTATTACTGACATATGCATGTGTCTCCTAGTTCGGATCCATCATCACAGAATGACAATTCCCAGATGCTCTCCAACTTCTAGTTCAGAGCAAAACATTCAAAAATGAACACTGGAACAATCTCAGACTAATTCTCTTGTATTACATTGGAGAAGAGGCTGGGTGGCTTACTTAATATTTTGTTCCTACCACCCACCGGTCAACTGACTGGTCATTATCAAATACTATCTAATAGTTTAAGAGACACTGAGAACATTAATTTGAGTGGAAAATTTATTGATATGTTCTATAAGTAAGGATATATATATACATATACATATTTCCTATATATGTATATCTTGATTATATACACACATACATATATATTCATAGTTGCCGCATGGGATAAAACAGGAAAAATGTATTTTTTTTTCCAGCTTCACTACTCTAACTGTAGTTATCCAGGTGTGTACAATGTTATGAATGCTACTACAGAAATCTTAGAAATTACGCTAGTATAAATGATACTTTTAGAACTTGAATTCTAGATGTTTCTCCAGCCAGTTACAATTTGTCTCTCATTTTTAAGTTCAACTCTATTATTTTATATCAATTTTTATTTTTATTCAATTATTCTTTTTCTGTGACCTATTTTATTGAATCATAAAAATTTAATTTTGCAATAAATTACAATGGAAAGTTTGAATCTATAGCATTTTTATTCAACCTCTTTAAGATAATTAAGAATAGCTATATTTTGATCCAATAATCACCATTGTTCAGTATAAAGAAATGGCTGCATAAAACTATGCCACTGAATGTCAATCACCGCCAATCATAAGATTTTATATTGATGAGTTTAAGTGTATTGGATATATATCACTCCCAAAATATGATGTTAGTTGTACTTACACAGTTATTAGTAGATTTACATATAAGAGTAAATAAAAGTCATTGCTAAATAAAATTCTCTCATGCCATGTTCTCTTAATTTCTCCATCTGGCTCTAACCTGATTTTTTGATGCCTTCAACAATGTGTGTGTGTGTGTGTGTTTAATGGCTTGAATCGTGACTTTCTTTGTTCTGTTACCATGTAAATTTCATGAAACTGCTTCCATGGAATTTGGAATAACTTAACTTACTGATTCCAGACCAGTAGGATCACTCCAATGTGGCCTCAGAATAAACCATTTTATTTCTCTTGAGGTTAAAAGAAAAGGCATTTACTTTTATTTCCAGTATACAAGTTTGGTGTTTTAGGATAATTAAAGGTAATCTACAAATAAAGAATAATCATTACTTTCTAATGATTTTTTAAATGATGATTGCCCATTTTGGACACTTAGCAAAACTTGCATCAACTTAAACATATTGTGCTCTTTAATAATTGTCTTATTAGCAGTGATCTTAATCACTCCCTACTTCTTTCATTACAGCTGGCCTTTTGTTTCCATGTGTTACTGAGCAACGTGCAAAATTATTAAAATATAAATATAGTAGATAATTGTAATCTCAGCAATCACATGGAATCATGTAGTTTTACTTGTATCAAGTGAAAAGAACAACTTTATAGAATGCTCCTTCCAGTTCTTCATCCAGCCCTTACTTATAATGTGCACTCAATCTTCATTATACATACATCATGTGTGCTCAGATATGCAAACACACACAAGCATGTTTAAGCACATCCTCACATGTACTTTATTTCCATATGAGATTCCTTCAGAAAATGTTCTATACTCTCAGTTTGGTATTTTCACCTTGTGTTGTCTAAATAAACCGTAAACATTATTAAGTCACTAAATTAGACATTTCTTTCTGGAAGTCTTCAGTGACACATGTAAAGACTGGGTTAATTATTTCTCTATTTGCCAAGTTCCTTCTAGTGGAACTTTTGACTTTTGACATGAACATTTTCCAGCCAATGATGTTTTTTTTTTTTTTCCTTTGTGTGGTGCTACTGACTAGAAAGACAGTTATGAAAAAAGCATGATGCCATTTATCATTGTACCTCATCAGATGTTGGTTACAATTTCTTCACTGACTGTGTTTACAATAGATACTCTGCTGATTTCCATTTTATAAAATTATTTTTACCATCAGAAAACCAAGAGTCACATTCATTCAATGGGCACTTGAAATACGGCACAACCAAATTCCATTATATCTAAATCTAAAATACATACCAGGTCTCGACAACTATGCATGAAAACAACTAAAATATTAAAGGAACAAACCATAACACATTAAAATGTTATTTTTTTATTAAGTATACTGGGATGATATATGTTACTAAAATCAACCTTATTAATCTTACTGCTATTTTAATGCGGTGACTTGAAGTTTTTAATGAAATGTGTGGCAGACATTTTTGTTTAAGTCTTATTTAGTGAACAGCAGTGATGTGAATCCTGAAATTTGCCGATGAAACACTATAATCAAACCAGGACTGCAGGCTCCATGACGTGGTGCTGGTAAAGGCACTATCCTTCCATTGATGAGATCAAATGGCAATCACATATTAAATGTCACTGTCATGCTTTGGTTAAATTCCTTCATCATTTAACAATCAATGGACTTATTTGCTACAAAGTCGGTGATTAATATAGTTAGGAGAATTTAGACATTGTGGTTTTAAACAAATCACTAAAATTTTAGCTGCTGCCATATGCAAATCATAAGGAAGTACTCCTTTAAATTATGATGGAAAAAATAGGCTAGCATGGCCTAGTGAGACATTCTGAAAGGAAAGACCATCAACAGGATTTCTGTCAACCATTACTGCGGCTGTTTGGTTACTTGAAGTATGTTCAATATGTCCAATTAAGTGAACTTTTACTTTTAATTGGTTTAACTATACATAAGAATGTGTGGCTAACATTTAATATAATGAAAAGTAAAGCTCTAAACAAGATAATATCTACCCAATAACTAGAAAGACTTGATGTTTAGTATTCCTACTTTGAAATATCACACTGAGAGCATTTATATCTTGTTAGGATACAAACAACATAAATACAATGATGCAGCAAAAGGGGCCAAAAGACTACAAAATTCATAAGATCAGAGAAATGTGTGTAAGACAATGCATCAGAAGCTACACTGAACTAGGTTCACCAACATGACTTACCAAACATAAGGTGAGCAATGCTCATCCTAATGAACATGCCAAACTGGCTCAAGGAGAGTCCTCGAGGCCTCAAACCTACACAAAGGACTACTGGCAATTGGGCAAAACTTGGAGCAGGAGAATGGCCTTCCCCAGGGCCAAATGGTCAGCCCTGAAAACATACATACAAGCAGCTTCCTATAGACTGAACTGGTTTTATTTTTTAATATATGTGTATATGCGTACATGCATGCAATAACCATTAGTTAAAACCAAATAAGGAAGCCATGACTCTCCTGTGGAAGGGCATTGTGGGAAGGTTTAGAGGAAGTAAAGGGAAGAAATGTTTTAATCAAATTATAATTTCAAAAAATGTTGAACAAATTTAGAGATTTCAATACTTTAGAGAAACAGTGACTTTTGTATTATTAAGATGCTTTTTTATAGTTTTTATTCTCATGAAATAAAAATATGCCTACTTAAGTTCTCACCAAGATCTATCCATATGTTGATTTTGTGATACGAGCATCCCTCTCATGTAGCTAAATTGTATGTTTGATTTTTAATTAAAATGGGAACATCCACTTAAGAACAATAAAGCGCTGTGCCCCTCAATTTCATTTATGTTTTATGTTTTATAAGCACAGGCTGCTTTTGATATCTTATTTGAATGATTAATTCAGGATAATCCAAACCTCTGGAAGTTGTTTGCAGGAGGCCTTTATTGTGTAAAAATAATTTCTGATCTGGGAATATGCACAGTGTATTGAGTATTTAAAGCACTAAATCTCAATGTTTTAATCTCCTGCTGAATGTCCAGAAAATAGGCCTTTAAAGAACACAGGATAATTAACATTCAGTTTAATGGGCTCTAATTGTGAGCTAATATCTGATTGAATGGGTAACATTTCTGCATGTGGTTTTCTTCCAGGAAAGTTTTAGAATAATTGAATACCAGAGCTGCCCAGGTCCTTGCCAAAGTTCCCTTTCTATAAAGTACAAATTTTAGTCCCAGAGCAAATTACACTGAAGTCATCACTAATTCATAAGGAAACATGTAGGATATCTGATTTTTAGGAAGTAGTAGAATAACTGTGGCCCTTTAATTTGTGTCTTTCTCCTTGGAGTACCCATGCAATATGCCTGCATTAATTGTTCCAAGAATGACTAATCACATTTTGATAATCTGTGTTGAGAACCTGCTTTGTGCTGGGTAGGACACTCAATGTTCCAAGCTTTCATTACTTTCACTGACTCTTAATCACCCTTCAGAGACATATGAGAATGCAGGAGCTTTTACACGTCAAGGAAATGTGTTCTGAGGCAAAGCAAATGGCAAAGGCAGAATGGAAGTCATGGCAGAGCAGAGTGGACATCCCACAGCTGTGTTCCAGAAGATTATGCATTTCCTATCACAATGGTCCTTTTTAGAAACTTGTGTAGGTGGTAAACTTTTGATTTTATTCTGAATAAGAGAAGAATGAGACTAGCATGACTTCTGTACAGAATCATGATTGAAAATGTTTGCATTAAATACACAATACAGTTAATGTATTTTCATTTTATACTACCATTCATTAAAATATGAATTGTATTAAGATTAACTGATATAACTTGGATAATTTAAGTGATATTATTAGTGAACATTTTTCCATATAAAGCAAATTAATTTTGTTTCCTTTTGTTCACTGCTTTAATCTTAGATACACCTCATTCACCTCATAGCATGTACAGCACTCAGAATGGAAATGTTCACATAGTATTTGCTCAACTACTATCAAAATTGTTGCTGTATCTATTATTGTACAATTACTATTGCCATCTAAAATTAGAAAGATAACAGTCTGGATTTGCGTGGGTAGGGAAGTAGAAGGGATCTGTGAGGTGTTGGGGAATGGAAAGTGCAATCAGAATGTATTGTGTGAAAAACATCTACGTTTAATTAAAAATAAAAAAAATTAAGAAATCCTGTCATGTTTGTGCACAGAGCTGGTTCTATGCCAAGAAGTTAGTTTAATCAGAGGTCTGTTAAAAGTCAATATGTATTGACTCTGATTTTATCTTTAAATGCAAAGATGGAGCAGCTAATCACTGTGAAATGAAGTCTTGAGTCTGACTGAGCTCACATAATGATGCCTGTATGTGAGGGGGTCGAGGGTATGACAGGTAGGGAGAGCTTGAAGGTGCCAACGATTCATGAATCATGCTACAAAATAGTCATATTTTTAACTTATGAATACACCCTTGGATACAGAGTCTACTAAACAACTTATAAAGGGTAATGTGAACTACCTCTACTTTAAACAATATGAATCAATCCGTTCATTTGTGAGGACACTATGTATTAATCCATAATGACAAAGAAGAGTGTCTAACTAGAAAATGACATATTTTATTGAAAATATGTATACAATGGAATCGTAATACCTACCAGAAAAAATATTTGATTTCCAGTCACTACATTCATTCTTTTGTTTTGATCATTTTATTTTGTTTTTTAATTATTTTTTATTTTTATTTTAATATTTTTTATTTTTATTTTTTTATCTTTTTTTATTTTTTTTTATCAGTTACATTTTATTAACTCTGTATCCCAGCCGTGTCCCGATCCCTCATTCCCTCCCAGTCCCTCCCTCCCTCCCTCATCTCCACCGTGCCCCTTTCCAAGTCCACTGATAGGGGGGACCTCCTCCCCATTCATCTGATCCTGTTTTATCAGGTATCTTCAGGACTGGCTGCAAAGCCCTCCTCTGTGGCCTAACAGGACTGCTCCTCCCTTGGGGGGTGGGGAGACCAAAGAGTCAGTCATTGAGTTCCTGTTAGAAATAGTCCCTGTTCCCCTCACTTTGGGAAACCAATTGGTTACTGAGCTACCACAGGCTACATCTGAGTGGAGGTTCTAGGTTATATCCATACATGGTCCTTGGTTGAATGTCAGTCTCAGAAAAGACCCTGTGCCCAGATATATTTGGTCCTTGTGGAGCTCCTATCCTTTCCCCATCAGACTAACTCCCCTTCTTTCTTATGATTCCCTGTACTCTGCCAAAGGTTTAGTCATGAGTCTTTGCTTTGAAAACACTGCTAGTTAGAGTCTTTCAGATGCACTCAGTAGACTCCTGTCATACGTTCAATGCACATCCCATCTGTCTTTGTAAATGAGGATTGATCATCTTATCCCATGTCCGCTCAATTGATTATCTTTTTTAGGTGTATAGATTTCATTATGTTTATCATATCTTATAGGTCTATATAAGTGAGTATATCCCATGTTTGTCTTTCTCCTTCTGGGGTATTTCACTCAGAATGATCTTTTCTAGATCCCACCATTTGCCTGCAAATTTCATGATTTCCTCCTTTTTGATTGCTGAGTAGTATTCCATTGTATAAAAATACCACAATTTCTGTACCCATTCCACCGTTGATGGACATCTGGGTTGTTTCCAGGTTCTGGCTATTACAAATAGAGCTGCTATAAATATGGTTGAGCAAGTGTCCTTTTTGTGTACTTGAACGAACCCTCCTCCACTGCTGGTGGGAATGTAAACTGGTACAACCACTCTGGAAAGCTATCTGGCGCTTTCTAAGACAAACATTTTTTATTTTTAAATAATTTTATACATTCACTTGTATCCCAGCTGTAGCCTTCTCTTTCTTTCCCTCCCAACCCTCTTCTCCCTCCCTCATCTCCTCCCTGCCCCCTTCCGAGTCCACTGAGAGGGGGTGTCCTCCTCTTTTTCCGTCTGGCCCTAGCTTATCAGGTATCTTCAGGATGGTTGCAATGTCCTTATCTGTGGCCTAGCAAGGCTGTTCCTCCCTCGGGGGGGGGGGAGAGCTCATCCTATTTTGTTTTTACTCTATACTTTATAAATAGACACTGTAATATAAAAAATAGCTTGTAGTAAGAGTTAAAACTAAAACACATTCTAACCTATTAGTGTAAATTTGTGTTTTTAGGAATCATTCTCCAAGTCAATGGAAAAGATACAAATACATTTCTTGTAATCATGCAGATTACTCACACTGAATTTTGCTTCCTTTACTTTTCTTTTGTTTAAGTGATTAACTCTTTCCAATATTAATAAAACAATAAGGTTAATTTAGATAATCTGTACAAACTTCATTCAGGCTTATGAGCTACCTGCCACTTGCAGTAAGTATTCAGAATAAACAAGAAACATTTGTAGCACTTATATTAGTTATGAAGTCCACTCAGTTTTTAGAAGTGAGTCCTCGCATCCATGCTAACAAAAGCTCCTGGGAGTAGATAGATGTGCTGATAAAATTTCTATGACACTAATTTAACACAGAAGCTTCTGGCTATAAATAAAAGTGTTATATTTAATTATAGCATATTTCATTGAGTTCCTCACTGAGGTACCATGTGTGAGATTAGAACTCAGGTATTTAAATGTGAATTCAGCATCCTTCAATTAGTCTGTGTTATCTATAGAAAAATTAATTTATGCTATTCTTCTTCTTCTCACATGCACTCTCTCTCTCCTTCCCTCCCTCTGTCCCTCCTTTAACTTTGTCCTTTCTTCCTCCTTTCTACCCTATTTTTTTCTCTTCATATTTTCAAGTTATTCATTTAAGTTATTCATTTTCAAACATTTATTACACAATACTATTTTTAAAAGCACTGAAGAAAATACTAAATATTACCTACTCTCAAGTTTTGTCCAGAACAATGAATAGAAATTCTGATAACTAGAGTTGGGGAAAAAAAACTGACATAAGTATTCCAGTCAGAATAAGGCCACCTTGCTTCATCACAGCACATGATGAGTTCATGCTCACTTAACTGCAGGATGGGGAATTGCTCAAAACTGAAGGTCATAATTTATCTTTGCTACAGTATATAAATGAGGGTATTCCAGGGAAATATGTCATGCTTCTGAGCAGTATCTATTATATTCCTGGTAATGGGGTAAAAGTAATGAGAAGTACAGTTGCACATAAAGAAGAAACATGTATCTACAGAGAGGAGCTGTCCTACCCTTCCCCTCAGTAGCCAACTCTTCTTGTGAAGCAAACACGCACCAATGAAGTTTCCTTTAACCACAATACCCCTGGTTCTACAAGTAACGTTTAAATGACCAATTTGGAATCAGCAGGACACACCTTGGCTTCAGTAAGCAATCTCCTACGACACTGATTCTTAATTTGTTTAATGCTGTGTCTCTTTAATACAGTTCCCCGTGTTGCGGTGACCCTAATCATTAAAGTATCTGTTTACAATACATAACTCTAATTTTGCTACTGCGGTGAATGATACTGTAAATACCTGATGTGGAGGATATATGATATTTGACACCCTCCAAGAGGTTCTGACTCACAGGTTGAGAATCACTAATTTAAGCTCCTTCGGAACTTTGGCAGTCAATTCCAGTTTTTCCCCATATCACAGGTGAGATATTTAAATGACCAAGTATTAGCCTTTTTCCATTTTCACACAAAGAATTCCATGCAAGGTCCCTAAGATGCTCTTTCTTATGTAACTTCACTCAGATTCTTTCTCTGAGTCTCAGTGTGACTAGAAATTAAAATATCAATCACATATGATGGAAGCAAATGTTATTGGCTAATGTTCTGAATGGCTTTTCAAATACAGAAAGAACTTGTAACTATTGGTTTTGATATTTTGAATGCAGGTGAAGTACAAAATAAATAGCAATAAACAAACTTGATTACTGCATGAAAACTCAAACACATGGACACACCACAAAAGATTCACTTAATGTAAGCACTTCTTATGGTAAGTCTTGGGAAACATACATACGCTGCTTATCATCATGATTTTATTAATGTGTAAATTCTGCCCATTTTGTGTTTTTATTCAATTACTGAGTATACAGTACAGTGCACTACTGATAAAAATAATTAAAGATGCCATCCTTTAGAAACTTGGTAGGAGATATGGACTCACCTGTGCTTACATTAAGTGAAAAATTTCCAAAGTTTAAGCTCCCATTTAAGGAGAGAACATGATATAAAGGATAGGAAGAGTACTCAGAAGTAAGAAGTCAACAGTATATAGTTGTTTTCAAACCAGGGAACAAATATCACTTCAAATTTTGCACAAACTATAACAGTAAACAAATGTCTCATTTACATTCCTGATAAAAACATATGTTGTGTGGAAGCATGAGTCTAGCCACAGGTAACAGAGTTCATATGTGTGCATATCTTCTGCATAGTTACAGGTTTTATTACATACAGATTCCTATGGATACATTCCAACTCAAAATAAAAATGTGGTTTTCCTTGAAATTTTGTTTCCCTGAAAACTTAACAAAATTTCCATTGAAGACTGGATAAAATGACACTATGCTATTGCACTGTTATGAACTGGAACATGCATTTTAAATGCTATATGTTATAATCTAACCCCAGCGAAGCTAAATCTAAGGATTGGTGTAATCATATTTAAATGAAGTCGTAAGAGAACCAGTTTGTTGAGACTGGTGTTCTTTGAAGAAGAAAAGCCTGGAGGTCTGTTTATAGTGGGATAGGATTGGTCTCCAGTCTGTAATTTTCCATTGGTCAACTGAATCAAAGAGAAAGGAGTTGATGGGGCCACAACTTTTGCTAAGCACAATCAGGAATGGCCTCAAACATAACTGATAAGCTTGGCTCAATGAAATGGTGAGGCTGCTGGAACAGTCCTGCCATCCCACTTTCCACGTCTCCCAGGACTGTGCCTCAGGTCAGGAAGATAAGGAAGAAGCTATGAGTTTGTCACCATTACTAATTACTATTTATTGGTGGTCCTTTACTTTTACTTCTGCTTGCTGTGGATCTGCCTAGCCTGCCGCCTGTGTCTCTCCCAGGGGTTCTTGCACCCTATTGTGGAAACGGAAGCAGCTCAGAGCACTGCTTTGTGATGGAGTTTTCACTGCTTATCCCTTCCTGCACTGGAACTGTTGACATGGACTAGCTGGCCTCCGACTCTGAGATTCCTTCTCCCAAGTGCTAGTAATATAGGCATGTACCTCCACATCTGGCCGCTTACATCATTTTCTATATCACAACTAGCATTTATTCAGCCTCTGTCAAACTTCTGGTCATAGATTTAAAAACTGTGATTCTAATTTCACCAAGTAAACTACACTGAGGAAACTGGAACTTCTGTGATGTATCTGAATAGAGGAGCATAACTAAATGTACATTATTATGGCAAAAAGTTTAGAATAAACATCACATTAATATAGCTGCCATTTTAAAACTAAGTCCACATTTGATTCAATAAATCATTTTCGTATATAACATGAACCCATTTTAGGCTTACACATACACTGGAAATTTCCAGTCAAATAGAATTAAATACAGCATTTTATCAAAGTGAATCCACATAGTGTATTACTTGCTGTTACAATTTCTAAGTCTGGAAAGACATTAGAACAGAAACAGGACAAAGATTCTTTCTTTCTTCCTTTTTTTTTTAAAGAAAGGCAGGATTTATTTGCTCTTCCGTTTGAGAGTACACAGCCCATTATTGTAGAAATCCCTACTAGCAGCACTGCGGGGTGCTGGACCTCACCTCGCATGTAGTCAGAAGGCAGCAATACTGACACTCAGCTCCCTTCTCACCTTTATTCAGTTCAGAACCCCAGTTTATGGAATGACCCTATTCCCATTCAGGATGGGTCTTCCCTCCTCAGATGACTGCAAATACCCTCAGAGATGCTCTCAGAGCTCCATCTCTATAGGAATTCTAAATGAAGATTAACTCTCCCACATCCCAAACTGGAAATTCAAAGAAAGGAACTCAGTTCTTTCAATGGAAGAATGGGTACACAAACCCTTGTACATTCCTGAAATGGAATACTACACAGCAATGAAAATAATACCTGAAAATGTACAGTGATTAATACAGATCACAAAAGCAATGTCATATGAGTCAATTTGGAAAAAAAAAAACAAAAAACAAAAACAAAAAAACAACAACTAAATACCGTGTAATAGTGATCGGTTTGAGAGTGTATTCTCAAAAATGCAAATACACTGTAGTGATAAAGAGCAAACGCATGCATGTCAGAACTCAAAGGGAGTGGCGGATGAAAAGTCAATCAGTACCATCCCAAATACACATATGGATACACAGGTATTAATACATGTTTGAGAATGTGAAAATTCCATGTTGAGAACAACGAAGCTTCTACTGTTATTGACTTACAGGTTCATGAGCAGCACGGCTTTTGCCTGCCATGTTAGGACAGGGAGCTAGTGTAGATGTACAGAAATGCATTCAGTTGTTTATAACTCCATCCAGCTCCAGGCTGCTATCTTTTTCTTGTCCTCCTTAAGCCTACCAGCAATTAATAGCTACTAGTAAAAGACATGTGTGGCTGTTCAGTGCTTTCCCCTAAATTCTCATTTAAAATGACAAACATTAAGTAGATTTTTAGGTGTACAATTCCACACATTTTACTGTGTACTCAGGGTTGCATAACCACCAAGAATCAGGACTCCTTCTCTCTTCCTTTGCAGTCATCCACCACTCCCTTCGAGCTCTGACAAGAGACTATTTCAATCAGAAGTGATAAATCTAATGTTTGATAGCATAATCAACTTGTCAAAGACTTGCTCACTGCTTACAGGGCTAATTATATGAACCCAGCACTAAAATTTAAAACCCACCACAGCCCAAATAGACTTGCTAGTGATAAAGAGAAAGGATTCACGAACAAAAAGGCTTAAAATGTAATAAGGGCCCAATGAGTTAGTGATGGCTATCATAAAAATCTGGCAGGCATTCTATTTACAATTTGTAGTAAAACTGTCACACATTAAATTTATAAAAGCATTTATCTTGGAAAAATAAATCTATTTGCCAAGGGCAAGTTAATAACCTCTACAGTTCATTTGAATATATGGACAGTGAGGCAGCTTGACTAATAAAGCATGTAAGAAAAGTACTGAGGTCTGTGTAGGATGCTGGGACAATGGAGCATCACTCGGAAGGGTTCTGTGCTACGAGTGAACAGCAGGGCTTCTCCCTCTATCATCTCAAACACAAAGCAATATTGTGAAACATCCACCCAAGAGATGTACACACAGCGAAAATCATATTCAAGTGTTCCATTTTGGAAACAATTAAAAATGTTCCCACTTACGTACTAAAGGAACATGTGGATTTTTAAAAGTGCCTAATTGAATGCACAGCTATTTCCTAGGATTAGAGATAATTTACTTACTTGAATAATCTAAAGGAAGGAAAAACTGTCCTTTAATGTGGGGAGGGGTTGTTTACAGAACAGAAAACATGTACAATCAGTCCTCTAACTATTAAATGAGGTTCTTGATGCTCGGGAAGAACAGTTTCACACTGTTTAAAACAGCTATGCTGACAGTCTAAAGGGCTGTACAAACTCCTGCAGTCATAATGAGGTCATCACAAGTCACTTTGGAACTTCTACCCAGCACATCATAAATACTTACAGTAACAGTCCAAGTAAGCATAACTGTGTGTGTTTAGGGTCAATTAGATTTGTGTCATTATAACAAATATAAATCTACATGACAGGAGAAAGCATACACATTATTAAATTTCTTCCAGCAGGAACTCAACTTGACCAGTGTAGAGTGAAGGCAGATATAGGCAATTTGAGAATGACTGCATTGGGCTGCAGTCCACTCCTAAGCCCACAGAGAGTAAGAGAGAGATGGTTTAGTCAAAGTACTTAATGCGCATGTATGAAAGTGATACAGTTAAACATTTTTTTGTATAGAAAATATAAGCTAAAGTTAGAAATGAAGACAAAGGGAAAAAGGCAAAGACACATTTTCACAAAGGTTCTAGGGATTCGATCAGTAAGTGTGACATGATTTATTACTACATTTAGCTTACATTCTTGTTCATAATGATGGACTCCATTATGCTATTCTCACCCAAGCACCTAATGTACTAATGTTTTATATCATTTACTCTCATTCCATTGCCCTCCTGAGTCGTCATTGCAATTTCCAATTGGGCTCCTTTCATTGTCCAGATAGTTCTCTTTGAAATTGGAAAAACATTGCTTTATTCGCTATTTTCTAAAAGAAAAACAAAAATCTTTAAAATCTTGTCTTTGGAAACAGTAATTTTCCATAATATTCCCTGCACTTTGCCTAAGGAACTGGAGGGGACAAGAGATCCACAAAGAGACCAACAGAGCCAAAATAGCTGGGCTTCAGGCAGGGGAGGCTGCAGAGACCAATACTCCAACCAAGAACCATACATGGAGAGGACCTAGACATCCTGTTCAAAGGGAGCCCATAGCTGCTCAGTTTCCAAGTGGATTCCCTAGTAAAAGGTACAGGGGTTGTCTCTGACATGAACTCAGTGGCCATCTCTTTGATCACCTCCTCCTGAGGGGGGTGCAGCCTTACCAAACCACAGAGGAAGACAATGCAGCCAGTAATGATGAGACGTGATAGGCTAGGGTCAAATAAAAGGGGAAAAGGAGCTCCTGAATCAGTGGACTTTGTGAGGGACATGGGAGGAGAAGAGGGAAGAAGGGTGAGCCTGGGAGGAGAAAAGGGAGAGGGCTACAGCTGGGATACAAAGTGAATAAATTGTAATAAATAATAAATAAATATTTTAAAATATCTTCTAGTTGTTTTTAATTTTCCCCATTAAAAAATTATGAGCTGTCACAGTGGTACACGCAGGTAATTCCCGCACTCAGAGCGGCAGAAGCAGGCAGATATTAGTGAATTTGAGGCCAGCCTGATCTGCAAAGAAAGTTCAGGACAGACAAAGCCACACAGAAAAACACTGTCTCCAAAACAACAAAATGTAATTATTCTATTTAAAACTTTCTTTTGAACAGTATACTTCCCCTTACTTCAATCATTCCATGAATTAATATACCCATCATAAGGTTATTAACATTAAATTTCACACAGGTACAGGAACAATTGGATGATGAACTTGAATGTGCAAATCTATGCACTTACTAACTGATTCCATTAAGAATAGATTACGTTACTTTATGCAATGAATACTTAATTCAATACTGCTTTATTAAACTTTGCATTTGTCTTTTTTATTTTTAATAATTGACACTACACTTTGTTATATCTTGTACAATTCAGCTTATAGTAATGTCTACCTCATTGGTTTGTCATGAAGATGGAATAAAAGTAGGTATTGAAACTGTAGCTTTTGTTGTTATCATTATAGTCACCAAATTAATAAATTGCTCTGACTTTAGAATAACTTGACTTCATTCAATGATAAGGAACACATAAGCGTATATTACATAACACAAACTAGAGTAAAAATTAATTTTGTATTTAAAAAAGTACCATTCATGGTCATGCAGTTGATTATAATCCTCTGAAAATGAAAATGATAATGAGTGCTTTCCACTGGACCCTAAGAAAGTATGCTTCTACTCATAAAATATAGATGGTGGAGGTTATGGACAAAGAAAAGTATCCAAGGCAAAATGAAGCAAAATAAACAAACAATAAAACAACAACAACAAAAAAAAAACCATGGGACCTGCTTTCTCAGACACCACTTTGAGTGTGACACATTTTTTTATTACAATTTACTCACTTTGAATCCCCATTGTAGCCCTCTTCCTCCTTCCAGTCCTACACACCCTCCCACTTCTCCCCTTATGACCCTCCCTTAGTCCACTGATAGGGTAGGACCTCCATCCCTTCTATCTGACCCTAGCCTATAAGGTCTCATCAAGGCTTGCTGCATCATCTTCCTTTGTGGACTGGCCAGGATTCTGAGTGAAGTAACCCAGAAGAAGAAAGACACATAATATATACATATATTTTATTTAAAAGTGGATATTAGCCATATAAAGTAGGATAAACATACTAAAATTTTTACCCTAAAGATGCTAAACAACAAGGAGGAAACTAGTGAAGACACTTAATCCTCATTCAGAAGAGTGTGACACATTTTTATAGAGAGAGCAACAATGAAGAGATTAAAATAGGAATGCATAGGGCTCACCAGAAAATGAATCTATTGTTGAGGGTATAGCTCAAAGTATAGGCCTAATATCAAGGACCAGAGAGGGATTAACTCAAGCACTACACATAATATTATTTTTTGGTTCTCTTTTTTTAATTAATTTATGTTTAATCTCCATTTATGAGTGAGTATACACCATGTATGTCTTTCTGCTTCTGAGGTACCTCAATCAGGATGATCTTTTCCAGTTCCCACCATTTGCCTGCAAATTTCATGATTTCCTTGTTTTTTAATTGCTGTAAATTGTGTAAATGTACCACAATTTCTGTATCCATTCCTCAATTGAGGGACACAATATTTTTAACACTTTAGTTCATGCACATTACAAACCTACCAAGCATTTCACTCTAAGGATATATTTGTTACACCAATCTAGTTCTAGCAGGCATGCTTTGGCTTTGACTATTAAATTTGTGAGAGAAGAAATTGGACTTTTTTTTTATATTGTGCTACTACAAATATGTGAATACTTCATGTAGGTATCAAAAGATACAGAAGAAAACTTGGAACCCAAAGGCAAACTGATCCCATTCCACCTGAAATATATCAGAACTTGTAACTTATTTTTTATATTTCATAATTAATTAAAAAATTTATAATGAATTTTTATATGATTTTTGAACAAATAAATATACTGTGAAGTCAAAGCTAGATCATAGAGATAGGAAAATAGTTGTTATGTTAGCAGGGAAAAATGTTTCATATGAGGTTAGAAAGCAGTAAGAAAAAGATAGATTGTTCCGAAACATTTAAAGTCAGTATCAGGCATACCTAATGTGACATTAGGACTTTAGCTAATATTGTATCTCCTTCTGACTCATGAAACATTTTATCGTATGTTCCCCTATTTACTTGTAAAGGAAAAAACTTGTAAAGGAAAATGCCATTCATGAAAGTTTCAACACTTTTTAGATTGACATGACCTAGATTTTCCAAACTCCAGTCTGTAGCCCAGCCTAACATAAGCCTGCAGCTGCCTAAAGTAAGACATCCTCCTGTTACTAGGGAACCCACTTGGAGACTGAGCTGCCATGGGCTACATCTGTGCAGGGGTTTTAGGTTATCTCCATGCACAGTCCTTGGTTGGAGTATCAGTCTCTGCAAAGACCCCTGGGACCAGACTTTTTGTTCTGTTGGTCTCCTTGTGGAGCTCCTGTCCTCTCCAGCTCTTTCTATCTCCTCCTTCTCTCATAAGATTCCCTGCACTCTGCACAAAGTTTGGCTATGAGATTCAGGGGCTGTCCCTGACATGGCTGGTTCTTTGTTCACCTCCCCCTGTGTGTGTGTGAGGGCAGCCTTACCAGGCCAAATAGACAATGCATCCAGTCCTGATGAGACCTGGTAGGTTAGGGTAAGATAGGAGGAGAGGAGGACCTCCCTATCAATGGAATAGGGGAGGGACATAGGAGGAGAAGAGAGAGGGAAGGTAGGACTGGAAGGCAAGGCAATGGGGAGAAGGCTATAGCTGGGTGCAAAGTGAATAATTTGAAATAAACAAACAAACAAATAAATAAAAATCCTGTATTGTGACCATGCAGAATATAGTGCTGATTTCTACAGCAGTGTGAACTTTACTTGGAAAGGAGATGGGGCTAAGATAAGGTTGTGGCTTACCCTAGATGAAGGCCTCTGACATGAACTTTTCAGATCTCCCTATTTTTTTCCCATTTCTTCCTTCATACTATCAGTAGCTGCTACTCATCTCTCCATAGATGAGGAAGGTAGAGATCATTACAGAAGAGAGAGGAAGACAGAGGGGATAAATTGCACTGAAGATGTTTCATAAAACCTAAAAGGAATCATATTATTTTATATTTACCTACAATTATGCATAACACACACACACACACACACACACAAGCAAAGTTATGCCACTTGAGCTGACAACATCACTCACAAAAGCCATAGAATATCTAACAAAAAGGACTGTACGCACATGAGAAACCTCTCAGAGTTGTTGATTAGGGTATCCAAGTGACTCACTAAATAATCCTTGCTATTTCTGTTGTGCAGGGTTGTCTCTCAGGTTGAAAGAAATCCTAATCGCTGAAGACACTGCACACTTAAGACACAGGACTTGGATGACTTGAGCTGTATCTGCCCTGAATTCCTTTTTCCTGGAGCGTAGAATTCAAAGTTCCAAAAGATATTAGGCAAGCTTCTAATGGAAGAAAATAACCAATAATCAGATTCAGATGTAACACCTATGAATTAAAACAGCAAACAGTATAACACGATATGATTAATGGTGTCAATAGGCAGTAACTAACAGCTGACTAACTGTACTTATGGGCTCTTTTAACAGGAGATACATCATACTAGACACCTAGCCAACTATCTGGGAATGATGAAGTCACAGATCTTAACAAAAATCAAGTACCATCACTTTATTACTCTATCATAACAGCTGCATTCTAAGGACTTCTCCTAATACCCACAGATAAATGTAGCTCTCATTCCACAACAAAGAAGCTTCTTTGCAGTAGATGAAGACGATTACAGAAAACCATAACTGGTCATAATAAAAAGATCAACTAATCTTTTGTTGCTCATCCCCAAGAAATCTATCTAATAATACTCCTGTATCTAAGACACAGGAAATAACCAAGAAGGAGCAAACTGATGTCCGCTGTGATCGTACCTCTAAAAATGACAAAAGGATCTACACTCATGATATCTCAACAATATGGCAGCCTAAGGAAGACCTGAACAATGATAATAATAGAGATGAAGAGGTGATTCCCAGAGGGTCTTACTCTGAGGACAGGAACATTAAGCAACCAATCATTGATGAGAAAGAGAATTAGTTTCTCCCAGAGAGGAGCTGCTACCCTGGCTATCCCATACACAGCTGTCAAATTATATACACATACAAGTCACACGAAAAGGACTCATCTATTTATATACTTATGAATATGTTTGTGTAACAGTAATAATAATAGAAAAAGAGGCCATCATTTTAAGAGAGAATATGGTAATATGGGAGGGATTATAAGGAAAACAACAAAGAAGGAGATAATGCATTTATATTTTAATTAAAATTTAAAATATAAGCTTAAAAAGAAGAAAAGAGTTTGTCTGAAACCTTCTCTTTCTTCTTTCATTCATTCCCAAAGGATGCAAATTGATATATTTTGAAGACACCCATAAGAACTGGAGGTGATCTTTCCCAAAACTACTAAAAAACACAATAAGTTGTGATATTATTTGGCTCTCTGAACAAAAGATGGATGTTAAAAATATCTCTGATGTACTATTCATTGTAGGTCATGAGATTCTTGTAGTCCAAAGGGGATCCTGTCCCATATCCAGTTTGAAAGAATGCTGTACAGAGTGTTAAAAAGAAAGTGTTAGATAAGTTTATCTCTCCTCAGTCTGTTACCACCACATGCCACCCCTTTGTCTAATTTTATTTTCATACAACTGTATGTTTCATTGAGCCTAAGAATAAAACAGAAAGCTCATTCTGGGTTTTTCACTATTTAATCTTCAATCTCTTGTGTCACAAAACTATGACCAGATGTCAGTTTATGCTTTCAATGTTATTTAATCTATTAAATTTATTTCCATGAAGTGGCATAATGCCATCTCAGAGATCCAGAGAAGCTGAACTTCCCTTATTTACCTTTGCAGTTATTCACAAACCAAGACATCAGTATAAGAAAGTTCTGGAGTGTAGATCTGCATAGTCTCCAGGCAGTTGTATTCAACTTTCTGTTCTCACATCTCAATGAAAATTTATTGTGAGACTTGTATACTCCACTAAATCAGATCAAAAGTCTATTTTTATTCTTTCTCCAAATTAACATCTGTGGCTATAGGCTCCATTATAGACCATTTTCTTGAAGTAACTTGAACAACAATATCATTTACCCCTTCTAAATATTAGGAATTTACAATTGAGCTGAATTTTCTTGTAACACACACACACACACACACACACACACTTAAACACAAACTCATCAAGAGAATGCCTTTCATATAATAAAATTTCTTCCCTCGTGTAGACGTGTATTGAATTTTATGCTGGATGAGTAGGTTTGTGGTTTTAACTATGTGCTAAAATATGTCAAAACCATTTTCTTTGCTCTGGACTTCATTAGGGATCCAGAAAATTATTGTCATCTATTTTCATGAGTGAAGAATTCCATTGCTCACCACTTCACAGAAGATCCTCATGAACTGTGAATGTTTTCAGTTTACTTTGCGGGTTGCTAATATATAGGCTACATGGGTGAGTCCTACAGATACGACATGTGGGGATCAGAATCAAAGAGCCACGTTATTGCAGACAACATGAGTGTGTTCTTCACGACTATTCTTTTTCTTCAAGGTGATCAGTCTGATATTTGGTGATGATGTGTAAATTATCAGCTTTCATATTACCTTCAATGCATTGTATGAAAACAATTCTACCTTCTGCTCTGAAGATACTGTCTATAACTTAGAAGACAACTTGTTATCTTAACAATACAGTCCCCAAATGTCATTAGAGTCTCTGATAAAAAGATGTGCAAAGCTATCTATGTGGAACTGACTTTCATGTAGATCCAAAATCATCCAGTAAACATCTGCAAGCATTTGTAACAAGTCTCCAGGTTGTTCAGTCATCATTGTGTCTGCCTCCAAACATAAGATGAATAAACCTAACAAACCATACAGAAAGAACTAATTTGTACAGCCAATTAAATAAATTTTTAGTGACTATTAAGTTAATGATGAGATAGCTATTACAAGCAACTCATTATAGTTTCTGAGCCCACATGGTCAGGGTTGGATTTTATAGTGTTGTCTTTCCTGTTCCTTGAGAAATGAGAAAAAAAAACCCTGAAATTTTGAAAGGGGACCAGGGTAACAGAGTCAACTAACCTAGGCCCATGGGGGCTCACGGAGAATGAAGCAGAAACCAATGAGCATTGAACCTAGGCAACCGCAACATAACCTATGGGCAGCTTGGGCTTGTGGGTCCTTCAGCAAGTGGATCTGAACTGTCTCCAACATGGATTCTGTTGCATTTCTGTATGGGCTGATACTTCTGGAGTCTCGGAAGTTGCTGTCCAAATGAACTAACAGAATACCAGAATATTTCAATCTGTCTGAAGAAAATTATATCTGGCAATGTGTTGTCAGAAGGGTATTAAACAAAGAAGGCCAGTAACACAGAAGCAAGACATCTCATATTTGGCCTCTTTTTCCTTGTTTCCCGAAATACAAACAGTGATTTTTGCTCAAAAAAACAAAACAAAACAAAACAAACAAACAAAAAAACACAGCATATTAATGAAAATGAAGGGTGCATGTGCAGAATATGCTAAACACAAAAGCTTTGACCAAGAAAATTAAGGAACCCTCCCAAAACACCAGTAACAGATAAAAGAAAGATGGAGGCTGTTCTCTCTGAGAACTTCTACTTTAAAGTCTGAGTCCACTCAAAAATAAGTCTTTAAGAGCAATAAATAGTCTTTGAAAATAAAGCATCTATATGTCAATCCATATATATATATATATATATATATCAATATGTGAAGAGAAAGAGAGATTAGTATCAAAAAGCATGGTCATTTATCAAGAAAAAATGAGTACAATACAGCTATGAAATAAAATATAGAAAATAACATGAATAGCAATAGATCACTGTAGTTCATATTTGTAATCTTTAGTGGAAAATGATCTTTAGGTAAGACAAATGTTGTACAGCATATTAAATTAATTCAAAGTTGAAGTTATTTTGGTAATAATTCACAAAGTAAATTTCACATTGAAATGATAATTTAATATCATTCATTTGCCTTTTAACACCGAAGTCCTTAAAATAGTCACTTTTAATATAAGTCAGATAAGAATTTATTGCTTCATACAGATTAGTGATAAAATAAGATAAAGAATCTAGATAAGTGTGAACATAAACATAAAATAACAAAAATACTGCTTAAAGAATATTAAAATTGATGCAACTTCAAATAATGCAAATATCTAAAAAACGTCACGATGTTTACATTGAGGAAGTAGTATTTACTTTTATAAGAAGCTTACTACAAAGAGAAAACTTTTGTGAAGGGCTCTGAGTTTGGAACACTCTACCCAGTAGAACAATAAATGAGTAAAATGGAAGTAGGTATAGAAAGTCTCCACAAGGGTCAATAATAAAAACCTGAGGTCAAGATAATTGAAGTATCCAATCTGGTCTTCTATTGCACATGTATCAGTTTAAAATTTTATGTCTTTGAAATATACCATTCCTCTTTCTTTTCCTTAGACCTATCTGAAGACTTAGGAACATTCAGTTGCAGTACAAGCAAGAGTCAGAAATCGGTTCAGACTTTAAACACACTAAATTATAACTATCACAGTATGTACCACTCCCCACAATTATGGGTCATTTCTTTGGCGTCTTTAAAGCTTAATACACTCACTTAGAAGTTCCATCCCTATATAAATATTTCATGGCCTTATCTCTCTTTCCACTCAGCTTCCTTCCCTAAATCCTTTCACTATGGGCAAAATATCCCATGGAAAATAAAAGCTAAGAAGTAATATTACAATTTATATATACATGTGTGTGTTGCATGAACATATATTACATGCACTCCAGGCGGTGCTCAGTTGTGGAGTAAGTATGTAACATGTGCCTGAACTTGTATTTCGTCCCTATCACCAAATCAGCAATTATCCAAGATCCAATATAATGCCCTTCTAAAAATTATGCCTATCCTTATGCCTAAGTACATATACATAGTTCTAAGAAGGAACTGGAGGTATTCTAATTAATCATACATTTGATTAATAAACAAAATATAATGATTAATAAATACAAGTTAATCCTCATATATGATCCAACCTCCCCTCTAGATAAACATTCTGAATGTCAACTACAGGGTATCCTGCAATCATCTCCAAAATATCTGCACCATTTTATGCCTGTAAGAGGTACTTCGAAAAGCTCAGTGTATTTCTACACCTGTATCTTTAAGGAGGTCTCTGATTTACTTATTTCACTTTTGTTCTTTCTCTAAAATGATGCAAGATAATAAAGGTACTAAAGTAATTATTTCCAGAAGTTTATTTTATTTGATTATGATTTACTATGTGAGACATCTTTAGCTGTTTTATCAATTGGAGAAAGACTTAAAAATCATTCTCCATAATTTCTTATTGAAAACTAATAATTAAACCTGTAATTCAATCCACTACTCTGATTTAATTTTAAGTAGTATGTACCTTTGGTCTTTATAAAATAAAGTATTTTATTTTAATATAACAGCTTGTAAAAATAGTTTAAAAGTAGAAACTCAGGATCACTGATATTAAGATTTAAGTTGTACTGTCCCATTTAATTTGGAGCCAGGTCCTTGAGAATTGGCTTTTGTGGAAGAAACTCATTTAGAGATATTCTTTTTTTTTTCCATGTGAAAGTCTGTCTAATTATTTTTAAAATGCATTTATTTACTTATTACCATTTATTCACTTTGTATCCCCTCTGTAGCCCCCTCACTCAGCTCCTCATAGTCCCACACACCCTCCCACTTCTCTCCCTAAGACCTTCCCTAGTCAATTAATAGGGGAGGACCTCCCCTTCTATCTGACCCTAGCCTATATGGTATAAAAAGGACTGGCTGCTTCACATTCCTCTGTGGCCAGACAAGGTTGCACCCCTAAGGGGAGATGATTAAAGAGCTGATTGCTGAGTTCATGTCAGAGACAGCCCCTGCCCTCCTTACTAGGGAACCCGCTTAGAAACTAACCTCCCCTATCAGTGGACTTGGGGAGTGGCATGCATGCAGAGGGAGGAGGGAGGGTGGGATTGGGAGGGGAGGAAGGAGGGGCTTATGGGGGAATGCAGAATGAATAAAGTGTAATTGATGAAAAATTAAAAAAAAAGGGGGAAAAGTAATTTAAGAACCTTAAATGACTTTCAAAAGTGGAGGAAAACATGGAGTTAGTCAATTTACATGGAGCACGTCTCGCCCCTGGGGGCAATGGTCTCCTGAACCTACTCAGACCTCGGACACCACCACTGCTAGTTCTAGAACTGATGCAGGACGTTCCAACGAGGGGGTTAAGGCTTCTCATAATATTTCCTATAAGCCCACACCTGTTTGTTTATATCCCCCATTTTTATTCATTATTAGCCAGATAGAGCCAAGTAATTGTGGTAATGATACTTGTTTTTTTGCCCAATGCTGGAATGATAGTAAATTTACTAGCTGGTTACTCGCATGCCTCGCTGGGTGCCTGTGCCCGTTGATGCCCCTCACGCTATGACTCTCTTCAGACAGAAAAGGGATCTTGGAATTATAGCCGCCATTGTTACTGCCATCTCATTGGCGGCTGTTGGAGCTACCACCGTGGCATTAGCCATGAGTCATACTGTGCAGACTGCTCAGACCCTGAATAACATTTTAGCCAATGTAGCTCATGCCTTAGATGTACAAAAGGAATTAATGCTCAACTAAAAGGAGGCTTGCTGGTGTTCAATCAGAGGATTGACCTCGTGCAGGAGCAAATTGATACCCTATGGCAAATGGCTCAACTTGGCTGTCAAGGAAAGTATGCTGGACTTTGAGTCACTAGCATACATGAGAATTTTCCCTGTGCTGCAAATCTGTCTAAACAATTGTCTAGCTATATTTTAGGTAATTGGACTGGAGATTTTGATACTATGATGGAGCAGCTGAGAGTGGCCATTGTCACAGTAAATTCTACCAGAGTGGACGCAGGACTAGCCACAGGATTATCATCATGGATTGCTGCAGCCATGAATCATCTGAAGGAATGGGCAGGCATGGGAGAGTTAGCAGGCCTTCTGATGTTGGTCTCCTTGGTTTGCCTGTGGTATATATGCAAGATTACAGTCTCACAACAGCGTAATGCAGCCATGACCATTCAGGCCTTTACAGCCATTGAAGCAGGACAGTCTCCCCAAGCATGGTTGGCTACCATCAAAAGCTAAAATGTTATGCTCAGGATGCGAGGCTAAGCACTGCACTCAGGGTCAGCTGCTTTGGACCCAGAGAAGAGCATGTCTGATTGCATGCGGGTTGATGCCCCAGGTCCCGCCTCTGAGAAAAAGGTATCGGACAGGTCTGATGCTCTTTGGGTGGATGACACCTAAATGAACATCGGTACAAAGTCCCAATTTATTTCTGATATCAGAGATCAGACCTCTACTCTTGCCTGATGTGTCTAAAACAAAAACGGAGAACTGTAGAGAGCCGCGCCTTAAAGATGGAGCTGGTTTCTGCCTTCCACCTTCCCGATGGTGAGTGCTCTCTGTCACAAACAACTCCACATTTGGCTAAGGCTGAGGATCTAGCTTGCTTCCATGTATGTGGACCTATCTGCATTGCCCATGTGGCATGCTGGGGTTGGCTACCCAGAGGCTATTTAAGCTGTGGGCTGGCTTTCCCCAGGGTCAGATGATTGTTCAAGGTTCCTGAATAAACTGCATTGGAAAAAAAAAAGAAACTAAACAATCTATAGGCTTCTTCTGAGCAGGGGATCTATGTCCTCTCCATGCATGATCCATGGTTGAAGTATCGGTCATTCAGAGACATTCTTGGTAGAAGACAAAGATCTGTCACTGGCAATGTTAAGAGACAATGAGCAATTCAATGGAACTCTATGAAATGTCAATTTTATGACCTTTGTGACTCTTTGTAGCTATATATTTCATTCAAGAACCACAAAATATTACATAAGTACTCATGGATATACAGAACCACAAATATTTTTTTTCTGATGACATTAAACTCTTTTTCAATAGTTGACTTTATATTTAGCAATAAGCCAATATATAAATTCTTCTGACCAATAAATTGCACCAACAGATCCAAGAATATTTCTCAAATATGCTACTCCTCTTTCCTTTTTTTTTTTTTTTTTTTTTTTTTCAATGCAGTTTATTCAGGAAAAATGAACAATCCTCGGACCCCGGGGAAAGCCAGCCCACAGCTTAAATAGCCTCTGGGTAGCCAACCCAGGCGTGCCATGGGGGCAATGCAGATAGGTCCACATACATGGAAGCAAGCCAGATCCTCGGCCTTAGCCAAATGTGGAGTTGTTCGTGACAGAGAGCACTCACCATCGGGAAGGTGGAAGGCGGAAACCAGCTCCATCTTTAAGGCATAGCATTCCGCAGCTCTCTACAGTTCCCCCTTTTTGTTTTAGACGCATCAGGCAAGAGTAGAGGTCTGATCTCTGATATTAGAAATAAATTGGGACTTTGTACAGATGTTCATTTAGGTGTCATCCACCCAAAGAGCATCAGACCGTCCGATACCTTTTTCTCAGAGGCGGGACCTGGGGCATCAACCCGCATGCAATCAGACATGCTCTTCTCTGGGTCCAAAGCGGCTGACCCTGAGTGCAGTGCTTAGCCTCGCATCCTGAGCGTATCATTTTAGCTTTTTATGGTATCCAACCATGCTTGGGGAGAATGTCCTGCTTCAATGGCTGTAAAGGCCTGAATGATCATGGCTGCATCACACTGTTGTGAGACTCTAATCTTGCATATATATCACAGGCAAACCAAGGAGACCACCTCCTCTTTCCTTTTATTCAACTGGATAGTAGCACAATTTGTCTAACATCGAAGGACATATGAGTATAAGTCTAAATTTTCCTTTGCATAATCTTCAAAAATTTCAAACACATATAGATTACATCAATCCCACTTCTCCCTACAACGTCCTCCAGACCTCCTGTAATTTACATTCTTCTAACTTCGTGTCCTATTTCTTTTTTTGTAAAGCTCACTGAACCCATTCATGCTTCCCCCATGCTCATGTTTGTGTGTCATCCATTGACACAGAAGCAGTCTCCCAATAGCTACACCTGGGAAATGTGATATTTCCCTTCCCAGCAAACATCAGCTTAATACAGCTGTTTTGTCAGACTCAGTCCTGGCAGCACCCCCTGCCCGCATCTGGAATGAATAAGTGCCTTAATCTTGTAAAAATAACCATAGTTGCTATTAATTCCTTGTTTACAAAAGCTATGTCATGTTCAAATGACAGCAATTCACAGCATTCCACCTTATCCTCTGGCTCTTCAATATTTCCATTTCCTCTTCTGTGACTTTACCTGAGCTTCAGGCAATAGGGGAGGGAAAGGAAGGTTAATATAAATATTTCAACTATATCTGATGAATAAAGTTTAAGTCTTGTTTGTTATAACAAGTTCTGCTGTGATTTCTCAGTCTGCTTTATAAAATAATGTAATGAACTCTTTTACAGTTCTAAAAGTTGCACTCAATGGTAACCATTCACAAACTTACAGCTTAGTATCACAACTAAATTTATAACAGATCTTGATACAATACAGACATTATCACCTCTGTTTTCTTCATTCCTGTAAATGCACATGCTTTTTGTTCATGCATGTCTGTATATATTTATATATTTAGATATGTTCAGTGTGTTTATTAGGGCCTCCTACAGTAAAAATATCAAGTGGTTTCCTCAACACAAGTCTATCATCTTTAATTTCTCCATCCCATGGGGGCTTTCGGAGACTGAGACATCAACTAAGGAGTATGCATGGTCTGGACCTAGGTCCTCTTCAGACATGTAGCTGATGGGAGGTTTGATCTTCATATGGGATGCCTGGCAAGTGAAGGAGGGAGGTGGCTGTTTCTAACATGGACTCTATTGCCTGCTTTTGGATCACTTCCCATTGGCAGGGCTGCCTTGCCTGGCCTCAGGGGATGAGGATATGCTCAGTCCTGATATGACTTGATGTGCTGGGGAAATATGATATATGGAGATGGGGAATCCCCTTTTCTGGGGAGTAAGGGGAGTAAGGGGAAACAGGTAGACTGGGAGTAGAGAACGAAAGGGACACACTTGGGGTGTAAAGTAAATTAAAAATTAAAATAAAAAAATAATGAAAATATAGTTTCCTTGCAGGCATTTGTTCTTGTGGATTTCTAATCCCCTCATACATCTTTTACAGTAGAACCAGGAAATTCACACCTGATTCTGTAATTCATACAGACATCTACCAGGTAAACAGAGTACTTTAACCTTTGCCTTAGTTTGAATTCATTCTCAGACAGATTACCAAATTAGAAATGAAGACACAAAATGAAATATGTCTTGCCCTATAGACAAAAGATAAGTACTGCTTTTTAATCTCGTAAGATACTGTTTGATGATAATTAGGAGTCTTGCCTATGTATTTAGGTGAGCTTCTTAGTGACGTAGTTCCACATCTACTTTTATTATTTTAGAAATAATAAACCAAAGTGGTTGTCAGCACTTGCATCTGACATTTGTATAATATATCCATTGCTTCGGACTCAGTAAAATTCTACTAAAACAGAGGTCTAAGGAAGACTGCTGCTTCTAATTACAAATCTCTAGATAACTACCTATTTCTTTAATAGGCAGCACCAGATGGTTATTAGCAATTTATACATTGATTGCCATGAAACATCAAAATACACCTGAGAAAATTCTGTTTAGCTTTCAATTACTTCTGAAACTCTGTTGATTCCTAATTTTTCTTCTCTCAATATAAGAATTCTTCTAATAGGTATGTATGTATTTTACTACAAATATGTCTAAAATACTTCTACCACAAAAAGAGTTTGTAGATATAGCAGTGACAAGTATTTGCCAATTATTAGAGTATATATGCTAACTCATATACAACTCACTACGCATAAATAGAAATAAACACAGTATAGTACTATACACATAGTGACCCACTTCTGCATGGACTTAAAGAATTTTTATTCACATTTTTCTCTTATGATAAGAGAAAATATCACTGGATATAAATTATAATAACTAGATATTACCTTAGATATTCTCACAATATTTATAAAACCTCATATAGAAGAATATACATATTATCTAAATTAGTACAAAGTTTTAATTAAAGAATGAGTATCTGACAAATAACGTCTTTAATGCAGTGTAATGCTTAATCTCATTAGCAAGTTTAGGTACTGCCAGGCTACTCAGTCAAACTCTAATCTCTACACACAGGGCATCTTGTAGATGTGGTTACATTAATATTAATGTGAACCTCTTTCAATGAAACTAAAAGCAGTAAAAGAAAAAATGGCATTTTGTTCAAGAAATTCAGCCACATTATATACTGAGTCGTGTTTGACTTTGCAGTTTGAAGGCCAACTCGACAGATGACTTGTGAACCTATATTCCCTATATTCTGTGATTGAGTTATTTTTTAAATTATGTTGTTATTTTTATTATTTCTTAAAGAATGACTTGGGGAAGGGCATGTGTGGAGAAAGGGAAGGAAGGGAGGGATTGGGAGGAGAGGAGGGAGGGAACTAGAGGGAGGATACAAAGTAAATAAAGTGTAATTAAAAATAAAATAAAAATTTTAAAAAAATAATGTCTTTTTAAATTTATTTTTAATTAATTAATTTACTTATTTATTACAATTTATCTACTTTGTATCCTGGCTGTAGCCCCCTCAGCTTGTCTCCTCCCTGTCCCACCCACACTCCCTCTTCTCCTCCTATGCTCCTTCCCTAATCAAACTCATGAGCCTACCTCTCATGAACCCACAGGCATAGTTACCTAATCAAGCCAGCCAACTTTCCACATGGAGTGGAAAGGGTCTCCGGAGTCATTAGTCCTACCTAAGGAGCTGTGAAGACTTCTTAGGGAGGGCAGCTTTTATAAGGGTGTGGCTCCGGCAGTGTAACCATTCTCAAGTGTGAGACCCCGTACCCAGCTGTATATGGAAAGCACAGACAGAAGTTATTGGTTATTAAAATTTTTAAGAAGGGATATAAACTTGGGGGATAAGAAAATGGTGTGTATCTGGAAGAAGGTAAAGGGAGGAGTTGGTGTGAACATGATCAAAATATATATTTAAAATTTAAAACTATTTATTAAGAAGACGCTGTGTGTGCCTCTATGCATGTCTCGTTAAGCTATATCTGGACACATACCACTGGATATATACATATTGCATTATGTATATTGTATAGGCATGTACACAGTGATTTTCTGTTTACCTACGGCACCATATTAGTAGACACGTTTTTCTTCTGGAGAATTCTGACAGGTACAAAAGATGAGAATTAATAAATTATTCACATTGACAGCATATTAAAGATGCACAAATAATTTAATAGAAGGTGGTGACCCACCATCCTTTTATCATGGAGAGATATTTAGTAAGCTCAGTTGATACTGCACATATTCACAGACATAGCATTCAGAATAATTGTTCCAAACTACTCTGTATCCCTGAGAAATTCCAAATATTCACCCCCACTTTAGCAACTTTTCACTTAAATAGTACTTTCCAATAGTGAGTTTCAAAGTTTAACTCCATGGATTAAAAAGTAAACCTATACATTCACCTTTGTAGCTCATTTGATTTTTTCAATTTTTATTATTAATAATAAAATTATCATTTACAATTTATTCACTTTGTACTCTAGTTGTAGCTCCCCTCCCTCATGTCCTCCCGATCTCACCCTCTCCCTCTTTCCTTCCCTTATCCCTATTCCCTAGTTCAATGATAGAGGAAGTACTGTGTCCCCTCTGGGTCCTTTTATATGTCCATTCTTCCATAAGACTCCCTGTACTCCATCCAAAGTTTCGCTGTGAGTCTCTGCATCTTCTTTGATCACCAAATTCCAGAAACAAACCATAGTACTAAGTTGTTCAGTAAAATTACAGTTTTGCTCTCGCCGATGACTGCTTCCCAGTCACTGAATTCTGTGTGACACATGGTCAACAATGCATAACTCGGTAACTTTTGCTCTGTGCCCAAACATCACCACAAAGGGACATTTCGTCACCTCATATAGAACACCGTAAGCCATAGAATGCCGATTCCCTCAGGCCTCAGCACAGCAGCAACAGAATACCATTATCTTACTTTCTATGTAGTTATGTAATTCACAGAAAGCTATCCTGGTAATGTTCATCACTTTCCTAGTTAGTTGTGCAAAGGCGAGTCTCGCGTGGTGAACTCCCAATCAGGTGGTGAAATTCCACTGCTGACACATCTTTACTGCATCACCACACAAACTCAACTGAAATCTTCAAAACCACCTAGGAAAGATTTAATCTTAGTTTTAGACTAATTCAGTCATGTTAGCTGAATGTTCCTTAACAACATGTTTGACTATTTTTTATTTCGTTACTTTTTTTTTTCAGTTCTTATGGAAAACACTTACATAAACGACTCTGAAGAAAATGTTCATGATTTCTTCCTATAGTTGATGCTAAAAATAAGGTTTACTTTGAAAGTATTTACATGAAATTTTTGACACTTTGCTAGAAAATTTACAAGTATGATCCAGTACAGAAATTGACCATTTTACCACCAAACCAAGTGTTATAAAATGAAACTTGTGAAATCACACCATCTGGGTAAAACTGGGGATTCATATTAATTCCATCCAGGACATAAATCTGCTTTTTGCCCCCTTCATGTCTAGATCTACAACTGCTCCCTAGCAAATGAAACTATTTCATCTTTTGCCTGCTGCACACCCATTTTCCTCCTTCACACACTCCCTAAACTGAAGGTAGAATTGTTTTGTTTTATTTAGTTTCAAAACTGCCCTTGGAAATTATAAACACAACTGTAGTTAACAATGATTGTCTCACAATGACTAATTTGGTCATCTTCAATTAAAAGAACACATTTATAGATGATGTTTATATCTCAACAACTTAATCAAAAGGCTGAAGGGATGGAATGGGTGCCACTGATAATGGTTCTTTGTGTCAGTCATAATACCATGTTCAGCTATGATCAGATAGGACAAAGCATGTTCTGGGAAGGGAAGGGTTGAGTTGGATAAAAGTGTGCCTTACCATCTTACGTTTCTGGAGTTCACATAGCTCAGATAACTCAAGTTACATATAGTGATGAAAGCTTGTGTTTGTTTGGCTTTCACTTCTGGAATCAAGCATTGAAAAAACACATAATTTGATTTTTTTTAAACCCATGGATGATACTGAAACAATGAAAGCAATATGAAAATTTGCTGGGTCTTCCCAAGCTGTTGTAGGGTTAATTATTATTATTATTATTATTTTCAGATAAAATAGGACTATGTAAAGGAGATTATTTTTCCACTGATAGGAGAGGTCCTCCTCCCCTTCTATCTGACCCTAGCCTATCAAGTCTCATCAGGACTTGTATAGTCTTCCTCTATGGCCTGGCAAAGCTGTACCCCTCAGGAAGAGGTGATCAGAGATCCTGTCACTGAGTTAATGCCAGAGACAGCTCCTGCTTACCTTACTAGGGAACCCACTTGGAGACTGAGCCAATATGGGCTATATCTGAGCAGGGGATCTAGGGAGGGGCATAGGGGAAGAAGAGGGTGGGACTGGAAGAAGATGAGGGAGGGAGCCACAGCCAGAATACAAACTGAATAAATGATAATAATAAAAAAGCACTGCACTCAGGGTCAGCCGCTTTCGACCCAGAGAGCATGTCTGATTGCATGCGGGTTGATGCCCCAGGTCCCGCCTCTGAGAAAAAGGTATCAGACAGGTCTGATGCTCTTTGGGTGGATGACACCTAAATGAACATCGGTACAAAGTCCCAATTTATTTCTGATATCAGAGATCAGACCTCTACTCTTGCCTGATGCGTCTAAAACAAAAAGGGGGAACTGTAGAGAGCTGCGGAATGCTATGCCTTAAAGATGGAGCTGGTTTCCGCCTTCCACCTTCCCGATGGTGAGTGCTCTCTGTCACGAACAACTCCACATTTGGCTAAGGCCAAGGATCTGGCTTGCTTCCATGTATGTGGACCTATCTGCATTGCCCCCGTGGCACGCCTGGGTTGGCTACCCAGAGGCTATTTAAGCTGTGGGCTGGCTTTCCCCAGGGTCCGAGGATTGTTCAAGGTTCCTGAATAAACTGCATTGAAAAAAAAAAAAAAGAATTATAATAAACAAAAAATAAAGAAAAACAATAAGGAAAAAAAAAAGATTTTTTCATTGTTGATCTTTCTCAGTTTCACTGTTTCTAGTTGGTATTGATAACTAGAAGTTAAAGAAAGTTGTTTCAAGTGCTTCTATAAATATGCTATTGAATTTCATAGTCTGATCTTTTCTACATCATTCATTTTACCTATGAATAAACTGAAAAACCTGTATATTAACTTACCCAAGGTCAGATGCTAGACCATGTCACAAAAGTAGTACATTGAATATAAGAGAGATATGGCAAACTCAAACATGTCTGCATGCAAAATATTACAAACCTTTACTGTACTGACATTTCCTCAAGACACTATATTTTAATGGTTACTACAAAGTTAATATTTATTTTTTGATATTAAAAACATATCAGATATGCTGGTGCTTGTCTATAATATCAGTACTTGGGAAGCAGGAGCAGGAAAAAGAAAAAGAGTTACAGGTTACCTAGGACTATATATAAAGAGAGATATCTCAAAAAAAAAAACTGACACTATCATTATAGTTTTGTAAGTAAACTATCATTATCAACAGATGTATAAAAAAAATTTTATCTGTTCTACACAGAGTTATCAGACTATCAAAGCGGATGTTGAGCCTGATGGCCAACTGTCCGGCGGAGTGAATGGAATTTTATGTAAGAAGTGGGAAATACATGGAAGCAAGCCAGATCCTCAGCCTTAGCCAAATGTGGAGTTGTTTGTGACAGAGAGCACTTACCATCGGGAAGGTGGAAGGCAGAAACCAGCTCCATCTTTAAGGCACGGCATTACACAGCTCTCTACAGTTCCCCCTTTTTGTTTTAGACGCATCAGGCAAGAGTAGAGGTCTGATCTCTGATATTAGAAATAAATTGGGACTTTGTACCGATGTTCATTTAGGTGTCATCCACCCAAAGAGCATCAGACCCGTCGGATACCTTTTTCTCAGAGGCGGGACCTGGGGCATCAACCCGCATGCAATCAGACATGCTCTTCTCTGGGTCCAAAGCAGCTGACCCTGAGTGCAGTGCTTAGCCTCGCATCCTGAGCATAACATTTTAGCTTTTGATGGTAGCCAACCATGCTTGGGGAGACTGTCCTGCTTCAATGGCTGTAAAGGCCTGAATGATCATGGCTGCATTACGCTGTTTTGTGACTCTAATCTTGCATATATACCACAGGCAAACCAAGGAGACCAACATCAGAAGGCCTGCTAACGCTCCCATGCCCGCCTATTCCTTCAGATGATTCATGGCTGCAGCAATCCATGATGATAATCCTGTGGCTAGTCCTGCGTCCACTCTGGTAGAATTTACTGTGACAATGGCCACTCTCAGCTGCTCCATCATAGTATCAAAATCTCCAGTCCAATTACCTAAAATATAGCTAGACAATTGTTTAGACAGATTTGCAGCACAGGGAAAATTCTCATGTATGCTAGTGACTCAAAGTCCAGCATACTTTCCTTGACAGCCAAGTTGAGCCATTTGCCATAGGGTATCAATTTGCTCCTGCAGGAGGTCAATCCTCTGATTGAACACCATCAAGCCTCCTTTTAGTTGGGCATTAATTCCTTTTTGTACATCTAAAGCATGAGCTACATTGGCTAGAAGATTATTCAGGGTCTGAGCAGTCTGCCCAGTATGACTCATGGCTAATGCCACGGTGGTAGCTCCAACAGCCGCCAATGAGATGGCAGTAACAATGGTGGCTGTAGTTCCTATGTATGTGGACCTATCTGCATTGCCCACGTGGCTCGCTGGGTTTGGCTACCCAGAGGCTATTTAAGCTGTGGGCTGGCTTTCCCCAGGGTCCGATGATTGTTCAAGGTTCCTGAATAAACTGCATTGAAGAAAAAAAAAAAAAAAAAAAAAAAAAAAAAAGAAGTGGGAAATAGTAAGAACTGGAGAGGACAGGAACTCCACAAGGAGAGCAACAGAACAAGAAAATTTGAACACAGGGAACTTCCCAGAGACTCATACTCCAACCAAGTACCATGCATTGAGATAACCCAGAACCCCTGCACAGATGTAGCCCATGGCAGTTTAGTGTCCAAATGGGTTATATAGTAATGGGAAGAGGGACTGCCTCTGACATAATCTGATTGGCCTGCTCTTTGATCACCTCCCCCTGAGGGGGGAGCAGCCTTACCAGGCCACAGAAGATGACAATGCAGTCACTTTTGATAAGAACTGATAGACTAAGATCAGAAAGGAGAGGAGAACCTCCCCTATCAGTGGACTTGGGGAGGGGCATGCATGCAGAAAGGGGAGGGAGGGTGGGATCGGGAGGGGAGGAGGGAAGGGCTTATGGGGGGATACAAAATGAATAAAGTGTAATTAATAAAAAATAAAAAAATAAAAAAATGAAAAAAAAAAGATTTTCAAACCTGCACTAATATTTCTGGTGTAATTGTAAATGTTCTTGTTACTAATATTTTTTCTTATCTAGTTTTGAATCTCAATAAATCATAACACCATTTCATAATATTATATAATTCTTACAATATCATTTCATAAAGCAGGCTCAATTACTTATAAATTTCAGGAGAATTTGAATACGTGAACATCTCAGTCTTATATGCTTGCCAACTTTTCTTTATTTTATCCTCTGGTGGGAACTTACAAGATACATCATAAATAATACAGACTCAAAAAAAAAAAGCCCTCAATGGACAAAGGATGATTGTTTAACATTACTTAACTCTAAGATTTTCTAATATATTTGAATATACTAGAAAACTTATGGCACAAACACTTCAAACTTCCTTAGAAGCAATAATCTTTAAATATCCTTTGAGAAAGAATGGTCTAAATTGGAAAAAAACATCTAGCAAATGCCTTTTATCTTTTATTCTACATTTCTTAGTCATATACATTTTAAAGCCAATATTTCCTTTTCAGACTTTTTCAAAAATGTGTACTAAACTGATTTTGTAAAATAGAGCATTGTGATTCTTGGAGGCACTGTAACCATCCTCCTCAAATATGGCAGAACTAACAGCACTACTGAATTAAGTCACCTTTGTCAATGAGTCTTAACTGTAACAGAAAAGTTTTGCTTAGGAATGGTAAAATTGTAAAATAGTAAATATCTTTATACTTTGCTTAGGCTATCTTCATTAATCCATTCGGCAAAAATAGAATTCTGGTTGTTCAGCTGGGTAAACAGTCAAAATTCTATAATCAATAAAGTTCTGTCTCCAAACCCTTTGCCTTGTTTTGCCCACCAGTCTTAAACAGTTCATTTGCAAGTTTCTCAAAGCCAATAGGATATTTCACTTGAAAAACCCCCTTTATACCCTAATCCTTGACCATTACCATGCTGGTGACTACTAATTCTACTTTCTATGTGCTTCTGGTTCTCACTGATGATGATGTTTAGCATTATTGCATTCAGTTTCATTCCTTTAATTCTGCTTCCCTGACTAATACGATACTGTAGAAGTATTATTATTGCTCTTTATAAAGTAGGAAAGATATCATAGTGCTGATGCTCTTCACCAATGATCAAAATCTTCAGCTTTTAAAACCATTTTATTAAAAAAAAAACATTAAAAAACATTTCGCTAGGGTCGGATGGAAGGGGAGGAAGACCTCCCCTATCAGTGGACTTGGAGAGGGGCATTGGAGGAGATGAAGGAGGGAGGGTGAGATAGGGAGGGAATGAGGGAGGGGGATACAGCTGAGATACAAAGTGACAAAACTGTAATTAATATAAAAATAAAATTAAAGAACATTTTATTGTAGAAAATCTACATGTAGGATGTCTAGCCAATTTACTTTGCTAGTTTCTAAATAAAGTGCACAGATGGTGGATATTTGTAGAGTTTAGAGGTCAGTGAATCACTATAGTTCTCTAAAGGACAATACACAAATACACTTGGAGAGATAAAGCTTGTGATGAATGCCACACCAGCCAGTGCAAGATAAAACAAAAGTTAAAAATGGCCCAAAATATTCTTAGACTGTGGAAGACTGGAAGGATGTACCTGAGGAATGGAAATTAAACATCCCATTTGAATAGTTAGAGTTCCCTTGTGCCTTAAATAAAAAGCATAACAAACAAAGCAGCATTCCCCAAGATTTTAAAAGCAAAAAACAAAATCCTGTTCTATGAAGAAAATAAAATTACATTCTGGTGACTGGGCATAAACATATTTATGACAGTTATATAATCCATTCAATATTCATGCATCAAAAAAGAATGATAACTCATGAGCTATTTAATAATGACCTTTATCAAATATTTAGGAGAAATGTAGTATAGCAGAAAATGCTAAATAACTTATCAGACATGGTAAGGTATTTATTTACTAATTACTGCAAAGCCTTCACTGACATTTCTTTCAGTTAACTTGTGAATTGTAGTCTTGCCACCACAGATTACAAGGAGGCATACAATTGAATTATACCCTGTGCTCTGCTCACCACTTGAAAAGCACTGAAATCACTGCAAATTAAATGACAAGAAACTCAGTCAATATTTCATTTGCTGCTTCACAGCTGTTGAGGAAGTTGTTCTTGGAAGCTGTTCTGTAGGAAACAGCCCACCTTACATTTTCTGAACATTCCCAAGAAAAAAATCTGATTGGGGTTGACTGTCTTCATCAGAATACACACCATTATAAGTAAGTTTGTTTTTAATCTGTTCTTTATTCTTTATTTAATCACTTTACAGCCTGATCCAGCCCCCTCCCTCCTCTCCTTCCAGTCTTACCCTCATACACCACTCCCTTCTTTTCTCCCCTCTCTTCTCAAAGGAAGGGAGGCCCTCAAGGGGGTACCAACACATTTCAATTCTCTCTTCTATATCACTCACATGGAATTTATAACTACAACATTCGTGGAATTAAAGCCATAGCATGCCCATTATGAAATGTTAGGAAATTTTCCTTTCATGAATGGATACTAAAAGCTCTGAAACCATCCTGTCTCCACACTTCAATTAGAGAGAGGGAATCTCTCAATATTACAGTTTATCCCTGCTGATGAGGCAACCAATATAAGAACAGATTCTTGAAGCATGATTGTGAGACCTGAGATGCAGGCACCACTCTACAAAGGAAAGCAAACATTTAGACCTCTCTCCTCTTGCTCTGAATGATAGAAGAAGGGAACAATCTAGAAAATGTGCATAAAATGAGAAGAAATTTGATCTTAATATTAATTTCTAAGTCTTCTTCATAGTCTCCATTGAGAAGTCTGGTGTGATTCTGAGAGGTCTACCTTTATATGTTACTTGCCTTTTTTCCTTTGTTGCTTTTAATATTGTTTCTTTGTTTTGTAGATTTAGTGTTTTGCTTATTATGTGGCAGGAGAAATTTCTTTTCTTATTTTCTCTTGCCTTATTCTTTACCAAACAAACAAAAATACTACATAACGTCACTTGTCCTGCACAACCTTGTATAGTTTGAAGAAGTGCAAACCAGATGGATTATTAGAAGAAAAAAAGGAAGATGAAAGTCCCAACAACCTCAAAAAAGCCGGAAGCTGTAGAACAGAGTTCAATCTAAAAGTAGGATTAGAAAAGAAGGCCAGAGGGGGACCCTGAAGTCAGTTATGCACTTCAGCCCTAAAATTTCCAGTAATCAAGTAACCTGGGAACAAGCTAGAAATTAAGGGAATGAGAACCACACAGGAAATGATTTCCCTTTTTGTAGTTTTCTTGGTGGTGGTGGTGTGTGAATTTTATAGATTTATAGAGCCAGTAAAGGCAAAGGCCTAGAAGAAGTGAAGTTTCTTGTACAGCAACTGCTTTAATTCCTTCTACAAGCAGTAGTGGTATCTTATGGCGTGTTCCACAGGAGAGAGCTTGAGGCAAGCATTGTTATATAGATATTTATTTGGGAGAGTGCAGAGAAGGTCATAAAGGATGCAGGTAAAATATTGCAGAAGTAGTAAAAGCTAAAGAAAAATCGGCTTTTGCTTGGAGATCAGCTTTTCTCTAACTCCATGAAGGAAACTCAAAATCCTAATTCATCACAAAGTTAGTATCAGCCTTCTGAGGTCTAATGTGAGTAGAATATGGGCAAGCCTTCCCCACTGGAGACAGGGAAGGAGAGGATGCATGTCAGCGAGTCTGATTTGGTTAGGGGACAGATGTGAATTTTTGCATTGAGAACAACTGAGCTGAAGGTGCACAGACTCATAATACAACTTATTGAAACCTGGCCAAGTACTATTTTAGGAGGCACCATCATAAGATGATTGCTATCTCTGGCAATAAGAAAATGCATTAACCAATATCCATTTTCTAACTCCTTAATAAAAAAGGAAGAAGGAATGTCTCAAACTTTTCAGAGCAACTTAGGAGTTGGAGGTGGGGAATAACCACATTTCAGGAGCTACTATGATCGTATTTCAAAGGAGTCATCAGGACTTTAGTGGCTTCCTACTCATTGTATTTTATTTATAATATCTGGCAGTTCTAGTATCCCTGAAATAGAATTCTAATCTCTTCTCACTTTGGTTCACATATGAATACATAATTATTCATCGTTCCACCAAGAAACTTGTCCTAAACTATTGGAACCAATGTTAAACATTACTCAAAAAAGACCATTAAATTTTATTGCACACAGGCAGTAATTTTTTTTCCTTCATTGAAATGCATAATCATTTTTACCACTGTAATTCACATGGAATGAAACAAAGGCATATATAAGAGACACAATTAGCAACAATCTGAAAATGAGCTTTTTTATCACACACAATTTGTTTCAGGAATACATTCAAACATTTTTTGCACAAGCACATATTCTTCATTTACTCTAATTTTAGTACTAAGGTATAAATGGGCTATTCTATTCATTTAGTAATATAAGTGAGCATAAGCTTAAAGCAAAAGTTAGTTCTGAATCAAGAGCTTGAGCTATGAATGTGTTTTCTTTAACATCCTACTATTCAAATATACAAGATTCACAAGGAAAAAATTGAGGATGTTTTGTCATGCCTCTGTAATCTACTCACATAGGCTCCTTGTCTTGAGCAAACATTCTGTTCATATTCATTAAGTGAAAAGAAATGTGTCAGATGGAAGGGGAGGGGGACTTTCCCTATCAGTGGACTTAGGGAGGGTCATGGGTGGAGATGAGGGATGTAGGATGGTATTGGGAGGGTTAAAGGGAGGGAGCTACAGCTGGAATAAAAGGCGAATAAACTGTAATTAATAAAAAATAAAAAAGAAATGTGTCTACAGGTGGTTGCTGCATATTCTTTCTTAATTTTTCTTATTCGCATGTTGCTCAATTGTGAGAGTCAGATGTCATGCCATCGGCACACAAAGTTTACCTTTTAGCAAAGGAAAATCTCTAGAAAGTCCAGGATGCTGGGCAATATCTCTCAGGACTAAAATTACACTATCATTTGAGATAGCTACTTTTCTGAGAGATGACCGTTTCAATGGAATCTCCCTTGATGTTACTGTACATTTCTCCCTTAAAAGTTCGATGAGCCACAGAGGGTTGGGTGAGGAGGAGAACTGTCTTGCAATCTGCAGCCTCCCTGGAACTACACTTGTATTGCAAGGGGAAAGAGAAAAATTTGCATATTGCCATGTTCTTCCTCTCCTTACAAAGGTGTATGTATTAAGTTGTCTCTCTTAATGCTATAACCAAATACTGACAAGAAACGACTTAAAGAACTAAACATGTACTTTGGGTAACAGTTTGAAAGAATGCAGTCCATTGTATTGGGAAGGCAGTTTGGAGGACTGTGGGCAAAAAGTGGGAACTTTTGAAGAAACATTTTTTTTTTTAATTTTATTGTTTGTAAACTTCCGTTGGTTTTATCTATTCACTAGCAACATTTTTTTTCTTCCATTAAATTAGGATAAATGTTCAATAGTTTGAGTCAGTGGTGATGTTGCACACCTGTAATCCCAGCACTCAGGGAGGTAGAGAAAGGCAGATTGCTGTGAGTTCAAGGCCAGCATGGACTACAAAGTAATTCCAGGATAGCCAAGGCTACACAGAGAAACCCTGTCTCAAAAACAAAATGTTTAGTAGCTTATTTGTTTAATAGTTTAAATGTTCAATGTTTAATTCTTTCTTCTGATGAACATCTATTCATTCAGAATTTTTATTAAATAGGTTATATGTATCTTCCAAAGACGTATAATGATATATAAACTTTAAAAAATTTCTTTCATTCAAAATTCAAGTTTTATTTAATTATTTAAAATATAATACAAGTAACAAAAAGAAAAATGTAACAATGATAGCTTTAATCAAATACAAGTTACATTGATCAGTTATGAATAATATAGCTATTCTGTCATAATCTCAAATGTGACTTTGAAGTCAAATTTTCTTTAAGTCTTCATTTTATGTTATTATATCTGGAAGATTTAGCTCATATGCTTTATAGAGGAACAGCTAATGGACACTGTAATTAAGTAAATCTCACTATATTTCATCCAATTAAAGGTATAAGCTGCCATGTCTGTTACTATTTCCCAATTGTTTAGACAAACTTGTACAGAACAATAGTGTATCAAATTAGAAATAACTAAAATGGCATTAATCTATATGACAAACAATGCATTAGGTTTTAATACTTAATTCTCAAATAGTTACATACTGAGATAACTGATCTTGGCTGTCACCTTGGCTGGATCCGGAATAAACAGACAGGGGAATTACTGGGCACACCTGTGAGGGATGTTCTTGATGGAGTTACTTAGAATGTGAGTAGTAGCTTTTAGCTGCAGCACAGCTGAACAGAGATGGAAAACTGAAAGACTGCTTTGGCTTCTCTCTGGCAAGCTCATTTACCTGTGGTGCTATCACCCTTCATGGAAGGCAGAACCCAGCCACTTCAGAACTCCACTGTGGATGGCAGAGCAATGGTTCTCCAGGAATCCCCCAGTCCTTAAGGACTACATTGGAGCAGCCAAGACATTCAGTCCAGTAGACTGAACAGTAACCAGGCTCTCAGGACCTCTAGTATGAGATAACCATTATAGGCTATTCTAAAATAGCATTATAGTGTAAAGCTATTATAATAAATATTTTATTTTAATTTTTATTAATTACACTTTATTCACTTTGTATCCCCCCATAAGCCCCTCCCCCCTCTCCTCCTAATCCTACCTCCCCTCCCACTTCTCCACACATGCATCTCCCCAAGTCTGCTGATAGGGCAGGATTTCCTCTACTTCCTTCTGATCCTAGTCTATCAGGTCTCATCAGGAGTGGCTGCATTGTCATCTTCTGTGGCCTGGTAAGGCTGTTCCCCCTCAGGGGGAGGTGATCAAAGAGCAGACCAATCAATTTATGTCAGAGGCAGCCCTGTTCCCATTAATATGGAACCCAATTGGACACTGAACTGCCATGGGCTACGTCTGTGCAGGGGTTCTAGATTATCTCTATGCATGGTACTTGGTTGGAGTATGAGTCTCAGGAAAGACCCCTGTGCTCAGATTTTTTGGTTCTGTTGCTCTCCTTGTGGAGCTCCTGTCCTCTCCAGATCTGTGCTGCCGCACACGAGTAATCTCCGTGTCCAAGAGCAAGAGGCCCACACTTTTGGAGAGATTGAAGCTACCTGGTCTACACAGAGAAACCATGTCTCAAAAATACCAAAGAAGAAAAAAAAAAAAAGTAAAACTTTAGAAGCACTAATAATTTTCTTAAATCACTTAACTCGTATTCAGATCTCTGAGATTAACTTTACAAGGAATTATAGCTTTTGGGGAATCCAACTCCCTAGATGAAATATGATCAATATATATGTATGTGTGTGTGTAGCAATAAATACACAGCATTTATTTAATCATACATTATACATAAATAAATGTATATATACGTATATAAATATATATATATATAAATGTATATATAAATAAATCATATATAAATGTATCCCAATAAATACACATAAATAATATGTGACAGAAAATATAGAGTTCAAATAATATAATTAAATCATCACTTTCATTACTTTACTTTTCATAATAGATATCAGTTCCCTAGAAGAAAAAATATAATTGAAAATATGATTTTTTAAATGTAATTTCTGGTCAAATAACCAAAAATCAGTATTCTATATTGTTTTTTTAACTTTAACAAAATAACATAATATCGAACTACTTTCTTTGTCATTGCTATTTTACATAACTCAGATGTGCTCATATATTAGGTGATAATAGAAAAAGAAAAGTTAATTTTCTGAATTTTACCTTAAAGGTGATGTGACAAGTTTTAAACACTGAATAGGTTATAAGTTCATGCACTCTAAATTTAGCAAACTATCCTGAGGGTCGCTTTAAATTTTCATGTCTCTTTAAGTTGGTTTTTTGATGCTCTGTTTGCTTACTGCAAATGGTGAATGAACGACTTTGCACAGGTTTCCACAATCTGTATTATTTTTCTGGGGCTGCAATGTCCAGATTGCTTTATTCCCTTACACTTAGAGAAGCTCTGTATCTAAAGCAGAGGTCAGGAGGTGCCCTGTGTGCTCAGAGAGCTCTAGAGAAGAAAGGATACTTGCTCATCCTGACTGGTGGGAACACTGGACAGCTTTTTAAAAATATCACTCCATTCTTCACCCAACACTGAATATCTTATCACTGATACCACTCCTTTCTCTGCCCCATTGTCACATGACATTTTCCTAGGTGTGCCATGCATTTTGTGGGCAAATAACCACTTGTATCTCCAATAAAGGTAAAAACCCACTGGATTAGGACGCAGTTTAATTCTTCATGTCTGGCTTCATTACTTCTAAGAATACTTTATTTTCTAGGAATTCCTGGGATGACAGACTTGAACTTAAATTTTGGTTACTACAATCAACTCTACCCCAGCACCTGTTGCCAATGATAGATAGGAAATTTCAACACTGAAACAACAAATCTTCTATATTGTGTAAAGGTGTTCTACGCAATGGAAGTCTTAAGCTCCTTCAAGAATAATCTGTGTTTAAAATGTCATCTTTCAAACAACATGTCTCAGATGGCATTCATCTGGGGCATCCTGGCACATCATTTCTCTCTATGTGTAGACCAAAGGTAAGTTAGAAATGTAATGAGGAAGAAGGCATTGTGTAGGAGAAGAATGTCATTCCATTACATATGGGAGAATTAAAAAGAAAACAAAACAATCCATTTTGTGAAAATTTAAACCTCAGCTGAATTAGAGTGGGCAGTGGCATCAAATGATATATTTTATTAAAAAGAATATGGGCTTACAAAGTGGAAACATTTTCTTCTAATTTTAAAAATAACAAAAACCCACAATATAACATGATATTGAAAGGACTGGGAGAAAAATGAGAGCATAACTAAATATAGCCATAAATTTTAGTGTAAACTAAAGAGAAATGAGATATAAGGGAAGAAAAATGGAGAGCTGCTATATGGCCCACATTTGCCTCATCTTTAGGAGGGAAAGTACACAACGTAGGGTCAGGACAATATTCGATGTGGATATTTCCTACTATGCGGTGAGCTCTGAGAGATAGAGCTACCTGCCATGAACTATGGAATTTGCTATTCCAATTACACCACATGGAGTATTTTGATTAGGGTTGAAAGAAGGAGGGAATGAATGACTCTAGTAAAGAATGTAAATGTGGGTATTCTGGAGAATAGTATTAAATGACAAGATTTCTGAGAATGTCTGGAAAAAGTAGAAGACAGTTCCTCCTCAGAAAATCAGTGAAGGGAGAAAGTAAAGTAGGTTAGCTAATTTGGTAGCTGGTACTTGAACATATTGGCAACTATTTTCACTATAAAATAGAATGTATGCCGAGATATAGTGAATGATGGGTTTTTGGAAAGGGAATGTAAAGCTTGGAACACTCGTAAAAGAGATCGAAGAGGAAATGTACAAGAGGAAAGTTGTAGATTGTCCAGAAGTATTGGGGATGTTTGGCTGTGTTCTACCACCATAAAATATGCACAAAAGTTCTGTTTTGCTAACAGCAATCACGATGAACATAGTTACTGTTTCAGTGATTGCTATGGAAACAGTTCAGACATGATTACTACTTTAGACAAGTGACCAGAGTTCATTCTTTTGATCCATTATTGGTCAATCTGGAGCAAACTTGCCTTAATTTATATAATTATATTTCGAAAAATCAACTTTTGGCATATTTTCTCAAGGCGGGAAAACTTCAAAGAAATATCTAATTCCCACGAAATGGGTTACAAGAATGAACATATTGCTGCATCACAACAGTAGCTAGAGAATCGAACAGTTGATAGACTCTTGTTTTGTTTTGATCAAGTTCAGATTCCAGAGCATGAACCCAGGAGTTAAAACTGTAACCAACATATCTTCATTGTGTTCTTTTTATCCTTTTTTCCTCAAGTCAATTTGTGATGAATCCATAAGAAGGAAGGGTGAAGACTTTTTCCCAATCTGTAGGCTGTTGTTTAGTTCTGACAACAGTGTTCTTTGCTTTACAAAAGCTTTTCCGTTTCACGTGGTCCCACTTATTAATTGAACTTAGAGCCTGTGCTGCTGGTGTTCTGTTCAGGAACTTGTCTCCTGTGTCAAAGAGATCAAGGTTCTTCCCCCTTTTTCTTCTAACAGGTTTAGTGTGTCTAGTTTTATACTGAGGTCTTTGATTCACCTGAACTTTACTTTTGTGCAGGGTGATACATGTGGCTCAGAGGGCTAAGATCCAGAATATATAAAGAACTCAAGAAGTTAAACAGCAACAGATCAAGTAATCCAATTAAAAATGGGGTATAGAGCTAAACAGAGAATTCTTAATAGAGGAATATCAAATGGCAGAGAAACACTTAAAGAAATGCTCAAAATCTTTAGTCATCAGGCAAATGCAAATTAAAATGACCCTGAGATTTCACTTTACATCCATCAGAATTGCTAAGATTAAAAACTCAAGTGACAACACATGCTGGAGAGGTTGTGGAGAAAGGGGAACCCTTCTCCACTGCTGGTGGGAATGTAAACTTGTACAACCACTTTGGAAATCAATCTGGTGCTTTCTCAGAAAATTAAGGATAGTGCTTCCTCAAGATCTAGCTATACCACTCCTAGGCATATATCCAAAAGATATTCAAGTACACAACAAAGGCATTTGCTCAACCATGTTTGTAGAAGCTTTATTTGTAATAGCCAGAAGTTGGAAAAAAAACAGATGCCCCTCAGTTGAGGAATGGATATTGAGATTGTGGTACATTTACACAATGGAATACAAGTCATAAATTAAAAACAAGGAAATCATGAAATTTGCATGCAAATGGTGGGAACTGGAAAAGATCAACCTGAGTGAGGTATCTCAGAATCAGAAAGACACACAGGGTATATACTTACTCGTAACTGGATATTAGACATATAATACAGGATAAACATACTAAAATTTGTACAATTAAAGGAACAAATCAAGAAGGAGGACTCAAAGTAAGATGTTCAATCTTCATTCAAAAAAGCAAAGAGGATGGACATCAGAAGAGGGACAAAACAGGGAACAGGAAAGGAGCCTACCATAGAGGGCCTCTGAAAGGCTCTACCCTGCAGGGTATCAAAGCAGATACTGAGACTTATAGCCAAACTTTGGGCAGAGTACAGGGAATCTTATGAAAGAAGTGGGAAATAGTAAGACATGGAGAGGACAGGAACTCCATAAGGAGAGCAACAGAACTTAAAAATCTGGGCACAGGGGGTCTTTCCTGAGACTGATACTCCAACCAAGGACCATTCATGGAGATAACATAGAACTTCTGTACAGATGTAGCCCATGGCAGTTCAGTGTCCAAGTGGGATTCCTAATAAAGGGAATAGGGACTGTCTCTGCCATGATTGATTGCACTGCTCTTTGATCACCTCCTCCTGAGGGGCATGCAGTCTTACCAGGCCACAGAGGAAGAGAGTGCTGCCACTCTTTATGAGACCTGATAGTCTAGGATTAGAAGGAAGAGGAGGAAGACCTCCCCTATCCATGGACTGAGGGAGGTCATGGGTGGAGAAGAGGGAGAGTGGATGGGATTGAGAGGAGCTACAGGTGGGATACAAAGTGAATAAACTGTAATTAATAAAAATAAAATAAAATAGAAAAGAAATTAATAAAATTCAAAAAAAGGAGAAATGCTTGAAGATATAATGACCACTGAGAAATGTCAAGTGTTCGCCTGCCCTTAGCATCCTTTCTTTTTGTAGGTTGCCACTCTGCTTTCATGAACACAGTGTGCTGGAAGTGCTGTATCCCTCTGCTCTAAGGTTCCCATTGCAGCATGACTGACTGATTCTTGGCACCAGTAGAATCAATGTGTGATGAAATATTTATGATGTTAAGCATCCTATTTGAGCAAGTTCACACTTAAATCTATAAATTGATTTTTATTAATGAAGACTCACATTTTTCTTCCTAAATTGTGTGTAGAGAAGATGTTAAAGTTGTCAAGTATTTGGGGAGTCAATAAATGTTTATTTTTCTCTTAAAAATAATATTTCAATGAGAATTTATGTTCTACTGTGTTTCACTGCTTGAATGTCATATAATATGTGGTACCATAGATGTATTTATACATTATAACAAGTCTATTGTGAAACACCAACACTTTGCATGGAAGTTTGCCTCAACCTCACTATTTTGTTTAAATTAAGATTGTTAGGACATGCTCACGGCAATGAGTGAATACAAGCCTGTTTAATAAAAAAAAAAAAAAATTACGCTTTACTATAAGTTAGATCCTGAGTCAAAGGGGAGGGTGAGAAATAGTACACAGCTTTCCAACCCTCAGAGTTAAAAAGACACAGACAAAAACTGGATGAGTGTGCAAATTCAAAATAGGTCCAAGGAGCTCCTATAATAAAGATAATATATAAGAACTGCTCTGTAGGATAAAAAAAATCAGTGCTTCTATCAGGCAAGAAGTATTTAGCATCATAGACAAAACATATGGGGGAAGAGAATGGTGCAGAAAGCAGAACACACAAATTTTGAGGAGTGTAACAACTTACATGGCAAAAGGACTGATAGGCTTGTATTCAATCTACATAAGGTAGGGGACGACACTGGGATAAAGACATGGAAGTGAAAGGTAAGCAAATCATGGGGATAATCACCCTGTATGCTTCATACTGAGAATTGAAGTGTGGCCTGTATCAATCCCTAAATTCTACACGCAGATAAATGTAACAGGTTGAAGCTGAAATGTTTCCCAAAGGTCCATTTGCAGAAGTTTTAGTCAGCAGCCTATGCTACCACTGGGAGTGGCCGGTCTGTACAGAAAAATACAAGTCTGAGAGGTGTGCCCTTCATTGGTATACTGGGAGCCCACACTCTTACTGCCTTTTATTTTATTCTTGAACACTTGAACGTAAGAAACCCTCTTAGACTCCAATGGTGTGCAGACAAGCTCTGTCATTTTGGGGCTTGCAGAAACATGACATCAACTTTAGCCCCTATATAATCACAGCATTCTCCCTACATGAAAGTCTGTTTACGATAATATTAACAATATTTAATCAGGAATTTTTTTCTTTATTTAATAGGACAAATTTGCATAGGCTTTATTTCCATATGAGGTCTTCTAGGACACTAGAGACTAGGAATTCAACATATTCTTTTTGGAGAATATGGGTCAACCCATCACAATGTAAGAAGAAAGAGCAAAGGGAGTACTGGGGAAAATAATGAACTAGATCTTGATAACTATTTGAATTACAAATCGTAGTGAGTAGTCCCTTATGTAAGAAGAGGGAGCACAATATACAGCTGATTAGAAGAAATCCAGGGGAAGTGTGTTCCCAAGACATAGAGAGGAACACATAGGGAAGAATATGGAAGAAACACTAAGATCAGCCTCATGTGGAGAGGATGAAAGTACCTGAAACAAAGGACTGGTGAGATAATGCAACATGGTAATGGTTTATGAATTAACCGATCATCTGGGACGGTCCTAAAGACCAGTATAGTATAACCTTAAAGCCTGTGTTAAGGGCTTGTCCTGGAGCAGGGGTCAATTCTTCCCTCACTTTGCTCCTGACGACAGGAGGCAATCAGGTAGTTTCATCTCTGTGCATGTGTCTGTCTGTCTCTGTGTGTGTTCTTTTTTATTTTTTTCTTTATTACTATTGTTATCATTTATTACAATTTATTCAATTTGTATCCCAGCTGTGCCTCCTTCCCTCATCTCCTCCCTCCCTCGTTCCCTCCCTTGCTCCTCTCCTAGTCAACTGAAAGGGGAGGTCCTCCTCCCCTTCTATCTGACCCTAGCCTATCAGATCTCATCAGGACTGGTTGTGTTGTCTTCCTCTGTGGACCAGCGAGGCTTCTCCCCCCAGCGGGAGGTGATCAGTTTTTGTGGGTTTTTTTGTTTGTTTGGTTGGTTTTTTTGTTTGTTTGTTTTTCAAAATGAAACAAACTTTAATACTTTTGTACCCTTTAGTAATGCCAAAACTAAGTCTTTCCTGGTTCTTACCAGACACCAGAGAATGTTATAAATTGTATCCAAACCAAAAAAGTAAACTTCAAGCAGGTAACTAATTACGCTAGGTAGGGTGTATGAATTAGGACTGTGGAAGGCAAGCCAGATTAAACAACAATTGAATTATTACTCTAATAATAATAATAGTATGAATATCCATCACCTCTGAAATGATTCACCCAACAGGGGAATGAAGCAGATGCTGAATTTGTTTCATCTGTCACACTGTGCTGATGGAGCACCTGCACAAAGGAATACCAAGCAGCTACAGGGTAAAACTTTTACAAGCATGAATCAAAATAAACTTTTCCTACTTACACATTGATTATTTCAGGTAACTATTATTGGTTGCTGTTTTGGGAAACTGGGTAACAGAACAGAGAGGAATTTGCTGAGTAAAGAAAAACCTGCATAGTCAAACTTTGGGCAGAGTGCAGGAAAACTTATGGAAGAAAAGGGAGATGCAACGACCTGGAAGGGACAGGAACTCCACAAGGAGAACAACAGAGCCAAAAAGCCTGGGCCCCAGGAGGTTCTGCAGAGACCTATACTACAACCAAGGACCATGCATGGAGAGGACCTACACACAGTGTTCAAAGGAAAGCACATAGACTGCTCAGTTTCCAAATGGATTCCCTAGGAATGGGTGCAGGGGCTGTCTCTGACATGAACTCAGTGGCCAGCTCTTTGATCACCTCCCCCTGGTACAGTCTTACTAGACCGCAGAGGAAGATGATGCAGTAAGCCTTGATGAGACCTGATAGGCTACAGTCAGAGGTCTCCTCTATCAGTGGACTTGGAGAGAGGCATGGGAGAAGATGAAGGAGTTAGGTAGGCACGGGAGGGAATGAAGGAGGGAGCTACAGCTGGGATACAAAATGAATAAACTGTAATTAATATAAAAACATAAAAATTTAATTTAAAAAAGAAGGGGAAGAGGTCCTAGGGAAAGGGCATAGTGAGAGAAGAGGGAGAGTGGGTGGAAATGGGAGGAGATGAGGGAGGGTCCTACAGTGTGGATATAAAGTCAATAGTGTAATAAATAAATATATAAATTTAAAAAGTAACCTGAATTTTTTTCTATTATGAGCTGGACTAGACATTGTATATTTACAAAAAGAGAGATCCTTTAATGCTATGGGATCATAAATGGAGTGAGAAGTAGAAAAAAATAAGACATACATTGTAGTTCATCTGGAAATAACTCATTTTTCAGTTATGAGGCCAGACAGTGAGAAGTAAGACTCCCCTAGTAAGATAAAACATAAAACACTGAGTATACGGGCAAAAATGAAAGGTTTAAGGAGTTCAAAATAGCACCTTTTTTTTTCTTTTCTTTTTTTGAGCATCAGAATAAATCTTGCTCACAAGGAATACTGGTATGGACTTCCTAATACTTTAAAGAAACATAAAGCTCATTTTGAAAGAGAAATCTCTACATTTAAACATGGTATTAAACGATTGAATAATATATTTAAACAAAATCTAAAAAAAAAAAATACCAAGGTTAGTGGTTAGCAGAAAAAAAAAAAAACAACAATAGCTTACCATCAAAGAGTTATTATGCATGCATTCAAAGGACTGTTAAAGTAGTGCTCCTCAAATATTCATGTGCTGGAAAATCACCTGGGGATGTGTTAACACAGAGGTCTGGAGTGCAGCCTGAAACTCTCAAAGTCTACCAGCCTCAAAAATAAAGCCACATCTGCTGCTCTAAAAAAGATTTCTTTTCTCCTTAGAGAAGTTTCTAGAAAATGTTGATTTCTATAGTTATTGATGAGCAATCTGAGACTGAATGACTTCAATGACAAGATCCTTCAGCATGAAGATCCAGTGCTTGTCTACATTGGGCAAAGTTAAAATTTTGTTTAAGAAAAGTCCAACCTAGTGGATGGCATTATCAAAGACACTCTCAAGCTAAAATCAGATACTTCGAAGAACACATTCATGAACCATTTTGAAATTTGTTGAGTCATAATCAAAAGTATACACTGTCAAAAGAGACAAACATTTTTGTCTGCTTCAAGTCATAATTGCTGCTCCCAAAGTATTTGTAATATAATTACTCTATGGTTGCACCTTTGACTTCCTGCTTTCATCAAAATGAAGTCAAATGACTATGAAGTCAGCGCTAATGACAAAGAGACGTTTTGCCAGCATCTTACTTTAGAGAACTCACAGGCTCATCGACATGTATTCCCTAACTTCATTTCAAGAAAGACAAAGAGCTACCTTATGAAATCAGATTCATGTTAGTGATTCAGTGGATAAATTGCTGGACACTGAAATTGGAAGAGAGTGCTAGAGTTGGTGAAAACTGTCTTTTTTTTTTTTCTTGGATCCAGTTAAACCTCATGTTCGCTGCTGAGGTGGTCAGAGTTTCCTTCTGCTCAACCACAGATTGTTACTGTTGCAATTAGATATATTTTATAGGAGACCTAACAGCCCCCAAACCTTAACTTTGCCCAATGTAGACAAGCACTGGATCTTCATGCTGAAGGATCTTGTCATTGAAGTCATTCAGTCTCAGATTGCTCATCAAAGCTATCAAGAACTAGGTTGAGTGATTTGTTTCCCATCAAAGAGAAGGAAATGACTGAATGAAAAATTAAAAAAAATAGGCAGGATAAATACTGATTGATGAAAAAATTACTTAGACAATATTTCTGGATTTCATAGAATTAGAATAGACAAATATAAATGTTTCAAACACTGCATCAATGTGTCTAAAGATTTTACAGTGGAAGTAAACCCAGACAATTCTCAGTTATAAAGTCAAAGAAACAACAACAAAAAAAAGTATTTAGAAAGAAGAAAATACAGATCACAAAGCCCCTGCTATTCCCAAAACATGGAACATACACTCAGAATACTGAAAAATAATGTAGCATAGAGCAGGATTATTACATTACATTACTTGTTTCTAGTTTATGGATATGTGTATATAATCTCCATAACTTCAGTTTTTTCTGAAAGGTATCTTTATTAACATATTGGGCTTATTTTATAATACGTGTATTTTAATGTCTATTACATAAATGGCAAGAGTAGTGTATTAATTTTTGTTGTAATAACTATTTAGTTTTTTTTAATTTCTTTATTATTATCATTTATTACAATTTGTTCAATTTGTATCCTGGCTGTGGCCCTTTCCTTTGTCTCCTCCCAATCCAACCCACCCTCCTCCCCTTAAATCTTTCCCCTAGTCCACTGATAGGGGAGGTCATTCTTTCCTATCTGACCTTAGCCTATCAGGTCTCATCAGGACTGGCTGTATTGTCTTCCTCTGTGGCCTAGTCAGGCTGCACCCTCCCCCCCTCAACGGGAACATGATCAAAAAGCCAGAAACTGACTTCATGGCAGAGACAGCCCCTAGTCCCCTTACTAGGACACCCACTTGGAGACTGAGTCTATTACCTACATCTGAGCAGGGGTTTTAGGTCCTCTAAATGCAAGGTCCTTGGTTGGAGTATCAGTCTCAGAAAAAACACCTTTTCCCAATTTTGTTTTTTGGTTCTGTTGCTCTCCTTGTGGGGCTCCTGTCTCCTCCAGGTCTTACTGTCTCCCTCCTCTTTCATAAGATTACCTGCACTCTGCCCAAACTTGCCTCCTTAGCGCAGTATGCAGCATGTCTTTCTCATATTTAGTTTCTTAGTATAGGGTTTTACTGCAGTTTTGTTTTAAGCCTCCCAGAGACTACTTTCTTGTGAAAGATTAGAAAGTTTAACCTAGCAGTGTTTCAAAGCAGATACTAAGACTCATAACCAAACCTTCCGCAGAGTACAGGGAATCATATGAAAGAAGGGGAGTTAGTCTGATGGGGAAAGGATAGGAGCTCCACAAGGACCAAATGTATCTGGGCACAGGGGTCTTTTCTGAGTCTGACTCTCCACCAAGGACCATGTATGGATATAACCTAGAACCTCTGCTCGGATAAAGCCCGTGGTAGCTCAGTAACCAATTGCTTTCCCATAGTAAGGGGAACAAGGACTATTTCTAACAGGAACTCAATTGCTGGCTCTTTGACCTCCCCACCCCCCAAGGGAGGAGCAGTACTGTAAGGCCACAGAGGAGGACTTTGCAGCCAGTCCTGAAGATACCTAATAAAACAGGGTCAGATGAAAGGGGAGGAGGTCCTCCCCTATCATTGGACTTGGAAAGGGGCAGGGAGGAGAGGAGGGAGGGAGAGTGGGATTGGGAGGAAATGAGGGAGCAGGATACAGCTGGGATGCAGAGTTAACAAAATGTAACTAATAAGAAAAATAAAAAAAATATTTTAAAAAAAGTTTAAAAAAGTAGAATAAAATCTAAAGCCTATCAATTTTTTTTTTTTTTTTTTTTTTTTTTTTTTTACTTTGCTTACTTAAACATGTTGAAAATAAAAAGACATTCTTAGAAGTTAATATTGTGACATTCTAGATCAGGGTAGAAAAAAATAAGGTTTTGTACTAATTATCTGTATAGCAATTAATTCAAATCAATGAAACTTCCAAGAAGATTGAAGTATTTGGACTGATGATTGAGGAACGTGATGGGAATGAAGAACAAGCCACCGAGCCTGAGAATCAAGAAGCAGGGTGTGCTGGGTTGAAGTACTTGAAGACAATAATAACAACTTCATTAGAAAATTATAAAGGGCTCAACAGCTGTATCCAAGAGTAAAAATGCTTGCTGCAAAAGTGCAAGGACCTCAAATCACATCCCCAGAACCAATCAAAGGCCCAGAAATACAGTCTATAATCTCAGTCTACCCACAGAGAATGCAGAGGCAGGAGTATATTTGGAAGCCCATGGCAGATTGTGACATATGCAGCACAAAATCTAATAGACTCTGCACAAACAAGTTAGGAAAAACTATCCCCAAAATGTCATTATTTATTTATTTATTTATTTATTTATTTATTTATCTTTATTAATTACACTTTATTCACTTTGTATCCCCCCTGTGGTTCTCTCCCTCCTCCAGTCCTAATCCCTCCCTTCCTCCACCCTCTGCATGCATGCCCCTCCCCAAGTCCACTGATAGGGGAGGACCTCTTTTCCTTCCTTCTGATCCTAGTCAATTAGGTCTCATCAGGAGTGGCTACATTGTCTTCTTCTGTGGCCTGGTAATGCTGCTTCCCCCTCAGGGGGAGGTGATCAAAGAGCAGGCCAATCAGTTCATGTCAGAGACAGTCCCTGTTCCTATTACAATGGAACCCACTTGGACACTGAACTGCCATGGGCTACATCTGTGCAGGGGTCTTAATCTCTATCCATAGTCCTTGGTTGGAGTATCAGTCTCAGGAAAGACCCCTGTGCTCAGATTTTTTTGGTTCTGTTGCTCTCCTTGTGGAGTTCCTGTCCTCTCCAGATCTAGCTCTACTCTTCTCAAATAATTATCTATCTATTTATCTATCTATCTATCTATCTATCACATATTATATACATTTTGCATATAGATACATCTGTTAGATATATTAGAGAATAATTATATAAATATATCTTTCTCAACTATATCTACATATGCTCTTTCTTTTAATTTCTCAGGGAGAATGCAAGATTTTTCAAGGATAGTGTTATGTTATTAGCATATTTTATTACATAGAAAATTGCAGAAATATTATAATAACTTATTGGTTTATTTTAAATAAAGAAATTAAAGGATTGCACATGTTCATGTACAGTGTTTCACTAGAATCAATAGTTAGATTATTAAAGAATCAAAAATAAGAATAGATTAGAAATATACTCAATGGTGATTTATATAAATATTTCTAGGTAAATTATAAAGACATAAATGTGTAACTCCATTGTCTGAAATAAAAATTCATGAATCAACCAATTTAAAATTTACTGATTTACCTTATTTGTATCCATCCCTTTCACCTAACATTAAAAGAAAAGTATTTACCAATTAGAAGAGATTCTATAGCTGGGCATGGTGGCACACACCTTTAATCCCAGCACTTGGGGAGGCAGAAGCAGGTGTATCTCTCTGAGTTTAGGCCAGCCTACATAACATCATTTAGGTGTACACAGAATAAGAAAAAATAATTTTAATCACAAACACATGAATATTCCATTGTTTTAACCATATAAAAGATGTTAGCCTTTAAGTTTTGGAATGAAATAGTATATGAAGATTTTATAGACTTCAGGTAATGTCTTTTCACATCACATGTGAGCATACCTCATTGTATGGGCTCTGGATGTTAGTTTTAATTATTCTCCATAATTATTATTTTTATTTTGCAATACTTAAATTCATTGGAAAGAGTTTCCAAGAAAAAGTTTCTCTATCATGTGTGCACTAAGTCATTTTTCATTCTGACATGTCTGCTTCCCACACTTCATGTCTTCAGTTTTTCTGTTCCTATAATAATAGGCTGCATCCCTAAAAGGAAATGTTCAGTTTTTAACATAAATTTAGCCTTCATCTCCCATCTTAAATTCTTGTAAAAATTCTAGTCTAATTTTCACTGAGGAAACTTTTTGTTTAACCTGAAATTAAGAACAAACTCTAAAGAAAAATATAACTTGAGTAACTTCCTTTACATTAACTAAGAATAGTCCACACTGGCAATTTTTTAAATTAATTTATTTTTTATTAATTACAGTTTATTCACTTTGTATCCCAGCTGTAGCCCCCTCCCTCATTTCCTACAAATCCCACCCTCCCTTCCTCATCCCCTCCCATGCCTCTCCCAAGTCCACTGATAGGAGAAGTCCTCCTCCCCTTCCATCTGATCCTGGCCTATCTTGTCTCATCATGACTGGCTGCATTGTCCTCCTCTTGATCAAAGAGCCAGCCACTGAGTTCATGTCAGAGACAGTCCCTGTTCCTATTACTAGGGAACCCACTTGGACACTGAGCTGTCATAGTCTACATCTGTGCAGGAGTTCTAGGTTATCTTCATGCATGGGCCTTGGTTAGAGAGAGTATCAGTATCAGAAAAGACCCTGTGCCCAGATTTCTTAGTTCTTCTTCTCTGCTTGTGGAACTTTTGTCTCCCCCAAGTCCTTCTATTTCCCCCTTCTTTCATAAAATTCCCTACACTATGCCCAAAGTTTGGCTATGAGTCTCAGCATCTGCTTTGATACCCTGCCAAGTGGAGTTTTTCAAAGGTCCTCTGTGGTAGACTCCTGTCCTTGTTCCCTGTTTTCTCTCTCTTCCAAAGTCCATCCCATTTGCCTTTCTGAATGAAGATTATTTTCCCAGGGTCCTCCCTGTTGCTTAGTTTCTTTAGGTATACAGATTTTAGTATGTTTATCCTGTATCATATGTCTAATATCCACTTATGAGTGAGTATATACCATGTGCGTCTTTCTGCTTCTTGGATACCCCACTCAGAATTATCTTTTCTAGATCCCACCATTTGCTTGCTAATTTTGTGATTTCCATGTTTTTAACTGCTGAGTAGTATTCCGTTGTGTAAATGTATCACAATTTCTGTATGCATTCCTCAGTTGAAGGACATTTGGGTTGTTTCCAGAATCTGGCTATTATGAATGAAACTGATATGACTATGGCAGTTCTTTGTAAAATAATTTTTATTAATTCTTTGGAAATTCCATATAAATTATTTAAAGTATTTTGATTATATTTCTTCCCCAGGATCCACTCCTCTCAAATCCACACTGTATTCCCAATCCAAATTCATATTCACTCTTTGCCCTCCTCTGTCCTAAAACTGAAATACTTAAAAAACAACCGATGTTGCCCAAAGACTCTCAGAAAAAAGACAGGTAAGGAGCATGGTGAAATTACCAGAGTCATGCTCCAAAGGAAAACGGATTCTTCTTTTCCCAGCCAGTATCAGTTATGTTAGGATTTTGTCTGGCAGGAGCTTGAACAGGTGTTATCTATAATATTATGTGTGTAATCACTCCATTGTTTCTAGAAAACATTATTTGATTTGAAATTTTCTACCACCACTCTTGCATTTTTTTTCATCCTCTCTTTCATAAAGATTCCAGAGCTTGAGGGGTAAGGATGTGATACAGAGTCCCACATAGGGATGAATACCCCAAAATTTATTATTCTCTGCACAGAAATTACTTATTGGGTTAGTGTTAATGACGGTCTACATAAAAATCCTGCTTCTCTGATGAGAGTTGAGCGATGGATTGATCTATGGGAATATCAATGAATATTGGAGAACATTTTAATGCTATATCCATCTAGCAAATAATAGCAGGAAGTTCTGCTTAGGTTTTGTGAGCTATCTATTCAAACGTTCTTGATCCTATTAGTGTACTAGGTAAGAGTTCCATTTTTTTTTCTTTCAGCCGAACTTTAATTTCATTAGGATGTATTGGCTACTCCCATAACATCCATGACAGGATTTCACCAACAGGCACATTTTTTCAGATCAGCTGTTATTGTTTCATAGCTGTGTGAGAGCAATGACTGCTTTTTTTCAAGATTGTGCATAACAAGTTTTACCACTGCAAAAGCTATCAGGTAATGAAGAAAATTCTAGGTCTGTATTTACTTGATTCCTCCATGTCTATGATTTAAGTATGTAGTGTCTTGAGTGCACCAGAGTCTTACCATTAAGTTCTAGAAGGAATCCAAGATTAATGGCAACAACTTTGAATGAGTAAGTTTGATAATTTTTAACTCAGTCAGGGCAAAGGAAATGACAGTATTAGCGGCAGGTTGGAAGGTTTTATACTGAAGATGTAATTATGGCTGAATTACATATCATTGCCAGATTGGTTCTGTGGTTTAGCAAGATTGTAAACAGAAATCTGGAATGGCTAACATTGAATAAAGAACTAGAAGAAGAACCAAAACTGGTATTAAAGTTTTCAAATCTTTTTTTTTTTGCCATTTATTTTATGTGGTTGGATAAAAACTTTAATCTCTCCAAGTTAATTTTCTCATCAGAAAGTGCAGAGAATTCTATATCTAAGTGAGAAACTTAATCAATAATGTATAGTGAAAGCATTTATTTATGATAGTTTTGAGAAGACTAAGATTCAAATTACATATATATTTACTCATTTCATAAATTGATTTCTAACCTCTGAGGATTACTTCAAAATCTAATAAATGTAGCACATTGGAGATTTCTATCATAGTAGTGATCTTGTTTAGAAATTTTATTTTTATCCTAAAACTATTATTTTTTAAAGAAATCTAATCCCAAAGTCATCTTTGTGATATAGTCTAAGATGCTAATCTAGGATAGATACAATTATTTTCTCTTTCAGAATTGACTTCCACTGAAATATATCTACAAAAGTAATGCTCAGTCTTGCTCTTTATCTTTCACTAATTTAGTCTAATCCAGATTTGGTGTGCTAATATCCCCTGTATATGTTACAGTAATGATTCTCCAAAGTGTGCAATCAAGAAAAAAGAATTCAGCCAATCAAAACTTTATGGCTTAAGTGATGAATTAAAATAATCTTTTCTACTTTTTAATTAGAGGTATAATTTAGAATATGAAGTTTACTTAAAGATATGTTTTATACTAGAAACAAAACACTAATATGAACACCATAAGTTTGTAAATTTACGTCTATTTTCTACTTCAATATTTCTGACATGATCTAGATTATGCTCTAAATACTTCTTTTTAACCCGCTATTGTTAATATATTATTAAGGGAGAATAGCTCATTGGTTAAGAGCATATATTGTTCTTGCTGAGAGCCTCTGTTTCGTTTCCAGAACTTACAGCAGCTCAGACCCTCATTTGTTCTCTAATGGCACCAGGAACACATGTGATTAATTTACACACATGTAACAGACTAGGATCAGAAGGAAGGAACAGAAGACCTCCTCACCAGTGAACGTAGGGAGGGGCATGCAGGGTAAGGAGGAGGTATCATGGAGACTCTAAGAGATCACAAATGTCAACCCATATAGACTTTTCATTAGCTACTTTTCCTCTTCTTTCTCAACTGTAAGGCTTCTTACACATAAATAAATCTGCTTTACAGTTTCATATAATTGCTCATTCTCTGCTCAGACTCAGCATCTGGTAGGATTTTTGAGCTAAAGTTAATTATTAAGAGCATTATTATGGCAAGTTATCTTGCATATTAATGACGATAGTCGTTATATCCCCAAACTTGCATTAAACTAAGCTCTCTGGAGATGAGAAATAATTTATGTTCTTTTCCTTGTGTATTGAGAATGTAGTACTCTGAGGGGAGTCTGCACCATCCCTACAAGACTGATGTTGAACAGTGTTGACTAACAATTAATGACTTGTATACTATGCACAATCATAGTATTATTGCTTTCTATATTACTACATCATGAAGAATTTAATGAGATGCATAAGAAATGTTGAATCGAGATTAAGTGAGTCTTCTAAAATGAAAAGGATTGTCAGTGCTAGACCAGAGGAAAACTCAGGTCCATGCTGTGATTTTCATTAAAGCAGAGAAGAAAAGAGCTTAGAAAGTTTAACATAAGAAAGAGCCTTTCAGAGTCTTGGAGGCCAGGGCATTGATGAAGGTTAGTCATCGCCCTTTTAGTTTTGCATGCTCAAATTCAAATTCAGTCATCAACTGTGACACAAATGAGGAAACACACACAAATCAAATTTGATGTTAGTAAAATGTAAAATACATAAATTATAAACTAAGAAATTGTTTCACGAATGGATAGTAAGAGAAGACAGCCACAGTGACAGACAGTAAAATACAGCAGTGATTCATGAAATAAAAAAAAAAAAAAAACTACCCATGTGTGGTCCTGGGCAGCTGAGACAAGTGACAAGCCCTTGAAAAGGTCAGGCTTTGTGAGTTAGCAGCTAATTTGTACTGCAAGAGGTTGTAGAGTCCCCAAGTATGAGAGTGTGTTTAAATGTGTTTAGAAATGAGGGCAGTGAAGTATGTGGACAATAATTGCACTCTAGAGATGTTTGGTCACTTCAAGATCTATACCTTGCAAATGAAAACAAATTGGATTGGAAAACAGTTAAACATGCATGCAAGTGTGACTCAGAAGTACATGGTGCTAGCTACACTTTCATGTACAGACAGAAATGTCTGCTTATTTATATTGTCTGTATTAGTCAGTGAGTGCTCGGAAGGAGGCTGAGTTCATTACAGGCCCTTATCAAAACATTAAGGCAGATAATGATCTCATGGTTATGGATAGCACCAAGAAAATAATAAGAGAGCAGATACTTTTAAGTGTAGTCATATATACTCCAACCAAGTACCATGCATGGAGATAACCTAGAACCCCTGCACAGATGTAGCCCATGACAGTTCAGTCTCCTAGTGAGGTCCATAGTAATGGGATCAGGGACTGTCTCTGACATGAACTTATTGGCCTGTTCTTTCATCACTCCCCTTGAGCGGGGAGCAGCCTTACCAGGCCACAAAGGAAGACAATGCAGCCACTCCAGCATTATTCTTTTATCAGTTACCCTCCTTCTGATTAACAGTTATAACAACAAGTAAGGTACTTTTGCTGCACAGCAAAACAAACTGACAAAAACTACTAAATGTTCCGTGGCAGACCTGAAGAATAAGATTTAGAACACTCTTCCTAATTCATTCCTCAGTGCAGGCCCATAGAGAGATGGAGATTTACAAGTATTATCTCCATTTGGTAAGCGAACAAAGACTATTTTAAAAATTATTAATATTAGTGGTCTAGCTTTTATTTAAAGCTATGTATAACTAATAGTAACATTTTATTGGCAACATTTCCAGTAGGCATTTTTACTTTCTTTTTTATATGCAAAAAAAAAAAAAATCCCAGATGACCTAATAAACTTCCAATTATGCTGATCATGGGATGCCCATTGTTTTACTCATTTACAAAGAGCCTACTGAAATGTGAGGAGATGGAATATTTGACAAAGTACTTTCTATGTCATAATAAAGACCCATGATGTATTAACAAAACCCTGGGCTTTCCTACACTTCAGGGCTAGCTAGGCAGAGATGAGAGAAATCCAGGTTTGCTGAGCAGAAAGTCTATCCAGTTCAGTGAAAAACTGTATCTCAAAGGCCAAATATAGAGTGATTTAAAAAGCTACCAGATATTAACATCTTACCTAAACATACACATGTATACACATAACTTAACACGAATAAACACACACACACACACACACACACACACACACACACACACACACAAATACCAAGCCACAATAACACACAGCTTTTACGCACTGTGTTTGAGATTTTTATATACTTCTGCCTACATTAGAGTCGGTGGCACATAATTGGATGTCTGGAGGATGCATTCATACTTGTGATATGTGGCCAATTGGGAAAAAATGCCCAATTTATGGGCTACATAAAAATATCACTTCCCTATTGGTTCACAAGAGGTTCACCTTGTAGCCTGTTTATGCACAAACTGGAAAGCGAGAGCATTCTCTCTAGAATTTCAAGGTGTTCTATTCTGAGAACAGACAATTTGGTGCAGGTGGGCACTGAATTCTCTATTAGCAATTGATTAGAAGGATGTATTTCAGAGTGATTTTTCCCCAAGCAGAAAGAAAAGGCAATTTTAAACAGAAATCTCAGCTTCTAATATTGTGTCTGATTCCATCACACTATTTTGTGAAATAAAACTATAATTCAAATCTGTAAGCTAATGGAATTTGACAGGAAGGTACACATCCTATTTTGCAAAAGAGCCTTGATTACTTTTGGTGCTTCCTTTTGGTAATAAAGCCTTGACAGCACCCATTTCTCAAAACAAGAGCTATATTATTTTCTCCTCAATTCTAAGTAGTTGCTTAACTTTAAAATAGTTGCAAGTAAACAGGACTATTTTGCTACAGAAAAAAAATAATAGTAGATGAGTATTTCTCAGCCACTTTCTCCCAGTCTCTGTCACATAAAAGACTCAAAGTAACAAATAGGTGCAATTTAAAACTTTGAATACTTTAAATTGTTTTACTTATCCTTTAGAGACTACATCAGTTACACCACAGCTGGGAAACACATGGCAGGTAGTGAACTCAGGAAATTTGAAGAGAATTTAATAGATATATTATTTGCTAAAGCTACTGTATAGGTACAGTACAATGAGTAATGAATTACTGGGGGCAGGAAACAGCAAGGATTCTCACTGTCTTTAGTACAAAGAGGCAAAAATTATATCAGGAAAAGGAAGATAGGGCCAGATACCTTCAGTTGAGAGAAAATAGAATAGCACTCTGAGTAGTGAAATTCTTTCACTGTTCCTTGTAAATATTTTGGTCACTATCATTAAAAAAATTAAAATAAAAAATACCTGGAACCCTGCTGAAGTGGTTCTGTGAGTCAAATGTCCTAAGAACAAGGCAGAAAAGAGTAAAGCACTGGCATGGTTATGAAAGGAAATTTAGAAGATGACCATGCCTTCAGACTACCATTTCAAATATTTCACACTTGACTGTGAAAGGACTTACATCTGAAATGATGATTATAACTTGCAAGTCATTCTTAGTTATATTTTAAAAGGAAATGGCATGATCAACTTTGTGCTCTTGAAGTATTTCAATAATGTAAGAAACAAGAAGAAAAAGTATTCAATTCATAATCTAAGGGAACTAAGTTCGATTACAGAAACTCAACAAGTCATTTAGCCCAGAAAAGTCTATGAACTCAAAAACTGATAGAAGACTAGACATATACTGTGGTTGCCGAAAGTTAAACTAGCTATTGATTCTTTTGTCATTCTCTTATTTTTTTTTCTTAATTTGAGACAACATATATAGCAGTAGTGTGGGAGAATGGGGAACACTCTTAATAAACATATAACACAAAGAAATCTTGATTACACATCTCTACACATAACTATTTCAGTAAGCAGTTGGATCTATCAATATCTTTGAAACTATATTTCATTTAGCAAATTCAAGAAATATTATCAAGATATTTTCAAAATATCAAGATATTATCAAAACATTACCAAGATATTGACTTACGCATATAAATATGTGTAATTATATCTAATATAAATATGTATAAATCAATACCTATTTGGTAGTATAAGCCACCCAGGATTTTTGAATCAAAGTTAGAATCAGTTTTTAATTGGATAAAACAAATTATTAAGAAGATGATTTGATAAATTTATATGGTCTATATTAGTCAGTGATTTGCAGAGCTGTATGCTAATCACTGGAATGTGAATATATGTCCATTACTTTTAGAGAATTTGTTTTAAATATAAAAACACAGGCTAGCTCTTACATTGTTCTCTATCCTATTTTTTTCATTGTATGAATTATGAAGCAGTAGACAGTGATCCATTCAACTGAGTAGAATATTGCCAAGTGAAGCAGTATGTGATGTATGTAGAAAATATTGTGAAGATGTACACAGAATACAAATGAAGATTTGCATCGTGTTCTGGGACCGCAGAGATGATCTGTGCTATGCACATAACAACTGAAGGAGTCACTGATGCATGAGTACTTCCCCGTTTGCTTGGCTTTCATCTACTAAAGTACACTTGGATCATGTTCTTGTTTGGCATTTTATCAGCAGGGCAAGTGGTAGGCTGGTTCGAGGAATATAGTTCAGAATTTCTTTAAATCTTTTTTTTTTTGACATTTCTCGTTCTATTGCATCATGTCAAGTAAGAATAAACCACTGTGCAGGGCATATTGAATTTTCTTCAGGTAGCTCAAAACAAATTAGTTCCTTACCCACACATCTTACAGCACTAATTCCCTAAACAGCCCAGCAAACTTAGAGCCCTACCTGTTCAGCATTTAAAGTTAAGGAAGTGTACCATAAACACCTGTTAAAGTTTACAGCCATCTGTTTCCCCAAGAAATTTAAATTCTAATAATAAAGGATTAACAGATGGGAAAGAGCTATAACCTCCACTCTAAAGTGGGCAAATGCAACCTCTGAATTAACATAGTGCCATTTGGGTAGTAATTGTTTACAATGGCCACAGGGATATAGTCAAATACTGATGGTCCATCAGTGACATCCATTGTTGTTACATTATTCCAGGGGTAGTTTTGATGTGGAAAAGCTCTTGATGATTTCTAAATCTCCATGGTAAAGTGACTCTCTCCCCTCCCTCTGTGGCACAAAATAATTGCAGTATAACGAAATGTGGTTCAATATAAAATAGTCTGGAGTGGAAGAAAAAAAGTTGCTTTTGAGACTGTAAATGGCAATGTTTTAAATAAAAAATTAAACTTAGTTGTAACCCATTTGCATAAAATTAACTATCAAAATTAGATGCTGAGAGGAAGTATATGACAAACTGTATGAATTATCAGATATGGTTCCTTTCAGTAATCAAAAATAGCAATGAAGATTCTTGATACAAGAGGTCTCAAACAGGGGAAAGAAAGAAAATTAAATTGTTTTTACATATCCAGTGTTTTATTTTGTTCCAAAAGAATTAGCATGCTATGTGTTGTTTTCTTTCCCTGATCATAAAAGTTATGTCTGCTCAGTATAAATAATTCAAAACAGACAGAGTGCTCAGAGTGGAAAGTGCAAGGTAACCACGATTTCACGCTCCACAAACTTGAGGAACAAACATCAATAAATCTTTCATTTTTCGATTAATGAGTCGAGAACCCACATGTCAGTTTTGTAAGGAGTCCAACATGTCCCACATGAAGCTGGCTTCAGACTGCTAGAAAATGCTCATTGCTGATAGAAAATGATAGAAACTAAACAGCCAGTTTTGTGGGCCGTCCCTGACATGAGGAGGAGACTGGATTCTGAACCTGTGTGCTGCTGCAGTGTCACTTATATGACATCTGTTGACATCCCGATGTCCATTGTATAACCTAAGAGGACGATCTCCCATGAGAAATAGTCAGTGGTGTGTAGTTCTGCACTGTCTGCTACTGGGTGACACTCCCACACCCCAGCTTCCATCTGTGAGCTTGCCAGGCTTCCCCATACACTAGCTGGTAGTTTAGTTTTCTATTCTTGCCATTATAAACAAGAAGGTAATTAAAATGCCATACCTCAAACCTGACTTTAGATATACAATTTTTTTTTTGTGCTGATGACCTCTAGATAGCCTGCAGATTCAAGTACACCTCTACAAACAGGTCATGTATCATTTTAATGCAGGATATATATATATTAATTTATATTTATATTTATAATTTATAATTGTAATTATAATTATAATTAATATTTTAATATATAATATATATTAATGCAGGGTATATATATATATCTCCACATACATTGTCTTATCCCCAACAAAGTCCTTTTATTGTGCCTAAGGTTGTATATAAATACAGATACTTATTGCCATTTATATTTCTCATTTGCATGTTTCCATGTGTGATCTGTACATTAATAAGCTTATATGCTCTTCTCATATTGATTCAGCTTTTTTTAAGTCAACTTTACTAGAATCTAGCTAGAGAACTTTAAGTGAACAAAGAATAGGATTTTTTCTCATTTAACAATAATAGAAACAAAGCTACTCCTAAACAAACCAATCAAACAAACACACAAACTAAAATCCATACATTTAGTTTTTCATTTTATTTTATTTTCAATCCTGACATTCATCTGACATCAGCATTTGGCTGAAATGAAATATATATATATATATATATATATATATATATATATATATATATATATTTATATTTATATATTTATACACACACATATGTGTGTGTGTTTCAAAGCTTTACAGTAGATGGCAGAAATGTCCCTATAAGAGCTGTTGCTATGGAGAAGCTAAGTAGCCTAGATAGAAGCAGAGCACCCGATAGGCAAGTGTGTTTGGTTTCATCTGGTTGGTATTAATGTGTCAGTGGACACAAAAACATGATAAGCTGGAAGTCAGACCAAGATCTAGTCCTGTGGGGTTAATTGTCACATAGATTGAGAATCAGTCTTCTGAATTTTTTGTCACTGGGTTTGTGGAGAAGATTTCTATTTTTATATATGTTCTGGCAAGAGTACATGTTTATACAGAGCCTCTAAGCAAAATTGTTATAAATTTACCATCATTTTTAAATTTTATTTTATTTTATGATTACACTTTATTCACTTTGTATTCCCCCATAAGCCCCTCCCGACCCCACCCTCCCTCCCCCTTCTTCACACATGGCCCTCCTCAAGTCCACTGATAGGGAGGACCTCCTCTCCTTCCTTCTGATCTTAGTCTATCAGATCACATCAGGAGTGGCTGCATTGTCATCTTCTGTGGCCTGGTAAGGCTGTTCTCCCCTTAGGGGGAGGTGATCAAAGAACATGCCAATCATTTCATGTCAGAGACAGTCCCTCTTCCCATTCCTATGTAACCCACTTGGACACTAAACTGCCATGGGATACATCTGTGCAGGGGTTCTAGGTTATCTCCATGCATGGTACTTGGTAGGAGTATGAGTCTCTGGGAAGACCCCTGTGTTCAAATTTTCTGGTTCTGTTGCTCTTCTTGTGGGGTTCCTGTCCTCTCCAGATGTTACTATTTCCCACTTCTTACATAAGATTCCATGCACTCTGCCCAACAGTTGGCCATAAGTGTCAGCATCTGCTTTGCTGGTCTGCAGGGCAGAGCCTTTCAGAGGTCCTTTGTGGCAGGTTTCTAGGTTGTTTCCTGTTTTCTTCAGCTGCTGAAGTCCATCCTCTTTGCCTTTCAGGATGGGGATTGAGCATTTTACTCAGTGTCCTCTCTCTTGATTAGTTTCTTTAGATGTACAGATTTTAGTAAGTTTATCCTATGTTATATGTCTATATGAGTGAGTATATACTGTGTGTGTCTTTCAGCTTCTGAGACAGCTCACTCAGGATGATCCTTTCCAGGTCCCACCATTTACCGGCAAATTTCATGATTTCCTTATTTTTCATTGCAGAGTAATACTCCATTGTGTAGATGTGAGACCTCATGAAATTGAAAAGCTTCTGTAAAGAAAAGGACACCGTCATCAAAACAAAATGACTGCCTACAGATTGGGAAAGAATTTTTACCACCTTTATCTGACAGGACTAATATCCAGTATATATAAAGAACTAAAGAAGCTGAAAAGCAACAAACCAAGTAATCCAATTAAAAATTGCGGAACAGAGCTAAACAGAGAAAACTCTGTAGAGGAATATCGAATGGCAGAGAAACACTTAAAGAAATGCTCAACATTAATAGCCATTAGGGAAATGCAAATCAAAAAGACCCTGAGATTTCACCTTACACCCATCAGAATGGCCAAGGTGAAAAACTCAAGTGACAACACATGCTGGAGGGGTTGTGGAGAAAGGGGAACCCTCCTCCACTGCTGTTGGGAACGTAAACTTGTACAACTACTCTGTAAATCAATCTGGTGCTTTCTCAGACAACTAGGAATAGCAGCGCTTCCTCAAGATCCAGCCATACCACTCCTAGGCATATATCCAAAAGAGGCTCAAGTACACAATAATGACATTTTCTCAGCCATGTTTGTAGCAGCTTTATTTGTAATAGCCAGAAGCTGGAAACAACCCAGATGCCCCTCAACTGAAGAATGGATGCAGAAATTGTGGTACATCTACACAATGGAGTATTACTGCAATGAAAAATAAATTTACCATCTTCAACACCGCAAAGGCCTTTGGTTAGCTAGTGAGTTTGGTAGGTCACAATTCCATTAAAAGTGTTAAGTACATAGAATGGAGCCACCAGCATGCTCTACTAGTTTCTACAGTCTCCATTGGAAACTGAGTTTCTAGCTCCTGTAGGGTGTTAGTAGAATTCAGTAGCTGGAGCTTGAGGGACCAAGAGACTTATGTTCCAGGTAAGTGAAGAATTAGAGACCTTTCTGCCTGTGCCCCAGCTACTTGGTTTAGAAACAGTGAGCCAGCAGAGACAGTGAATCCAGTGGAGACCAGTCAAGACTCCAGAGACAGGTAGATGCAGTCTGCAGTACAGGTTCCAAAAATAATCAGTCAAGGCTACAGACAACCAGATGGTTAGGGGCCAGCTTACAGACACAGACAACAAAAACCAGGACAGCATAGCTTCACCAAAATCTCCAAAAATTAAAAGATATTCTATTGCAGTTGAAACACAGGAAAATGATCCTAAATCTATAATTACGCAGTTATTCGGGGCAGGTAAAGAGGAAATCAACAACAAAACCAAAAAAAAAAGGAACGAAAAGAAAAGAAAAAGAGGCCATCATTGAAAGACAGGAATCAACATTCAAACAGATGAAGGAAATGAATAAAATCATTCAAGACATTAAAAAAATGGAATTAGAATCAATAATTCTAATTATTGATTAGAGAAAAACGTGGAGCTGGAGAACATAGAGGAGAGATCAGGAAACACAAAGGTAAGTATCACCCACAGAATACAAGAGATGGAAGAGAGAATCTCCAGTGCTGAAGATACAATTGCAGAAACTGATACATCTCTAAACGAAAAAATAAAATTGGAAAAGTTCCAAACACAAAATGTCCAAGAAATCAAGGATACCATGAAAGTACAAACATCTAAGAATAATAGGATTATATAAAAAGAAGATTCCAGGCTCAAAGGTCCAGAAAATACTTTCTTAAGTTTGGAGATTTTTTTTCTATGAATTTCACGAAAGTATTTTCTGGACCTTGGAGCCTGGAATCTTCTTTTCATATAATCCTATTATTCTTTGTTGCTGGTGGGAATGTAAACTTGTACAACCACTTAGGAAATCCATCTACTGCTTTCTCAGATAATTAGGAATAGTGCTACCTCAAGATCCAGCTTTACTACTCCTAAGCATATACCCAAATGATGTCCCACCATACAATAATGACATTTGCACCACTATATTCATAGCAGCTCTATTTGTAACAGCCAGTATCTGGAAACAATGATGTCCCTCAGGAGGAATGGATACAGAAACTGTGGTACATTTACACAATGGGATACTACTCAACTATTAAAAACAAGGAAATCATGAAATTTGCAGGCATATGGTAAGACCTAGAAAAGATCATACTGAGTATGGTAACCCAGAAGCAGAAAGACACATATGGTATATACTCACTATAAGCGGATAAACATACTAAAATCTATAGGCCGAAAGAAGCTAAACAACAAGGAAGACCTGAGGGAAGATGCTTAATCCACAGTTAGAAGGGCAAACAGAATAGACATCAGAAGTAGGAGAAGACAACGAAGAAGACAAGAGCCTTCCACATGGGGCCTCTGAAAGACTCTACCCAGCAGGGTATCGAAGGAGATACTGGGATGCACAGACAAACTTTGTGCCAGAAACCTTATTGAAGAAGAGGGATATAGAAAGTCCCAGAGGGGACAGGAACTCCAGAGGAGAACAATAACATCAAAAATCCATGGGCTCAGGGGGTCCTTCTGCAACAGATATTCCAGTGAAGGACTTTGCATGGGGAGGACCTAGACCCCTTGTTCAGAGGAAGCCCATAGGCTTCTCAGTTTCCAAGTGGGTACCTAGTAAGGGCTCTCTCTGACATGAACACGGTGACTGAGTTGAACACCTCCACCTGAGTGGTATGCAGCCTTGCCAGGCCACATAGAAATATGTTGCTGCCAGCCTTGATGAAACCTGATATGCTAGGGTTAGAGAGAAGGGGAGGAGGTTATCCCCTGTCAGGAGACTAGGGAAAGAGCATAGGAGGAGAAGTGGGAGGGTGGGTGGAACTGGGATAAGAGAGAGGGTGCTGCAGAGGGCATACAGGGTGAATACATTTTAATAAATAAATATGTATAATTAAATAGAAATTGGTAAAAAAAAGATTAAAGGGATGTTGATCTGAATATATGTAACTTTTGAAAAATCTAACAAGAATTTAATTTTGGTTTCTGCCATTCCCTAGATAAATACCTTGGTAAATAGTAAACTTGATAAATCTTTGGCCTATAATTTGTTATCTAGAAATAAATTCAGTTTGCACATATGATGTATGTATTAAATGTAAAATGATATTTTTCACCACTTCGAATGGAGTACAAAATATTGTCAATAATTACTTTTCTTTTGTATGTCCAGTACACTTTATCCAGTTCTAAATCTAAATATCCAGAGAGATTGATTAACACATTATATCTTCCTACCCGACAAGGATAAAGGCCACGCTGGTACTCAGCTGGACATGCCAGTGTAATTGTCAAGTTAACTACCAGCTGAGGTCACATTTCAATTTGCACAGAACGCATCTAAATCACATTTAAAGTATTGGCAGCCTTCCACCGCAAGTTATCACACGTCCACACTAAATTAGATGCATAGCATGCAGGCCATTTGCACTACAACAGATTCCTGTTTATTTAATATCTAGTTAGTGTTTATGGTTAAGTAAATTATTTCTTCCAGTTGACTTTTAACATCATGAACCAATATACTCACAAAGTTAGTTTCTGGTTTCATGACCTTCACAAAATAAGCAGAGTAAGATTCAATGGCAATAGTTTCTATGACTTAGGTTTAATAGCAATACCTCTAGTTTTCAAAGCCTGCTTGCATAATTGACTTTTTTAATTGATACTTTTAAAAAAAACACAGGAATAATATATTAGGTGAATATAATTTATCTTGAAAATAAAAGGTTTCAGAGTAGAAATTTGAATTTTGGAAAAAAAATACCTATGGAGTTTCTTTCATCATTTTTCCCACCATTCTTTTTGTTATATGGGGAAACTTGGATGCCTATTCATTAATAGAGAAGAAATTAAAAACTGTTTCTTCGGAATTTCTTGAGAAATTATTTTGCAAACATGTAGTTCATGATTACTCAACTCTATACTGTCATAATAGCAATATCTGTTTTCATGGATACGTGTAAGATAATAGATAAAAAACAAAACACGCAGCATAGTATCTGTTAAACAGAAAGCAGTTTTAATGCATCATCAAAAATCAGTCTCATCATGTCTCATCATTTTTTTTCTGTTGAAACATTTCAGCTGCTTGCTTGTAAGCAATGGGGATAGAAAAGTGTACTACTGTTCCTATGCTCATGTCTTCAAGCATGTGCACATTTATCATCTGTTACAGAACATTTTATTCTGTATGACAGTGAGTTGACATAGAAGACTACCTCCCCAAGCCTTCTCTGAAAAAAGTTTCTGAGCTAAGTTTGTGAAGTTATTAAAGTTAACACATGATTAAAACTCCCAACTCCATTAATTCTATATGCCTACATAATGAAAACTTTGAATATCATATCCAAATACTTTGATCCTTTGTACCATCACACTGTGTGGTCAAATCCTAATCCTCCTGGCATGTACAATTTTAATACTCTACATTTCATGGAAGATTATATAACATCAATGGTACACTTTATTTTTCTGTTAAAATTATGTCAGACTTTCTTTTTACACTCCTGTTAAGTAGGCCCTCCCCAGTCAGTGGACTTGGAAAGGGGCAGGGAGGAGAGGAGGGAGGGAGAGATTGCAAGGGAATGAGGGCTCTGGATACAGCTGTGATACAGAGTCAATAAAATGTAACTAATAATAAAAATAAAAAATAAAATAAATTAAATTTTTTTTCTGATGACTTTCTTGGACCCACTGAACAGTATTAGTCATATTTTTTAAAACTACTATAAACCTTTATTTATATGTATTTGAACTTATTACTGTGAAACTGTTAATTCTCAACTCTTTTTATTTAATTGACTAATTTACCTTATGCTTTAGCCTAATGTAATTGATTTATAACACTACATTTCAAGGAATTCTAGAAATCTGTGAGTTTTGCAAAGACACCATGTATTATTAACAATATGTAAATATTTAAAAGGTGAATTGCTTGTGGTATTGGCACATATAGTATTTTATAATAGCTAAGCTATATGTTTTTTAAATTAAAATAATTATAACTTAAATTTCTATTTTTGGTGTCAGAAATTGAATATAATCTTTATACACAATAAACACACACTCTACAACTGAGATAGGTTGCTACACCTTTCCTTATTCTCTTATGATACGATTTCTACATCTATACAAGGTTCCCAAATTTTGTTCTTTATGTTCCTAAAATAATTAAATGATAGAGCCTTTCAGAGGCCCTCTGTGGTAGGGTACAGGGAATCTTATAAAAGAAGTGGGTAACACCTGGAGAGGACAGGAGCTCCACAAGGACAGTGACAGATACTAAAAGTCTGGGCACAGGGGTCTTTTCTGAAATTGATATTCCAGCCAAGGACCATGCATGGTGATAGCCTGGAACCCCTGCACAGAGGTGGCCTGTGGCAGTTCAGTATCCCAGTGGCTTCCATAGTAATGGGGACAGGGACTGTCTCTGATATGAACTGCTTGGCCTGTTCTTTGATCATCACCCCTTGAGGCCACAGAAGAAGACAATGCAGCCATTCCTGATGAGACTTGATAGACTAGGGTCAGAGGAAAGGGGAGGAGGACCTCCCTTTTCAGTGGACTGGGAGAGGGCCACGAATGGGGAAGAGGGATGGTAGGATTAGTAAGGGAGGAGGGAGGGAGGTACAGAGGGGTACAAAGTGAATAAACTTTAGTTAATAAAAATAATTTAAAAATAATTAAATGATAAGCCTGGTGTGATGGTCCACAACTTTAATACCAGCATTTCAGAGGCAAAAGTAGAATGATCTTTGTGAGTTAGAGGCCAGCTTGTTCTACAGAGAGTTCCCAGATAGTAAGGGCTTGTAGAGAGAAACCTTTCTCAAGAAACAAAAACAAAACCCAACAAAATATATATTTTGAAAAGAACTGAGTGACATGGTATGCTAGTGTTATGTTTTGTTTTCAGAATAATGTGGCAGTGCTAGCGTAATAATAGCAACACGGTCCCTCTCCCCCTCCACTAGACCATATAAATTTGGAGCTCTCTTCTACCATCTGACCTTTGCCTACCAAGACTCATCAGAACTGCTCAGATGTCTTCCTCTGTGGCCTATGAAGGCCACCCTGTCAGGGGGAGGTGATCAAAGTGTAAGCAACTCAGTCCATGTCAGAGTTACTTGGGAACCCACATGGTGAGTTGAGCTGCCTATTGGCTACATTTACACAGGGGATCTGAAGTCTCTCCATGCATGGTCCTTGGCTGGTGAATCAGTCCCTACAGGCCTTCCTGGGCCCAGATTTGTTGGCTGTGTTGGTCTTCTCATGGAGATCCTGTCCCCTCCTTGTCCTTCTACCCCCCCAAACCTCCATTATTTCATAAGATTCCCTGTGCTCTGCCCAAAGTTTGGCTGTGAGTCTCATCTGTTTTGATTCCTTGGTGGGTGGAGTCTTTCAGAGGACCATCTATAGCAGGCTCCCATCCTGTTTCCTCTCTTCTACCATGGCAGGTTCTATTCTATTTGCCCTTCTGAATGAAAATTAAGCACCATCCTTCAGGTCCTCCTTGTTATTTAGCTTCTTTAGTTCTGTGATGTATCCTGTTTTATATGGTTAATATCTGTGTATAAGTGAGTATATACCATGTGTGTCTTTCTGGTTCTGGGTTATCTCACTCAGGATGATATTTTCTGGTTCTGTCCATTTGCCTGCAAATTTCACAGTTTCCATGTTTTTAATAACTGAGTAGTATTCTATTGGGTAAACCTGCCCTAGTTCCTTTATCCATTCTTCTGTAACGCAAAATACACTGTCAACAGAACAAAATGACAGTGTACAGGCTGCGAAAAATTTTCATCAACCCTACATCTAACAGAGGAGTAATATTTGGAATATAAAAAGAACTCAAATACCAACACACCAAACAATTCATTTAAAAAATGGGTTACAGAGTTAAACAGAGAATTCTTTTATTTTTTACGTTCCTTATTTTATGTTTTTTAACATGTAGATTTTTAAAAATTATTTATTATTTATTACAGTTTATTCACTTTGTATCCAGGCTGAAGCTCCTCCCTCATCTCTTCCCAGTCCATCCCTCCATACCTCTTTTCACCCTATACCCCATCCCTAACTTACTAATAGGCAAGAGCCTCCTCCCCTTCCCTCTGACCCTAGCCTATTAGGTCTCATCAACAGTGGCTGTACTGTCTTCCTCTGTGGCCTGGCATGGCTGCACCCCCCAGGGGGAGGTGATCAAAGACCCAGCCACTGAATTCATGCCAGAGACAGCTGCTGCTATGGGTTGCTAGGTAACCCACATGGAGACTGAGTCTATGGGCTACCTCTGAGCAGTGGTTTTAGGTTCTCTCTATGCATGGTCCTTGTTTGGAGTATTGGTCTCTGGAGGGTCCCTGGGCCCAAAATTTTTGGCTCTGTTGGTCTCTTTGTGTAGCTCTGTCCCCTCCCAGTCTTTCTCTCTTCCCCTTCTTTCAGAATATTCCCTTCACTCTGCCTAAAATTTGGCTATGAGTCTCAGCATCTGCTTCAATATCTTGATCAGTAGTCTTACAAGGCCCTCTAAACTTAAACAATAAACAGAATTCTTAACATCTGCTTTAAGAGTCTGCAGGGCAGAGCCTTTCAGAGGCCCTCTGTGGCAGGCTCCTAACTTGTTCCCTGTTTTCTTTCTTCTTTTGATGTCCATCCTCTTTGCCTTTCTGGATGGGGATTGAGTGTTTTAGCCAGAGTCCTCCCTCTTGATTAGTTTCTTTAGGTGTACAGATTTTAGTAGGTTTACCTTATTGCCTCTGACATGAACTGATTGGCCTGCTCTGTGATCACCTCCTCCTGATGGGGGAGAAGCTTTATCAGGCCACAGAGGAAGACAATACAGCCACTCCTGACGAGACCTGAAAGACTAGGATCAGAAGGAAGGGGAGGAGGACCTCCCCTATCAGTGGACTTTGGGAGGGGCATGCATGGAGAAGGGGGAGGAAGGCAGGGATTGGGAAGGGAGGAGGATACAAAGTGAATAAAATGTAATTAATAATTTTTTATTTTTTTTAATTTTTTAATAAAAAAATTTAAATGTTCTCTTGTAAACCACATTTTCCTTGTTCAGAGATATATTCAAGAATCTTACAGTAAACCAGTCCCAGGAAGGTGAAAATTTAGGTTCAGAGTTGGAGTTTATCCATTTTATCCATTTATCCATTGGACAGCCAGTGTCAAAGGCAAGTGAATTGAGATTACAGCATCAAAATGGTTATTTTAGTGTACTATCATATGAAAAGTCATTAGGAAAGGAAATGCAGTTTTGACAGATGAGTAAACTTTTTTGTGTAATCAGAATGATATGTTAGAGAATGCAAATATTTATTTAAAGCACAGAGAGTGCCACATGTGTCTATTTCAAACAAAACCTTTCATTACACTTTTTTCTTTATTATTGATACTTCATGCATACATGCAATAAAATATGATTAGATATTATGCCAAGAATTTTAGTAAACACCTTATCCCCTTGAAAGATCAAACAGAAAAAAAAAATAGTCATATGTTGAGACTAGGTATGCTATTGTAGCAGGACATAAGTAGGGAATTGGCTTTTAAACCCGAGTTGCTCTAAAGACAGTGAATAGATGAATAAAAATGAAGAATTGAGAGTTGTTAAACATTATATGGTCAAATAAGGAGGGCAAAGAAATATTCTTCCTGACAAGCTTTAATAACAGGGTGACCGAGTTGTTTGGATGATTTAAGTATGGCCTTGCTGGGAAGCAGAGTTAGGCAAGATAACCTCCCTGTGTCCTTTCCAATCTAGATGTGTTTTACAAATCTCTCTATTCTCTCCAGGTCAGCTACATTGAGGAAAGTAGGGACTCCTGCTGATCTCAAAGGGAGGGTCACACCTGGAGGAGATGAAGCCACTCAGCACCAATCTCCCAGTTACTACACACAAATTAAGATTTGAGCATTAATTCTCAGTTCATTTTACCCTGACTAATAAGATTTACATTTGCATATAGTTTTCCTTGACCTACAGATTAATGCTGCCAGTTAATACCACTTATTTACTAAACAGATTAGGTGTTGATATTATCATAATTCTAAAAATTGTTCTCAGAGTGCTGTTTCAAACCATCAAAAGAATGTCCTCCAAAATCAGACACAAAATAATATAAAATAAATATGCAAATTACTTAATCATTGCACACAGCAAGGGAGGGGTGAGTCTGGCACACGAGCAAACCATAGAATAAGCTATATAAATGAGCAAAAGTATCTACTCTCTTTGCAGTCAAGGTTTGAAAGAAGGTCAGTTCAGAAGTGACAAACAAATTAGGTGCATCCATGGCAGTCATGAGACAATCTTAGCTATTTTCTCACCCTTGAGAATATCTGTTTTCCTCATAATGGTAACAAAATTTCACTTTATAATCTGATAGAAGCCTGTGCCATAAACTTTTAAATTAACCTGGTTTACAAGGTATAAATATAGGCTAAATAGGACAGTCTAATTAACATAGTGTCAAATGAGTTCATGTGTGCCATTTTAAAGTAATGTGTCTAAGCTTTTAGTACTAACATATTGATTTTAGATAATTTAAAGCATTAGATAATTGCAGATAACAGTGTCTATGCTAACAATAATTGCTGACTAATATGATTTAAAATGCTTGTAAAAATCTGACTCAGCTCCAGCGCCAGCTGTTAAGGCCACCTTGAACAATACATACTTTCTTTTTATTGCCGTCACCCTGAAGGCATTTGATTTTATTAGTTTCCAAATGGGCACATCAATATTTATTTAAAAGGGCATTTGTACTATCGAGCACCTCTCTGCAAGGGACAAAAGAAACAAGGAAACTGAAGATTTTATTGCTCACTGTATCTCTGCTAATCTTTGTTTTACTGACATGAACTTTGGTTTTATTATTTAAAAATATCAATGAAATAAGATACTGTCATCATGTAGCTAGGGAATTTTGTCTCAGCCATCAAGGCAAATAAGGGTCAGAGTTGATAACTAATAGAAATGTAGGTTTTACAGTCAACAGTATGTTTTAACACATGATGAAACCTGAGAGGCACAGCTAAGAATAAAACTTAATTCGAATTGGGGCAACTGTTTTACATTTCAGTTTTTCTTTTCTTTTCTTTTTAAAAAAAAATGAAAAGATTAAGTGAGATCCTTGATCAAGAAAGCTTTATAATTTCTGGAACTTCATTGTGTAACTTTACAGAATTGGATATTCTTAGCCTCAGTTTCACCAGACTCTCTCTCGCACACACACACCTCTGTAATATTTCATAGGGAAATGATGAGACGTATTTAAAACTTTAGCACAGAACCTGACATACAAGAACATTACCTTTTCTTTTTATAGAAAGCAACTTCAAGAAAATAACTTTTTCATCCCCCCACTGGGGTAATGTAATTGACAGTTTTAAAGTTGAGAATGAAGTTAAGAACAAAAGGCAGTATAAAAAAAAAAAAAAAAAACTTATATGTAGCTTTACACACACACACACACAAATAATATATGTGAAAAGACTCATTTAATACTATTTTGTATATGGAAAGGAAGTCTTGAAAGTAAAAATATAGATTAATTAATAAAGGAAATAAAAATTTCCAAAAAGCAAGTAGAAAACAAAGCAAAAATAATTCTAAGATGCATCATGCCAATTTATGTGTTTTGATTTATTTCTACACTTTCCATAGTAACAAATATCAAAGGTGTCAAGTTTGCCTCATTATGCTCTTTTTTTTTTTGTCTCCCTTTTGTCTTCAAGAGTTGTATTCAAATGGCTTTGCTTATGCCATTGCATGCTCTCTCCTTAAATCTACACTCCAGCACGTCTCTGCTTCCATTTCTAAGCAACAAGCCTGCTGTCATGTCTAAAACTCTTTAGAAATGAGTTTACCATTTTAGTTAGAGACCCAGGGAACATTTGCAACTGCATTTTACTGCTCTTCTTTCCCTGCCAATTTCCCTGAAAGGGCATCTTACACCTGCATCCTTCCGTTCCTCTATTCCGACTCCCTGCTTGGCTTTTACAGTTTGGCTCTTTCATATCCACTTGCCTGCAAATGCTCTTCAAAGGTCACCAACTGCTTCCACAAGATTACAAAATTTGGTGGCCCCTGTTGGCTGATTCCATTTCAGCACTTGGCATTATTAACTGAGCCATTGTTAGTTTGATTTCTTCTTTTTATATGTATATTTTGTTTGTAGCAAATAACATGTCACTGTCTGCCTGTATCTGGGGAAGGAAGGTGGAGCTGTGAATGTAAATTGTTAATGTTGAAAACATGGTATGCGGTTGTAACCATCAACATGGACTAATGTATTCAAAGACTTCAGGGGTTTACAGAAAAGAAGTATTAAAAAACACATAAACATGAAACCAAATAAAATAACCTTAGTTATCTTTGCAGTTATTATTAATTTCCTAAAATTTTTGCAGCAAAATTCTCAAGGAGAGTATTTGAAAATAAGATATATGTATTCTGTCAAAGCTCAGGGAGATAGAAGTCAGAGTTGTAGGTGTTGACAGGTTCTTTGGGTTATTTGGTTTACTTAGAGATAAACAAAAAGTACAGATGGACCGGAGAAGCAAGACAAGCAATGGCTCAGTCAAGAGAACTAAGGGCATCTTTCAGGTACATGCCTAAGAGTGCTATAGCTGGATCTTGAGGAAGCACTATTACTAATTGTCTGAGAAAGCATGAGATTGATTTCCAAAGTGGTTGTACAAGTTTACATTCCCACCAGCAATGGAGGACGGTTCCCCTCTCTCCATATCCTCTTGAGCATGTGTTGTCACTTCAGTTTTTGATCTTAGCCATTCTGATGGGTATGAGCTGGAATCTCAGGCTCATTTTGATTTGCATTTCCCTGATGACTAGGGACATTGAGATTTCTTTAAGGGCTTTTGAGTCATTTGATATTCCTCTGTTGGAAATTCTCTGTTTAGCTCTAAGGACATTTGCTCAACTATGTTCATAACATCTGTCTCTCTTATCTTCTAGCATTTACTGGCAGTCTTTGGTGTGCTTTGGCTTGTAGACAAATGATTACAATGTCTAGCTTCCTAAGCTTTCATGTGTGTCTTTATTTTGCCATTATATTTCATCTGTGTTTGCATTTTTGTTTCCAGACTTAAACATGTTGGAACGAATGTGTTATAAGTTTATTTCTTGATCTTTCCATACCTCATATTTTCAAATAAGCTTTCAGTCAAAAATTAATATTGATTTATAGTCATATCTGGAGGTGACTTAATATATCACCAAATATATCACCAGTCTTCTGACAATATGGACTATAACAGTAATGAACTAAATATCACAATTAGGCACAGAGGTGTTCACAATAAGAAGGATTCATGCATTCATCACGAATAATGAAAATACTCAAAAGAAATATTCTAGAGAAAAATCAGTATAAGAGGAATGCTTGCATTATACTATGAACAAGAACAGTGACAGTAGTAGAATTTGAAATTATACTCGAGGATTTTATAAGAAACTAAGAGATTAAATTTCACTTTGATGCAACAGGCTTATTGGTGGGTCTGTTGGCATCATTTTGCGTACGTTTGTTGTTGCCAGATTCATGTTTTGTGTTATAATTTTTTGTTGCTACTTGGAAAGACTGGCTGTGGTAATTCTGACAGAAGAGAGGGTAAAAGATGGACATATTCAAGTTAATATTTACACACAGGACTAGAAGTTGATAACTAAAGAAAAAGAAATGAAATATGAGGATCAATTCTTAGTCTTCATATGGAGAGCATGTTGAGTGGAGGGGAGCCCATTTCTAAATGGTCTCCATTGCCTGCTTTTTGATCACTTTCCCTTGGAAAGGCTGCCTTGCCTGGCCTCAGAGGATGAAGATATGCTCAGTACTGATGTGCCTTGAAGTGCTGGGGAAGGTTACTAAGGTGAAGGATACATTAATACATTAAAACAATCCAGGTGTCCCTTCAAAAAAAAAAAAAAAAAAAAAGAAAAAAAAAGGAGAGAGATTTGATGATTACACTGAAAGGGAAATTGTGGTTTAGAACTGAAAAAAGGATATATGGCAGATTTCACAAGACAGTGGGATTTAATATAATCAAGCATACCAAGGAAACTGGGAAGAAAATGTTTGGAAACATGACTTCAATTCTTAGAAGTTATAATAAAATACGAATATGATCTTGCATTCTTCTGTCAAACAGTTAAACCTTGTTTGTTTCTGTCTAAAATACGGATTATTTTTTATTGTTGTTTATTTTATTTAAAGGAGATTTTAAAAGAATTTATTTTAACTAATACATTGAAATCATAAAAACCTCTAAATAACAAATGTGGCGTTATCACGTGATATTTGATAAACATATTTATTCTGTCATGCTTAAATATACTTCAACATGTCTATAGCTTTAAACATTTATTAGTTATCTTTTGATGGAGACATTAAAAACCTTTTAGCTTTCTGAAATAAATACCATATTATTTTTACCTATGATCACCCTACAATGAATGCAAAGCCACCCCAGGACTTATTATCCCTTTTGAACTCTGGCTTGCTTTTTAAAAATTCTTTTATTTTGATGTGATAGTCTCAAGTCAAGACCTTTAGAAGTCAAGACCTTTAGAAGTACCTTTAGAAGTACTCCACTCTTCTCTCTGAACGTTAATGTCATGTTGAGCATTTGAGGGAAGCTGTTGAATGAGATACCATATCTTTATCACATTTTATTTGCTCAGCAGTCAGCCAGCAAACAAACAAAACAATGGTTTCTTGGTGGAAATAGAAATTACAAACCTGCTAGGCCACAGAGGAGGACTTTTCGGCCAGTCCTGAAGATACCTGATAAACCAGGGTCAGATGAAAGGAGAGGAGGTCCTCCCCAATCAGTGGACTTGGAATGAGGCAAGGAGGAGATGAGGGAGGGAGGGTGGAATTGGGAAAGAATGAGGGAGGGGGATACAGCTAGGATACAAAGTTAATAAACTATAACTAATATTTAAAAAAAAATTACAAACCGGAAAAGCTGAACTGGGCTATCTTGTTACATATGTAGTAGTGAGTTAAATAAAGAGTTGTTATTTTAAACCATGAAGTTATGCAGTTGTTACATGCAATAGTGGAGAGATGCAGGGTTACACCCAAATTGAATACATATGATTGTTAGGAGTATAAATCTTTCTTTTTTAATTTTTATTTTATTTTTATTAATTATAATTTATTCATCTTGTATCCCAGCTGTACTCCCTCCCCATCTCTGCCCAATGCCACTCACCCTCCCACCCTCTTCTCCTATGCCCCTCCCCAAGTCCAATTATAGGGGAGGTCCTCCACCCATTTCATCTGACCCTACTCTATCAGGTCTCATCAGAACTGGCTTCATTGTCTTCATCTCTGGCCTGGTAATGCTGCCCAGATTTTTGGTTCTGTTGCTCTCCTTGTGGAGCTCCTATACCCTCCAGGTTTTTTCTATCTCTCCCTTCTTTCATAAGATTCCCTGCACTCTGCCTAAAGCTTGGCTATCAAACTTTTATACCCTGCTGGGTAGAGGCTTTCAGAGGCCCTCTGTAATAGGCTCCTGTCCTGTTCCATGTTTTCTCCCTCTTCCGATGTCTGGACAGCAAAATCTAAGCATCTAACAGCCACTGGTCATTAATCTCCATCAACATCAATGGACTCAACTCTCAAATAATTTTATGTAAGAAGTGGGAAATAGTAAGAGTTGGAGAGGACAAGAACTACACAAGGAGAGCAACAGAACAAGAAAATTTGAACACAGGGAACTTCCCAGAGACCCATACTCCAACCAAGGACTATTGCACTGACTATTCATGGAGATAACCTAGAACCCTGACAATGCAGCCACTTCTGATGAGAACTGATAGACTAAGATCAGAAAGAAGGAGAAGAGGACCTCCCCTATCAGTGGACTTGGGGAGGGGCATGCATGCAGAAAGGGGGGGAGGGTAAGACTGGGAGGGGGGATGGAGGGGCTTATGGGGGGATACAAAATGAATAAAGTGTAATTAATAAAAGTTAAAAAAAAAAAGACAGACTAAGAGAATGGATACCAAAACAAGATCCAACAATCTGTTGTGTACAAGTGGCGTACAGCTGGGATACAAAGTTAATAAACTTTAACTAATATTAAAAAAAAGAAATAAAAGAAACTCACCTAAGTCACAAAGATAGTCATTACCTGAGAATATTACTTTTGTTTTACTATATAATAAATTATCCCATAAATAACTTAAAATATTTTAATGAGATGAGAATAATACAATCCATTATCATGAAAATCAAATATATTTTTCTTAATATATTAACATGAGATCTGAATACAAGTATTCTTGATCTTATATATGTATGTAAAAACACAAATAGCTATAGACTATGAGAACTTAAGTGAACTTAACCTCCATGAAATTTATTTTTTCAATTTAACTCATAAGTATGGTAATATCATCCTCATATTGCTATTGTGAATTTTGTAATATAAATCATTAGAATATTTAGAAATTGGCTAATCTCTTTTTGAATGCAAAAGTACTTTTCATTTAAACCAGTTTTTTTTAATTTGTTCACTTTGCATCCTTTTGGCTAATCTGAAAGGTTTTACTTTTTCCTACTATTTTAGATATTTAGTAAAAGATTCAGCTGTCTCTGTTTTTTTTTTTTTTTTAAGGGCTAAATGTGATAGGCCATCATAAATCAATTTTGAATAAATGAAAGAACCACAAAGAAAGAGAAGACATGAAGGTCATTTTTTTTAATTGACACACTCTTACAACCTGCCACTATTATATAATTGAACTTAATATATGTTGTGATAAAAAATAGGAAGGTGTGAGATATTTTAAACAAACTGTCAAAATAGTTGAGTAGTAAAGTCTAATCCCTTCTTTTTGTATTTGGGATTATCTAGAGAACTATTTCCTCTATAACACAGCAAAAGTGATATTCAAAAGTGATAATTTAAGACCATCAGGAAATGCTTCTGCTTAGTGCTTCTACATCAAATCTTCTAGAGAACTGAATTAGCTTGTAAGAACACTCCAACCAGTCTGATCTTGCTGTCACAGAGATAACACTGTGGGAATCTGAAGGGTAGTCCCAACAAAGCCAGCCTTCAGCTATCTGTCAAAATCACCAGGCATATGAGGTGCAGTGTTTAGATCATGTTAAACAACACACTTGTCAGCGAATTTTGTCAAGGAAAGAAATTAACATTTCTTGGAATAGAAAAGTCACCTAACAAAGCTCGGTCCAGAAAGATAACCCAAAATCATCATGGTAATGAAATACCCACTATACATCTACCATTTCTAGGTAATTGGCTGTATAGCAATTGATACCAAGAACAGGTGGGAAATTTTTCCAGTGATAACCACAGGCTCCAAACATGTTCTATTGCAAATTTGAATCCATTCTGTGAAGCCTATTAAAAACTAAGATCATTTTGGGAGGTATAAATTATTTCCAAATGTAATTGTATGTAATCTAAGGAGAATTAGTAATCTTAAAACACTAATTGAATATTCCTAATGTTGGATTAACTGTAATGATTTAAAAGTCAGTAGCTAAGTCTAGGAGATGGCTTAGTGGGTAAAGTGCTTTCTGGCAAGCATGTTTATCTGAGTTTGCATTTTCACCCATGCAAGGGCCAGGCATGAGAGTAAAGTGTGTATTTCTATAAACTGCTGTGGAAGAGGCAAACAGGTGGATCTTGGAAGTTCACTGGCCAGTTTAGCCAAAACAGATGTGTTTAAAATTCAATGTGATGCCCAGTTTTAAAAATTAACTTACAGCTCTAGTCTCTACAGCTAGATATGCAGGAAGCATAACTACATAACTACACACATGCGTGCCCTCACACACACATACACACAAACACACACACTTCAGTAAGTCACAGAATTTCTAAGCACAGCTTAGAAATAAAAACACAATGTAACTTGCCATAGTCAATATGGAACCCTCAGCTCACAGACATTTGCACCTACAGGAATTTAGAAGGTTTACAGCGGGGACACGACACTGCGGTTAATCGATATTTTAGCAGTGCTTGGAAGTTATAACCACTAAATTGGGTAACAATACCTAATCCTGAATTGAACCAGTTCCCATGTTGAATCAGCTCATCATTCCACTGATTCAGGAAACTCGCGTTGAATATAATAACTAAAAATAGGTAATCTAATGGTGTTTGTTTTTATATTTGAGAAAGAAATACAGAATAAAAATAAATTTTAGGTTTCTGCATCATGAGTTAAAGGACATATGTGCTAAGGGGGCTGCTGCAAAGCATAAGAAAGAGACAATAATCACGTAAATACAAAAACATTTGGAAAAACAAGTTGCTCAGCAAAGACCAACACAAAAGAGTAATGTCCTACAGAGAATTCACAGGAATTCTGATTGCTTGCTTTTTCATTGAAAATATATTAGTTCAGGATGTTGGCTGCTACAACTCAATTATCCAACCTTCTAATGTGCCCTACCCTGCTTCATTCAAATTTAAGCATGCCATGGTGTCCTTGTCCTTGTATACTGAGCTAAAAAAAATTCTCCTAATCTTTCCTTCTTGTTAATGCTGCTTGTTATAAATAAAAAGAGACACGCATATACATAGAATTGAATCAAACATGTCAGTGACACAAATACATGGGTGGTGATTGGAGAGATAGTCTGGGAACAAGCTACATAATAAAAAAAATGTGGCATGCTGAGATGTTTTATGGAGTTGAATATATTCGCCCTACGGATGAAATCACCTTTTTCCCCCATATCCTTTTCTTTTAGGACATAAAAGGTCAAAGATTTTATGATTCGTGTGAGATATTTTTAATTCTGTGTCAAAATGGCACAGAAGTTAAAAGCTAGCTAGAGAGTGAGGAAATGACTATTAAAGAGAGAATGAAAGTTTTAACCTTTACTAAAGAGTTCACTGGAACCTCAGTGATTATTTGAAAGACACGAAGTTGAAATGTTTTATTTGAAGCACAGGAAATATCCTAGGGGTAATTAACACAATCCAAAATCACATCTTCAGAAATATACATGGGTTATAACACTTCTGGGCTGTATGTATCATGAGTAAAAAGGGAACTTGGTAAGATGTAACAGAACTCTAAATTCTCATCCTATCAAGTCATGTTTTACAAATGATGGCCAGATATTCTTAATAACTTTATTTGAATTTTCATTATGTGTTTATATATGTATACACACACACATATATATCAATGTAAGCATGCAGATATTTCAATGCCATCCTCCTGTTTCAGCTTCTTGAATAAATGAGATCACAGGCTTACACCTCCACATCTGCCTAGATGTGGAGTTGGGATTAGGCAAAACCTTGCAGAGAAGGTTGTTTCCTATTGTTTGTAGTGTTCTCATAAAAGTGCAAGGAATGTGACCTCTAAGCTGAGCTCTAGAGGCAGTCCACTTGCTGATAACGTGGGATACATCCTAGCCATAAATGAGCAGTGTTATGTTCAAGACTGAAGAATGTTCTTTAGCCAGGAGCTAAAGAAATCCAGGGAGACTAACAAGAGATAATAAAGAGATTGGTCACAGGAGACAAACTTCACTTGGTAGCAATTTGATAGATGTCTCAGGACCTTGCAGACTGGCAAGGAGTTTTTTTTTTTTTTTAATATATATATATATATATTAAATATATATATAAATAAATATATATATATTAAATATATATATATATATCTCTGACCGGGAAAATGAAATTTTGAACTGGTGAATTATGTGATCTCAGTCATCTTTTAAAAATATTTTACTGCATGGAGTGAGTGAAGGGTATAAACCACTTCTGTCACCTTTTAGGGATGTATGGCAAAGAGATCCTGTTATATTTAGATCTTCAGTGTTCCCCAAGAACTCATGTGTTGAAGGCTTGATCCCCAGCTTGTGGCATTATAAGTAGGTTTAGAACTTTCAGTAGGTAAGGACTAGTTGAAAGAAGTAGGCTAGTGCAGATGTGACTTTGAAAGGCATAATGGGTTACCAGGCACACACACACACACACACACACACACACACACACACACACACACACACCGCTTTACCTTTGCTTGCTGGTTCCAGTGAAATTGACAGCCTGCTAATATATTTATATTTGATCTTGCTGCTGTTCCAAGCAATGGACATAGTTGTCTACTGATTGAAATCTCTAAAATTGTCCACCAAAATGAACCCTTCTTTACGTTGATTGACTAAATATTGTGGTGCAGATGAGGACTAACCAACACAGAAAAGAAACGAGAGTGCTCTGAAATGACGGCGTCATGAGTATAGAAAAAAACACAGATCCAAACATTGTAGAGAAGGGGGGAAAAGGGATGTTAATGCAAAATGATTCTGCAGAGATAATGCCAAAAATTCTGTTTGAACTTCCAGTGGTATAAAAAGCACAACTGTGCAATAACTGACGAATTATCTTTGGATAATTCCTGTGAGTTACTTTTGTTTAGTGGCATTAGATTAAGTAGTTGGATATGACTCTGTCAGAGATTTCTGTAACTAATAAGTAGAATGACAAAAAAATTTCAGCTCAACAAGCATTTACAGGTGGTTTCACTTGAAGTAGGTATGCTGTTGATTTTGTTCAATTAGAGATAGGTTTCATTGATTATTAGAAGAAAAACAGCACTGTAGTTGATTTACTATCCAAAGGACATTAGCAATGGGGGAGTAACTCACTAAGAAAGGATAATTGATATGAATATGAAAGGATAGTTTATTGTGGACAGGGGACAGGGAACATGAAGGGAAAAGTATTCTGAACATTTGGCTGTAGAAAACAGTATGGATGAGTACAGCAACTAAGCAAGGTGCTATTTCCACGTATGTGGTCGCTGTGCTCACGAACTTTGTAATTTGCTGAAACAGGACTAATCTCAGGATTCATATGTGCTTTTTTAAGATAGTATGAGATAAACTAAACCAATTTTGTGTTTGGATGCTTTAACTCAGGGAAGGTGAAGCTTCATTTTAAATCTGTGGATGGATGAAGTTTTCATCTGGATAGAGCCGAGAATAATGCTATATATAATGTTCTGTGTCAACTGATCAATTGGTGGTAAAAAGAGAAAGTGACTATGGAAATTTAAGTCCATAGAAGACAGAAGTGTCAACAAGAGATAGTGATTTAATGTAGGAAAGGTAAATGATGACTAAAGAAAGGTGTAAATTGGGAGATATTTAGTGCTTAGTGTTAATAGAATAATGACTGGCTGTGGAAGAGGAAGAGGATGGAAATATATAATGATGTCTTCCATTAAAACATGGAGAACTACTGAAGTAATAAGGTTATAGCTGCATGTAGAAAAGATGAATAGTTTTTGAAAGAACATTTAAAACTGTAATGTTTCTGAAGACACCAGGTAAACTAAGATAGGCTAAAAATATCTCCAAGCTGCTCCGGATTGTTATTCAATGGGACATCTCCATTTGTTACAATAGCATGTGATATCCAACACCATCCACCAAAATACATTTCATTAATGGTGACTTAGCTGCCTTAAATTACCTACAGGGAATAGGTAGCTTCAAATATATTTTATGTAAATGATGTTTTTTAAACTGTATTTTGTTTGACTGTATAATTTTGAAGTGTAATTGCAAAACCTCTAAACAAAAAAAGCTCCCAGAAAAACATGGCCCACTGAACCAACTAAACAAAACTCACATGTGCTCATGAACACTGAAGCAGCAAATATGGAGCCTGCATGGGTTGCACCAAGTCCTCTGTATAAACCTTATGATTGATAGCTTGTTGTTTGTATGGGACTCCTAAAAGTGGTAACAGGTATGTCTTTGACTCTTTTTCTTACTCTTGAAATTCTTTTGCTGCTGCTTGTCATTGATATGAGGCCCTTTGCCTTGTCTTATTGTATTTTATTTTGTCCTGTTTCCCTGTCATTTCTTGGATGATTGCTTGAGACAAGAATCTATAACTTTAAGTCTGAACAGTTAAAAATATTTTTAGCAATTTGTGAAGATCCTTTCCCAGTCTGTAGTCTGTAAATTTCTCATGATGACACTGTCCTTTGCTTTACAGAAGCTTTTCAGTTTCATGAGGTCCCATTTACTGATTTTTGATCTTAGAGCCTGTGCTGTTGATGTTCTGTTCAGGAAGTTAGCATCTGTGCCGATGAGGTCAAGGCTCTTCCCCATTTTTTCTTCCAACAGGTTGAGTGTGTCTGGTTTTATGTATGTTGAAGTCTCTGATCCACTTGAACTTTACTTTTGTGCAGGGTAATAAGTATGGATCTATTTGCATTTTTCTACATGTAGACATCCAGTTAGACCACACCATTTGTTGAAGATACTATCTTTTTTTCCATTGTATGGTTTTGGCTTCTTTGTCAAATATCAAGAATCTGTAGGTGTGTGAGATTATTTTTGGGGTCTTTGAGTCTATTCCATTGATCCACCAGCCTTTCTATTCCAGTACCTAGCAGTTTTTATTACTGTTGCTCTATAGTACAGTTTGAGATAAGGGATAGAGATACCTCTAGAAGATTTTTTATTGGTAAAGAATAGTTTTGTTATTCTGGGTTTTTTGTTTTACATATGAAATTGAGAATTGTTTTTCAAGGTCTATAAAATATTATGTTGGTATTTTGATAGGAATTGCATTGAATCTGTAAATTGCTTGTGGAATGATAGCCATTTTCACTATGTATATCCTACGGATTCATGAACATGGCACATCTTTACATCTTCTGATAGCTTCTTCAATTTATTTCTTCAGAGATTTGAAGTTGTTAATTTTTTTATACAGGCCTTTTACTTGCTTGATTAGAATCATAGCAAGGTACTTTATATTATTTGTGGCTATTGTGAAGGGTGTTGTTTCCCTAATCTCTGTCTCAGCCTGTTTGTCTTTTATATAAAGGAGGACTTCAGATTTTTTTGAGTTAATTTTTTTCCAGCCACTTTTCTGAAGGTGATTATTAGCTGAAGGAGTTCTCTGGTAGAATTTTTGGGGGTAATTCATGTACATTATATCATCTGCAAATAGTGATACTTTAACTTCTTCCTTTCTGAATTGTATCCCATTGATCTCCTTTAATTGTCTTATTGCCTTATTGTCTTATATTTGAAGCTACCTATTCCCTGTAGGTAATTTAAGGCAGCTAAGTCACCATTAATGAAATGTATTTTGGTGGATGGTGTTGGATATCACAAGCTAGGAATTAAAGTACTATGTTGAAGAGTTACAGAGAGTGTGGGCAGCCTTGACTTGTCCCTGATTTCAGTGGGATTGATTTAAGTTTCTCTCCTTTTAGTTTGATGTTGGCTGTAGGCATAATGTATATTTCTTTTACTGTGTTTAGGTATGTGCCTTGTATCCCTGATCTCTCCAAAACTTTAAACATGAATGGGTATTGAAATTTGTGAACTGAATTCTCAGCATCTAAAGAGATGATCATGTGTTTTTTTCTTTCTTTATTTATTTCTTTTTGTTTATATGGTGAATTATATTGATAGAATTTCATATTTTGAACCACCCCTGCATGCCTGGAATGAATATTACTTGGTAGTGGAAGATGATGCTAAATCATACAACAAGGACATTCATACATCTTTGTTCATAGCAGCATTATTCATATAGCGAGAATCTAAAAACAACCTAGATGTCCCTCACCTGAAGAATGGATGCAGGTACACTTACACATAGAAATACTACTCATGAATCATGAAATTTGGAGGCAAATTGTGGCAACTAAAAAAGATCATCCTGAGTGAGGCAATCCTGAAGCAGAAAGGCACATATATGGTATATGCTCAATTACAAGTGGATATTAGTCATATTATACAGGATAATTATACTAAATTCTACAGTCCTAAAGAAGATAAACAACAAAGAGGCTACAGAAGAGGCTGAAATCTCACTGAGAAGGGCAAAAAGATAGACATCAGAAGTTGGAAAAGACAACGAATAGGCTATGAGACTCAGCCAAACTTTGCGAACCTTATGGAACCTTATGGAAGTAGAGGGAGATAGAAAGACCTAGAGAGAACAGGAGAACAATAGAGCCCCAAACCCTGTGTTCGGGGATTGGGGAGGCTGAAGAGACCTATACTCCAACCAAGGACCACACATGGAGAGGACCTAGATCCCCTGCTCAGTCTCCAAGTGGGTTCCCTAGTAAGGGGAACAGGGGCTGTCTCTGACATGAACTCAGTGGCTGGCTCTTTGATTACTCTCCCCTGGGAGTACAGCCATGCCAGGCCTCAGAGGAAGATGATGCAGCCAGCCTTGATGAGAACTGATAGGATGGGGTCAGATAGAAGGGGAGGTAGTCCTTCTCTATCAGTGGACTAGGGAATGGTCATAGGAGGAGAAGAGCAAGGTGAGTTGGACTGGGAGGAGATGGAGGGGGCTACAGTAGGATACAAAGTGAATAAATTGTAATAAATAAATAGAAATATTTTTGATGTATTTCAACTAGTTAGGAGCCTAAACCAAATCATTGCCTATGATATGTATTTATTCCAAAGACTGGATTACAACATTTGATATAATGAACTTGTCTGAAAATGCTTTCTAAGCCTTCTTCATAAAGAGATTAAAGATAAACAACCATATGTAGTAAGCTCTAACAATATAAATAACCGTGTGACATTTGTGCTTTTCCTACACAATTTCAACTTTAGGTTGTCTTAGCATTTCTCACTTCCTTCTCCAAGAGTATATCATAGAAATATTTGTGTTAAACCCACATTTGTTATTCACTAATCTAGAGCATTTGATTCTCATATAAATTTGCCGCATTGTAAAAAATACGCGTTTGAAATTTAGCTTCAATATCTGAATTTTTTTGGCATCCCATCAAATTTAAACTTCCAGGTCTGAATATGATAGCTGTAGAGATTTTTAAAATGAAAAAGGAAACTCTACAAATATTAATTGCAATGAATTATCTTTTCCTTTTAATATAAAGTTCGGGCCTGAATTTGTCTTTTCAGGCCTGTAAGGCAAAAAGCATGAGCATTTTGGCGAACATCACATTCCAAATACTGCTTGTTGTTGGGCAGACCTTTCTCAACAGGGGATTTTCAAAAACCAAAGTCATACCTTTAGATATAGCACAACAAAGTAGAAATGTGGCAAATTACCCAGAAACAATTTGGGTAGCTGGCAAGCAGGGCTGCCTGCTGGTTTGTGAGCAGCGTCAGTAATTTGCCACTCAACTCTCCTCTATTTGCCTGAATAAATTGTAGGGTACTTAGAACCATACTATCTGTTATCCATCTGTCTGCATTTCTCCGCACTGTCAGCATCTGACAGTAGACCAGCTTCATCTTACCTAGCTTCCTCTTGCAGCTGGCAGGGAAGGTATGGGAGGAACACAGTTTAGAGGGTGCCGGAGCTGTGATGAGTACATGAAATAGAACATCTCTTAAATCAGCTAGAGGAAGAAGGTGAGGTGATGATCTCCAAATAAAAATAAAAAGGAACATTGGGGAGAAATGTCAAGTAAATTATTTTGTAGTCTCCCAGAATATGAACCAACCAAAAATAATCAAGCCTTTTATTTCTTAATCAATGTGTTCATAACAAGACATGTGTACAAGGTCATGCAAATTTATTCAGCACAGCTACATCATGAATGCTCACTTGAGCTTTGGTGTTGGCTTTTACTGAGATTGATTTTTTCCACGTGACCCTAAGTTTGAAAAGATAAAAATAAGTCCAATGGCTCATGAAAAAGAAAAGTTATTTTTTGAGTACTGGAAAAAGCAACTTAAAATTTCTCATTTTATCCAGGTGAATAAACTTCACAGACAAATAAAAAGGTGTCTCCATTTCAGCTCAACAGATTCTTACTATCTCTTTGAAAAAACAGGATGATTCCATTGTACAATGAAGGACCATTTCCCTACATGTTGTATAAAAAAGTTTAGGCACTTGTGAAATGTTTTAGCCTTAGCCTTAAATTGTCTAGCTATATTTTAGGTAATTGGACTGGAGAATTCGATACTAAAGTGGAGCAGCTGAGAGTGGCCATTATCACAGTAAATTCTACCAGAGTGGACGCAGGACTAGCCACAGGATTATCACCATGGATTGCTGCAGCGATGAATAATCTGAAGGAATGGGCGGGCATGGGAGCGTTAGCAGGCCTTCTGGTGTTGGTCTCCTTGGTTTGCCTGTGATGTATATGCAAGATTAGAGTCTCACAACAGCGTAATGCAGCCATGACCATTCAGGCCTTTACAGCCATTGAAGCAGGACAGTCTCCCCAAGCATGGTTGGCTACCATAAAAAGCTAAAATGTTATGCTCAGGATGCGAGGCTAAGCACTGCACTCAGGGTCAGCCGCTGATAGACCCAGAGAAGAGCATGTCTGATTGCATGAGGGTTGATGCCCCAGGTCCCGCCTCTGAGAAAAAGGTATCGGACGGGTCTGATGCTCTTTGGGTGGATGACACCTAAATGAACATCGGTACAAAGTCCCAATTTATTTCTAATATCAGAGATCAGACCTCTACTCTTGCCTGATGCGTCTAAAACAAAAAGGGGGAACTGTAGAGAGCTGCGTAATGCCGCGCCTTAAAGATGGAGCTGGTTTCCCGCCTTCCACATTCAGGATGGTGAGTGCTCTCTGTCACAAACAACTTCACATTTGGCTAAGGCTGAGGATCTGACTTGCTTCCATGTATGTGGACCTATCTGCATTGCCCACGTGGCACGCCTGGGTTGGCTACCCAGAGGCTATTTAAGCTGTGGGCTGGCTTTCCCCAGGGTCCGATGATTGTTCAAGGTTCTGAATAAACTGCATTGAAAAAAAATAAAACTTAAAAATAAAAAAATAAAAAAAGCTTAGAACTAATCAGAACAGTTAAAAATAGACAATTAATTTTACTGAGAAAAGTGGGTTGTTCATATTGTCTTATAAAAAGATTTTGAGAAGTCAGCCAAACATAAAACAAACATATTACAAAACAAACTACAGAGAGATCAACTTTTCTTAATTTTTGTTCATTTCTTTACTTGTTTAAATTTATTCACTTGGTATCTTCACTGCAGCCCATTCCTTCATCTCCTCCCTGTCTAACCCACCCTGCCTCTTCTCCCCCTATGCCCTTTCCCTAATCCTCTGATAGGGGAAGACCTCCTCCCCTTCTATCTGACCCTAACTTAGCATGTCTCATCAGGGCTGGCTACAATGTCTTCTTCTGTGGCCTGGCAAGGCTTCACCCATGAGGAGGATGTAAATTCAAAGAGCCAGCCACTGAATTCATGTCAGAGACAGCCCCTGAACCCCTTACTAGGGAAACTGAGCAGCCTATAGGCTTCCTCTTAACAGAGGGTCTAGATCCTCTCCATGAGGACCTGGTTTCAGCTCCAATCCTATAAGCTAAGTTATTTTCTCAACCCTTGATTGCTCTTTTACAAAATAAAAGAGTAATAGATTTGTATTGCTTAGCGCTTATAATAAGTGGAAGAACAACAGTATAATAGGCATTAATTTGGTAAGTTGTGAATATTATTCAAATAATATTTAACTGTCATTCCTGTTTGGAAACAACTCAATTGTGAATAGTAGTAGAAAAAATTCATGCAGTTTTGGGTAATCTAAATGCTTCTTCTATGTAGTTCTATTTTTTTTTTTTCAGAACCAGAAGAAAGCTTTTTATCAGTCTTTCTATCTATTTCAATGTTTTGGACCTAGATTTTAAAATTAATGTGAGTTTGTCACTCTGTGTTTTTGAGCATCTGATAGCTTCCTTTGAAATTTACTGCATTCTATTAAAATTTATACCACTCTCCATTGACTATTTCATGAAAAACTAGCCAGTGAAGAGGTATTATTATTTACTCTGTGTCTAGAACATACCAATGTTCTAGACAATATCTAGAATATTGTCTAGATATTGTGTCACTCACTATCATAGTGTCAATGGTCCAATACTTGGGTATTTTCACATACCACCAAAAGAGGTCTGAAACACACTATCATCCTCTTCCTGTGAGGTGCTGAAGGGAAGGGCATGGTTGGCAAAGTGATGGAGATTGCACAGAGGTAGCAAAGGAAGGCTATTTTCTTTTTGGACTGCCAGAGTATGTGCTAGGAACAAAAATAAAAATTAAAGACATTTTAACAAAAACATTTTTGAAATACACAGTGTTACAAGAGACTTGTGAGATTTTATTTCTTCCAGGAAGGATTTCTGACATCTCACAATAAAAGTCAATGCAATCCAAAGGCGTCTACTGAGAACTAGAGAAAGAAGAAAGGAAATCAAAATATTCTGAGTGATATTTTCATGCTTGCACCTGTGTAATATTTTTCTGGTGAAAAAGAATAATAAAAAAGGATAATTGGAATTTCTCTGCTAAGTATGGTTCCCTGGAGTTAATTTCCCACATGAATCATTTATGAAGGAATTTTTAAATGGGTTGGATTCATAAATATATCCAAATTAGGAAGTTTTTAAAAAAATACAGACTTGTTCCTTGTGATTTTGCTATTCGTTGATCTAGGGATGAACCAATATACTAGGACCTCAGCCAGAGCAACTCTAAAGACCAGAAAGCTACAGTGTAAGAGCATAACCTGCTTTAACCTTATCACAGATATGGTATAGAGTATCTATTCAGTAATCTCTCTCAAGCTGAAATCTCAGTCATGTGTTCTTACATGCATTGTGGGAATATGGGGTGTGTGGATAAATTTTTAGAGAACATGTATTATAAATTTCCTTGCATCATATTTCAGTTGCACTTTGGAATTAAGTAATACATAATTTAAAAAAATAGACCGAGGCAGGAATTGTCAAATCATTAGCATTTGTTTTATTCATATTTGTTGCATATTTCTAGACTGAATAAAAATATATGCATACAAAATTTTCTTTGTATTCTCCAAGAGTGTATGATATGAAGATGAACAAACTTCAATTCAAAGCACTTTGCCATTTGCACATATTTCAAAGGTTAGTTATGGTTTAATTGAATGCACATATATTTTTAAATTAAGTTATTTTTTATTAATTATAATTTATTCATTTTGTATCCCAGCTGTAGTGCCCTTCCATTGCCCCTCCCCATCCCATCCTCCTTCCCTCTTCTTCTCCCATGCCCCTTCCCAAGCCCTCCTCCTCTTCCATCTTCTCCTAGAATATCAGGTCTCATCAGGACTGGCTGCACTGTCTTCCTCTGTGGCCTGGTAAGGCTGATTCCCCCTGAGGGGGAGGTGATCAAAGAGCCAGCCACTGAGTTAATGTCAGACACAGTCCCTGTTCCCCTTTCTTGGGAAACTTGGAGACTGAACTGCCATGGGATACATCTGTGCAGGGATTCTAGGTTATCTCCATGTATGCTCATTGGTTGGATTATCAGTCTCAGAAACTTATAAGTGGATATTTGAAATATAATATAGGATAAACATACTAAAATTTGTACTCATAACGAAGCTAATCAAGAAGGAGGACTCTGGGTAAGATGATCAATTCTCATTCAGAAAGGCAAACAACACAGACATCAGAAGAGGGAGAAAAGAGGGCAAAGGACCAGAGCCTTTCATAGAGGGCCTCTGAAAGAGTCTACCCACCAGGGTATCGAAGCAGATGCTGAGACTCATAACCAAACTTTGGGCAGAGTGCAGGGAATCTTATGAAAAAAGGGGGAGATGAAAGATCCTGAGGGAACAGGAGCTCCACAAGGAGGGTAACAGAACTAAAAAATCTGGGCCCAGGGCTCTTTTGTGAGACTGATACTCCAACTAAGGACCATGCATGGGAATGCATAAATTTCTTATTGCAATGCATTTACCTTTCTAATGTGAATTTCTGTTTTCTTTTGATTAACAGCACACATGTGGCACAGAAACAGTGTACTCTAACAGTGGATCTTATATGATATCCCTACTGAAGTCCTTCCATTTCTATAACTGCTTGGCCTGGTAGCATTTGTTTCTTTGTTTGTTTGTTTTGTTTATAATTTTCATAGGACTAATAGACCTTTCTCTTCTTTGATGCCATTTTTCTCTTGAGTTTATCTGGTGATTTTTAAAATTTATAGATCATGCATCTGGGGGCAGAATTTGAAATGTGAACCAGAAAAGCTAATAGGTGCCAGAGACAAAACACAAGGCGCCATTCTTGTGAGAATGCTAAAGTCAGTGTTTCTGAGAGTAATCAAGACAGTGGAAGCCTGCCCCACACACTTTCATCAGGAATCAAGAAGTTCATCAGGGAATGAGGTAGGGACTCACTGGGTTACACTTTGCCTAAAACTATTTTTCCACTTTCCCAGTATTTGTGTGAGCTGAATTAAAGACCAATGGTCAAATTTATTGGAAAGAGAAAATTTCTTTTTTTTTTATTACATAGAAAGACATTTATAATAATGACATGTTTCCTTTCCTCTGCTCTAACTGACATCTCTAAAAGTACCACCATGCCTTCATATGTCGAATACCTGTCTATTCCACAGATAAGCAAGCTTGTCAATTTGGTCTACTCATTTTTGCTGATGTTGTTTTATAATCACATTACCCTTTATTTTATTTTATTTTTTTTAATTTTTTTTTATTTTTTTTATCAGTTACATTTTATTAACTCTGTATCCCAGCCGTGTCCTGATCCCTCATTCCCTCCCAGTCCCTCCCTCCCTCCCTCATCTCCACCATGCCCCTTTCCAAGTCCACTGATGGGGGGACCTCCTCCCCATTCATCTGATCCTGTTTTATCAGGTATCTTCAGGACTGGCTGCAAAGCCCTCCTCTGTGGCCTAACAGGACTTCTCCTCCCTTCGGGGGTGGGAAGAATTTCAAGTGAGCATAACATTGAGTCTTTGGAATGGTGATTTTTGGATACCCAAATGCAAGTCTACAATAAAAAAAAAAATGTGTGACAAAAATGCAGTTTGCAGAGGAAAAAAAACTAAGAAGTTTAAGATATCAATCAAGCCACGTACTGATAAACAGATTCTAATTGATAAAGAAATTAGTGTCATTAAACACAAGCATTAATTTCAGTACTGAAAAAATAGGAAAGGTTCCCTGAGGGCAAAATCCCACCCACAGAATTTTAAAGTATAGGTAAGGATAGAACCTAAATGGTTTTCTGTTCTGAGAAAATAAAAATGCCTCTACACAGTATTTGTTCTTTTCTCATACAAAATACATCCTGACCACAGCCTTCCTTTCTCCTCACTTCCCAGCTTGCTTCCCTCTGCCCATATCTCCCAGATCTGCTGCTCCTTTTTTCCCTTCAGAAAACAGCAGGCCTCTCAGCAATATGAACCAAAACACAGCAGAACAAGACGCAGTAAGACCAGACATAAACTCTCATATGAAGGCTGAACAAGGCAAACCAGAAGGAGGAAAAGGGTCCCAGGAGCAAGTGAAAGAACACTACCTACAGAACTAAGCATGGTTCATAGTCTCACAGGGACATTTTTCTCTTTTCTTTGTTTCTTTTTTTAATTTTAATTTTTATATTAATTACAGTTTATTCACTTTGTATCTCAGCCATAGCCTCCACTCTCTTTCTTTCCAAATCCCAACCTTCCTTCCTCATCTCCTATCCAAGTCTACTGATAGGGGAGGTCCTCCTCCCATTCCATAGGACCCTAGCCTATGACATCTCATCAGGACTGGCTGCATTGTCTTCCTCTGTGACATGGTAAGGCTGCTCCTCCCTCCAGTGGGAGATGACCAAAGAGCCATCCACTGAGTTCATGGCAGAGACAGTCCCTGTTCTCCTTACTAGGGAAACTTGGAGACTGAGCTGCCATGGGCTATATCTGTGTGGGGGTTCTAGGTTATCAACATGCATGGTCCTTGGTTGGAATATCAGTCTCAAAAAAGACCACTGGGCCCAGATTCTGTTGCTCTCCTTGTGGAGCTGCTGGCCCTTTCAGGTCTTTCTACCTACTCCTTCTTTCATAAGATTCCCTGCACTCTGCCCAAAGTTTGGCTATGAGTCTCAGCATCTGCTTTGATACACTGCTGGGTAGAGTCTTTCATAGGCTCTCTGTGGTATGCTCCTGTCTTGTTTCCTGTTTTCTCCCACTTCTGATGTCTGTTGTTTGCCTTTCTGAGTGAGGATTGGTCATCTTATCCTGAGTTCCCCTTCTTGCTTGCTGAGATTTCACCTCACACCCATCAGAATGGGTAAGACCAAAAACTCAAGTAACAATATATGCTGGAGAGGATGTGGAGAAAGGAGAGCACTCCTCCATTGTTGGTGAGAATATAAACTTGTACAACCACATTGGAAAGCAATTCTGGCGTTTTCTTAATTAGGAATAGTGCTACCTTAAAATCCAGCTATACCACTCCTAGGCATATATTCAAAATATGCTCAAGTACATAACAAGGACATTTTCTCAACCATGTTTGTAGCAGCTTTATTTGTAATGACCAGAATCTGGATACAAACTAGATGCCCCTCAACTGATGAATCGATACAGAAATTGTGGTACACTTACACAATGGAATAGTACTCAGCGATTAAAAACAAGGAAATCATGAAAATTATAGGCAAATGGTGGGATCTAGAAAATATCATCCCAAGTGAGGTATCCTAGAAGCAGAAAGACACACATGGTATATACTCACTTGTAAGTGGTTATTAAACAGACTTACTCAAATAGGGACTTTTTATGAGCTCCAGAATACAGAGACAGATGCATCTGAGGCCCAAGTCAGCAAGGATACATGTCAAGATAGCAGTAGAGCATGGCATTGTCATATATTTGGTTCTAATTTTGAAGAAAAAGAAAGATGCAAGATTGAGGGAGTCATTGATTCTTCCTCTGGTTGTTCTGAGAGCCACTAAAACCATGAAACCTGATTCAGGGTCAGAGTCCCTGAAAGGCCACTGTCTGAAGCTATGATGGTAAAGCCTGGGATGAGATAGAAACTCTAAGATGATGGCAAAGATGCCAAAGCTATGAAACAATTGCCAAGAAAAGCACATACAGAGAATATACCTAGTAGAGAAAGTTGTAGGTTGCAGTCAGCAAACCTGGGGAGTATGTAAGCACTTTTGAATTGAAGGCCCACATGCCAGACACAGAGGTAAAGCATTTTGTATTTGTCCTGATGGGTTTCAGTATTGCTTTGATTCAGTCTTCGCAAACTATCTGTCTATTCATTCCTTTGAGAATGGAATTGTATATTCTCTGCTGTTGTGCCTTGTAAGCATAAAATCTGGGTTTAGCTTGTTTTTTTGTTTGTTTGTTTGTTTTTTAAGGGAATCCCATTCAAGAGTGTACTTGAGCCTCAAAACCACTTTGGACTTTTGGATAGTGTTGGATTTGTTAATGAGTAGCAAAAATTTTGAAGGTGAATTAACCATGTTTTGTATCATAAGTTGGCCATGAGTCTATGCTGTTTAGTGGCAGAATGCCATGGTTCAAATGAGAAAAGTACCCCATAGGCTCTTTTATTTGAGCACATTGTCAAAGTTAATGGTGTTTGGGGAGGTTAGGAAATCTTTAAGAGACAGAGACTTACTGAGAGAAGTATGTCAGTTCACGGGGGGTTTAAGTTTTCACCACCTGAAAATATGCTGTTCTCTGTCTCTACTTCCTATGCACAAATGAAATGTGGTATTTCTGATTCCCCACTACCAGTCTAGCCTTACAGCCATACATCCAGGCTGTTCCAACATAGTGGACTGAATTCCCAGTGAAACTGTAAGCTAAAATATATGCCCCTTTCTTCCACGTTTCTCTTGGTCCTGATGTTTTATCACGCAAATAGAAAAATAATTAATACATGTATGCTCACAGGTTCTCATTCTGAAAACACTTAAGCTTTTCCTGTAACTCAAAGTCCCATGCTTTGCTCCTGTCATATTATCTTTATTCAGAAGAATGTCAGCTGTACCAGATGAGACCAAGGTTCCATTAGTGGTGGTGCTGGATACTACAAATGGATCTGCTAAAGGTTGTCATGGAAAGAGCATTCCAGGGAGAAAATAAACCTACTTGATTGATGAATTATGTCAACCATGGCAACCAGCTTAACCCACATGAATTTTAATTTTTTCATCTATGAAATGACAGAATGGGATAAAGTTTTGGGATGTCAGACTCTTTAAATATACAGTTTTGTGCTGAATATAGTTTAATGGTAGAGTACTTGCCAAGTATGCTTGAGGTCTTGGATTCAATCCCTTCAATTCACAATGGTGTAATAAAGAAACAAATATAAATAGATGAGTGAATTAATAGTAAACAAATGAATAGACTGTTTCTAAATCTATTTCTAAAAATGAGTTTATTTTTCATTTAAAAATGTTTAATTTAATTTTTTATTTTCATTTTTAAGAACACACATTATATATTTATGCTTTATCAGGAACTCTTTGATTTTTAAAGAGAATGGAATAGACATGCATCATAAGTTTGGATGTTGCTACTGAGAATCATCAAATATTAAAAGCACTATAGGATCATCTTTAAAAACTCATGAAATCAATGAAAACAATGTTTGTATAAGCTCTTGAGAATAGAAGCACAAATTTATATGGATTTGTATCTCTCAGCTTTTAGTATTCTAAGAACTGCAGGTAGACAACAAATAAACATTTCAATTTGTATTATTTTTTAAAATTAAGTCATCACTATTTGTGTTATTATGTAATGTTGTTCTTTTGACCATTTAAATATTCTGCAGAATTTACATTGCATTGTAATAATATTTCACTCTTTTCAATTCTGTTCTATAACATACACAAAATAAAACTTTAATATATCTTAATAATTGTATAATCTGCGCATCTAATATTGTAATATAATTATTTTGGAGAAAGTTTGTTTAATGTGAATAAACTCTTAAAAAGAATACACTTATGGAAACAGGCGAATTTATAAGGAATACAGAGATATAAGTGAAATGAATTAACTTAGAAGCCCAAAGTTCATGCTTTATTATTACAATTGCAATTAGAAAATATTGCTAACCAGAAAATTTTAGTTGATAATAGAAATGAAATCAAGGATCTATTTGACACCCTAGTGATGTAGAAAAAAAAAGAAGTAGGGAAAGAATCATTATTTTTGGCAAGCAGTGAATTAGAGCAAAAAAGATAAAGATAAACAAAATGGAACACAGAATTAAAAAGTTTCCTTCAAGGGCACTGTCTCCTCCAAGAAGATTACCTTTTACGTGCCATAGATTGTAGATGGAAGTCCTTATCTTGCTTCATTTGAAATAACATAAGGAGGGGGTCGGACATGTTAATTTAAGGGTCTTATATTGATAGATTGCATATGATTATTCTAAATGCCTTTTTTATCTTATTTCCTATGCAGGGATAGTGACCACAATTCCATTCCAACTCCTGCGTGTTTGTGCGCTTCTCCCTAGGTTCCTCTGTTTCTGAAGTTAATGAGTAGGTTGGAAATATGGAAAACGGTGAAAGAAATGGAAAGCAGCGTGAGATAGTCCAAGGTTGACTGAATCGTCTGCTTTGCCTAAAACTGTTAGCACTGAAAAGCTGAAGCCTGCAGCCACTGCCTGTGGTTCCCTTTCAGTTGGAGAGTCTGCTAATGACTTCCAGTCTCCAGGAAGGCCAGATTTCCATGCTGCTGCAGGGAGGAGCCGCTCTATGAGAACACGCGGAAAGTATAGTGTAAATCCACGCAGATTATATACAGGAGCCCAGCTTTAAAGTCAGCATATCTTATCAATACACATCTACATTTGTTAAGCAATATTCATATTTTCACAAATTAATTCATTTAATTTAAAAATCCAGCTATTCTAAAAAGAAAATTATGCTACAAAACAAAGCAGATTACTGGATGCTTATATCAAAGTCAAGTTCCTCCTTTTAAGGTGATTCTATTATGGATGGCTCTGCCTTTGAGCAGCTGGCAAATAGAAGGTAACAAAGTAGCAGATAAGCTGAGTTTACATGATCCAAATGCTACTACTGGAGGATACATGGCATTTTAGCTTGATTTATGCTGCTATGGCTTTTACAGACACAGGAAGTTCTTAGCCACAGTTCTGAGAGTTGAGAGAATGGTCTGAACCTCCTGATGCTGGTGAGAGCACCCAGGAGAGACTACATGATGAAGTTTCATGTAGCGAAATAAGAAAGATGAGAGGTCCAGGCAAACACCATGGCCTAGTGGAGAGACAGCGATTCAGAAGGCTGAGTCAGAAGGACTGTATGTTAAAATCAAGTCCAGAAGCTTAGTGAGATTTTGTTTTAACACACACACACACACACACACACACGTAAAGAAGAGGGCTAAGAAATTAAGTTCACGATGGAGTCCTGTGCTAGCATATGTGAAGTTCCATTGCTAAGTAGTAAAAACAACAAAAATCTCCTTAAGACAGCCCATTCTCGTAAGAACCAAGCCTCCCTACAACATCAACATTAAACTCTTCCAAAGATACAACTCTCTGATCTCGCCACCTTCCAAAGCACACCTCAGCACTGCCTCAGGACCTCCACCGTGACAAACTTCCAGCCCAGCATTTCTTTGGGAGACATATTCAAATCAAGGAAGAGATTGTGTCAAAAAATGAAAGAACAAAGTCAAACTTAAGCCAAAGGCAGGAATTGCAGGAAGAGTTCATAGAAGTGCTTGATCCTAAACCACGCATCCATAAGGAAAAGCAGATAAGGAGGCAAGAATAAGAGAACGGCAAAACAAAAATAGCAATGCAGTTGTTTCAGGTGAAATAAACAACCTGAGAGCAGTGCTAGGAATGGAGCAGGGGGTTCAGGAAATTTGAACTAACTGAAATAAGTTCAAGTGGGATCTATCAAAGAGACAGAATGGAGAGTGGGTGGGTAGTCAAAATTCAGGCCAGGCTGGATTAAGGAGGGAAAGTTCCTAGAGAAAGCCTACAGAAGATGTGGGGTTGAAAAATGTGTTCACTTACACATTCAAACAAAATTTATTATGTGTTATGAGCAAGCACTTTTCTTGTTTTATTTTGTTTTTCTTTTTCTTTTTCTTTATTAGTTACACTTTACTCACTTTGTATCCTCCCCGTGGTTTTCTATGTGTTGAAAGTATAAGTGTGAAGAGAATAGAAATGTGTGTCTACCTTAAATTTAAACGGTGGCATGAGCTTTTGTGTAATTGGACTAACGTAGGATTATAGGAGAGGTGGAGGTAGCTGGTTGTATAGGAAAAGCTAGACAGGAAACAGCTATGAAATTGAAAGATATTTTCTGATTCTCAGGACCATGAAATTAGTTGATGATAATGAGAGAAATGGCTTGAGAAGGGAAAATGAATAAGTTGCATGAAATGAATGGAGTAAATCAAACTTCTCAGATTCAACAAAGCCTAAAAAATTTGAAATTTATGTCTCAAGTTTTAAGAGTATAATACCTACTCTGTGTGTGAAGTTATTATAGAGTATTATATTTTGACCATAAAAATTATACATATCCCACCAAATATATAATAGAATGTAAGTAACAGAACAGTTACATATGTAATATACATTATTTTAAAATTGATTTTAATATCACTTTAAAATCTTTTCACTGCTAACTAGAAATACAGAAAAATTTCAGGCTTATTCACATGTCAAAATCACTGTTGCTGCCCACACTTTATGGAAATCAATATGAAGCTCCTCAGAAAATCAAGGCAAACATGATATGATGCAGGTCCTCGATGCCAATATTCTAAGCCACTTAGCACAGCACAGATAACTGCGCATTAATGTTTATTGAAGCACCATTCACAACAGTAGATTACATATCAAACATGGTGTGAGTCAATAGGAATATGAATAAAGAGAATATAGCAAATATTAAAAACAGAAAATTTTCAGCCATAAAGATAATATGGTTATGTCAACTGAAGGAAAACTAGCGGAAATAGAAATGATAATAATAATCAAATTAAGTCATTTACAGAAAGACAACCATCTCATTTCCCTCCTTTGTGGGTTCTAGACTTTATAGAGCTATATAAACCCATATGTAAATAAGACATAATGGTAGACATGAAACTATGTAAAAGAAACTCGAGTGAGTGACAGAGCATGAAAGGAAAAAGTAGAATAGCATGTGGGGGAATTTGCTACAGTATATGATACATTTGTACAGAAATACCATTATATGATATAGTAGCATATATTTTTGATCTTTTGTCATTAGGTTAAAGTCCCTCAAAAGTACTTTGTCACCAATTAACATTTTCAAAGCATCTTTCACATCTTTTTTGAAAAGTTAACCATACATATGAGCAGGTATCAGAAGTCAAACATTCTTACAGCGGAGTTGTTTTTGTATGTTTGTTTATTTGTTTGTTTTAGTATAGAACATTTCTATTTATTTTAAAATTTAATTTTATTCATATACTTAGTTATTACAATTTGTTCACTTTGTATTCCAGCTGCAGCCTAGTCCCTTGTCACTTCTCTGTCCCACCCACCATCCCTCTTCTCCCTCTATGCCCTTTACCTAGGCACTGATGAGGGAGAACCTCCTCCCCTTCTATCTGACCCTAGCCTATCAGATCTCATCAGGATTGGCTACATCATCTTCTTCTGTGGCCTGGCATGGCTGTACCTGCAAGGGGGAGGTTATCAGAGGGCCTACCACTGAGTTCATGTCAGAGACACACCCTGTATCCATTACTAGGGAGCCCATTTGGAAACTGAGCAGTCAATGGGCTTCCTTTAATCAGGGGGTCTAGGTCCTCTCCATTCATGGTCCTTATTCAGAAAATGGGTCTCTACAGGTCCCTCTAGGCCCAGGTATTTTGGCTCTGTTGTTCTCCTTGTGGGAAAAGATTTTCACCAACCCTGTTTCTGACAGAGGAATAATGTCCAGAATATATAAAGAACTCAAGAAGTTAAGCATCAACAAACATAGTAATCCAATTTAAAATGGGGTACAAATGTCCTTGTTGTGTACTTGAGCCTCTTTTGGATATATGCCTAGGAGTGCTATAGCTGGGTCTTGAGGTAGCACTATTCCTAATTGTCTGAGAAAGTGCCAGATTGATTTCCATAGTGGTTGTACCAGTTTACATTCTCACCAGCAATGGAGGAGGGTTTCCCCTTCTCCACAACCTTTCCATCATGTGTTTTCACTTGAGTTTTTCATCTTAGCCATTCTGATGGGTGTAAGGTGAAATCTCAGGGTCGGTTTGATTTGCATCTTTCTGATGGCTAAGGACTTTGAGTGTTTTGACTTTCTTTAATTGTTTCTCTGTCAGTCTATATTCCTCTATAGAGAATTCTCTGTTTAGCTCCTTAGCCCATGTTTCAATTGGATTGCTTGATTTGCTGCTTTTTAGCCTGAAGATACCTGATAAACCAGTATCAGATGAGAGGGGAGGAGGTCCTCTCCTATCAGTGGACTTGGAAAGGGGCAGGGAGGAGATAAGAGAGGGAGGGTGGGATTGTGAGGGAATGAGGGAGTGGTATACAGCAGGGATACAAAATTAACAAACTGTAATTAATATTAAAAAAATTAAAACAAAATTGGAAAAAAAGAAAAAAAAAAAAGAATAGTCCTACCTCAAGATCCAGCTAGACCAGTCCTAGGCATATATTCATACAGCATTGAAAAACAGATACTGAAAATTATTAGTATACTCAATTTTATGAAAAGATAACTTTTAAGATATTTTAAAGTAAATGAAATAGTATGAATATAGAAATGTTTTGAGAGAACAAATATAATCAAAATATATAAATTTATATTATATTTGAAGGATAAGATTAGAGATGATTAGTGCATTTTTCACAATTTTTACAATAAGCAAAAACTGTTAGACGAAATAATTTCTGCATGTTAAAATATAGGTTCAGGACTGGCTGCAATGTCCTCCTCTGTGTCCTGGCAAGGCTGCTCCTCCTTATTGGGGGAGAGGGGGTGGACAAAGAGCCAACCACTGAGTTCATGTCAGAGGCAGTCCCTGTTCCCCTTACTAGGAAACCCACTTGGATACTGAGCTGCCATGGCAACATTTGAGCAGGGGTTCTAGGTTATATCCATGAATGGACCTTGGCCCTTGGTTGTAATATCAGTCACAGAAAAGACCCCCGTGCCCAGATTTTTTTGGACATTCCTGCTAGTCCTGATGAGATCTGATAAGCTAGGGTCAGATGGAATGGGAGGAAGACCTCCCCTATCAGTGGATTGGGAGAGGAGAATGGAAGGAGGAGAGGGAGGGAAGTTGGGATTTGGAGGAAATGGGGGGGGGTTAGAGCAAATAAAATGTAATTAATGTAAAAAATAAAATTTAATTAAAAAGTATTTGAAAGGAAAAAAAAGTAGGTTCAATCAGAGTTATTCCACACTTTATATCCTTGCATTTAACTGCTATTTTGTCTTGATAATAAATATATTGAGGTACTCTTTTTAACTTCAGGTTTTTAACATGAAGTATCACTAAAAATATATGCCTAATATATGCATTTGAGTTGTTATAAAAGGAGAGATTTCTACCCAAATACCTGTACACAAAATGTGTTAGAGTTCATTTAACTCCAATTAGTAGTGTAGTTTATTTTAACAGAATCTCAACTCCACTGAAAATGAAAATGGCAGCAGGCATCCCAGAAAAGAACACAAGAAGAGGACACCAGATCTCACTCTAGATGGTTGTAAGCCACCATGGGATTGCTGGGAATTGAAGTCAGGACTTTTAGATGATCAGTCCTCACTCAGAAAGGCAAACAGGAAGGACTTTGGAAGAGAGAGAAAACAGGGAACAGGACAGGAACCTACCATAGAGGGCCTATGAAAGATTCTAACCAGCAGGGTATCAAAGCAGATGCTGAGACTCATAGCCAAACTTTGGGTAGAGTGCAGGGAAGCTTATAAAGAAGGAAGAGATAGAAAGACCTGGAGGGGACACGATCTCCACAAGGAGAGCAACAGAACCAAAAAATCTGGGGCACAGGGGTCTTTTCTGAGACTGATACTCCAGCCAAGGACCAGGCATGGAGATATCCTAGAAACTCTGCACAGATGTAGCCCATGGGCAGCTCAGTGTCCAAGTGGAATTCCCTAGTAAGTGGAACAGGGACTGTGTCTGACATGAACTCAGTGGATGGCTCTTTGATCACCTTCCCCTGAGGGGGAAGCAGCCTTGCCAAGGAACACAGGAAGACAATGCAGTCAGTCCTGAGGAGAGCTGATAGGCTAGGGACAAAGGGAAGGTGAGGATGACCTCTCCTATCAGTGGATTTGGGGATGGGCACGGGAGAAGATGAGGGAGGAAGGGTGAGATTAAGGAGGGAGGAGGGAGGAGGGAGGAGGCTACAGCTGAGATACAAAGTTAATCAAATGTAATTAATAAAAAATAAATTTTTTAAAAATAAAATGAAAATGGTACACAAAATAATCAAAATATACATCATGGGCAGGAGAGAAGCCTCAAATGTTAAGAACACTGGTTGCTCTTTCAAAGTTCCTGAGTTCAATTCCCAGCAACTACATGCAGCTCATAAATATCTATAGTGAGATCTGGTGCCCTCTTCTGGAGCACAGGCATACATAAAGGCAGAATGCTCTATAAATAATAAATAAATATACACCATATTATAGCCACATGGCTTTCAGTATAAGATGAAAATAAAGATGAAGGCTCTAACGAAATTACAGAGATCATTCTTTCATTTAATGGGATCAAATATATATGGCATGTCACAAAGTTTGATAAATGATGAGACAAAATGAATAATAATACTCCTCTTGAATACTTCATGGGCACATGTGCGACCTGACAGGTAACTTCAGTGAAATATGACAAATTCTAGCACAAAGATTCAAGAGGACCATGGAAACACAGGAAGAGTACAAGGTCAGCTTCCACTTTGAAACAGAGGGAAATGTGTACTATATGCTGGGAAGAAAAGAATTTATAAAACAGGAGTTCTCAGAAGAAAAAACAGTAGAAGAGAAAGGCTTTACCAGATAGAGAGCAAAGGTGCCCACAGTCCTCCAGTGGGCCAATTGGCACTGCAGCACGAATGTTTCCTTCCTGAGAGCTGCAGGCCCAAACATACCAGTTACTCCTCTCAGAAATACCCACCATGGAGACTCATAGTTAGAATTATTCTATCAATTGGTTTTTACCTTCTCTCTTTATATTTGCCAATGAAAAAATTTCAAAAATTATCTCACATTTGTGGGCAAATATTTGATAATAGATACAACAACAACAAAATAACACCATATCTAAGACACAGGGATATGTTGAGAATAAATAATTTTTTTTTAATTTTTTATTAATTAAACTTTATTCATTTTGTATCCCCCATAAGCCCTTCCCTCCCCCCCTCCCGATCCCACCCTCCCGCCCCTTTCTGCATGCATGCCACTCCCCAAGTCCACTGATAGGGGAGGTTCTCCTCTCCTTTCTGATTTTAGTCTATCAGTTCTCATCAAAAGTGGCTGCATTGTCCTCTATTGTGGCCTGGTAAGGCTGCTTCCCCCTCAGGGGGAGGTGGTCAAAGAGCAGGCCAATCAGAATAAATAATTTTTATTTGAAAAATGTCCCGCCCCTCTCCAAATTTACAAATATGTCTAATGCATCCAACTAAACTTGTTATTTGATTTTTTGACCCTTAATCTAACAAAAATCATGTAATTAAAATATGTAAGTAATTTTGACTAGTAATGAAACATAATGTTAATAGTAACTCCTAAATAATCTTAATTTGTGTTATTGAAAAGAACTTGGGTCCTGGTGTTAGAAGATTTGCAGTGAAACAAAACAGTACCACTTTTTCTATGTCATTCTGAGTATCTTCATCAAGAGATAACATTATCATCCTTCAGATCTGAGAGTGACTTATGAAAATTTATGTTTTTTTAACTATGAGAATTTCTATTAAAGATGAGTTTACAGCTGTTCAGAACTATTTCAGAATATGATTTAAAATCATATGTGCCTGCCCCTGAAAGCATTGCAGGTGTGGCTGCTGTGACGCGTGTGTATCAATAAGTGACAACGAGGAGAGAGGCTATGTGTAGGCTCAGTGTTCTGATCTATGAACATCTGAGTGATTATTAGTCTAATATTCCCCAAAAATAAGCGAGTCTGAGATGACCACCAGCCTGGCACCAGGGGGCTTGGACAGGGAGGCAGCATGAGGTGACCACCAGTCTATGGTTGGGCAGGGTCCTATGGCTCCCAAGACAGGGAGCAAGCCAGAGACTAGAAAAATCCTGCCTGGGTCTGAGGGCTCCTGGTAAGGCCAGGTGAGGAGCAAAGTCAAGAGGACCACCACACCAGTGCCATGGGGCCTGGACAGGGAGCCAGCCTATGGCCTGAGGTAGAGAAGACCAGGCCTGGGATGGCTCCTCATCATAATGCACGAGAGGGGCATCTCATGACATGAGAGAAGTTGTATGGCATGTTATAATAATTTTAAGAAAAGTTCAAAATTGTACATATTTTGAAATATAATGGTAGCCTGGATATTGTGGTATCAAAGGGCTGACTATACTTCTCCTCCTAGGTGGTATTCAATATTTGACAGAGACATTTTATTAAATTATTAAATCTCTATATTAGAAGACACTTAATAGCACTCCAAGAAAGCTTGTTTTCAAACATGTGGAATTTGCTCTTTCTTTGTTTGCTGATACCGTTAATTTTGTCATCTTTAGCGTAAAACTGTGAAAAGTTAGGAGGTAAAATATTATGGCTGGTTTTGAATAAGGAATGTCTGAAATGATCAGTGGTGACTGTACTGGCAAGCGAACAGGTTTTTTCTCCCCAAGTACCCTCTTTATGAGCAGCATGTGTGCAGAGATTATTTGACACCTACTGGAAAAGTCCCAGATGAGACCTAGTTCAGCCGCATTGTGATTCTCTATCTTACTAGGTCCAAATCTGTCAGCACTGATCAAGTTACATCAATATTGCAGTGGTTTGAATAGTTATGGCCCCTAAAATTCATGTCTCTGAATGTTTGGCTCATTGGGAGTGACACCATTAGGAGGTGTAGCCTCTTTGTTGGAGGAAGTAGGTAACTGTGGCGGCAGGCTTTGAGGTCTTCTAATGCCCTGTGTGACATTCTCCTTCTGCTTCCTGCGGATCAAGACGTAAAATGCTTGCCTTCTTCAGCACCATACCACCCTGCCCTCTGCCATGTTTTCTACCAGGACAATAATGGACTAAACCTCTGAAACTGTAAGCCATACCCAATTAAATGCTTTCTTTATAAGAGCTGCCATGGTCATGGTGTCTCTTCATGGCAATAAAACCACAACTAAGATATTTATGTTAAATAATGTAGAGTTATGCTGGGAAGATAGCTCAGATTGTAAAATATTTTTGAGAGCACATACCTGAGATTGATTCCCTAGAAATGACTTTAAAGGATGAGCAGGAATGGTAATGCTTCCTTGACTTATAATCCCTGCTATGTAGAGGCAGATATGGGTGAATCTCTGAGACTCACTGACTACCCAAGCCAGCTCACTCACTGAGTTCCAAGCCATTGAGGGACCTTGTCTAAAAAAAAGAAAGAAAGAAAGAAAGAAAGAAAGAAAGAAAGAAAGAAAGAAAGAAAGAAAGAAAGAAAGAAAGAAAGAAAAAAAAAAGAAAGAAAAAGAGAAAAAATGAAAACCATCCTTTGATACAAAAGTTGATATGGGGGAAGGGCTCCCCTTTTCTGGGGGAAAAGGTGAGGAAGGGGGGATTGGGAGAAGAGGGAGGAACCCTTAAGATGTAAAGTAAATAATTCGAAATTTAAAAAAGAAGGAGAAAGAAAAAAGAAAACCATCTTTTGAAATGACAGCAAAGTTTGATCCCTGGTGTCCACAGAGATATATACATCATCAGATAACACACACTGTATATTACTATATATGCTTGCATACTACCCCACCGTGAACACATACACACCCAAATACATGTGCAATGCACTTACAAAAGACATTACAGGATTAATCATTTGCAGGCCAAAAAAGACACTCATTTTTTCATCTTCAGAAATATGATAGTTATGTTTAAGACAAAATGATGTAATTGCCCATAACACTTAAGGCATTGAATTGCTTTTACTGTTTAATTTCTCAAGCTTCATTGTATACTCATATTTCTATCCAGACTTTCACACATAACATAAAACACATAACATGATTTTTAAAGATTAGCATTCTGATTTTATAGTCCAGCTATGTAATAAAATGGTCTAAGATTAATGTTCTCAGGAAATTAGTCTTATTGGGGAAAGTATCCTAGTGTCTGTATGTTGGCATAGTTTGCTTATGATAAGTTTTTTTTCACACCAAATTGCCAACCTTAGAAAGAATGAGAAATGCACAAAGCCACATGTCTTAAGCCAGCACAGTATGTATGTTCCCTTCAATCAATTTGCAAACAAACATTGATTCACTTTTCTTTATCGTTTTCCCAGCTTTAAATATGCTCATCAAAGGGATTATCAACACTTGCTCAGCACTTGTGATAGTATGTTAAATAGACTCAAGATGACTAGAAACAGCACAAGTGTAAGTAATTGAGTTTCAAAAGATTTTAGGTTTGTTTTACAGATATATCTAAATGTGGGCCCTTTCAAGTGTTCTTCACCCTGATTTGGAATATAAATTCATCTGGAAACTAGACATGAACATAAGCCTAAAATTAGAGTGATAACTTAACTGACTGATGGTTAACAAGGGCTCTCGTTAGGGCACAAACAAGGAATATGGAGGAGAATAAGGTTTAGAAGGCAGGCCTTGCTCCCTTTTGAAAATGGTGGAAGGTACGTGGAACAGTGAGACAAAACTGGTGAGTCTTGGGTTCTAAATTAGGTGATTCCAGGAACAATTCCATCATGGCTAGAGACTGCAATTCTATTTTCTAATATTATAATAAATAATAATTATTATAATTAATTACACATAATATTTGCAATTAAATTATTGATTATACATCATCAGATAACACACACTGTATATTACTATATTATAATATGTTTGTGTTTTACTTTAATCAACTGGTTGTACAGAACTGTCTACTTAGACTTCACTTCCTTGCTGAACTGACCCATAGGTTAAACATAGTTCTTATAAAGAAAGCATTTAAAAACACCTTGCATAGACAAAACACTGTACAAAACAAAACGCCCTCTGAACAATCCACAGGATACAAATTAATCATCAAAGCATTAGTAATAAAATTTAACTTAACAGCTATAAAGAATATAGGATTTTATTGATTAATTAAAAGTAAAGAAAATTTCTAGGTAGAATTGCTACCCAAGGCAAATAACATGAGCATTCCTTTGTCTGTGAGAATATCAATTCTCTTTATATATAAGGTGATTATATTATATTTATATCCATTAAACTTTGTAAACACACACACTCCACACACTACATAGATACATACTCACTCACTCAGTCCACACACACACATACTTCTGCTATAACTATAGCTTCATTAACTCCACAATTTGGAAGTACCATCGGCTTAAGGATGGTATTAAGTCCAAGGCTTGGCATACAATAAGGTCATTGAACTGACAAATATATCTTTTCAATCCTTGATCTTATTTTTAATACACAGGAAGTTTCAGTTATTTTATTCTCTACCTTGGTTATTGGTGACAGTTACTAGTTCATAGTTAATTTCCCAGCCTTTGATGCAGTTCAGACAGGACCTGGGTAATAAGAAGTCTATACCACATCTACAAAAGCAAATCAGCAAGTATACTATTTATGTTTAATTTGCACTTGTATGGCTTTTAATTTTTTTTGGCAGTTTTATAGATAGTGTAGCTAAGGGATTAGACAAGTAACCTTTGAAATGCTATTTTTCTGTCACTTGAAACACATGGAAGAAATTTCCTTCTTACTTTCCTATTTCTGCTTCTATTTAGTATATATCTTTCTTTTATGAACATGGCTATACGCAGAAAGCAATATTCAATACAATATTTCCAGTTATGACTCAGAAAACTAATTCCACAGAATGTTTAAACAATCAGGGCAAGTCAGACCAAATATAATATAGTCAAATACGGTAGATTTCAAATTTAGAACCCTAGAAAAGAAACATGCCCTGAGAACCAAAATTTTCCTGCTTAGTTTCCCAGTTAAATCAACATCCTTCTTTTAGATTAAAAGAAGAAAGAAAAAAATTAGAAAGAGTTGTTGTTTTCTTTAGCTTTATTTTTGTTTTGACAGAAAATGTAGAAAAGCGGATTTTTTTGCAAAGAAAAAAAAAAGAAAGAAATGCTGTTAAGAAGATATACCAAGAAAATGTCACACTCTCTGTTTTACAATCAGTTTAAGCATCTCTTATTTTCACGAATCTTTGTTTAACATTAGAGAAGATTTCAGATAGTCTTTAATTTTATCTTTTTATTGAATTCCCATTGGTTTAAAAATTAAAGCTAACTAAGGAAAAGGTATACCAAGCTTAATGCATTGGAGATGAACACACTTCTGAGGACAGCTCATACCAAGACAGAGCTGCTACTCATTATCTGTGAGACTTTTTTCATGGAGCTCATGCCCTGGCAGCTCCCAACTACCCTCTGAATGCAGTCATTGTTACTGAATTTATTTTAATATTTCTTGTTTTATTTTTTGAAGGATATTTTCCCCAAACATTCTAATTTGATGTTCCCCATTTGTTACAGATTTGAACCCTTATAACGTTCAAACTTTTTGAGTAGGATAGGAGGCTAGGTTTAGCTGGTTACAATTTTATAGCATAAATCACTGTGGTCCTTTGTTTACTGAATATCTGATACTTAAGATGCTAATCCAAAAATTATATTAAAGTCCCATCAATTTTTTTAGACTATCGCCTGTGTTTTGTGTATTCATTAAGAAGCGTATAATGTCTAATGTTTAAGTTTATATTCTTTGGAATATGAATAGTTATTCGTGTCTAAACTATTTCTGCTAAATCCTTGGGGAATGTCACATAATGATAGACTAATTTTGTAATTTTTTTTATTGCATTACTATGCCTGAGTATCATATGCCTTACTTTAGAAGTGTCTGTTATCTAACCAGGAAGGACTCGATCTTGTTTAAATGCAGCATGCACTAGAAGTTCTATCCAAATGTCCGCACGCCTCTCCATAGGCGTCAGCCTTTCCCGCAGTTGCACTGGCACCATTGGTTAGTCTCTGTAAAGCGAGTTACGAACAAAAGTGATAGAAACCATGTTGCAGCTCATTACTAAAGGATCACCTCATTGAATATCAGGTTCCTTGATCTCTCTTGTGAGGACTTGAGGAGCATGAGTTCCAAATGACAAGGCTGTAAGACCGCATCTGAGTTACTGTTGAGAGGAGACTGCATCTATATCAGATGCTTGCTGGGAGAAAACATTCCTAATGTATGTTCAGACACACACACACACACACACACACACACACACACTCACTCACTATAACATGATTGATCTAATTCAGTGCCTATCATCATCCACCACAATTGAAACACAGGGATAACAAAAAGTAATATTTATACCTCAGAATGGCACTGAATAAACTAAATGGGACTAGAAGTTCCTTGAAGTTTCCTGAGACATACCAGAGGTTAATTCTTTGAAATGCTGGCAGGTATTTATAACTTCAAAGGTATTAAAAAAGAAACTTTCAATAATACTGCTGAGCAGTGCTAGTGCATATAAAATCCCCTAGTTCAAATTGATAAATCAATTTTTACATTAAAAACATAAATAGAACTATCCTAAGTAAGTTCTGTTATTTTCAAACATGAACACATATATAATCAGAAAGACAGCTGTCAAACCCTTTCTAAAACTGAAGCAAATTTCAAAATATGTATATCCAGAAAGCCCTGTAAGAATTCCACTGAAGGGTTTAATAGTTCATATCAAATATTCCATTTAACGTTCTCTTCTATATATCCCATCAATCTTTTGATTGACTGACTTTGAAGCTCTATTAATGCATCCTACAGTCAAAGTTTAAATGGAGTTTAATGGAACTCATCCAAATCTATAATAGCATTCTCCCCCGAAATTAACTTATAACCCACAAGTTAATGAAAGGAGTGCAGCTGCCTTTTCCCAGGGTGGGATACTGCTGAGTATGTCAAAGTGCAGAACTTCACACCACAAAGATGGCCTGGAGTCCTGCTCCTTCCACTGAAGTCCTGGGATGCCCTAACTCTGGATGCACATTAAGGATGCTGCTACACATCACATGGATACTTTAACAGCAGTGGCTGCTACAGAAGTTAAATCATGCTTTATAGCTCATTGAGAAATATAGAAGTTGCACAATTTTCACAGTCCTTTCCAGACTAATGTCAATATCTAATGCCTATTTTAATCTTGGCAAAATGTCTTATGACTAATATGATACCCAACAGTTAGGGTGAATCTGTAATTGTGTGTCTCTTTTAAAAAAAAATGTGTTATTAAAGAGGTATTTCCAAAGTCAAACATATTATGCTATGCTTTTCTCCCAAATAAAACAACATATCGAAATGGTTGAGTTACCCAGGGAAAGCATTGTCCTTCTGTTGTATTCACCAGGAAAATAATCAAGTGTTTGGTAAACGGGTCATTTGAGGAAAGGCTATAGAACTGAATTTATTTACAACAGGAACAGACGGCTGCCAGCATACATGGCTGAGGTGTGGAGGCTTGGGGTTTACAACTTTATGCTATATAAGGCAACAGCATATGGGAGGTGCTAAGCAGCTGTTCTATTCCTTTTCCGGAAATAGTTATGCTTAGGAGTCCCAGCCAGCAGAAATAGGACCAATTGATCAAAGTTACAGCCAGACAAATATTGGCTTGTCATAAAAAAAAGAGCATTCTTAAAATTAGAACTATTGGAAACTGAAATAAGTTGCCTCAGGAGATAAAATAATCTTGTAGCTCTGGTATCTCATGGAACCCTGCCTTGACATAATCCTTTAAAAAAAAACAAAAAACAAAAAACAAAACATTTATCTCATTTTAGACTGGAAAGGGAAGAGAAGGAGGCAGAAAGAAAGAGAGATGGAGATTTCCATGTGAGCATTATCTGAGATCAGTACAGTATCTACCAGGGATGGGGTGACTTGTTTATGAAGACTCTTTCATGATAGCTTTGGGTTATATAAATGAAAGCCCCGAGAAGCAGTCAGGGATAGTGTAATGTAATGCAATGCTGTAATGGTGAGTTTGGCTTCTTATGTCTGCAGAGAAGAAGGAGGGATAAAAAAAAAAAAAGAAAAAAATTAGCAAGAGGAATTAAGACCTAGCAACATGTTGAGGTTAGGAGAAGCAGAGAACCATGGCTTTGGGTTCACAGAAGTAATGATGTAGAGTTTAACTCAAAACATTTTTTCCTAGTTTCTGACGTACTGAATCCTTTTATTCCTTATTTCAGAAAACACTCACTTATCTCAAGTCTCAAGACCAATCAGCAGCTGTTCTTACTTCTACAGACCATGGCTCTAATCTTGGAGAGATAATATAAACATATAAATTAATGTATAGCTGTATTACAAATAGTTTTACTGTTATGGAAGACAGCTATAATTGATTATACTGGAGTGTGAATTGGGAGAAAAGTGTTATTTTAGTATCTCTATAGAAAAGGTCTACCCAACATGGTAATAATTTTGCAAATAATGATGAAGTGGGCAGTAGCTTAAGGATATTACATTTTCAGAGAAATCTAATATTATCCATGAGGAAATGACTCCTCCCACATTTTCTGCAATCCAAGCCACAGCTGTCTTGGTTCATTTATTTATTTATTTATCTATTTTTTTATTTTTTTATTATAAGTTACATTTTACTTACTCTGTATCCCAGCTGTATCCCGTTCCCCCATTCCCTCCCAAACCGTCCCTCCCTCCCTCATCTCCTCCCTGCCACTTTCCAAGTCCACTGATTGGGGAGGATCTCCTCCCCTTTCATCTGACCCTGTTTTATCAGGTATCTTCAGGACTGGCTGCAAAGTCTTCCTCTGTGGCCTAGCAGGACTGCTCCTCCCTTGGGGGGTGGGGAGGTCAAAGAGCCTGCCATTGAGTTCCTGTCAGAAATAGTCCCTGTTCCCCTTACTACGGGAAACCAATTGGTTACTGAGCTACCACTGGCTACATCCAAGCAGAGGTTCTGTTATATCCATATATGGTCCTTGCTGGAGTGTCAGTCTTAGAAAAGACCCCTGTGCCCAGATATATTTGATCCTTGTGGAGCTCCTATTCTTTCCACATCATACAAACTCTCCCTTTTTTCATATGATTCCCTGCACTCTCCTGAAGGTTTGGTTATGAGTCTTAGTATCTGCTTTGATACACTGCTAGGTAGAGTCTTTCAGAGGCCCTCTGCGGCAGGCTCCTGTCCTGTTACTTGTTTTCTCCTACGTCCAATGCACCTCCCATTTGTCTAAGTGAGGATTGATCATCTTATCCCGGGTCCTCTTTCTTGATTATCTTCTTTAAGTTTATAGATTTCATTATGTTTGTAATATTTATAGGACTATATGAGTGAGTATATACCATGTGTGTCTTTCTCCTTCTGGGATACCTCACTCAAAATGATCTTTTCTAGATCCCACCATTTGCCTGCAAATTTCATGATTTCCTCGTTTTTCATTGCTGAGTAGAATACTTGATTTTTGACAAAGAAGCCAAAACCATTCAATGGAAAAAAAGACAGCGTCTTCAAAAAATGGTGCTGGTCCAACTGGATGTCTACATGCAGAAAAATCAAAATAGATGCATATTTATTACCCTGCACAAAACTAAAGTCCAAGTGGATCAAAGACCTCAACATAAAACCAGATACTCTAAATCGGTTAGTAAAAAAAGTGGGGAAGCGCCTAGAACTCAATGGCACAGGAGACAACTTTCTGAACAGAACACCAACAGCACAGGCTCTAAGAGCACCAATCAATAAATGGGATCTCATGAAACTGAAAAGCTTCTGTAAAGCAAAAGACACGGTCGTCAGAACAAAACAACCTACAGACTGGGAAAGGATCTTGGTTCCTTTAATTCCAAAAAAGAATTCATGCCAGGACAAGGTTGAGGAAGCAAGAACTAGATTTATCCCAATATTTGATAAAGCAACAGTGAAACATAATTTCCAGAGTCAAGAACTGACCCAGTAAAGGGTCAATGGCAAAGAGCTTCTTAGTCCTAATCCACCATTCCTCTTCATCGTGCCCATCCCGGAAAGGGCAGGGATGTTCTTCTTCTTACAACAGGTAGAGACCTTTCAGAAACATCGGCTACTCACAACTTAGGTGTTATTATAGTAGAAGTCATCCAAGAGTATGTGAAAGTTACAACTAACCTTAAAGTTGACATGTTTACTAAGAGGAAAGACAATGATATCATGAGCTTGGACTTATCAGACTGGGGAATAGAGATTCCTGGGAGTTTGCTAGAGCCTACCTAGAAAAATTGTGCTGTATTTTGAAAAATCCCATTATTGTCTTTATGGGGTCAACTTAATTGTCTCATACCCAGCTGCAAACAAGCCCACTTATCTGCTTTTTTAGTTAACAATTTTAACCTTAATATTCATCTTATCCTTGACATTTATTTTTATCATAATAGTAACAGCTTGCATCAGGGCCTTGAGGTAGAAGTGGGCTATATTTGAGATTAAAGTTCTCTAAAGAAAAAGAATGGGAACTAAACTCACAAAGACAGGCTGCAGTTAAGTCTTGGAAAATGAAAATCTAATTTCATTGTTATTGTAAACCTGGCATTTAGACAGGCACCAACAATCTCCTAATTTATACTTTGAAAGGATTACCTCTTCCTCAAAAGTGTATAGGTATTTGGGATGAGGACTTAGTTGATGGGATTGGTGATTATTTATTTTATCCAAGTATTATTTAAAAAGGAGTGATAAGATATGCTGATCTGCATAGAAAGAGTAGAAAGGACCGAGGGGTTCAGTAAAACACTTGTGATACATACAAAACCCAGAATCTGAGATTTGAAAAGACAATAATCCATAAATTCTTTTTTATGCATGTGCTATAACTGGGACTTAAGACCTACAAAGATAAATATGGGTGGCATTAGCATATGCATGGTATATTCAGAGTAAAACCGAGCGAATGAATGAGATAACATAAAAAGTGGATATAGCTGAAACACTTAAATAGACAATCACTGAGTTCTGGGAGAATACAATTTTATACAAGCAGGGAAATAATTGAAGATACGGTAAATAAGGACAGGAAAGCCATGGGAACAGCAGGATACTGGGCAGTGATGTCTCATAAAATACAAGTAGATGAGTGTCTTAGAAGGAAACCAATGATTTGTACTCAAATAAGAAATAATTAGTAGATTCTAGTAAAAATGGAGCTGGGTAATACTGAAAGTGTTGTGATTGTGTGTGAGAAATGGACAGAATGCTACACAGAATGAAGACTGACTTGGATGAGAATGATCAATTATATGCAAATATGTTGGATTCTTTCTAGAAATTCTGTTAGGAAGGGGAATAAAAGAATGGAGGAGTGTAAGGGAAGAAAAGATTGCGATTGTGTTGAAACATACTGCAAAATGGTAGCCTGACTTTATTTATTCCGTATAAAAAGTCAGGCATGGCTAAGGAATGCAGGAAATAAATAGTCAATGTTCTTCACATGTTTGAGTGGCTAACAGGGTAAGCATATATCTGAAAGGGCTGTCTTTAGTCAATATGGAAGCACTGTATAGTCAGATGGAGGAGGTTGTGGATTTTGTCTACCTTGTGGGTGGGTGGTGCACAGATATTTTGTGAATAACTTCTATTTTCTCAATAACTGCAAAGATAGATTATGAAATGTGAGTAGAATACTACAGAAAATGATCTTCAGATCCAATACAATCCCTATCAAAATTCTAATAACATTGTTCACAGAACTAGAAAAGAAATCCTAAAACTTGTTTGTAAGCACAAAAAAACCTGACTAGCAAAGATAATCCCAAAGGATTAGAGCAATCATGAAACCTGATATCAAATTATACTACAAACGTATATTAATTAAAGTAACATGGTACCTGAAGACACATATACAAGCACAACAAAATTGAGACTCCTAGCAATATGCTGCCCAGCTACAGTCACCTTAGTTTTGACAACGTTTTCAAAGCATTAAATGACGAAAAATGACAGCTTTTTTTCAACAAATGATTCTATGAACACTGGATATCTACATGTAGAAAAAGAAAAGTTGTTCCATAGGTCACAACGTGTACCCAACATTTCAAAATCGATCAAAGATCTAAAATTCAAAAGTTTTCTGATGACTTCTTAAAAACAGCTTCAAATAGGACAGGAAATAACATCAAGGAATTGATAAATAGTGGTACTTAAAATTATAGAGCCTCTATACGGACATCAGAAAAGGGAGAAAACAGGGAACAGGATAGGAGCCTATGCTGTCAGGGGGCCTCTGAAAGAATCTACCCAGCAGGATTTCAAAACATATGCTGAGACTTATAGCCTAACTTTGGGCATAGTGCAGGGAATCTTATGAAAGAAGGGGGAGATAGAAAGGCCTAGAGGGAACTGGAGCTCCATAGGAAAGCAACAGAACCAAAAACCTGAGTCCAGGTTTTTTGTTTGTTTGTTTGTTTGTTTTTCAGAGACTGATATTCCAAAAAGGACCATGCATGGAGATAACCTAGAACCCCTGCACAGATGTAGCCCATGGCAGCTCAGTATACAAGTGGATTCCCAAGTAATGGGAACAGGGACTGTTTCTCGACATTAACGCAGTGGCTGTCTCTTTGATTACCTACCCCTTATGGGGGAGCAGCCTTATCAGGCCACAGAGTAATACAATGCAGCCAGTCCTGATGAAATCTGATAGACTAGAGCCAGATGGAAGGGGAGAAGGACTTCCCCTATCATTGGACTAAGAGATGGCCATAGAAGAAGAAGGAAGAGGGAGGGTAGATTGGGGAAGGGATGGAGGAGAGGGCTACAGCTGGGATACAAAGTGAATAAACTGTAAATAATAACAATAAAATTTAAATTTAAAAAATTTCTAGAGCCTCTGAATTCTTCTAATCAAAAGATTCACCAGAATAAAAAGACCTCCTATGGAATAGAAGAAAATCATTGCCAACAACATTGCTAGGAGATTCCTACCTAAAATCTAGAAAAACTCCAAATCGATTTGTTAAACACTGACCAACAATAAGACAAATTACTGAACTGATAAATGAAAGTATTAAGTAAACAGGCAGTTCTTAAAAAAAGAAACTTAATGGGAACAGGGACTGTCTCTGATGGGAACAGATTGGCCTGCTCTTTGATCACCTTCCCCCTGATCGGGGAGCAGAGGAAGACAATGCAGCCACTCATGATGAGACCTGATAGACAAGAATCAGAGGAAAAGGGAGGAGGACTTTTCCTTATCAGTGGACTGGGGGAGGGACACAGATAGAGATGAAGGAGGGAGGGTGGGATTAGGAGGGGAGGAGAGAGCGAGCTACAGGGGGACACAAAGTGAATAAACTATAATTAATAAAAATAAATAAATAAATAAATAAATAAATAAATGAATGAATAAATAAATAAATAAAATTTGGTACCATGGCAGACAACTGAGTTATCAGAAAGACAAAGAATCTCAGTAAGATGCCTCATCAGGTAAAGGAATCCTATGGCAAGCCTGATGGCTTGAGTCAGTTCTAAGAACTAACACAGTTAAATGAGAGACTCTTGCCAGTGTACTTTAACCTCCACAAATGTGCTATAATATGTGCCATACACCTAAGTACAAGGGTCCATGTTAAATAAACAGACAATGACCACACCATAAATGCTAATGCTAATTTACATTGGGACACACCAAAATAGAACTATCAAATGATCCAGTTCGACATAAACTCAAAAGAATCTAGATCAACACATCATAGGGACACTTAATGTTCAGTGTTCACCACTGCATATTTCATAGTAGCCACTATTTGGACCTAGCCTGGATTTCTTTTAACAGACAGATGAATTAAAATCTGTGGTATAATATAGACAAACAAAGAGTTTTGTTTGAACACAAAAAAGAATGGAATTACAGCATTTTTAAGCGAAGTGATAGAATTGGAGATTATCTTTTGACAGAAAAAACATCAATGAATATATATATATATATATATATATATGACAAATATAAAGGGGTTATGGCACTTGAAGCAGTGTGGAAGGTAAAAGGAAAGAAGAGAAGATAATAAGTTAAGGGGGAAATAGTGATGCCTTTTCTCATTTAAAGAATCTAAATTAAAATATATATGTGTGTGTATGTAGAAATATTTATGACATAAAAGCATAATGGGGACTATTTGCACGTGTAGAGGAGTTAAGAAAGTTGGTAAGATAATCTGAGCAAATATCAGCAAGGCACATATTATGAATAAATCATAGCAAACTCCATTATTTTATATTCTATGTAAAATTCATTATTAAAAAGTATATGTGAATATTCTTGACAAAATGTTAATAATCATCATCAAAACTCATATTTCTAGTTGCATGGACATATAAATTAGGACCATGTAATTTACAGTTTAACAATAAATACATATAATTATACATATACCGTTTGCTTATTAAAAGTAATTGAAAATAATTTAAATTAATAATTAATTACTAAATTGTCTAGAAATCAATAAGAAGAGGTATTAAATTTATAAAGAATTTAAAATGTTAATTTTCCTCATTTCAATTTTATGCTAATATTACTTTAGTTCCACACGGAACTTTTTAATTTAAGAATCATTACTAATTCATGATCTATCAAAAGCGGAACACATTTCAGTGAATTTTTTTAATCCACTTTATGTCTTTGTCTTCAGTATGTAATTCTCCATTTAGAACAAAATTCCAAAATGCTACATTTCTGACCCAGCTCCCTAACACAAGCACATTCTCATAAATACTGGACTAAATGAATTCTTTAAAAAAATAGAAAAAGGAACTATGAAGATAATTGGATATTACTCTTCTGGTTAGGTTACCTGTTTGGCATAAAGACAGCATTTATAAAATACTTTATGATGTCTAATATACTGATTTAAGGCCAACCAAAATGAGAATTACACCAGAAATAATGATCTAATCCAATAAATCCCTCCAAAAATGTCAAAATTCTTAAAATAACAGAGATGTTGTCTAAATTAGAGAGTGAAAGAGAAAAACAATTAATTCAGAGCAGAAACTATGAAAACTTCGAGTAATGATGGCATTCAGAGGATTTTGCTGAAAATGGACCTTGATTTCCAGAGAGCATGGTCTATAGATGGCATATAAAATACACTTGATAGCCAGTGTAAGCATAAAAGGAAAACATACTATGTAACCTTTCAGGGTAATTGATCACAGATTCAAAAGGAGAACAAAGCAATGAGAGGTTTTTGTTTTTTGAATTGTTTTGTTTTGTTCTATTTTCTTTTCTTTTCTTTTGTCTTTGGTAGTTGTTTTAAACAGCATTTTTTATTTTGGGGATAAAGTTATGGAGGTAGGGACTCAGATAGACCCAGAATTGTACTTCGCCAGCATTAAGAGGGAGAAAACAGGAAGTAAGGTAGTAATTATAAAAGACTACTAGAAAAATAACCCTATGATAAAGAAACACAGTACTGTAATACAATACTTAAGAAGGAGGCAGAAAGATCAAGGCCAGTCTTATCTACATAAGGAATTTGAGACATACTGCATTACACAAAATACTTGCATACTTGTAATTCCTTTCTTCCCCCAACAGATACAAGAAAATACAACAGTGAAATCTTCACTGAGTCATTAAATTCCATGCTATCTATATTGGTTACTTTTTAAAACTACAACATCTTACAGAAGAAAGAGTTATCTCATATGTTTCCAGAGGGACAACAGTCCATCCATTATGGCAGGAAATCATGACAACAGGTGGCAGCCACAAAGTCAGAGAGAACCACCCACTTTGACAGAATGTAAGCAAGGGTGACAAGTGGCAGTTCTGAGGGCAGGGAATGAGCAACAGATCAACTAATGGGAAAGGTGGAGGTAAGAGGAAGGTATAGGAGGATGAAATTGCTGGATGTTGTAGTGGCAAAAAATGTAGCAGCCCTCACATCACAAAAGGAGTCATGATGGAGATGTGTCAATGAGGAGACTCATTCTGATTCCTACTGTGACAAAAGCAACAGTAAATGGAGCAACAGCTTTCATAGGGCAGGGAGCAGAACTAATGTGTTTCCAAGATTTTTATTCTACTCTCTCTCAGATAAAAAAAAATCATCAAAAGCTTAGACAGTGGGCTATATTTCGTTCATCAAAACCAACTAACTGATACCCTGTTGTTGCTTCATCACCTGAACTCTAAGGAAAGACAATAGGATGGACTCAGCACTTTGTCTTTCTCACAATTTGCCTGCAAACCATCTCCTGAAAATCTATATATGATGTTTCTGATTTCTTGAATGTGACAACAAACCTAGTACAAAGTACCGCATATGCTTAATCTGGGTGGTTCTCAATTGAGAAAATGAGTGATGAAATTTAGCATTGTCTTAAAAAATATGCACAGGAATTACTATTTGGAAATGTTGGGGGGGAGCAAAGAAAATCTTATTGATTTCAGCATCAGCTGGCTTAGGATACTATAAATCATATAATTCATAGCAGTTCTATAGAGTGAGAAACTCATAAAACAAAGATGACAATCCCAGGCCTCAATCTCCAACAGCTCTGGGAAAGCATTCACTATGGAATGAATTGTGTCCCGTGATAAGTGATATGGAGACTTCACTGAGTCCAATGTGAACCTGGTGATAGGGGTTTGAAAGAGATAATTAGTAAGGAGAACAGGGACTATTTCTGATATGAACTCAATGGCTGGGTCTTTAACACCTCCCCCCCTCCAGGGAGGAACAGCATTGCCAGAGAACAGAAGAGAACATTGCAGCCAGTCCTGATGAGACCTGATAAGCTAGGATCAGAAAGAAGGGGAGGTGAACCTCCCCTATCAGTGGACTTGGAGAGGGACATAGAAGGAGATGAGGGAGAAAGGGTGGGGTTGGGAGGGAATGAGAGAGGGGGCTACAGCTGGGATACAAAGTGAATAAAAAATAAAAATTTAATTAAAAAAAAGATAATTAAAGTACAATTGATGTTCTAAAGGAAGAACAGTGTATTATTAAGATTTAGATCACTTGAGAGAAAGAATACCTTGAAGTTCACTCCTCATTGATGTCAAGACAAAGCAAAATGATGGTCATTTTAAGCCAGAAAAAAAATAAGCACAAATAGATTTTGGTGTTTTCCATTTCCAATGCCAGATGAAATTAGTCTTTAAAAAAAAAAAAAAAAGATATCTAGATTGTAGAACATTGCTATGGTAGTTAGAATAGACCAAAGCATCATACAGTCTATTTCTGACTCCAGAGAGGCAAGGAGAACTCTTTCAATGAGTAAAGGCATTTCAAGATAAGCAATTGCTTTTCTCATAAGGGTAAATGTGGCTGGAGTTTAGTATTTCCATTTCCCTTTCCTGCACAATTGCAGCAGTTATCCTGCAACCCTGAAGATAACCACACTTTGTGTAAATTGATAAGAACATACTGAGATACCAGCTCTACCATTGTAATGGCACTCCATGAAACTAGCATCTAATCTCTGCGTTTTCTGAAATGTAAAGAAAAAGTCATTATTTAAAAGTAAAGAATGGCTTCTGTGCAGTCAATGGAATAGAGAAGGTCCTATTTAGATACTGCTCAAGCCAAAGTCATTTTCAGTATATCTTCAAATGGCAAGAAGAAATTTTCAACATTGAAAATGATAGCAGATAGAGAAATAGAGCAATATATTGGAAGAAAAATATGTTCTATGTTTCTGGAGAAAACAGATAATTGCCACATCTCTGGTAGTGGAAAAGCCCAAAACCTATTAACACTGACTTTCAGCCTGGTCTCTATCTGTAAGGGAACCATGAAGAGCGAAACCGAGTCTTGTACTGATTTGGACATTTAGTTTGGAGTTTCATCTCTGTAACTACGAATAGTGAGATGTGATTAGCCCTACAATTGGGTTTGGTTTCCTCCTTTAGCTATATAAGGTATTTTTAAAATAGTTCTGCTATGTGCTTACCTTATTTAAAGTGAAAGTTATGAAGACAGCTCTTCTGATGGTCTATGGACACTTAAAGCTTTTTCTTGTCCAGATAATGATAACCTAAATGTATATTTATTATTTTCCCAGCAATATTTCAACACTGATCAAATTACTAAAGTAAGTAAAACCTTGTCTCTGCACTTTAGGACATTCTCTGTTAAACATATCTATTGAATATCTCATTAAAATTTTCTACTCAGTAGTAAAGAAAACAATAAAAAGCTATTTTCCTATTTTTTTCAAATTTCTTTATTTTTTTATTAATTACAGTTTATTCACTTTGTATCCCTGCTGTAGCCTCCTCTCTCATCCCCTCCAATGCCCCCCCATCTCCTCCCATACCCTTCCCCAAGTCCACTGATAGCTCAGTCTCCAAGTGGGTTCCCTAGCAATGGGAACAGGGACTGTCCCCTCTCAGAAAAGCTGTTCTTCAATAACATTCACACTGTATTTTCTATTATCCATTTCAGTTAGTGTTAAGTTCAGTAAGCTAAAGATACACACTTAATGCCCAATATACAAAGAACTAAAATATCAGAATTTAAATTCTTTTAGTAATAATGCAAGCCTGATTGGTGATTATCAAGAAGCCAAATGTTTCACTCAATTTTTTGTTAGATATTCCACAACAATATTTTGTATTTTCCTTTAGGGAATTGCCAATTTTTTTTGCTGGAGAGAATGACTCAAGCTTAAATAACAGTCCCATGGGACGATGTATCATAGTCTGAGCACATGAACTCAATAAATGTGTATGCTTCATTACTGGAACAAGCTGTAGAAAGATACATGTTGTAAATGAGATTAATATTTACTATTGATTTATCTTCTGGTAATTCTTGCTGTTATTCCTAAACAGCTGTATACCCAAATCACCACACAGAGACTGGGTTTATTTAGTTAACCTAGAACACAATGCTGGGCATATACTCCATCCTAAACCTCCAAGCCCTCATAGTTTTCTAACATTTAGATTTCCCACATTATACTTGCTTTTAGTGAAATCTTAGGTCTGGTTCATGCTCCATGTCCTCCAAGACCTCTCCTCCAACTCCATGTCCAAGCTCTCTTCCTGCCCTTTCTCCTCCCACCCATTTCCTGCCTTCTAGCTCCTCCCTCCCATTTCATGTCCTCTGGATCCTCTCATCATTGTGTCTAGTTGCTTTATTTGGAAGTTTACACCAAGTTGAGACAGGATGCTTAAGATTAAAACCAGAGGGTGGAGTGGGGGGGAAATCAGCATTTGAATGAACAAGGGTAAGGTGTACACATTTTAAAAGAACATTATACCAACAGATACAGCTTTTTAAAATTTATTTTTAATTTTTATATTAACTTTATATCCTGACTATAGCCCCTTTCTCCTCTCCTCCTGGTCCCTGCTACCCACTCTCTTCCCCCATACTCCTCTTCTTCTTCTCAGAAAAGGGGAGCTCCTCACCAACCCACTCCAGCATTTCAAGTTACATCAGGAGTAAGCTCATCCTCATCCGCTGAAGCCAGACAGAACAGCCCTGTTGGGGGAAGTGATGGAAAGCACACAACAGAGTACAAGTCATAGATAGCCCTGGCTCAACTTACTAGAGAACCCGTAGGAAGATCTAACTGCCAATCGGTTACATGTGTAGGGGGCCTGATTCCATTACTTGCATGCTCTTTGTCTGGTGCTTCCATCTCTGTATGCTCTGTTGATTCTCTTGGTCTAGTTCTATTTTTGTCCCCTCCAGGTCTTTCTATCCCCCCCCCACTCTTCCACAGAACTCTCAAAGTTCTGCCTAACATGTGACTTTGAATCTGACTCTGCCCCCAAGGCTGGCTGTGACAGAGCCACACTCACGCAGCTGGGGAGTATCCAAGTCATACGCCTGCCTCCTGGGGAGCTCTTGCCTCCCCAGCCTGTGTGGAAGCTGGTGGCTGGGAGGAGAGGCATTAGGTAGGAAGTGGCCTGTAAAAAATTTTAGGTCGTAGGGTGCCAGTACCCTGAGAACATCGGGCAGACAGGCTGCAGGGTCTAATTTGCTGAGGTCCAGGAAGGTTGAAAAAAAAAAAAAGTAAAAAGCAGATCTGACCTAGATCCCATGGGTGTTTGAGAGAAGCTCCACCCACCCACGCAGCCTCAAGGGTGAATCACGCGTGATTCAATCAGCTGTTTGGTAGGGCCTCTCAGAGGATGTTGATGTTATGTTCCTGTCTGTAAACATAGAAATGTAAGGTTAATGGTATCAGGAGTTGGCTTTCTCCCATGGAGTGGGTCTCAGGTTAGGCCAGGTAATGGTTGGACATTCCTTCTGTCTCTGTTATCTCTGCACATCTTGTAGATAGGGTAAATCTTGTGTTGAAGGTTTTGTAGGTAGATTGGTGTTCCTCTCCCACCAGTATATATCTTGCCTGGCTCCCAGATAGCCACCTCAGTCTCCATGTCCCTTGCTGCTAGGAAGCTTAGCTAGAGATATTCAAATGTCCTCCCTGGAGCCCTGTGGCAGGTCTCCAAATTGTCTCAGAGATGCCCCCACCCTCGGTTTTCCTTTTCTCTCCAAGTTCTCTCACTTCCCCTCCTCACTCTCCCCATATCTGATCCATCCCTTGTTTCCCTCCCCATACAATCTCCTATCCAGTTCTCCCCTTCTCTCTCTCTACACACACACACAATTTAAAAATTAAAAAAAAACAATAATAATGTATTTTTCCTATATGACATTTTACTTTAATTAACTAATTTTTTATTTTCTTCAAATGGGATTTCTTGTATCCCAGGCTGACTTCAAAGTAGCTATATAGCCAAAGCTTGCCTTGATCCTCCAATCTTTCTTCACCTAGACTTGTAGGTGTGCACCACCAAATCTTGTTTATTGTATAAGGGATTTAATCCTAAGTGGCTCCATGAATATGAGTCCAGCATTCTAACAACTAAGCTATGCCACAGCTTCACACTACCAGCTACACTGGTTTTGCCAGTGGGCCAAGGTACCTGGATGGTATCTTGATAGCTATTCATTTTACAATCACTATATCTGATAACAACACTCTATTTTAGATATACTTGTTATATCTAGCTGTATTTCTACATTGACAGTTTATATTTCTATATTGTATTTCTACATTGACAATTCATGAAATTTATCTTTAAAGAATTTTAAGAACTAGAAATTGCTACTGAGATTATGTGAAAGAGGAAAAAAAAGAGCTAAATGCAAGGTTATAATGTCCTACTTTCAGTTTTTGAGCATAGGAAAAACCATTTTCGCATCTGATCTCCAAACAAAAAACCTTGATTCCAAAATCATTTTTTTTCTTTCATACAAGCAACCAAATCAAAGTACCTCAAATATGCTGCCATAGGAATTATAGAACTGCCTTGATTTTAAAAATAAGTGGATTCTGAAAAATAAGAGATATAAAATATATATAAAATATATATATATACACATGCACAGACATATATAAATGACATATATACATTAACAGACATGTGAATATACATATATACATGTACATATACACATGTATACATACACACATCTGTAGCTGGGTAACAAGACCATTTTCAGCAAGATAAAAATCCACAAGAATTAGTACTTGCAGCTCATAGCTGCAGATAATGTTTACATCAATAGGAAATCCAGGAGCAGCAGGAAAATCTGTTGAAACTCCTGGAACTTTCCATTACCAAAACATAGATACATTCAGTATTTCCGATCTAATTTTAAAAGACCTGAGGACACAGGTTAAAATCCCTAAAAATAAATACATGAATGTTCTTTAGTTGGGGTGGCTGAATTATGAAGTAAATTAACTACAAGGCTCACAATTAATAAGACCACATAAGGAATCATTCATTTTCTTTTCCACATTCTAAGGATCTCCTACAGACATATGAATTAAAAGTCCAGTTGTTTCTAAAACCCATAATTAATTCATATAGGGATGTATGAACCAGTCAGAAGAAAATGGTTTACCTTCTATTCATTTTAGACATCTGATTGAAATGAGCCCAAGAGCTTAGGGATAAGAATAAATCCATTTTCTGTTACATTGAACAGACAAGTTCCTTAAAATCTGATGACTTCTTCCCTCTTGCTGTAATTTATTCACAAATGAAGGTTCATGAAAATCATAAATAGCTACGGTATTTTGAATATTAAGAAGTATATTTTCAAGACTTTAAAGCACATTCTTCCTACCATTTTCTATTTATAGATAGATAGAAATGCTCTTTTATTATCTAGAATAGTTCAATTTGTACATAAAGGGTAACAAGAACCTCTATATCCCTCTCACTTGCAACAGTTAACTTTTGTATCAATTTAAGTGGACACCAGGGCCTTGCATTGTTAAACATTGTGTGGGCATTCCTGTGGCCTGTGTAAGTGTTGTGAGGCTAACCTGCTGGGGCTTTGCAATTCCTGAAGATAAGAAAAAAGGACAGAGAGGGGAATGGAGCCCCATAAGGGGACCAACAAAGCTAAAAATTCTGAACCCAGGGGGTCCTGCAAAGACTGATGCACCAACCAAAGACCATGCATGGACAAGACCTAGACATCCTGACTGACAGCTCAGTCTCCATGGGGAGAAGGGGCTGCTCCTCTCATTGCCTGCTCTTTGATCACTTGACCCTGGCAATGCAGTCTTGCCAGGCCACAGAGAAAGAGGATCCAGGAAGTTCTGATGAGACTTGATAAGCTACGGTCAGATGGCAATGGTAAAGAATTCCGCCTTTTCAGTGGACTAAGGGAAGACGATAGGGTAGAAGAAGAAGGGAGCTTGGGAGTAGAGTTGAGGAAAGGAGCTTAAATTGGGATATATAATGAATAAAATGTAAAAAAATAATTAAATGTACTAGTCCAGCAAAAACAATGAAATAAAAAACAGCTAAAGAAAGAAAAATACTAAAAATCAAGTGGACATTGTACATTGTACAGTTACTGTGAACATTTACTTACTTTGGATGATTAAAAAAAAATAACCCTCACTTTGTAGCCCCACTCTCATCCCTCCCCTCCCAATCCCACCCAGAAGCATAAAGACACACATGGCATACACTCACTTATAAATGGATAGTAGACATATAATATGGGATAAACATACTAAAATCTGTACACTTAAAGAAGCTAAGCAAGAAGGAGGACCCTGTATAAGATGCTCAATCTTCATTCAGAAAAGAAATGGGATAGACATTGGAAGAAGGTGAAAACAAGGAACAAGACAAGAGCCTACAACAGAGGGCCTCTGAAAAACTCTACCCAGCAGGGTATTAAAGCAGATGCTGAGACTCATAGCCAAACTTTGGGCAGAGTACAGGCAATCTTATGAAAGAAGGGAGATATAGGAAGACCTGGGCTAACTAGTCTCTGGTTCTTGGCATCACCAGGTATTGGTTCTTTCTAATAGAGTGGACCTTGATTCAAATAAGGCATTGCTTGGCTTATTACAATTCTGTGTCACCATTGCCCTAGCATCTTTTGAAGGCAGGACAGATTGTAGGTCAAGGGCTTTGTGGCTAGATTGACGTCCATATTTGTCTTTCAGTGCCCTGAAGAGTACCTTCCCACACCAAAGACACTAGAACATAGGGGCAAATACTCCATGTAGGCACCAGCACAACTTGTCCAGGTTCAATGACTTGTACAGATGTTACTCTTGACAATGGAGCCCCACTGTCACTTTGCGGAGAGCAACCCTTTCTCTGAGCATCAACCTGGTTATTTGAGGATTTTCATGGACCTCCCTGGTCAACAACTCAATTCAATGCAATTCGGTCCCTGGAGCCTTTCTTGGCTTCAGGAGATGGCCAGGTGAGACTCTGTATCCTAGACGTACTCATTCAATGCACCTTTTTAGATTCTAGAAGGTTTCAAATGCCTCCAGTCATCTCTCTTTAAACTCTCTCCCTTTCTATCCTCCCTATCTGATCTCTCTTGCTCCTATTCCCATCTGTTCCAATACAGTCATAAAATCTATAGAATTTTATTTTCCCAGGGAGATTCATGCATCCCCCCTTGACCCTTTCTCTTTACCCAACCTCTCTGAGTGTATTGATTGAAACTTGGTTAGCATTGACTTAATGGCTAATATACACTTACAAGTGAATATATACCATATTTGTGTTTACGGGTCTGGGTTACCTCACTCTCGATTATTTTTTTTTCTAGTTACATCAATTTGTCTGCAAATATCATGATGTCAGCTTTTTAAAGTTGAGTAATACTCCATTGTGTGCATGTACCACATTTTGTTTATCTGTTCTTCTGTTGAGGGATATCTAGATTGTTTCCCAGTTTCTGGCTATTATGAATATAGCTGCAGTGAACTTGGTTAAGCAAGTATCCTGTGGCAAAATGGATCATCTTTTGTGTGTATGTCTAATAGTGGTATAGCTGAGTCTCGAGGTAGATGGATTCTCTCTCTCTCTCCTTTGGTTTGAGGAACTGCCATATGGATTTTCATAGTGACTTTACAAGAGTGCACTCCCACCAGGAATAGTCCTCCCCTTGCTCCACATCTTCAACAGTATGAACTGTCACTTATGTGATTGATCTTAGCCATTCTAGATACTTAGACGGGTGTAAGAGTAATCTCAAAGTAGGTTTGATTTGCATTTCCTGCCTAAAGATGTTGAGCATTTATTATTATTAATTATTATTATTTACAATTTATTCACTTTGTATTCCAATTGTAGCCCCCTCCCTAATCTCCTACCAGTCTGCCACCTGCCCTCCCTCTTCCTCTTCTATCCTTTTCCCCTAGTACACTTATAGGGAAAGTCCTCCTCCCCTACTGTCTGACCATGGCCTATCAGGTCCCATCAGGACTGCCTGGATCTTTTTCCTATGTGGGCTGGTTAGCTCACCCCATGAGAGAGAAGTGATCAAAGAGCAGGCAACTAAATTCATGTCAGAGACTGTCTCTTCTCCCATTACTAGGGAACCCACATGGAAACTGAGCTATATGTATGAGCTATATATGAGCAAGGAGTTTGGTCCTCTCTCTGCATGGTCTTTGGTTGATGCATCTGTCTCTGTAGTCCCTCTGGGCCTTGCTTTCTTTGGCTTTGTTAGTCTCCTTGTGGGGCTCCTGTCTCCTTCGGGTATTTCTATATCCCATTTCTTCCACAAGACTTACTTCTCTGTGTCCAAAGTTTGCTGGGAGTCTCTGCATCTGCTTTGATCCCTTGCTGAGTGGAGTCTTTTAGAGGACATCCCTGGTAGGCTCCCACCATATTCCTTCTCTTCTGCTGTTTCTGATGTGTATCCTGTTTGACCTTCTGTATCAGAATTAAGCATCTTCCCTAGGGTCCCCCTTGTTGTTTAGCTTCTTTAGGTCAATATATTCTAGTATGTTTATCCTATATTATATTGCTAATACCCACTTATAAATGAGTATATACCACACACGTCTTTCTGCTTCTGGGTCATCTCACTCAGGATGATCTTTCCTATGTCCATCTATTTCCCTATAAATCTCATAATTTCCTAGTTTTTGGTTGCTGAATGGTATTACATTGTGTATATGTACCACAATTTCTGTATCCGTTCTTTGGTTGAGAGACATCTAAGTTATTTCCAGATTCTGGCTATTATGAACAAAGCCACTATGACCAGAACATTTCTTTAAGTGTTTCTCAGCTATCTGAGATTCCTTTATTGAGAAGTTTCTGTCTAGAACTGTACCTCATTCTTTAATTGCATTATTTGGTTTTCTTTTCTTTTTTTTTTTTTGATATCTAGTTTCTTGAGTTCTTTATTTGGTTAAATAATTGTTCTTTATCAGATATGGAGTTGGTAAAAATCTTTCCCATTCTGTAGGCTGCTGCTTTATCTGATTGACGTTGTCCTCTGCCTTAGAGAAGCTTTTTGGTTTCATGAGGTCTAAAATCAATTGTTGATTTTAGAGCCTGTGCTATCTTTAGGTGTTCTGTTCAAAATGTCTTCTCCTATGCCAATACGTTTAAGACTAGTACTCACTTTCTCTTCTATCATGTGTCGTGTATCTGGTTTTATATTGAAGTCTTTAATCTCCTTGGACTTGAGTTTTGTGCAAGGTGACAAATTTATTTATATTCTTCTACATGCAGACATCCAGTTTGACCAGTTTGCAGACATCCAGCTGTTGCCATTTGTTGAAGATGCTTTGTGTGTGTGTGTGTGTGTGTGTGTGTGTGTGTGTGTGTTTCTGGCTTTTTAAAAAAATCAGGTCTCTATATGTGTTTGAATTTATGTCTGGGTCTTCAGTTCAATTCCACTGATCAATGTGTCTATTTTTATGCCAAACCCATGAGGTTTTTACTACTATTGTTCTGTAGTATAACTTGAAATCAAGGATGATAATACCTCCAACAGTTCTTGTATTGTTCTGGATTATTTTAGATATCCTTTAAAACAATTTTTAAATAAAACTAATAGGCTTAGTGATGTTTGCTTGTTGGTTTTAATATCAGTAGGCAAGCTTAAAACAACAATAAAATGATTTTGAATTCCCAGGTTAAGAACCACATAAAAGACCTAAAACAAAAATCCCAGAACCCTTCCTGTGTTGGTCATATAATGAATCAGAAAGTAAACTGAACACCCAGCCTTACCTCGTATCACCTGATGAGCAGAGTAGCTGGGAATAAACTGAAACCTAAAAATTGGAAATGGGTTTTGTGAGGAGACTTTGACAAAGGTAGGTACACTATGTTCCTGAATTCTCATGAGACTTCAGCAAAATAAGCTTCCCCACTCTAGAAGCAGTAACTTTTCATATCCATCTGAGGAAATAAAATCTCGCGTTGTGTGAGAAGCTGTTGCCATGCTAGCTAACGTTATCATCTCAGGAACAACTTTTCCACTTCTCTCTGCCTCTCTACATTCCTATAACTTCAAGTTATTCCTGTAAAGTGGTTAAAGTTCAACAGGGTCAGTGTGTAGCCCATGAAGAGGTGCTGTGCCCCACGAAAGCCACTTGTATTCTTTAAGAGATACAGATAAATTAGCATTAAGAAGTGGAGTCCTGTTGGAATAGAGACTGAAGAGTTTGGCAGGACATCTGGAACTAAGCAGTGAGTCACGAGGGTTTTTGAGCCATATGCTGTGATGTCATGGGTGATAAAGGTGAGATCTGGGAAAGAAAGGAGGCAAACTGAAGAGAATCTCCCATCTTGGAGGATCCACACAGCAGCCTGAGTAGAATGCTGACAGAAGTGAGGTTGTGAAAAGGAGTGAAGGAGAAAAAGAAGCATGTTACTAACAGATGATAATGTTTTCTCCTTTTATAGATGTAGGTTCCATTTCTCTATCAGATATGTAAAAATGACAGCATGGCTGCTAAATCTGTACAACTATTCTCAGTTCTTTTCACTCACCTTAAAACTGATTCTTTTAAGAATTTGGAGTTTGTAACCACATTGAACAAAGTTTTAGTCACTATTTCTTTCATGCAAGGGAAACTTGAAGTAATGAAATGAACACTATAGAGGATTTAATCATAAATTTGTTTAGGAATTATTAATTTAAAGAAAGACATATTTAGTTACAGAACTGACTCCAACATGACGGGGAAATAGTATTCTAACCAGACACTGGGAACTGTGAGGAAAGAAATAAATTCTGTGCCACAGCTGAAGTTTGGTGCTGCTGAGAAACTGTGTGCTAATGTTTATTCTCCAAGATTGACCTTCAATGAGGGCCAATTCTTACCACGAAAAGAGACAACTGTGACTTAAATCGGTCATTTAGGCCCATCAAACTACTCTAAGAGGCAGCTCAAGGGAGCAGCGCAGGATCGTAGTCACCATCGAGTCCCTGTCTGCCATTAAGTGTCCTGTGCTCTATCAGGAAAGATATAGGTGGGCAAGATAGACCTGAGACGAGTAACCAGAAAGAACAAAGCTGATTCCGAAAGGAACATTGTTGCTCTCATCCATTCTAAGCGAGGGTGAGGAAGGAAACTAATGTTTTACCTGGCAGTTTTTCTGTTAAACTGAACCAAGAGATAAATAGTTTGGGTCCTTTGGTTCAGGAAATGCTTCAGGGACCATATAGTTTTATAACCATTTCAAGATGCAGTCTAAAGTTTTCATAGCCACTTTCTACTTTACAGGTGTTCAAGGCTGAAGTGACTCTAGAGGTCATCACCCTGCCTGAAGGTAAAATAGACTCAAGTTTTCCTAGAGTTAAAGAGAAAGAGAGGGGTGGAGAGATTCAGGAAATCTCTTTTCTGTACCAGCACCCTCATTATTTTAGCCACAAAGTGCCATTGGGCTTTAAAGCCTAAAATACTAATCCTTAAATACAGAGAACATTCCTCAGTAGAAATGGGTAGTCTCAAATTTTCCATAGGATCATCATTGGCAGGGCCCATATTTGTCTTACTGTTTGAGTATTTCCGTGTCTTTGTACTAGCTGATATTCAGAGCCAAATTTCAAACCCAGTTTTATACCTTTAACAAAAATAAAAACCAAAAGGACCCAATTGCTTAGCAATAATAATAATAATAATAATAATAATAATAATAATACAGACTTAAAACTGCAAAGCTCATTGTACTGAGGGAAAGATGTCCTGATACTGGTAGCTATCTAAAGGAATGCTTGATTGTTGCAACAGAATGAGAAAAGAACTGTTTCCTATTAACTCTAACAGCAGGGTTTGTTATCATTTAAGTACACGCTCTAATACACTTAGTGTTTTGTGCTACATTTAACAAGATTAAGTGAACACACACTGCTTCAACTCAAATTTTCATCGGAAATCAGAGGCAAGGCTCATTTCTTGCCAAAACATCCTCTCGTGGCTCATTCTTAGAGCAAATTTTATATAAGCAAATCTGTTTACCCAGGTGTGCCATTGATCAGGGAAAGGATTTTCCTTACAGGTAACTTTTTTTGTTTACTGAACTTTAAAACTCTATCTGGAAAACTATAAAATAGATAGACTTATCAAAGAAGTGCTTGTGAGGATTATGAGTTGTAACAACATGAAAATGCCACTGCGAATCCAGCAAAGAATTACAAGAAATTCAAAAAGATTAGCACTGACAGTTCTTACATGGTTTCATTGCAATAAATAATTAGGGTTGGACAAGTAGCAGATACTAGGTACTCTGTCAGAAAGACCCAATGTCTCATGTTTATCTCTCTTACTTGGAAACAAGAACCTCATGCAAACTTCACAAACTATGTGATCACTACTAAGGACGATGGTATTAAAAATGCTAACCTTTTCTTCTGTCCTAGGCAAAAATATTCCTTTCAAAGTCGGTTGCAATTTTCACATAAGTTACTTCTTGAATTATATGGTGAGTGTATTTGTGAATCTAGACAAATAGGTTTTATTAGACATTTCTAATTTTTTCTACTTGCAGTACTGCAGTTATTTAGAGCTTATATTTTATGACTTCTTATGCTCTCAAGTAACAAATTATTACTGTATATCTATGAAATAAAAATGTGATTTGGGGCTGGGTAGATAGCACAGAAAATAAAGTGTTTGCCTACAAACATGAGGATCTGAGTTCAACAATCAGCATGAGTTAAGAATACATAGGTGTCCCAGCACTGAAGCAGGTAGATACCTGGGCTCTTTTTCTCCCCTTCCTCGCCTACATGGTGATATCCACGTTAATGAGAGACATTTTCCTAATAATCAAGATGAGTGCTGATGAAGGAATGATATCCAAGTTTGATCTGTGCCTCCATATGTATGCATACATCTGTATCCAACCTGTACACACACACACAAACACACACACACACACACACACACACACATGCATGCACGCACGTACACTCCATCACTCACATACAAATGCTTCTACACTACATTTGTCTCTTAAGTGCTTTAAAAATCTGCACTTATTTGTGTATCATATACTTGAAGAGTCTTATTTCCAGCTGACTATAGTTCTTTTGAAAGAACTCAAATTGTTTGCACCCCTTTATTAATTATCAACAATCAGTGACATGATTTTACAGGCTCATGTTTTTTCTCTTGTTCTTAGCAGAATGGTTCTCTCCAATTATGTTTATGCTTAGTGTTCTGTCTTGTGAATCTATTGTCTAACATGACAAGGAGACTTTTGCAACTCTCATTTAGAATATGAACCTTGCAACGGGGATAATATTGCATTTCTAGAGAGGGTCCAATCTAAGCATGTAAACCCTTAAGTCATTTCTCCTCTCTCCCACATTTGGTTCTTGAGGAACAGGAAAACAGGAATGTCAAAGAAATGCAATGTGAGACTCCCAGTAACCACCTTGAGGGATTCAGGGAACAAAAACAACATTTTGTTGTTGTTGTTGTTGGAGAAAAAGAGTCTCTCCCAATCCTTTAAAACATAACACCAATTCCTAACTCTTTGGTCTTAAGCCAATAGACCAAAGTTCAAATTCTGACCTTCAGAATCCACATAACCTTTTATAACCAATACTATTATATTCATGTGGCAGCAATATAAAATTAACACACAGCCTTAATAACATGCTATTTTTAATTGCTCTCTCTCAGGGACCACTTGGAAGATTTTTCTCCTGATTCACTTTTCTCTATATATATTATAGATTTTGAGGAACCGTTAGAAGCATGAATTGTATAATTCATAATTTCGTGCTTCTGGCTTGACGGCTGGAACTCAAATTGTGATTTACATCTGGTCATGCTGAGACTTCTCTATTCATTTTCTATTCAGCTTCACCAGCTTTTCCAGATGTTTCCCTGAATCGCTTATTTCTCCTCACCTCATTTTTTTCAGAGGTACTTATGTTAGAGCTTAATATTTTATTAGATATTTTCAAGTTGTCATAAATCCTTCATGAGCTAGAAAAATAAAAGTTAGATCATTTTGAATGTGCATGATACATGCACAGAAAGATGCACCCCCCTCATTCTGTACAGCCACCCAGTCTCACACCATGTGTCCAGGCTTTAGGTATGTTTATGTCCATCCAAAAGTCAGCATATTCTGAAAAGTGAGGAAGGGATAATGTTTTACAATTTTGCAAGAGCTATCAATGTTTCCCGCCTTTTTTTTTTTTTTTTTTTTTTTTTTTTTTTGCTAGTACCATTTTCTAGATTGCTTTCAAGTTAAGCCATTTTGTTTCAAAAAATCGTTTATAAAAGCAGCATAATTTCATAACATGGGAGAATGTTTTCCTTTTGACTTAGAATATTTCAAAGGAGGCTGAGCCAATGCTGCATTTTCTCTTGTTACAGACAGCTTCAGAGAACAGGGAATTCAAACTGGAAGGCCGTATACACCAAGAGTGGAACTTGTTACCTCCCAACAATGCTCAAAAGGTTATTCCAATTCAAGCATAGAAACAGAACACTCACACTTATCTCCAATGCCTTTATGCTAGCCAAATATTTTGATACAGTGATTTGTAAAATGAATTATTAATTTCATTAAATTATTAAACTATCAAAGAAAATATCAATAGCATTTCATTATGGAATTTATTGTAAATAATAACAGCAAATAATGACCTAAACACATTCAGAAATCAATGCAGTGTTTCAGATATCTTTGAGGAAGCCCTTGCTCTTTAGCCTCTTCAGAACTAGGAATTTAGAAACCCTCTCAGTTTGGTTTAAGTGACAAAAAAATGCTGCTGTTTAGGAAGTGACACACCTCACAGGAAAACATGGCTTGTGCATTGGCCTCCAAAACCGTTACTGCTGTCACCTGAGCACTGGAATCTACTACTCGGAAGAAAAACAAATATCGCAAACTTAAAGATATGTTGGTCATTTACCAGTTTACAAAACAACCAAACAAAAGTACTATAGAGCTTACCCATAGACTCCTCCCTCCAGGAGAGGTGTGAAATGTCACCCAGACATGTCTGCCCCAGCTACATCTATCTGTCCTCGTAATGAAATATTTGTAAGGGGACTGGTGAATTATCAAATGTTCATATATCTCTTTTTGAAATTATAACAAAGGATAAAATAATACTATACAATCTTTAATATATATATTATATATAATTATATATAATATATTTATTATATATTTATTATAATTATATTATATATAATTATATATATAATATATTTATTATTATATTATATCATTATACTATATTATAATATTAAGATGTAACATCTCTGCTATATATATTAGCGATTTTATAGTATTCTTGTATATATATTTTATATAGATATTATATGTGTATCTATAACATATATGTATATATACATATATACATATATATACATATATATACATATATATGTTAAAGATTGACCACTTAGGAGAAGGATAAAATTGGAAAAGAAAGGATGGCACACTGTACTCTTAGAACAATGGTTGATCTGTGAAGATCAACCAAACAGTAATAATCCATTGTTAAGATACATCTTCTAGGATAAAGAATATAAACAAAACATATACACTGTTTTGTTTCTGTTTTTGAGACAGAGATTCTGTAGTCCAGGCTGGCCTATAACCTCAGTTGCTGGTTCTGGAATCACAGATACACACCAGTGTACCACACTAAACATTTAAAGAAAAGAAGCTTTGAAAAGCTTTCTTATTGACTCACCCTGGCCTAAGCTACAGATATAAAATTAATGTTCACAAACTTTACTCTCCATGTCTCTGAAATTCTTTTTTAATTTTTTATTTAACTTTTATTAATTACACTTTATTCATTTTGTATCCCCCCATAAGCCCCTCCCACCTCCCCTCCCAGTCCCACCCCCCCTTTTCTGCATGCATGCCCCTCCCCAAGTCCACTGATAGGGGAGGTCCTAGTCTTTGAAATTTTGAGACCTCCAAGAAACAGTGTTATAATTGAGCTCAAAATATGAACTACACTTTTTTGTACATTCTGAAAAAGATTCCAATTTGTTGTTGCATATGAATTAATTTATTTCCGGTGTTCCAGAATTCAGCAAATGTTTAAAAATTGGCAAACTGTTTTCCCACAGACCCGTGTGAGGTCAGTAATGGTAATGCCTCAACTTAAAGTTGAGAAAAACTGAGGCCCAGAGAAAGGCTCACAGCAGGGACACTCTTCCTGCCTAAGTCTCTAGCCCACCCACGGTGATTTCTTTTCCCACAGAATGAACCACGCATGACAGACTTGGGCTGAGGGTATCCTTCTATCCTTACTGGTTCTTATCCATACAAAGAGAAGCTAAAGGAGCCCTGCTTCCCAACACCTTTATCAGGCCTTGACTTGTGTCTTCTCATTTGATATATTTGACAAAATCAATGTGATTCTACCTCTATTAATGTGAGTGTCATAAATGTTTCAGAAGAGGGTTTGCAAATATCAGCCCCAACATGGATTAATCATAGACAAAGTTTAAGACAACAGGTCTTCTCTATTGTCCTTACAAATAGTTTCTTCTACAGCTGTCCTTGACTGACCTCTGGGAAACTGTATCCTTAAAGCATCCTCTTCAGTCACTATTTGACAAATTGGATTCATTGGGTCAGTATTGTTTAAACTTAAATGTGATTAATTGCACTCTATATATAAGCACAGTGATATCTGTAACTAATATCTAAACCTAATTATACTTAAAATCTGCTTATTTTTGAAACACTTGAATTTTTGTAGATGATAGAGAGAATAGCTGCTACAGAATTATTTCAGTGACTGCAACAGATAATCATGTTGTCATGATCTGAGAGGAATCCAGTATAGCCTGTGTAAGTCTGGTTGGAATAAAACCTGTGCCTAACTTCTGTGGCTTCTTTCTTCTTTCTCTCTTTTTCTTCCTTCCTTCCTTCCTTCCTTCCTTCCTTCCTTCCTTCCTTCCTTCCTTCCTTCCTTCCTTTCTTTCTTTCTCTCTCTTTCTTTCTTTCTTTCTTCCTTCTTTCCTTCCTTCCTTCCTTCTTCCTCCTCCTCCTCCTCCTCCTTCTTTCTTTCTTGTCACTTAGCTGTAATTAGTCTTGGCTGAGGGATTGCCCGAGAGCTAAATTCTTCAACTCCCATTTTTATCATTGAACCTGAAGATAATCCTAGGACAGTTTTAGTTATTTGTGAATTATTATAAGAAAATACCACGATGAAGGCAACCTGAATCAGAAACTTACTTGGTGGTTACAGTTCAAAGGATCAGCGTACATGACCATCATGGCAGAGAAGTAGAAAGAGGCAAGGATACATGGGAACTGAGTAGTATCTGAGAGGTTTCATCTTGGTCCACAAGCATAAGGCAGAGGGAGATAACTGCGAATAGGGTGGACTTTTAAAATATCAAAGTCATTTTGTTCCACCTCATGTAAGACATCTCCTCCAACATGGTCACACCTCCTAATCCTACTGTCCGGGGACCAAGTATCAGAACATATTAGCCTGTGGGGCCAGTCTCATTCTAATGAGGACTAACATGTGTGAATCTTTTTCCCTGTTTTCTCTAAAGTACATCTTATGTGATTTTTAAGATCCAAAACTGTCAGATTTCTTAGCAAAAAGGTGAAATACAAATAAATTATATTCAAATGATCTGGACATATGTTAAGACATAAAAATGCACTGGTCTAGGTTGGTTCCAACATCCAAATATATTTTTAATTTATTATTTATTATTTATTATAATTTATTCACTTTGTAGCTCAGCTGTGGCGCCCTCCCTCATTTCCTCTCAATCCTGCCTTCCCTCCTTCTTCTTCCCATGTCCCTCCCCTGATAGGGGAGGTCCTCCTCTGATTCTTTCTGACTCTAGCCTATCAGGTTTCCTCAGGACTGGCTCTATCATCTTCCTCTGTGGCCTGGCAAGGCTGCACCACCCCCAGGGGGAAGATCAGAGAGCCTGCCAATGAGTTCATGCCAGAGACAGCACCTACTCCCCTTACTAGGGACCCCACTTAGAGACTAAGTCTATGGGCTAATTCTGAGCAGAGCAGTTAGGTCCTCTCCATGTGTGGTCCTTGGTTGGGGTATAGATAGACCTGGAGGGGACAGGAACTCCAAAATGAGACCAACAGATCCAAAAAAACACTGGAGACTCTGCAACTAACTGTTAATAGATAAGTACAATCAAATGGACATTCTTTTTTTAATTTTTTATTAATTACACTTTATTCATTTTGTATCCTCCATAAGCCCCTCCTTCCTCCCCTCCCGATCCCACCCTCCCTCCCCTTTCTGCATGCATGCCCCTCCCTCCCCAAGTTCACTGATAGGGGAGGTTCTCCTCTCCTTTCTGATCTTAGTCTATCAGTTCTCATCAAAAGTGGCTAAAAAATTCTGGACTATACCGAATGGCTTCCATCATGAAAGATAACACTCCATAAGCCTATTTTCTAATAGCTTAGGTTCCATTTTTCTGCTGTCATGTAGAGCTACATTCTTTACCATGTAGATCTGCTTGGCACATTGACTTGATACAGTAGAATGCTTTTCTGGACATTTGCATCTAGTGAATTGGCATAACATTTCTCTTACATAAACTCAGTTTCAGTTCTAAATATAAAATTATGTCTGCAGAAGTAGTCATGTATATTGTAAAATACCATATACTATAATGCAGCATCATTACTTAGATTGTATTTATTTACATTTCTTTCCCACTCTTTGTCTCTCTTTGTTAACCCATGTTGTGATTATAACATATGTTAATTATCTACATTATAGTACCTGGAATTCATTTCAAGGCCTTGCACATTTAAGGCACATTCTTCACCTCTAAGTTATATTTTCAGCCTTCAGTTTTCCAAACAGGATCTCACTATTTATCTTGGGCTTTTCTTACACTTGTAGCCCAGGTTTTTGGGCTCACACTTGTTATCATTCAGCCTCTGCTTCTGGAGCACAGGGATTATCCATCACCAAGGTTTATTACCCTTATATTCTAGGAGGTGGTGTAGTGTCTTTCAACTGGCCTATAGTTACCAGGACACATTTAAAGAAAAAAACGGGCATGTGGTTTTTAAGGATGTAAAAACTGAAGTGAATCCATCTTGGAACCTCCTACATAAAATGAAATTTAAATGCATGTCTTCTCATGCTGTAGTATGCAGCAGCAAATTGCTTGCACTTTGTTTTTGTGCCAAAAACGTCAGAGAACATTCTGCACATCATTTGAACAGAGGTCTTGGTCATCAATATACGCAAGTGTGGGCTGCATTGCCCTTGCCAAAGTCACAGGAAATGCAGCTATGGAAATCATGTTTTCAAATTTCAATGACAAAATGATTCCCAGAGGTCAAGAATTAATTTTTAAAGCTTACTCTTTTTTTTGTTCTATTTTATTCTGTGTTTTCCTAGAATGTGACATCAAATCAATGGATTTCTCACTATTGAAAATCCCTTTAAAATTTAGATGATCAAGAGCAACAAAAGTGATTGTTTCCAAGATATGACCATACTCTTGGAAAATGAATAATGGTTATAACTACCACCCCTCCCTTTATCAGGAAGCAATATATATATATATATATAATTGTCAGGGAGCAATAAACATCTATAGTTGGGACAGTAAAAGACTGTTTTTGAATACTTTCCCTAGTTTCTAAAAATAACAGTAGCATTCAACCGCAATTATTAAATGAAGCAGACAATGACTGTTCACTGGGTGTCTCTGAGTGAAGAAGCTTTGATGAGATTAGCCAGGTATAAGGCTGTATGCAAATTCAATAGATGTATATATAGATGGAATATAGAATAGATGTATATAATAGATGGAAATATATAATACATGTGCACACACACATACATATATACACATACTCACACAGACTATGAGCATATGCACATCTTTGGAATAGCATATCCTTCAAGCAAAGAATATAAATCAACTTTCTTCAGACATGTAATGGGTTATTAAAGATTTCATGATTTCCACTAAGCAAGATGATTTTCTAAAAGGTTCCCCCAAAGTAGAGTTGAATCAGGAAAGTGCTACTGTGAATTAACATCATATCACTTGTCTATGAGGAAAGATTTGTGTGCTCTTCCTCCAAAGTATGGGGACTGAGCAAGTCTTTGCGTAAGATCCTTCTCTCCCTACCTCTTTTTAAGAGCACATACTGAAGAGTTATTTGTAATGAAGGCTAAACTTTCTATTTTGTACAACTAATTAAATGCATATCACAGACCTGGATAAAAGGCAATCACACCAGCATCACCGCTCTGCATTTTCTCTAGTTTAAAATGCTTTAAGAACACGGGTCTTTAAAGTGATCATATTAATCTTTGTGCTCTTGAAAGTATCTAGGCATTTTCTCTAAGGCAGATTTTGTAAACAGGTTTATTTATTGAAGTAACATGGCAATTTGTGTGATAATGTGGGGAAAATGCAGTATATAATTCTATAAATGTAGAAGCCACTCTATGATGAATGAGGTTGTTCACAGATTGGTTTGCTCCTATTTATTTTGACTTACTATGCTGGCATTACTATTTCCCGGGAACTTTTGTCCTTTAAACTGTATCTAGGAAAGCCAGAGAACAAAAGGAAATATTAACTTGCTGGTGGCTGGAGAAATGGCTCAGTTGCTAAGAGCACTTATTGCTCATCCCGAGCACTTGGGTTCTTCAGCTTGCAGCACAGGCACAAACATACTGACTCACAACCACCTGTAACTCTATTTCCAGGGGATTCATAACCTTCTTCTGACTTCTATGGGCATCAGGCATGCATTTGGTACATATTTAAAGATGCAGGCAAAAAACATACATAAAATAAAATAAATTAATGTAAAGATAATTAGAAAAAAACATATTCATCTCTTTACTTCTGCAATTAAATAATAGAAAACCAATTTTTGCTTTATAGTACTAAAAGTTATATATGATAAAAAGATCTTTATCCTATTTTCTAGTCTATAAACTTTCAGTGGTATGATTTGGAGATATTTTATCCACCTATTTTATGGGAGAAATAACTCACAATTTATTAAAAAAAAACAAAAACATTCATCAAGAAATAGTGATCAAGTTTAATGGCATGTGTTTGTAATACTGGTAGTGTGCAATCTTTGAGAACAATGGAGACTCACTGAGCCTTACCATGAGCTTCCGCAGGTGAGCTTATTTGCAGTAGCTTCTGTGTTAAATGATCAAGGTCAAAAAAGCTGCCCCTAGCCAGTGGCTTCTGTGTTCTTCATTGCATGATCAAGAAGAATAAAGAAATAGGACAAGGACTGGGAAAAGAATGTAGATTTGTTAAAGAAAAGTGCGAAAGAGTACCAAGACTAGGAAGCATTTTAAGGGACACTCTCTAATAGTGTTTCATGAGATGGAAGAAACTGGATTAAAAAAAATGAAATAATCTTCAATGAGATTAGTCCTTCTCTGGGTACCTCAGAGTCCGAGGAGAGTAAGGAGCCTGAATATCTTACACATGTTCCTTTGACCAAATCAGAAATGTGATCATGCATTGATCACCCAATCAGTGATTAGTCATGTAAAATAGTCACCGTCATCCCTTCTCTGTCCTGACACCTTTTCCTTATTTTGTGGATGACCTTACTTTTGTCTCCCAGGCTATGTTAGGAGCTCATGAAACACGATACCCACCACACCCATAATTCCTACACAGAGTTAATTCCTCTTGTGTCACTTGAATTCAGAAGATAGAAGCAGGAGAATCATGAATTCAAAGACAACCAGGAAACACAAAATAAACTATAATTACTCATTTTGAAAGATCCTAAAGTATGAAATAACATATGCCATATGATTTTGTAAAATGGTCACCAGGAAAGTTTGAGCCTCAGAAGTAGTTCCCTAAGCGTTTCTATCTAGTATGATTCCTAAAGGTGGACGGGCCAATCCAAAACCTCCCAAAGCCTGATGACCTCACTCATAAGAAGTAGAAAACCGAGGCTGATGAGTTGGTTCAGTGGTTAAGAACACTGGCTACTCTTCCAGAGGTTCTGGATTCAATTCCCAGCAAGCACATGGTGGTTCTCTATAGAAGGATCTGATGCCCTCTTCTGGCATGCAGGTACATGCAGACAGAACACACACACACACACACGTGCATATATGTATATACATATATATGAAATATATGTATATATATGTATGTATATATATATATATATGAAATAGGAAACCACTGGTGAATTGTTTTGTAGAACTTTGTTTTCAGGATATTCTGAGTGTTGTAATCCTTTTGTTCTTTAGAGAAAGGGTCCTACTATGTAAACAAGGCTGACCTTAGTCTTTATTCTTATATTTTTCTACTTTTCTTTTTAATTTACAAAAAAAAATCATCATTCAAATAGTTAACCCTTTTATGTTAGACTTTCAAATGCCAGGAGAAATTAGGCAGCTCCATCAACTCAACATCATTTTGATGACAGCATTTGCTAATCTGAGTCTTAGACATATTAATGCTAAACCATTATCAAGGAAGGAAATCTATAAATTACACTTGTGTATCTATCTCACAATATATTAAGCATATCTGTTTCAAACAACCTGTATTTTTCCCACCATTATTAGATCATGTTAGTAGAGATAAGCATTGTTTTGATTATCTACCAGAATTAATTTGCATAGCTTATTTTACACTAAATTATTTGTTAAATCGTAACAATTAATGTTTATGAATGTCCAAAGGTAGATATGAAGTCAAAGGTTTTTGACATGTTACAGTTTTCTGACAGCAATTAGGAACCAGTGCTGATTAGCTGCATGGAGTCTAAGACTCAATTTTACTTCTGTATTTTATGGTCAAATGAACTTTAACAGGGATTGTACAGTTTGCCCTGCTTTTTCAATGGGTTTTGTGAGAGTAACTCTTTTCCTGTCTTCAGAAACACGGCTCAAAGCAAAGCTCATATAATAAATACAAATTAGATGACTAGTCCCTGGTGACAAGCTTTTGAGGTTCAAATTTGTTTGATGATTAGCGGCTTGTTTAAGGTTAAGAGCAAAGAGTCCTGACTGCCTCATTTTCCTTTAATATTAAATGTTTTTTATACAGTTTGACCCTTTAAATATATTTATAGTTTGAACACTATAATTTTAAATGAAAATCATATAGTTTAAATGTATACATAAGTTTATAAGGGTAAAAGAAAGTGAAATGGTTCATCCACTAGAGTATACACTCAAAAACAGAACAGTAACCCCAAATGTCAAAATTCTTTTTCTGTTCTTACATTTTGCTACAAATAGTAACTTCATAGATTGTTGTTGTCAGATCATTAAAATGTATACTATTAGATACTAGATTTACATTTGGAAACAACTTTCAGATTAAAGTTAGAAGAATTCTTTTTAACTTCCCTGAACTATCTTGAAGTGTTTAAAACAATTATTTTCCAGAATGCCATCTGACATGTGTGAGCATTAATGTTGTGCCTCAGAAAGTTCAAAAAAAAAAAAAAACTGTAGGAAAAAGGATTTTTCCATTTATTCTGATGTCCCATGGATACTGTGCCAATTAGCAAGTGTGAATATTGATGGTAAGTGTTGATCTAGTCCCTAATTTAATCTGTTGGATGGACAGCAGAGCCTGAACTGATGACAAGCTGCCTTACGGTAGAAACCACTGACAAGGCAAATTTAAGGGCTTGTCAGAAGTACTCAGGGATAGATGAAGTTATCACAGTAACAGAAGTCCTCATGGGATCATGTACCTCGGTGGAACTCAATAATCAACTGCAAATGTCATGCTAGCTAACAAAATTAAAACATTTCCTTGAAATGAGAAAATAATAAAACAGAAACTCTAATTGGATACAAAATTTTCTTCAGACCCTGAATGATATTAATTGGCCTTTCTGGATAGTTTTCATATTTCCTAAATTAGATTTCTTTTAATTAAAGACAGCATTTGTATGTCATGAAGATCCTTTTATTTATCTTCCTTAATATTAACTCAGGTTTTTTTTAAGAAAAAAATCACTATCTCATTATTTTTAAGCAGATCTCTTTAAAAAAGTAGTGATTGTTTTCATTCACTAAATGAGCTTTATGCTAAAAGACAAAGCAGTGACTAAATGGACTTAAAATATTTAACAAAAATATTTCTAAGCAGTTATTAATATTTATTAGAGAAGACAGGAAATACAGAATTACTTTATGTTATGATGTAATTTGAACCCCATTCACAACAAGTAGTTATGTAGATCTTGTAGACAACAACAGGAAAGGTTGAGAAAGTTTCTACACCATGATCTTGAAAAGCAACCACTCCTATGAAATGACCAAAAGCAAAATTCCTGACAGTGACAGGCAGCCGGGAGTACAATACTCTGAATTCATTTCCTAAGACAGGAAGAACAATAACAGAAAATAATGATTATTTAATGAACTCTCCCATCTTATTGGTTATAGAAAAGGAAAGGGAAATTGAAGTTGCATACAAAAGGACTCAATATTGCAAGAAAAATTATAGTTAGTGCTTATCCACAGGCTTGACAATTACTTTCACAATTACAGTCCATAAAAACATACTTCCTGTAAGAATGACCAATTTGAAAAGGAATTTAAATGGCACATTCGAGAGCCTTGTCTGTTTTAAGAAAATAGGGAGAGAACATTTTTTTTTTTTTTTGGTTTTTTTTTTGTTTTGTTTTTTTCTCCAGCAGAGTAGGATGCAGGAAAAAAAAAAAAAAAAAAAAAAAAAAAAAAAAAAAAAAAAAAAAAAACAGCCTAAAAAGTTGATGGCCCCACCTCGTGAAGGTCCCACCTCATGAGGAGTCTTCATGAGACCCCACCCCATGAAGGAGTCTAAAAGGTGCTCCATTCTCTGTTTGAGTGAAAGCATAAGAACTTCAGTCTCCATGACCCCTGCTACTTGGGGTTTCAGCTAGAGTCACTCCCATATCCTCCCAGGAGCCTAGCCTGTAAGCCCAGCCTCACATAGCTTTTCACAAAGATGCCTCTAACCACACTTTCTCTTCACTCTGCAAGCCCTCATTCCTCCTGCCCCCATGCTTCCCACATCTGATCCCTACCCTCACTTCCACTGACCATGCTATCCAGCTCAGGAGGAAGAAGAGGAAGTCACCTGCTCTTGTCAGGCTGCCGGAAATTCTAGTTCAGCCATCATGGGCTCCCTGCTGCAAGCTGAAACTGTTCCCCATGACTAACCAGCTCACCCAGGCACAAAACAGCCAAACAGCTTTCCAACTACTTAAACTTGGCCAAAGCACAGGGCGGATTCTTCAACAGAGTTTAATTTTAAAATGTGCAGGGGAGAGTTCCCCACTCTCCACAACCTCTCTAGCATGTGTTGTCACTTGTACAACCACTTTGGAAGTCAATCTGGTGCTTTCTCAGAAAATTAGGAATAGTGATACCTCAAGATCCAGCCATACCACTCCTAGGCATATATCCAAAATATATTCAAGTACACAAGGACATATGCTCAACCATGTTCATAGCAGCTTTATTCGTAATAGCCAGAATCTGGAAACAACATAGATATCTCTCTACCAAGGAAAGGATAAAGAAATTGTGGTACATTTACACAAAGGATTGCTACTCAGCCATTAAGAACAAGGAAATCATGAAATTTGCAGGCAAATGGATGGAACTAGAAAAAAATCATCCTGAGTGAGGTAACCCAGAAGCAGAAAGGCACACATGGAATATACTCACTTATAGGTAGATATTAGCCATATATATATATATATATATATATATATCCATATAATATATATATTATAATGCTACTAAAAGCTATAGTCCTAGAAAAGCAAAACAACAAGGAGGACCTTTAGGGAAGAGACTTAACTCTCATTCAGAAGGTAAACCAGGATAGACACCTGGAAGCCAAAGAAGAGAGGGAACAGGAAGGGAACCTACCATCAATGTCCTCTAAAAGACTCCACCCAGCAGGGGATCAAAGCAAATGCAGAGACTCAAGCTTTGGAATGAGCACAGGGAGTCTGATGTAAGCTGTGGGAGATAGGAAAATGTGAAGGGAACAGGAGTGAACTACACAAGGAGACCAACAAAGCCAAAAATCTGAGTCCACAGGGCATCCCACAGAGATTGAAATATCAACCAAGGAGAGAACCTAGACCCCCTGTTCAGATGTATCCAATGGGCAGCTCAGTCCATGTGGATTCCCTAATAATGGGAACAGGGCCAGTCACTGGCATGAACTCGGTTGCCTACCCTTTGATCAATCCCTCCTGGCAATGTGTCCTAACTAAGCCACAGATAAATAGGATACAGACAGTCCTGATGAGACCTGACAGGCTATGGTCAGATAGTAGGGGAAGAGGACCTCCCTTATTTGTGAACTAGGGGAGGGACAAGGGAGGGTTGGGAGAAGGAAGGAGGGTGTGACCATAAAAAGATGAGGGAGCATGCTACAGCCAGGATACAAAGTGAATAAATTATAATAAATAATAATAAAAACTATGTAGAAGATAATTAATCCCTCCTCCTCCTTCTGCATTAATTTCTCCTATAATGTCATAATGTCAATGGCCATTACACCAACCCCAGACAGAATAGAGGGAGATGCGGCCTAATACCTTATCCTTTCTTCTCTACCTACACACATTAAATGGTGAAAACTAAATTAGAAGATTTGGTAATGTCTCAGAGAGTAAAGTGCCTACCATACAAGCATAAAGACTTGCATTTGATCACCCAAACCCTGATCTCTCCTCCTGTCCCACACAAAAATGGAACATATTTGTAGCTCCAACACTGGTGAGGCGGAGGGAACAGGCTTCCTGGAGCTCATAGCTCGCTTTATCAGTGAGCCCTGGTTTCACTGAGAAACCTGGTTTTAAAAAATTAAGTTGGAGGACCATTGAGAGAGACACAGAAGATGAACTCCAGTCTCTCTATACGTGAACACACATGCATGTACGGATGCTCATGTGAACATAAACATATACCATACACACATAAGTACACAAAAAATAAAACATGGCTTAGATACTTAAAGTTAGTCATCATCCAAATGTATACACTAAAATCTATACCTTGAAGGTCTAATGAACAAACAACTGCTTTCCACTATGACTGAATTGATTACAAAGTTTAATCACATGGTAAGTCAGAAATTTTAAAAATAGGGGATGAAGAAAAGTAAGGAAAGTCAGCATGAAATTTTTTCACCACTCTGTAAAAACAAATAATGGAAATAAATTAGATCACCTAATATTAAATATTAAATACAAATTTTTTCTTAGATCACACAGCACTCGATTCAAAATTCAAAACACATCCAGTGAAATCAAACTATCTCAAAATATCTCCATTCCAATAACATTCTAAAAACATAGACTTAGTTTATATTTGGTAAGATCTAAGAGAGAAAAGTCCATATGCAGGGAACAAGAGAACTACACAGGGAGGAAGCTGCATATAAAACAGGTTGTTTGATTGCAGATTTATTCCTTTTACACCTGTCATGGCTTCAGAGGCACCTTTCTGCAGTTTTATTGAGACTTTCAATGTAGTAATGTTTAGTCCTTGGTCAATACTTGCATCTGTTGAATCTCCACAATCTGAAACTTGAACTCCTTCAAAATTTACACGTTTAGTGTTACAGTATAACATCATACATGGAGATTTCATACTTATCCTCCTGTGATAAGTTCCAGGGTGCAATGAAAATGTTATATAAATGTCTCTTTAGGCTAAATGTATACAGTGTATTAAACATATTATATTTAAACATTTTGGATTTAGACTTAGGTACCATATCTGCAAGATCTCATTCTGAACAGTTCCATGACCTAAAATACCGGTAATCAACCTTTTCAAAAATATGTGTTCATGCTACCTTTTACTAACTTAAGGAAGAATAAATTGTAGAAGAGAACTTTCCCAAGGCACACAACTACTAAACATTAAATCAGTTCAGGATTTCTGGATTCTGTGTGACTACAGACTTAGAAGCAATATTGTCAGTTGCAGAATTCTGTCAAACATATACCTTAGAATTCCTGGCATGAATGCTTTAAATCATTTATCACAGAACGCTATAAAGCTTTCAGTGGACTGCTTCTAGATGAAAATAATAACTATTCAGATGAGTTTCCCCTGGGGTAAATAAAGTGTAAAAGGCCAGAGTACAATCACACAGAACAACATACCCCATTGTTAGTGAGACAAAGGAACCGCTTCGGTACTGTAGGAATCACATGTCCCAAGTAAGCTCTTAAACCAACACAGATGGTGTAGATTTGATCCAGAGCTGTTACATAAGCACATTAGTTTGTAAATGAAATTGTCAAACCTCAATGAGAAATAGCTGTACATCTGTTTAATAATCATCCCTGTACCATTTTTAGGAGTGAGCACTGTAATTATTTTCCTTGAATACAAAGAATTTGGAAATGAACCAACACAGATGCTTTCTGATGTACAGTGAGACTATTATTTTTCTCCTGCTTTCTTACTATTCAATATTTCTTTATTATGCTGAGCCTAAATTTGAACAGGGAAAGTAAATATAAGCCAATATACTAAAAATAGTAATTATCCAAGTTAGTACTGCTATGGAAATAATTCCAACATACAGACGCCATTGCAAATTTGTAACACCGTGCTCTCCTTAAATGATGCCCCTAACTCTTAGTGGAGTAGCCACAGCTTTCATCTTTGGAACCTAATAATTTCTTTATCTCTATCATCCCTGAGATGGAAATATTGGCCAGTAAAATCCTATCACTACCCATCTCACCCACAGCTGCTAGGCCCTCCTCAAGTTAACTCTTCAAATATTTTTTGGTTATTTATTATGTAGCTATCAATCAGAAACATGGTCTAGCAGAGAAAAGTAAATACGACATACTGCTGGAGGATTAGATATACTAGAGGTGACAATTATTTGGATGTAAGGAATGCAAAAATCCTGGCAAGGGGAACAATAGATTTCTTGGTGGATAAAAATAAATGAGATCATTTGGGACCTTTCAGCAGAAGGTGGAATCTCAGCTTAGTGAGATTTCCTTTTGGCACTGTTCTCACAAAGGTGTTATTGAAGGACAGAGAGTCAGTAATCTGACAAGCATATGGAAGTGCTTCTCTACTGCTAGCATGTGGTCCACATCTTAAAAACCAGGAAAGACTTAAACCACATATTGGCTACACTAAGTATTTCAAATGGCAATTGTAAAGTAAATGAAATAAACATAAATGGGGCATTTTAACACAGGTAAGGGTAGCCTATGGATATTACAGAATGGCATTTGTTGAGAAAAGGTATGGGTTGGGAAGATGGGTCATAGGGTAAAGGTCCTGTTCTGCAAGTCTGGATACTAGGTACCCATGTAAAAGCCAGTTGCACATGTGTAATACCATCTCATGGGGGGATGGAGACAGGAAAGCTGGTGGACCAGGCTATCAGAAACAAGAGCTACAGGTTAACTGGGGGACATTGTCTCAATGTGTAAAGTGGAGATCAGACAAGGGAAGATGCCTGACATCAATCTTGATATGCTATATGCAGGTACGCAAACATATGTAACATACATATAGGCCCAAGTGTGTTCTCGCTCTCCCTCTCTCTTGTGCACACACAAGTTGTGTGCCTAAAGTTGGGAGAGTAAGTAGGGACTATTGAATTCTGCAATGTAACTTTGCTTCTTGCCCCAAGACTCATGGGAAATTATGTGCTATTAGTAAAGAGCAACGCCAAAGGAAGGAGAGAATGGGAGAAGTTAATCGACAAGCAATCACCAATTTGTGTATTGAGAAATAGACTGATGACATCTACTCAGGTATCTCAGAATAAAAGCTTTTGTAGCATAATGCCTGCTCCACTTGGAATGTCACATTTTCTATGATAAAATGAAATCTGAAAATGTTGAAAGTACAAGAACATGCCTAAAAGGTTAGCCATAACTTGAATTAAAGTCCTTATGATAACAACAAACTAATAGTCTTGTGTGGTTGTCACTAGCCAGTTAGAATAATTTAGTTGACATACTATATTTTAATTTTTATTTGTCTTTTTCTAACTTTTATTAGTTACACTTTGTTTACTTTGTATCACCCCATAAAACCCTCCCTCTTCCCCTCCAAATCCCACCTTCCCTCCCCTTCATCATGCATGCCCCTCCCCAAGTCCACTGATAGGGGAGGTCCTGCTCTCCTTCCTTCTGATATTAGTCTATCAAACTCACTGGTAAGGCTGGTAAGGCTTCTCCCCCCTCAGGGGAGGTGATCAAAGAGCAGGCCAATCAGTTTATGTTGTCTTTTTAATATTAATTACAGTTTATTCACATTGGATCTCAGCAGTAGCCTTCTCCTTCATTCTTCCCAATTCCACCCTTCGCTTCCTCCCTCATCCTCTCCCATGTCCCTCCCCTAGTCCACTGATAGGGGAGGTCTTCCTTCCTGTTCATGGGATCCTTGCCTATCAGGTCTCATCAGGACCGGCTGCATTTTTTTTTCTCTGTGGCCTGGTAATTTTTGCTACTAAATTATTTAATTGATACATTAAAATACAATTAACATATGGCATTTCAACACACATTCATTGTACAACATCTATAAAAGACTAAATATAATTTCCTCCTTGAACATTTTAAATGTTTTTGTGAAGATCCACATCTTAGCAAGTTGTGTTCATATGTTCTCATTCTTATCTTTATTTTATTCATTGTTTTGGCTTTTTTGAGACAGGGTTTCTCTGTGTAGCCTTGTCCATCCCGGACACACTTTGTAGATCAGGGTGGTCTCTAACTCATTAAGATCCACCCGCCTCTGCATCTCCAACTACTGGGATTACAGGCATGTTTTCATTCCTACCTTTAATAAACACAATCTACTCATTATACAGGTTCATTTGATGGTATTATTGTTGCTATTTTGATACTGGAATAAATTTCATAAAAAAGTCTTGCCCCTATCTTCTTGATTACAATTCAGTGATTTGTATAGGTAATTTAAATTATTGTTATTTTGGTGCTAATCAAATCTAGGCCTGAAACTTTTGTTCATGCAAAGCATGTGCTCTTCACATGAGCATAAACTACACCACACCTGTATCTTCACAGTATCTGCACTTATTTTTATGTGGGTTAAATGGCTGCACTTATAGACAGTCCCTGTGTCAGTCTTTCATTTTCAGTTTAGGTAATTGGTCAACCAATAAAAAATATAAGGTATCCTTTTGCTATTTGATACTGATCACCCAGCCATCCTACTTCTTCAGCAATGCTTGCTCTTCTTTTCTTCAGTCCCTGGTAGCTACTATTTCTGCTGTTAACTATGTTTTTACATTTTTGATGACAGACTCTCAGTATGTAGAAATGGGTGTTCTTGAACTTATGAATACCTAGATCAAGCATGTTAATTCTGAGCTGGCAGACACAGAAAATCATGCATGATTTTAGGACTGTTGTTGAAATTGGTTGTAGATGAATGAGACTACTTATGGGCTCTTTATTCACACCACTGATGCACGCATTTACATCAGAATCTTGATTTGCAGATTTCTACAACTTTATAGTGCATTTTGCAATCAGCTATAGTATGACTACCATCAAATAAAACCATGGTTTCTTAAAAGCTTGCCATTCTTGGTGATATGTGATATCACTTGGTCATTGGATATTGTTATACAAAAAGAAAATTATACCAATGATGACTCAGGAGGCAGATTATGGGGTGAAAACTTGCTAGTTCAGAGAAACAAAGGCATCCAGCTGACCTTTCTACTCAGTTCATGTCCCAGTGGAAAAAGCCAAAAAGCTCAAAGCTTGCTAGCTCAGCTGACAGCCTGGGAGGAAAAGGCTAAAAGCTAAAGGCCAAAGAACCAAAGAGCTCTTTCTTTTCCACGGTGTTTTAAATAACCTTTCATTCAATGTCCCTCCTTTCTACTTAAACACTGTCAGCTGGTTTCTTGCTCTGCCCCTTGAGCTAGGGTTAACTTTATTAAATTTTGTGCACAGAAAGCTCTTGGATTAAAAGTGTATGGTAAGAGTGTTGAAGTCTCCCACTATTAAGGTGTTGAGATAGATGAGCAATTTAAGCCTTAATAATGTTTCATTTACAAATGCAGGAGCCCCTGTGTTTGGGGCACACATGTTCAGGGTTGTGATGTTCTCCTGGTGGATTTTTTCTTTGATGAGAATGAAGTGTCCCACTCCATTTCTTTTAATTAATTTTGGTTGAAAGTCTATACTATATCTATTTTATTAGTGATTAGGATGGCTATTCCAGCTTGCTTCTTGGGTCTGTTTGCTTACAAAACCTTTTTTTCCAGACCTTTATTCTGAGGTAGTGTCTATCTTTGTTGCAGAGATATGTTTCTTTTAAAAATATTATTGTTGTTGTTGTTGTTGTTGTTATATATTACAATTTACTCACTTTGTATCCCAGCTTTAGCCCCTCGCTCACTCATCTCTTCCCAGTCCCCCCTCATTCCTCTTCTCCCCATATGCCCCTCCCATAGTCCACAGATAGGGGAGGTCCTCCTTCCCTTCTATCTGACCCTAGCCTATCAGATCTCATCAGAACTGGCTACATTGTCTTCCCCTGTGGCCTGATAAGGCTGTACCCCTGGGGGGAGGTGATCAAAGAGCTGGCCACTGAGTTCATATCAGAGATAGGCCCTGTTCTCCTTAATAGGGAACCCACTTGGAGACTGAGATGCCTATGGGCTATATCTGAGCAGAGGTATTAGGTTCTATCCATGCATGGTCTTTGGTTAGTTCAAAGGCCTCTGAAGGCACAGGTTTTTAGAATGAAGCAGAATGCTGGATCTTATTTCCACAACCATTCAGTTAGTCTGTGTCTTTTTATTAGAGCTGAGTCCATTGATGTTCTATGGACTCAACTCTAATTTCTATCAATGTGAGTGAAAGCTTTGCTGAGTATAGTAGTCTGGGTTAGTATCTGTGGTCTCTTAGTGTCTGTATTATATCTGCCCAGGCCCTTCCGGCTTTCAAAGTCTCTATTGAGAAGTCTGGTGTGATTTTTTAAAATTTTTATTAATTTAAGTTTATTCATGTTGTATCCTAGCTGTAGCCTCCTCCCCAATTCCCTCCCAATTCCACCCTCCCTCCCTCTTCTACTATGCCCCTCCCCCAGTCCAATGATAGGGGAGGTCCTCCTCCACTTCTATCTGACCCTAGTCTATCAGGTCTTATCAAGACTGGCTTCTTTGTCTTCCTCTATAGACTGGTAAGGCTGCCTCCCCCTCAGGTGGAAGTGATTAAAGAGCCAGACCATGAGTTCATGTCAGACACTGTCCCTCTTCCTATTGTTGGGAAACCCTCTTGGACACTGAGCTGCCATGGGCTACTTCTGTTCAGGGGTCTTAGGTTATCTCCATTCATGGTCTTTGGAGTATCAGTCTCAGAAAAGACCCCTATGCCCAGATTTTCTTCGTTCTGTTGCTCTCCTTGTGGAGCTCCTGAATCCTCCAGCTCTTTCTATCTCCTCCTTCTTTCATAAGATTCCCTGTACTCTGCAAAAACTTTGGCTATGAATCTCAGTATATGTTTTGATATCCTGCTGGGTAGAGTCTTTCAGAGGCCCTCTGTGATAGGCTCCTCTCCTGTTCCCTGTTTTCTTCCTCTTCTGATGTCCATCTCATTTGTCTTTCTGAATGAAGATTGAGCATCTTACCAGGGTCCTCCTTCTTGATTAGCTTCCTTAAGTGTACAGATTTTAGTATGATTATCCTATATTATATGTCTAATATCGACTTATAAGTGAGTATATACCATGTGTGTCTTTCTGCTTCTGAGATACCTTATTCACGATAATCATTTCTAGATCCCACCATTTGCCTGCAAATTTCATGATTTCTTTGTTTTTAATTACTGAGTAATCTTCCATTGTATAAATGTACCACAATTTATGTATCCATTCTTCAACTTAAAGAAATGCTCATCATCCTTAGCTATCAGGGAAATGCAAATCAAAACAATGAGATTTCACATCACACCTATCAGAATGGCTAAGATCAAAAACTCAAGTGACAACACATGCTGGAGAGGATGTGGAGAAAAAGGAACCCTACTCCATTGCTGGTGGGAATGTAAATTTGTATAACCACTTTGGAAATCAATCTGGGACTTTCTCAGACAATTAGGAATAGTGCTACCTCAAGATCTAACTATACCACTCCTAGACATATATCCAAAAGATGTTCAATTATACAACAAGGACATTTACTCAACCATGTTCATAGCAGCTTTATTTGTAATAGCCAAAAGCTGGAAAAAACCCAGATGTCCCTGGTTTGGTTCATATAGACCGCGCTTATATGTTACTTGGCCTTTTTCTCTTGTCACTTTTAATATTTTTTTCTTTGTTCTAAAGATTTAGTATATTATTATTTGCCATGGGGAGTTTCTTTTCTGGCCTAGTCTATTTGGTATTCTCTAAGTGTCTTGTATGTTTAAGGGCATTTCTTTCTTAGGGGTGGGCAAAATTTTCTTCTGTTATTTTCTTGAAAATATTTTCTGGACATTGGAGCCTGAAATCTTCTTTTTTGTCTATTCCTATTACTTTTAGGTTTCTTCTTTTCACAGTGCCCTTGATTTCTTGGATGGTCTGTGTCAGGAACTTTTCCATTTTTATGTTTTGTTTTTTTTTTTTTTTTTTCTTTGAGAGCTGTATCACAATTGTTTCTTCAGCACCTGTGATTTTCTCTTCCATCTCTTGTATTCTGTTGGTGATATTTACCTTTGTGGTACCTGATCTCTTCTCTAAGTTCTCCAACTCTAGGGTTCTCTGTCTCTCCCTCTTTCTTTCTCTCTCTATTTCTCTCTCTTTCTCTACCTCTGTCTGTCCGTCTATGTGTGTGTGTGTTCCTAATACCACCAAACTGTCACATCCTAAGCCAATAGCCAGCCAAGAACTGCAAAGCATTGTAGAACGTCTGAAGCTATAACTCAGGTTAAAGACTCCTGAAATGTCTTCTGTAATTAAGCCTATTACAAAGGTATATTCAACACATAGGCCTACAGTTAGTATTGTGTGTGCCTTCCCTGTGTGACAATTACTGACATCAACATCAAGTTTTGTACTTGGCATAAGGTTCTGTGCTTTCTGTCATGCCCTATCTCTAGTGACAGTGTGAACTCCCTCCATGCTATACTCTGTGAAGCTGAATTAGTGTTAGAGAAGTCAGTCCTCTGAACACCAAAGGTTATGCCAATTTAATTTTATGTCATTCTCAAACATAAAATCTTACACAGTATGAGGACAACACCAAGGCCCTCCTCCCATAATTGGGAGTGATTAAGACTGAAATTAAATTGTCCTACCTGGGCAGAGGCCTCCCATTGATGCTGCACTGTTTTGAATGCTCTATGAATGTGAACAGGTGATTAGGTTCTCTATTTTATAACCATTGTTAGATATCAACACTTTTGGCCTAGTACTGACTCCATAACAAAGCCTTGTTTCTTACAAGGTAGAGTTCTTGCTCCAACCTCTACTCTCTAAGGTTGGAGAAGAGGTACCAGACTCAGTCTTTGCACTATACATAATTTGGTTCCAGTGCTCAGTGTTCAGATATTGGACTTGATGTAGGGTCACTTGACTCCTATAGGTACTTGTTCTTGCTATGTTGTATAATATATTGTATTCTCAGTAAGGCAGGGAATCAAATCATTTTCCTATACCTAAATGGGGTTATTTCTCTCTACCCTTCATTGTTTGTACATGAGAGAGAAATGTTGTGAGCAATTTTTTCTATTCATTCTTTCATTTTTTTTCTTTTCTTTTCTGTTATGTTACTATCAGTAATTCTGCTCTTTCACCTAGGTTCATTGGACTTTGTCATAAGAGTCTGCTCATTAATCATTGTGTGGTGTGACATGGGACATCTGCTGGGAGTCAGCCACCAAAAGATCTTACTCAACTATTATCTTCTCTGCCCGTCTCATATGTCTAACGGAAGTATCCAGTTTAGAAATATTTATAAGCTTTTTGGTACCCTTGCTGTAAATACAGTCTAAGTTATGATAGAAAGTCTGAAAACTATGTCCAGGAGGAAAATAGTTCTGCTTGAATTGATAGAAAAACAGTAATTATTAGGGTATGGTATCAGCTTTATTTGACCTGTCTAAACTTGAGATGCTACATGGCCAATACATAGCTTACCTATTATTTCAGAAACTAGCTCCCTACATGAGGAATTGAACATAGTTCATTTTGTTCATGTGTGCCTGGTGAGTAACAATTTATGGACATCATTTTTCTTTGGTTGCTACTTCCTCCAACTGCATTTATTTCAAAAATCCTTGCTTTAAAAAGCAAAGGATGAGACCGTTCTTCCAGTTCACCTGTGTTAAACTCTTTCCCTTGCAAAAGATGGGGCTAACAATGACAGCTTGAGCCTAGTGTTTTGAAAGAACTCGTATTTTCCACACAAACTGGCACAGATGTTCAGTTAAACAGTTCAAATTTTGATAACATCATTACTAATAATAGGACTCATGATAATAGTAAAACAGTAATCTTGATATCTTTAAATAAACTTTAAACTGTTTGCTGCACTGTCAGACAAGGTTTACATATTTGTAAGACACTATGTAGTTTGTAGAGGAGAAAAGTTAATTGGAGCAGGCAAGTTGAGTGTAAGGGATGTAAGTTGTTTGTGTCCTTCTGGAATACAATATTCTTGTGCATCAGTTCTCTGTCTAGGCCAAAGAAGATTCAGCAATATGAGAGCCACTATCCTGTTTCTTAATGTTTATACTTCCTTAAGTTCATATGTTAAAGAGAAAAAAAATCAGAAAATCCAATCTGTCTTTTTTCACAAGTAAATGACTGCCCCAGAGTAAAGACCAAAGAGAAATTTTCAGCTATAGAATTACCCAAACTAATAACCATAATCGCAAATTATGGTTTTGACAAGGATTTTTTAAATCCCTAAACTGAGGATATTTCTTTACTAAGAGAGTTTCATTGTTTGCATAGGGATGCAGAATACAGCATTGGGGATCACTGCAAACACCTGTGAGGCACCCAGAGGCAGCACTCTCCTTTGCCTGAAACCAAAGACTCACTGTTTCTCCTTCGTTACTTCTGCCCTCTGCCCTCACTTCCTTCATCCATTCTTTCTTCCTTCTTCCTGTTTGTCCATGAGTATTGAGTAGAAAATGAAGATTAATGTCATTCTTATATGAATATATTCACATGAAAAGAAAAAAAGGGTTCTCTCCTGCTCTTTTTCCCCAAGTTTTAGGAATCTACCTGGATGTGGAGACTGAATTGCTCCTTTCTCTTCCTGTGAAGTTTACAAGAATCTGTATGACATTTGTATAGTGCTTATTATACTTTTCATTCAACATTTGAGTCTTTTCTTTAATGTTGTATTCCCCATAAGATTATAAATGCATGAGGTCAAGAAACAGAGTTTTTTTTTTACAAGGAGTTACAAAACCTAAAATAGCAACTAAACATATCAAAAGAAAACTATTATAAAATTAGTAATATATAGGAAAATTCTATTACAGAGTACATTTTTCATGTAAAATAAGAGAAATACTGGAATAAATCTTCAATCTTAGACACATTTACTTAAAAGCAAAATATTTATTATTCATGCTTTGATTTTAATTGCATGCAGAGATCTTCGTTAAACTTCCTATTCTGTAACTTTTGGAAGCATTGACCATAACCATTCTATAATTACTATTTAGGCTTCACCAGAATACTGTTTAAACAGATGCTGTGCATTGTCAGTTAAGTTCTGTTCTGAAACAGGACAATGCACTAGACCAGATTTCAAATTCACTTTAGTTGAAGTAATCACAACGGACTGGAAGCTTTACGGTATTATTCTTAGGGAAATGACACTGTAAATAAGCAGAAGTGTTTTTAAGCAGATTTGTTTCATGCGACGTATACTCTGATGTTAGAAAATACCCGTTCTCCATATCTTAAGATTTCATGTCAATGTCCCAAGCCTGAGCTTTTGTTTGTTGTAAGACCTTTTAAAGATTAGCTGGGCTCTAGAAAGGGTGTAGTGGATAAGCGATTGCCTTATAAGTACACGGACCCTCATTAAAATTTTCAGAAGGCATATAAAGCCATATTTAGCGATATATGTCTACAGACATGAAGGGCAGCTGAGATGGGACAGTTGCTGGAAGTTCTGGGTGACCAGAGTCTCCCAGGCTCTATAGGTTGGTATATGCCATGAATATCAAAATCTTTGCCTCCGAAAGTGGAAGAAAAGGACCAAGAGTTACAGGTGTCTTCTCATCTCCACTGCAGACTGTGAAACTCACACTCATACACACAGACTCATAATGACCCACAGAAACACATACAACACGAGAGAGAGAAAGAGAGAGAGAGAGAGAGAGAGAGAGAGAGAGAGAGAGAGAATAAGCCAACTTTGATTTACAGTCAAATAGGGTACAATTTAATGATAATTTTGTATATGACATTTTAAAGCAGCTCATTAGTTCCAAACATTTCATAAACTATTTCTGTTCTCTCTGTTTTTGAGGGGTAAGAAGTAATATGAGTTGCTGAGCTTGTCTTAAAAAACAAGCTAGTGAGAATCCAAGATGGCAGTGACCAGCGAGCACCGTCTTCCGAGGGGCTGAAACTTCGAATTGGTGAGTCCAGGGGCTGTGGAACCCAAAACAACAGTACCAGGAGTCCGGGGAGAAGGGGGACAAACCCTGATCTAAGTCCAATAGGACACAGGTCAACCGTCAAACGCAGACATCTCCGTGGACTTCTGGGGAATCGATTCCCAGGCACTTCCCCTTAATGGGCGGGGAAGCAGCGGCGGAGGTGGCCAAGTGGCAGCGGAGGTACAGCAGCCAACTGGAAGCTGCAGCGGAGCTACCAGAGCTACTGGAGCAACTAGCAGCTCAAGCAGAGGAGGCACCTGCACACAGTGCTGCCTGCTCCAAGCACAGATCTCCCTCCTTGATATCTGAGACTGAGAACACTCAACCCCACCCCCACCCCACCCGCATTTTCCCCATGACCTTTGATCTCCAGCCTTGCCAGAGGGGGAAGCAGCAGAGGAAGCATGTAGCACTTCCCAAATCAGAGAGCAGAGCCCAGGCTGCTGTGCGCACAGCTTCTAGCACAAAGCACAGGGCTGGACAGACAGAGCCCACAACAGTGTAATCATCGCACCCGCAGTGTCGGCCACAGACCTCAGAGTCCAGACTGCAGAGCCCTCCACAGACTGGAGACCGCGGAGTATTCAGGAAACCAGTGCAGGCACTTTGTGCCCTCAATCTGCAATCTGCACTTGCTAACTGAGCCAGCATCCTCATCCTCTCCTGCGCTTGCTCCCAACCCCCATATCCCAAGCACCTACACTTTCTAGCACTCCCCTTCAAGACGCATGCACACACACACACACACACACACACACACACACACTTACTCCCCTACAATAACGAATCTGTGCCAGCGGTTTTCCTTCTTTAGGTACAACTTTAGCAGCAGCGTACATTTTTAAACCACTGGACCTCCCTGACCTTCCTGAAGAATACTCCAGAGACCAGAGAAAGACAGCTCCAGCCTGAAGTTCAGACTCAAGGAAAAAACAGTGAAGATCACATATAAGCAAATGGTCAAAGGTAGGCGTAAGAATGCACCCAACAAAAACCAGGACACCATGGACCCACCAGCAACCCCAAATTCAATGGATATTTTAACTCATCGGAAACACAGGAAAATGACTTTAAAGCTATGCTTATGCAGTTGTTAAAGGAACAAAAAGAGGAAATGAACAGAGCTCTCAAAAAAAAAAATACAGAAGACTATAACTGCCCACATACAGGAACAAATAGAGACATATAGAGAAGAAACAAACAAAAAATTAGGAGTCACATTCACTCAGATACAGGAAATGGTGCAAAGCATGAAAACAGAACTGTAATCTATAAAGAAAACACAAACAGAAAACCCAGGAACTGGAGAACTTAGAGAAAAGATCAGGAACCACAAAGGTAAGCATCACCAATAGAATTCAAGAGATGGAAGAGAGAATCTCAGGTGCTGAAGATACACTGGCTGAAATTGATTCCTCCCTCAAAGAAAAGGTAAAATCAGAAAAGTTTCAAACACAAAACATACAAGAAATTAAGGACGTCATGAAAAGATGAAACCTAAGAATAATAGAAATAGCCGAAAGAGAAGACTCCAGGCTCCAAGGACCAGAAAATATTTTTAAGAAAATCATAGAAGAAAATTTTCCCAACTTAAAGAAAGAGATGCCCATAAACATACAAGAAGCCTAGAGAACACCAAATATACTAGACCAGAAAAGGAATACTTCACGTCACATCATAGTCAAAACACTAAACCTACAAAACAAAGAAAAAATATTAAAGAAAGCAAGGAAAAAAGGTCAAGAAACATATGAAGGTAGACCAATCAGAATCACACCAGACTTCTCATCAGAAACTATGAAAGCTAGAAGAGCCTGGGCAGAGGTCATGCAATCTTTAAGGGAACACAGATACCATTCCAGACTACTATACCCAGCGAAACTTTCAATCAACATAGATGAAGAAAACAAAATGTTCCATGATAAAACTAAATTTAAGCAATATCTACACAGCAAGCCAGCCCTACCGAAGATACTAGAAGGAAAACTCCAATATGATGAAAACAACTACACCAAAGGAATTATAGGGTACAGATAATTTCCCAACATAAATTAAAAGAAAAAAAATGAATCATAGCAACACCACCAACTCCACAATAAAAGGAACTAAGTCATTGGTCACTATTATCTATCAACATAAATGGTCTCAACTCTCCAATAAAAAGACACAGACTAACAGAATGGTTGTGGAAACAGGATCCAACATTCTGCTACATCCAAGAAACACACCTACGCAAAAAAGATAAATACTACCTCAGAGTAAAGGGCTGGAAAATTTTTTTTTCAGGCAAATGGACCCAGAAAACAAGTGGGGGTAGCGATCCTAACATCTAACATCTTTCAACCAAAATTAATCAAAAAATATAAGGAAGGGCACTTCTTACTCATCAAAAGAAAATTCCAACAGGAGGACACCACAATTTTGAAAATCTATGCCCCAAATACAAGACCACCTACATTTGTAAATGAAACATTATTAAAGCTGAAATCACACATTGATCCCAACACCTTAATAGTGGGAGACTTCAACACTCCACACTCACCAAGGGACAGGTCATCTGGTCAGAAGCAAAACAGGGAAACAAGGGCACTTACAGAGGCCCTAAATCAAATGGACCTAATAGATGTTTGCAGAACTTTCCACCCCAAATCAAAAGAGTGTACCTTCTAGCCTTTGGACCTCCCTACAGCACCCACAGTGTCAGCAGGAAGTAGCCAGAAGATAATCTATGCCCATTATTTACTTGTTGTTAACAAAAGGCTGAAATAATATGCTTCAGGACCAGGACAAGTAGCTCCAGGTTCTCCCAGTGTTCCCCAGTCCCTACCTGCTGCCTTGCATGGCTGGCAACTCTCTCTATTGACAACCCTCTACCCTAAATTTTCCAGGGCAGAGGCTTCCCTTATTCTTGACTTTGCAATCTGACCATTTTGTTGCTAAACTTCTTCTCTTTCTCAACCCCTTGCATGACAACCAAGAGCTGCTTCCAATGAGCCTAAATTTATATACTTTAACTTACCTTATAAAAAGCAGCCCAAGCTCCCCATTTTTAATTATAGAAAAGGGAGGAATGTTAGTATTTTGGGGGTTACCCAGCAACTTATGATGTCATCATGTGTCACCAACCAGGTGGCCACACATGGAAGGTGTGGTTACCTTGCCCCTTACCTTGTTACCTTGTCAGGACAAACCTGACACATGGTCTCTCTCTTACTCTCTCTCTCTCTCTCTCTCTCTCTCTCTCTCTCTCTCACTATCTCTCTTGGGGCACCCCCCCTTTCCCTTTCTTTCTCTCTCCCCACCATGCTGTTTCCCACTACCTCCATACCCTCCTAATAAACCTCTTGCAGAGAAAAAGAAAAAGAGTATACCTTCTTTTCAACATGTCATGGAACCTTCTCCAAAATAGACCATATAGTTGGTCACACAGCAAACTTCAGCAGATACAATAAGATTAAAATGATCCTTTGTATCCTATCTGACCATCATGGTCTAAAGCTGGACCTCAAACACAACAGAAACAGCAAAAAACCTGCACATACATGGAAACTGAACAACTAACTACTCAATGACAGCTTGGTTAGGGAAGAAATAAAGAAAGAAATTAAAGACTTTCTAGAATTCAATGAAAATGAAAGCACAACATACCCAAACTTATGGGACACAATGAAGGCAGTACTAATAGGAAAGCTCATAGCACTAAGTGCTTCCAAGAAGAAATTTGAAACATCACATACAAACAACTTAATGGCCCAACTGAAAGCCCTAGAAAAAAAAAGAAGCAGATACACCCAAGAGGAGCAGACAGCTGGAAATAATCAAACTCAGGACTAAAATCAATCAATTAGAAACAAATAAAAGTATTCAAAAAATCAATGAAACCAAGAGCTGGTTCTTTGAGAAAATCAACAAGATAGACAAGCCCTTAGCCAAACTAACAAAAAAGAAGAGAGAAACTATCGAAATCAGCAAAATCAGAAATGAAAAGGGGGACATAGCTACAGACACTAAGGAAATCTAAACAATCATTAGGTCTTACTTCAAAAGCGTAATATGCCACAAAATTTGAAAATCTAAATGAAATGGACAATTTTCTTGATAGATTCCATCTACCTAAATTAAGTCAAGATCAGGTAGAAAGACTGAATAGTTCCATATCCCCCAAAGAAATAGAAGCAGTCATCAAAAGTCTTCCTTCCAAAAAAAGAGCCCAGGGCCAGATGGTTTCAACACAGAATTCTACCAGATTTTCAGAGAAGAGCTAACTTCAATTCTCTTCAAACTATTACACAAAATAGAAACAGAAGGAACATTACCAAACTCATTCTATGAAGCCACAGTCACCTTGATACCTAAACCACACAAAGACCCAACAAAAAAAAAGAGAACTTCAGACCTATCTCTCTTATGAACATTTACGCAAAAATACTCAATAAAATGCTTGCAAACCGAATCTAAGAACACATCAAAGATATCATCCTTTCTGCCCTGATGGGTTTTAAAGTATACAGTGTCCAAAATTTGCAAAGAGTCTACTGTGAAAGCAGTAGGCTGAAGCAGAAATGTTGTTGTCATCATGGAGAGCTCCCATGATGGCAATGGGCATGACCAAGTAGGCTTCATCCCAGGCATGCATGGGTGGTTCAGTATATGGAAATCCATTAATGTCATCCACCATATAAACAAACTGAAGGAGAAAAACCACATGATCATCTCCTTAGATGCCAAAAAAGCATTTGACAAAGTCTAACACCCATTCATGTTTAAAGTCTTAGAGAGATCAGGGATACAAGGCACATACCTAAACATAGTAAACGTAATATACAGCAAGCCTATGCCCAACATCAAACTTAATGGAGAAAAACTTAAATCAATCCTGCTGAAATCAGGGACAAAGCAAGGCTGCCATTCTCTCTATATCTCTTCAAAATAGTACTTGAAGTCCTAGCTAGAATAATAAGACAACTAAAGGAGATCAAGGGGATACAGATTGGAAAGGAAGAAGTCAAAATATCACTATTTGCAGATGATATGATAGTATACACGAGCGACTCCAAAAATTCAACCAGAGAACTCCTTCAACTAATAAACACCTTACACAAAGAGGCTGGATATAAAATCAACTCAAAAAATCAGAAGCCCTCCTGTATACCAAAGACAAAACGGCCGAGAAAGAAATTAGGGGAAAAAAACCTTCACAATAGCTATTAATAACATAAAATACCTTGGGGTGACTTTAACCAAGCAAGTGAAAGATCTTTTTGAGAAAAACTTCAAGTCTCTGAAGAAATAAATTGAAGAAGATCTCAGAAGATGGAAAGATCTCCCATGCTCATGGATCAGTAGGATTAACATAGTGAAAATGACCATTCTGCCAAAGTCAATCTACAGATTCAATGCAATTCCCATCAAAATACCAACATAATTCATTACAGACCTTGAAAGAAAAATTCTCAGCTTCATATGGAGAAACAAAAATCCCAGAATTTCTAAAACAATCCTGTACAACAACAGATCATCTGAAGGTACCTCCATCCCTGATCTCAAGCTGTACTACACAGCAATAGTAATAAAAACTGCATGGTATTGGCATAGAAACAGAAAGGAGGATCAATGGAACCAAATAGAAGACCCAGAAACAAATCCAAACATCTATGAATACTTGATTTTTGACAAAGAAGCCAAAACCATATAATGGAAAAAGACAGCATCTTCAACAAATGGTGCTGGTCCAACTGGATTTCTATGTGTAGAAAAATGAAAATAGATCCATATTTATCAGCATGCACAAAACTAAAGTTTAAGTGGATCAAAGACCTAAACATAAAACCAGACACATTAAATCGGTTAGAAGAAAAAGTAGGGAAGAACCTAGAACTCATCAGCACAGGAGACTACTTCCTGAACAGAACACCAACAGCACAGGCTCTAAGAGCAACAATAAATAAAGGGACCTCATGAAACTGAAAAGCTTCTGTAAAGCAAAAGACACTGTCATCAAAACAAAACGACAGCCTACAGACTGGGAAAGGATCTTCACCAACCCTATATCTGACAGAGGGCTAATATCGAGTATATATAAATAACTCAAGAAGTTAAAAAGCCACAAATCAAGTATTCCAATTAAAAATTGGGTTACATGGAATTAAACAGAGAACTCTCTGTAGAGGACTGTAGAACAAAAAACACTTAAAGAAATGCTCAACACCCTTAGCCATCAGGAAGATGCAAATCACAGTGACCCTGAAATTACACCTTTTCACCTGAAATGGCACCCATCAGAATGGCTAAGATCAAAACCTCAAGTGACAACACATGCTGGAGAGGATGTGGAGAAAGGGGGACCCTCCTCCATTGCTGGTGGGATTGCAAACTTATACAACCACTTTAGAAATCAATCTGGCACTTTCTCAGACAAATAGGAATAGTGATTCCTCAAGATCCAGCTATACCACTCCTAAGCATATATCCAAAAGATGCTCAAGTACACAACAAGGACATTTGTTCAACCATGTTTATAGCAGCTTTATTGGTAATAGCCAGATCCCGGAAACAACCCAGATGCCCCTCAGTTGAGGAATGGATACAGAAATTGTGGTTCTTTTACACAATGGAATACTACTCAGCAATTAAAAACGAGGAAATCAAGAAACTTGCAGGCAAATGGTGGGACCTAGAAATGATCATCCTGAGTGAGGTATCCCAAAAGCAGAAAGACACAAATGGTATATACTCACTTATATAGACCTATAAGATAGAATAAACATACTGAAATCTATACACCTAAAGAAGATAACCAAGAAAGAGGACTCAGGGTAAGATGACCAATCCTCACTTAGAAAGACAAATGGGATGGACATTGGATGTAGGAGAAAAGAAGTAACAGGACAGGAGCCTACCACAGACGGCCTCTGAAAGACTCTACCCAGCAATGTATCAAAGCAGATATTAAGACTCATAACCAAACCATCGGTAGAGTGCAGGGAATCATATGAAAGAAGGGGGTGTTAGTAAGACCTGGAGAGTACAGGAGTGCCACAATGACCAAATATATCAGGGCATAGGGGTCTTTCATGAGACTGTTTCTCCAACCAAGGACCATGTATGGATATAACCTAGAACCCCTGCTTGGATATAGCCCATGGCAGCTCAGTGTCTGAATGGGTTCTCTAATAAGGGGAACAGAGACTATTTATGACATGAACTCAATGGTGAGCTCTTCCACTCCCCTCCCACGAAGGAAGAGCAGCCTTGCTAGGCCACAGAAGAGGACATTGCAGGCAGTCCTGAAGAGACTTGATAAGCTAGGGTCAGATGGAGGGGGAGGAGGTCCTCCCCTGTTGGTGGACTTGGAAAGTGTCAGGGAGAAGATGAGGGAGAGAGGGTGGAATTGGGAGGGAATGAGGGAGGGAGCTATGGCTGGGATACAAAGTAATAACTTGTGAGTAATATAAAAATAAATTTAAAAAAAGAACAAAACAAACAAAAACAATCTAGCAGCTAGGTCAATTTCTTGAACAGAAATTTTTAAAAAGCTAAGGCTTTTTTTTCTTAAATTTCCTATTCATACATGTTATTCAAGGCAAGCAAAAGAGTCAGCCAAATTATAGGTGTGAAAATTGTCTATGCTCACGTGTGCTCACACATTCATAGACTTAGTGGAAGTTTCTCGCTGGTATCAGAATAACATCTGCAAGACTATTTTAAATTTCATAGATGTTATTCAAATGTATATGGCATCAAAAGAATTGAAACTAAATCAATGCTCACATACTATTTGTGAGTACTTGACTCTTGCAATGAGATTAAGAGTTAAAAACTGAGAAATATGTAAAATCAGACCTGTCAAAGAGCCTTCTATATACTTTGGCTTAGAAACTGTTGTGAAAACAGAACAAATGGACAAATTGGAAAGACTTTGCTTTGCCTCTTGGCTCTCCAATACTCAAAATCTATATCAGTAAAACATAGACATTAATCCGCTTTCTAACATTTAATAGAATAATATATAAAAGGGCATAGCAGAGCAAGCAGAACACTTATGCATACTAATTCATTCCATCAAGCTGCTTAAGGATTCCACTAAGACCATCTATAAAGAGTAATAAAAGGAATAATTAATTGAAGGTCACAAATAACAGAAAACATGTTCACTGTGCTTTAACATGCCTGACACTAGGGAATTATATGTTTCATACAAAATCTACTGACTTAACCATTGGATTTTTTTTTGAGGCACTACCCCAGGAAACTAAAGCATAGAGGGATTTAGTTGCCCATCCATGTTCACATACTGGTGAAAGTCAGAGCTATAACTGGAGCAAAAGTTCACATATCTGGAATCCATGCTATTCTACCTCCTCTGAAATCTACATCTTATCCTGCAACACTTATAAGCAAGCCTTTGTTAAAAAAAAATCAAAAATCAACACTTTGTTTTTTTTACGTGGGATAGTTACCCATGATATTTAAAATAGCTAAGTGAGGTATACAACAAATAAGTGTACAATTAGGTAGCACAACATCTGTGAAGTTTTGTGTTCAGGTCCCTGAGCAAATCTCAGAGGCTTATCTTGTTACCTATGTACTGTAAGTTTCAAGAAACAGTGCTTGACTTAACTAAAAAGCACAAGAATAGATATATTGAACTTAATGATTACTTTTTCACAAAGTTAATTCTCCAGACAAATTTAGAAGCAACAGTTAATACTTGTTTTTTTTTAAATTTTAATAAGTTGAAAGCAATGGTACACATACCATTATACATATTATATATGTGTGTATGATGGTGCATTAGTGACATAAATCATATACATTTTGATAAACACAAGTGTGATTATATTGAGAGCATTTATTTCATGAATTTTTACATATTTTGAAGTTTGGATGGACTGGAAAGTGAGGGTTTTCCAACTCACACTTAAATCATTAACTAAATGGAAAAATATTAAGTGTACATAATTGGTGGTTTAGTAAAGTAGTAATTTTTTTCTTCTAGTTCTTGCATATAATCATGAAAGAAAGGGTGCTTTATAAAAAGTAAAAATGACAATGCTTTTCCCTTGGGGTAAAATAAATCATTACCACTTTGTCTATGTCATTCTTAGTATCTTGATTAAGAGATAGCATTGTCATTATTCAGATCTGACAGCGGCTTACGAACATTTGTAGATGTTTTAGCTCTAAAACTTACCACTAAAGTTGAGTGTACTACTGGAAATATTACTACTGGAAATGTTTCAAAATGATATTTTAAAATCAGATCTAAATAAGAAGTACTGCCTAACAATATAAGTTATATTAGCCCTTCAGGTATCTGACCTGGCTTTGTGCCCATCATTATAGTGAAGAAATCCAATTAGTAGAATCTAAAATTGAGTGATGTTCAGAATGTTATAATGCATAGTCTACAAGTGGTTAGTGCAAGAGGTATTACACAGTTGCTAATCACAAGAACAGTAGTCTCCCCAAACATCATTCTCTTCCAGGCCTACAAGACATCAGTGTACTGGCCTGACACAAATATGTGTCACATTCAGAGAAAATGTCATTTAAAATCCATTTGAATGAAATCCAAGAACTATCAAACACCATAACCTCACTGATCATAAAGTGAAGGTCACTCATGTAACAGCACAAACCACTTAAGGAAACATTTCATATTATAAGTTTCCAAGACAATTTGCATTTAATACTTCAGCATCTGCCATAGCATATTTGTATGATCATCCCAAAGTTTTGTGAAGACTGATGGCATGGAGACACGGTTCCTTATATATTTACTTATATATGCTTAGTAATCATAAACTAAGCATCAGATATTAAGTGTAATGGAAAAAGAGCTCCATTTGGTGAAATTCGCTCATCTCAGTATTTTTCCCTTTATATTATATTTAAACAATTACGTAACGTATTTTATCATATTTTCATGCCCCAACTCTTCCCAGCACCTCCCACCTCACTACCCACCCAACCTCTTGTTCTTTCTCTCTCAAAAGAGGAACATCTAAACATATAAATAATCAAAACAAAACAATATAACTACAGAAAAAAAATCAAACCAAACATACAAAAAGAACATGAAATCTGTTGAGTGTTGGTCAAGGAAATCATTGAGTTTTGACTCTGGTTTTATCTTATAGTAACTGGGTAATTTTGGCTACACTGTTTCACACCTTAATAAATAGTTTTTGTCTTTATAAATAGCAGTATAAATTATGTCAGGAGCTATTATGAAGCACATAAAATAATTCATATAAATGAATAATTCATGCAGATAAGTATTCTGATACCTTTAAAAGTTATTATATATTAATTTATGATGATATCATTGCATTGTGGCTATTATTTTATTAATATTAACCTTCCACTTAGATGATACAGTTATGGATTACAACAAGTGATATTTTTTAAACAATGGGATTAATTTATTCTATGAGTAGTATGCAAAAAATAATTTTAGGACGAGTCACCCATTATTTGAATAAAGTTTAGGTGTTTTCAAATTACTAAATTTAAATGCAATTTTAACAAAATTTCACCTAAAAATTCTTTAAATTGAAATCATAGCCTTTTATAAAAATTTTATAAATATTAAAATAATTTGCTCAAATAAGGTAACATATTTTATTGCCTAATGTTATATTATGAACAGCAAAAAAGTTGTATTATTGGATAATTATTGAAAAGATGATACAATTTGCATATTAAAGATCAGCAGTAATGAGGAAACTAAACTGTCATATTTTAAGGATGCTCATTAATTAATTTACTTACATATAGAAACTAAACATTTTCTATCTAGCAATGGGTAATAATTATTCCTAAATAGGAACAAAGGTTAATTCCAGAGTATCATAAAATAACTTATGATAGAGAAAACTTAAAAAATATGTAACTTAGATGTTACTTAACAGAAATGAACAAAGAGTACAAAACCTGTGGTAATTTAGACATTGCAGAATAAAAGCTTACACCCATCAGAATGGCCAAGATGAAAAACTCAAGTGACAACACAGGCTGTGGAGAAGGGGGAACCCTCCTCCACTGCTGGTGGGAATGTACAACCACTCTGGAAATCAATCTGGCGCTTTCTCAGACAACTAGGAATAGTGCTTCCTCAAGATCCAGCTTTACCACTCCTAGGCATATATCCAAAAGAGGCTCAAGTACACAATAAGGACATTTGCTCAACCATGTTTGTAGCAGCTTTATTTGTAATAGCCAGAAGCTGGAAACAGCCCAGATGCCCCTCAACTGAAGAATGGATGCAGAAACCATGTTACATCTACACAATGGAGTATTACTCTGCAATGAAAAATAAGAAAATCATGAAATTTGCAGGTAAATGGTGGGACCTGGAAAGGATCATCCTGAGTGAGCTGTCTCAGAAGCAGAAAGAGACACAAGGTATATACTCACTCATATAGACATGTAATATAGGATAAACCTACTAAAATCTGTACATCTAAAGAAACTAATCAAGAGAGAGGGCCCTGACTGAAATGCTCAGTCCCCATCCTGAAAGGCAAAGAGGATGGACATCAGAAGAAGAAGAAAACAGGAAACAAGCTAGGAACCTGCCACAGAGGTCCTCTGAAAAGCTCTGCCCTGCAAACTATCAAAGCAGATGTTGGGACTTATAGCCAACTGTTGGGCAGTGTGCATGGGATCTTATGTAAGAAGTGAGAAATAGTAAGATCTGGAGAGGACAGGAACCCCACAAGGAGAGCAACAGAACCAGAAAATTTGAACACAGGGGTCTTCCCAGAGACTCATACTCCAACCACATACCAAGCATGGAGATGACCTAGAACCCTGCACAGATATAGCCCATGGCAGTTTAGTGTCCAAGTGGGTTACAGAGTAATGGGCAGAGAGACTGCCTCTGACATGAATTGATTGACCTGCTCTTTGATCACCTCTGAGGGGGGAGCAGCCTTACCAGGCCACAGAAGAGGACAAGACAGCCACTCCTGATGTGATCTGATATACTAAGATCAGAAGGAAGGAGAGGAGCACCTCCCCTATCAGTGGACTTGGGGAGGGGCATTCATGAAGAAGAGGGAGGGAGGGTGAGATCAGGAGGGGAGGAGGGAGGAGCTTATGGGAGGACACAAAGTGAATAAAGTATAATTAATTAAAAAAGACAAGAAAAAAGTAAATGATATTAAAAAAATTTTATTCTGCTACTGGAGAGTGAATCGAAGGCCAAAACATGCCAAGCAAGACTCTACTACTGACCTACATTCCCTCACTCCTGTTAACATTTAAAAACCCATGCAGTGCCACACACCTCTAATCCCAGAACTTGGGGAGGCAAAGGCAGGCAGTGCTCTGTGAGTTCTGGGCCAGCCTGGTCTACAAAGAGAGTAAAGGACAGCCACGGTTACACAGTGAAACCCTGTCTTGAAAAACAAAGGAACGAAATATCATGTAAAAATTTTTAAATAATATCAATGATTAGTGGTGATAAGGAATAACATCAAAGCTATTGTGAAAAGTTATTTTTATGGCTCATTTCTAAAGCAATGGTATGCTATTTTTTCATTAAAACAAGTGATACTTAAACATTTCCACCCACTGCTTGCTGAAAGGCTGACATGACAAAAGGTCATGTTTTGAATGTTGTTTTCTGTTGTCTACTCATGTCCCTTAGAAGCAGGCCTTCAGTGTCTTGTGTGTGTGCACACCTGTGTCTAAGGGTGTGCATGCTTACCTGTTTTAGTTTGCCATGTAAGGGTTAGACAGATCAGTGCCATCTACAGGTCAGGATGACGGCGGGGTATAAAGGGGCAAAGAGATAAAAGGCTCTATATTGCAACCCAAAGTTTCACCAAAGGTTAAAACAAACAAAAGCATTGCTTGGTCTGGCTTGTTGCCACTGTGCAAGTGACATAAACTTATGTATTACCAACTCATCAGCTGTATTTCAAAAATTCAATATAATCAAAATAAATTAACATTAAATATTTTAAAGAATTTATCAAAAATGTACTGTCTAGTGAAAGGGATCATAGAGTAATGTAGAAAAAAATAATCTCAGCAATCTTTACATGCTATCTCCAGTTACTTCATAATTGCAAAGTTTCAATTTACCTTCATCTCTTGTTATATAACTATGTGTTGCTATGGTAGTGAATATGATTTTAAATTTAGCAGATCATATTTCTTCAGAGAGTCATTTTTAATATGTGAGCCCTTCAGTTTCCTATCATTTGCCCTAAATGAAGAGTTGATGTGCATAAAAGGACTGTTATGCAATACGTACTCCCTGCTCAGTGCTCTCTGCAAAGACCTTAAGTGAAAATTGTATAGGAATCAGGCCAAAGGTGGCTTCAGTAAATCTCACATAATAATCGTAATAATTCTTCTTGATTTATTTTCCAAATCCTAATGTAGATTTTTGTAGAAATTAAACTTACTAACAACCAGTGTCATAGAGATGATTATGAGACCCATATTTAGAATATGATTTCTTTGGAGATCTGTTAACCATATTATAATGTTTTTCTTATACAATAGGTTGAGTATCAAAAATAATTACATCAATGTTTCAGAATTAAGGCTGTTTTTACAACAAAAATTATATAAAATTTATGTTTCTTATCTTTTCACTTCTTTATTTTTAATCTATGACTATGGAAACCCAGCAAACATATGGCACCAAGGCTATTTGTAGACCTTATTCTACTAAGAATTAACATGAGTTAATTACGTCACCACATTCATTTCCATCTGCACATTCATTAATTCAACAAGACTGCCTAAGTCAATCAATCAGTCTTCTGAACAATTACTTTAAAGAACTCTATCATTTAGGAAAGCCGTCTCATTATATTTTAGGAGTCTTCAATGACATGTAACAATTTTGCCTGCTAAATATAATGTGCAACTATAAAATACAAATTCATGTAAGCATAACCATTTCATTATAAGTTTAGAAAAATAGATGTAAAATGAATTGTAAAGTCTTAATCACATGAATATTTATTATATGATTCAATTATCTGAAAATGATCATGTTTGCTTATGGACTAAAAATATTCTTATTTGAATTTCTCATAGAAGAGTAGATTTTGAAACCCCAAAATATTTCCTACAGCAAAGATGTCTTCTGAAAGAAAAATTATACCCAAACACGTTACACTTAACCTTCATATCAATAGTGTCACTAAATTTCAAGAGCATGATATCTACACACAAAAAAGACAAATTTTCACTGGTGGAAAAAAATGGATGAATAAGCCTGAAATTCAGAATAACTTTGTAATATTAAAATACTGAAATTTCAACAAGATATGATAAGAAGAGTAAATGAATATTTATATTTCAATATGAGAATCACACAGATTCTGAAATTTGCCTGCCCGTTATAACAAATCCCACCAAACTTGTGAAAGAACTGAAATTAATCACTTCATAGATCAAGATAGAGAATATTTCAGAATTCTTTCTTTCTTCCAACCATGCCTTAGAAGAGAGAACAACAAGACTCTAAGACTCTGAAAATGAGAGGAAATTAAGCCATGTCCCTGGAGCTATGATAAAGAAGGAAGGAAAGCAAAAGAAAGGCATCATGCGCATCTGTAGCTGGATCTTCGGGGAGGTGGATTATTAGTTCCCATAGCCCCATGCCTGCTTGAGTGTGGGGTGAGTGTTTATCCCAAGGATCTCAGCATATAGGCATGTTTGCTGTGGGAAATGAGAACACTATGTCTGCTAGTTCTTTGGAGTATGTAGTGCTCGGATTGATAGGAAACTTAATACTCAGTAAGGTCCTTCCTTTGATGAAGGATCATGGATTAATTGATTCGGTTGCAGAGAGAAAGAGAGGGAGGAATGGAGAGAGACATGAAAGATGGTGAGAGGGGAGAAGGAGAGGGAAAGAGACTGTCCTTTTGTAGCTATGCAGCTTACATTAGTTGGAATTCTGGTGGGAATGAATACATTTTGTGTCGAGAAGAGGCAAAAGGAAAGATAATAAGCAAGTGGAGACAAATGAAGAGTCTTTTCAGGACAGATGTCTCTTGAGTCATAGTGAGATAGGATGACTCAAGTGATTTATACATTGAAAAATGCTGTATGTTTCCAAATGAGGCTCTTCCTATTTCACATGGAATTATTCTGGCCGATAGCATATAACTGTAACAGACAGAATTAGATGGAAATTCTAAGACTGGGTAGAACATGAGTAGGAATAGTCATGAGTAAGAGATGATAGTGCATTCACTAATTTTATAGGGTATCTATAACAAAGCAATAGAAATTCATTTTATGTGTTTTCAATACAACATTAGGGTATTGACAAGGTCATGGTTATGATGAGAGTCTGAATGGCATCCACCCTTGACTTTCCTAGCACCCCTAGCTCCCAGTGTCAGCCACGTAGTCCCACTCTTGCATCTATGCTCCTCCTTTACTCCTTTTTTCATAGGATTGTTTCACTCTGTGTTCTTTTCGCTTTAATAACCATCTACCCTCTGCCATTTCTCTTTACAATAAGACCAGTTGTATGAGCTTATTTTTTTTGTTGTTGTTGTTACAGTGATTTCTATGATTAAGTACCTGGAGGTGGGTGATAATAAAGAAACTTTTTAAAAGGCTAAAAGTTCAAGACTACTATCAAGGGCTCCCTACGTGGAAAGCTATGCCTTGCTTTAAGGAAATCTACATTCTTGTCCAACTGAAAATCATGCCTGGCCTGCCTAGTTTCAGAGATCAAAGGGGGTCCTGTACATTCAGTGTCGGCTCAATCAGAGTTAGCCCTTATTAGGATGCCCATGGTGTAGAGGAGGGCCCTGTAGCTGAGACACAAATGACACACTCATGATGGAACTCAGTGTGGACTGTGAAAAACAACACACATTTGGGAGGAGAGTATGGTGATGAGGTCTGGGAAGAGTTGGAAAAGGAATGGGGGCCCTATAACCCAAACACATTGTCTGTGTGTTTAAAATTCTCGAAAAAAAAAAAAAAAGGAAAGGATGCTTTCAGTAGACATTAGTCATTCCATAAGACCAGCAGTAATCTCCTCTGAGGAGATCACACTGAGGTCCACATCGTAAAGTGTGCACCACTTCTCAGCCTAATCACAGTTGGGAGCAGTTTTTCAAGCATGAACCTTTGAGCATACAACCAACCCATGGTGCCAGAGAGATTGAGAGGCTCTATTTGATAGACTGATAGACTGCCTGGCTCTAGTGTGGTATCCTCTTAACTCCAAGACCGTGTGTCCAAATGAGGTAAGGTTATTCTTTCAGTCTATTAAATAATTTAATACTAAATATCAATTGCTGAAGTAAAGGTATTATTTAAGTATAAATTTCTTACTAACAATTAACTAATATCAAAGTATAAAATGCATGGTTTTGAGATATTTCCTTATATTTTAAGATTAATGGAACATAAAACTGGGGTTGAATGGAGTCCTGACATTGACTCTGAATGGCTAGTGAACATGGCATAGCTGTGGAAATTACATCACTAGTTTTATGTTCTACAAGTGAGACTTGAGAAATACTCAAACTCTTAAGTGTTAAATAAATTTGGGCAAAGCCCTAGGGGAAATTTTAGCCAATGGGAAGCTGTCTGCATGACCTCATTGTCCTTTCTTCAAGTTAACTCTTTCCCTCCACCCTCCAAACTCCAGCCATGGTAAACTGGGTTTCCTTGGTTGTTGGAAGGGCAAGCATGGAGCACAGGAAATGACTGGCACAGCAAAAGAGCAGAGATTAAATCAGTGAGAAGCAGAGATATGAGTCATGCTTTCTGCAGAGAGAGAGATCCTTGGGATGAGCGCTGCTTCCTGCTGCACTTTTCTCACAAGCTACATACAGGACCATCACTAGTACCTAAAACACTTGCATTTCTCTCTCCTCCTAAACATGAAAGTCAGGACAGACACAATGCAAATGTTTTTGTCTTTCTTTTATCCCCTTACTGCTGGTAATTTTTTTTTAGCATTCATCACTTATTCTATAACTCGAAAGAAGCCTTTTAATACAGCTGGAAACAGGGTGTTTTCACCTGGAAAATCAAACATGAAGTTCATTCATGGGGCACTTCTCTGTGATGTAGTATATTTAGTAGAGATTCTACTGTGCGTATGTATTTTATTTATGAATAGTGTGAGACCTCTGTGGCACTAGTTTCAATACTTCAGCATGCTTAATAACAGTGTCAACATTCCTAATTATTTTGGAGAACATTTTAACCAGGTTTGTTATTTGTCATGAAATATACTTTTAAATTACCTTACAGTTATAACACATGGGTAGTATCAATTGTCACTGTATTATTTAGTACAACTGAAATATAGTACTAAATTTTATATCTGCAAATAACACTGGAGACCTTATAGTCTTATGTTAAAACTGTAACTTAAACACAAAGTTTAAACACAAACTTCTAACTATGCATGCTAGGTTTCATCAGGACAAATTCCCCTGGAAATGCACCCAGTGAGTGAATTATAATTTAAAATAAAAACAAACAAACAAACAAAAAAAGGTGAGTGGAGTGGAGAGATCATTTAATGGTCAAGAACACCCATTTGTCTTCCAGAGGACCTGATGAGCCGGGCCAGCACATACATTGGATAGCTCACAACCTTCTGGAAATCCAGCCTACATGAGATCCTACCACACTGGCTTCTGCTAGTATCTGCACTCACAGGCACACACCGACTTGCAAGCACACACACACACACACACACACACACACACACATATATATATATATATATATATATATATACAGTTAAACATATTAATTTAAAATTATGTTAAAGTTGATGCTATGTGTGAAACTACAATTATTTATACTTAAATAATACATTACTTTTACTTGATTACCCAGGAAGAATTTTTGGTATTTGTGCTTATTTTTAAAAAAGAGAGTCAATCCTCATTCAGAAAGGCAAATGCGATAGACATTGGAAGCAGAAGACAAGGAACAGGACAGGAGAGTACCGCAGAAGCCTCTGAAAGACTTTGCTGATCAATGTATCAAAGCAGAGGCTGAGATTCATAGCCAAATTTTTGGCAGAGTGCAGGTAATCTTATGAAAGGAGGGAGAGAGAGACTGGGCAGGGACAGGAGCTCCAAGGGTTGATACCTCAACCAAGGACCATGCATGGAGACACCAACAAACCCTGCGCAGATGTAGTGCACAGACGCAGTCTCCAAGTGTTTTTCCTAATGAAGGGAGCAGGGGCTGTCTCTGGCATGAACTCAGTGGCTGGCTCTCTGATCAACTCCCCCTAGGGGTGCAGCCTTGTCAAGACACAGAGGAAGACAATGCAACCAGTCCTCATGAGACCTGATAGGCAAGGGTAAAATAGAAAGAGAGGAGGACCTCCCCTATCAGTGGAATAGGGGAAGGGCATAGGAGGAGAAGAGGGAGGGAGGAGAAGTGGAATTGGGAGGAGACAAGGAAGGGGGACACAGCGGGACACAAATGGAGTAAATTGTAATAAATAATAATAAGATATAATAAAAATAATAGTTGAGTCAATCTTAAACAAGAGCCAGAATTTGTTTAATTAATATTTTCATTTTATGTACATTGGTGTTTTAGCTGTATGTGTGCCTGTATGAGAATGTCAGATCCCCTGGAACTAGTTACAGGCAGTTGTGAGACATGTGGGCACTGAGAATTGAACTCAAGTTCTCTGAAAGAGTAGCCAGTGCTCTTAATTGCTATGCCATTTCTCCAGTGTCCAGACCTGTTGCTCTCCTTGTGGAGCTCTTGTCCCCTCCAAGTCTTTCTACCTCCCCCTTCTTTCATGAGATTCGCTGCAGTCTGCCCAAAGTTTTGCTATGAGTCTCAGCCTCTGCTTTGATACACTGCTAGGTAGAGTTTTTCAGAAGCCCTCTGTCGCAGGCTCCTGTCCTTGTTCCCTGATTACGCCCTCATCTGATGTCTGTCCCATTTGCCTTTCTGAATGAGAATTGAATATATTACCCAGGGTCCTCCTTCTTGCTTAGCTTCTTTAGGTATACAGATTTTAGTATGTTTATCCTATATTATATGTCTAATATCCATATATAAGTGAGTATTTACCATGTGTGTTTTTCTGCTTCTGAGCTATCATTCAGCATGATCTTTTCTTGATTGCATCATTTGCCTGCAAATTTCATGATTTTCTTGTTTTTAATTGTTGAGTAGTATTCCATGGTGTAAATGTACCACAATTTCAGTATTCATTCTTCAGTTGAGGGACATCTGGGTTGTTTCCAGATTCTGGCTATTAAGAATGAAGCTGTTACAAACATGTTTGAGCAAATGTCCTTGTTGTGTCTTTTGGATATACACCTTGGAGTGGTATAGCAGTCTCTTGAGGTAGCACTATTCCTAATTTTCTGAGAAATCTCCAGACAGATTTACAAAGTGGTTGTACAGATTTATATTTATTAAGTTAAACTCTTTAATTATTTCAAACTCGTAAGAACAATTTCTTAGGGAATACCACAAAGTTCCAAAACAAAGCAGTAGATGGCAGTAGACTGCTAAAAAGTTACCAAGGAAGAAGAAAAAAAATTTTTTTTGAACTGCCATTATTACACACGTAGTTAGAGAATCAATTGAATAAAGTAATCTCCTAATCTCAATAAATTTAAATCAGGATTCACAAACCCATACATGGTTCAATATGAGTATATTACTCAGTTTTAAATCTAATGTATTAAGGTAAAAAAATAAAAGGATAAAAATTTAAAAGGCGATACCGTGTGTGTGTGTGTGTGTGTGTGTGTGTTATGTGGCTATGCATGCATGCAGAAGCAGAGGAGAGTTCAGAGTACTATGCTGTATCATTTTCTTCATTATACCGTTAAGGCAGAGTCTCTCATGGAAGCTGCAACTAAGCTGACAGCCAACAAGCCCCAGACCTCTTAACCGACGCTGGTGTGCCCAGATTCACCAGGAGTTTTACGTAAGTGCTGAAGATTTGAACCCAGGTCAGCGTGAATGTCTAAGTATTTTTTAACTGTTGAGTGATCTCCCCACCCCTAAAGACAACATTTTTAACACAATATGCATGGTCCTTTGTTGGAAGATAGTCTTAGGGGTGGCTTCTGCATTTCAACCAGTAACTGTGAAACAATCAGCTAGCCTTTAATTTCTTCACCTCTAAAATGGCATTCACAAAAGTTTATCAAAGTAGCTCAAATCTTGAAGGGATGAAATAAGACAGCTGTGCAAATGCAACATTAAAATTCTGAGTAAATACAGTGTTATACTTCTCACAACATGGAAGCCTCAGACAGGAATTTTAAAAGGCACTTTTCTGAAGGAAGGATGGCAATCCAGGCAAAGGAAAGACCCATGGCAGCTGATGTTTTTCAAGTCGTTTCTAACTATATCTGAAGGACGCGGGAAATGTATGCAGCTCTGGATGATGTCTGCCTCGTTACTGCCCCCATGGTATTGGGCTGCTGTCATTTTACACCCCGCCTGGATAGTCAGGCCGCCCGAGTTCATAACTGATTTACAGCTCTTGACCTCCGGTCAATCACATTCACTCGAGTTTAAGTGACTCTAGGGTTTTTGATTTTTTTTTTTTCCTCTCTAAGAGTAATAACTTTTACGACTGCAAATAGAACAGACCCTTGGCAGTTTGCTCCTCCCAGATGAAAGCGGTGCCTACTCATTGCATCAGGCCCTCACCTGAAAGAATGTCGATGACTCCACTGGTGGGATGCAGTAGGCTTTCCAGGATAAGTAGCGCAAGGAGATCTTCCTTCAGTCGTGGTCTGCTTTCTTTTCTAATGACGAGCGCACACACAGCATTTACACCCACAGGAAGGTGATGAGACATGTCACATCCATCACTGCTCTTAGTTTTCATCAAGAATACCAAATGAAATAAAATCATAGAGGACGGAGAGTAACTGCTCAGATTTTCTCGATTCCTGTCACTTTTGTTCCACCATGAATTCGAAGCCATAATAAAAATCGCTACCGCTATTCTCGTCCCAGTGTTCCATGTCAAAATCAGGGGTGCCATGATGCTTTCATTAAATGTTCATGCATTGCTATGATATTGACTTTTCTAATTCAACTTATATTTTCAGAATGCTTTTCACGTTGAGACATTTTTTAGGGCTGTGAAAGACAGGAAATTTGTGTGGCTTATATGAAGGTTGATAATCCATAACTCGGGATTTCCTCAGCAGGTCAGTTAATGTGGAAATGAAATGGGAAGAGTGGGTAAGAGAAAGCTTGTTATTCATGTCTCAGCAAACATTCAAAAGTTGTGGATATAATGACCAATGTGGAAGGTATATGTACTTATATACATAATTGAAATAATCTTGAAATAATATGCAGGACCATCAAAGCACATTTGGTCCTATATGCATGGAGTAGTATTTTATCTTGAATTAATGTCACAATAAATGATTTCAAATGGTAAATTTATTTATTTATTTATTTATTTATGTTTCTGGAGCTTGACTTTGTTTCAAGGACTCACAGTCACCTGGCTTTAACTGACACTATCTCTGGGTAGCTATAGGCCACATGAGGCTGGATTTTGAAGTAATCCTCCAGATTTACTACATGCAATTAATTTAAAAGGATCCTGTCTCTTAGAAATGGCCCACTCCATTCACTGATCAATTATAAATCGTGGTCTCAAAATGTGTTAAATTAGGAAAAATGGTTCAAGGGGTTACAAAATAGTGACTGAATATCTACCCAGAGAGGAACCTGTGGTGTGTATTTTTGGACCATTAATAGGCATATAGTTATTTTGATATATGAGCTATATAAGTCAGGGTTATGAAGGATAATTCCTTCTTTCTGGAAGAAGCCAGTTATAATGTAGCAATGAAGACAGTAGCTCTGGGAGGGTCCAGGTTTCTTCTCTTTGCTTTAGAGGTACTTTTTTCTCTATTCCTCCTTCTTCTCCTTAGGAACCAGCTGCCTTGACATAGCTGCAATCATATTTGCTCCTGAGTGGAATATCATTTTCCTCCATGCGGGATCGTCTGAGATTCTTTTGTACTCTTTAGTGCGGGAGTTACTCTAATTCAGTTCAGAACTTAGACTTTCATTGCTGCTTCCAAACAACACCTTATGGTAACAATACAACTAGTCCCACCTACTTAGTTTCTTTTTAAAATTTATTTTTTTTATTAATTACAGTTTATTCACTCTGTATCCCAGCTATAGCCCCTCCCTCTTTTGATGTCAGTCCAGTTTGCCTTTCTGAATGAGGATTGAGTATCTTAACCAGGATCCTCCTTGCTTAGCTTCTTTAGGTGTACAGATTTTAGCATGTTTATCCTATATTATATGTCTTATATCCACTTATAAGTGAGTATATACCATTTGTGTCTTTCTGCTTCTGGGATACCTCACTCAGGGTGATCTTTTCTAGTTCTCAACATTTGCCTGCAAATTTCATGATTACCTTGTTTTTAATTGCTGAGTAGTTTCTTAATATGTATCTCAATTAGTTCTGAAATGAAACAGAGAGGATGGTTACTTTATAAACTGAGACAATACTGAACTCTGTTCCAGCAATAAAAACCCAAAATTTTATTGATGGTGATATGCATAGGAGAAACTTTGAGCTATGCACGAGGATAGCACCCATGAGCTTTAGACAATAAACAAACCTGAACTGTGCTCATGATGCTTCCATGTCTGTATTTAATATTTAGGACACAATAATTAAATTATTCTTGAAAATGCATCTCCAGTTTTCTATGTGGATTCTGAATAACTATCAATTGCTTATCTCCCCACTGTTACCAGAGTTCTCTCAGTGTTGAGTAAAAGATGATTTATATTCAATAAGTTTTGGTAAAGGCTAGTATGGTATGTTCTCTGTAGTTTAGATTAAAATAATGGTTTTCAACACTCGGAGTTGCAAAGCTTAATCCATTAAACATGGATGGTGCAATGATTTGGCAGTGCAATGATATGGCAGTGTATGGCCTACCAAAAGATTACTTCTCTACTTTTTCTTTTATCCCAGAAAATACATCAGTATATCATAGAGAATTAGGGTCAGCCTTATCTCATTTAGTTTGAAAGGTGTTCTGAGTAACGCATCAGCACTGACTTGGTCCTTGAAAAAGATTAATCTCTTGAAATCATTCCCATAGCACAGATTCAAACTGCAGCCAAATGTAATAAGGTAATTATGAGTGCAATTCAAGTGTCACTCCTTATTAAATCAAGGCTCTAAAATCTTTCCTAGGTTTCCTAATCAGTAGACATGAACAATTAACATCTAATTAGCTAACCGTCATACCTACTGGAAATATTTTACAAGGAAAATTGAAGAGATTTGTCTCATAAATATTTCCCTGAAGACATGCTATGGTGTCCTTCTCCATTGTTTGCTATCTAGTCATCTATTGCCAAGATGGCTATTTTTAACATAATATCGATTGGTGAGAACTTATCAGGAATTTCACTGCTTTGTGCTTAAGATATCTTAAATATTATCTTATGTGTGAGTATTTTGTCTTCATGTATGTGTGTACACCACGTGTGTGTCTTTTGCCCACAAAGACAAGAAGAGGGTGTCAGATCCTTGGAACGAAAGTTAAGGTCAGTTGTAAGCCATCATCTGAAGACAGAAATAGATCCCACCCTGTCTGTACGAGCAGCAAGCAAACATCTTACCCTTTGAGCCATCTTCCCATCTTCCATTTCATGGTTTTAAATAAAATTATTGATAATTAGTTCAACCAATGTATTTATTAATGGAAATGAGATCCAAAGGGGAGTTCTGGGCCATGCCACACTTGCTCACTGGACAGGTAAATACACAGAGTCACGATTTAAAGCAATGCTGTGTCTAAATAACATTGTTCATCCTTTACAGCTTTATTTTTGTTCAGAGAAAAGACCTCACCATGTCACCTGGGTGGGCCTGAAACATGTCATGTAGGCCTCAAATTTGCAGTGACATTACTTCTCTCTGCCTTCCCAGTGCTGGGAATACAGGCATATATTCTATGCCTTTAGCATTTATAGAAATGTTAACGTCTTCAGCCTACTCCATGAGTTCTTATTGTTAATGTGACCTTAACCTATACAGAGAACCTAGGCATCTGAGAGAAGGAGAAAAAGCCTTCCTCGGGGAAGCATATACCAATTGGTTATCCATTACCAAATGGTTAGCCCTGAAAAAATATATACAAATAAGGTTGTATAGAGTGAACAAAGAAAGAGCTGCGGTGGTTTGCCCCTCACAGGTTTTTATATTTGAATATTTGGTTTACAGTTGGTGGACATTAAGGAAAGATTGGGAGATAAGGTCTTGTTGGAGGAGGGGTGTCACTGGGAGGGGTGGGTGCTGTAGTTTCAACAGCTTTCAAGAAGCCCAGTTCCAGATAGGTCTATGTCAGCTTCATTTAATCTAAAGTCAACTGAGAAGAGGGAGCCTCAATTAAGAGATTGCCTCTGTACGATCAGGCTGCAGATGAGCCATTTTCTTAATTAGTGGTTTATAGGGGTGGGCCAAGCTAATTGTGGGTGGTGCCATCTCTGGGCAGGTGGTCCTGGGTTCGGTAAGAAATCAGGCTGAGCAGGCCAGTAAGCAGCACTCCTTCATGGCTTCTGCATCACCACCTGCTTCCAGGTCCCTATCCTGTTTGTGTTTCTGTCCTGACATCCTTCAGTTATGGGCAGTGCTGTGGAAGTGGAGTAAGCCCTTCTCTCCCCAGCTTGCTTTGGTCATGGTGTTTCATTGTAGTGATGGAAACCCTGCCTGAGACACTAGTCTCTCTTTCTCTCTCCACCTTGCTGGCAGAATGTGAACTCTTAGCTACTGCTCCAGCATCATGCCTGCCTGCCATCACACTCTTCACCCCGATGATCACAGAGTGATCACCCTCTGAAATGTGGCCTGTTACGGTTCCTTCCTTTTAATTGATACTGTTCCTTCCTGTTAATTGGTTCTGTTTCCTATGCTTCCCAGATTCCAGCACTTCTGTGCAGTCACAGTGTCTGTGCTTTGTTGTTTGAAAACATATTCCTCATGTAGATATGATACTCACTTTTTTTGCCATTGTGCATTGTAACATCCAGAAATTCCCTTCTCCTCATTGAAAAGCATCTCACATTGAGTAATAGTCCATCTGCTCTGGAATGTGCCTCACAAAAGCCCCAGGGTATAGTCTTCCCCAAAGAGTCAATTAAAACATGATGAGTGTTTTGATTGCTGTCTCTCACTTTACACTGTACCGTCCATTATCCCTTTTCTATTTTAACCTATATTTACAAACTTCCTTTTTCCTCTTAGATTTTTTAAGCACTTTAAGTTTTGTTCATATTGAAAATATATATATCCTGTTATATCTTAACAGAAAAAGTTCCAAAATTGAGCTACTGTTCCAATATCCAAATCCTATGTTCTGTTCATTTTTCAACATCCAGAAATATATATCTACTCCTCTACAAAATAAATGTCACTGCCTAAAATAATCCCTATCCATGAAACCTAATGTTCACTTTTCAATCAGTCACAAATCCAATGATCATTGTTCAGTTTACCTTTCTTGACTTATATGCATACATTAGCATAAATATTAACTTCCCTCAAAGCACAGTCTTGCAAATGAGACTGGTATTTCTCACGATGAGGAGCACTCTCTTACTAGGTTTGGTGCAGATAATGGTCATCTGGTAAGCCTTTAAATTTAATCTTCTATTGTCATTCTTTTTGGGGAGGTGACAGTTTAGGACAGGGTTTCTCTGTGTAGCCCTGAATGTCCTGAGACTCTCTCTATGCATGCCAGGCTGACATCCAACTCACAGTGATCCACCTGTCTCTGTGTCATTCTCTGCCAGCTTTAGTGCTGGCATTAAGTATGTTTACCACTGCCATTCAGCTTGATCTTAAGTCCTTACATTCCAAGGGTAGGTGATTTTATGACTATACCAATGATATCTAATAGAAACAATAAATGACAAGTGATTAAACATGTAATTTTCAAACATACAAATATTGAACTAGTAACATGCTGATATACATGAACATACATCAACAAAAATTAATAGACATAGAGGTAGGTAGAGATAAGCACATGAAATATTCCCTAGATGTATTTACACAACCACAGAGTTAGCTCAAAGTCATTCCCTTGTTAATGTAATTGAGGAAACATCATGATGTTATACATTTTTAAATGGAAAATAATGGAAACATCAGCTTCACAAAATTGTTACTATCTTCATAATACAGTTTCACACTAGTATACTATGGAGTTAGAATTCCCACCACCATGATGGTTCCTTTTTTATTATGCTCCTAAGTGTTTGTGTGTATGTGTCTGTGTGTGTGTATTGATATATATATATACATATATATATATATGTATATATATATATCAAGGGTCTTTACTATTCAGGTAGAGATATGAAAAGCCTTATCTTAAAACAATAAAAGCATCCTGGCTAATTAAGTGACTATAGAAGTGTCTATAGAGATAAATTCTATACATATTATCAACCAGTTCTAAGAACCCTTCTCTTGCCCTCTCTACCTGTTTCCTTCCATCCCTACATTCTTTTTTTATTACCCCTTCCTTTTTCTTTTTCCTCTTCTGTCAAGTCATATTTCTAACCCTTTAAGTAAATACAAATTACATTCATATAAAGATATCCAGAAGTACTATAGAATTTGAAAATACATTGTACCTCTTTGTCTGTATATGAAATTCCCAGGACCTGATAATGTAATTTATATTGAGTTTTCTATTTTATTAATAGTCATTTTCTGCAGGCATTCTAACATTTTCATTCTACCATCAAATATCTACTGCTTTTGAATCAAAACCAGCAAACTGCGATTTGAAACATTTTCAAAAATCTGCTTCATTCACCTTGTAGAAAAATCCCACAAGTAAAAACACCTTATAAAAAATAGACCTGCAGTGATTTGACAGTTACCATTTTTTCAACACAGAAATGCAGATCTATGCTCTTCACTTAAATATAATGGGTGTTTAGAAGTCAAGGAGTCCACAGAGACTCTACAGGGACTAAATATATTATCCTTAAGAACTAATTTTGCCATTTCTGATTCATAGCCAACTCCTTAAGTAAAGTTACAGATTTTCAAATTACCCCATTGAGAGATGAAAGGGAAGAACAGCAAGGCTAACCTCAGATCTGTCTCAGCTGCTGAAGAATCAGAGAAACAGCCAGGTTTCTCAGTGTGGGCTGTGGTAAATGTGATTTTCATCCATGTTCCCTAAAAGCATTGCTTTTGAAGAAAATTCACATAACATTTTTCCTTCCTGGCTAAAAAAAAAAAAAAAAAAAAAAAAAAAAAGAAAGAAAGAAAAACAACGCTGCCCACTGTCACCTAGCTTATTGATTGTGAGTGAAAGGGTGATCATCTTGTATCGACTTGCCCTGCAGAACTGCGTGCCGTCAAAGCTGCAGAAGGAAATTAATGCTTTCATATCGTGCCTGAAAAAATATGAGATTCTGTTCACTTTGCCCTCTAGACAAGGAGGCATATGCAGTAGCTAAAAGGTAATGGCTTTCAGAACATGAACCGGAGACTTTTATTAAAATCATTATTTAATGCACAAAAAATAATGACTCCACAGCCGCGGCATTTGAAGCATCCTTTTGTGCTCATTACTTCTTAGATCCCAAGGTTTACACGCCGCAAAAAGCACGTAGTTCTCAAATTAAAACTATGTCTTTTATGTACAATATGTATTCTATATGATAACTCATTATAGATAACTGCAATTTTTATAGAGTGAAAACTATGATTTGGTTATGATAAGAATGCTTTTTTATTTTATTTGTTTTTATATTACCAAAGAGATTAATGACCGACCACACAAGTCTTTACAGAGCATTCATGTTGAACCCTGAACATATTTTTCAACATATATTAATATTTAATACTGGCTTACATTATGATTTTTATAGGCTGTTAGTTTATCTACTGTATAAGTAGTTCTTGATGTAGGAAAATATTCGCAAATACTAGGTAACAGAGGTCACATTCATAACACAAAAACTAAAGGTATAAGTATGGAGCTATTTTCAGTGTGGTGAAGTAGGGATTTTGTTTATTTTTATTTGGGGGGCAATTTTACTTTGCTCTCTAGTTTTTTTTTTTGTTTTGTTTTTTTTTTTTTTTTTTTTTTTTTTTTTTTTTACCTTGTGGGGATGTGACTGTGGGGATCTGTGTTGAGATGGAGGAAATGACAATGGATCTGATATTTTATTATATACTTGTATGAAATTCTCAAAGAACAGGTATCTTCAGGACTGGCTACAAAGCCCTCCTCTGTGGCCTAACAGGACTGCTCCTCCCTTCAGGGGTGGGGAGACCAAAGAGCCAGTCATTGAGTTCCTGTTAGAAATAGTCCTTGTTCCTATCAGTGGACTTGGAAAGGGGCACGGTGGAGATGAGGGAGGGAGGGAAGGACTGGGAGGGAATGAGGGATCGGGACACGGCTGGGATACAGAGTTAATAAAATGTAACTGATAAAAAATAATAATAATAAAATAAAAAAATAAATAAAATTGTAAAAACAAAAAAATAAAGCTGCTGTGAACATAAAAAAAAAACAAAACAACAAAAAAAGAAATTCTCAAAGAACATACTATTTATTTTCTTATTTCACAATGAGGAATAAGTTGCAGTTTCTTTTCCATGATACTATTTATTATTTTTTAGCTTCTAGATTCTCTGAATCATCTCAAGTTACAAAAGATTCTGTTTAAGAGAAGTTGTAGTTATTTCATTTCTTCTGTGGTGGCTTATGTGATATATAATTTCTAATGCCCCTTAATTCACAGGCCATGTTTAATGTCAGTTTTTCCCTAGCTCCGTACCTCCACCCTCTGTGTGTGTGTGCTTGTGTGTGTGTGTGTGTGTGTGTGAGTATGCAGAGAGTATGATAGAACAAAAAATGTTATAAGGTACAACTTACCACTTTCATTTTTACGGTATTATCTGTTTGATAACCCATCTGATGTTATCATTTATGAACGTTATGAAAGCGATAACACACAGTTGTAGCTCTTCCCTCTTTAACATTGCCATGTCGTGAAGCCCAAGCAGAAGTTATGGGTCACGACATATTGGAAAGAGAAGTTTCTCACTTGAGATCTGGAAATAAATAATGTTGAAACATTCTATCTTTAAAAATGATTTTAGTTTTGCCAGCACGGCCTCCTGAATGGGTTTCCTTTTTCCAGTGTATATATCTTACACTTGTCAGAACTGATATATCCACAGCTGTGTGACTTCATTTCTGATTTCTCCATTGTACTCAATGAGTGTACTTGTCTGTTTTTGTGCCAGTACCATGTTGTGTTTGTCACTATGGCTCTGTAGTACAGTTTAATGTCAGACACAGTGATGCACTATGCAGTATGTTTTTCTTCTTAGGACGTCTTGGATTATCTGCGGTTACAATAGTAAGAAAATATAATCAGTCTAATCAGTTACAATAGACAATGAACATATACTACATATACACAAAGGATTTTTTTTCCAGTTATAAAGAAAGATAAAATTTGGAATTGCAAGAAAATATTTGGAACTACTAAAAATAAAGTGAGATAATCCAGATTAAGAAAAAAAAAATTCTCATGGGGCTACTGTCCTCTCTGGATCCTTATGTATCCCCCTTCTTCTATAAGACTCCCTGAACTCTGTCCAAAGTTTGGCTCTGAGTGTCTGCATCTGTTTCAATCCCTGTCTAGGTGGAATCTTTTAGAGGACCAAAAAAAGCCCCAAAAGACAGTCCCAGAGGGTTCTGCAGAGAATGATGCATCAACCAAAGACCATGCATAGATAGGACCTAGACCTCCTGCTCAGATGTAGGCCATAGACAGCTCATTCTTCATGTGGGTTCCCTAGTAAGGGGAGAAAAGATAGTCTCTGACATGAACTTGGTTACCTGCTCCCTTTACAGTTCTGCCTAATGCAGAGATCTAGGCCTGATAGGCTAGTGTCAGACAGTAGGGGAGGAGGACTTCCCCTATCAGTGAACTAGGGGAGAGGGATTGGGGAAGAAGAGAAAGGGAGGGTCAGGCCTAGAGGAGATGAGGGAGAGGTCTGCAACCAGGATACAAAGTAAATAAACTGTAAATAATAATAATAATAATAATAATAATAATAATAATTTTCTCTTCTTTATGCAAATTCTATTATCTATCTATCTATCTATCTATTTATTCTAACATTTATATATTTATGTATGAGTATAGACAGAGCCTAAGAAAATAGAAAGTACCCAGGAGAAAGAGGAAAAATGTCTGTTAAGAGAGACTGTTTTAGTGGAGTCTAATACAACATCTGTGATATGAAAGTAGTGGGGAGCAAATGAGATAGAAAGGCTTAGCAGTGAGGAGAAAACTGGCAGCTAGGAGCACTTAACGTAGGCAAATATATAGAGAGATGATGAAAAGAGACTTGATAAATCTGATGTTTAAAGAATAACTTAAAACTTGTTTTATATTAATCTCTAATTTTATAACATGAACAGGATACATTATATCTTATATGCATATAACACATGTATAAATGCAGAGTAGTATATATTGGGTCTAATGCAAATAAATTTGATTGTCCGGCCAGTGTATATGAATATTGAGCTAATATTTAACATATGGATATTGGACAAAAAGAAATGATTAAAAATTTTTATTAGAATGGAGTGGGACAGGAATTATTTGAGCTTTGGTGCATGAGGTGGGTGTATGAGGTGGGTGGGCATGAGCTCAAAACAAGTGGAGGTCAGAGAACAATGCTCAAAGACCATTCATTTTTCTTTTTCCCCCAGGAGTTCAAGGATTGAACTTGGGATTTCAGGCTTAAGTAACAGGCAGAACCATCCCGCATCCTGGGCATCCATAAGATAATAATATGACATATTATTATGACAAATGCTAAAATCTTCATGCAAAAACTGATACTTTTGCTAGAATCCTATTTTACAGTCCAACTGTAGAAAAGACAGAACAATCAGCACTCAAAGAAAGGAGATGATCCAAGCATATAGCAAATATGCAGATATAAATGAATGGTGAATCATATCATATCCAAGTGCAGCTATGTGTTTCATAGAAATATATGATGCCAATGGTACACCACTAAAAACGTCATTGATAGCATATTTGCCTAGTAATGTTATAGTCACCATACATGTATTGTTTGTGTGTCTTATTCTGTTTACACAATGAAAATCAGGTAAAAATATATTTCTCAGAACATAATTGTGTGATTAAGTGATATTATTACATTTGTCTTCAGCATTAAAATTTGTGACTGGCAGAATCTCATTCACAGGAAGGCAATTAAAACACAATGATGATTCCATCAGAAAACAAAAGACTGTAATATTCAAATCAACTTCCTTTGTTCGACCCAAAATTTACATCTCAAAAGTATTCCAAAACAGAACCTATCAACTATGTTTTACTCAACAAAGAAGGAAAATGAGTTTTCTACATTAGGGCAGTGACACAAAATACCTCTTTATAAGCAGCACATTAAATAAAAATTGATTTAAGAGACATTCTTTTGTGAATGTGAAAGTTGAAATCTGCAATGATGTGTACAAAGAAAATACTTTAAATTGTCCATTTGTCAAGGATAACTAAGCCACTAAAAATGCTTGCATTTCTCCATTAATTCTAAAAATATGTAACCATCAGTTCCTTAGAAAATATTTATACAGATTAAATATTACCCAACAACAAAATCTATATCACTAAGTTGAAACTTTCTGAAGTAAATTCATGATGATACTAGATTGTCTAAAATCAAGACAATCTAACTAAAAGAAATTTAAATTGTGTTGGCCCAGTAATTGCACCGATTCATTTACTTAGGTATACAGAGGAGATGGCCTGGAACCCCTGCACAGAGGTAGCCCATGGCAGCTCAGTGTCCAAGTGGGTTCTATAGTAATGGGGACAGGGACTGTCTCTGACAGGAACTGATTTATCCTGCTCTTTGATCACTTCCCCATGAGGGGGGAGCAGCCTTACCAGGCCACAGAGGAAGACAATGCAGGCACTCCTGATAGGCTAGGATCTGAGGGAAAGGGAGGAGGACCTCCCTTATCAGTGGATTGGGGGAAGGGTACAGGTGGAGAAGAGGGAAACAAAGTGAATAAACTGTAATAATAACAAAAAATAAAAAGAAAATATAAGAGAAGGAAAAAAAAGATTTGATGGAACACAAAGTTAGTATGTTCTTCTGCTGCATCATTTAGGCTTTCTTGAAATCAGAGGTTAGTTTCTACCTTGAAACTACTGTTAGAAATAGGATATTCTGATATCCTTTTAAATAAGGAGGGTAGGACTGGGAGGGGAGGAGGAAGGGAGCTATGGGGGGGATACAAAGTGAATAAACTAATTAATAAAAATAAAATTAAATTTAAAATATCATATATTTTATTTTTCTCATGCAAAAAAAAATGAATATTATTTATGGTAGCATCATGAAATATATCTTTTACAAATATCCTCACCAGTTTGTGGCTTGTCTTAATATTCTCTTCATAATACTGTTCATTAGTTCAGAATGTAAACTTCCTGGGATTAATATTAATGAATCCCAGCTTGTTTATTATCTATTTTGTAGATATACAAAGAGGATGGACATCAGAGGAGGGAGAAAACAGGGAACAGGACAGGAGCCTTCCACCGAGAGCCTCTGAAAAGCTCTACCCTGCAGGGTATCCAAGGAGATCCTGAGACTCATAGCCAAACTTTGGGCAGAGTGCAGGGAATCTTATGAAAAAAGTGGGAGATAGTAAGACCTGGAAAGGACAGGAGCTCCACAAGGAGAGCAACAGATCCAAACAGTCTGGACACAGGGGTCTTTTCTGAGACTGATATTCTAACCAAGGTCCACTCTTGGAGATATATTTGAACCCCTGCACAGAGGTAGCCCATGGCAGTTCAGTGTGCAAGTGAGTTCCATAGTAATGGTGACAGGGACTGTCTCTGACATAAACTCAGGGGCTGGCTCTTTGATCACCTCTCCTTGAGGGGGGAACAGCCTTACTAGGCCACAGAGGAAGACAATGCAGCCATTCCTGATGAGACCTGATAGACTAGGATCAGAGGGAAAGGGAGGAGGACCACCCTTAGCAGGGGACTGGGGGAGGGGTATAGGTGGGGAAGAGGGAGGAAAGGTGGAATTGGGAGGGGAGGGAGGGGGAGCTACGGGGGAATACAAAGTGAACAAACTGTAATTAATAAAATGAAAAATAATTTAAAAAATTTTAAAATATAGCACTTTCCTCCTGTGAAATTATTTTTTATGAAACCAAGAATATCTGCTGGGTTGTTTTTTGTTTGTTTGTTTGTTTGTTTGTTTTCATTTTGTTAAGTTTTTACTTTATCTTAATGGACTAGTAAAGTTTTGGGATGTTTTTGTTTGATTTTTTTATATTTATTTAAAAATAGATTCTTTTCCAGCTGGAGAGATAGCTCAGCCATTGAAGGCTAGGCTCACAACCATAAGAAGCACAGTTCTGAGAATAAGTAGTGGTTTCAAGTCCTTTACAGACTAAGAAACAGATCACTTTGTTTGTTTGTTTGTTTGTTTGTTTGTTTTTGGACCATGGCTTATTTTAGTATAACTTTGAGAAATCAAAATATTTTCTCTTTCTATGAAAAAAATAATCAGTATTACCATATTTTTTTCTGGTTACATCTCACTTTATTCTCCTGTAATTCCTAACATGACATAATTAGGGATAACAGTCAGGAATAACCTTGGTCATATTTCTCTCTTCTCTTTTTCCAATTGAGGGTAACCTATACTTTATAGTTTGAAGCATAATCAGATTTTATTTGAAAACTGAACTTAGGTCAACTATTTTTTTTCTTTGTATTATAAGCCTGCAGGCTCATTGTATTGAATATGATTCCCCCCAAAATGAAACTTTAATCTCAGAGCTTTAATAAATAATGATTTTAATGCAAAACATTTTTAATGGAATAAGCTTTAATATTAATATTACATTAACTTAAATACTTATTTCTAAAACATAGCCTATCATTTCATAATATATTATCTACCTTCATTCCATATCCTAAGCTTTGTTTCCCTAACTTTTTTAACATTATATTGAGATGTTTAGCTCAAAGCAATCAGACACAGGTTTGACAGTGTAAAATTTTTTCAGAATATTAAAATTTATAGGCAATTGTATATTTGTGAAATATTTTTATTCTCTAGGTTAAATTATTTGTTCTATTCACAGTCTTGTAATAAATAGCATATATTAAAAATGATGTGTGCTTTAGTTACACTTCCTCTCTTCTTCCGCCACACTGATAACCTTCTAATACTCTGATCTTCTTTTCTAGGATTTTTAATATATTTTTTATTTATTACAGTTTATTCACTTTGTATCCCAGCTGCAGCCCCACCCTCAGAGGGCAATTATATTTTTAATCATTAGTGCAATAATAAAAATTGAATATAGACACACTTGCAAAAATCATGGCATTATACAGAATAATGAAAATATGAGATGCAATTTTATTGTAACTTCTAATAATTATCATCTCACTCCTGCATTGATTTTCTACTTTTCTCTAATTGCCACTAAAAGAAGAACATATTTCCCATTATCAGAGTCTTGAAACTGAAACAGTGCTCCAAGAAAGGGAAATGAAGACTATTTAAGATCATGATCAGTAATTCTCCACTGCTTATTCATTCTGGGTAACAGGGAAATTGTGATTTTTTTTTATCTCATTATAATGGTGAGTATTTAGATAACAGTGGAGGTTGGCAATTGGTGGCTTTTATTTAAAATATATTGTTTGCAAATCTACAATCTTACCTATCATTCTACTATTCTAGTTATGTCTTTATTATATCCTATACATTAAATGACATCTCAAACTATGGAACATTTTAATATTTATGTACCCTTTTGTATCATTTAATCTATGATTTTTAACCCTCTACCCTTTCGTCCACACTTGTATTTCTGACAAACCATATAGTGCTTCTATGCTAGTGTCAGTGCTTTGGGTGTTTCCCGGGTCTTGAAGGGAAAACACCATATATTTTACACATTCTACTTGGGGAAACTGAGCTGCAAATGACATGAAAGTCTCCATGTGGACTAGCTCTCATACCAACATAATATGTTCCTCAAACTGCCAAAAAACAAACAAACAAAGAATCAACCAATAGCCTACCCAGCTATGAGGCCTATGAACCCCCAAAACGACCAGTGTATATGTTCCCAAATGTTCAACAGTGATAATTGTACTCTGGTGGTAAACAATTGTCAAATTGGACTTAAGACTTGCTCAAAAGTAGAGAAGTCATGTCCGCTACTCTGAGCGTAGGCATGGCTGGTGAGCCAGTAGAACCTACAAATAAACCTACTACTTTCACTTTCCTTAAACTAGAATAATCCCTACCTGCATCCTAACTATTTATCCTTAAATCCACAGATGAGTTTATCTTGTAGAAAAAATTTAATCCAACAACATGGCTGCTCTGGCAAGGGATCACATACAAAGGCCTTTTAGGTCTATGTGATCTATCTGGAATGCAGACATGCTCTGGATTACAGTATGAAGGGGCAGAAATTCAGAGAGACCTTTAATATACATCTTTAATCCCAAACAACAAAACTAAGATTAATTTTTAGAAGTAAAGTTTGAAAGTGACATTCAATTGAGTGGCAGACAGTGAAAAATCAGAGAAAAAAATTGACAGAAAGAGTAAGAGTTAGCATATACCCAACTTTCATGAGAACAGAACAGGAAAGAGAGCTTACTTAAAAGCAGCATAGGGAAAGAAGGTTTAAACACACACACACACACACACACACACACACACACACACACAAGAATTTCTTCCTAGGACACTGTTACAGAGACAAGTTGAAGAGAAAAATACCTAGACACAGGTGAAGACAGAAGGAGCCAGAGAATAAAAATGATCTAGATTATTAAAACTTATAGGAAGACAGGAGCCTATCACAGATGGCTTCTGAAAGACTTTACCCAGCAAGGTATCAAAACATATGCTGAGATGCATAGCCAAACTTTGGGCAGAATGCAGGGAATCTTATGAAAGAATGGGGAGATAGAAAGACCTGGAGGGTACAGGAAATCCACAAAGGGAGCTACAGAACAAAAAATTTTGGACATAGATATTCCAAACAAGGGCCATGCATGGAGATAACTTAGAACCCCTGCACAGAGGTAGCCCAAGGCAGCTCAGTATCCAAGAGGGTTCCCCAATAATAGGACCAGTGACCATCTCTGGCATGAACTCATAGGCTGGCTCTTGAATCACCTCGACCTGAGGCGGGAGCAGCCCTGCCAGGCCACAGAGGAAGACAAAGAAACCAGTCCTGATGAGACCTCATAGACTATGGTCAGATGGAAGGGGAGGAGGACCTCCCCTATCACTGGACTGGGGGATGGGCATAGGAGAAGAAGAGGGAGGGAGGGTGGGGTTGGGAAGAGTTGGGGGAGGGGCTACACACAAGATACAAAGTGAATAAACTGTAATTAATAAATAAAAATAAAATAAAACCAAACACTATAAACATTTAGGAAGAATTAGTTTGAGGCCAGCAAGAGCATCTCAGCCAGATGCCAAGTGAAGTCAGTTTGAATCAGTCAGCTTAGGCCAGAACAGCTGAGATGAACCAGCCAGTGATAGCTCAAAGGCAGAAAGAGTTAGAAAGGCCTGTAAATGGCTGTCATCTCGTCTTCTCTCCTGAGGAAATAAAAACAGCATTTACAGCAGCTCTCACCTCTTATCAAAACAGCTTCATTTTGCCTCAGACAAAGACCATTACAGAATGCTACTACTTCTCAAAATTCAGAGAATATCTGTGAATTTTGGGATGTGTGACCCAATTGACAAGTTGTAATACTCTACACTTCAGTTCAGGAAACATCTCAGAAGAAAAGATAGAATGATTGTGAGGTGCAGGACAGGATCTCCATGGTGATACGGTATTTTCTACAGGAGACAGAGAAGCTGTCTTATATAGAATCTCAACATGGTAGCTGAAACAAAACCTAAACAATGGCAATTCTAGTTGACATGTCATCGCAGCTGGGAAAAGTCTCAGAGAGCTCCGCAAATAGTTAAAGAACCGGAAGCAGTTACTGACAGATTAATACATTTGTATGATTTTACTTACCTTAGTCCTTATTATCATATTATGCCTTTTTATAGTCTCTACAATGGACTATAGAAAATAATCTTCAGTGGATGATTAGTAAATCTAATATGTAAACAAACTATGTGCCATTCTACCACCAAAATAAACACAGCACTACAGTACAGAGGTTAGATATGAACAAAGAAATCTTTGCTAGTTTAAACATAGTCAATATTCCCTTTTCCCGATAAATTTAGCATATATGCCAGAGAGTACATAAAAGACTAAGACAACAGTTACAACTTACCACGGCTGTTTTGACAGTACAACAGTTAAAATCACTGATGTAAAAAGAATGTATAGCATCTCTTTAATTGCACATTAAATCAACTCATCTTGAAACCGTCATAAACTGAGAAATGCCAGAGTTACCTGCTCCATAGGAAGGCAGCAACTGTAATACACACCATCATTTCTAATGCCAGGCCTGATTATTGGCTACTGGGTGTGATACACAATGTTTCAGTTTAATGAAAATGCAATATTGTGGGCACGTAATGTCAGCACCTGTTAAGCGTAATGTAATTTCTGTAATAAAATTAATTTTATGGCTTGCATAAAATATTTTATGTGGGTTAAATGCTTTTAATTACTAGCTAAATTTTGCTCCTTAAAATTCATAAAAGAAGCACTTCTACCCACCATAAAAATGACATATATATATATATATATATGAATACATACATATATATATATATATGTCAGTAGTATTCCTTATGGCTTCTACTTCTTATTATATCAAAATCCTAGCTATAGAAACTGTAATCAATATGGCCTTTTAGAGTCACTAAAGCAGAAAAAGTAGTGGTGTGTGTGTGTGCCATGACTAGAACTGGTTGTAGTTTCTCTCATCAGTTAGTGATCCAGGCTTATTTATTCAATGTAAATAATATGAGTTACAGGAAGGATTTATATACCCTAAGAAAAAGTGGGAAAGCCACTTGAATGCATTGGCACATGAGACAACTTCCTGAATAGAACACCAAGAACTCAGGCTCTAAGATCAAGCATCAATAAAAGAGACCTCATGAAACTGAAAAGTATCTATAAAGCAGAGGATACTGTCATCAGAATAAAACGACAGCCTGCAGACTAGTAAAGGATGGTCACCAACCTTACATCTGACAGATGGCTAATATCCAGAATATATAAAGAACTCAAGAAGTTAAACACCAAAAAAAAAATTAATCAAATTTTAAAAAATGGGGTACAAAGCTAAACAGAGAATTCTCAGAGAGGAAATAATGAATGGTGGAGAGACACTTAAAGAAATGCTAAAAGTCCTCAGTCATCAGTGAAATGCAATTGAAAACAACTCTGAGATTCCATCTCATACTCATCAGAATATCTAAGATCAAAAACTCAAGTGACAGCACATGTTAGAGAGGATGAAGAGAAAGGGGAACCCTCCTCCATTGCTGGTCAGAATGTAATCCTGTACAACTGCTTTGGAAATCAATCTGGTGCTTTCTCAGAAAACTGGAACTAGCACTACCTCAAGACCCAGCTGTATCACTCCTGGCTTTATATCAAAAAGATGCTCAACAATACAACAAGGAAATTTGCTCAACTGTGTTCTAGGCAGCTTCATTTGTATTAGCCTATTAAAAACAAGGAATTATGAAATTTGTAGGCAAATAGATGGAACTAGAAAAGATCATCCTGAGTGAGGTAATCCAGAAACATAAAGACAAGCAGGGTATATACTTACTTATAAGTGGTTATTAGCCATATAATGTAGGATAAACATACTAAAATCTACAGACCTAAAAAAGCTAAACAGCCATGAGGACCCTAGGGAAAATGCTTAATTCTCATTCAGAAGGGAAATCAGGATAGGCACACAAAGACGTAGAAGATAAGGAATAAGAGGAGAGCCTACCACAGACGTACTCTAGAAGACTCCACCCAGCAGGGCATAGAAGCAGATATAGAGACTAACTTTGGACAGGGCACAGGGAGTCTTATGTAAGAAGGGAGATGTAGAAGGACCTGGAGGAAAAAGGAGACCAACAAAGACAGAAAAGCTGTGCCTAGGGGTGAATGCAAAGACTGATGCATCACCCAAAGACCTTACATAGAGAGGACCTAGACCCCTTGCTCAGACGTAGATAGCTCGGTGGACAGCTAGTAAACAGTTTGCTCTCCATGCGGTTACCCTAGTAAGGGGAGAAGAGAAAGTCTGTGACAGGACCTTGGTTGCCTCCTCCTGGGTCACCTCTCCTTGTTGGGACAACCTAGCCAACCCACAGAGGAAGAGGATCCAGGAAGCCCTGATGAGATCTCATAGGCTAGGGTCAGACAGTAGAGGAGGAGGACTTCCCCTATCAGTAGACTAGGGAAGAGGGGTAGGAAAAGAATAAGGAGGGAAGGAAGGATGGGATGATATGAGTGAGGGGACCACAATTGGATACAAAGCAAATGAATTGTGAATAATAACAATAAATAAAAACCGAAGAGAAATTATCCAACAAATGAATAGAGGGACTTTGGGGAAGCTGAATGACAGCAGGATAGATTCAATGATCCTAATCCACAGCTACAAACAAGGAAAAAAATATCTCAATGTCGAAAAATGATTCTCAAAGACAAAAATAAGCACTGCTGGTTAAATGTATAATCAACAGTGTTTTGTCTAAAGCTTTCAATGAGGTATTTAAAAAAAAAAACATATTTACATCCATTCAGAATTTGCCAGAATTTAAAGCAGGACAAAATTTAGGTTTTGTACTCAACCAGTCCACCTCATAAATTAAGGAGGTCGAGTGCTAGTTACATAAGTGGTTTTTTTTTTTTTTGCTTTTATTTGCTACTCTGTAAATAATGAGATAGCCATGCTATAATATCAACACTATTTTAAATCTGAAAATAAATGCAAATCTCTCCACCCACACTGATGCTATCTTTTATATATCTGAAACAAATATTTTCTCTTGAGTTTACTTCCAGGCCTTTAGAGAGTCATGGAAAAGTGATATTATTGTATTTTTGCACATTCTTTTTAATGGTGTCCTCTAGCCTCTGAACACATATCATCATGTCATGCTTATGTGTGCCAACACACACACACACAAATAAGCAAAGAAAGGGAGAGGAATTAAACTGCCAATATATTATATATAGTACTATATTTTATTTCTTCTCATAAAAAATCTGTAAGTTAATTCTCTAGTTATTCCATTCTTACTGTCTTATACTTGTTATACTAAAGACAGAAACCCTAGCAAGAAAATGGGAACTATTTTCAAGATACACAGTTTTATTTTCTCTCAATCAATACTAAACAATAGTCATAGGAAAAAGAGCATTGAGAAATTCTATCATGCCCACAGGAAGCTCAAAGTTCCTAGACTCCATCTTGATGCACACCAACCTACAGAAATGTCCACCCTCTGCTGCTTCTGTGGTATAGGACTGCATTTTTTTTTGTCACTGGTCATTATTTGTGTCAAATCAATTAGTACTGTTTTATGAGGCTCAAGGAAGAAAGAAACTATGGAAAATTCTGCTTGATTGGAAGCAGTTTAATTTCAGCAGGTTAGAGGCAAGGTATGAGAATGGGAAAACCTGCTGTCTCATTTAAAACTCAGTAGGCTAGTCATGTCCAAGCTACCAAACTCCCATCTTAGCATATGTGTCTAAATTGCTTTCATTTTTGTCGATTTCTATACTATTTACTGAGGTCCCTTCTCATAAACATATTCAAATGACCATAAAAGTATTAATATGTATTATTTTGTTTGTACATTTACTGACGCTGTTTCCACCAAATATAGTAATGCTTTATATGCATTATACCATTAGTGTCAGAGGTCAATATTATGATATCCATTGACAAGTGAGAAAACAAGGATCTGAAGAGGATGAGCTAGGTGTTAGCTATGTTCAAGCTTTGGGTTTCTCGGAGCACAGCTTGAAGCTGTTACTAATGTCAGTAATCTCTACTATCATCGTAAATCTTTATCTGTGAGAATGTTAGCACATATAGATAAGTTATATTTTTAAGAAAAACATATGATATAAAGGACCATGAGTTCTGAGTGATAGCATAAACCACACTGTGAAATGTTCTGGTACTTGTGAAATTGATAAGACAAAGATCTTTCAAGCAGAGATAAATAATTTCCATTTAATGGAGAATTGTTTATACACATATCTACTGAAATTGTATTATGGCCTTTTCCTTTAGCCTGTCTGTTCTAATAACTTAAAATGATGTAGGATTATAAAAGAACGTTTATTAGATGAGCTAGTGGATACATTCTTAAGCTTTGTTTTACATCCAGGCTAATAAAAATAACATCTAAACTTCAACTAAGAAACAAAATGTCCAGTATTTGAAAAAAATTTATGATATGATTCACTTGGAAGCATTATTATACAAAATATGAAGAAAAAAGTGAAAAAGGTTGTGCACAGGATTTCTGAGCTCTTTTCTTATATACTAAAGGGACTGAAAGTTTGATATGCCTCAGTGAAAAAAATAAGAAAGATTCTTAAAAAAAAAAAAAAAAAGACTATTATCCAGAGCCTTAGAGATTAGATCTAAGAGCCAAGAAAAACTTTCTTAGACTGTAGGGTTACAGAGCCAACCAATCTTTAAACCCATCAAAAACCTTCCCAGAATGCTAAAACACAGTATGTGTGAACAAATCACAGAAGATTTGAGAAAGATCAATTTTTTTAATGTCCTCAACAACCGGCTTATAAAATATAAAGGGATGTCATAAAACATGGACTTGATGATATACACTAGAGAGACAATTATTGGCAGGCACTTTTTTTTTTTGGCATTGAATCATGCTCCACAATGTAGTTTTATTGATACATAAAGAAATTAATGAATAAAGTAAACTGTGAGCAATGTAGTATCAGCTTATATTAATTCCTTATAAGGCTACATACGTTTCTATTTTAAAGCTTCTTTTTAATTTATGATAAATTATAATATTAAATATTAATTGTGTCATTCTAAAAAAGTGGTTCTCAAACCTGTAGTTCACATCCCTTTTGGGGTCTAACAACTCTAAAAAAGGGGTTGCCTAAGCTCTTCATAAAATACACAATATAAATATTATGATTCATAATAGTAGAGAAATTGTAGTTATGAAATAGAAACAAAAATAATTTCATGGTTGGAGTTTTCCACAACATGAAGAATTTTATTGTAAAGGGTCACAGCCTTAAGAACATTGAGAAACGCTGCTCTAAAAGATCAATGCTTGTATAAGTCAACAGGAATATTATATTTTAAGAATATCATTCTATTAAAATACCTGTTCTTAGATTGTTTAACTTGCATGTAGGGTTCTTTTGTTCAGTGTTTACTAATGAATTAACCAGGTACAACAGTGCATTTTTACAATATCTCTTTCAAAACAACACTAAAAAGACCAAAATGTGTAATAATGTATATAATATCCTAAATGTCACAGAGTAAAAACTTCCATTTAAAGATAAATGCAAATGTTACATAACACAAATATAGATATCCTAAAAAGTTTATAATATTTTCTTTGCAATAAAATGTTACAAATCAGATGGCTAATGGTGAAGTAATAGTTTCCACGACACTGTAAGAATTATGTATGTCGCCAAAGTATTCAGAGAACAAATTAGAGTTTTTCATTTAGTTTTAAAAACGAAAGTGAATTCCAACATCATGTATGCCTTCTGTGATGTAAATAATATCTCCAATAAAAATAAGATTGCAAAAAAAGCACTCATAACAAATCAAATGGGGAAAACACTAGCAACTACTTATGGAGATGCAAATCAAAACAACACTGAGATTTCACCTTACACCCATCAGAATGGCCAAGATCAAAAACTCAAATGACAACACATGCTAGAGAGGATGTGGAGAACCCTCCTCCATTGCTGGTGGGAATATAAATTTGTACAACCACTTTGAAATCAATTTGGTGCTTTCTTAGAAAGTAAAGAATAGTGTTACCTCAAGATCCAGCTATACCACCACTAGGCATATATCTAAAAGATGTTCAAGTATACAACAAGGACATTTGATCAACCATGTTTGTAGCAGCTTTCTTTGTAATAGTCAAAAGCTGAAAACAACCTAAAACATCCCTCAATGGAGGAATGGATATAGAAATTGTAGTACATTTACACAATGAAATACTACTTGGAAATTAAAAACAAGGAAATCATGAAATTTGTAAGCAAATTTGTAGGTGGGAACTAGAAAAGATCATCTTGAGTGAGTTAACCCAGAACCAAAAGACACACATGGTATATATTCATTCATAAATGGTAATTAGAAATATAATATAGGATAACCATACTAAAATCTATATTCCTAAAGAAGCTAAACAACAAGGAAGACCCTCAGGAAGATGATCAATCCTCATTCAGATGGACAAACACATAAAACACTGGAAGCAGGAGAAGACAGGGAACAGGAGAGGAGCCTATCACAGACAGACAGGTATGGAAGTGTAGAGAAATTTTAATCTAGAAACTTGGCTGGTTTTGCTAGGGCTCACATCCCCAAACACATCTAATTCTATGTGACCCAAATGGAATGACACACCTTTAACCTCTCTGGCTAAAATAAACATGCCCTTAGTGTACACATATAACCGCAAACAATGATGTCTAATTGATAGACAGATAAAAGGAAAGATCTGACAGAAGGAGTTAAGAGATAGGTACACCCAACTCTCAGAAACAGACAGTAGAGTCTATGCAAGAGCCTTGCAGGAGAATGAGTCCTGTTAGCCACTTGAAAGTCAGTTGGGAGTTAGTGCAGTGAGTGTAGTGTATGGGGAGTTGAGTTTTCTCATGAGTTCCTGTAGTTCCATGCATGGTCAACAGAGGCAGTTGAAGCCTGAGTTCAGAAAGAACTAGAAAGGTTGAGCTTATTCAGCAGTCAGCCTCTGAGATGAAAATTACATCTGGAAAAAGGGAGTTTGAGCCAGAACAGCTTAGTTGAACAAGCCAAAAAGAGTTCAGTGAGAACTAGAAAAGGGTGAGTTATTCAGCAGTAAGCCTCTTTGACAAGAACTACCTCAGGAGAATAAAAGTTACTTCTACAGTTGTGCTCTCAGTTCAGCACTTAACTACTTTCCTAGCTAACATTGCTGTACTTGTCTTTGTCCCGAAGGAAGACATTTCCATTACAGTCACCCACAGAGTACTGGAGAAGTGGCTTTGCAGTTGTGAGCATTTGTTGCCATTGTAGAGAACCCAACTTGTAAGGTCATTTCTTTAAACCAGTGACAGGATTCCACGATATCCGAGTCTGCAGAATTGCAGACTAAACATATTTCTAAACATAATAATGCCTTTTCCGTGGATTTTGATATTCTATGATAAGACTTTTGTTTTAATGTACCGTTGCTGATTAGACGAGTAAATTAGCTCATGATAAGAAAACAGTTTATAAGAAAAATATTGAACTAGAATATAGGAAAGTTTGTATATGCATAAAATATTTTAAGCTAATATATGTGCAAGTCCACCAACTGATAAATATATGCTAGATACTGATTCATCATTTTCATGCAAATTTACAAAGGATAATTTCAATTGTCACTTGATAAAGTGATTTATTGTCATGCTTTTTGTTGTATGCTATGATAAATACTATATGATTCATCATGACGTTCTATAAATATTGCAGTGGATTATTAAAGTGATAAAATCCAGTGGCAGAAATATAATGAGATCATGTCACATTTGTATATAAAAGCTAGGATTGATAAATTGTACATTCTATACAGGCTATAACAGTCTTAGAAGGATTTAAAGGGATGCTTCTTGGAACACAAAGAGAAGGAGAGAAAAAAAAAAACAGCCCCAATTCAGTTTATGCTTCAAATAAAAGCACAGATCAACATGCATGGTGAGAACACAGGTGAATAAGAACACATAGTAGAATATCACATGGGCTTCTGTGTGAAAGTTAGTATACAGACAGAGCCTTGGGTGACCAAGGCCAGGATTTCACACGACTTTCAATGACCTCTTAACTGAACTGAATACTGCCATGTTTGGAATTGCACATCTCCCTGACACTTTTTGCCCTGGTTCTCAATACTTTAGGTTATATTAATCTGTGATCTAGAAATCAAAATTATGTGGAGAAATGTGCTTTGAAGGAACAAAGAACAACAGGTGGCATTAACGCTAAGTGTTGCTCATTGGTTGTGACGGAACTTTCTGAAAACTCTGCCCCAGTCAAAGAATATTTCACTTCAGAAATTCTCATCTGACATAAAAGCACTAATTCAATTTCTCTTACATTTGTTTTAGGTTTCAGCTTAGAAGAGATCTTGAAGAAATTCCTGGGATCCATGTTGATGACGGTTATGGATTCCTGGCAGATATCAATGACATTTAGAAGCTGTGCCCATAGAGAGCCCAGTATCCTGCACCCGGGATGTTAACGACAGTCTGACATCCCAAGTGTTGCTTTGTGGTAGGAATTAGCAGTAGCAGACACTTCCACTGTACCAATCGATCAGTTGGGAAGTTTTGTCAAGATATATGTGTATGTATTTGTGGGTATGTGTGTATCCATGAATGAATGAAATCACCTAGGGTAACCAAGACCTCCATTTTCAGTAAAGTCCAAATTAGTCAACTGGGAACACAGAGACAAAGAAAATGCTCAAACAAGTTAGAAACGATTTCAGATGGGCTGCAGGTAGATAAGACATTTATGTCAGAATGAGTAGATTACTTTGAAAGGCTTTATTACTCCTAGAAAGATCAAATCATAATAGTCCCTAAAAAAGAAACAGTGAAGTGAAAACATAACCGGCCATAGAGGACAGGCACAGACACAGGCAGTCTGGCATGCAATGTTGCTGGTTTTAAAGTGAAAGCAGATTATACAGTAGTGAATTTGGGTGGTCGCTGAGAGCTAGGAAGCGAAAGAAAACTGGCTTCCCTGGAGCTTCCACCAGGTTTTCAAGCTTGCAGCTACCCTACCTCATTCAGCGATGTCCATGATGGACTTCTAACCCATTACATTGTAAGGTTTCAACTTTGGGATTTTTAAGCCACAAGCCAGTTAGTGGTTTGTTATTAGCAACAATAGAAAACTAATATAAAATTGGTGTCTAAGTTTTGCAAAAGAAATAGTTCTGATGCTATAGACTGTACAAAGAGCAAAATGGTTATATGAACAAACAAGGCAACTTCACAAAGTATAACAGCACATAACACTGCTCTTAAGATTCCATGAAGGAAAACATCTAATCTATATTTAAAAGAAAAAAAATGTATAAGATCTATAAGCCATTAGTGTCTATGTCAACATTTAGTCACACAAATAGTGACTCTAGATTTATTTAAAATAAAAAAAATTTCCAAAAACAACAACAACAACATTTCCTTAAAATAACAATATCTGAACAATAATCCAGGGAGGGAATAGAAAATCATCAAAACCAAGTGGCATGCAATGCCTTCCCTCTTTACTCATTTGACTTTTGACTATTATATGCAAGATGAGGGTATTGCAAGAAAACAAAAGTGTCATCTGCAGTTACTCAATGAAAATTATTGTCTGTTTCAGCAGCTATTAAGAACTGCAAACACATAAAGTTTTACATGAGATTAACATGTTGATAATCTGCACAGGTGAACTCAGTCCAACAATGATTATTTTACAGTATAAAAAGAATAACATATATTAGCATAGTCTGTCCCGGACAACTTCCAACAGTTCTAGGGGGAAAATCACTACAGAAGAGTACTGAAATAATTTTGTCCTTGGGGTGGAACTCTAGCCAGCAAACCGTCTAGCATTTCTAATATTGAAATGTTATGGTGTCCGAGAAGAGAGTGCATTAAATCATATTCCACAGCGGGAGAAGGATGAGTACGCGCTAGCAAGTTTGAAATTACGTATTCCCTGCTGTATCTCTGTCCATAAATAAAGTCGTTTCTATGCAGAAGTCACAGATAAAAATGTGTTAAATATCTTTCACAGGACTACGGTAAAAGAGCAACCTATTCCCAACTTCAAACGATAGAAAATAGTTGTAACATCAGGGTGACATCTGAAGCCAACATCTAGGAGTTGTTATTTTCAGTAGCTGAGGGACCCAAATTAACCAGCAGCAGTCAGGTTATAGGTACACCTCTCCTTGCTGGATTTGAAATCAGCAGTGGCAGGAGTCAGGAAGAAACTGCTGCCTGCATCCACAATGACCAGTTTTGGAAGAATACAGTTTCTTCATAAGACAAAAAAATTAAAACCCAATGTCCAAGGACAATTAAAACTAATGCTGAATGTAACTATTTAAATTCTAAGGGGCTATAGCAGAATATACTAATGTGAAATTTGTGTTGTGACTATGATAATGACACACCTACAGATACCTTTATAACATATGAGCATTAATTTAGTATCTACTCATCTTCCTTTGTTCTCATTTTAATACATATAAACCTTTTAATTAAGAAGGTGGAGAAGAAAGATGTTTTCATTCACACAGGAATGCACAGTCAGTATAGATGTAATTGCTAATAATGATGCTGTAGGCAGATCCAGGTCATAATGGAATGTAAATGCTTTATAGCTATGATGAGTGGGAAAATTGAATTATTCAAATAACACAGCACTCAGGTACAAAGCAGTTTTTTTTTTTTCTTCTAGATCATTCATTGAAAAGCATACCAACATACTTTGGTAAGGCAATACTCTTTCTCTAACTTTTTGTAACAAATGGAAACTGTCATTCCATGTATTTTCTGTTAGCTCTAGGAAGTTTTATGCAAAAAGACAATACAGTTATGACATATAATATTATAAGCATTACATTCAGAGTGGCAACAACTACATGATCTGTTTTCTTTCTTTCTTTTTTTTTAGAAATGTTCCACATAATCAGTTTCATTATTCTGATAATATTGCATTTCTCTTTTTTTACTTTTTTTATTTATTTAATATAATTTATTCGCTTTGTATCCCAGCAGTAGCCCCCTCCCTCATCCACTCCCAACCCAGCCCTACCTCCCTCTTCTACTCTCATGCCCTTTGTCCAGTCCACTGATAGGGGAGGTCCTCCTCCCCTTCCATCTGATCTTAGCCTATCAGGTCTCATCAGGACTATCTATATTGTCTTCCTCTGTGGCCTGGTAAGGTTGCCTGCCCCCCTCTCAGACGGAGGTGATCAAAGAGCCAGCCATTGAGTTCATGTCAGCAACAGCTCCTATTCCCCTTACTAGGAAGCTCATTTGGAGACTGAGCTGCCATGGGCTATGATCAATCAATGGGACCTCATGAAACTGAAAAGCTTCTGTAAAGCAAAGGACACTGTTGTCAAAACTAAACTACAGTCTACAGATTGGGAAAGGATCTTCACCAACCCTACATCTGACAAAGGGCTACTATCCAGAGTATATAAAGACCTCAAGAAGTTAAATAGCAACAAATCAAGTCATCCAATTAAAAAGTGGAGTACAGAGCTAAACCAAATTATCAATAGAGGAATATCAAATGGCAGAGAAACAAAGAAATTCTCAACATCCTTAGCCATCAGGTAAATTCAAATCAAAATGGCCCTGAGATTTCACCTTAAACCTATCAGAATGGTAAAGATCAATATTGTACTTCTTGAAATAGCATTATTTGATTTATATTTCATCTCACTCATATTCTAATTTAAAGCTTAGCTCTTCAAAACACATTGTAAATACGATTTATGATAGTTCAGTTTAACTACCATCCATATTTATTATTTGTCAGTAGAAATATTATACCTGATGAATGCAACTAAACCAAAGCATTGGCTTATGGTAGACACTGGGAAGAAAAATCAGGAACTCTAATGTGGAGAAAAGAACAATTTGAAATTATAGGCAAAAAAAAAAAAAAAAAAAAAAAAAAAAAAAAAATTCAAGTGAACTGTTACCTTGACAAATGCAGAATATATAGGGGACATTTTGTTGATTACTTGAAATAGAGTAAAGACAATCTCAGTTACCACCCACAATAAAAATTCCAGCCCCATAGGCAGCTCAGTCTTCATGGGGGTTTCCCAGTAAGGGGAGCAGGGGCAGTCACTGACATGAACTTGTTTGCCAGTTGTTTGATCAACTTCTCTTGGTGAGGTAGCCTTACTAGGTCATATAGAAAGAGGATCCAGACAGTCCTGGTAAGACCTGATAGGTCAGATAGTAGGGGAGGAGGACTTCCCCTGTCAGTGGACTAGGAGAGGGATATGGGATGGGAAGAGGGAGGGTAGGTGGGACTGAGAGGAGATGAGGGAGGGGGCTACAGATGGGATACAAAGTGAATAAATTTTACTAAAGAAGAAGAAGAAAGAAAAAGAAAAAGAAGAATGAAAAATAAAGGAAAAATCTGCTCTTTCCTATACAACAATGTGAGAAAGCAACATATTTTTAGAGTCCCATCTAAATCTCACCATGGAAGTGTACTGCAGTGATGATCATTCCAAATGCAAATGAGTTCCTTGGAGCAGCCTGGCATGACACTACACTGTCTTATACTACAACTCAAAATCTGTTTATAAAGTTGATGTAAGAAAATTTTACACCTCTGCACGCAATATCAGTGTGCTTAAAAGTACTTCCAAAATCCAAATCATCTCAGTGCTACAGTACTTGACAGAGCTTTTTTTTTTCCTCCCTGATGAATCCCAGTTCACACAGGTTGGATTACAAACCAATAAGCTTGCAATATATATAACCCAAAAGATGGCGGTCCACAGGTTTTTAAGGGACTCCCACTATGTTCCAAACAGTGATCACCACAGGAGGTACAAAGCTTAGTTAAACAAGCATTCATCTTTCGCAGATTGAAGCAAAGTTTAGAGAAGCTGAGATGGAAATAACTGAAAGCCTTACATATCATGAGAAGGAATCCAGATCTCATAACACAATATTTTAAAAACTGTGTCTTCATTATACTTGGTCTTTAGAGAGTCAGGGAAAACATAAAAAAATAAATGGGCCAAATAGTCAATTTGGTAACAGAACATAATTACTAATACACTCATACACACCATAATTTTTAATTCTTAGTTTTAATGTTTTTAATTTTTAACATAGATCACAAAATGTTGTGTCACTGAAGATTTTATAAAATGTTCATCTTTATTCCCATTTTATCCACTCTTGTCTAAAGGCTTCTTTTGTATCATCTTTCTATTGTTTAATAGTCCTTCTACATCAATATCTGTGCTTCATTACTTTTGAGATTTGGTGTAGCAGAGAATGCATGTGCTACTTGTCCTTTGGTGTTTAGCTTACTGTGCTTAACATGATGATCTCTAATTACATCCAGTATTCAACACATGAAATGATCCTGCTCCACATACTGGCAACTGCACAGTCTGTGGACACAACATTTTCCTTATCTTTTCATCCACAGATGGCTACCCGGGCTCATTCTATGACCTGCTGTTATGAACAGAACTCCAATCGGATGCTTCGGCACACCATGACTAACAGAGATGCTACCTTCTCTAATTGGTGTCTTGTCTTGCTCCATAGGCTAGACTCTATTAAACAAAACTCCAGATGGCATAGTTCTACCTTACATCAGCTATAATTTTACCTCTTTAATCAGGGAAATCTGACATTCTACAAGTAAAACTCCCTTCCATAATCCTGCAGCAAATGAACTTAAGTGTATGTTTTAGATATTGCAAAGTATCTGAGTATCAGAGAGGTATCTAACATTTACTGTCTAAGAACTTGTACAAGACATAAAAAATCTTATAATATTTTTAATTTTTGAGATATAACTTAATTACATTTTTCATTCTGTTCCTTTTACCAAATCCCTCACAACTCTTTAAAATCCATAGCCTCTTTTCTCACTAATCGTTATTCCATACATAAATGCATATATTTTTACATATATACTCCCAAATATAGCCTGTTGGTTCAGTATAATGTTACCTGTATGTATGATTTCTATTATTTTTTTATTTTTATATTGATTACAATTTATTCACATTGTATCCCAGCTATATAGTCCCTTCTCTCCTTCCCTCCCAATCCACCCTCCCTTGCTCATCTCCTCCCATGCCCCTCTCCAAGTCCACTGAAAGGGGAGGTCCTCCTCCCCTTCCATCTGACCCTAGCCTATCAGGTCTCCTCAGGACTGGCTGCATTGTCATCCTTTGTGGCCTGGCAAGGATGCTCCCCCTTCCAGGGGAGGCAGTCAAAGAGCTAGCCACTAAGTTCATATCAGAGACAGTACATGTTCTGCTTACTAGGGAAAAAATTTGGATATTGAGCTGCCATGGGCTACCTCTGAGCAGGGGTGCTAGGTTATATCCATGAATGGTCCTTGGTTGGAGTATCAGTCTCAGAAAAGACCCCTATGCCCAGATTTTGGTTCTGTTGCTATCCTTGTGGAGCTCCTGCCCTCTCTAGGTCTTACTATCTCCTATGATTACTGTCTTTCCTAAGAATCTCTGCTCTGTACAAAGTTTGTTTATGATTCTCGGTATTGTTTTTGATACACTGCTATGTAGAGTCTTTCAGAGGCCCTCAGTGGAGGCTCCTGCTGTTTCCTGTTTTCTCTTTCTTCCAATTTGCCTTTCTGAGTGAGGATTGATCATCTTACCCAGGGTCCTTCTTCTAGCTCACCTTCTTTAGGTGTACAGAACCTGGCAACAACACAGATGTCCCTCAATGGAGGAATGGATACAGAAATCTTGGTACATTTACACAATGGAATACTACTCAGTTATTAAAAACAAGGAAATCATGAAATTTGCAGGCTGATGGTAGGACCTAGAAAAGATCATCTTGAGTGAGGTATCTCAGAAGCAGAAAGACACACATGGTATATATTCAGTTATAGGTGGATACTAGACATACAACATAGAATAAACCTACAAAAATCTGTATGTATGTTTTAAAGGTTGACTGTTTAGCATGTGAAGTTTGTTTCCCTTCAGTTTTGCCTTTTGAGCTCTTCTCTAACAGAAGTTTGAGATTAAGGCTTTACAACATGATCCTGCTTTTAAAAGCTTCACCAACATATATTTTGTTAGGATAAATTATTTATAATATCCTATAAAACAGTAAAATGGTCATAATTCAAAATATCTTATTAAACACTTTACCAAAACCTAGAAGACTGGAATTCAGAAGTTTTACACACACACAAGTAAATAATAGTTGAATAAAGACATGGAAATACTGTTTATTCTGAGCAAGATACATTATATACATCAATTATCAAATTACTACATTATACTCTATAATTACATATAATTGCATGTTAAATGGAAATACAAAGAATATTTTAATAACCAATTTAGAAGAAAATATATAATTTAAACATATAATTTAAATAACCTAAGCTGTATTTTGCAGAGTTAGTAGTTGAAGAAGTTTAGGTAAGGACTGATTTTTTGGTAGCAATATTTTGTTTAGAACTGTAAGTTTATGTGCATATATTTATATGTGAGGTGTGTGTGAGTGTGTGTGTTTGAGAGTTGGGGTACAGACATATTCTTTCCATGAAATGCTGGTGGAGTTCAGAGAATATTATTGTATGTAGTCCCTGTCTTTCACCTCTCTGAGACAAAACAAACAAACAAACAAACAAACAAAACTTTCTTGTTTTTCTTCTGGCAAGAGCAGTTGCAATGCTGCCTGACCCATTAGTGTCTTGGGATGCTTCTTTCTCCTTTAGCATCCTACCTTGAGAATGAGCACACAGGTAGTTCAGTCTCCAAGTGGATTCTCTAGAAAGAGCGAGCAGAGGCTCTCGCTGGCATGAACTCAGTGGCAGACTCTCTGATCACCTCCTCCTGGTGCTGCAGTTTTGCCAGGCCCCAAAGGAAGACTATGCAACCAGTCTTGATGAGACCTGATAGGCTAGGATCAAATAGAAGGGGAGGAGGACCTCCTCTATCAGTGGACTAGGGGAGGGGCATAGGGAGAGAAGAGCGAGGGAGAGTGGGTTTGGGAGGAGACAAGAGAGTGGGCCACAGCTGGGATACAAATTGAATAAATTGTAATAAATGATAACTTTTAAAAAGAGTACTGACATTGCTGGCACCTGTAACCAGTTAGGGCTTGGTGTTGCTTCTGGAGGCCCAAGCTTAAGTCTTCACATTCATACACCAAGTGTTTTACCACTAAGAAACCTCACCAGCCCCTACATTTTCATTCTTAACTCCAAAATATCAAATGAGTCAACAGAATTGAATCTTCTAGCAAAAAGCATTTGATCAAGTTTGTGTTAGAAGCTGGTAATAATATGATTCTATTCTGCCAATAGAAATTCTTTGAAAGAGTCCATATTTCACATTATGACAGAATAGTTATTATACAGTTACTTTTATTGTGGGATAATTATTCTACATCAGATACATAAAAAGTTGAATTGCTTTACATTTACAGAATTGGCAATGTTTGGGGGAAAATAGGTCACGAACTAAAAGAAGCTTTGGAACACATCTTAGGAACGTGTGTTGTGCCAACTACCCGATTCAATCTACATCAATGAGGGAACCTGCAGGAAGATGCACCATCGGGGAGCCAGGATTTCAACCTGGCTCTGGTGACTGCCAGTATCAAAAATAGAAAACACGAGTGGGCGATGTTAATGAACCCATCCATCTAAAAGTACATTAAGCCAAATGCTGAATGCAAAACCTTATATTTTATTTAGTTCCCTAATGCATCTTACATTATATAAAAATGTGCTAAGATAATAACTTGGATCAGATAATTCAAACATATATAAAATAACAGGTTGATTACAAAGAACTATGAATATTCTTGTCAGAGTGGCTTGGATGCCCAGACTATAACAATGTCTGTCTAGAGGTGAACACGCAGAATGACAGCAAGATAAAAAGAGCATTTTCAAATTTATTTCATGGCCCCAATTTTATTTTAAATCAGTTGTGATATTTACAATCATGCTATCTTGGTCTAAGGGTTCCATTTACCCATACTCAAGCATTGCTCACATGAGCCCCCAAATTGACTATTTAAGGCTTATAATAGTAAATGTAGTTCTTTGCAATTTATATTTAAACTCACTTTTTGGATTTAATGAAGAGAGTTGCCTTCTCAACAATGTTGACCATATTGCTAGTTGGGAAATGAGAATTCTTTTCACAGCAATATTTAAACTTTTCAAATCACATGAGCAGAAGAGTAATTTTGATGGTGTTTCTAAAAGTCTGTGTTTTCCACTAAAATATTTCTTAGGAAAGGTAGAAGGTTGGATATAATCACAAACCCCTACAGAGTTGTGAGGAGTATGATTATGCTGAGAAATGTAAATGAAACCAAATGATTTTGCAGCAAAAATATGTGCACCTGAGGGGTTGCAAAGAATCCTTTCATTCATAAAATGTTGACAATTCGTTCCATCAAATGTTTTATAAAACAATAGATGGGGTAGCACATAAATTCTTTTGTACAATGCTCAACATAAAAGTGGACATTTGATGTGTTAGCCACCATTTTTTAAATGTCATTGGGTAACTTTTAATGATCTATTGATCAGTAATACTTCAGGCTCCTTGAATAAATAGCTGATATTAGCACAAAGTCAAGTTTAAAAACCTAAGTTTTCTAAAGTTTTATTTTCAGTAATATGAAATGTTTGGGGAATAAATCCTTTGAAATGCTTTGCTGTAATAAGTGCACAGTAATTTGTATACTAGAATATTGACTTAGCTGGGGCCTAAGAATGTGCACTTTGGAGTTGCTCACCATGTATTCAGGAATATTGACCCTGAGTCATCATGCTAAGTCCCTAAGATCATCCATATCTTATTAAATTCTGTTTATGAACAGCGAACACATTTTTTTTTTCAGTGAACACATTTTACCGTAATCATTGCCTAAGGTCCTCATCATTCACAAGTCCTAGAATGATGATGTCTGGTGAATTCTCAGACCACAGTTACAGCTTCCAGATATGAGCTAGACTCATTTTCACTTTCTCCAACACTGGCAACCAACAGTGAAAGCCTAGATTCTAAACATGATACCTACTGTTTGTTCTTTTCAATTCGTTCCATGGCTGTCTCTTTCCTAAAAAGATAATTTTGTGAAGTGTATCAGACTATACATGCTGGCACTTCATTTCGGTGTTCTGAGAAATATAATTACTATGATTTCTAAAACTCTTGATCTTTTGGAACATGATTAAGTTCATGTGGAATTTATAAATTATTTTGTTTCCTTGTTTGAATTACAGTTATATGTTTTATAATAAAGTAAATGCTCAATAGATATCTTATTTATATATAGCTTGTTAACAAAGACATTCAAGTTGCTTACAGGTGCATTTAATTCAGCAAGATAAAGTATTTAAACTCTTTGGAAAGAACCTTTAAAAATAGAAAATCATAGCATGGTTATCCTGTATTATATGGAGTTCTAGTTCTGGGTTACCTCACTTAGGATGACTTACTCTAGTTACATTCATTTGCCTGCAAATTTCATTATTTTCTTGTTTTTAATAGCTGAGTAGTATTCCATTGTGTAAATGTACCACAATTTCTTTATCCATTCTTCAGTTGAGGTACATCTAGGTTGTTTCCAGATTCTGATTATTATGAATAAAGCTGCTATGAACTTCTCTGAACAAATGTCCTAAATAACACAGAGAACCCTAGGGAGGATGCTTAGTTCTCATTCATAAGGGCAAATAGAATAGACACCAAAAATGGTTGAAGAGAAAAGGATGGGAGCCTACCATAGATGTCCTCTGAAAGACTTCACTCATCAGGGGGTCAAAGTAGATGCTGAGACTCACAGCCAATCTCTAGACAGAGGACAGGGAGTCTTATGGAAGAATGGGGGGGATAGAAGGAACCAGAGGAGACTGGAGCTCCATAAGAGACCAACAAAGCCAACAATAAATCTGGGTCCTTGGGACCCTGCAGAGACTGATACACCAACTAAGCACCATACATGGAGAGGACTTAGACCCCTGCTTGAATGTAGCCCACAGGCAGCTTGGTCTTCCTGTGGGTTTCCTAGTAAAGAGAACAGGGTTTATCTCCTACATGGACTCAGTTACCAGCTCTTTAATCACTTATGCCTAGCAGGATGGCATTGCCAGGTCACAGAGAAAGGGGATCCGGACAGTCCTGATGAGACTTGATAAGCTAGGATCAGATGGTAGAGGAGGTGGGCTTCCTTTTCTGTGGTCTAGGTAAGGGAGATGGGGGAATAGGAAGGGAGGGTAGCACTGGGAGGAGATGGAGGAGAAGGCTCTATGATAAGGGTATAAAATGAATGCATTACAAAAGAATTTAAAAATAAAAGACCCGAATAGGAAAGCAAGATGCTGTAATAAAAAAGAAAAAGTGGTTCAGAAACAAATGCACGATTGGCAATTCATTCACTCAGTCAAGGTAGAAATTCTGTTTAACTTTGACCTTCCTAACTGGCATGTCTGAAGAGACTATCCACAATGTAACCCAGTTACTTGGACATCTATGAATATAAAGAAAAACAAAACATTCCCTAAATGACAGATCTCTAGAAGTAATTCTGCTGGCCCACTGTGAAGCATTTGTGTATTCCACAAGGTATTTCCTCAAGCTTGAAGTAGAACTGAGACTCTATGGAAAATAGATGGCTGTATTTCCTTTTGTCCTCTTTCATAAATATTATTTATCAAAGCCAAGTGTATGCAAGAGATTGAGCTGTAGTGAATCTGATATTCTATGCTCTGACAAGTATCAGGACACCTATGAGTCCATGTTCCACTTACAAATGGTCTTAAACAATATAAAATTCAGCTAAGTACGTGTACCTAATCATCTTCATATGAGAAAAAAATGGATATAGCAGGCTTTCAACAAAAAGTTCATTTCTGGGTAAACTACATAGCCAGTGCAGCCTGAGTAACAAAGAAAGCAACTTATACTCTATTTTAATGCAGATAAAAATAGTGAGGAATAGCCTATACTCTGAAAAGCTGTGCCAAGGATTTGTCAAAAAAAAAAAAAAAAAAAAAAAAAAAAAACACCTGTGGTAATGAGAATGGCTCTTAGCCTTAGGGAAGAGGGAGATGGAAAGACCATCAACAGAGAAGCAGCTATAGAACTTTCTGGAACTCCTTCCAAAACCAAGACAACATACTGAACCTGTAGGTGAACCTGGACATCTTGGTATATGAAATAGTGTTAAAACTCATTCAAACTTGAGTTTGGAAAGCATTTGCTGTTCATCTGAAAAATGTATTGCACACAGTGTTAAAAGGGGAAATTAGGCTCATATGTCACTTGGAACTGGATATTATCCATTAAATACTGGATAACAATGCTATATCCACAGACCAAAAGAAGCTGAGTAACAAGGAGGCCCCAAAGGGGGATGCTTGAATCTCACTCAGAAGAGGAAATAGACGTCTGAAGTAGATGGAGGGAGGGAACTGGGAAGGAAAGGGGGTGGGGAGAGGAAAGATGGAGGAACTGGGTGTGAAAGAGGACCCAAAGAAAGAACAGAAATCCATGTGGCAGGGCATCTCTGGGACTAGAGAAGCTTCTGGGAGTAGAAGAAGCTGAGACTCCTAGCAGCATGAGCTATGGAGCCTGAAGTTGCCACCTCCAGGAGCCAGGAAGGACTTGCAGGAGGGAGGTGGACACCAACCATAAAATCTTTGACCCAAAATTTGTCCTGGCTACAAGAAGTGTAGGGATAAAGATGGAGTAGAGATTGAGGGAATGGCAAACCAATGACTGGCCCAACCTAAGACCTAAGCCATGGGAGACAGCCAAACCCTGACACTATTAATGATGCTCTGCTATCCTTGCAGACAGAGGCCTAGCATAATTGTCTTCTGAGAGGCTTCATCCAGCAGCTGATAGAAACAGATGCTGAGACCCACAGCCAAAGACTAGGTAGAGCTCCGGGAGTCTCGTGGAAGAGTGGGAGGAAGGACTGAGGGAATTGGGGGGCGGGATCAAGGACTCCAGGAGAAGACCTACAGAGTAAACTATTCTGGGCCCATGGAGCCTCACAAGATTGAACCACCAATAAAAGAGCATTCATGGGCTGGACCTAGGCTCCCTACATATATGTAACAGATGTGCAGTTTTTTTGTTCATGTGGGTCCCCTAACAATTAGACTGGGTCTGGTTTTGGCTGTTGCCTGCCTTTAGATCCCTTTTCCCTAGCTAGGCTTCCTTGTCTGGCCTCAGTGGGAAAAGATGTGCTTAGTCCTGCTACAACTTGGTGTGCCTGAGTGGGTTGGTAACTATGGGGTCCTCTCCTTCTGTAAGGATATGGGAAGGAGGGGAAGGGAGCAGGGGTTATGAGGGTTGGACTGGGAGGAAAGGAAGGAAGGGGCTGAAATTAGGCTCTAAAGTGATTAAATAAATAAATACATTAATTAATTAATTAATTAATGAAAAAGAAAATAAAGAGAGAGAGAACTGATTCTCAAAAGTTGTCCTCTGAATTCCACCCATCACCCTAGAACACACGTGTGCCCTGTCTCCAAATCAATAAATGTAATTAAAAACACAAACCTAAAAGCCTTCTTTTAAATGTAAATAATTTTTACTATAGAAACTTTCCAGAATTATAGAATAATAAAAAAGTACAATGAACCCTCAAAAAGAAATTTGGAGACAGAAGGGAAAAAATAGAAATTGTCCAAAACTCTGGGCTAGGTAGCACATACCTATAATTCCAACACTCCAGGAGGCAGAGGCAGGAGGATCTCTGTGAGTTTGAGGCCAGCCTGATCTAAAATGTCAGTCCAGGACAGCCCAGACTACACAGAAACCCTGTCTCAAAAAACAAACAAACAAATAAAAGAAACAAAATGTACATAATCCACATCTACTTACTTTGACATCCTCTGTTTATAAGAAAATTGTACAAAACTCAATGAGTTTGCTGTAGTTTTGCCTCCACATTTCCTGTAGGCATTAATTTACACTGTCTAGTCTGCCTTTACTGCCTAATTCTTCATTTGGGTGACTCCTGCAGCCACTGCGGTCAGGGATCTTTGTTGCTTATTATATGAAAAAGCAATAAAACACAAATCAAAAGAAAGAATTGCTTTTGTATTTGATTTGTAAGGGGAGCAGGGATATTCTATGACATGGACTCTGTTGCCTGGTCTTTGGTCACTTGCCCCTGGCAGGGATACCTTGAGGAGAGGAGGATCCAGGCAGTCCTGATGAGACTTGAAAGGCTAGGGTCAGATGGTAGGGGAGGATGGCTCTCCCTTTCTGTTGTCTAGGTGAGAGTGGTTGGGGAGACCAAGAGAAGATAGGATATAAAACAAAAAAAATTATAAAAAAATTTAAAAAGTGGGGAAGAAAGAAATAACTATCAATATTTATTGTGGGGTGGAATCAGGGTATTGGTACAGAAGAAGAGTAAGTATAATGGTTTCTGTGCTGTTAGGGGGAGAAAGAAAAAAAAAGTATGCTTCTGTTTCTCAGTACACATGTAGTTAGTGCAGCAATGTACCACACGAGGGCAGTATAAGGCCAGCGTTCATATTTGAAAAGAAATTAGTTTCTGCAAGCAAGATTTTATTAAAACAAAATCCTGTCTTGCCATGGTTGATAGAGAGCCAAATTCTGTAACATTTCTAGACCCCGTGGGCTGTCTGTAATAAAATGGGAAAAGATTGCTTGACTTTTGCTCTCACATCCATTCTCCCTCCAACCTGGTGCCTATCAGTTTTCAAACAGCCTAGCAAGGAATTTTCCAATTCAAAGGCCTATGCACATTCTGTTTATATCTGCCTGAGAAACTCCCTGCTTTAATCTTCATGGTTCCTGTTTAAGCACTATTTCCTTAGACTGCTCTCAAAGCCATTTGACTTTAAAGCAGGTTACCCTCCCACAACTCCCAACTTTGTATGTCAGCAGCCATGTATTTAAGTCACGGCATTTATCCTCACTTACAAATATTTTATGTGCCTTCCTATTTAATGTTTTTTTTTTTCATTTTATCCAAAAATCCTCTAAGCTTCATGAATTTAAAACTGTCTCTTTGCATCACTTTTTAATCCCTGGACTTTAGTACAGCAGGGCAAAATAAAAGTACAGAAGGATCTGCTGAATGGAAAATTCTTAATGACCATGGCTTATTTTTTCCACCAAATGCAAGCAAGCCTATACATCTCATATAATCCCTTACCATAGCAACTAGAAAAACTGTAGGTTTTTTTTCCCTTCTTCTTCTTGTATTTTCTTACAAGAAATGAGGCCAAAGAACGTCCCTGTAATTTAAATGAATCAAGACTAGTTCTTACAGATTTGATTGGGCTACTTTAACTAAAGATAAATAAATAAATAATAAAAAAATCCTTTCTTTTTCTTTTGTTATTTAGGAAGAAAACAGATTTCAGAGGAAGGGGACTAGCTGAGCAGTTGATGGGTGGAGGAGAGTGAGTGTTCATGAAGTGTGCAACCACACTCCACAGGCTCTCTAGTAGCCACACACCCCAGACTATGAGAGAGCAGCAAAAATGGGATGAGGAAAACAAAACGGACAGCTATGGGAGGCTGAGCCCGGGGAACCAAGTACCCTGCTTTCAAAACCAGCTTTATATAACAAGAGCAGAAGGTTCAGTCAAATGACCCTTTTTTCAGTTATGTGGCAATTTATCCATTTTCAGTTCCAAGATTCAGAAGTTTGTTATTCAGGTTAAAACAAGATTACCACAAATATAAATGTTGTAGGAGTCACAGAAAAAAAGCCGCTTAGGCGGATGTGAATAATGGTGTATATAAAATGAAGCATCCAAATGCTCCCTCAGTGTAGCAGAGCCTTTGAATGAATGTGGTGGCTCTGCTTTTCAGTTCAGGTTTTATTTCAGTGCGTACCTATGCATACCTGGAAACATCTGCAGCTCTCTATACTTTTAGTTTTTTCATACCTGCATATCATGCATTAAAAATCTTTTTATTTTTGCATTTTTTTCTGAATCCTGTAAACCAGGTGTTCCACCGTTCCTATAAACTGCAGTTCTTAGAATGTATTGTCTGATAAAAAAAAAATACCACCAAAGTGACTTTATACAAAGTTTGTATGAATTAACTATGTTTCACTTGCTTCTGGTCCTTTTCTGTATTCTGGGTGTTTTTGTGTATCTATGTGATCTCAAAGTTAACAGCAGCCTTTGAAGCTTTTGTCAATGGTTCTCAGGCAGATAGATATTTTCTGATTTTCCTGGCATTTTAAAATTTCAAGTGAATCAATATTTACTTTTCTTTTCTGTTGTCTGTTGCCCCTGACACACTTATGCATACATCACTGACACAATCCTTATGCCTACAACGTATCTTTCAGATGGACTTTATATTAGTGACATATAAACTTGAAGTGTATTTATAAGCCCAGGAATGGCAAAACATTTGTTTCTTCATAAGCAAATTGGAGCATCCTGTTCTTCTAAATGCCAGTGATGGTAGTATTGACCCATAAAAAATGTCAGAAGCAGTAATGAAATAAATGCCAATAATATGACCATGTAATATGTAAGTCTAATGCACAAAAAATACATATGAGATGCACAAATTTCAGTACATACAATATTAACAACTTCAGGAATTCCTTCTGTGTAAAAAGGATAATTCAAAATAAGAAAGCAACACATTTTATTTTTTAGCATTCTTTTTTAAATTAAGTTTTTATTTTTTAATATTAATTACAGTTTATTATCTTTGTATCCCAGCTGTATCCTGCTCCCTAATTCCCTCCATTTTCACACTCCTTCCCCCATCTTCTCCCTACCTGTTTCCAAGTTCACTGATAGTGGAGGTCCTTCTCCCCTTCCATCTGACCCTAGCTTATCAGGTATCTTTAGGACTGGCTGCAAAGTTCTCCTCTGTGGCCTAGCAGGGCTGCTACTCCTCTGGTTAGAGCAGGAGAGGTCAAAGAGCCAGCCATTGAGTTCCTGTGAGAAACAGCCCCTGTTCCCTTTACTAGGGTACACACTCGGATACTGTGCTACTAGGGCTACATCCGAGCAGAGGTTCTAGGTTATATCCATACATGGTCCTTGGTTGGAGATACAGTCTCACAAAAGACCCCTGTGCCCAGCTTATATTTGTTCCTTGTGGAGCTCCTGTCCTCTCCAGGTCATACTAACTCCCCCTTCCTCCCCCTTCTTTCATGATTCCCTGTACTCCGCTGAAGGTTTGGTTATGAAACTCAGTATCTGCTTTGATACACTGCTAGATGCCAACCCAGACTACTTATTTTAATTCATACTAATTTCTGATTAGCAGAGGAATCGTAGTAGGCTTCCCCTGTATCCTCTTGCCTATTTAACCACAGGTTTTTGGCCATGATGACTGTGCCAGGTGTGGGTTCCATCTTGTTTAGTGTGCATCTTCTTGGGTACGAAGATTTTGCAAGATCCCGGTGAGCACTGCTTTGTTCTTTCTTCATTCCTTCCCGAGTGGAATATAGTTTTGGGAAAAGGGAAAAGCACAACTTCAAAGCATAACAATTTTATTGTTGTGGAATTTCACTTATTTCTGGTGAGGTTTGTTCCAGTCATTTCCAAAGCCAAAGATGGAAAAGATCTTAAATTTAGTGCAGTATGTCTGCATTCATCTTCGAAGATGTTCACCTATTTAAAATCAACCCATGCCATCTTATGTAGTAGTATAGTGTTTCAATGTTTTTAAGTGTGAAAAAGTATATCACCATTAATGCAGTCTATAGAATTTAAAGAAACTTAAGTGTACATAGCTCTGCAGATGATATTGGGTAACAAGGCAATCTATCCATCTAGAATCCCTGTGAATCTCAGTGTCACTCACCACATCACATACAGCTATTTCCTCTCTTCGTGAGTTATGCTTTAATGACAGAGGCTGAGAGGGGGATATTTATGCTGATAAGAAGAAATGTTCAAGCTAGGGACAGTGGTGTACGCCTGTAATCCCAGCACTCAGGGAGACAGAGGCAGGTGGATCTCTGTGAGTTCAAGGCCTACCTGATCTACAAAGCAAATCCAGGACAGCCAAAGCTACAGAAAGAAGTCCTGTCTCAAAAAACAAAAACAAAAAAACAAAGCAAAACAAAAACAAAAAGAATAAAAGAAAAAGAAATGTTTATTATAAGTTCACAGAATCATTTTTAATTATTAGTATAATACAATACTGTTTTATGTAGAGGTGAGACTTATTAGGAGATAGTTCCTGACTGAAAAGTTATTATTCAAGTTTATCTAAGTGTCTTTGTTAGTAAAAGGTAATTGAAAATTTTCCTTATTGCTTTCCTTAATGGGGCGGACAAAACAGGTGTTTTCATTGCAAGCACCATTTACCCAGGAATGAAAATGCATGGTGTTATAGACAAGACAAGAAAAGCAAGTTGAATCTTTGTTTATCCAAATGCTTTCCAGCATTAATGTATTACTGTTCATCTCAGCCAGACTCCCAGTGTTATCTAGAAAACACCTATTACCTTTCCTCTTTTCAGTTCAGAACTTTTCCACTTTGAAACAAAGATTCAGTGGAATCTTCAGAATGTTCTGGTATCTTGAACATCCCTGTTTTCTCTTTCATTGGTCTTGAGGCCTCTGTTTGATCAGTGAGATCTCTTAGACCTAACTCTAGATCTTCATCACTAATGACCTTCTCTCTTGATCTTTTCACTTCCCTTTCATAATCTCTAGACTGAGGTGACAATTTTCTGGGTTTTATTAAGAATAAAATTCCTATTAAATTTATGTTTTCAAATTTGGGGACTGGGTAGTACTTTTGAGTTTTGTGTATTTAACCATTGTGTACTAAACCATTGCTAAGTTTATCAGTCTTTCTGTGGAAGTTTAGGAAGTATCTCCCCACCCCTTTTAGTAATGTAAGTCATGGGGTTTGGATTTCAGTTATGGAGCAGGCTTTCGATAGGGGGAGATTGATTGGAATTGTACTTTCTGTTGTTGAAGAAGTAAATTGTTTGATTTTTGAGTCAGTAAGACTTACCAAATAAATGTTTACTATTATATGAAAAAAAAGGCTGCCCACATGCTTTTAATACCAGTTCTGTGTTAGTCTTCATGCTTCCTGACAAATGTTTTACCAACTGAGCCATCTCTCTAGTGCATCTACCCATTTTTTTTTTTTTTTGACACTGGCATTTTTCATCATTTCTTCTTCACCTCAGCCCTTGTGTTCCTAGGACAACTTTGGTGATACCTTGGGATGATTTCAAAATTACAGCCTAAGGCTACATCTTGTACTTCAGTATATGCATCTACAGAGACTGCTTCTATGACCCTCTGGATGAGCTGATTTCAGACCATGTTGTTTTCCCAGTAATCTCTTCTCTTTTCTTTCTCTACACATAGCAGCTAAAAAGATATCATTTAACATACCCATGAAGTCATGTGACCCTTTTCCAGCAATCCTCTATTAGTTTCCTAGCTGTAAATAAGGCAAAATACCCTTAAACAGATTTTCCTAGACTCTGCCCATTATATTCACCATTCCTTCATAAATTTATGTCCAGTTTGGTTTTTCTTTACCTGCATCCTTTTATTTTTCTGCTTAACTCCTTCTATGGGATAAACTTTATTTTAAAGTTTCAGGTTTGCTGGCATTTCTTTTCTTTGAAAAGCTCCCCATTCCTTATCTCACAGTAGTCTAGCAATCTTGTCCTGGAAACTCATTCACCTCCGTGTACTTGAAAGATAATTACAAGAATTTATTGAATATTATTCATTTTCCATATATTCTATATTCATAATCTATTATTTGTATTCAATGTCTAGGATAAAAATATTATTTAAAATTTAGGTGGATAAGTAATCATCTTAGATAAAGACTAGACATGTAACAACTTAAAGCGTGTATGCAATATTTTTTATTTAGCTCTATGCTCTACTAAATAATATTAAATTGAACAGTCAGATGAGTACATGATTGAGCTATTCGCCTTGAAGGAATCATTTAAAAGTATTTTAAAGGACTATTAGGAGGTCAGAGATAAATCAGCTTCTATTACCTTGAAGCACACTATCTCATTGAGTAAAAAAACAATACCACAAAATCTGCAAAATAATTTATTTTTTAAGGCAATTTAAGACCAAGTTCCAGAACTGCATGGCTAAGTTCATTGTGATAAAATACAGAAATCCTATGAAGCAAATAGAAACAGGTTTACTTTGATATTTTACAAAGAGTTCATGTGGATGAATAATATTTTATAGGTAATAAAAGTAGATGCAAAAAAAAAAAAAACCAAAGAGTTAAGTTGTACAACTCACTCAGATTGAAAAGTACTATACTTAAGTTTTCAAAAGGATTCCATTTCCCAGAAATTAAGACCAAAGGTTAACAAATGGGAGCTCAGTAAAAGTTTCCATAGTAAAAAAGAAACAACCAAACCCTTGAGGATGAGGCTACTGAAGTGGGAGAAAATCTTTGTTCCTTTGATGGCTACTGTTACAATGAAGTACTAAGATCTATAGTATACAAAGAAAAAAAATAGTCAAGAAAACAAATGATCCAATGCTCTGTGCTGAACAATAGCCCATATATTAATTGGGTCATTTATTTTCTTGACTTACTGGTTTTTAAGAAGAAATAAAAATAAATAAGAAAAAAAATGAAGTGTTCAATTTTCTTAGCCAGTAAGGAGTTCTAAATTAAAATTAGTTGGAGGTTTTTATCTGATTCTTTTCATAATCTCTAAGAAAGCAATTGAAAACATCTGCTGGCAAGAATGTAGGGGAAGGAGAACCTTCATTCGCTGTTGACGGAATTGCCAATGGATGCAGGTAATAATGAAAATCAGTGTATCCAACACTGCATAGACACTCGCTCAGCTGAATTTGTTTCGAGTCCATTCATGATAACTAAGAAATAGAAGCAACCTAGATGCCTGCCACCTGACATATGGTTAATTAAAAGGTGGTATGTATACAACAAGGGAATTCTTTTTTTTAAATAATTTTTATTTATTTTTTTAATATTAGTTACAGTTTGTTAACTTTGTATCCCTGCTGTATCCCGCTCCCTCTCTCCCTCCCAATCCCACCCTCCTATCCTCATCTCCTGCCTGCCCCTTCCAAGTCCACTGATAGGGGAGAACCCCCTCCCCTTTCATCTGATACTGGTTTATCAGGTGTCTTCAGGACTGGCTGCAAAGTTCTCCCCTGTGGCTTAGAAGGGCTGCTCCTCCCTTGCGGGGGGGGGGGAAGGGGGTCAAAGAGCCCGCCCTTGAGTTCATGTCAGAAACACTCCCTGTTCCCCTTATTAGGGTACCCACTTGGATACTGAGCTACCAAGGGCTACATCTAAGTAGAGGCTACCACAGAGGGCCTCTGGAAGACTCTACCTAGCAATGCATCAAAGCAGTTATTAAGACTCATAACCAAACCTTCGGCAGAGTGCAGGAAATAAAAAAAAAAAGGTGGGGTAGTTAACATGACCTGGAGAGGACAGGAGTTCCACAAGGAGCAAATATATCTGGGCACAGGGATCTTTTATGATACTGTTTCTCCAAACAAGGACCAAGTATGGATGCAACAAGGGAATTCTAATCAAGCTGTACTAAAAGTAAAATCATAAAACTTGAAGGTAACTGGATAGAACTGGAAAATATACTGAAGAAGACAATCCACACCCAGACAGACAAATGCCATATATTCTTTTATTTGTGGTCTCTAGTTCTGAACCTTCACCTCTGAGTATATAACATGGAGTAGTCACTAAAGCATGAAAAGTAGACAGGGATCATGAGGAAGGCAGCTAGAAGGAGCTCTAGAGAGTGGAATAGTAGCACACAAGTGAATGAAAGGAGAAAATGGGTGTATTTGACCTGGAAACTAGGAATTGAAGGTGATACAAAAGGAGGAGAAAAGAGAGACAAAGATATCTAAAAAAAAAAAATTTGACTAACAAAAGAAAAACTGTTTTATAAGCTGATTTAAGATATATATGTAATAAGTATTTGTGCATGCATATTTTATATAAAAACTTTAAAAAATTATTTAATTTACTTATTACAATTTATTCACTTTGAATCTGCACTGCAGCCCCCTCCGTCTGTCCCAGTCCTACCCTCATTCCCTCTTCTCCCCCTATGTCCTTTCCCTAGTGCACTGATAGGGGAGGAGCTGCTCCCCTTCTATCTGACCCTAGCCTATCAGTTCTCTTCAAGGCTGGCTGCATCATCTTCCTCTGTGGCCTGGCAAGGCTGCACCTCCCAAGGGGAGGTGATCAAAGAGCCAGCCCCTGAGTTAATGTCAGAGATAGCCCCTGTTCCCCTTACTAGGGTACTAACTAGGAAACTAAGCAGCTTATAGGTTATGTCTGAATGGGAAGTCTAGGTCCTCTCCATGGGTGGTCCTTGGTTGGAGTATAGGTTTCTTCAGGCCTCCCTGGGCCCAGGATTTTTTGGCTATTTTGGTCTTCTTGTGGAGCTCCTGTCTCCTCTGGGTCTTTCTATCCCTCTATTCTTCAATAAGGTTTCCGGCACTCTTTTGACACAGAGTAATGCTGTGTGTGTGTGTGTGTGTGTGCATGTACATGACAATAATAACTACAGAGGAGGTCATGAATGTGAGACACATCTGGGCATGGGAAGAGTTTGAATTGACGAGGTATGTGCTAGCTAGTTTTATGTCAATTTGACACTAGCTTGAGTTACCTAAAAGGAGGGAACCTCAATTGAGAAAATACTTTATAATATCAGGCTGCATGATCTTTTCTTGATAAATGTTCTTTATGGGTGGTGACATCATTGGGCTGGTAATCTTGGGTTCTATGAGAAAACAAGCTGAACAAGCCATAAGGAGCAAGCCAATAAGCAGCTCCCTTCCAGAGCTACTAAAACATCTCCTATCCCAGGTTCTTGCCTTGTTAGAGTTATTTTCTTGATTTCCTTTGGTGGGAAACAGTGACATGAAGTATACATCAAATAAACACTTTTCTCCCCAAGTTGTCTCTGTTACGGTGTTCCATCACAGCAATACTAAGTTAAGTGGGAAATAGAAATCAGGCAAATGCATTATGTGAGAGATTTTATAAAATTTAAAATAAAAACTAAAAAGTGAATGTTTTTTGCTTTAAATATGGAGAGCATGTTTTTTTCTACATGAATCAACCCCAAATGAATGTATTTTATAATTGATTATGAAACAGTTTCTTTTTATATTCCATAATTAAGTATACTGCATGGAACTTTAGAAATTTAAACGGAAATAATAGAAGCTATTAGGAATTGAGAGTTTTGAAGAGGAGCCCAAGTCTGTAGAGAGCATTATGGAGGCATTAAAATGAGCTAACCACATAGGCCTTCAAATTTCAACAAAGATGGTCACTTTTTGATGAGACCAGTTCCAGCTGAAAATGAGCTGGGGCCTGTGCATGCAGATGGGGATCACATGGCAAAGAAGGAAAGGGTACACTGGAAAATGGCTGTGCTGCCAACATCTCTTTATCTAATTACCCTCAGTAGGTGCATCCCTTGCAGTACCAGCATGTCAAACACAGTCCCGACAGACCCCTGAAAGGAAAAGGAGACTTTCTGATTGTTCTTAAACAGTTAGTGGCTTAGTTGACGCCATAGAAGAGAAACACCTAACCTAGCTCTCTTTAAACTAATCTTATTCAACTTCTAATCATGCTTCAAGTCTCAAATTGAGAAAATAATAATACATGAGTAATCTGGTCTGATCTTGTTGGGATAACACATACCAAGTTAATACTTAAAATTCTGTCTTGAGACATATCTAGAACACCTGCTACAGGGAAGGCTAACTAAAAACAAAAATTAGCATATTTTATTAATTCATCAGACATTGTATTTTTAATACCAAACACATGTTCTAGGTTGTAAAGATTCAGAAACATTATCAGTAGTCCAGCTGAGGGAGATGGATGAATAATTTAATCTATTAAAACATTTATTAATAGCTTCAAATGTAAAACCATATGGAACGCTAGAAATTGGCAGAGCGGAGAGAAAACAATCACTTCAGTATAACACAACCCTGTATTGACTCACGAGTGAATACCACAGCTAAGGCTAGAAGGAGTTGATATTGTCGAATTGTTTTGGGGTGGAGGAAGGTATAGAAACATCAGAGCACTGAAGCACGATGCTTCAACACAGGGAGATGAAATTGCTATGTCTTCATCTTGACCCAGACTATGATTTGAGAAAATCATGGGCAGTTGGATTGGCTGAGACAGAGTGTAGTGAGTGGGAGCTGAAAACAGGCAGGTCTTTAAGTGTCATAGGAAGGAATTTGCACTGTTATTTCCTATGTGTCACAGGGAAAGCCTGAAAATGCTTTTAAGGGAGACAATGACATACAACAAAAATCATGAATGCAACTTGGCAATACAAAATGACAGCAGCAGAAAACAAAAATTATGCTAGCAGAAAACTTAGACTGATCTCATTGAAAAGAAAGAATGATACATTTTAATTCTAGAATATTCCACAAATGGGGTCATGAAAGTTACTATTTAGCACTGCCCACTCTGAAACAAGAAACACTGGGATATGGCATTTTCGCTGTCTTTGAAAGTCTATAATCCAATCTATACATTTTATCATTCACAATCAGTATTTGGAACATGCTTATCTTCACCAGAAGGAATAAAGACAGAAGCTATTCAGTTCCCTGAATTGTCCAGCTAAGCTCTCCAAGATTATACTGAAGTTAATGGGTTTTTGTTGTTGTTGTTGTTTTACTCTAACATATGTAATCACAAATAAATAACTTTTCCCCATGGGAAACCAAGTGGAGAAAGAGTAGAAGTTTAACTCTGCCTCACAGCATACTGTTCTTGGATATAAGAGTCCTTCCCCAAGGCCACAACAAAACATTTAAGAATCTTTGTTACTGTTAGGAAAAGTAGCAAGAGATAAGCACTCCAACCCCCTTCTGACTGTTTGCCCTCCTGATAAGTTGACTTGCCTTTTGCATCTCAGCTGCCTGTGGGTTGGCCATGTGTTGACTTCAACCAGAAGAATTTGACAGAAGTTGTATTCTGCAAGTTCTGAGGTCACATATCTTTGGTGCTATTCTATTCTCATTCCTGGGATACAACTCCACATATTGAAATATAGACTTTGCTTCTTAAGAGGATGGACGGATACAAGAGGCAAGGAGATCAATGAACCCTGCATGAGAGAGTGAGACATGTGCCCCCCCTGCTCCAACTGAAACTATACTAGGAATATACAAGCCAGCTTTCTTAGACTTGACCAACTGCTATCCTACGTAATTATTATCAATAAAACAGTATTGAATCTGAGGCACTGAATTGGGGGATAGTTATTCTACAACAACATATAAATGCAATGAGTAGTAGTGTGCATATTTCTACCTGTTTATTGGAAAATTCCAAGTACTAACTAGAGTGACTTGTAACAGTAACTGCTGAATTAATTAGCACGGAAATGTCATAACATGCTGGACCCAAAGACAAAACCACAATGGCAAACCATGACAACGGAGAATAAATAAAAATCTATAAGAAACAGCTATGGTGACCAGTAGCTTTCTCAACACACACAAAAGAATAATATGTCACACCTGAGACGGTCACAGGTTGATATCACAACTGTCTCAGGCCAGATTGAATGGTAACTTTAAAATATCAGAGAAGGGTACTGAATATGTTACTCCTATGTTTAAATGCTATTTATCATTAATTGATGGAACTCAAAAATTAATTAAATTTCTTCTGGTAAGAGGCAACCACAGAAGGCCTATGAAAAACTCTACCCATCAGGGTATCGAAGCATATGCTGAGACTCATAGCCAAACTTTGGGCAGAGTGCAGGGAATCTTATGAAAGAACTAAGAGATAGTAAGACCTGGAGAAGACAGGAGCTCCAGAAGGACAGCAACAGATCCAAAAAATCTGGGCACAGGGGTCTTTTCTGAGACTGATGCTCTACCCAAGGACCACTCTTGGAGATGGCCTGGAACCCCTGCACAGAGGTAGCCCATGGCAGCTCAGTAACCTAGTGAGCTCCATAGTAATGGGGACAGGAACTGTCTCTGACAGGAACTGATTGGCCTGCTCTTTGATCACCTCCCCCTGAGGGAGGAGCAGCCTTACCAGGCCACAAAAGAAGACAGTGCAGCCACTTCTGATGAGACCTGATAGACTAGGATCAGAGGGGAGGAGGACCTGCCTTATCAGTGGACTGGGAGAGTGACACAGGTGGAGAAAAGGAAGAGTGCAGAGAATCTTAAGGAAGAAGGGGGAGATAGGAAGACCTGGAGGGGGACAGGAGCTCCATAAGGAGAACAACAAACCCAAAAAAATCTGAGTCTAGGGGGGATTTCAGAGATGGATGAATCATCTAAGGACCACACATTGAGAGGACCAAGACTCACTGCTCAGATGTTGCCCATGGTGGATGGGACTGGGAGGAGATGAGGGAAGAGGCTTTAGCCGAAATACAAAGTGAATCAATTGTAATAAATAACAAATAAAAGAGAGTAAAATCAAAATGTCTTATAAAAATAAAAAAACAAAAAATTATGTTTTTAAATGTTATTTAACTATTTTAAGGCCAGTCAAAATGTATTTTGTGTATATTTTATTTCTTCACTTTTAATGAAGAATAGCAACTAATATCACACTGAAGTTTGCCACAGTGCATATAATATAAATTATATATATATAATATTATATGTATATATAATTATATATATACTCTAACATAAACTACATTAATTATCCACTGGTGATGTTTTTACTTGGAAAGAACCCACATACTCCATTTTCAGTCTTCTGTGAACTTAGTGTTAGGATTATAGAAGTGTCCCACCATGCCTGCTAATTCATATGCTTTGTTTTTATTAATTTTTTATAGTAATTATAGTTTATTCACTTTGTAAACCAGCTGTAGCCCACTCCTTCATTCCCTCTATATCCCACCTCTCTCCCTCACCTCCTCCCATGTCTACTCCTCTCCAAGTCAACTGATGGGGGAGGTCCTCGTCTCCTTCCATGTGACCCTAGCTTATCAGGTCTCATCAGGAGTGGCTGCATTGTCTTCTTTTGTGGCCTGGTACTCCTTGGTGGCTTGGCAAGGCTTCTCTCCCATCAGGGGAAGGTGATCAAAAAGCCAGACACTAAGTTCCAGTCAGAGACAGTCCCTGTTCCCCTTACTACAGAAACTTGGAGACTGAGCTGCCATGGGCTACATCTGTGCATGGTTATCTCCATGCATGGTACTTGTGTGGAGTATCAATCTCAGAAAAGACCCCTGTTCCCAGATCTCTTGGTTCTGTTTCTCTCCTTGTGGAGCTCCTGTCCCCTCCAGATCTTTCTAGCTCCCCCTTCTTTAATAAGATTTCCTGTACTCTGCAGAAAGATTGGTTATGATTCTCAGCATCTGCTTTGATACACTGCTGGGTAGAGTCTTTCAAAGGCCCTCTATGGTAGGCTCCTGTCCTGTTTCCTGTTTTCTCCTTCATCCATATGCTTTCTTAGTCAGCTTTGTACTACAGGGCAGAATTGATGGTTCATTCTAATCACTCATTTTTGGATAACTTGATGGAGATCTGCTGACAATTGGGCGTTACGCTTATAACCTCATTTTAGGAATCAGTCTCCCAGACCTTCTCCAAGCTGGGTTGACAGTAAGAGGTCTATAATTACAAAAACAACCTGAATGAAAGACCATATTCAAATAACCCAGGACCATAAACCCAATCTTGGTAAGTGTAATATTCACCCTCTGTGACCCACATATTAGTTCAGATTAAAAACAGTTGGTAACCACTTAGCTTGTATGATATAATCTTAGTCTAAACTGCTTCTAACTTTGAAAGATTTTACTGTTGTGGCACAGTACTGAGAATTCTAATAATGTCTCTGACTTTCTTTCTTCTGTCTCCCTCATTTCTCTAAAAACAATGCCCATGACGCTGAAAGTATTTTTCTGAAATTCACACCACAGTTTTTACAGTCCATAGTTTAACACGTTATTCTGACTCCTAACAGTATTACATTTTCATGAATTTCACCCAGTGCATATCTTAGTCCTTTGGAGATTCTCAGTGTCTGTTTAATGGCTTTCTAATTCATTAGAAACTTCCTTTACATTCTGCTAACAAGTCCCTGATGCCAGTAGAGTGCCATCAATCGCATCACTTTTTAATGTCTTTATCACATAGCTGGGAATAATCCTGGTCCTTTTACCTTATCCTTAAAAGCTTAATGATTTTTGCCATATTGGCTCCTGCAGTCATGTGACTCTTCATGTTATCTACATCTTCTTTCATTATCCATCTCTTAGGCCTTCCACAAATTCTTGGGCCCACCATTTTTCAGAAAAAAAGACTAAATTCGGAGTCCCATGGCATCTCCCTCTCTCCAATTTGATTTCTCAGCATCTGTTTGAGCTTAATTCTATAGCAGCTGCTTTAGCACGTTCATGGCTTACTGTACTTACACTTGGCTTTTGGTGAAATGATTAATTTTCTAGCATAAGTACATTTTAATTAAACTTTGACAGCAAAGACAAAAAAAAACATTTCATCTGTCTAAAGTTGTTTCTTGCCTTTTTTGTTAAAAGTTCTCCATACAAATTCTCTCAACTTTCTAAATTATTAGTTCCTATTTCATCGGTCTTCTTGGCTCTTAGGTTTTGGTTGTCATACTAATAAAATGAGGCCATTTGAGGCTCCCAGAAGGAACACCTCAATCAAATCTTTTAAAGTACTTCCAAATGAAGATTACTTAATTCTTAAGTAAGTATTCAAGGTTAAAATTTACATTTTAATTTCATGTACACATTTAATTATTTTAAAATAAGTATATTTAGTCTAAGTATATGTATTCACAGTATATTTATTTATATAAAAAATTATTTGTAATTTATCCAAGGTTTAGCTCTACTGAGCCTATGGACAGTAAGTAATACCTTACTTCTTCTTTGCATCCCCCCAAAAAAATTGCTTGAGAATCTTCTAAAAGACCCATAAATATGTCTTCCAGAAGTCAACGCTATTACAAGAGAAGAGTGAGTTTCACTTCACTTCCTTTCATGTGTTTGTCATAAGTACAAGACAGGTGTTGGTGGTAGAATCGCATGCCTGTCATCACTGGCTCCACAGTGCAGTATAATCCCTGCTATGATGAGTACACCTTCACTCAAGCAATTAATTAATTAACATTATCAGCATCATACTTCTACTTTATGACAAGTATTCTGATACTGAGGATCCCCTCCTCTGGGGGAAAAAAAAGCTCCTGTTTATTAGAAAATTTAAGTTTGATAAATGAGGACAAACAGAAGGAGGCGGTATTTTAATTTTTTAATAGTTTTCTTTTAATTGTATGTATATGTGTGCTTTGCATACATGTACTCACCCCTCCTTTGTGCCTGGTTTTCAGACAGGCCAGAAGAGGGTGTTATAGTCAATTATGAGATGCCACGGGGATGCAGGAACTGAACTTGCATCTTCTGCAAGTTGTATTCAGTGTTCTTAACCAGTGAAGCATCTCTCCAGGCCAGGGAGTGCTATTTTTATGACTTTTGGTAACTTTACATAGGTCTATTGACTCAGCCAAACTTATTCTTTTTTTTTAATTTTTTCTGCATACATGTAAATAAATATTTCCTTATTTGAGATAGGATACCGAGCAAAGAGTAAGGAAATCATCACACCTACTTCTACCTTGATGAATCAATGAGTTTATTGGGGTTGCTTCCAAGAGTGGGTGACTCAGGCAGCTACACCACTGTAAAGCCCACCCACCAGCATCATTGTCAGCAATTCTCCTGGAACTTCCTCAAGCTCAGCAATAATTGGCCGTTCATGTAGCCTTGGAAAGGTGCTTGGTTAATCTTATGTTGTGCGTTTCCTAAGTCGTATCCATTTCTTCAGCTTCTTGGATTTCAAAAGCCTCCCTCCTCCTTCCAAAAAAAGAATCCTCCAATTTTTAGGATATAGCTGCAGAATACTTATTAATTGGTGCTTTCGTCATTAAACGTTGCTTAGGCAATGCAAAATACAGAGCATAATGTATGAAAATTGCATTACAACCAACATAAAGGTAAATGTGACCCTAGAACAAAATAAAAAAAAAAATGCTGACCAAATAAAACATTGGTGTCCTGTAATAGTTTCATAGAATGGTAGATAAATACATTTCCTCTTCTGGATCATCCAAATAATATCTAAATAATTACTCTAAATGTCACAGTGCTATGGTTGTATCATCAGAGTCTTTTTTCCCAGGCTCTCAGAACATTAAAGGTGTGCCTAGAGACCTCTAGGAGGCTCCTTCAGTATTTGGGGCATCCATCTCTATCAGGAAGCAGCTAAAGTCTCCTTTGAGGAAGGGTTTCTCTGACAATCCACTTTGAAAGAGACTCTTGCCCTTCAAACGTGCATTATTCTATATCAACCTGAAACAACATAAGTCACAGGAAAATATGTACAAAAGAATTATTCATATTAGGTGTCTTTCCCAAGGATGGAGGTTGATATGTATGCTTCTGTTCGTCTCCTTTCCCCTAGTATTTCCATCAGTATCTGGCACAACACAGGATGATAGAAATAATTTTTAAGTCTTACACAATGAATGCATTTGAACTTATAACCTTTCTTAACTGTAAGAATTATGCAGACTTTATAAAATTTGCTTTCTCAGTTAAAGGTTATTTCTCTCAAGTGAATCCCTTCAAACCCAAACATAAGAGCAGAGAGTATATACAGGGAAAGAATGAATGATGTTTTAAAAACTTATCCTCAAAAGGAAGATAACTGGAGTTCTCTTATTAGCATAACACTGAAGTTTCTTTAAATTGTCTGAAAAATAAGAACATTTTAGTGTCTTGCATTTTCAATGCCTGTATAGATCAAACAGATTAATTTCATCATCAAAAGAGAAGTGCTGTGTAAAATCGCTATATAATAGAGTCAAGCAAAAAGAGTTCATGCTTGACATGGTTAACACTAAGTCTCAGCTCCATTTTGGTTTTTTTTTTTTTTTTTTTTTTTTTTTTTTTCAATGCAGTTTATTCAGGAACCTTGAACAATCCTCGGACCCTGGGGAAAGCCAGCCCACAGCTTAAATAGCCTCTGGGTAGCCAACCCAGGCGTGCCACGTGTGCAATGCAGATAGGTCCACATACATGGAAGCAAGCCAGATCCTCAGCCTTAGCCAAATGTGGAATTGTTCATGACAGAGAGCACTCACCATCGGGAAGGTGGAAAGCGGAAACCAGCTCCATCTTTAAGGCATAGCATTCCGCAGCTCTCTACAGTTCCCCCTTTTTGTTTTAGACGCATCAGGCAAGAGTAGAGGTCTGATCTCTGATATTAGAAATAAATTGGGACTTTGTACTGATGTTCATTTAGGTGTCATCCACCCAAAGAGCATCAGTCCCGTCAGATACGTTTTTCTCAGAGGCGGGACCTGGGGCATCAACCCGCATGCAATCAGACATGCTCTTCTCTGGGTCGAAAGCTGCTGACCCTGAGTGCAGTGCTTAGCCTCGCATCCTGAGCGTATCATTTTAGCTTTTTATGGTATCCAATCATGCTTGGGGAGAATGTCCTGCTTCAATGGCTGTAAAGGCCTGAATGATCATGGCTGCATCACACTGTTGTGAGACTCTAATCTTGCATATATACCACAGGCAAACCAAGGAGACCAACACCAGAAGGCCTGCTAACGCTCCCATGCCCGCCCATTCCTTCAGATGATTCATGGCTGCAGCAATCCATGTTGATAATCCTGTGGCTAGTCCTGCGTCCACTCTGGTAGAATTTACTTTGACAATGGCCACTCTCAGCTGCTCCATCGTAGTATCGAATTCTCCAGTCCAATTACCTAAAATATAGCTCGACAATTGTTTAGACAGATTTGCAGAACAGGAAAAATTCTCATGTTGTATGCTAGTGACACAAAGTCCATCATACTTTCATTGACAGCCAGGTTGAGCGATTTGCCATAGGGTATCAATTTGCTCCTGACGCAGGATGTTCTAACGAGGGGTTAAGGCTTCTCATAATATTTCCTATAAGCCCACACCTGTTTGTCTATATCCCCCATTTTTATTCATTATTAGCCAGATAGAGCCAAGTAATTGTGGTAATGATACTTGCTTTTTTGCCCAATGCTGGAATGTTAGTAAATTTAGGTATGCCCTGGTTACTCGCATGCCTCACTGGGTGCCTGTGCCCATTGATGCCCCTCACTCTATGACTCTCTTCAGTCAGAAAAGGGATCTTGGAACTACAGCCACCATTGTTACTACCATCTCATTGGCGGCTGTTGGAGCTACCACCAGGGCATTAGCCATGAGTCATACTGGGCAGACTTCTCAGACCCTGAATAATCATTTAGCCAATGTAGCTCATGCCTTAGTTGTACATAAAGGAATTAATGCTCAACTAAAAGGAAGCTTGATGTTGGTCAATCAGAGGATTGACCTCAGCTCCATTTTGACCTCATAGTTCTCTACTTCTTTTGTAGGTAACTTGGTACCTATTGCTGGCTAGAGAGTGGGGTGGTGGGGAACTAACAATAGCTACAGTTTTACAAATGTTGTCTTCAAATGAATTTGACAGTTTGGCAGGATAAACAGGTAGAAAATTAGCAAGGACACAAAGAGACTAGAATGCTGAGAAGTTATATAATAGCAGGATGGGGCTCATGTGGACACAAGATGGAAGAAATGGAGGCTGCAGAGAAAAATTAATGTGAAAAGGTGGTGCCTGTACAAACACAGGAATCTAAGTTTGGAACCCTGCACTCCAGTATAAAGCTATGAATGCCCCTCCATATACCTGTAATCCTAGCTCTGTTAGGGGTAAAGACAGGCTGATCACTGGGGCTTGCTGGCTGCTAGCCTCGCTCCAGCTTTACTGAAAAAAACCTAACTCAAAATAAGGGAACATGACATAAAGGAGGTCACCAATGTGTATCCCTGGTCTCCACAAGTACAAAGATGTGCATAACTACATACACACACACACACACACACACACACACACACACACACACATACACGCACACACATACACACACACACACACGCACACGCACACGCACATACACACACAGATGGTGGGGGTTGGATTGAGAAATTTATTTAACAGTAACTACTATGGAGTGTTTGCCATCGAATACTGGATCTATGGCAGAGAATACTGAGAAGACATAGTAAACCTTAGTTACTAGATTCCTACAGCCAGAAGCAAACTTTAGGACTCGCTGTAGGCAGAACAGAATTTGTAACAGCAGTGATTGAAAAGCCTCCTCCCTGAGACACACATGTGGGCTTCCTCCCAACTAACAGTCCCAACAGAAACAGGCACATGATGGTTTGAGACTATATACATACATTATTATATGCAGCTGTCAGAAAAGACTTTAAGATATTCCTATTTGTACAGAAGTTCAGAGTGTGAAGGTGAATGATGGACAAACTGTAGCCCTTTATATAATCAGGAGTGTCAGTATGTTCCACAAACATATAATTCTCTTTCTTCATTCTAGCTTTTGCCAGTGTGAAGATGTAGTTTATTATTGATAGGATTTGTTGCAAATGTTACTTCATTCTCAGTTTCTCATTTTTACACAAATCTTCTGTGCTACGATAATGCTAGGATCCACCTCAGGAGAGTATTAACTCCCTAATATATTCTAAAACCACAGACCTTGGAAGGGCAGTTAACAAAATTGTCTCATGATAAATGTATATTATACAAACAAAGCTTTAAGTTTATAAGATTAATATCATTTAAATGCTGACAGTAAATTAAAATGCATTTTCTACAGGGATTGTTTTTAGGGTAGATAAAAAAAAACATTTTCAAACGAAGAGAATCTATTCCATTTTAACTCAATGTTAGTAATGTTGAATAAAGAACCATTAACTTTATAATATATCAAATATCAAGTTTCCTTAAGATAGTTGTTAAAAGAAACAATTCTCGACGCTGTCCCTGTAATGTGAGCTTGTCACAGCTTTGAGATTGCTGAAAGCAAAATGAAATAGTTCCATCAAGTGGTCGTATCAAGCCATGACACTTTGCGTCTCACCAATAAAATGAAACCAGTCTTGGAAATTGAGCTCAGGGATGCACTTCATACCATGAAACATTAAACACAGTTAGACACATCATCATCATCATCATCATCATCATCATCATCATCAATCCATGACATATCTTCCACAGAATTATTTTATTTGTACAATTTTGGCTTTCTTGATACTGTGGTGTAATACTTGGTAAATGCAGCTAGCCTTGAAAATGTATCTTATATTATCATTTCACATTATAGTGATCTTTGTAAGTAACTTAGCAGTATACTGCAGTTATATTAAAATATTTATAATACAATCAAAATTCAGAAACCAGTGATAAGATGAACTTTAAAAATGTCACTATGTACATGCAAAAGAAGCACAATTGAGGATTTTATATTCATTTATTTATTATTTATTTATATATTACAGTTTATTCACTTTGTATCCCGCCTGCAGCTTCCTCCCTCCTCCCCTCCTAATCCTACCCTCCTTCCCCCTACTCCACCAATGTCCCTCTCTAAGTCCACTGATAGAGGAGGTCCTCTTCTCCTTCCTTCTGAACCTAGTCTATCAGGTCTCATCTAGAGTGGCTGCATTGTCTTCCTCTGTAGCCTGGTAAGGCTGCTCCTCCCTCAGGGGGAGGTGAGAAAAGAGCAGGCAAATCAGTTCATGTCAGAGACAATCCCTGTTCCCATTACTATGGAACCGAGGATTTTTTAAAAACAACAAAAAATTATAAACTATAAACATATTAATTTGCTTTCCTTGAAATAACAAATGAAGATTCCCAATCCCTTGTAAAATGTCATCCCCACTTATAAGGAAAATGTCAGTCTTTCTTTTTAAATTGGATGCATTTTAAGTGAGTTATATATAAGATTATAAAAACAATTACTATGTGCATACCCAATTACTATTTATTAATTATACAAGCAAAACTTCTCATCATCAACTATTCATATTATTTATTCAAACAGTTCATTTGGACTGTATGAATGCTTTCCACATTGTGTGTCAGCAATGTGTACTACAAAGGAAATGTTTAAAAAGCAGATATTTTTACATTAAACCTGTGAACTACGGTTGATTGACTATTGTTTACCCAAGAAATGCAAAGCTGAGTATATAATGTAAGAAAATGGGTTTTTATAGTAGAGTGGTTAGATTCTTCTCTGCCACCTTTGGCTGTGTAAACTGATGTAATTAGGTTTCACATGAAAGAGAAACAATGGTTTGGATTAGGATATTGGAAGGTAACAATGTTTTTTACGCTCACACATGTCAAAGTATATGACTGTCACTACAAGCAAAATATTTTTTCAGGGCTGATGCATGGTCATGCGCATTTGTTCTATGCCTGTTTATAGCAGCTTTTACACTGCTCTCATGGCCATGCTGGGCAGAAAGCAGTGACAAAGCTGGATCTTTCAACTTTTCTATTATAACATTGAAACTCACAAAGATGCCTCTACTCTCAGTTCTTCTTTTCTCTACAGACCTTCTCTCCTCTCTCCTGCTCTCTCTCCAGGTCTGATCTCCACTCTCTTAACTCTCTATGCCCCCCTTTCTTACCTTGTTCTCCGTCTTCAACCTCTGTCTATTCTGTCTCTTCTTCTAAGTAAGATTTATGCATGCTCCTTTGAATCCTCCTTTTTATTTATCTTCTTTGGGTATGTGCCTAGTAGTGTGCTTATCCGGTACTATATGGCTAAAATCCTTAGCCATAAAGACACTTACCTGTGTGTCTTTCAGGGTCTAGATTACTTCACTTAGGATGATATTTTCTACTTCCATCCATTTGTCTGCAAATTTCATGACTTCTCTGTTTTTAATTGCTGAGTAGTATCCCATTGTGTAAATGTGCCACAGTTTCTGTCTCCATTCTTTTGTTGAGGGACATCTAGTTTGTCTCCAGATTCTGGCTATTATGAATAAATGGGCTGTAAACATAGTTGAGCCTAAGCATCTGTTCAGAATCAGTGCACAGATGTAGCCCATGGCAACTCAGTCTCCAAGTGGGTTCCCTAGTAAGGGGAGCAGGGGCTGTCTCTGACATGAAGTCAGTGGCCAGCTATTTGATCACCTCCCCCTGAGGAGTGGGGGCAGCCTTACCAGGTCACAGAGGAAGACAATGCAGCCAGTCCTGATGAGACCTGATAGGTTAGAGTCAGAGGGAAGGAGAGGAGGACCTTCCCTATCAGTGGACTGGGGGAGGGACATGGGAGTAGAAGAGGGAGGGAGGGCAGGATTAGGAGGAGAAAGGGGAGGGGTTTACAAAATGAATAAATTGTAATAAATATTAAAATATATTAAAAAAATAAAAGAAAACGTAGTTGAGCAAGTGTTCTTGTATGGTGGAACGCCTTTTGGGTATATACTCAGGAAAGGTGTAGCTGGGTTTTGAGATAAGGTTATTTCCAATTTTCTGAGAAAGTGCCAGATTGATTTCCAAAGTTGTTGTACAAGTTTATACTTCCACTATCAATGGAGCAGTGTTCCCCTTTACCACACTCTCTAAATGAGTGTAGGCTCCTGGGTGGACAAGAGAGGGATTTAAGCAGAGACTCCTAGAAGCAGAGGCCATAGAGTCTGAAGATGACACCCTCTCTCCTAGTTTCCTAGTAGAGGGAAGGGAACTTCAACCCACTAGCAAAAACTTCAACCCCAAAATTAATCTGCCTATAAGATACACAAAGATAAAGACAAAGCAACTAAAGCAAAGATTGAGGGAATACCCAAACAATGCCTGGCCCAAACAAAGATTCACCCTATGAAACAGTGTCAACACCTGACACTATGAAAGATACTCTGCTAAGTTTGCAGACAAAAGCCTGGCAGAGTTGAACTCTAAGAAACTCCACACAGCAGCACCTCAAAAGAGATGCTGAGACTCAAAGCCAAACATTGGGCATGAGGAGGGAGTCTGGTAGAAAAGTGCGAGCAAGGATAAAAGGACCTGAAGATGACAGGAACTCTACAAGAAGACCAACAGAGCCAACTAAATAGGGCCTATAGGGGCCTGCTGAGATGGGAGCAAGATATATATGTGCTAGATTACCTTGCATGTTAATATAAGAAGAACCTAAGGTGCAAGATCTTACAAAAGAGTAAATACTCAAATACCATAAACACTAGCAAGCAAATGACATTACTCACTCATATAGACGTATAACAGGATAAACCTACTAAAATCTGTACTTCTAAAGAAACTAATTAAGAGAGAAGACCCTGACTAAAATGCTCAGTCCCCATCCTGAAAGGCAAAGAGGATGGAGACTATCAATGCAGATGCTGAGACTTATGGCCAACTGTTGGGCAGAATGCATGGAATCTTATGTAAGAAGTGGGAAATAGTAAGATCTGAAGAGGAAGGAACCCCACAAGGAGAGCAACAGAACCAGAAAATTTGAACACAGGGGTCTTCCCAGAGTCTCATACTCCTTACTCATGCTCATACTCCAACCAAGTACCATGCATGGAGATAACCCTGCACAGATGGCAGTTCAGTGTCCAAGTGGGTTCCATAGTAATGGGAAGAGGGACTGCCTCTGACATAATCTGATTGGACTGCTCTTTGATCACCTCCCCCTGAGGGGGGAGCAGCCTTACCAGGCCACAGAAGACAACAATGCAGCCACTCCTGATGTGATCTGATAGACTAAGATCAGAAGGAAGGAGAGGAGGACCTCCCTTATCAGTGGATTTGGGGAGGGGCATGAGTGAAGAAGGGCGGAGGGAGGGTGGGACTGGGAGGGGAGGAGGGACGGGCTTATGGGGAGATACAAAGTGAATAAGGTGTAATTAATTAAATTAAATTAAATTAAAAAAAGAAAGAAAAAGGCAAAAAAAAAACATTTCTCTCACAATTAAAAATATCTAAATATGTAGTTTCCATGTGTTTGATATGGCTCAGCAGTTAAGAGGACTTGCAGCTCTTTTTATTTATTTATTTATTTACTTATTATATATATATATATATATATATATTAATGTAGGAGTGCTTTGTCTGCATGTATACTTACATGCCAGAAGAGGGCATCAGTGCTTACTGAGAATTGAACTCAGGACTGCTGGGCCATCTAACCAGCCCTACTTAGAGCTCTTATAGAGGACATAGATTTGGTCTCTAGCACTGACATGGCAGTCAATAACCTTCTTCATCTCCAGTTCCAGAATGTGGTGACTTCTGGTCCCCATGTGTACTGCATGCACGTGATAACAGACATACACTTCGGCCAAACCCCCATACCCATACAACAACAGCTACGAAAAATCATTAACAAACCAGAGAAGGTGAAAAAATATTCAAGGCCTTACATTTTATTCCTTGTAGTTATCTTATTTCTAATAAATAATAATCCAAATTTTTATGTACTTCACTTTAAGTTGCACAATATTGTAAAGTTTTAATCTGCTTTCTTTTCATAAAATTTATAAATTTATTTTTAATAAAATTGGCGTGATAGTGTAGACTGTGTCTACATGTGACTAAAGTGGCAAAACTTCCTACTGCATCGAAGTAATTAATGGGAATTATGTCCACCTTTTGCAGCCTTAGCACTACAGGCCTAACAAATCTAAGATCACAGAGAGAAGTTTGTTTCTCCTTTTCCAACTGTCTTTGAAGATACAATTCCTTTGCAAAAGGGATTTCCTTTAGGTATTATGATCATGAGAACTCTTCAGCAAACTGAGGACACTTAGAAAATAAAGTCAGCTTGATGAATACGCCAAGCTCTGTCTTCTCTGTAACTCACAGGTGAAATTGCCTTTACTAGTAAAAATACAGTGTGAGTGTCATGGCCTGGAAGTCTCCAGTCCCCACCAGGTTTTACATCACAGAGGCTCCACTCTTCACCTTGCTTCCATCAATGATCACTGAGAACGTGGCATTTGTTAAAATGAGCAAACATTTGCCACACAAGGTCCCCTAAGCAAAAAGATGAACAAATTACTGTAGTTGGCTAAGGACCAGAGGGAAGATCAAAGGCAGAACAAAGGCGTGTTCCTCCTTTAATTCCACATCCACATTTAACAAACATCACATACTGGGCAGCAGGTGCTTATGCAAAACACAGGCTGCCTTTCTTGTTCTGAAACCTCATTTAACTGATGGCATTTCAACTGGGTTCTAATAAAACACACCTCACAATTGCCTTGCTGCTCCTGATTCAAACATTGTTTAGAATTCCCCTCTGCCAGTTATCACCTGCTTTTCCCCCTTTGTTCTTGTAGATTATTCTGGGTTTTAGGAAAGACAGCCACATCCAGAATATCATTGTGTTCAGCCAACTCACAGGAATCTGAGTTTCTCAGGTTTGTGATAAAGGACATTTTGGCTTCACAGATGCCTTCAGCAACAACTTAACACTTTGTTCCTGTGATTTTCTCTTTTAATATGCACTAGTACATGAAGAGTTTGCATTTTCCAGAGTACCATTATTTTCTGGAAAATTAAGATAATGCCAATATTAAACTGAAAGAATTTTTTTTCAATATAGTCTGTGTTCAGTATCATATTGAAGCAAATTTATATACACGTTTTTTTCTTAATCTATTCTGTCAAGAATTTTTACTAAAAAAGCAGACATCCTTCAAAACAAATTTCTAATATTGGAAAATGCCAAGTAATTTTCTTATGAATTGGGACCTCAGGTAGGCACCAAAATAATTTATAGTGCTGTGGTTTTTGTGGAAAATTCTATTCGAGCATTGCTCATGAACAGGCTTGGTATTTTGCTATAAAGATGAAATATCAAGCTTAAGTGAGTTCTGGTAACACACTTCCCCAGAATTCATGAGGGTGAGCTGAACTTGTTCATCTGAGAGGAGCAGTATGCCCCAAGCAGATTCATGCTGTCAAAGCAGTAAGCACAAAAATGTTGTTTCCATATTCTCATGGGCAAATATGTGAATCCATGCTCAGTGTGCTAACCAGCCAAGTGGGGAAACCAGGGGTGAATTAATTTCATTGTAGTTGCAGTGTTTCTTGCTTCTAGTTACTCACAATATTGGCCATTCTTGTTTATATCTGAACCAAAGTGTGTATTTGCCGGCTCCAAGAGAGTAAAAAAAAAGAAAAAAGAAAAAAAAATCATCTACCATGAGTAAGTTTTGCAATTGCCTCCAGTTTCAACTATCAAAAAAAATAAAAGATAAAAAGATAAAGCTTTGTATATAAGCAAGCTTTTTAAAAAGCCCACAAAATATCAGAAGAGAAGAGAGTTTTTAAGCTTGAGAAGACAGAATCCTTTGTGATTGTAGGCAGTACAGTGATGTCTTTGTGATGTTGAGGATGAACGTCTTGTTTTAGTTGGAAATGGCTTTCCAGGTCTTTATTCTCAGAGTATAAGCAATTTGAAAATGTCTCAGCTCAGAACCGTTGCTTAACTTATCACCTGGTTTTCTTCCAACACACAGAAAGAACTAGAAGCCTTTCAGCAAATGGATTGTGTTCACCATCTGGCCATTTCGTGCTGCGTAGTAAATTTTACACTAAAAATGTCTTTCTTCTCATACCAGAACATAGGAAATTTGCTATCTTTTTTAGGCTGATGTATAACTTTAGTTCTTACTTTCAGTTTTTGGTGGTTTGAATTAGACAGAATGTAATTAAATGTGACCTATAAATTAATTGGAAAGCTATTTTACTAATGAGGAATTTTGATTTCTAAAATATAAAATTGACTTATAAATGTCTGCCTACTTCCATCTTCAAAATACGTGTAGCAGTATTGTTAATTTAAACGTTTGGGTTTTGTGCTTTCAATAACTGTTATATACTAATATATGCATATTTTATATAATTTTATGTGAATACATATGTGAGTCCTATATGTCAAAACTAAACCTTTAAAATTATAACTTTCCAGCAAGGTGTAATTTTATATCTAGTCATTCATAATATGCTCAGCACCAAAATTGTTATGAAAAAAATAAGAACCCAAAATGGGTTTATTCTTTTCCAGATTAAATATGCATTTGTCAAGTTATAGCAAAAAGGTCCAAAGACCTTTGTAAAGCTGGCCTAGAGGTTATAAGCACACAGGATCACAGAAACTTGGGGTTATAAATTCCTACTGACTCAAGTTATTAACTCCAACTACAGATCACTTTTCTTATATATTCCATACTTTAAATAAAAATTAATGATATTTATCCAGTTGAAAAAAATAGATTTTGTGGAAGTTACATACATCTTAAAACAATAATGCATAGAATTTTAAGAAGTAGAGCTGTAATTCATTTAATTATTTTGCAAATGAAAAGTAAAAACTTCTCAAACATAGGCTATCACATACAAGATATTAATACTAAGATCTATAACCTTAGAGTAAAACCAAGAAAGCTTAGCTTATCAACATGAATTGAATGTAATATATTTTCATTGGATGTCTAAAGAATTACTTAAGATCTGATGTGAAGGAAATGCTTATAATCTGTTTCACCAAAGTGTTATTCATGAGCTTACGGAAAAAATATATTAAAAGTTGTTTATTTTGCAGGGGCAGATACATAAAATATTATTTAATAAGTCCCACTCTAATCTACTAAGAACTGTAATTATAGTTTTGCTTTCAACATCATCTTTATTTAATTGATACAGCTTCACAATATATTTTACAAATATACAATTTTCATAATTTCTAAAACATAGGGCATCTTAGGTTTGAGACAAATAATTCATTGCTATGACTCTTGCTGAGGATGAATGTTTGTGACCCCAAAAGGCTGCTTCTCCAGCTCTAGCTAGATATAAAACAACATTCAACAGTGAAAACTTCAGATTCCTTGTTTAGCAAGAGTTTGTTGAAAGGCTAATTAACTATAAAAGCATTAACTGAACTTGGCAAGCATTGCTTTCTAATTGAAACACTGAGCTTTAACCAGACTAAAGCCGTTGCTCAAAAAGGAACTGCTGGTGTCATTAAGTCATGTGCTAGAGAAACCGTAGCCCCTAAGAGAAGGAATGGCTAGAAGCAGCTGGCTCAAAGGAAAGGAAGAGCACCGGGTGCCCACATGGTACCTCATTTGGGTTCTTATCCTAAAACTTTTTCACCTGTGCTTTAGTTCTCCCTTTTCCCTCCTGTACATATTCACAGGTACATGTGTGTGTGTGTGTGTGTGTGTGTGTGTGTGTGTGTGTATTTATGTGCACAAATACACACAGACACAGTTAGAACCAGGTGCTCCCCCAACCCACCTTCAATAACTGTCATCACTAGAGGCCAAGGTGACACATCATCTAATGTGACATCATCTAAGTGTCACTAATGTGACACCTTCTGGCCTCTCTTAAGGCCATGTTCCATTCCCCCTATAAAGTCCTAAGGCCGTGTCATGACAGCTCTCTCTTTCTGTCTCTCTCTGTATGTGTGTGTGTTTGTCTGTCTAGCTGTCTCTCACTGTGTCTGTCCCTGACTGTCTGTCTGTCTCTATGTGTGTCTCTCTCTCCCTCTGTCTCTCTCTGTGTCTGTTTCCCCTGCCTCCCCCTCCCAGAGGCAGCCTTTCATGTCACCCCACTCAATAAAACTCTTGTGTGAGGTCTATTACATGGTATCACCTTGGTGGTGCTCCTTGGCCTTCAGATCATCACAAAACACTTACATATATATCGTCCTTTTTTCACTCTCTATCTAATAATATGTGTATGAGGGATATTATATATTCTAAATAGCAGGAAGGTACATAATGTATTTGGGAATGACATTTCCAATTAAAATTTTACAGAGTTATTTCAAACTTTCAAGGGAGCTTTGTTGTGATATTTCACAGATGTTTTACACTGCGAGCTTTCCAAACATGATTCCAAAACTCTAGATGCCTGTACCTGTAAGAGGGTTTGTTAAATTCAACACGTTTCTGCAACAATTAGATTTGTACTATGCTCTACAATTGCCAATAGGAAGCTGCTCCCTCACACTCCTTCAATATTTTGACCAAATGAGGTCAATCATGGCCTAAAACTGAGTTTTTGAAGTGCTGTTTTAAGTTTTATGTGAAATACTTACATCCAAAGTGAGCATCTGCTCAGCCAGTTAATCAGCTGGGTGGATATGTTTAGGAATAACAAGAAAACATTAGCAATCCCTACCATATGCTTTCAGCCTGGTGGGCCCAAGTCTTTGTGTTCCTTGACCCTGGGGAAATCAGGCTGCTGCTGGTCCTGAATGCTAATTCAGAACCTGTGAGACAATGACAGAAAGTTGGCAGCAATGTCAAGAGAAGTCATACTGAGTGTGTGACCCCTTCATCAATGGATGGAAAACTGAGCTAATGGTGATAGGAGACAGTAGAAGAGGAGGAGACAATGTTATTTTTCGATCCTGTCATGATTTTTATTTTGAAACTTCCCATGGGTCCTCGTCATAATGCAACACTGTATGTACTTCCAGTTCGATTTCATATGGTACTAGTCTCCTCTAGAGAAAATCCCAGGTTCACATCTTTCCAGGCTGATGTTTTATTTACTTTTAAAGATATGTTTACAGATTGTTTCCCCAAAGTGCATAGGTAGGATTGGATTTCCAACTTGAATAGCTACAGTCAATACACATTTGAGCCTTTTAAAAATGCAAGGGACCAAGAGTATATACAAAGCAGAGGAGAACAAGTTAGTGACTAGCAGAAGAAAAATGAAGAATACTAAAACCTCTCAGAGAAAAAGTGCAACCATTTTCTGTAAATAGTCAGTTATAGACTAATTTGTCTAATTGAGAAATGACCACAGTGCAGGGTTAAATGTTAAAATGCTGAAGATAAATTTTCCACGGCTACAGCAACCTTTGGGAAATCATCCATGAACTTTTCTGGAATTCAAAGGCTTCAGCCATCAGAATTCTTTCTAACCATTCAGATTTTTAAAACTATATAAATATAAAGGGTTTTTATGCATTAATCCAAAGTTAGAAAGTTTTATAAAATCAGACTACATACTCTATTCCTCAGACTTTTGAAACTTTGTTTTGTGTAAAAAGTAGAAAGTAATACTTTCCTCATGCTCCTTAATGAATACCATAATAAATAACATTTTGATAAGAAGTAAAAATATTTTTGGGTAAATACAAAGACAACATGAAGCTAAAATAATTTTGGAATCTAATACTATGTGTTAAACCTCAGGATTATATCATTGTCACATTTCATTCTAAACTGTTAGAAGTCTGGTATATTCCAACTCAAAAGCCAAGCGGAGATATATGTGAATATACAGCATAGACAACAACTTAATATTTTAAATTTTATAAGTAAACACAACTGGAGATTGTCAGAACTAATTGATCTAGAAGTTTATCCTCCAGTCCATTAATGATGTATCATAGATCCTACTACATCATGGTATGTATACTGGGCATTTGAACACACACACACACAAAAAAAAAAAAAGCAAGGAGCAGAAATGGAAAATTTGTGCTTTTCCTATTTTTCTCGCCTGAAGCCAGCCCTAAATATTTTCCCTGTTTTTCACAAAAAGTAGGGTAGAAGCCTTGTGCCTGGAAGAAAGGCTTACTGAAGAGACATAAAGTAGGATGAAAACAAATAGATGTTAGTCCATTCCACTGGATTCTCTCCACCCTGTTCCACCATCCCCCCCACATGGCTGCCTTGTCCCTGTCCAGCAGGGACTTAAAATTTCACAGGAATCCCTACATCTTAATTTCTTCAGTTCTGAAAGTCACATTCCGCAAACAACTTACACTAAACAAAAAGGTGTGTTTTTCTCTTGACAACTTGTATTTTTTTAAGTCCCTCAACCAAGAGTCCAGTGAGAAATAAGAAACCTGGTCTCTATACTGACAAGAATCCCGACAGTAGAAGAAAAGCCAACTTCTTACAATGCACAGTGTAAGGTAAAGCGTCCTCCTCAAATATAAAATCCAGAAACTCAGTCTGGAAACCTGCTTAGAACTTTGAGGATTTGATTATTGATCAAAATTTGGAAGAGCTGCTCGTAGGAAAGAAAGCACAAACTCACTGACAGAACCTGAAAAGACGATTAGTGCCAGTGGGGAAATGCTAATGGAGTTCCCTTAGCTTATGTAAAATTCTGTATATCGTCATTAAATTTGTTCTTTGATTATTTCATATATGTACACAATGGTTTCTGGTTACTCTCATCAGAACCACTTCCTACAAGTCCATTTCGCTCTGTCACATTTTTGTTTGTTTTGTTATGTCACTGTTTTCTTTTCTTTTCTTTTTTTTTTTTTTTTTATTGTAGTGATGGGTAAGAACTTCCAGCATGCCTAAAGCTGTTGGAATGGTGCCTGAAATGGGGAAGTCATAAATTATCTCTCAGAACACCCTTTTTATATACGAGAATGGTGTATGCAGGGAAGTTCCTGAAGTGTTTCTGTCTTGTGCATGTCACATTGTGGCGAGTGAGTAGGATGGACTCTGCAGGCATTGAGCTTTCAGTAATTTTTCCCCGTAGTCATACCACAAGATGTCAAATCAGCTCATTCAGAAAGTTATAATCAATAAACTATATTTTATTATGAAACAAAGGTTATGTTAGGCTAACATGAATTGAAATTAACAACAATATGAACTGTAGTTTGAAGTTATTCTTGAACCACCCTCCATTGCTGGTGAGAATGTAAACTTATACAACCACTTTGGAAATCAATCTGGTACTTTCTCAGATAATTAGGAAAAACACTTCCTCAAGATCCAGCTATACCACTCCTAGGCATATACCCAAAAGAGGTTCAAGTACACAACAAGGACATTTGCTCAACCGTTCAAATAATCAGAATCTGAAAACAACCAAGATGTCCTTCAACTGAGGAATGGAAACAGAAATTATGGTACATTTACACAATGGACTACTACTCAGCAATTAAAAACAAGGAAATCATGAAATTTGCAAGCAAATAGTGGGATCTAGAAAAGAACATCCTGAGTGAGGTATGCCAGGAGCAGAAAGACACACATAGTATATGCTTACTTACAAGTGGATACTAGACATATAACATAGGATAAACCTACAAAAATCTGTGCACTTAAAGAAGCTAAGCAAGAAGGAGGACCTTGGGTAAGATGATCAATCCTCACTCAGAAAGAAAAAAATGGGATAGACATTGGAAGAAGGAGAAAACAGGAAATAAGACAGGAGCCTACCACAGGGGGCCTCCAAAGCAGATGCTGAGACTCATAACCAAACTTTGGGCAGAGTGCAGGGAATCTTATGAAAGAACGAGGGAACAGGAGCTCCACAAGGAAAGCAAAAGAACCAATATATCTTGGGCACAGGGGTCTTTTCTGAGACTGATACTCCAAGCAAGGGACCATTTATGGAGATAACCTAGGACCCCTGCTCAGATGTAGCCCGTGGCAGTTCAGTGTCCAAGGGGGTGTCCTCGTAAGAAAAACAGGGACTGTCTCTGACATGAACTCAGTGGCTGGCTCTTTGACTAACTCCCCCTGAGGGGGAGCAGCCTTGCCAGGCTACAGAGGAGGACAATGCAGCCACTCCTGATGAGACCTGATAAGCTAGGGTCAGATAGAAGGGGAGAAGGTCCTCCCCATCAGTAGACTTGGAGGAAGGTATGGGAGGAGATGAGGGAGGGAAGATGGGATTGGGAGTGAATGAGGGAGGGAGCTAAAATTGGGATACAAAGTGAATGAACTATAATTAATATAAAAATTAAAAATTTTATAAAAAAGTTGTGAATGGACTATTTTTTATTTTCCTCTTATTTCTAAAATTTTAGTGCTTTCTTGAAAATCAAAAGGGCTATTTGCTAAAATAAATTGAGAGCATTCAAATATATTAAAAGAAAATACTTCTAGAAAAGATCATTCTGAGTGAAGTATCCCAGAAGGAGAAAGACAAATATGGTATATACTCGCTTATATAGACCTAAAAGATATGATAAACATAATGAAATCTATACACCTAAAGAAGATAATCAAGAAAGAGGACACGGGGTATGATGATCAATCCTCCTTTAGAAAGACAAATGGGATATGCATTGAACGTATGACAGGAGTCTACTGCAGAAAGCATCTGAAAGACTCTACCTAGCAGTGTTCCAAAGTAGATACTAAGACTCATAACCAAAGCTTTGGCAGAGTGCAGGGAATCATATGAAAGAAGGGGAATTTGATGTGGAAAGGATAGGATCTCCACAAGGACCAAACATATCTGGGCACAGGGTCTTCTCTGAGATGGACACTCAACCAAAGTCCATGAGAGGATAAAACCTAGAACCTCTGCTCAGATGTGACCCGTGATAGCTCAGTAATCAATTGGTTTCCCATAGTAAGGGGAACAAGGACTATTTCTAACAGGAACTCAATGCCTGGCTCTTTGATCTCCCCACCCCACAAGGGAGGAGCAGTACTGTTAGGCCACAGAGGAGGACTTTGCAGCCAGTCCTGAAAATACCTGACAAAATGGAGTCATATGAAAGGGGAGGAGGTCCTCCACTATCAGTGGACTTGGAAAGGGGCAGGGAGGAGATGAGGGAGGGAGGGTGGGATTGGGGAGGGAATGAGGGATACAGCTGGGATACAGAATTAACAAAATGTAACTAATGATAAAAATAAAATAAAATAATGTAAAAATAAATAAATAAATAAAGTGGAAAAATGAAAAGAAAATACTTTTATATATTTTGAGTATAGAGTGTAACATCAAAACAGCCATTCAATGACTACTAATCAAATCAAAATAATTAGTATTGCCATCTTCTGCTTTTCTTTATTGTCAGACTCTTGGAGGTCTTCTCTTCTTGCTTGTTATAAAATGGACAATCTATTTGTATGGACCAGAGTTATCCTAGTGTTTTGATCCTAGTTTTGATAATAGTTTTCCATTCTTCTTCGCTATCTCATCTCTTTCCTTTTATTCTGTAATAACCAATATTCTGCTCACTTCTAATTTAAAACGAACTTTAACTTTCACTTATGAAGGGCAATATGAAGGTGGTCATTCTGTATCTGGCTTATTTCATTCCACATCTTATCTTCCAGGTCCATCCATTTTGGTGAAATGGCAGGATTTCATATTTTATGACTAAATAATATGTCATTATTTAGTTACAACTCATTTTCATTTTCTATTCATCTGATAATATTTCTAGTTGTGCATGAGAGCTCATGCCTTTCATATCACCATTTAAAATACCATGGCAGGGAAATTGGCTCAAGTTCAAGGCCAAATGTGCTAAGTCATGAGTTCAAAACCAGTTTTGGCTACAGACTGAGACAACTTTATCTCAAAATATCAAAACCATACAATTTAATAAAATGAAATATTAAAACAAAAGGTTTTTAATTTTAGTTATTAAATGAGATGACCTTATTTAAATCACGATAGCATATATATTTAATTTCATAGCTACAAAATAGAAGAAATAATATGTAGAATTTGAATTCTTTACCTGGTTCTTATTTTACTAATTTAATTCTTAGGTCCATAAAAGTTAGTTTTAAATTTTTCTTTACAGAATTATCCACTTTCATCTATTGCAAAATATCTACATCTGACTTAACATTTTGATAAACTGTATTTCTTTTAGTAAAGCTTCTATTAAGGTAAATGACTGATTTCATAGGTAGATTGAAGGAAGCCAAATTGCTTTATTCAAGACAGAATCTTAAAATGTGTTACTATTAATAACCACAGTTCTTAAGGGGATTACAGTATTTTTTATAGGTGTGAAAATAAGCACTGAAAAATACACAAATTCTCTAAATCTGCAGAAATAGAAATTAGGAACCCAAAATTTGAACCAAAACTTATTTTGGATGCAAAGAAGAAATAGAAAAAAGATAAAGAAAAAGCAAGGTGGATCAATTGATTAAGAGCCAAATAAGTTTCTATGTAAAGAGTCATAAGTGTGTGAGACCTCATTTCCTTATCAATACATCTGGATCAATTGTTTACTCTCAGCTACCTCTGCAGCACCACATGTGCTTGCATTCCACCATGGTTCCCACGATAATGAGAATGGAGTAAAATTATGAAAGGTAAGAAAGCCCCAATTAGGGGCTAGAGAGATGGCTCAGCAGCTAACAGAACTGTCTGCTCTTCCAGAGGTCCTGAGTTCAATTCCAGGCAACCACATGGTGACTCACAACCATCTATGATGTAATGTGATGCCCTCTTCTGGTGTGCAGGTGTACATGTAGATAGAGCACTCGCATACATAAAATAAATAAATCTTAAAAATAAAGAAAGCCCCAATTAAATGCTTTCCTTTATAAGAGTTGCATTGGTCGTGGTGTGTTTTCACAGTAATACAGTATTAACAAAGACACTCCATGACATTTCTATAGATCTCTGAAGTTCAGTTAGCTCCACCTAAATACCTTACTTGTATTAATACAACAAAGCATTAGGGTATTCTTTTTCGCTTTGTTTGTATAGTATATAAATGCTGCAGACCCCAACAGATTGTTTATCGTGTTCGTTGTTCTCAGAGAATGTGGAGCTTTGACTCTAAGGAAAAGGCAGAGTGTTTCTCTCATGCCATGAGCAGCACTCATACGTGACGCCAGGTGTCCTGATCGATAAGTTTAAGAATAGAATAAAGAAACGGTGGCTCGGTTGCAGCCCATGAACTTACTATTATGCAATGCTTGATGTGCTTTATAATGAGCCCAAGCTCCCAGCTGCTTCTGACTTTCACTGTGTAGAAGTTAGATGTGTCCTTTAGTTTCCTGGGCTTTTGGACAAAAGTCCATAAACAGAGTGAATCAAACAACAGAAAGGAACTCTCTTATTTCTGAAGGTAAATCTGGAATCGTAGTAGAGGCAGTAACTCCTTTGAAGAGTTATGATGGGGAATGAAGAGGCAGCCCAGAAAAGCTTTACTTTACATCTTTCACATTTTCAATATTTCTAGGTTGTCACAACATCTACCCTCTGTTTTTGTTTGTTTCAGTATCAAACATCATTCTTTTATGTAAGAATACTCAGATCAGGAACCAGAGTGAGGATAACACTTTTACTTGATCATCGGCAAAGTCCACATTTTATAAATAAAGCCACATTCTCAAGCATTTTGAGGAAGAGTAATAGTGCATAATTCAACCCACACTATCATCAATTCATTAGAAATATGTGGGTACTATCCTTCTCTCAAACTCTTAGAGTTGGAAATAAGGCATCTATTATATAGATTATACAATATTTTCACAGTGCTAACAAAATATTTCACAGAGCTTAGAATTCTAAGAATTCTAAGGATTCTAAGACTTAATTAATTACTCAAAGTTTAATTTTAATGTTTTCAAAGAATTGTTACACTTACATACAATTTATAGTGAAGGACACTGAAAGAGGCGTTTCAGTAAAAAGAATTTTGCTTTTAGATAGAAGGTGGGATTTACAGGACATGAAAATTCTCATCGTTAGATCCTGTGTTAATAAATGTAAATTGTAAATCACCATGATGGTAACAAAAACAATGACAGCTATATCACTAAAGATGTTTTGTTATTTCTATGTAGCACTTAAAAATGAGAAATTATATTAAGAAGAAGCAACGCCATTAACGCTACAGCTGATGGTCAAAGCAAAAATATTCTATGACTCTCAAAATATTCAGATAACAGGTCAGTGATTAAAGTTCACCCTGTTAATGTTCATGTGAACATTAGATACTTAAAGTGGAGTAAGATAGATTAAACAAGGAAATTGAATGAAATTCTGTCTGGAAAGTAATTATAAAATAATGTTGCAAAACTAGCAAAAGTGAAATCTGGGAACTGACTGAATATTACAAATTAGCATATATATCAAATATTTAGTTTAAATGGTTTGATATCACTATTAAAAGAGACAAAATATAAAATATAATTACATGGAAAATTTCAGCATCAAAGCATAAAAATAACACATCATGTCAAAATAAATAAGTAAATAAATAAATAAATGAAAAATATAGTATAGTGATATTAATATTTCTTTTAAATACCAAAGATAGGTCATTATTTGTGATGAAGATGGTGATGATACTAGAAAAGAAAATCTTACCAGCATGAGGACTCTACAGTCTATACAAATGAAACAAAATTCATCAATATGACAAGAACAAAAGATTAACTTCCCAATTTATATAGAATATTTTAATTATTGTTAATACTTAAAACATGCATAGTTAACATTATAATATTAAAAATGATCATTGTGATTGTTACAATGGAAATACATAGAATTCTAAGAGATCATTTACAGAATACACATGGAACCCATGAAACCACATGTGCTGAAACATGAAGCATGACACTACTCAGGGGTCTTTTCTGAGACTGATACTCCAACCAAGGTTATACCATTCATGGGTATAACCTAGAACCCCTGCATAACCCATGGCATCTCCAAGTGGGTATCCTAGTAAGAAGAACAGGAACTGTCTCTGACATGAACTCAAACTCTTTGACCACACATTCCTGAGGAGGGAGCAGCCCTGCCAGACCACAGAGAAGGACAATGCACCCACTCCTGATAAGACCTGATAAGCTAGAATCAGATGGAAGGGGAGGAGGACCTCCCTATCAGTGGACTTGGAGACGGGAATGGGAGAAGATGAGGGAGGAAGGGTGGAATTGGGAGGGGATGAGGAAGGGGGCTACAGCTTGGATACAAAGTGAATAAACTGTAATTAATATAAAAAGTTTAATTAAAAAAAAGCTGGTTAACATCTCCCATAAAAACAAACAAAACAAAACAAAACACACAAAAAAAGCTATTTCACTTATGAGTGAGTATATACCATATGTGTTTTTCTGCTTCTGGGATACTTCACTCAGGATAATCTTTACTAATTCCTGCAATTTGCCTGCAAATTTCATGATCTCCTTGTTTTTAATAGCTCAGTAGTATTTCATTGTGTAAATGTACCACAATTTCTGTATTCATTCCTCAGTTAAGGGACATCTAGATTGTTTCCAGATTCTGGCTATTATGAATGAAGCTGTTACAAACATGGTTGAACAAATGTCTTTGTTGTTTAGTTGAACATATTTTGAATATATGTCAAGGAGTGGCATAGCTGTATCTTGAGGTAGCACTATTTTTTTAATTTTTTTCTTTATTAATTACACTTTATTCCCTTTGTATCCCCCCCCTGTGGTTCCCTCCCCCCTCCTGTCCCAATCCCTCCCTTCCTCCACCCTCTGCATGCATGCCCCTCCCCAAGTCCACTGATAGGGGAGGTCTTCTTTTACTTCCTTCTGACCCTAGTCAATTAGGTCTCATCATGAGTGGCTGCACTGTATTCTTCTGTGGCCTGGTAATGCTGCTTCCCCCTCAGGGGAAGGTAATTAAAGAGCAGGCCAATCAGACCACATGATGGCTCACTATTTCTAATTTTCTGAGAAAGCACCAGATTTATTTCCAAACTGGTTGTACAATTTTACATTCTCACCAGCAAAGGAGGAGAGTTCCCCTTTCTCCACATCTTCTCGGGCATTGGTTTGGTGGATACTCACTCATAAGTGGTTATTAGATATATAATATAGGATAAACATACTAAAATCTATACTTCTAAAGAAACTAAACAAGGAGGACCCTATGGAAGATATTCAATCCTCATTCAGAAGAGCAAACACGATGGACATCTGAAGCAGGAAAGACAGTACACAAGCCTACAACAGACAGACTCTGAAAGACTCTACTGATGGAGGTATGGAAGCAGAGGCTAAGACTCATAGCCAAATTTTGGGGAGAATGTATGGAATTTTATGAAAGAAGGGGGAGAGATGGAAAGACCTGAAAAAGACAGGAGCTCCAAATGCAGACCGACAGAGCAAACAAACAAACAAAATCTTGGGCCCTGGTGACCCTACAGAGACTGACAACCCAACCAAAGACCATGCATGGTGAAGACCTAAAACCCCTGCTCAGATGTAGCCCAGAGACTCAGTCTCCCAGTGGGATCCCTAGTAAAGGGAGCAGGGGCTGTCTCTGGCATGAACTCAGTGACAGGCTCTCTGATCACCTCCCCCAGGAGGGATGTAACCTTGTCATGCCACAGCCACAGAGAATGACAATGCAGCCAGTCCTGATGAGATCTGATAGAATAAGGTCAGACAGAAGAGGAAGAGGACCTCTCCTATCAGAGGACTAGAAGAGGGACATAGAAGAAGAGGGAGGGTAGGATTGGGAGGAGAAGAAGGGGGGCCACGGCTGGGATACAAAATTAATAAATTGTAATAAATAATAAATAAAATAAATAAAAAGCAATATCACTATAAACAAATCTTTAACTAAAGTACAATTAAAATGAAAACAAATAACAAGCTATGCAACATGGACAAATATTTAGATATAAAAATAATGTATATATAATAAATAAATCTTTTTTTTAACATTTAAAATACTTTATTGTACAAGCATGATATTAAGGAGTCCACAGAAATAGGAGCAAACCAATAGGACCTTCAAGCAAAGTTCAGTCTAAACTCGGCATTTTCTTTCAGGGGTTTGGTAAGGCGGAATTTTTTTTTTTTTTTCAATGCAGTTTATTCAGGAACCTTGAACAATCTTCTGACCCTGGGGAAAGCCAGCCCACAGCTTAAATAGCCTCTGGGTAGCCAACCTCAGCGTGCCACGTGGGCAATGCAGATAGGTCCACATACATGGAAACAAGCCAGATCCTCAGCCTTAGCCAAATGTGGAGTTGTTAGTGACAGAGAGCACTCACCATCGGGAAGGTGGAAGGCGGAAACCAGCTCCATCTTTAAGGCGCGGCATTACACAGCTCTCTCCAGTTCCCCATTTTTGTTTTAGACGCATCAGGCAAGAGTAGAGGTCTGATCTCTGATATTAGCAATAAATTGGGACTTTGTACTGATGTTCATTTAGGTGTCATCCACCCAAAGAGCATCAGACCCGTCTGATGCCTTTTTCTCAGAGGCGGGACCTGGGGCATCAACCCTCATGCAATCAGACATGCTCTTCTCTGGGTCCAAAGCGGCTGACCCTGAGTGCAGTGCTTAGCCTCACATCCTGAGCACAACATTTTAGCTCCCATGCTTGGGGAGACTGTCCTGCTTCAATGGCTGTAAAGGCCTGAATGATCATTGCTGCATTACGCTGTTGTGAGACTCTACTCTTGCATATACACCACAGGCAAACCAAGGAGACCTCCCTAAATCCCTGGGATGAAGCCTACTTGATCATGGTGGATAAATAAATCTTAAAAAAGAAAATAATGTTCTAACTATTTAATTATCAAAGATTTTACAAGGTACATTTTAAAAATACCCTGTTAAACTTACTGCAATCACATTAAAAACCAAAATCTATACTCTAATGTGACAGATTTTATAAGGAGTAGAGTATGAAGAAATTCATTTCAAGATATATCTGCTCTCTTATTCTCGGTATCATTAACATAACCTTGTTAGAGTTTAATTTCCTTGTATCATTTCAAAACTGTAACTCAGAAATACATTTTGTTTTGTTTTATTCGAGACAAAGTTTCTTGGTGTTGTCTTGGCTGTCCTGGACTCACTTTGTAGGCCATGCTGGCTTCAAACTCACAAACATCCATCTGCCTCTGCTTCTCTGAGTGCTGGGATTAGAGGAGTGTACCACCTGCCTGGCTACATATTTTAATTAGATGTAGAAACATTTAATGTGTCCTGATTTACATTTAGACTCAGATCCTCCCTTAAAGCATCACTAAACCAGGACAGTTATTAATTATTTAGAACAAAAAAAAACTGTTCTGAGTTCCCATGATTTTATTATATCCATAAGTTTTTTCCTTATTGAAAGAAATTATTAGCTGTCTTAGGTTTTCCCCAAGAAACCTAAGGTGAAAATATATAGCTTGGTGACTCAGAATGACCAAGAACTAATCTTAGTTTTACCACTTTAATCTTCTAGAAGTGATGGAAGCAGTTTTTCACAGGAGCTGACTTCTTGTGATCTTTTCATCTTCAGCCCCTTCATTTATCACTCATGACACTTCCATGTTGAACTTGTCCACCAACTTTGGTTGCATATCATAGGCTCACATCACTTTTACTGAGGCATTGTGTAGTAAATGTATTATTATTCCCACTAAATACTGTTCTTGGATTTCTGTATCTACATAAAAAATTAAATATATATATATATTATCTGGTGATATTAAACAAAGAAATCCTTATTTATTTATTTACTTTCTTACTTATTTTTAAATTGCAGGTTATTCACTTTGTATCCCAGATGTAGCTCCCTCCCTTGACCCTTCCCAATCCCACTCTTCCTACATCATCTCCTCCCATGCCCCTTCCCTAAATCCACTTAAATTTTTATCTGTTCCTAAATCATGTGTTTACCTTAATCCCCAGTAAGCAATGACTGATTTCATACTTATTTAGATGAAGTAAAATGGTAATTTTAAGTGTAGAAGAAACAAAAATATTGCACTGTCTTCTTTTTACATAATCTAGTCATTTCCATTTATCACCAATTAAGTCTCAAACATATTTCCTATCTATCGGAAAACATTAGTCTTATTAACCAATGAATTATTAAGAATGGATTTCTAATTTGAAGCGTAATTCCATTTTTCCTCCTACACAGTCTAAATGTTCTCTATTAAATATCCCCCACAACAGGAGAATGCCTATTTATCTCAGACCCAACAGAGAGCTCATGATTAAATTTTAATACCAAATTTCCAAAATTCTAACAACAGAGCATATTTCTTGAGGGATTTAATGTGTTGAAGACTGTGACATTTTTAATCTTACATATATTTGAAATAGTTTAGTCTCTAAAATAATATAGAAAATGAGGTTCAGAAAATAATTAGCTGTTCCTAAATCACATAATTTTAAAGGAGGGATTATAGGGCTGAATCCAAGCCTATGTCATTTGCCACTACCTTCAATAGTCTCTTAATATTACATAGCATGTATAAAATGGCAAGAAGATACGGTGGGTATGTAGAATGCAAACGCAGCATGAAAATAAAAATTATGTTAAACCAGCAATGACCAAATCCTGAAACCAAACAAAATGTATAAAATATCTAATATCTTGATAAATAAGGATTAGGTTAAGAAACAAATCATTATCTTATTTCTTTTTTTTTTTACATTTTATTTATTTATTTACTTATTTATTACAATTTAATCGCTTTGTATCCCAGCTGTTGCCCCCTCCTTCAGCCCCTCCAAATTCTGACCTCCCTTACTCTGTCTTATTCCTTAAACATCATAGTAAGATGCTTCTGAGCCTTTTTCTCAGATCTACGTTATGTGAATGGGTTTGATAGTCCGATCTCAAAAGTGGACCTACTTCTTATCTCAAGAGTGGACCATGCTAAAAGTAATGCTGCTACGATTAATGTACAACCTTTAATACAATGCTAAACTTACTATGCTGAAAATTGCCTGAAGTCTGACTTGAATTAGAAATATCTTATGTATTGTTTCTTTTTGAAGTAAAAGTCAGAACTGAATTAGCTGAATCATTTATATTGATGTGGTTTCTTTAGTGATTAAGGTGAATATTATTAACAATCTTCAACTTTTAATGCTCCCCAATGAACAACATGTGTGGTGCATTAAATAATACCTGTGAAAGCCGTGTGCCTATGATGTATTACTCAGTACTATTGGTCATAGAGAAGATTGTCCTATTCCTTATCATTTAATTAACAAGGAAAAGGCTGAGATGTTAGGTTGTAAACCCAAAACAAATATCTGAGGTGCCTATGCACCTGTGAGGTGTCTATAATTTAACATAAAAAGTGGACACTGGCTGTCAAGTTATCCCTGTATCCCTCAGTCCATTCCTGTTACAGGGCCCTCCTGGCTAGCATACCTCCTCCCCTACTCTACTTCTCCATCTTCCCTCCCCTCAGCGATTCTCTATATAATAAAAACATTTCAGTTACCTGATTATTTTAACCTAATCTCTTTTGGGCCCCCTGGCTATTACAATTATTTCCTCTCTTTCTCATTCCCCCTCCCACATAGCCCAACTCAGCCCAGATGTTCCTGTCTCTGGTTATCTTTCCTTATATCCACAATAAACTTTATTCTCCATTATAAAGAAAAAGTACCCAGAAGCTCCTGGCCGTTTTTTTTTTTTTTAATTTTTTATTTAACTTTTATTAATTACACTTTATTCCTTTTGTATCCCCCCATAGGCCCCTCCCTCCTCCCCTCCCGGTCCCACCCTCCCCCCCTTTCTGCATGCATGCCTCTCCCCAAGTCCACTGATAGGGGAGGTCCTCCTCTCCTTCTTTCTGATCTGTTTTTTTTTTTTTTGTTGTTGTTGTTGTTGTTGTTGTTCTTCTCAATGCAGTTTATTCAGGAACCTTGAACAATCTTCTGACCCTAGGGAAAGCCAGCCCACAGCTTAAATAGCCTCTGGGTAGCCAACCCCAGCGTGCCACGTGGGCAATGCAGATAGGTCCACATACATGGAAGCAAGCCAGATCCTCAGCCTTAGCCAAATATAGAGTTGTTTGTGACAGAGAGCACTCACCATTGGGAAGGTGGAAGGCAGAAACCAGCTCCATCTTTAAGGCGCGGCATCATGCAGCTCTCTACAGTTCCCCCTTTTTGTTTTAGATGCATCAGGCAAGAGTAGACGTCTGATCTCTGATATTAGAAATAAATTGGGACTTTGTACCGATGTTCATTTAGGTGTCATCCACCCAAAAAGCATCAGACCTGTCCAATACCTTTTTCTCAGAGGCGGGACCTGGGGCATCAACCCTCATGCAATCAGACATGCTCTTCTCTGGGTCGTTTTTACAGATACAATAATACATAATCTATAAATTCTTGAGAATCTTAAGGCCAAAGAAGAATTGTTAAAAATCATTTAGATACTCATTATCAAAACCAAAAGATAAATCCTAATATACAGATATATTACAAATATTCACACATGCATATATTTCAGAGAATTAGATGTCGAAGTTTTATAAAACACCGAACTATTGTAAAGGAACAGTATTTCTCACTGAAAACATGTAGGATTACTTATCTCTCCAAAAACAGTATTACTTGTAATTCTTCCAATTTATTTGGTTTTGGTTCTATGGACTTTTCTAAAAGTACTTTTTTTTGAAATTTAATGTCATAAAGCAGTATGTTTATTTTTATAAGTACAAACAGAAATATATTACCATTCCTCATATAAGCTTTATCTCCCTGCAGAATGTTGTGCCCACTCTGGTTTTCATAGATTTGGATTCTAACACAGTTTTAAGCAAAACAGTTTTTAGCAAGTTATTTTTTAGTGTATATTGATTGTTGGATGGTTGAATGATAAAGAGGTTAAGATGGTAACTTTTATAACAAACCATCTTTTTGAGCAGATGGTCTCTAAGGCAAAGATAACTTTTAAAGAATGAATGTGACTTAAGTGTTTATGTTTTAAATGATGTTATATTTAAATAACATATTTAGAAAAATCAAAGTAAATGTTACAACATTAATTTCTATAGGCACACAGCCCCAAGGAATCATCAAATAAAAATTTCTACTAGCTATAACAATTTTATAAAGGCTAAAGATATGTAAGAGGACACATTACCTGACAGAATTAGTGAAAATGCTATTGTAGAATATGTACCAAAGGGTATGGGAGTCTGTATGTGCAACACAAGTATGATGCAGCCAATTTCAACAGGACAAAAAATTCAGTTCGGAGTAATAACACAAGGTTGTCTGATAAAAAGAAAATTGAGAAACAAATGAAAAGCACAAGTAAAAACAGTAGTTTATTTGTTTTTCAGGAAGTTACAAGAACACAAAGATGGAATATGCATAATATTGGGTTTTGAGAGGCAAGACTGAGGAAGGGCACAAAGGATGGAAGCCTTCCTTATATGATAAGGATCTAAGGAAAGATCACGGCGATGAAACTACAGAAGCAATGTCTTCAAGACTAGTTGTCATACACATTTTTTAATTTATAATTACTTTTTAAAGAACTCCACGGATTGAGAAAATATTAAACATTTTCAATTGGCAGGTGAGAAATTAACAATGAAACAAGTGGCTAAACAATGTAAGTATTGATAACTTTAAATTTATGAACAGTTGATGAATATCTATTTGGCAAATCATGTAAGAAAAACATTTTCATATATGTTTAAGAAATATATGTTAACTATGAGGAAGATGGGGGAAAGGGAGCAGAATTAAGCAAACCAGAGGCTACATGAAAAATGTATATGGAAGTCTGCTTTGTAAGCCAATTGGAGAAATGTCTACATGTAGAAAATGCAAATAAATCCATATTTACCACCCTGTACAAAACTAAAGTCCAAGTGGATCAAAGACCTCAACATAAAACCAGAAACACTGAATCTGTTAGAAGAAAAAGTGGGGAAAAACTTGACCTCATTGGTACAGGAGACAACTTCCTGAACAGAACACCATCAGCACAGGCTCTAAGATTGACAATCAATTAATGGCACCTCATGAAACTGAAAAGCTTCTGTAATGCAAAGGAAACAGTCATCAGAACAAAACAACAGCCTACAGACTGGGAACCCTCTATCTGACAGAGGGCTAATATCCAGAATACATGAAGAACTCAAGAAGTTAAACAGCAACAAATCAAGTAATCCAAGTAAAAAATGGGATACAGAGCTAAAGAAAATTCTCTGTAGAGAAATATTAAATGGCAGAGAAAAACTTAAAAAAATGCTCAACATCCTTAGCTATCAGGGAAATACAAATCAAAACGACCCTGATATTTCACCTAACAAACATCAGAATGGCTCAGATCAAAAACTCAAGTGACAATACATGCTGGAGAGGAGGTGGAGAAAGGGTAACCCTCCTTTATTGCTGGTGGGAATGTAAACTTGAATAACCAATTTGGAAATCAATCTGGTGCTTTCTCAGAAAATTAGGATTAGTGCTACCTCAATATCCAGCTATACTACTCCTAGGCATATATCCAAAATATGCAACAAGGACATTTTCTCAAACGTGTTCTTAGCAACTTTGTTTGTAATAGCCAAAATGTGGAAACAACCCAGATGTCCCTCAACTGAGGAATGAATACAGAAATTGTGGTAATTTACACAATGGAATACTACTCAGCAATTAAAAATAAGGAAATCATAAAATTTGCAGGCAGATGGTGGGATCTAGAAAAGATTATCCTGAGTGAGGTATCCCAGAAGCCGAAAGACACACACGGTCTATACTCACTTATAAGTGGGTATTAGTCATATAATATAGGATAAACATACTAAAATCTGTACATCTAAAGAAGCTAAGGAAGGAAGAGAACCCTGGGTAAGGTAATCAATCCTCATTCAGAAAGGCAAAAGTGATGGACATCAAAAGAGGGAAAAAAACAGGAAATAGAACAGGAGCCTACAACAGAGGGCCTCTGAAAGACTCTACCCTGCAGGCTATCAAACCAGATGCTGACAGTCATAGCCAAACTTTGGGCAGAGTGCAGGGAATCTTATGATAGAAGGGGAAAAAATGAAAGAGCTGGATGGGACAGGAGCTCCACAAGGAGAGCAACAGAACCAAAAACTCTGGTCCCAGGGGTCTTTTCTGAGTCTAATACTCCAACCAAGAACTATGCATGGAGATAACCTAAACTCCTGCACAGATGTAGTAGCCCCTGGCAGCTCAGTCTCCAAGGGGGTTCCTTAGTAAGTGTGAGAGGGGCTGTTTTTGACATGAACTCAGTGGCTGGCTCTTTGATTACCTCCCCCTGAGGGGGGACACCTCATATTATACTCCTGCTTAAATCTATATATATATATATCCACACACATATGCCTATACCTATAAATAGAACATATATATCCCATTCAAGTGTCTCTGAACTACAGCAAAGAATGTAAGAGCCAGAGGTAGAGAATAAGGAGGAAAAAAAACATACTGGTTTTAGTAATGTCACATCCCTCACAAGCTCAAGTGCTGAGGTTGCCCCCACTGGACCTGAACAAGACTGATCCTGTCACCAGTCACTCATGGACTGAGAGGAACTCATGAGTCCCTACCTCTCCACATGGAACAATTGTCTACTAGGGGATTCGTGGTGACAGATGGTCATTTTCTTTAGCAGTATCCTCACATGTAAGGATATCAGGCTTCAACGGCTAGGTCCAAATTTATGTTCAAACAAATCATCTTGATTAAACTCAGTGGGGCATTAAACAAAAATTAAACAAAAAAGACATGAATGTGATAAAGGAACTTGTAATGAAGGAAGGTGTGGCTGGGATGAGAAGGACATAGAAGAATCTAGCACATGAAAGTAGATACAACATACTTTACACATGTATAAAATAGCCAAATAACAAATTTAACTAAAATTAAAAGAACTTCTTTCTTAATCATTAAGTTTTCCAGGAAAGAACTTGGTAAATGTTTTATAATGCTAATCTGGAATTTAAGCAAGAGTATAATATGAAGTGACGTGTCATTCGACAGACTCTTGGTGGGATGGGATGGTTTTCAGTTCATGTCACCAGTGCAAGTATTCTTGTGAGCAAAGAGTAGGGCACCACACTTTGTAATGTATAATATCAGAATTCAGTGGGTACAGCTGTGAAACACTGACTGCGAGTTAAACAAAGCTGGTGATGTCCTCAGCAGCAGAAGAAAGTAGTCACAATTAAAATGATTATCAGCTTTCTATTTATCCTAGAAATGCCTTGTGGACAGAATTCAAGTGTTAGAGGGTATAATATCACTTTAGCCATCATCTCCAGACTTTGAATACTTCGAATGAGGCTCATCGCTGTCTGTACTTACTCTAAATACTGCACGCCATGCACTGTATAAGCTTACCATAACTTTACTTCAAAGCTAAAGAATATTTTATCTATTTTTGGCTGCTTTTGCACATTCAGTTGTGCCAGTCTATAATATATACTTTCCATCAAAAAAATGTGCTTTTCAGCACACTGCCAACTAGTAAAAATTACCATCTGGTCATGTTAAAAGCAGCTCTCTCCTCTTTTTCAATTGAGCTCACCCACAATCCACTCAGAATTATATTCTTCATGTACTTCTCTAGCTTTTGACTCAAGGTCAGTGGAAGTAAAGTGTTGCGCTGTCTTCCTAAGGAAAAGCTGAGTCCAATATACTCTACACTACTATTAACTTAAGATTCCTTGTTAAATTAAAAACTGGAAATTGAAGCACCAAGGGCAACCTCTTGCTGATTGCTAATGACAAAATGACTTTGCTGGACTCACTTGTTTTTCTATTGCATTAGAAACTTATAGCTTGCAGCCTTCCTCACACTGTGGGCTATAGCAGGGTGTCTTATTTTAAACAGGAACACATTTCCATCACATTGTAGCTTAGATTAAGCTAATTCTATCATTCTCAGAGTAACCAAAGAATACCACTTATGAAAGTCAGAAGACCTACTTTCTCCCCTGATCTTAAATTCTGAGTACTCCCATAGGTACATTAAAATGCTCTTACACTGATTAGATTTTATGGTGAGGTTAAAAGGTGGCTAGCATTTGTGACAAGTGTCAAAAGAATTAGGGAACTTTTCATTCTCCCTAGAGAGATTTATCCTCCAGAACTCAAGGTATGACTTAAACTACAGGTGGAAGTCAGCATCCTCCGAAACCTAATCTCATAAAATAACAGAATTTGATTTTAAGAACTCAAATATAAACATGCATGAGATATTTTGTTTAATATTATTGGGTACATCAACCTAAAATTTTAAAATAAAGGAGAAGTAATAAAAATATGTGTACTACAATGGGCATTTATTTATGTGTTTATTTGGTTAGATGAAGAGATCTTTGAAACAGAATGGTAATATATGTAGCCCTGGTTTGCTTTAAACTCATGAAAATCCTTCTGCCTCCACCTAAGTGCTGGGGTTTTCATTATACAACACCGTACACTCTTCTGAAACTTTTCAATAAGATCATTTTCTATTTGAGTTATTAGAAGGCGCTCAGATCTTAGAGAGATCATTGGTTATGTGACTTGTGGAATTTATAGCAGGAGTAAGATGCAGCAGTCTTTATATAATTTTGGTTTAAAAAACTATTTCATGTAAATATTCTCCCTCTACAGAAGGGGATAATATTGCATGAAACAGGCTCAAAATTAATTTTCAAGGAATCTAGGGATATCTCACTCATTTTAATTCTTATACCAGTTGTATAACTTTAAGAGGATGTGTGACAGTGCATACTGAACAGAATCGAAATCATAGATCTCAATGCAAAACCCTCCAGTTTTGTAAAAATCATATATATTTGGTGAAAATTTAATGTCAAATTCACTCGTCCTCATAAATATTTTCTCCAACTGTTGAAGAAATAAATAATGACTGCAGAATCAGCAAACTCGAACGTTTCTTGAGTATTTTCTTTTTCATGGATCAACACTGTTTTGTAATACACAATGTCTAAAATTTCATGTGGTGAAAGAAATTTAGTTTTATTTGTCAACTACTAAAGTACTTAAGTCACTGTATAATTTGACCCACAATGCAGTAATTCCATGATACATATTAACCCCTGTATTTTATTGCTTAAAACAAATGTTGTTTTCTGAATGTCCATAGATTAGCTAAACTGGTCTATATTCTGGATTGATCTTCTGTTGGCATGGATGGCCACATGAAGGGGCAGGAGTTGTCATGACGTTTGCTCTAGAGAGGAAATACATATCCTGTTGCTCTTTTCACATGAAGGCAGCCCAGGCACAGACTCCTGGTGGAGGCAGAGCTAGAGAAGACACCAGGACGTATAAACATTTACTCATGCTTTACACTAGAGTGGGGTTTTACCCAGTCAGCACTCCTCACATATAAACTCTTGCTAGGTAATAAAATGCCACTATGTTGTGGCAAAATCCATTTGAATAAGATAGTTGATATGTATATTTCTCTATATGGTATGTAGAATCACTTTGCCTTAGGATTATATTTTTAGTGGCAAAGATGACACGGACCGTACACATATCTCAGTTAATTGGCTACACACAAAAAACTTAACATCACATATATGTAACTATAATATTTTCTTTTGAAAGTTTTGAAATGTCTTTTTCTCTTTTAATTTCATATCAGTTCATCAAAGTTTCATGATATTTCACTTTCATTCAATAATGTAGAGTATTTAAGAAATATTTTGTTGTAGTAAAATCTAGTTAAAAATTTAGAAAGTGTAATATCACATACAAGCAACTTAATGTTGCTTCAGCGCAGAATTCTACAAGACCTTCAAAGAAGTGCTAACACCAATTCTCCTCAAACTATTCCACAAAGTAGAAACAGAAAGAACATTACCAAACTCATTCTATGAAGCCACAGTCACCTTGATACCTAAACCACACAAAGATCCAACAAAAAAAGAGAACTTCAGACCTATCTCTCTTATGAACATTGATGCAAAAATATTCAATAAAATACTTGCAAACTGAATCCAAGAACACATCAAAGATATCATCCTCCATGATCAAGTAGGCTTCATCCCAGACATGCAAGGGTGGTCAACATATGGAAATCCATCAATGTAATCCACCACATAAACAAACTGAAGGAGAAAAACCACATGATCATCTCCTTAGATGCTGAAAAAGCATTTGACAAATGCAACACCCATTCATGTTTAAAGTCTTGGAGAGATCAGGGATACAAGGCACATACCTAAACATAGTAAAGGCAATATACAGCAAGCCTATAGCTAACATCAAACTCAATGGAGAGAAACTTAAATCAATCCCATGAAATCAGGGACAAGACAAGGCTGCCCATTGTCTCCATATCTCTTCAACATAGTACTTGAAGTCCTAGCCAGAGCAATAAGACAACTAAAGGAGATCAAGGGGATACAAATAGGAAAGGAAGAGGTCAAAGTGTCACTATTTGCAGATGATATGATAGTATACATGAACGACCCCAAAAATTCAATCAGAGAACTCCTTCAGCTGATAAACACCTTCAGCAAAGTGGCAGGATACAAAATCAACTAAAAAAAAATCAGAAGCCCTCCTGTATACCAAAGACAAAAAGGCTGAGAAAGAAATTAGGGAAACAACACCCTTCACAATAGCCACTAATAACATAAAGTACCTCGGTGTGACTCTTACCAAGCAAGTGAAAGACCTGTTTGAGAAAAACTTCAAGTCTCTGAAGAAAGACATTGAAGAAGATATCAGAAGATGGAATCTTAGTCCTGCTGAGATGTGAGGTATCAGTGTAGGATAGTACACCTTGGGAGCCTCCCCTTCTCTCAGGAGGAGTGTAGGGAATGGGAGGAGAGGGTGAGAGGATGTGAGGGTACGACTGGGAGGACAGGAGAGGGGGCTGAGATCACACTGAAAAATGATTAAATAAGTTAATAAATGAAAAAATGTGTTAAACTTTTCAAATACTAAGTAACAATAAACTAATCATTAACTGACCTATTTTCTACACTAAAGGTATTGCTTTAAAATCGCAGATCTTAATACTAAACCCTCCAGGAAATTCAATTATTATAATCAATGACTAAATACTCGTTTGAGTGAAAATGTCCTCTATAGGCTCATGTATTGTCATTAGTCCCTGGTGGCCTTGTTTAAGGATATAATAAAACCTTTAAAACACAGAGTGTCTAGAAGATGAGTATCACTGGTGGCTGACTTTGAGAGTCCAGAGCCTCATTCAGTTTCCAGTTCACTTTCTATTTCATGCTTGTGTTTGAAGATGTGGATTCTCAGCTTCCTGCACTGCCATCTGTTGCCAGGCCTGCCCTGCTATTTTGGGCTCTCCCTCTGAAACCATAAGATGAAATAAATAATTTATTCCATTAATTGTTTTAGAAACGGCATTTTATCTTATCAACAAAACGTTACTGATACAGTACCCATTAAGCCATCTCACTGACCAACATACAATTCTTGAAGAACATTTATTATTCAAAATAATTCTTTTATGGTATCTTTACTTTTATCATACTGATAATAAAAGCACCAGCAAACATGGTTTGTGTTTTAAACCAATAGCCTATGAGCCCAAATATATTCATTCAAACCTGCTATTTCCAGGATTTATGTAATTTTCACACATTAATTTTCACTAAGTGGTGAGGCCAATTATTTATTGTTCAAATAATCTTACACACTTCCTTGAGGCTTCGTATTTGTCTTCTCAGAGTACACTGTATTTAGTAATATGACTTTCCAATCTACCACAGATGCCTGTGGTGACCTTATGTAGCACTGTGAGCTATACATTACATCTATCATTTGTCCTTTAAATAAGCCCCTCTTGCTATACTTGCTCCATGGTCTACAAAAATAATATCATTCTCCAATCCTTTCCTGTACCCCAATCCCTCTATATTTGCTCCCCAGCAATCTATTCTACTCTGTACTTTATCATGACTTTCCCCCACCCTAGCACTTAATACCAGTTTGATCTTCTGCCTCATTTTTCTACCTCTGAAATCTGGAATATTGTTTTCACTTAAATGACGCTGAAACCATTCCATCTAGAACTTTTCATCAGGATTTCCATCTGCCGCATAGATACTCTCATTTCCATGTCCTGCTGTCATTCCTAACTAATGTAAAATCAAATGTTAGCATCCTCTTTGTAGTTCCCTTTCTCATTCCTGCCTTTCAGATTTTCTTCTTCCCAAGGACTGTTTGGCCCAGTTTTCCCCTTAGATCTGTATTCAGGCAATAAACTATATCTGTTTGTTTCTTTCATTGTCTTTCACTTTCTTACTCTCTTACTCTTCTTCATCCTTTCATTCTCTTGTCTTTGAGACAGGGTTTGGTTATCTTGGACTTGCTTTGTAGACCAGGCTGGCCTTGAACACACAGAGATTTGCCTGCCTCTGCTTTCCTGAATGCTGGGATTAGAGGTTGAACGACCACATCAAGTTAACCTTTCATTTCCAATTCCTGATCTCAAATTGTTTCTGTAGTATGATCTTTCTTCCCCATTACTCATTACATGCAATAATGTTATTTAAACTTTCTAAATGCAAAATTCTGTCCTTATACTCAGTGTCCATGCACTTTTCCTTGAACATTAAATATTTTTCTGGTCAAGAACTACTACCTACTCTAGATTTATTAAAGTTAACAAAAACATACCTGGGCACCAGGAAAGGCTACATGTTACATGATAATATATGAACACTTTCTAATTTACTGACTTGCTTAAATTCCCTTGTTCTCAGTTAATGAAAATTGCTTTATTTATCATTTCCATAGTTCTAAGTTAAGAAGTACCCTGAACTTAATTCCATGAAATATTTTATTTTCTTTTTTTTAATGGAGTTGTTTTTTTTTAATTTTTCATCAATTACACTTTATTCATTCTGCATCCCCCCATAAGCTCCTCCCTCCTCCCCTCCCAATCCCACCCTCCCTCCTCCCTCTTCATGCATGCCACTCCCCAAGTCCACTGATAGGGGAGGTTCTCCTCTCCTTTCTGATCTTAGTCTATCAGTTCACATCAAAAGTGGCTGCATTGTCCTCTACTACGGCCTGGTAAGGCTGCTCCCCCCCCCCCGCAGGGGGAGGTGATCAAAGAGCAGGCCAATCAGATTATGTCAGAGGCAGTCCCTCTTCACATTACTATGTAACCCAATTGGACTCTGAACTGCCCTGGGCTACATCTGTGCAGGGGTTCTGGGTTATCTCTATGAATAGTCCTTGGTTGGAGTATGAGTCTCTGGGAAGTTCCCTATGTTTAAATTTTCTGGTTCTGTTGCTCTCCTTGTGGAGACCCTGTCCTCTCCAGCTCTTACTATTTCCCAGTTCTTACATAAAATTTCCTTCACTCTGGCTCAAGTACACAAAAAGGACATTTGCTCAACCATGTTTGTAATAGCCAGCTTTATTTGTAATAGCCAGAAGCTGGAAACAACCCAGATGCCCCTCAACTAAAGAATGGATGCAGAAAATGTGGTACATCTACACAATGGAATATTACTCAGCAATGAAAAATAAGGAAATCATGAAATTTGCAGGTAAATGGTGGGATCTGGAAAGGATCATCCTGAGTGAGTGTGTCCCAGAAGACACACATGGTATATACTCACTCATATAGACATACAACATAGGACAAACCCACTAAAACCTGTGCATCTAAAGAAACTAAGCAAGAGAGAGGACCCTAACTAAAATGTCCAATCCCCATCTGGAAAGGCAAAGAGGATGGATATCAGAAGAAGAAGAAAACAGGAAACAACCTAGGAACCTACCACAGAGGGCTTCTGAAAGCCTCTGCCCTGCAGACTATCAAAGCAGATGCTGAGCCTGATGGGCAACTGTTGGGCAGAGTGAAGGAAATTTTATGCATGAAATATTTCTTACTACGATTATTGTCAGTGAGTACTTCTTCTTCATTATCCCCACACTAGTGAGTTGGGTAAACATTTAATCTCTTTATGTAGCCTAATGCTGTCACTCCTGCAGAGGACATATAATATATATATCACCCATCATGGTTGTGTGTGTGTGTGTGTGTGTGTGTTTGAGACAGAGAGAGAGAGATGGGGGAGAGCATTTGCATTGTGTGTGTATATGTATGTGTGTATGTGTGTGAGGTGTGGAGACTTCTAAGTCTTGTCCTACCACAATGTATGATCTTATTCAGCTTACTCATTTTGTAATCCAACTAAAAAATGGGGAACAGAGCTAAACAGAGAACTCTTTGTAGAGGAATATTGAATGGCAGAGAAACACTTAAAGAAATGCTCAATCTCATTAGCCATTAGGGAAATGCAAATCAAAAAATCAAAATGACCCTGAGACCTTACACCCATCAGAATGGCCAAGATGAAAAATTCAAGTGACAACACATGCTGGAGGGGTTGTGGAGAAAGGGGAACCCTCCTCCACTGCTGGTGGGAATGTCAACTTGTACAACCACTGCCATATAATAACCAAAAAAAACTAAATGTATATAACAAAGAAAAAATATGCAAGAAGAAAGGTCAAATAATATTTAAAGACAGACCAATCAGAATCACATCTGACTTCTCAACAGAACTTTGAAAGCCATAAGGGTCTGGACGGATGACATACAGACCCTAAAGAACACATATGCCAACCCAGACTGCTATAGCAATCATCATAGATGGAGAAAACATGATATTTTATGATAAAGCCAAATTTAGACAATACATCTGAACAAACCCAACCTAGAAGACACTAGAAGAAAACTCCAACCCAAGGAGTTTAACTACACCCAAGAAAGCACAAGTATAAATAACTTCAATGCAACAAAACCAAAAGAAGACAAGCTCACAAACACTACAACGACCAACATTAAAATTAAAGGGACAAAGGTGGAGCATTTTTGTAGGTATATGCCCAGGAGTGGAATAGGTGGGTCTTGAGGTAGACCTATTCCTAATATTCTGAGAAAGCACCAGATTGATTTCCAAAGTGGTTGTAGAAATTTACATTCCCACCAGTAATGGAATAGGCTTCTTCTTTCTCCACATCCTCTCCAGCATGTGTTGTCATTTGAGTTTTTTATTTTAGTCATTCTGATGGGTGTAAGGTGAAATCTCAGGGTAGTTTTGATTTGCATCTCCCTGATGACTAAGGACGTTGAACATTTAAGTGTTTTTCTGCCATTCAATATTCCTCTATAGATAATTCTATATTTAGCTCTGAACCACATTTTTAATAGGATAATTTTGTTTGTTGGTGTTTAATTTCTTGAGTTCTTTTAATTTGGATGTAGGCCTCTGGTATATGTAGGGTTGGTGATGCTCCACTATACAACAAGGAAAATTGCTCAACCATGTTCATAGAAGTTTTATTTGTAATAGTCAGAATCTGGAAACAACCTAGATGTCCCTCAACCAAAGAATGGATACAGAAATTATGGTATATTTACACAATGGTATACTACTCATATATTAAAAACAAGGAAATCATGAAAGTTGTAGGCAAATTGGTATAACTTGAAAAGATCATCCTGAGTGAGGTAACCCAGAAACTGGAAGACATGCATGGTATATACTCAGTATAAATATAATAAGCAGCGTAATGCAGCCATGACCATTCAGGACTTTACAGCCATTGAAGCAGGACAGTCTCCCCAAGCATGGTTGGCTACCATAAAAAGCCAAAATGTTACGCTCAGGATGCGAGGCTAAGCACTGCACTCAGGGTCAGCCACTTTGGACCCAGAGAAGAGCATGTCTGATTGCATGCGGGTTGATGCTCCAAGTCCCGCCTCTGAGAAAAAGGCATCAGACGGGTCTGATGCTCTTTGGGTGGATGACACCTAAATGAACATCAGTACAAAGTCCCAAATTATTTCTAATATCAGAGATCAGACCTCTACTCTTGCCTGATGCGTCCAAAACAAAAAGGGGGAACTGTAGAGAGCTGTGTAATGCCGCACCTGAAAGATGGAGCTGGTTTCTGCCTTCCACCTTCCCGATGGTGAGTGCTCTCTGTCACAAACAACTCCACGTTTGGCTAAGGCTGAGGATCTGGCTTGCTTCCATGTATGTGGACCTATCTGCATTGCCCACGTGGCATGCTGAGGTTGGCTACCCAGAGGCTATTTAAAGTGGGCTGGCTTTACCCAGGGTCAGATGATTGTTCAAGGTTCCTGAATAAACTGCATTGAAAAAAAATATATATATAATAAGCAGATATTGGCCATACATAGGATAAACATTCTAAAATATACAGACCCAAAGAAACTCAACATCAAGGAGGACCCTAGAGAAGATGCTTAATTTTCATAAAAAGGGTAAGTAGAATAGACACCAAGCAGTTGAAGATAAGGAACAGGAAGAAAGCCTAACACAGATGTCTTTTGGAAGATTCCACCAATAAGGGAATAGAAGCAGATGCAGAGGCTCACAGCCAAACTTTGGGGTGATCGCAGGGATTCCTATAGAAGAAGGGGAGCAGGGAATAGAAGGACCCAGAGAGTGAAGGAGCTGTACAAGCTGTACAAGCCAAAAAGCCTGGGCTGAGGGGGCACTGAAGAGACTGATGCATCAAAGAAGGACCACTCATGGAGAGGACCTAGACCCCTGTTCAAATGTAGCCCATAGGCAGCTCAGTCTTAAGGTGAGTACCTTAATAAGGGAGCAAGGGCAGTCTCTGACATGAACTTGACTGCTTGCTCTTTGATCAATTTCCGCTGGTGGGGTGGCCTTACCAGGCCACAGAGAAAGAGAATCTAGGAGTCCTAATGAGACTTGATAGACTAGGGTCAAATAGTAGGGGAAGAGGATGCCCCCTCTTCAGTGGACTATGGAAGAGAGATGGGGGAGGGAAGGAAAAGGATGATGGGACCTGGAGGAAATGACAGAGGGTACTACAATTGGGATACAAAGTGAATAAATTATAAAAAATAATAAAATAAAAGTTAAAAAAGTAAAAGGAACTAACAACCATTGGTCATTAATATCTTTCAGTATCAATGGACTCAACTCTCCAATAAAAAGACACAGACTAACAAAATGGATATGTAACCAGAACCCCACAATTCTGGTGCACACAAAATACACACTTCAGCTATACAGATAGACTTTACCTCAGACTAAAGGACTAGAATATGTTTTCCAAGCAAACGGACACAGGTCACAAGCCAGAATGGTCATCCTAATAACTAATAAAATAGACTTTTAACCAAGATTAATCAAAAGAGATGGGGAAGGTCATTTCTCACCAAAGGAAAACACCACCAAGAGGATATCTCAATTCTGAACTCTATGTCCTAAATACAAGGGCACCCACATTTGTAAAAGAAACATTATTAAGACTTAAGACACACATCAATCCCCACATAATACTAGTGGAGAGATTTCAAGACCCCTCTTCTCACCAATGGACAGATCAGCAAGACAGAAACAAAATGGAGGAATAATAAAACTAACAGATGTCCTGAACCAAAAGGACCTAATATCTACAGAACTTTTCAACTAAACACAAAAGACTGTGTCTTCCTTCTCAGCTTTTCACAGAATCTTCTCCAGAACAGATGATATAGTTAGTCAAAAAGCAAGCTTCAGCCAATACAAGAACACTGAATTTACCTACTGTGTATTTTTTCTTAATTTACTGAGGTTATACTATAATTATACCATCCCTTTTCATGTTCCACACTCCAAATCCTATTTACCTCCCTTCCAAATTCATTGTCACATTTTAATTTTTGTTATACATGTGTGGGTGTGTTCCTAAGTACAATATGTTTAGCCTGCACAATAGTATTTGTATATGTTTTCAGGACTGATCATGTGGTGTTGGATAATGAAATGGTGTGTTGTTCCCTGAAGACAGATGATTTCTTTTACATCAGCATGCTTTAATCACCTGTTTATCTTTGTCTAGCATTGATACCTTGTGTATTTCCCCTGCTCATCTTGGAATGTCTATTGATCTCATCCTTGCAGAGGTTGGACTCCTATTAGTTGTTCTCATTTGCTCGCCATCTGACATTCACAATATTCTCTCATCATTAAATTTAGGGTTTTTTGTTTTTGTTTTTGTTTTTGTTTTTAAACTGTAAGTGGTTGAATTACATACTTAAGTTCACATGGCTAGTAAACTATGGGATCAATGATGCATATGGAGGTCAGGTTCAGAGACTACTCCAATAAGCACTATGATATAGAAATCGACATCCTGATTTCCAATGGAACTGCACATGTTCTAAGCTGACAATCTTTGTATAATTTTGCATTTTATTTTTTTATTTTATACGTTGGATTATTTTGGTGTTAAATTATTTGTGTGTGTGTGTGTGTGTGTGCGTGCGTGCGTGCGCGCTTAATATCTGTTTGTGGGTGCTATGGGAAAAAGAGTGGAGGTTCTGAAAAAGCTTAAAGTAGAGCCAGAATTTGACCACAGTCCCCAGCTACATGTATTTTCAAAGGAAGTGAGATCCAGACCCACAGACATACCTGCTTTTCTGTGTTCACTGCATTGAATTCACAAGAGAATGGAGACAGACAATGGAGGTTGACACAGGTATCCAGTGATAAATCAGGAAAGAAATATGGAAAACATGAACCCCATAAGACAAACTGAACCTTAAAAGAAAAGATGATATGCTTCATTGCCATGGAGGAAATTTGAAAATTTTGGACGCTGAATGTCATAAATGAGAATACAGGAAAGAACATGCTTAACAGTATGTATAATCCAGAAATAAGTAAATACATAAAACAGGATTGAATTACTCGGGTAGGAAGTGTGAAAGGAAATGGGAAGTATATCTGATGAAATAAATTTATACTTTAAATGAATAAAACTAAATATTGTACCACTGAAGACAGAAGTTAGAATATTATATAATATTCACATATTTATGATGAGAGATTTTTAAGTGCTCTTACCTAAAATATAAACAAAAGTAACTGAGGAAGGTGAAAAATATCCTAATTTGCTTGACATGGCTATAATTTCTTATATGTATTTATGTAAAAGCATCACATTGCTTAGCTCAAATATGGACAATACAAATGAGGATTTGCATGCAGACATACCATAACATTGATAACCAAAATGTACACTATATGGGCCTGTCAAAATTACTCTGTGGATAAGAAAGCTTGCTGGCAAGCCTGAAGATCTGAGTTCTGCCCTTGGACCTGACATCGTAAAAGGAGTGACCCAGCCCCTTGAAGGTGTCCTCTGACTACCACGTGAATGTTGTGGCAGGCAAACAATCACAGGTCTGCACACCGAATAAAGAAATAAATATGCAATAATTAAAATCTGATATATGGATTAATTTTTTTCTACCATTGGAAAAAAATACAATAAAAGAGAAGGGATTTATAATTGTTTCATTGCCACGGGAAAAGAAATACTGGAGCTGAGGATTTGTCTCAGAAGTTATGAGCACTTGCTGCTCTTGTACAAGGCCCACATCCTGGTTCTGAACAGGTGGTTCATAATTGCCAGCAACTCCTGCTTTAGGGAATCTGGCTCTCTCGTGGATTCTGAAGACATTTGCACTCAGAAGGGCACAGTCCCACACACAAACAAATAAATACACACAACTAAAGAAGTTGAACAAAAATAAAGAAAAGATTGAAAATACAAAGGACAAATTGGATAATCTAATAAATTATAAACTCACTACTAAATCTCTGTCCACATAATCAAGTCTGCACCATGGATGGTGAGACAAACCATCCAGTTTTAAGCTTAAGCGTGTTATTGTTGGAGCATTAAAACTAAACCAGAGAGCAACCATGACCCCAGTGCCTGTCATGCTAATAAAGTATCTTGTTTATCAGAGATAATGGCAAGTACTTGAATCATTACAACAAAATAAATCATTACAACAAAATAAAACCTATTCTATACTTTGTGTGCAGACAAATTTCACCTAAAATTCATATGGTTTGAGATATCTTTGATTGCTTAAAAACTTTATGATTTGTTCAACACGTTTTTACATTAGTAGTTTTGAATTCCAGAAATACTTTTGAGCACTGAAACTTTCCAAAGTTAACATTACATCAAAGGACGCATTTCAAATATTGTTTTCATTAATATCTCCTGTTAAGCAGTTTTTAAAACTGCGCAGCTTATTCAAGATATTCCTGAAAACATCTGCCATCCTTGGGCAGGCACAATGACTCGTCAGGTAAATCCCTTACATCTTGTTTTGGCTAACACTAATAATATAATCAAGGTATAGTCACTAACAGATTATTCAAGATCCCTTCTCATAGTCTAATGATATTGGTGTAACATGAGTATCACGTTACTTTCAGAACAACATATTCCTATATCATCAATGTGAAACTTCTATAAAGACCACATGTATGGACACAAAGACAACCACCTGAAAGCCTAACTGCCATATATTTGTTTGTTTGTTTTTTTCTTTTTTTTATGTCTTAATGATCATTATCTTTCCCAGTGCCAAAACGATTATTTGGAAAGGTGAGGTATTAAACCATACTAACAAAATAAGTTCTAATGTATGCTTTAAAAAAAAATGGCCAAATCAAGATAAGGACTGAACTCACTTTTTTTTTTTTTTTTCAGAGAAAAACTCTGCAACAAACTATGATTTTCTCAAGATTGGCTTATAGACAATTCTGAAAAAAAAGTCCTGGGATAAGTACCATCTCAAGCTGGCAGTGTTTGCTGGCATGTGCCTCATCCTGCTGACAGTCATTTCATTTTGAGATACTTCTAAAGAAGAGGAAAAAAAGCTTAAGAGGTTCCAAGTTTCAATAATTATATTGTTGTGTTCCTTAAAAGTTATCATACTACACAATACTCAACTCCAGATCAAAGACCTCAATATAAAACCAGATCCACTGAGTCTGATAGAAGATAAAGTAGGGTATAGCTTTGAACTCACTGACGCAGGAAGACTTTTTGTACAGAATATTAGTAGCCACAAACACTAAGATCAACAATAAATGGGACTTTATAAAATGGAAAAAAAAACAACCTTTTACATAGCAAAGGACACCATCATTCTGACAAATCTGTGGCCTCCAGAATGTGAAAAGATATAGGGATAATATCCAACACATAAAAAAAATATTTTGAAAAAAAAAAAAAAACTAGATAACAAGAAAACAAATGACACAATTAAAAAAATAGGGTACAAATCTAAACAAAAACTTCTTTTAAAAAAAAGGGCTGAGAAGCTTTTAAATAAATGCTCAACGTTCAAACCCATCAGAAAAATGAAAATCAAAACTACTTTGATTCCATCTTATTGTCACCTGAATAGCTAAGATAAAGAACACTTTTTTTTTTTTTTTTTTTGGCCTCCCAAGTCCAATTTATTATCTTTGGATCTACGTTTTGCCAACAACCTCTCTGACTTAAAGGTCTTTTTCTGACTTTCTGACTTTTGCCAGGTCCTATCTTTCTTTTTATTTTTTTAATTAATTAATTCAATTTACATCTTGGTCTCAGGCCCCTTGATTCTCTCCTCCCAGTCCCACCCTGTCTCCCACAGATCCTCTCCATTATTCTTCAGAATAGGGGAGCCCCTATCCAGACACCCCAGCTCATCTATTAAGATGAGGACTAAGTTCATCTTCCTTCCCTGTGGCCATGTAGCAGAGTCCCATCAGGGGAAGTGATCAAAAAGCATAGTCCATGTCAGAGGTATCCTCTACTCCCCTAACTAGTTAGTCCACATGAAGCCTAAGATGTCAATCGGACTTATCTTCTTGGAGTCTGTGCATCATAGTGTGTCTATCCTGTACTATAGACTAAAATCCAATTATTATAAGTTAGTATATATCATATGTGTCTTTCTGGGTCTGTTTTACCTTATTCAAGATGATCTCTTCTAGTTCCATTCATTGCTTGAAAATTTCTTAATTTCCTTGTTTTTAATAGCCGAGTAGTATCTCCATTGTGTAAATGTACCATGGTTTCTTTATTCATTTTTTTTTCATTTTTAACTTGAAAGACATCTAGATTATTTCCAGTTTCTGGTTATTAAAAATAAAGTTGCTATGAACATAGGAGAGCAAATTTCCTTGTATGGTTGCACATCTTTGGTTTATGCCATCCAGGAGTGGTGTAGCTGAATCTTGAGATATAAAAACTACATAGTGCTGGCATAAAAATGGGATAGTTGATCAATGGAATCGAATCAAGATCCAGAAATAAACCCACACACCTATGCACACCTAATTTTTGACAAAGGATTCAAGACAAAGGACAACATCATCAACAAATGGTATTGATCTAACTGGATGTCTACATGTAGAAAAATTCAAATACCTTCATATTTATTGCCCTGCACAAAACTCAAGTCCAAGTGGATCAAAGACCTCAACATAAAACCAGACACACTAAATCTGCAAGTGGAGAAAGTGGGTAAAAGACTTGAACACATTGGCACAAGACTAAACTTCATGAACAGAACACCAACAACTCAGGCTCTAAGATCAGGATCAATAATCAATAAATGGGACCTTATGAAACTGAAAAGCTTCTGTAAAGCAAAGCACTCTGTCTTCAGAACAAAACAACAGCCTACAGACTGGGAAAGGATCTTCACCAACCCTCTATCTGACAGAGGGCTAATATCCAGAATATATAAGGAACTCAAGAAAATAAACACCAACAAACCAAACAATCCAATTAAAAATTGGGTACATAGCTAAACAGAGAATTCTCAAGAGAGAACTCGTGAATGGTGGAGACCCACTTAAAGAAATACTCAATGTTTATCATATCTTATAGGTCTATATAAGTGAGCATATCCCATGTTTGTCTTTCTCCTTCTGGGATATTTCACTCAGAATGATCTAGCGCATCTGAAAGACTCTAACTAGCAGTGTTTTCAAAGCAAAGACTCATGACCAAACCTTTGGCAGAGTACAGGGAATCATAAGAAAGAAGGGGAGTTAGTCTGATGGGGAAAGGATAGTAGCTCCACAAGGACCAAATATATCTGGGCACAGGGTCTTCTCTGAGACTGACATTCAACCAAGGACCATGTATGGATATAACCTAGAACCTCTGCTCAGATGTAGCCTGTGGTAGCTCAGTAAGCAATTGGTTTCCCAAAGTGAGGGGAATAAGGACTATTTCTAACAGGAACTCAATGACTGGCTCTTTGGTCTCCCCACCCCCGAAGGGAGGAGCAGTCCTGTTAGGCCACAGAGGAGGGCTTTGCAGCCAGTCCTGAAGATAGCTGATAAAACAGGATCAGATGAATGGGGAGGAGGTCCCCCCTATCAGTGGACTTGGAAAGGGGCATGGTGGAGATGAGGGAGGGAGGGAGGGACTGGAGGGAATGAGGGATCGGGACTAGGCTGGGATACAGAGTTAATAAAATGTAACTGATAAAATAATAATAAAAAAAGAAATTAACTAAAAAAAAAGAAATATTCAATGTCCTTAATCAGGGAAATGCACATCAAAAAAACTCTGAAATTCTATCTTACACCTGTCAGAATGGCTAAGATCAAAAACTCAAGGGATAGCACATGCTGGAGAAGATGTAGAGAAATGGGAACCCTCTTCCATTGCTGGTGGGAGCTCAACGTTATACAATCACTTTGGAACTTTGGGAAGTTTGGCACTTTCTCAGAAAACTGGGAATAGCTATATTTCAATAAAGCATCTCATAAAAATGAGGATGCAGAGTAAGCGAACACTCACCCATTACTAGTGTGAATGCAAGTTTGTACAGAAGCTGTGGAAATCAGTGTTCTGATTCTTCAGGAAATTGGTAAAATATATACCTCAAGATCCAGCTATACCACTCTTGGGACTATGCCCAAAGGATGCTTGATGCTACCACAGACACTTGCTCAACCATGTTCATTGCTGCTCTATTCATAGGAGCCAGAAATTGAAAACAATCTGTTCTTGAACAGATAAACATATAAGGAAAATTGCTATATTTATACAACAGAATATTACTCAACCATTAAAAAGAATAAAACCTGGAAACAACCCAGATGTCCATCAACGGAGGAATGGGTACAGAAATTGTGGTATTTTTACACAATGGAATACTACTCAGCAATCAAAAGGGAGGAAATCATGAAATTTGCAGGCAAATGGTGGGATCTAGAAAAGATCATTCTGAGTGAAATATCCCAGAAGGAGAAAGACAAACATGGGATATACTCACTTATATAGACCTATAAGATATGATAAACATAATGAAATCTATACACCTAAAAAAGATAATCAATTGAGCGGACATGGGGTAAGATGATCAATCCTCGTTTAGAAAGACAGATGGGATGTGCATTGAACGTATGACAGGAGTCTACTGAGCGCATCTGAAAGACTCTAACTAGCAGTGTTTTCAAAGCAAAGACTCATGACCAAACCTTTGGCAGAGTACAGGGAATCATAAAAAGAAGGGGAGTTAGTCTGATGGGGAAAGGATAGTAGCTCCACAAGGACCAAATATATCTGGGCACAGGGTCTTCTCTGTGACTGACATTCAACCAAGGACCATGTATGGATATAACCTAGAACCCCCACTCAGATGTAGCCTGTGGTAGCTCAGTAAGCAATTGGTTTCCTGAAGTGAGGGGAACAAGGACTATTTCTAACAGGAACTCAATGACTGGCTCTTTGGCCTCCCCACCCCCGAAGGGAGGAGCAGTCCTGTTAGGCCACAGAGGAGGGCTTTGCAGCCAGTCCTGAAGATGCCTGATAAAACAGGATGAGATGAATGGGGAGGAGGTCCCCCCCATCAGTGGACTTGGAAAGGGGCACAGTGGAGATGAGGGAGGGAGGGAGGGAGGGATGGGGAGGGAATGAGGGATCGGGACAAGGCTGGGATACAGAGTTAATAAAATGTAACTGATAAGAAAAAAATAAAATTCAATATATATATATATATAAAACAAAAAAAATAAAAAGAATAAAATCATAAAATTCACAGCAAATAGATGAAACTAGAAAAATAGCATCCTGAGTGGGATAACAAAGACTCAGAAAGACAAATAAGGTATGCCATTGCTTATATGTGGCTATTACCTGTAAAGTTAATGATAAGCAAGCTATAATCCATCAAACCACAGAGCAAAGATATAAAGTCAGGGACTGTGGGCACAGAGATCCACCTGCCTCTGCCTCTCTGAGTGCTGGGATTACAGGTGTGTGCCAACACATCCAGCTGCCATAAATTTAATATTTAAAATTAGAAACCTCACAGGTGTAGTGGTGCATGCCTCTAGTCTCAGCAGTCAGAAGGCAGAGGCAGGTGATTTATTTGAGTTCAGTCTCATCCTGGTCAGCAATTTCCAGGACAGCCAGCCAGGGCTAGACAGAGAAACCTGTCACAAGAAACCAAAAGATGAAATAAGTGAAATGAACTGAAATGGAAACCAAATGAGCATTCAATAATCATATGTATGTAATTTCATTACTCTCTGGATTTCTAAATTTAATATGCAGTCTATTAAAATAACTTAGTGAAAAGGCTATAACTTTTCTGTCAAGATGCTTTCTGATTATTTGCATATATTTGTATGTGTTGTGTATGTGTGAAAAAGAGAGAGAAACATACTGTACATCTATGAGGTGTATCATGAGTGCACAGGTAGCGGAGTCCAAAGGTGAATGTCACGTGTCCTATTCATCCATGTACACATTCCCTTGAGACAGGGCTTCTTATTGAACCTGGGCTCAGATGATGGACATGGAGTCTGAGTGATCCTCCCATTTTTGTCCCCCACAGTTCTGGCATTACTTGTATACACGTGACCATGCTTGGACTTTTATATGGGTGCTAGAATCCAAAATCAGATGCGTGCTTGTGCAGCCAGTATTCTAACTCACTGAGCTATCTTTGCAGCTCCTCAGTTGGAGAATTTATAGCTATTTGTAGAATGTAAGAAAAAAGATAATAAACTTTTACAAATGTAAGAATTTAGTAATGAAATGAAAACTCAAATTACATATTTTCTCTATCTAAACTGCAAACAGTATAATGACTTGACTTTATGCTTTCTAATATCATCAGGCCTGTACTATTGATCTCATTTCCAAGATTTAAAACACTGATGAAAATATAAATGCAAACTCATTATCCCTGAAAAACTAAATTTTGATCGTCCAAGTTTTCTTTTGTTGATATTCTTAGGTCTCAAACTGAACCAATATTGTTAGAGGAACCAATGAGAAACATGATTGTCTGCCACTCAAATGCTATTGAGCATTGATTGAATAACTGCTCTTCAAGGTATTGTGCTTTGAACAAATTAGGCAAGAACCTTTGCCTCCATGAACCTTATATTGTTGGCATCATACATTCTGGTGGAGCACATGTGCAATACATGTATCAGCCATACTTACAACAACAGTGGGCAACCATGAGAGATGGTTGATATCTGTACAAATATCTTAATAGTATTGATGTGTTCTTCAGAACATTGGGATGTGAATGACAATATCTTTTAAATCACTGATTTAGGATGATGCTAAGGCAGACGGGACCAACACGGAAACTGTGGACTGGAAACTAGTACTTGGAATTTCATGTAGTTTTAAATTGGCCTTTGCTGTGGCCTTTCCATTCACACCACAACAACCTCCAACAAAACATCCTTGTGAATTTTAATGCGAAAGTGAATTAGAGACCCACCCAGAATCTGGATCAGACTCCAGAAAAGCAAATATTACTAAAATGGACACAATAGTATGTAGCTTCCCCACTGACCTGTGATTAATTCCAAGGAGGTAGAAGCCCCCAAGGACAGGGGTGAAAAGTCAAGTGTAACAATTGTACCGTCAACATTTGCTTAGCTGAACAAAATACATTGGGAAATATTCTTTTCCCAAAGACACAGGTTACATATAATCAACCCCCGTGGGTTTCAAAGCTAATATTGAGCATTAACCATAGCCTAGCTGCAGACTAAGTACTAAATATGGAAGACATAGTGTAGTGACTATTGTGATTGGCAAAGATAAGCAAGAGACTGGCTTCACTTCACCCTCAGACCGCGTACAACACTGACACTGGCCTTCTTTGTGTAGGGGGATACTATAGTGCAACCATGTAATTCAATCGGCTGTATGTAAAGCACAGAAGTTCTGTCTAATGTTAGTAAGTGCAGAGCAAGAGTCAGCGTCACAAGGTGGGAACAGAGGATTGCTGTGTCAACGGGATCTCGCTCACTGTCCCTAACCCACTGTCACATGTGGATAGCCAGCACATTCCTCTCTCCTAAATCCAAGGAAGCATGCCAAGCATGATGTTCATTGAGCGCATCTCGAGTGTGCGGAGTCTCTTTCCAAGCACTTTCTTTAAATATCTCCACATCAGCATTACAAGATTAGCCCCATTTCTAACAGTATAAGATAGAAACCTGGGAAAAGGTTTGTAACAGCATTGAACTGCTCCCTCATCCAGATGTACAAACTATATCTCTGGCAAAGAAATTGTCTATCCTATGCAGAGCCCTACTGTAAATGAATTCTGGAATTCAATTAAATACTGTTCTGGAAGACAAGAGTTTAAGTGGAAATTTCTTACTGGCATTGACACTAATGGATGAAATAACAATGGTAATCCACTATCTAAACTGTGGCACATGATTTTTTTTTTTTTTTTCTGCTAAGCTACACATCCATAGATAAAACACAAAATGGATTTGTTCTTAGTCATACTGGCAAAAACAAATAAACGGAGTAAATTCATTGATTTTTCTCTAGTATTTCTTTCTGGTTGTTTTACACAGTAGCAGACTTGAACTTTTTAAACTGAATTTATTATGTATGTGTGTGTGCACACGTGCGTGATGCATGCTAACATGTATATGCAGGCTAAAGAACAATTCAAGACAGTTTGCTCACTCTCTCTCTCCACTGTGTGGGTCCCAGGGATTCATTCTGGTCGTGAGGTTTGGAGGTAAGTGGGTTTTTTAAATTGAATGATTTATTTTCATTAATTACAGTCTATTCACTTTGTACTCAACTGTAGTCCCCTCCCTTGTCCCCTCCCAATCCCAGTCGCCCTTTCTCTTTTCCACCCATGTCCTTCCCCCAGTCCATGGAAGAGGAGGCAAATGTTTTTATCTTGTAAAGAACCCCACTGGTCTCATGGTGGATTCTTTCTCCTTATTTGCACAGGGTTCTAGATGTTCAAACCTGCTCATATTCAATATGGATAGATGAAAAGTGAAATTATATATAGTTTTTAAATGTATTATATATTTACATTAAATTTCTGTACCTAAATTATGACAAAGATTTGCCTGGACATTAGCTGAGCATTATCACTTTTGTTATGTGCAATAATAATAACTATTCCTTTAAAATGTTTGAAAATCATAAAAAGACAAAAATAAGGAATACTTTATACCTTTCCTTAGACCTCACCACCCTGATCAAAAGATAAAATTCAAATGAGAGATATAAGAATATTCTCCTCTCTGTATGTATTCTTCATTCTTAGAAGATTTAAGAGGCCATAATTTAAATTTTTTTCCGGCTTATTGAGGTCACACTTTATTATTAAATGAACTTTAGTACAGTATTTGTCTTGTAAACTTCATATTTATGTAGTTAACATGATATTGTTTTAGTACATGCCATCTCTTTTATATTGAAATGGGTTTCTTTTTTATTTTTTTTAATATTAGTTACAGTTTATTAACTTTGTATCCCAGCTGGAGCCCCCTCCCTCATTTCCTCCCAATCCCATTCTCCCTCACTCATCTCCTTCCTGCCCCTTTCCAAGTCCATTGATAGGGGAGGTCCTCCTCCTCTTCCATCTGACCCTAGCTTATCAAGTTTTTTCAGGACTGGCTGCAAAGTCCTCCTCTGTGGCCTAGCAAGCTGCCATTGAGTTCATGTCAGAAATGGTTTCTGACATAGTTTAAATTGTATGTGAAATTTAACAGGTATTTATTTTAAGTGATTGATATGCAGACTCCCACACATGAAAACTACATATGTACTGATAAACCACTGGCATGGATTCTAAACCTACTCTTACTGCATCTTCATTTCACCATTTCCAGAGGACAGGGCACTTGTTTGAAGATTATTTGGACGGCATACAGGAAAAAAAAAAGACCAAATGCATTGCATATTAAGTCTGGGTTCCAAAGGAACTGGGATGACAGGAATACAGTTACAATTGATGATGAATTCATGCAGCTTCCAGGAGAGTTAACTCTGGATTTACAGAACAGTCACTTTTTTTCCCCCTGTGGTTTGCCACAGAATGCAAGAATACATCAGGTAAAGGAAGTGGGTGATCACAATGTACCAGTGGGTGTATTAGGGACAAACAAAGTTAAATTACCATGTTCCAGCAAATATCCCCATATCCAGTGGGAAGTAAAAGAGCGCATGAGGTTGTGATAGGGTAGGGAGATAAGGGCAGTGTGAGAGGAGTAAAGGGAAAGAGTTGAAAGTGAATATGGTCAAAAAATGCATTGAAAAAAAACAAAAAATAATAAAAATTTTAAGGGAAAAGAAGACTTCCCATGATACCAAAATTAAGTAATAATTTATGATTTGTGTTTTGCTTTTTTATAGAGAAATATAACACTGAACAGGGGCTTCCTATCAGCTAACATCGAGTGAACATTTTGTTATATCAAATTAAGAATCAGCAATGTTGTAACTATTATACTTTTAACTGCACAAAAGGTGTCAAGTTGAATAAGTTTTCTCAAAACTCACCTCTGAGGGGTTATGACAGAGTGGTACAAATTCATTGCTGCTGAGATCAGTTTCACAAATGAAGGGGAAAGGTGTTTTTGTGTGTTGGTGGGAGCTGTAAAAGTTACTAGGGAGCAAAATGGAAGTGTTCCCAAAGTAGAAGGATGTGTCAAGGAACTGAAATAAGAAACAGAGTTTGGGAATAAGGGGGAAATTGAGGGTGACTCCTAGGTACACAAAGAACCACACTCTCAAAGGAGAGCAGACTACTACAGTTGCAAAATAAAGTGGTGATGGGAAATCGTTGTTTTGTAATTGACTAGATATAAAATCAACTAGAAGATATTTCAGGGCATATCAACACTGGGTAAAAATCCTGCCTTGAGTGTGGGTGTTACAATCTCATGCACCTGAGCTGAGTTTCTGAAAGTGAGGAAGGATGGACGCTGGCTGAAGGTCTGTACTCAGTTCAGTGCTTTGCATTATGGTTCACCCAGCTATGAGCAAGTAGCCTCAAACTCCCTTCACTAGAGCCATGAGCCACCATACAGCTATGCCTTCTTGCCATGATGAAGGGTTTCCCTTCAAACCAGAAAAGAAGCTTCTCATCTTCAGGTTGGTTGTTGTTAGGTATCAGGCACAACAACGGGAAAAGTGACATACGTATTAGCATTATCTCCACACATTTAGCATTTCAATCTTCTTGCTACATCAGACATCAATCTATAACAACAGAGAAGGCTATTCTATAGAGGCAAAAATAATAATCTGTTAGTATGCCCATATATTAGTCTTCATTAACAACATTTATGTTTGAAGGAATCTGAGAACAAATTTTGTTTATAGGACAGGTTACAGGTTAATAGTAAATTGTAAAGGAATATTGAAAAAAAAAGCTGTGGAATATTTCAATTGGAAGAAAACTGCTTGATTTGAGGGTATGAATAATTTATAATGAAAAGAAAGCAAAACTCCTGCTCAGATGTAGCCCATGGTAGCTCAGGATCCAAGTAGGTTCCCTAATAAGAGGAACAAGGACTATTTCTGACATGAACTCAGTGGCTGGCTCTTTGACTCCCCCCCCCCGAGGGAGGAGCAGCCTTACCAGGCCACAGAGGAGGACATTGAAAACAGTCTTGAAGAAACCTGATAAGCTAGGGTCAGACTGAAGGGAAGGAGGACCTCCCTTATCAGTTGATTTAGAGAGGGGCAGAAAGGAGATGAGGGAAGGAGTGTGGGATTGGGAGGGATTGAGGGAGGGGCCTACAGCTGGGATACAAAGTAAATAAACTGTGATTAATATAAAAAATTATAAAAAAAAGAAAAAAAAGCATGAAACAGAAGCTCCAGAGAAAACAAAAACTTAATGATGGGGTTGACATTTTTATGATAAATACTGCAAAAATGTAGTGTCTGCCATGAAAACAGATTGTCTGACAGTGAAATGCAGTAGGCCTGAGGATAGAGGAGCATGCTTTACACAAAGAACCACTATATGATATGGAGAGATAAATCACGCTGTATGGAAAAACTCAGAAAAAAATATGTGATAAGCCAGCCAAGGACCACTCTTGGAGATGGCCTGGAACCCCTGCACAGAGGTAGCACATGGCAGTTCAGTGTCCAAGGAAGTTCCATAGTAATGGGGACAGGGACTGTCTCTGACAGGAACTGATTGGCCTGCTCTTTGATCACCTCCCCCTGAGGGGGAAGCAGCCTTAACAGGTCACAGAGGAAGACAATGCAGCCCTATGGATGAGACCTGATAGACTAGGATCAGAGGAAAGGGGAGGAGGACCTCCCTTATCAGTGAACTGGGAGAGGGGTACAAGTGGGAAAGAGGGAGGGAGGGTGGGATTGGGATGGGAGAAGAGAAGGAGGTACAGGGGGGATACAAAGTGAATAAACTCTAATTAATAAAAATAAAAATGATTTTAAAAAAGAACTATATTCTAAATAAAAATAAGAGCAAATGAACCACCAAGTAAGAAAAAGATATAAAAGGTCATAAATACAAAATATATTTATGTTAGAAAAGGTTAAAGAGAAAAACAAATGCTTGATGATAAGAAAAAAAAATGTGGACTGAATTACAGAGCTCTCCTTAGATGAATTAGCATGAGGTGTGGCCAACATTCTCATACCTATATAATCAAGATATTTAAACCAAAACATGAATCATCATTGTAATATTTCAGGTTGATGGAGACATAAGTATTTTATTCATCACTATATTTTGTCTGGATCTATTCTATACTTAGTAAGCCATACTCTTCACTGGCTTGATTAACAAATCTAAACTAAAATTTATTTCCCAAAACACTTGAAATTTTTATGTTGACCATAAAGACATGGAAAGGATCAATGAATTTTCATCAAACATAACATTAATATTTCTATTCTCATTCACTCTTGAGCCATGCCAAAAAAAATATTTCTTACTAATTGTGTAAATGCCAAGGATATTGGAGGCTTTCCTTTTACTAATCTCTATCTGAGATGGCTCCTTCCACCCCACATATAAACTTACACAGAAATTTCTCCAGGTGTATATGCTTTCCTTTCTCCCTGTGTTGTGCCTTGTTTGACTACATCCTTCTCTAAAAAGTTCTAAAACGGGAAGAATTTCGCTGTTCTTCAAATTGTAGCTTGATTTAACGTAATACTTGCATTGTTTTTTTGTTTTGTTTTGTTTTGTTTTGTTTTCCAAGCTACTAGACTTTCTCTGTCTCTGAGAGCCTCAAATCTAGAATTCTTTCTGACAAGGTTCTTTCTCAGGCATGTTATTTTGACCAAAGTATCTCTATTGATCATGCTGATAGATAATCATTTTTTTAATGCTAACAATCAATATGCTCACATTTATAATCCACCTCATCGACAGTATCATCATGATTTCATTCCATTATGTTACAGATGTCTTCACTATTAATATTCAGCTCATGTAGGTTTCATCCAGACCAAAGACAAATACAACTTTTAACATTTGTCTGCAGAGGAAATAGTGTCATCTTTGTGGACTAAAGGGGGAATGTGACTAGCTGTTTTCACCAAAAATTAAAATTTCACATTTAAATTTTTTAACTAAAAATATGAATGAAAGAAGCATATGTAGAGGAAGTAATCTGGCTTATGAAGTATAATTTCCCGACCCCGGACCTAGCACGATGACCTCATCATACTCATCAGGAGCCATCATTTCGCCCTGTACCCACACCATCTGCTCAGGGCATAGTTGGTATGTTCTTTAGACTGTAACAAACTTCTCTGTTTAAGGCAGAAATATAGTAAAAGTCATTAACATACTGACACATGCACCTTTGCATATCTCTGACCTGGCAATTTACAATATCTTTGCAAGACTTTCCCATCTCAATGCAATGATTATAATGCAACAAAGCTACAAAACAACACACTTCAATGTGATTCTTGATTCAGGAAATGCTATCATGTCTACATCCCCAAACAGTTTCCATGACAAGTGATTTTATTTCACTTTTATTGCACAATGTTATTCTCACATTCCAACATTCAACTGGATAGATATAGTTGACACCTAGATTACAACCTTTCTTTGATGATTATACAGCTCCTTGATAGCTTACTTGCCATACTGGATGGGCAGGCAATATAGATGAGTAAATAGGATCATAATCTATCTAAATATTAAAGTTTCCTTTTTCTTTTTACTCACTTCAATTGTTATCCAAAATTGACATACAAAGCTCTAAGTCATCCGGTCCTGAGAGCACTCATGTTGCAGTCACTACCTATGATCTTCATCTGCATTCTTTCCAAACTGGACTTCTTTATTTCACAAGAAAAACACAGATGGCTTTTACTTGGGAACATTTATTTCCATTTTTTTAATCAGTTTGCCCAGATCCCCTACATCTGCCTTTTTGTTCATTTCTTTCTTAAGTGAAACATCACCTGCACAAAAATATTCTTTGACTCTCTATAGTGTGATCAATTTCTTCCTACCTACCAGTTAGATTCAACAGCATTATAATTTCTCATCTTCACAAGGTATACCAAACAGTTAAAAAAGGATGGACATACATCCTTTTTCTATGTCCTTCCTTATTTGACTGTTTTATCCTTTATTTGAGTCTCTCCAAGCTACCCTCATTGCTACTCTAGTTCCTGGCTCATGCTTTTTATGAAAATTAGTCGACTACTGCTTGGAAGCTATTTTTTTAAATTTTTTCAATTAAACCATTTTACCTGTATGTATCTCACTCTTTCATTTCTTTGAGCTTTGTATTCAGTGGAATGTGCACCATTTTTTTTATCTTTCGCATGTTCCCTTTCATAATATTGTGATATGTTAATTCTCTAAGAAAATTCTATCTGGACAATGACTTTTATAAACCACAATATATGGTAGTCAAAGAAAAGACACTTTTCTACTGTGAACACAATTCTACTAGAAAATACATTTTTTAAGTTTTTCCTAGTTCTAAGATTTGCAGACAGGAAGTTTTTCCAGTTTGCTGCATCCTTTACTATAGGGAATAATGGCTGTACTTCATGTACTTATGGCTATTAGCTCATTACCACTGTCTACATTGGAGTTTCAGAAACCTAGCCTAACATGGGTTTGACTGATGTGATAGTGGCTTGAAAGCATTTCTCTCAACATCATCCAATGGAATAAGTGACCCTTCTAATTAACATCTTCAATTAAAAACCTAAATCTGGTAAAGAATATGTTGTACATTATACTAAATTTATGTTGGCTCACTATTCTAGAAAGCTTTCAAATTAATTGAAAATGAGATATTTGGAAATTGGAACAAGAGATAAAAGCCCTTCTTCATCAATTTAAATTGGAATTTAATGTTATTTTAATATTCTATTTTTAGATGATTATTAGAGTAATAAAACAAAAATATTAAGCTCTAAGTGGTAGCCATTGAAAGATCAACATGAGTTACCAGATGAAAGACCTAACAGCCTTGTCATTTCCTTACCCTTTCCCAAACAAAAGTCAAAATTCCCCACCTTAAAGACAAACAAAAACCAATTCTCCCATTTTTATTGCCTCTCCTGCCTGTGACAACTCCACACGACCTGTGCTTTCTTTTAATTCCTTAATTTCTCTGCTCTCTGTAAAGAAAGGAAGGAAGGAAGGAAGGAAGAAAGGAAGGAAGGAAGGAAGGAAGGAAGGAAGGAAGGAAGGAAGGAAGGAAGGAAGGAAAAGATATCAGAAACAGTCTTGCTCAAGATACACGTTGTACCCTTTTCAAAAGAACATTATTCTCAGAATCTCTGTGTGGCTCAGGACTTCAAGACATTCAACCTCCTTAGTAGCCATCTCTTCCATGTGGCCCTCCCTGGGTATACAATGAAAACGTGTCCTGTTCTTACTGCAGGGTTATTTTCACTATGCATATGTGTGTCTTTGTCCTCTTGTGTCATTGTGGTTATTTGATGACAGAGCTATTATTGTTCAGTTTCATTCACAGAGAATATTATTGGCTTAGGGCAAACATTTTATAAATATTCATTAAAAAACATCAATGCATAGTGTAAACATTTAGGGATTTTTTTTTTAATTAAAAAGGAAAATCTCAGAAGCTTGCACTGTAGTGTAGATTGAGAGATTTGTTGTTTGTGGGAACTGTGTCAACCACAAATCATTACACAAATAAGACTGAAGAACCAGGAAGTTGACAGAAAGTAAGTTGTACCTGCACTGAACAACAAGAAGGGTATGAAGTGACAAAAGACAGCTCTGTATGCAGAGAAAAGTTGCTTAGTTTTATTGAGTTGAAGTAGCCAGTATCTTTGGCTACATTACCCACAATGAATTCTCCCTGATGAGAATCCAATTAAGTGGTCAGTGTTAGTTCAAGCATCAATGTTCTTAACTACTTTTGGTAGAATCAATGTTTATTTGCTGGATGTTGTGGATGAAATTTCCAATAACACCGAACTGTTGTTTTCATGATGTTTTAACTCTATCATCTTTCTCAGGATTTTAGTCACTTGTTCTTCATTCTACCCATGCTCTGGCAGCCATACTTAGTGGATTTTATATACTTTTTTAAAAAAAAAAAACACTAAAGGAAATAATTATATGATTTCAAGAAAAAATTATTAAGTAGAATGAGCTTCATTAATTCAAGGCCAACCTTTTATAGGTTCCAGACCAGGAAGCTATAGTGGAAACTTGGTTCAAAACAAACAAGCAGAAAACAACAACAACAACAATAAAATAGAAGTCGTCCACGTGGAAAATATTTAAAAATCTATTTACAATGAAAGTCAAAACCAAGGTACTGCCAATTACTAAGTTGCACGGATAATTAACCGTAGGAATCCAAGGCAATTTATGGTTTGATAGAATTGAGATATCATCTTTACAATTGACAAACATGTCTTAACAATAGGCTCATCTCACCACTTCCTATATTTTAAGATAAATATTACAGAGAAGACAGGACAGGACAGTGAAGCACAGTTACAGATAGATAGGGGTGTGCTTGTCCCTTATGTCACCATTGTATCCATGAGTACAGGCTTTGAAATGGAAGTGTGCCAGATGACATTTTTAAGCCCCTTGAAACATCAGTTGGCTCTGAATTCACATGAAATTCATGAGCTAGTTAGGAAACTCAGTAATCAACTAAAAGTTGATTCTGAGACTTGTTTTTCTGCTGAGGCAGGTATGGCATTACAGGACAGTTGGAAAAGCAGAGAGGAACACTAAGAAGTACCAATTGCAATTGTCAACTTGTTATTAAATAAAGCAAAAAAGTATATGAAGTTGTGGTGACCGGAGTTTGTGGTGGGTCTGGGTGGAGTTAAGGAGAGGAGTTGGGCTTGAATATAGGCAAAATATATTTAATGATATTATCAAAAGTTTAATGAATTGCATTAAGGAAAGAACATTTTTTTTTTAGCCAGAGGCAATAGTACCATGGTCAAAACAAAATGCCACTAAAACTATCATGATATATACATCAGGATTTATGTTAACGTCTTTACATATAATCCCTTCAGTCTGTATGTCATTTTTTTTCTTTTTTTATTTGGCTGGAAAGAAAGAGATACAAGGCTAAAATTATTCCACTTTTGCTGGTCATACACTTAACTATTCTCCATTTTAAATCCAGCGTCAAGAAGAATACAACCAAAATATCAAAAATAAACTTTATAAATCAAGTGCCCATATACTCTCCCAATTTCTATAAACAGTATACTAAGGGTAAAAGTCACTCAGGAAGAACTCTGAATAATTCTCCTAAATACATTAAGAGTTAAATAGAATAAGAAACCATATTTGGATGATTTTTACTTTAAAGAACAGGTTAAACCTATAAATGGTAAGAAAATAAGTAAAGAAAAAGTAAGCTAAAAAAATAAATATGAGATTCTCCCAAACATTGAGAACTATAATGCAATGTTGGGAAAAGACTTTGCAAAATACACTCTTATCACCAGGAAAGCAAATGCCTTGCTGGTAGTTTGGGGTCCATGTTATTGTCTCTAGTGATGAAACGTAGGAGTGAAAAATTATATATGTTTTTTCATATAAAAGAGTTCAACTGCAGATGTGGAAAGAAATTCCTTTCTATAAGAAAAATGAATATTTTTTTCACTCCAAATCGAGTCTTTATTACGAGGCAAAATAACTTAACCCACCTAGACTGTCCACAGTGCAGCATAAAAAAAGAGTTACACTACTTCTACAAACAGATCTTTGGGTGTCTGAACAGAATACGAAATACATAATGAATTTGCACAGTTCCATTTTTAAAGAATCTAAATTTTGAAGATATGTTCTTTAAAATCTTCATTGTCTTTAAATAAACCCACTTGTATTTTTAAATTGCTACTTCTTTTGTTTGCCTTATACATCTTATAAGCTATGAAAATGGAATTGTGTATGTAATCTGTAAGAATGGCTAAGTTTTAAATGTGAGATATGTGCATTTTTTAGTATAATGAATTTGAATCTCAAAGTAAAACAAACTATTTAGCATAATTCTGTCAAAGATTAAATCAAATGTGATTACGTTATCCTGCCCATGCCTATGTTCTTATCTACACAGCACAAAGCTCTTTATACTTGATAAGACATGTCAAAAGGATGAAGGCATTATTATGGAGCAGAGTTCAATTTTACCACTACTATGTAGATGGCTCTGTAAGCTCATGTCGCTTGAACCATACAAATAATCATCATTCGATATTTTTCTGCAAAATGCCTGAGTTCACCTCTCTGAAAATGATACTCAATTTTAAGAAGAAAATACTTTGCCAAGCAACCTCAAAACACATAAATCTTAGATGGCTTTGAAGTCTTCGAAATGATTATTCTTTCTTTTTAGATATCGGATATTGTCTTTTTTCATTGTTACATAAAATTTTCCCCAATATTTACCTTTGAAACAAATGTAAACTTTAACTCCTTTTTCAACTTTCTAAAGCTTCTCACATCTGGCACTAGTGCTGGTATTAGAGATGTAAGCACAGTCATCATGGAAAACAAAGTGTTTAGAATTCTCTCTATATTTATAACTTGTTAAATTTACTGCTATATTTAAATGCTGTATCACTTACTACCAACATTAAACTAGTACTTGTTTCACAATGGGAAAATTCATTTTTTGAAACAGGCTTGTGTTGTTTCCATTCTTGTTGGTATTCTTACTATATTCTAGAAAAATAACATGCCTTAATTGGATGTCAGAAAGAAAAATCACCACATAATAATATTATGATAGAAATATGTAAAAATCTGTATTAATAGCTGATTATCTTTGTTTTTAAAGATAAAATCATGGATATGTACTTTCAGAAATTTATGTTATCCCAAAATGCTTCCCTTCACTCTCCTTGCAAAGTTCATCAGAGTGATTGAATTGTTCCAATGTTTTTATTCCCATAACATATCATAAGTAATCCTTGACCATATGAGTGGGGAAAGAAATTATATAACTGAGTCTGCAGGCAAATTTTTCACCTCTGAGAAAACGTGTTCCTAGTTCCCTGTTGCTCTCAATAGGCTGAGCTCTGCTAGACTTTCTCTCTGCTCTTCTCCCAGGTCCTTCCTGGTTTTGCTTGTTGTATGGTTGTTACCTTCTACACTTAGTGTATACCAGTTCTATGCTATGTAGGTTATCCAAAAGCTAATGTTTAATAGTGCTTGGAAATTACACAACTATCTTTAACACATCCCTCAAAGATAAAATAAATCTGAATATATATTTATCTCATTTGTTGATTTATCGTATAGTAGTCTGCATTTCCTTTTTAAACCCATGTTTTCTACTTTATCTTAATGTAAAGTGATTATTTTCACTTTCCTATAATAAATAGTTTGTAATGTGCAATCTCTATAAGCAGCTTATGTATGACCATAATTCAAATTAGGGAGTGCTATTCTATTTAAATGTCAATGGATGCCATTATTGGGATTTTTTTTTTTTTACAAGAAAACGATGTTGACACGGGACATCAAACTGTTTCCAATCCATTGTCTATCTTTTTCTTCCATTTTACTTCAGCCCTGATGTGGTTAGGAGATTCCTTGCCAACATTCTTATTTAGAATTCAGTCTATGCTTCCCTAGACAAGATTGTGGTGGCAGTGCTCTTACAAATTTAATGTAGAAAAAAATTACATGGAAATTTACTGTAAGTTTAGAGCAATAATAATTTTATTTTAAAAGATACTAAGTAATTTAGGATTCAATTTTAAATTTTTATATTGTATTTCTGTTTAGTTACACATCTAAAACTATGAAAGTGATACTTAATGTTTAATGGAATTTATTGATCTAAATGTTGGCTCCTTTTGCTTAAGAAATCTGTGTCACTCAATGTAGCTGCCAGAGAGGAAGCTAAACAACCTCAACTATAATATTAAAGCATTCCACTTGTTTTATACTGTCATTTTGCTCTTTAAATCATTGTCTATTTTAATTTATTCTTTTATAAAGAAAGATGACCATTTAACGTGCATTTGTATTGGATGCTTCACTAAAGCTAAGCTTTGAACCGTTTTCAGAGCACACATTTCATCAGTAAGGGTGAGCATCAAAGGAAAGATCTTGTTGGTCAATACAGAGGAAAGAATACAATGTTTGCATAAAGGACAGACAAGGTACTTAGTTTTCCTCAAGTATCTTAAATATCTTACAAGCTAATACCTACCTAGGAAAAGTGATAATCCCAGCCATGGCCAGAAACTCTGAAAACCCCATGCAGCACTACTCTGCTCACTGGCTCACTGCTCCAGAAAGTAATTACTTGAACACTCTCTACTGAACAAAAGTATTGATGGAAGAAGATACCACTCTCTTAGACAAAAGAAACGTGACATCAATACTGACTACATATTCTTATTAAACCATTAGCTAAAACAAACACATACGTGTGTGTGTCCTGTATTAATATGATTTGTCTGTATTACCTATAACCATAAAAAGAAAAAAAAGTGGTAACTTAACTAGATATTAATGTAAATTCATCTCATGGCAGAATATTTTAAAACAAAACACCTCACATAATTTTAAATTGATCTGTGTGTATAAACATGCATACTTAGTCACAAAATAGAACAGGTATTTTTAAATGGATGTTTTCATATTTCATTTCAAAAAATCATTAAATAGTATCGCAAAGAGCCAATAATGTTCTTTTGAAGACTTTTAAAAATAAAATAATAAGCTTACTTAAAAGCACAAAATTGCTAAACATTTTACAAAATAAGGAACTTAGGAAGCTCAGCTCCATCATAATTATATAACAGGACCATACACAATTTTATCAGAAATATATATCTTCTTTATACTCTTTTTATTTACGTATTTCTTCTGAAGTTCTGACAAAAACAGGAATAGTGATAAATCCTCTAGGGGGAATAATTTCACTAGAGCCAGGTGGTTTTGTTTCTTAATTTGACAAAGGGTCACCCTGACCAACCTTACCTGTCATGAAAACTCACTATGTATTACAGGCTGACCTCAAACTTAGAGCAAATGTTCTCATTTTGTCTTGCAAGTACAAGGATTACAGATGTGACTCACCCAACTGGCTTTTTAGGAGTTCTTTCAATTATGTGAAATATTGAATTGCAATTTGCGTTTGAGCAGCAAACTATTTAAAACCAACACATTACTTATCACAACATGCAATCAGAAACACTACCTCTGTTACAGAACATTAAAACCATATTACAAAATCTATGGCCATTTTCTGCTCTCCAACACAAATTCACAGGTAGCACATTACACCTCTGCTGCATCATTAATTTTCCCCAAACCACACTAGGCAGACAATAAAAGACAGTCCAGTATTGCAGTTATTTCTGAAGAACCTCATGTCTTTTAAAATGTTTTGGAGACTTAAAATCATATAACATATAATTCCCTAAAATAAAATTCAAAAGATCTCTTAAAAACGTATGAAAACTTAAAGTATATTTTGTTGTAAATGCCCCCAAACAACACCCACATAGCCATTATCTACTGCTTCAAAAATACACAAAAAAGCCACTACCTGCTGCATCAAAACACACACCTAGCCATTGTCTACTGTTACCAAAACAAAACGCCTTTCAGATTCAAATTTGTACTAAAACTCACATCCAATTGCCATACAATTTAACCAACTGAAAAAGCACTGCCAGTCACTTTGACAAATCTCAGGACATGATTGCAACTATCTAAAACATCAAGTCAAAAGCCTATTCATTTTCATCATGCAACTATCTAAAACATCAAGTCAAAAGCCTATTCATTTTCATCATGCAGTCATAATCACACCCAGCTTTCAGAGACTTAAAACACATTTGCTCCTACCTTGACCTTGCCCATTCCCCTGCTGACTCCCAAGGATCACCAACATCAGTAGTCCTGAAGTCCACGTCCTCATCCTTCCAGTGACACTTTCTTGTCTTCTGGCCATTGCATTTTAAGTTCTGTATCACAAGTGAGTATGTGAAAAGACAATAAATTATATTCTTGAGGAAATATATTAGCAGGCATATCCCATTACAAATATTCATTGCACATTTAAAATTATGCTGCTTACAAGGACATTCATTTGAGAATTATGTCTTCCTTTGTAAGTCTCATGATGGTGGTTAATATGAAACCTATAATCTTAAAGCTCATTTTCTAAACATTACTCTGAATATTTCAGTAGCATCTTGTAAAATATATAATTAAGCTTGAAAAGTGGACAAATAAACATTTGAATTCAATCAGGCAAAAAATCATCCAGTAATAATATTCCTAACTTGTTATTTAGGCAAATTGTTGCACCAAAACCACGCCACCACATACTATTTATAGATAGATAGAAAGATAGATAGATAGATAGATACATACATACATACATACATATGCTATGCTAAGTTTCAGGAAGTACCATAAATTCATCTAAAGATCCTTGTAAACTATTCTCAAGTTTTGATATGTGAGATTTTCATTACATTGTAACTGTAATAAAACAGAAATAATCATCCAAAAACAAAATATACATGTACTTATAGTTTAGAATAAAACTATGAACATCATAGTTTTATTTATATTTATATTTCTAATTCAAATACATAATATATAGAGACCACATATTACATTATACAGGTCAATTGATTTCATGTGAAATAATGTACTTGAATGGTAATTTGGATGCTCTTTGCCATGTTGATCAATGAAAACATTGAAATGACCACCAGAGAGATACTATGTAATCACATATTTGAATAATATATAATGACTAAAATGAATAAATTTTGAGATACATGTACAAACATGGCTAAATACTGATATTGTAAAAATAAAAATTATTTGAAGCCCATAGTGTAACAAGCTAAACATACAACATTATGTTTAATGATAAATATTATTCAACTAAGATTAGGAACCACAAGATTAAAATTAAAGAGTTTTAAGATAGAGACTTCTCTTAAAATGCTTTAGATATGAAGTATCCCTAGAATATGGAAGAAGTCTTAGTCATTACATGGTGGAAAGATTTAGAGGTGAACAGGTTACAGGAATCCAAATTTTTTCAATGGCTCTATTTATTGAGGAATATGGGAATGGGCTGTTAGAAGGCAGAACCTCACTAGAAAAGATAAAATCCTGAAAACATGCCGTTGGTGTATTTATTTGGTTCCTACAAATTTCTTTATTCCTGTCTCCCTGCATCCCTCTTAACTGATATGAAGTGAGCAGCATTCGTTAGTAATAAACTGGAAAGTCAGAAACGAAGCCCAAACGATAATCTAGCCTGCACAATAATTTGCTCAACAGTTTTGTCACAGAAACAAGTGAATAATGCAAATCCTAAGTTGCCGTTTTATTAATTGATAAAATTTGGATCCAAGGAAAATGATATGAGCTTTTCAGAAATATTTGTTCAAGCTTCTATATAATCACCATTTCCCTGAAGCTTACTTTTTCTCCTTTCCCGTGGTAAAGAAAAATATGTGTTTGTTTCATCACCTTCTCATGTTAGACTCACAATACCAGAGCTAAAGGGAGATGCCTAAGCCATGTCACACAATGCCCTCACCTTACAAACACACTGAGAACCTGGTAATGACAATTTGTTTATTTATTTATTTTTATTAATTATTTATTACAATTTATTCACTTCATATCCCAGATGTGGTCCCCTTCCTCTTTTCTTCCCCATCCTTTCCTCCCTCCCTCTTCTCCCCCTAATCCCCTCCCCTAGTCCACTGATAGGGGAGGTCTTCCTCCCCTTTTATCTGACCCTAGCCTAATCAGGTCTCATCAGGACTGAATTCATTGTCTTCCTCTGTTGCCTAAAAGGCTGTACCCTCCAGGGGGAGGTGATCAGAGCCTGCCACTGAGTTCATTGCAGAGATAGCCCCTGCTCCCCTAACTAGGGACCCCACTTGGAGACTGAGTGTCTGGGCTACATCTTAGCTGGGGTTTTAGGTCCTCTCCATTCATTATGTTTGGTTGGGGTTATTATTCTCAGCAGGGCCCTCTCAATAGGTACAGCCATTGATAAAATTTGGCTCCGTTCGTCTCTGTATGGAGCTCCTGTCCCCTCCAGGTCTTTCTATCTTCCCCTTCTTTCATAAAATTCCATGCACTCTGCCCAAAGTTTGACTGTGAGTCTCAGCCTCTGCTTTAATATCTCAATCATTAGAGGGCTGAGCATCTTCCCTAGGGTCCTAGTTGTTGTTTAGCTTCCTTAGAAGTGTAGATCTTAGTATGTTCATTCTATATGCCTAATAACCACTTATGTGCGTATATACCATGTGTGTTTTTCTGTTTCTGGGTTACCTCACTCAAGATGATCTTTTCCACTTTCCACCATTTGCCTGTAAATTTCATGACTTCCTTGTTTTTAATAACTGAATAGTATTCCATTGTGTAAATGTACCACAATTTCTGTATGCATTCCTCCATTGAGGGACATCTGGGTTGTTTCCAGACTCTGGCAATTAGGAATAGAGCTGCTATGAACATGGTTGCAAATGTGCTTGTTGTATAGTTGAGCATATGGTAATGACATTTTTAAGTCTTATCATATCCAAACATGGAAGATAATGTCCGACTTAATAGTAATAAAAACATAAACTTTAATATATTTTAGTACATATTGCTCTGCTAAATGTCTTACATTTTGTGACTTCCCAGGGAAGTCACTATTTTCCAATTGAGAAGGCTGAGACTTAGAAAAATGTGCAATTCCCCACTCCTGTGATGAGTACTTGGGACATCAGAGTCTGTGCTCTGCACAACTGCTCACTGTACTGGGATTGTTAGAGATGGTCCTAATGTACTCCAAAAGCTCCTCTAAAATGATGCTGAGACAAGAAAAAGGCTGTGCAGGGTACAGATCCACAGTTATCTGATGCCAAATGGATAACTTGAAATTACAAATAATTAAAGCCTAAGTAATTAGACTTTCACATTAATTCTTAAAATTGCCAGTTATTTCCAAAGTGAATTGTTTTCAGGGAAATTCTTGAATACCTTCCCAAACCATTTACTAGCATTGGTGGCTCTGCATTGATGAGAAGGAGAATAATATCATCAGAAGCTAATATGGTTCTTGGTGATATGTTTTAGTGGCTGGAAGCTAGGTAGAATATTCTTGGTAAAGATTAGCTCTACCGTCTTCCAGTTGCTTTTCTGGGAAGATGTGAACAAATATCCTTTTACCCCAGGTGAGCCACAGATGACAGATTAGCAAACACATCTGCTTATGTTCACTTTGATGAGTCAATGAGCTTATTGGGGTATTTTCAAAAGTGTGAGTGGCAAGAGGGAAGCTGCAGGGCTGGAAAGCCCACCCTAGCTGGGTGGTGACACATGAAAGACATTCATGGGCTCCCTCTGGGACTTGCAGGTAGGTAGACTCTAAAATCCCCTCCAGGATAATTGTGGAGGAGCCTTGTGAATCTTGTGAGTTGCTGAGCTGCTTGACCTGTGTCCCTGTCCTCAGCAACCTGTAGGAGCTCACTTATCCCTCAGGGAAAAAGCTTTTAATTCCCTACACAAAGCTACATTACAGTGATATGCAAATACATGCATGTCTGCTTATGTATGCATTTTGAATATTTGTTCCCATTTCATCACTGTGTAACTATTTGAGCATACATCACAATTTCAGACTTCATACTCAATGTTTTAATTACCTATAATAAATTAGTTTCATAAATTTACTTTATGTAATAGTTCCACAATGAATTTTTTAGGCAAATTTACTGTATATAGTATTTCCTTAACTTCTCAAAACTTACACATAGTAGTTCTTTTAAAAGGCATAATTTTATATAGCAGCGATTGAAAGGCCTTACAAGAATCTACAGGAAAGACTGGCATGTAAAATACCAGCCACACTATATATGTTAGTATAAATGTTAGAGAACAGATGGCTTTCAACATATTTCCATAAGGAAGAGAATATGAAGCCTTCCTCCCTGAACTGATGTTTGGAGAAATAAATATTTTCTAAATGCCAAGTAATATAATGCATTGTCTTTTTGCTGTCCTGGGTATTCTCTAAGTTTGAAACCCATTAGCTTCCTTTGTAACATTGACATTAACAACCTTCCTCATGATATTGAAAGCCAGTGCATTTATTGCTTATTTTTATAAAACAAAAACAAAAATCTAGAAATAAGCCTTCTAAATGAATCTGAAAATAAAGTAACATTTACCACTTATGACAAAGATGTGGAATCAATTACTTTAATCTTTTATAAACAGTCCTTTTTACAAATTTGAAAATAAAAATTAGGGGTAGTAAACCCATTTATTTTCACTCATGCCTATTACTCTTTAAAAATTGGACTAACTCTTAACCCATGCACACTTGTGCTCATTTTACTTTCCTGTTCAAGAAGCTGATTGGTTGTAAGGAGAACATAGGCAGAGCTCATCAGCTGTTTCACTTGCAGTGAATATAGTCATTTATATAGTTTAAGTGTGTTCATTTTGGTCTTTTCAGTGTAAAGAAAGTAAACTTTAATGAAAAACTACAAATTACATCTTGCCAAATACAATAAAAATTAGTTTGGTTTTGCTATGATAATTAAGCAAAAAACTCTATAGGATGAAGTCATAGGTCATCCTCAAACTTAAGGGCAATGCTAAAGTGAAATTTCAGTATCTAAGCTATTACTTAATGTAAGATCACATGAAGTCTTCTGCTGAGAATGTACCGTTGACAAGAAAAAGAAAAATATTCACTAACAAAACAACAACAACAACAAAACAATGTTAATAACAGGAACTCCCAAACTTAATAGGTTCTGCTACATTGTTTCTGCTTTATGTTGTGCCCCTGTAATAATGCTGAGAAGAGTAATTAAGGCATTTAAGCAATGACCACTCCCTGCTCTCATTTCATTCTTTTGGGCTTTGGTTTTAAAAAATTGTTCAGTAAGAATGGACCATCATGGTGCAGCTGAGCAGAAAGACCATCAGTCTGGAAGCTCACCATATCACATATCTCGCTGGATACACACTCTGATGAACAGGCCTGATGCCACTAGAAGCTTGCAGGCCCATGTGAAGATTAACCAGTTGGTGGTGGACAGATTTTGGAGGTACCTGCAGATGGAACCCAGATCTTACTGGATCTTGAGGTATTTCTAAAAGCAGGGAGCTTCGGCTTGTTTTCATTGTTCTCCCTCTGCTTGATTGAAGACTGTCCTACTCCCTGGCTGCTCTAAAGGATTCTTCCCCAGGTGGCATGATTGTCTGCTCCATCAGACAGAGCAATAGGCTGAAGATGGTTTGAGCAATCTCTAATTGCTGAATAATGACCTTATTCAGTCTCACTGAAAAACTTTTTAAAACCAAAGTTCAAAGATTTCAATGAGATCTGGAAGTGGCCATTGCTTACAATGTAGCAGACCCTATTCCTGATCTCATTCTATTTACTCCAATTAACAGACCTTATAATCAGCCTGGATATAATATAATTTCTAAAAAGAAAAAGTGATGCCTTCAGACTTGTTACTTTATTGTCATGTAGACAGGATGGCTCCAGATAGCCTCCAGCACCAGCTTTCACAGCAGCTCTTTAGAAACTTTTCTCTGTATAGATCCTTGCAAAGCTTGATCTTGGCATCAGGCCTGATCACCAAAGTGTGTCTCCAGCAGGAGGAGGGTTATGTTGTGCGGTGAGCTTCCAGGTTGATGGTCTTTCTGCTCAGCTGACCCATTATGCAGCCTTTCTGGTGAATAAAGCCTAAAGAATCTAATGAGAGCAGGAAGTGGCCATTGCTTATAGCCCTTCCATTCCTCATCTCAGCGTATTATAGGGACACAACGTAGCCCAGAAACAATATTGCAGAACCTATTACAGTTCTTGAGTTCCTGTTATTAACATCGATTTTTTTTGGCAATGGTACATTATCATTAGAAGACCTCACACAGTCTTACACTGAGCAATAACTTAGCTTAAATGCTGAAACTTTAACTTTGCTCTTAAGCATGTGCTTTAATTTGCAAAAGGAGTCATTTGAAATTAGTGTGTTCTTACCAACACAATTTAAGTCAATCAAAACTATAGCTGATTTTTTTATAGTGATGGCCAAATTCAATGCAATATGACATTGTATCAAAACTATATGTGCTGTTAAAGTATTTGGAGTGATTTTTGTTTTATAAACTAATATATATATGTATATATGCAGTATATAGTATATTTATTTATTATATAAATATACATATTTTTAGGTTGAAATACTCGTGGAGCTCAACAGTCTCTTAAAGAATCCTAGAAATGACAGCACTCTTGAAGTATGACACTGTTTAAATTGTTTTCACAAATTCATACAACTAGGTTTTTTGGAAAGTGGTAGTACATGTTTTTAATCCTAGAACTCTGAAGTCATATATCTGAGTTCAAAGCTAGTCTGGTTCACAGAACAAGAAGTTCCTAGACAGCCAGGGCTACACAGAGATACCCTGTCTTGGAAAACAATAACAACAACAATGATAATAAATGAAATAAATCTTGTTGAATAAAAGTTTAATTCTATGTTTTCAGCATGTGTGTGTGTGTGTGTGTGTGTGTGTGTGCTGTGTTGTATGCATGTCATGTGACACATGTGGAAGTCTGAGGCAAACTTATGAAAGTTGGCTTGCTCCTTCATTTGTGTGAATTCTGGAATAGAACTGATTAGACTTGACAGCAAGTCCCCTTTATCTAATGAGCTATCTCACTGAACCAGTGTTTATATTTTTGACAAATGAAAACAAAGACCACCACAAGCTTCAAAGTACCAAGCTGCTCAACAGCATTAATTCAGTGGAATATGGCAAATCACATGTCACCAATAACAACCAAGCATCAAGAGTCTGTCATGGTAGCTCATGTCTGTTATCCTGGTACTTGGAGAAGGAAGCAAAAATACCAGCCTTGGCTACGGAGTAAGTCTCAGGACATCCTGCTCTATGAGTCCTAATCTCAAAGACTTTAAACGAATTAGACAAATGAATGAATAAGTTAATTAATAAATATAAGACAGCATTACATGTTATTATTCATTTCTGTTTCTCAAGTATTGTATGTTGGTTCCCTGCTCAGCTGTTCAATGCATGTAAAACAAACAAACAAAAAAAAAAGTAGTCTTGCACATCACTGAGGACATGCTAAGTCAGAACCTAAAGGAGAAAACTTTGAAATACGTACTAGAGTGAGTCCATTAGGAAGTTATTCTCCATTCGGAAGCTGGAAATTGTTTACAAAAAACAAATGCAGGTACTTACAAGTTAGGCACAGATGGACGCCACAGATGTCTCATCTTAATGAAAGATTTTTGGTGTACCACGTGCGCACTGTCTAGGAACTTGCGAAGCCTTGCCTCTTCGTACCTCTCAAAGAGTATGACTGAGACCAAAATCTAAAAATTTAACAGTGACCACACTAAATTTGTGCAGACGGTGGATGCCACAAGGCTTTGCAGAGAAACAAAATGACATTTCCTGTGAAATGCCATGGAAACTCTGAGGTAGCATAGAACAATGTCCATCCATTTGGATGTCCAAGATCAGCTAGTTCAGCTCTCCTCAGGTCAACATCCGTGGTATATGGTTCTTATTAAGCCTTATTGAGGAGAACTCAGTAAGGACTGATAAAAAGGTTGTGAGTGTTTCCTTTCTCTTTGGGTTTCCATAGTAGCACATTATATGGAAGATAAAAGGTCGCAATAGAAAAAGTAGTAAAAAAAAAAAAAATACCAAAAGAAAAGAATTAGCAAGCAATAAGAAATCCTGGCTTGATGGCAGATATTTGAGATCAAGTGAGGAGATCAAGTATGTGTGTGGATGCCTAATGTTGAAACGTATATTCAATTTTATATATTGAACACATAAAAGAAAGAAGTGATGTAAACTCTTGTTGTTTATTTACTCTAATGGCTGGTGCCACTTCTAATTGAAGTCACGCTCTCTCTGTGGTATTCACTTTCCAGTTTGAAGCAAACCTATGATTATCAGAGTCCAGGCTGGGCCACACAACTGTAAACCATTACCTTCTCAGAGACAGTGCCTGCACAGAAGAATACTTACAAAGTAATGAACTCATAGAAACACCATAATTTAAAAGTTGAGTGAAGGGATAGGAAAAACCACTAACTCATTTTCATAATAGTAGGGAATAAAGCTCAGACTATTTTCCAATAAGTGTTAAAAGTAAACTGTCACACCTGAGGTATTAAAAAAAACATATGAATTGAAGGCAAACAAACAAACAAACAAACAAAAAAACCTGATAAATTTTCAGAATGGAACAGACATTAGAGCCTTCAGAGAATCTTCATGAAGATGAGAATTATACAAATGAAAATATCAGTGCAAATTACCCAGAAGAGAGATGATGAGCTGAATGTGAGGCTTTTCTATCGAGATCTTGGCATTATTGCTAGTACAGAAGTATCATAGAATGGACCTTGACAGGAGCCAGCAAAGGGGAGGAAAGAAAACAAGGGACAGAAGTAAAGATGTCAAATGAAGGGAGAAACATGGTTTTCATGGTCCCTGCAAGAGGACATTTATATCAAGAATGATAACTAGACTTGGGAGAAGGGCACTTTGATCAAAAATCTAAGTTTTTAAATAAACGAGGAGAGGGACAAGCAGTCTATTGGTGGCCACAATTAAAATGCGCATGGCTAATTCTGAGAGCACATGAGTGTCAAAATAATGTGATGAGATGAGGAAGTATGATTATGTGAAATTACTGTGTGACAGCTGTTGAATTTAGCTGATCATCGGTTTAAAATGTTTTAAATGTGAAGGCCATGTATGGTGACTCAACTTCCTGAACCTAAGAGGTGTTTTTATACGTCTGATAAGAAAATTCAAAATATGATCACTCATTTACTGTTATTTTATTTCCTTTCAACTTACTTCCAAATTTAATCAAATGCATCAGCTCTCAGGACCTCAGAGATGTTCTGTTTCTCATAAATACTTGAATGAGTTAATACTAGAATATACATTCATAATGAAAATTAGGGTTAATCATAGGATTTACATATACAAAATTCCTTACAGGCATATTTAATGGAGGCATCTTTTATTTGAGCTAGTTTCTTGCCGTGTAGATCTGGTTGACCAGGAACTCACAGATATCTTCTTGATTTTTACTTACCAACTTTTGGAATTAAGAGCATATATTTCTACATCTGATTAGGAAAAACCTCAAGAGACTTTTAGAGGGAGATTTTAGAGACATAATTTTGAAATATGAATCTGGAGAAATTAACCAGGAAATGAGAAAAGCATCATAAAGTTTGCAGTAGTTAATATTGGTTTGCTGTTAACTTCAGCTAGTTCCTTTTCAGATTCCAGTGAAATTCTGAGGAATTAATTCATTTATTGCTAAATTTGGTATTTTTCTTGATAAAATCCTATTGCACACAGACTTAATGATCACTGTTTTAGATATATTTGTTTAGTTTTCTTATAAAAAATTTACAGAGGAACGGAAAACTCAAGATCAAATATGTACCATATTTAAATATTTTTATCAATATGGTTTAAATTTCATCAGTATATTATATATAACAGGTTCTTCTCTTATACATTACAACCTCTCTTTGTTCCCTTTCCTCCCTCCAAACACTCCCATAGGCCACTCTCCTAATTTCATAGCCTCTTTTTCCACTAATTGTTATTGCATACATATATGTATATAAATATATTTTTCTAAATATAACCAGTTTGGTCTATCTCAAATGGAATTTTTATTAGTTTTACAAAAGCATAACTAATTTAGTTTTGACAAAGTTAGAAATAGTAAGTTGAAGTTTTCAAACTGTATTTTTTAATTGTGTGATTGGAAATTGTCAGTTAGCAGCAGTATTTTAACTATAGCCCTCTCCAGCTAATCTACCACCATAGAGGCACATTCCATCCTATCCTGTCTCACTCTATGCATTGCTTAACACACCACACTGAGCTGTGTGAATAATAAAGATAATAGGTATATAAAGTAGAAAATGTCTCTTCTAGACAAGATTTTTAATTAAGTCAGTGGCAAAGGGCTGCTTAGCATAATCAGGCTTTAGGTTAAATCCAACTATCTGCCACTAATAATAAATGAGCAAATAACTAAAAATAAATAAATGACATTTTAAAATATAGATATTCTAGAATTCAATAAAAATAACTCAAGATATTCTCAGAACACCGGTTGTCTTTGAAACTATTAATTATATACTGCCAGAAAACAATATTCTCTAAGTGCTCAAACTACGTCTTTACATTCCTAGGATAATTATTTGAGGCCCACACAAATCTTTCTTCCATCCTGCAAGCCTCGTGTAGTCTGAGCAAAAATTTAAGGTTTTTATTACCCTCCCCAAAGACAATTTCTGTTAATGTTCAACCTATTTGCATAATTATCTCTCATAAAATAAAACTGTTTTTTACTCCTGAGTTCTTATTTTCCCAAGAAAAGAAAATATGTTTGGAAAAACTAAATTGACAATAGTTTCCTGAACAGCAAAGTTAATTTTACACCATGTAGAAAAACAAAAGTATGTTACTCTCTTCCAAAAACTTAGCATGAATTGTGGCTTAAAGCAACATTTCATTTTTAATGGAGATGTGAAGTCCAAAATGTGTTTATTAGGCTGAAATTGAGTTACTATCAGATCTAACATTACTTTTGGAGCTACAGGGGAGAATTCCTTTCTTTGCCTTTGGCTACTTCCAGATTGTCCATGTATCTCTTGGTTTGGTCCCCTGCCTTGGTCTATGATGCTTATTCTTCTCCCCAGACTTCATTAGCATCTCCTGTAAATGGTAATCTTTGGACATCTAGCTGTCAAATCCTTTGTGACTGCATTTTTACCAACCAAGATGATTCTACCTTATGAGTACGTAAATGTTGCTGCATCCTAAACCCCCATACTGTTCAACACTGCATGGTCACAGGCTTTAGGACAGCTATGTGAGCATTTTTTAATAGAGTCAGTATTCAATGATGCACTAAATAAAGGTAGGAAATGCAAAAGAGTGCTTGAGGCTGTGGATGGCAGTGAAATGACTCAATCTATAATGATTTCCTAAAAATAGATTATCAGGATTACAGTCCAGATTATTAAATACAGTTTTGGTATATTCTAAGAAAATACATTTGCAAATCCGTTTCTGTTGGGCGGTCTTCTTGTTTGTCAATGCATCACACATTAAGTACACAGTGTTTAAAGAAACCTCGTACTCAAAGTCTGCCTGGACAACGCAAAGAGAAATAAAGTTGCTAATCCTCAAGATTCTTTATTTCTGTGCCTCTCACCTCACTAGCATAACACATGTGCAAAAATCCGTGCTGGAAGCCTGGTTGCTTTTTTCAGTGCCTAACGCGTAGCTTCACTTACTTGTTCTGCTTCAGTCCCTCCTAATTCTTCTCCCCTGCACTGGCTGACATTTCTAACAGCTTCATGCTCCCTATGTTGTATTCCAGCATACTTCTGCTTCATCCTACTGGTTATTTTGCAAATGCAACAGGGTTTTTTGTTTGTTTGTTTGTTTTTGTTTTTGTTTTTTTTTTGTTTGTTTTTTGTTTGTTTTCCTCCTCTGCATGGTTCCAAACCTTATGCACTGGTACATTCACCTGCTCAGGCTCTGTCTGAATTTGGGGATTTAGTATCGTCTAACTTCAAATCTCACATGAATTTCACAAGTAAGCAAGGACCCCCCTTGAGCAAATGACAGCATGTCTGCCCCTAAAAAAAATTCTAAGTAATGTACAAAAGCACATTTGGGAGCACAATTGACTTTTATGTACTGAGGCCAGATGCATTTCATTCCTATGCATGCTGAGGGAAGCAAGTTCATCTCATATATCAGAATAAGCATCTGTTCTACTAAATCGCATGGCCGGATATTCATTATGCTTAGGCAACAAAACACTTAAGGAAATAAAATCTCTCTCCAATAAAAAAGTACATCAAAAGACTTTCTTCTTATAAAAGCATCTTAACCAGTTAATCTCTGAACGGGAAATACAAAGAAAAGAAAATGTTTATTGGAACACAGTTTCTGCTAAGATACCTAAGCCCAGTGTAGTATAAAATTTAAATTACTGCGTACAGTGTTTATCATGGAAAAGTTCTTTTGACTGAAGAATATATATTCAGAGGCTTGAATATACATTTGCCATATGAACATTAACAAAGAAAAATACAGTATAATAGGCAAGCATATAAAATATGCATATCTTATAAAATCCTATTCCTTGGTGTTTTAGAAACAAATGAAAGCTCATAAAATGGTCTATTCCACCACATAGGTGTCTTGTTATTTTAAAAGTGATTTTTACTGAGTATTTAAAAAGTTCAAGACAGGCTCATCAATGACTTAATAATTAAGTTTCAGAGAAAACCACTATAGTCAGAAAAAAAATTCTTGTTTTATAGGTTAATTATTTACTTATAGTACAAATACACATAACATTTGAAAAACAAATGCCTCATATTACTGGTATTCTATGTTACTCTTGCATTTGCTTAAGAATACAAATATTGATAATACTGTAGTATTATCCTTATCAGTATATGAAACAAAGTCATTCTGGGTGAGCACTCTATCACTGACCTGTAACCCCAGCTTTTTTTTTAAACTTTCTTTTTTGTTTATGTTTTAACTTTATTTTTTTTTCAATTAGTTTCCCAAGTAGCGGGATTCCTTATGGGGCATTCTTGCATGCTAAATCACCTTCCTATCACTGTTTTCCACTATTCACCTCCACACTACTCCCCTTTAGAGTCTCTCCATCCCTAGCATACAATGCTTCCTCATTTCCTACCCTCTATACAGATTTACTCTCACAAAGCTATTCAAAATATACATATAAATATTTAGCATATGATATATATAATTTATATATAAATATATATTCTATGATGACACAAATATATAAAAGAAATTTAAATGGGGTCACCATATAATGGGAAAGACAATATTTTAATTAGACACCATATGCTACCAAATAAAATCCAAATTACCAAGAATGAGTTTGTTTGTTTTTTTGTTTGTTTTTTTTTTTTTGTTTTTTTGTTTTTTGTTTGGCTTTTTTTTCTTTTTTTTTTTTCTTTTTGTCACTGGGCAAAGAGGGAGCACAGACATCCCTGCCTCAAACATTACAGGCTATTGAATTCCTTCCACAGCTTGATGGTAAGAGCCTGTTGTTGATATAGAATATACACAAATCTAGTTTGTATTTAACTTGAAGCTTCACCCCTACTAGCTGGCATTCATGGTGCTGAAAGGGGGTAGACAAGCCTTGAGAAGAAGAGAGTAATCATCAATCGCTCCAAGCTACAAATATTGCAAGTTATAATAATGATCTGTCAGGAAAACATTATCTACAGGTGCAACAGTGGCATGAAGGATATGGAAAAAAAAACAGCCATTTTTTCAAAACTCTATGGACTATTCCATGAATTCATATCACATATTGATAATGAGGTCAAGAATCTGAAACTAGATAAGTTATAGTTCTCGGGAGGAAAAGCCACTTTTACTGTCATTCTTCTAAGTGGACAAAGCAATAAAACAACTCTTACATTATCGCACCTTTAGCCCGATACATCAATCATACCCCGGAAGAGAAGTTCTTCCTTTCAGCTGATAGTAATTAGTGGAGACTGACAACAGAGCAGCATGCAAACAGGGAAAGTCTTTGGCATGCTCAGCCCAGAATGGGGTGTCTTTATCATACCTCCCCTTAAAGACAGAGGGATCTAAATGAAGAGGGTGATGAAAGGGATTGTAAGAGCAAAAGGTAATTGAGGATTCCAAGGACTTCCCAGACAAAACAAGGTAAATACACATACGAACTCAGAGAGACTGTGACAGTGTAAGCAATATCTACACAAGCTCAGGCTAGACCTAAATCCCAGCATGAAAGATGGGAAGGAGGCGCCTGTAGCCACGAGCCTATTCACATATGATAGCTTCCAGGAGAGAGAAATTCAACTTTCATTAGAATGACACTGGGTCGACCAACCACAGTCCAGGACACTCCCCAGGTTCAAGAGTAGATGGCCAACAAAAGTCACAAGTCAGACTCCATGTTTTTAGTGATCTCCCCCTTTTTCTTTCTTCTTCTTTATTTTGTCAAGAGAAATCCTTTATAATTTTTTATATAGTGGGCTATTTTTATTCACTTTTTTCATACAATATGTTTTGATAATTTGTGCTTCCCCAATTCCTCTAAGAGCCTTACACATTTATACCCACATAAGGACATGCATTCTCTCTCTCTCTGAAGAAAAAGAAAACAAGCAGAGAAAGAACATGAAGATTAAAAACTTGAGTTTTTGATCTTAGCCATCCTGATGGGTGTCAGGTGAAATCTCAGGGTTGTTTTGATTTGCATTTCCCTGATGACTAAGGACTTTGAGCATTTCTTTAAATGTTTCTCTTCCATTCTATATTCCTCTACAGAGAATTCTCTGTTTAGCTCTGTACCCCACTTTTTAATTGGATTACTTGATTTATTGCTTTTTAACTTCTATAGTTCTTAAAGAGGACCCTGGGTATGATCATCAATCTTCACTCAGAAGGAAAAATATGATGGACATTAGAAGAAGGAGAAAACAGGAAACAGAACAGAAGCCTACCACAGAGGGCCTGTGAAAGACTCTACCCATCAATGTATCAAAGCAGATGCTGAGACTCATAACCAAACTTTGGGCAGAATGCAGGGAATCTTATGAAAGAAGAGAGAGTTAGTAAGTTCTGGAGGGGACAGGAGCTCCACAAGGAGAGCAACAAAACCAAAAGATCTGGGCCCAGGGGTCTTTTCTGAGACTGATACTCCAACCAAGGACCCTTCATGGATATAACCTAGAAAAAGTAGAACCCCTGCACAGATGTAGCCCATGGCATCTCAGTGTCCAAGTGGGTATCCTAGTAATGGAATTGTCTCTGACATGAACTCAGAGGCTGGCTCTTTGATCACCTCCTCCTGAGGGAGAAACAGCCTTGCCAGACCCAGAGGAGGACAATGCAGCCGGTCCTGATGAGACTAGAGTCAGATGGGAGGACCTCCCTGGACACGGAGAGGGGCATGGGAGCAAATGCGGGATGAAGGGTTGCATTGGGAAGGTATGAGGGAGAGGCTACAGCTGGGATACAAAGTGAATAAACTATAATTAATACAAAAATAAAAAATTAATTAAAAAACTATATTATATGAAAATCTCAAAAATTAAAAGAAGTAGAGAAAAATCTTCAATCTGTAAACTCTCACTTCTCCTGTCTTTCTTGTGGGTATGATTAGAAAGGGTATGATTACCCTTACAGTGTAAATAATATTTGCCGATGGTTTGTCTTCATATTTTTAGTGTTTACTTGATTATATACATACATACACACACAAACACACACACACGTATACTGGAAATCATAGTTATAAAATATTACATTATCTGTTTTGCAGTTGTAAAACACAGATGATTACATAAACTAAATGATCACCATTATAATGACTTGTGTTCCAAATCTTCATACTACTCAGCTCATACCACTGAATGATGTAATGATGTAATATGATGTAAAAGTGTGAAAATTTTCAGTTATGAAACTAACTTTATTTCTCCACTGCTGCCTCTAGAAGGGAGTGTATATAACATTTGTTAGGATTTAAAATTTTGAATAGCATACTATGATCCCTGTGAAAATAATTATGAAAGTGTTTAATTTATTTTAATTCTGTTTTTTTAATTATTGTTATTTATTACAATTTATTTACTTGTATCCTGTCTGTAGGCCCCTTGCTCATCTCCTCCCAGTACCAACCTCCCTCCCTCTTCTCCCCACTATGCCTCCCCTAATGCACTGATAGGGGAAGTCCTCCTCCCCTACTATCTGACCCTAGACTATCAGGTATCATCAGGACTGTCTGGATCCTCTTTTCCTATGGCTTAGTAAGGCTACCTCACCAAGGGGAGGTGATCAATTGCAGGAAACTGAGGTCATGCCAAAGACTACCCCTGTTCCCCTTACTAGTGAACCCTCATGGAGACTGAGCTGACTATCAGCAACATCTGAGCGGGGGGGGGGGGGGTAGGTTGACTCCATGCCTAGTCCTTGGATAACGCATCAGTCTCTGCAGTCCAAATTTTTGGGCCCAGATTTTTGGCTCCATTGGTCTCCTTGTAGAGCTTCTGTCCCCTCTGGTGTTCTATTTTTTATCCCAGAGATGATGAGAACCACATCTTGTCTATCATTATATTCTTAAAAACTATTGTGTTTGATTGTGAATACTCATAAACTTCTCTCTTATTATTAGTTCAATACTAGGCAGATGGTTGTGAGTTCTAGTGGTGTAATTATATTCTAAATCATCTTGATTGTCACTTTTATATTGAAGACAAAACACCCTTTAGCAAGTAGTCATGTATATGCATGTGTGGCTGCTTATAAAATATGAAGTGTTAAGATTTTGACTCCCAAGAGCTCACTCTGATGAAAAGATCAATAATCTACCAGAACTATGAGGAAAGATGATGCAGAATATGTAAAATGAAATGGCCAGATAACACTTCAGATTGTTTCTGAAGTGTATTTAGAAATAAGAATGCAACTCAGTGGGTGGGTCTGTGATCATCTCTCCCTGAGGGAGGAGCAGCCTTACCTGGCCACAGGGGAGGACAATGCAGTCAGTCCTGATGAGACCTAATAGACTAGGGTCAGAGGGAAGGGGAGGAGGACCTCAGTGGACTTGGGGAGGGGCATGGTAGAAGATGAGGGAGAGAGGGTGGGATTGGTAGGGAATAAGGGAGGGGCTACAGCTGGGATACAAAGTGAATAAACTGTAATTAATGTAAAATAAATTAAAAAAAATAATTGTCAAGTTATATTGCTAGCGAGTTCTGTAGTGTCACTAGCTCCTTCTGAGTTGTGCACACTCTCATATCCCTTGATATAAATCACTTCTATCCAATGCTGCCTAAATACAATGCCAATGTGAACCCATTAGCTCTGCTTATAATCAGAATGCAGATCGATCAAGCCCTGTAGTATGAGTTCCATAGCCAGTCTAAAATAGGTACACTTGCATTCCTAATTTAGAATTCACAATGTTTAAAATGTAAGTCCAATCTAGAACATTTTGGAATATTGTTTTTAAAAAGTCATTCTGGATTAGATAGTGCTTTTTTTTTAATCATGTGGTCTCATTAATTTCTCCATGTAGTTGCAAAAACGTCCTTTTACTGATCAACTATTCTATAATTTAACTCAATAACATTCATCATATTTCTCTTATCCCTGTTTTTAGAATCAGTTTTTAAACAAATTGCTTTCTTAATTAAATAAAATATGTTTCACTTTTGTTCTTTAAAAAGTTACTACTTCCTTCTGCAAACTTTATGTTAACATCCAGTAGGTCTCTGTGATTTACTAGAGAAAAAAATTAAACTACTAACATCATCATTTGCTTCACTTACTATTCTGAAACGTAGGGCTATAGATAATAAGTGAGAGACAGTTGGTGGCATGAGCAACAAGAGGAAGATAACCAGCCGTCATCCACTTGGAGACATGTCCACACACACTCACTTCCGCAGCTGAAATAATGCCATATGTTCTCAGTGACGTGGGTGGTAAGAGTAACAGTTGGCCTGCTAAAGAGGGCCATGTGTACAGGCAGCCTACCACCATCCTTCTTACTTATGATGGCTGAAAACTCAGTTGAAGTGTTTGTTCTTCAGAACAGCATGGCTGGAGGAATCGCTTCCTCAACACTACAGTCTCTGTAATTCCGGGTCTGGGAGCTAAAAATATGCAGACAATTTTTGCTTTCTCAATAAGACTCTCCTAAACATCATCAGCATCCCATAGTCCAATCTTGTCTTCACTCAACACCTATATCCTTATGGAGATGTACACACACACACACACACACACACACACACACACACACTAATGGATTTCTGTCTCTTACCAGAAATGATCATTCATGATTAACTTCCTTTAATTTCATGCTTTTTCTTCTGTTTGATATTCAAAATATTCCTGTCACTTAAATATAAAAAGAAATTAAAATGTCTTGCACTTTTAGAATATTTTATTAGAATTTCTAGAAAGCAAAGACATTGTAATGTGGCAAATCTACATGTAAAACTACTTTCAAAGTTAAAAAAAGTACACATGTATTGTCGTCCTAATTATAATTGCTTTGTATCTGAACATGGATTTTCTGTGTAATTTTTATAACTTCAAATATGGTTCATCTGTTGTATAGATTACAGAATTTATTGTCTGAAGGTCAATGGTACTACTGTGATCAGATAATTTACTTTCAATGGTTTCTTTTTGACAAATGACAAAGCTTTTAAGAAGGACGATGCTCCTTGCACAACAACCATAAAGCATGTCACATCCATTTACAGTATAATTTTAAGAAAAATGAAGAACAAACTTGTGAGGAAGCATGAATTCATTTGCATTAAATTAACTTGAGCAGGGCATTATCTATGTTTTTTTTTCTTTTTCTTTTTCTTTTTTTTGGTATATTAAGAGAGTTTCTGTGTGAAGTGCAGCAATTATTTTGGATCAACTCCTGAAACCCCCTGAGATCTTGGTTTTATAAAGTTTAAAAGAAAAGGAAAATTTTGGTTTCAATACAGGTTATGGCATGTAAAGAGCAAAGGTTTATAAATAAGAACAGTAAGATGTTTGGTAACACAAATCTAATTTAGATGTTAACATGGATAAATAATGAGTTGAATTTTTAAATTTGGCACTTTGATTACAAATATTATATATTTAATAAAGTTAAGCATGTGTAATTGGTAAACATTAAATATTACAAAGGAACTTAAACATTAGTATATTCAGAAAAGATTTAAAACTCTTATAATTCCTGATACATTATTGTTCCATAAACAGAAGCCAATTTGGAAGCTTGAGTTTAAGAGAATATCAGTTGAATTACTTAAACAAATACCAAACAAAGTTGTTCTTACCCTAGTCTTCACATCCTGGAATGATTTTGCTTTACATGATTAAATAGGCTTTACAGATGTGATCAAGTTTAGGACCTGGAGTTGTAGTGACTTTATTAGATTTTTTAGGGGACCTAGTATAATCAAAAGAACTGATAAATAAGGGGCATAAAATGGGCCAGAGAGATGGTTCACAGTATGAAAGCACCCAAGCCTGAGATATGACTTACATTTGTCACACAAGGATAAAGCCAGATGTGACAGGATGCATCATTAATCCTAGCACTGCTAAAGCATGATGGGATGTGGAGACAGGAATAGCTTCCTAAAGTTCTTGTAATGTATTCCAGAATTATGACTGCAGAAGCAAGAGAGCTTATAACCCCTATAATATTCTGTACTTCCATCTTCAGGGAATCCAGAACCACTCTGGCCTCTGCTTGCACTTGCACATACATTTCTCTTCTTCCTTTTTTCTGTCTCTGTCTCTGTCTCTGTGTCTCTGTCTCTCTCTCTCATATACACACATGTAAATAAGAATTTAAAATAGAAATGAGTTAATAAACCATATCTAATGAGTGTGACTTTGGAATTTTGGTCTTTAAAACTAAAGCAATGGATTTCAGTCTGTGACAATTGTCACCGCAACAGTGTAGAACCAATGCATCATCAGGTGAGTGGAGGCAATAAATTATATCCTAACAAATTTAAGAAATCAATTAAGGAGTGATGGCTGGGAGTGACAGATCAAAAACAAGACTTGCCTTCAGAAAGGGTACTCTCTTTTATATTTACTGTTTGAACTGAATATTTGTAAGTGTCACCATTACCTAGTCAATATGAATATAACTATGTATAATGCAGAACTGAACATTCTGTTTCTCTGTAATCCCATCTCAGCTGCCTTCCACCACCACACGTCTGGTGGAGGAAATGTCTTCCTGTAAGAATTCTCCTTGCTGGCCAGAAATATTACATCTGAAACGAAATTCTATTAACTCAGACAATACCTAGGAGATTCAAGTATTTTTCAAGAAGAATGTTGAGTGTTGCTTTATGGCTCTGTGTTCAGCCCACAGGAAGACTTTCAAAGCCTTACTTTTAAGACATGTCCATTTTTCCACTTGTTCAAGCTAAATCATTGCTCCAGTCTCCATTATTTTTATGTTAAGTGGACAAAATCCAGACATGATTTATACCACCACAAATAGAATCTTATGTAAATAGAAAGGGGGAAAAAAAGCCTCTCGTGTAATTGCTGACAACATGCCAGTAGAAAATTCCTGATGGTGAACAGGAAAAGAGAGTGCTCTGTTGTCTCATAACTGTTTCCCTTTCTGTTGATACTGTCCTGCACTCAGTCATGATTCCCTGGTCCTACACAATAACATTATTAAAATATCTACCATAATTTTCTGTAGTATGCTGTATATAAAACAAAAGAAGAACAGCAGAAGATGGATGAAGATGTATGAAAGGCTGAATTTGATGATGGAAAAAATATATAGAATATCTCTCCAAAAGCATGAAGTAAAATGGGAAAAATACATATTAAGTGGATTCCTAATGTGCTGGGCCACTTACATGCATAATTCTATATAATCACTTTAATATATAAGCAATCATCATCGGATGCTAGATAAACATACTATAATTTATTTTATAACGTGGAATCTTTATTATTCGTGTGTGTTCAGGTATATGCATGACTTAGTTTGTATGAGATGAGGACAGTTTTAGGATGTCCATTCTCTCCTTCCACTATCTGGGAATTGAATTCCAGTCTTCAAGTTTGCAGGGCAAAGGTTTTTATAATTAATTTATTTTTACTAATTATAGTTTATTATATAGTTTATTCTCTTTGTATTCAAGTTATAGCCACCTCCCCCATCCCCTTCCAATCCCACTTGCCCTGCTTTATCTCTTCCCATGCCCTTCCCCAAGTCCAGTGATAGGGGAGGTCCTCCTCCCCTTTTGCCATCTTACTATTCATTCTTTTTTTTTAATCTTTTTTTAATTTTATTTTTTTCTTATCAGTTACATTTTATTAACTCTGTATCCCAGCCGTATCCCGCTCCCTCATTCCCTCCCAATCCCCTCATGAAAAGTATGATTCACTTTTCAGTTGCAAACTCCAGAGTTCATGTAAGATACAATTCACCACACCATTCTACTTTTTTTTTTTTTTGATGAAAAGAAATTCAGCAAGTTAAAATAAGTAAATTGTTCTTTCCAAAATCTACAATCTAAGTGTTAAGCATGAGGTCCTGGATTCATTACCTAGCACCAACCACACACAAAATAATAAAAAAAAAATTCTTGGTCAATGTCAATTTTATAGCTCTTTAAATTCCCCCTCTTGTTCTTCATTATTGCCTTAACTAGTGCCTCAAATACATTTACACAAAGCTAACTCACACCAAAATTACTTAAGTGAAACTTATGATCATTTACCAACACTATATATCACACATTTCCATATTTTTATGCATTGAATATCTTGCAATACTTCCTTATGCTTTCAACGCTACTACAGAGAGGGATAAGGAATAAATCTCAAATGAACAGAGGGAGATACATGAGAAAATAAGGCTATTTACTCAGCCCCCTTCGACCCGTGTTTTCTCTGTCTTATGTTAATATGGTCAAGAAGGGAAGGTGGAACCTTTTTAGAAAGTCCAAAACTTAATTGCAAAATTTCCATGAAAGCATTATTCACGGGCATGGAAGAAAAGAAAACGCTTCACTTCCATCATAAATGTTTGTAGTTCTCCCTTCTCCAGCAAATGACTGCAGCTCAACCTCACATTTTTATGCAAATAGGCCAAAGGATTTGAGAAGTGAGTAGTGACTGTAATTTTCTTGGGACCACAGAACTTTAACAGCCTATATCCAAACTTGTTCACACACTGTAGTGAATCAATATCATTATTTTCTGGAGTGGCCTCATTCACATATGGAAACACACACACGCGCACGCACGCACATTCACATCAAGATATCAAGCTTCTGAGTTCTTTTGTTTTTATATGGATACTCTTTACCCTCCTCCATAATATTTTCAGAAATAAAGCCTAAATTTTCATCTTTATTCTAACCTTATGCTGAGTTAGTAGAGACCTGTAGGCACTATTAGCTCTTTTATGTCAACATATAAACAAACCTCTGTTTCAGCTATATTTTAGGTAAATATTTTTAGATAAGCAAAAACAGCTCAGTGGCTGGTTCTTTGAACACCTCCCGCTGAGGGAGGAGCAGCCTTGCTAGGCCACAGAGGAGGACAATGCAGCCAGTCTTGATGAGACCTGATAAGCTAGAATCAGATGGAAGGGGAGGAGGACCTCCCTATCAGTGGACTTGGAGAGGGGCAGGGAAAAGATAGGGGAGGGAGGGTGGGAATTGGATGGAATGAGGGAGGGGGCTATAGTTGGGATACAAAGTGAATAAATAAACTGTAATTAATAAAAAAATAAAATTTTAATTAAAAATAAAAAAGCATAAACAGTCCACAGTCTTTGCTAAAAATTAAAATTATATATTTAAAGTCTCCCCCTCCTTCAAGTTTCAACTAACATCTATCTGAAAGAATCACAAAGTAACAGAAACAAGGTGCTTTTACATGGATTCCTTCTCAGAAACATTAAGTGATGGCAGCATCCAAATGCCCTGCTTGAGACATTTCACAAGCTCTGAGAGAAGATAAGGTTTTAAGATTTCAGAGAAGAAAAAGTGTTTTAAGTCATCCTGTATGGATTAGATCAAATGGCCAAGAGCCAGAGAACTAATTATCCTGACTCATTTGAGAATTCCTACTCATGAGTGTGCATACAATTCTACAATCAGAAGCAAAAATTGCATACTCTCCACTTAATCACCACATGAGACTATGTATTACATTACACAGTAAAATAATTTTAAACTGTGTAAGATTTTAGTAAGTTCTAACTCTCATATTCATTACTCTTGGTTAACCCCAAAACTCTTTTTTTTTTTTTTTTTGAGCATGGAATACACACACGACTACAGTTGTTCTTAAAATTTACTAACTTTCTTACAATTAATATGTATTCTGCTAAATTAAATATTTATTTATAATTTACAGAGAGAGAGAAAGAGCGTGTGTGTGTGTGTGTGTGTGTGTGTGTGTACATGCAGTCATATATGTGACAGCAAAAGCCCGAAGAGGGCATCATATACCTTCAAATAGGAGTTACAGTGGCTGTGAGCCACCCAATGTGGATTCTGGTAACAGAACTCTAATACCCTGAAAGAGCAGCAGGCAAGCACTCTTAACCACTGAGTTCCAACCCATGATATGGAATTTCAGAACACAGAAACACACACACACACACACTTAAAAACTAAAATATTTGATTTCAAAACTTTTCTCATTATAATCCTGACATTAAATACACATCTCCTACAGGTGTTCTTGGGGCATCTTAGGAATGCCTCACTAGGAAGCCTGGAGTTTGCTCTCACAGTAAGCCCTATCTGTATCCCAAGTTCACTCTGCATATTTTAAGCACATCTAAAATATGGACTGCCTTCTGTACCCTAGGGTAAGCATCAACCCCATGGTTACTGTGAGGAAGTTCTGAGACTGTTTTCTAAGAAGGGTGCAGGTTGACATTTAGGGATGTCGGAGCCTATGGAAGATGGAGAGCGTGACTATGAGACAGGCCTCCATATGCTTGTGCTCAGAAATATTTCTTTGTCAAAAATAAATAAATAAATAAATAAAAATAAAGTCAGTGAAATACCAAGAACATTTGAATATGTCTTTCATACATCATATTGATGCATCCTTCTTGTGGTTGCCTGAACTACAAGTGGATATAAATTTGGGAAAAAGATCTAAATTTAAAGTTGAATAAATTTCTGCATGACAACGTGGCATTCATTGAAACTTTAAAAAGTTAATTACTCTGTGGCCCAATCCGCACTTACAAAACTGCACTGATATTTCTGTTTCCCAGAACTTCTACAAAAAGAGAAGAAAGATGTTTGCAATGAAATATTCTTGCTCAAGTTCAGCTGTGATCCAAGTGGATGAACAAAAGAGAAGCAGAGCAGTTGCCATTGTAATTATCAAACTCTGGATGTACCATGTATCACGTATCAGTGTGAAAATGCTGGAATTATTGTTATGTATCAAGTGCCCCTTCACACAAGAGAAAGTTTATTAAATAGCAGGAAGATATTTGAACTTCACCTCCACATCTGGACAAAATGAGATATTTGTATACTTCACTGCTACCCCTCCAGCCAGACACAACATCCACAAATTCTCCTGACAAGTATTCACTAAAGGGCACCAGTAAATACGGAATTCAGAAACAGAGCCCCAGGCTAGCTGACAGAAATATTAGTGTGAATTTAAAAATAAGCAAAATACAAAATCTTCTGTGCCCACCATAAGTTTTTACTATTACTGAGTCATGCAATTTCTAAACCAAGTTAACTCTGAAATACTTAGAGAACCCTGCTTCTCCTAAATAAGCATGTTCTGCTAAATATGTACACACATACACATACATTAAATACAAAATGAGGCAGGTATAAAATAAACTTAAAATAAGATTATCCAGGAGAATTGCCCATACCAGAAGGAATTCCTTGAATACCCCAATCAGTCCTTTCCCCCATATCTTCACAGGATGATAAATCACCTTTTTTTTTGTTTGTTTGTTTTGTTTTTGCATATGAACTCACTACTTTTCTCATAGCCACAGGATTACAAAGCTGAGAGGAAATACATTTTCTGTAAGCCATCCTCTTACAAAGTTATGTTTTCAAACTCCCCCGACTCACCCCCATAAAAGGTACCAATTTTGGAACAGAGGAGATGGAGTGGATCGATATGGCTTTTAAGCTAAATTGCTATCACTTGTGAAGCCTACTGGAGTACCTGAAGTTTCCTTTAGTGAGCTAAAAGAAAGTACAGGGAGAAAAAAAAAAAAAGAAAGAAAGAAAGAAACAGATCAGTCATCACGCAAAAGGCAAAGTGAGCAGATGCCTGGGCTCAGAAGGCAGTATTTTCCTGTTGCTTCTTGTAACCAAATACCTTTTCCACCCCTTTCCAGCCCTATGACTTGACTTGAAAAAGTGGGCACGGAACAAGATAATAGGTGGTCAGAATGGGTGGCCAGATTTTTTTTTTATCACCAAAGCTTCTCTCTCTCTCTCTCTCTCTCTCTCTCTCTCTCTCTCTCTCACACACACACACACACACACACACACACACACACACACACACACTGAATGCCTACCTTTGAGGACATTTTCTCAAGCCCACTTCCTCACTTCAGTTGCACGTCATCCAGTTTCTGCCTGGAGATAAAAACTGCCCACCGCCCATCCCTTAGCCTCAGCTAGTGTTGCCACTGTCAAGACTAAGTATGTCCTTGACTCTGCAAATAAAAAATGCCAGCTGTACAACCTCGCCAGGTGCAAGCCTCTCTAGTTCAAGACCCCTAAGCATACCTTTCAGCTTAACTCACCTGGAGTCGGGTCTAGATGGCAGTCTGCTCCTACGCGGATTGACAATCTGCGGGAAAACTCGGGCAGCAGCGTCCGCCTGAATTCGGAACGCGCTGCAGCTGAACAACACCCCCAGAACCTGATGCTCTGAACGCGTCCAGATTTTTTTTTTTTTTTTTTTCACGCGCTGCCCAGCGCACTCCTTCCCCTTTCCTCTTCTCCCAGCCTGTCAGCCACTGTGCTCCTGCATCCTGGCTGGAGGCTTTCCTCCGCCTCTCTCCCAGCTTTAGTACGCTGTCCGTGGTACTAAGAAGGAAGCTCAGGGCTCCTCCCAGCCAGGAGATGTTCCCAGGATCTGCTCCCCCCACCCGCAAGCTGAAGTCCCAAAAGCAGAAATCCCAGTTGCAGCCACTTGAATAAACGGGCTGGCGCAGATATTAACTCCAGCCTTGCAGCATCCGACATTCCTTCAGTCACACATGATTGGGCAACTCTGTTTAAAACACCAGGAAGCACAAGCTCTTCCTAAACATCTCCAGGATTCTTCAAGTACCAAAGAAACAAATGAGAAAATGTATTCTCTGTCTTTACAGTAGTTTCTGCAAAGCAATGCAAACTTTGCTACACTATGAGGCTGAAAAGTTGAGGGAGTGTTGTTCATTTCTCAATGACTTATACTGACACATTTTGATTGCATTGAATCTGAACTAGGCAGCTTTTAATGATTACCCTGCGGATTCCTGAGGGACAGAAACTGATAAACCCTGAGCACGAGGCTCTTCAAGTCATGTCCTCTTTCAGCTAGCTCCTACAATATTCAGTGAGGCAATATTAGCTTCACTACTTTATTTAAAAATGAATAACGAGTCACTTACTCAAGGTCAAAGAGAAAATGTAGAAGATGAAGATGTGATTTCATCTTTCAGAGTGATTCCACCTCTTCTTCAGATGAATTTGTCATATAAAAATAATATAAATTCATGGTGAATTTTAATAAGTGATGCAGTGGCCTAAAGGTGTGCCACTTCTTCTGCCAACTATCCTTTGCAGCACTCGACTGTGTGAGAAATTTAGCATTCAAGTGAGGAATATATAGGCTCTGCTTTGGTATGTGTTGGTGACAATTCACTCTCATGGCATGGAGCTAGTCTCTCATCTTTCTACATGTTGAGTCTGGATGATGTATTTTATTATCTGAGAGGTATGTATACTTACCTTTTTTTTAACTCCATTAAGAACTTTTTGCAGTAGAATTAACAGGGGTGTTTTTCTTTTTAAGATTTTATGCCATGTTTCAAGGCTACTGGCAGTGTCTTACATTAAGAAATTTGAATATAATGTTTAAGACTTTTAGAATCTTATTGATTTTCACATTTTTGTTTGAATTTACTCACTGCTTACTATTTTCTATCACTCTCCCAAATATCAGTTATGAATATCTACCCACAAACATTATCATGATATATTTGAAGGAAAGTCAGTTTGAGAAGATTTTGGTCACAATAGAATCAGAAGTTGCCTCAGCCTGGCTCTCTGAGCTTTGTCTAATATTTTGAAAGCTGCTGTATAGGAGAGCCTCTGACAGCCCTCTCAATATTCTTCCCAGCACCTTTGCCTCTCAATCCTTTATCTTCCATTTTCTGGTGTAAAGACAAAACTGTGCAAGCTGAAGTGCAATCACATGTGCATGAGTGTGGCACCATGTGATTGTTATCCATAAAAGGAGACACGCAATTTCTATCATACTGAACTAGAGCTGAATATGCTTCGGAGTGATGTGTGTGAGCACTGAGCTAGAGCATGATAAACACCTTTCTATGTATAAACATTCAATTAATTAGACAAACACACACTTTGTAGAAAAACAAGCCAGGTGTGTGAAAATGCTATAATGTGTGCAAAATTAATACTGTATGTGGTGTGGGAAGACATGGTCTTCCCTTTAAGGAAGCTGAGTTCAGAAAGCCAAAAGGTCAAATGCACAGTCGCTCATTTTCTTTCATTATTTCCATAATGAGATGTATTATTTCAACAGAGATCCTTCTGGGAGTTGCTTTTTAATGATTTCAGGCATTCCTCTCCTTGGTTTTTTTTTTATTCCTAAGGAATTGCCACACTGTCCATATATCCAAGAAGAATTTGCACAGATTCCATAAGTTAATATCAAGTAGGTTGCTAGTTGTTTTGCACAACTGTTCTGTGAACTCCAAGCTTTCACAGACCATTGCAAGTTCAAACACTATTGCACATGTCAAAGGTTGCAATAGGACTAGAAAATATTTTGCTTGAAAACAATATTTTTTAACAAAAGAATGAAGAAGTCGTTTAATAAACACTTTAATATCTGCTCTTGGGCTCAAGATAATAATTCACGAATAGTTAGAGGCAAAATAACTCTGATTTAGAAATTTGTTTATATGAATGAAAGTTAAAGAAGAGTTATCAGGTTTTTATAAGAGTTAAGAAATGGCCCAGGGGTCTTTTCTGAGACTGATACTCTAACCATGGACCATTCCTGGATATAACCTAGAACCCCTGCACAGATGTAGCCCATGGCAGCTCAGTCTCCAAGTAGGTTCCCTAGTAAGGGGAACAGGGACTGTCTCTGACATGAACTCAGTGGCTGCCTCTTTGATTAACTTCTTCTGCCAAGTGAGGAGCAGCCTTACCAGGCCACAGGGGAAGACAATGCAGCCAGTCCTGATGAGATCCGATAGGCTAGGGTCAGATGGAAGAGGAGGAGGACCTCCCCTATCAATGGACTTGGGGAGGGACATGGGAGGAAATGAGGGGGGGAGGGCAGGATTGAGAGGGGATGAGGGAGGGAGCTACAGCTGGGATACAAATAAGTAAACTGTAATTAATATAAAAAAGGAATTCACACAGTTCCTGTTATTCATAAATGACTAATTAGAGAGATTTTCAGTGGACAGACTATAAAACATTTGAGGGAAAGCATCTCAAATAAGAGCACAACTAGAGTATTAGTATTCAAAGGGAGAAAATACATCTCTTGACTAGGAAAATCATAAGAAGATTTATAGCTACATCCACACCGGATATTGAAAGACGACTATGGTATTATTATGCCAGAATCAATAAATATTCAGTTAAAGAAAAAATCTTTGTGTGTTAAGTGGGAATAGTGCTAGCTACACATCATGTGTATATAAATACAATCAAAATGCTGCCTTAACTGTTCCTTTGTGTTTGAGTAAAATTTACTTTTATTACTATTTTTATCAATCTATGAGCTTTAATGTGCAATAAAATTTTCATATGATACAAGTCAAATTAGGGTTTGTTCAGCATTAATTAGTCATTGAAATGAATGTTATGTTTGTTCCTTGTGGAGCTCCTGTCCTCTCCAGGTCATACTAACTCACCCTTCTTTCACGATTCCTTGTACTGTGCCCAAGGTTAATGAGTCTCAGCATCTGTTTTGATACACTGCTAGGTAGAGTCTTTCAGAGGCCCTCTGTGGTAGGCTCCTTTCCTGTTACTTGTTTTCTCCTACTTTCAATGTCCATCCCATTTGTCCTTCTAAGTGAAGACTGATCATCTTACCCCAGATCCTCTCTCTCGTTTATCTTCTTTAGGTGTATAGATTTTAGTTTGTGCAAGGGTCTTTTCTGAGACTGTATCTCCAACCAAGGACCATGCATGGATATAACCTAGAATCCCTGCTCGGATGTAGCTCGTGGCAGCTCAGTATCCAAGTGAGTTTCCTAGTCATGAAAACAGGGACTGTCACTGACATAAACTCAATGGCTGGCTCTTTGACTCCCCCCCCCCCACACACACACACAAACAACGACGGAGAAGCAACCTTTCTAAGCCACAGAGAGGACATTGCATCCAGCCCTAAAGAGACCTGATAAGCTAGGGTCAGATGGAAGGGGAGGAGGACCTCCCCTATCAGTGGATTTAGAGAGGGGCAGGGAGGAGATAAGGGTGGGAGGGTGGGATTGGGAAGAAATGAAGGAGGGGATACAGCTGGGATATGAAGTAAATAAACTGTAACTAATATAAAAAATAAAAACTTAATAAAAAAAACTAAAAAAAAAAAAGAGAAAGAAATGAATGTGATGGTTTACTAAAGCCCCTTTGCATTGCAAGAAAATTCTGTCCAAGCTGGGCCTCTTTGAGACTCTGTAGTGTAGGAAACTCAACTGGCTTTGGCTAGACAGAGATCCTGAATATTTTGAAGATTATTTGATTTCTGTAGTTTTTAACTTCTGGCAGTAGTGTTATAAGTATTCAACACAGTTAACATGCACTTGAAAGATATTTGTTGTGCTTTGCCATTTGCAAACCTCAGCATTATTCTGATTATCCATTGTGTACTGGTACATATTTGTTGATAGTTTCATTATCATTATTATCTCAACTAGTCAGTGCCTTCTAGATGCTACAAAACATTATACTCAGTATATTGGATGTGCAAACTCCCAGTTTCAGTTAAACAGGTTTTCAGAGTGATTCTACCCTGAAGTCTGAAATCACAGATGAAGCGAAAGATTTTGCAACAGAACAGAGCTAAAAGAATCATTTCACTTTCAAAGAAGGGAAGCAAGCTTAGTGAGGCTGACTGTTTAAAAAATGCAATTAGGAAGTTGTGCCAATGAGTTTTAGGCTGTTCCCCACTTTCTAACTGATTTAGAGTATCTGGTTTTATGTTGCGGTCTTTGATCCACTTGGACTTATTTTTGTGCCGGATGATATATATGGATCTATTTTCATTTTTCTGCACGTAGGCATCCAGTTGGACCAGCACCATTTGTTGAAGATGCTGTCTTTTTTCATTGAATGGTTCGGGGTTCTTTGTAAAAAATCAAGTGTTGATAGGTGTGTGGGTTGATTTCTGGGTCTTCTATTTTGGTCCATTGATCCTCCTTTCGGTTTCTATGCCAATACCATGCACTTTTTATTACTATTGCTCTGTAGTACAGCCAGATGTCCCTCAGTTGAGGAATGGGTACAGAAATTGTGGTACTTTTACATAATGGAATACTACTCAGCAATTAAAAACAAGGAAATCATGAAATTGCAGGCAAATGGTGGGACCTAGATTGGATCATCCTGAGTGAGGTATCCAAAAAGCAAAAAGACACACATGGTATATACTCATTTATATAGACATATAAAATAGGATAAATATACTGAAATCTATACACCTAAAAAAGATAAACAAGAAAGAGGACTTGGGGTAAGATGACCAATCCTCACTTAGAAAGACAAATGAGATGGACATTGGATGTAGGAGAAAACAAGTAACAGGACAGGAGCCTACAGCACAGGGCCTCTAAAAGACCCTAACTAGCAGTGTATCAAAGCAGATATTAAGACTCATAACCAAAACTTCAACAGAGTCCTGGGAATCATATGAAATAAGGGGGAGTTATTAAGACCTGGAGAGTACAGGAGTGCCACAAGGACCAAATATATCAGGGCACAGGGTTATTTCATGAGACTGTTTCTCCAACCAAAGACCATGTATGGATATAACCTAGAACCCCTGCTCAGAGATAGCCCATGGTATAGCCTAGTGTCCAAATGTGTTCTCTGATAAGGGGAACAGAGACTATTCCTGACATGAACTTAAAGGCAAGCTCTTCTAATGCCTGCCCGCCAAGGGAGGAGCAGCCTTGCTAGGCCACAGAAGAGGACATGCAGCCAGGCCTGAAGAGACTTGATAAGCTAGGGTCAGATGGAAGGGGAGGAGGTCCTCCCCTATTAGTGGACTTGGAAAGGGGCAGGGAGAAGATGAGGGAGGGAGGGTGAGATTGGGAGGGAAGGAGGGAGGGGCCTACGGCTGGGATACAAAGTAAATAACCTGTGATTAATATAAAAAATAAATAAATAAACATAACTAAAAAATGCAATTAAGGGCTCTTTCCTCAGTGTCTGTAAAATGAGGAAAACAATGACCATGTCTCATGGTTTCTAATAAATGTTGAATGTATCTGTGCAAATGAAGCATATGGAGTACATTCTACTACATCTGGAGCATATTTGGTCATTCTTTTCTATGAAAAAATAAAATACATAAATGCAGTAGGAAGAAATGAGATGGACTCAGGTTCAGGAACTGTTGGGGCAAGCTGGAAGAAGAAGGCAGGTTAATGTTTCTTCTAGATATTATTCAGGTATAATTCTCTCTCTGCCCTGAATCCCCTTGTACTTTGTATAGATAATGTTTGGTGTTGTTTTTCAATTTCTCACACACATGATGATGATTTTTGTAACTCTTCCAACCTCCCACAAAAGTAACCTTGATTATTTTTTGTAAAAATATATGCATGGATTTTATTCATTACCCTATATATGCATTTTAATCTGAAGTAAAATGTAAGAAATGCATGAAAGTGTCTATATCTATATAATTCGATATGGGATAAAAATTTAAAGATACAAATAAAACTTATTTTTGTCTTTCACAGTAAGTAGAGGCCCAGAAATAGTCAATGTTATTTGAATGACTAACCATGGAAAGATGTTTTTTCTGAGTGTAATCAGAATAATGTCATCATTGGTAAAGGATGTATTATAAAGAGAAGGCACTTCCTAATCAAATCTCTAATTCTGCTGAATTTGAGATATTAAGGCATCACACTTTTGGTGACATTCTGTACATCGACCACACTAGGTATGGACCACACTAGGTATGGACCACACTAGGTATGGACCACTAGCATTGCTGTCACTAGCATTGCTTAGAAATCACTGCACCCAGGCCAAGATTTGCATTTTGACAAGATCCCAAGTAACTTGTTTACACATTATTTTTTTAATTTTTATTTTATTTTATTAATTACAGTTTATTCACTTTGTATTCCAGCTGTAGGACCTTCCCTATCCCCTCCCAATCCTACCCTAACTCCCTCTTCTTCTCCTATACACCCCCCCAAGTCCAATGATAGGGGAGATCCTCCTCCCCTTCCATCTGACCCCAGCCTATCAGGTCTCATCAGGACTGGCTTCATTGTCTGCTTCTGTGGCCTGGTAATGCTGCTCCCCCCTCAGGTGGAGGTGTTCAAAGAGCCAGCCCATGAGTTCATGTCAGAGACAGTCCCTGTTCCTAGCACTAGGGAACCCTCTTGGACACTGCCATCATTTTAAGTCTGTCTTATGTCCTAATTGCATCCTCAGTGTAAAAAAAGACCATAATTGTGATAATATATAAAAATTGTAACTGACATTTTAAGCCTTATGTGATATTCTGGATACAAAGTTCTTTGCCATAACTTTATCACTTGTCATAATTCTATAAAGTTGAAGTAATGTCACCTACAAAACCGAGACTCAGAAATCTGCACTTTCTCAAGGTAATGAAGCTAGTAAATTTACAGATTGTATCTGTACACTATGGATACCTATTTGAGAAGACAAAGTTTGTTATCACTTATGGTTATTGCACTTATGCCATTTCCTGAACAAGATTTCCTTTTTAATTCATTAATGTCGCTTGAACATGAACAAATTTTAAACATATCCAGTAATTTTTAGAACACAGCATTCTTCTGATTAGTAGTCACAACACAAAATATCATTTCTGAAAAATTGTGATGAGATAGCTACAAAATTCAAATGCAGGGGAAAAAAATGCCTTTCTAAATTTTACCACAAAGCACTTAGTATAAAAGTAAGGCAGTTTTCTTCTACTTGGGAATTTTCAGTTTATATTTCTCTAATGGAATAAGATTATTAAAGATGACACAAAGATCCCATTAAAAACCCACAAAAAAGAATAAGAATTTCTTTATAATAAAGAAGACCACAAACATGTCATATGAATGACATTTATAAGAATCATAGACATACACATCTTTATTTAATATTAAGTTCCACTCTGCAATATGATCACAAAGAAGTGTCTGTACAATTGACTTTGAACTGCAGCATAATACATCACCATATTAGGCTCAGAGATATGTAAAGATTTATGGTCCAGGAAAGTCTACTAATGCTTTTAGTCAGGATGAAGAACATGATTCCTAAGATGGATGATAGATTATATGTAAACAAGCAGATGGGTGGGTGGATAAACAGACAGACACACAAGCAGACAGACAGCATATATTTTCCTGGGTTATGCCCATATATAATGCATTCACCTGTGGTTCTCTCTGTGGTGTATATGTGTGTGTCTGTGTGTGTGTGTGATGCATTCCTACTGGAAAGACATTTGAAAATTTCTTATGATTAACCTAGCAATAAGTAATACTTTTATGAAGACTGAAAAGAATAAAAGTTGACATTAAAAGTTCACTGGCTTTTAAATACATAAGATATGTCTTGAATTTTATGCTGTTTCTTGAAAAAAGAAATGTTTTCTACCCTTTCTGTACTATTTTCTCCAGGGCAAACTGTGTGATGTTTCTTCTTTATCCCTGGCAGCAAGAACAAATTTCCTCACTTGCTTGATTTGTAGGCATCTGAGGAAACTATTTAAATCCTCCAAAGAGATTGAGAAAATGTAAAGTATTACTTAGAGCAGCATAATTCCACATATGAAACGGCCATGTAATTTACTACCTATAGCATAACTCAACAATATTAAATGTGCAGCCTAAACACACAATGCCAAAACCTTCTTATTAGAATATGTGGTTTTTAAATATCAATGGAATTGGTATAGCTCACATGAGGCTACACGGCTAGCCATGCTTCAGGAGATTAACTAATTAAGTTTGCACCATAACAGGCTATAGCACCAGTCTTTAAAATTGTATTAGTATATTTCCAGTCCACGGTAGGAACCCAGTTTACAACGCAGGACCTAATTTTTGTCAATCCTTTACAACTCTGCATTATTAATATCCCAGGATATGTGAAAGAATTGATCATTAGAATTCAGAAAAAAATATTTGAGGCTACACTTGGAAAATGTCAGATTACAAATTCATATCTAAAATTCTATGATATAAACAATTCAATTTATATGGTGGTAGTTTTCAAATTTAAGTATGATTTGGCATCAGTATGTCAAATATTAATGTCTCCAGACAATGAATGTTATGAATGAATAAAAGAAGACATCAAAATGTCATTATTCTCAGAATACCCTAAAAGGAATCCTACTTTCAATATAGGAGAACTTGGCCATAAATGAACCTCTGAATTCACAGTAATAAGCACACTACATGCTTTAAAAAGCTTATAAATACAATTAAAATATTTTATTATATATTTAGGATAGTGCTATGATGCTATTTCTTACCTATGGGGGTTATGAAAATTTCCCATATTTTTTAGATAGATGAAAATATTGCATAAATACGGAGAAAAACGTGCTCCACAAATGAGCTAAGGGTTCTGTTTTCAACACCAAGATCTCAAAACACATATTTCCTCATCGTGTTGATATGTGTTTTTCACTAATACCTGTCAGAATGGGAAAGCATACTTTACAAGATCAGTTTTTGTATTTCTTGTACACATTGATTTTTTTTCTTTCTAAATTCTCTAGCATTGCCATTTCCATTGCTCTTAAAAAATATTTCCATGATAGGCACACAATTACTCTAACATTGGTAGTATATACACTGGAGATGTGCTATACTTCAAAACCTGTGTTTATTTTTGTTGAGTCATTTTAATTTCAGAAAATTAAAAACATCTTACATACATTTCCTTTTAATTTTTATTTTATTTCTTATAGAATGAGAATTACCTACATGCACACAATGAGTTTTGATCAAGGCCATCATTTTTCTTTTCTTCAGTTTCTCCTCTATACTCACCACCACTCTCCCCTCCCAAATGCAAATAGTCTCACTTCTTTTAGTAAGCTCGTGGAGTTGTATCAGGGCTTCCAGCTTGTGCATGGATGTTGGGCCAACCTCTGGAGCTTGGGGAGTTTCTTTGGGGAAAGATATCTCCTCTCAAGGCTGAGATCATTATAGAGTAGGGGCTGGAACAATTGTAAGACCCAGAGACACTGGATGACAATAGGTAACAGGTTTTTATTTATTTTTTTCTGGATGTTATACGGTATATGCCTGTATGAATTGACAGTGGCAACAAAAGCATGAATAAGACATCAAAAAGATCAAGCTAGAGAAAATTTCAGCAAGGAGGCAGTATGGGTCAGGAAGTCCCTCCCTCTAGCTAAAGAGATATTGACAATTAATTGCTGCCAGGAAGGTGGAGGGAGTCAGTATTTTATTTATTCTTCATGAACAAAAGATTATATGTATATATAATATATATACACACACATACATTGGAACTTTACATGTAGAAATTATTATCCTTTGGACACTAGTTAAATCTGAATGTTTGGATGAGATTTTACAAAATATATAGCAAATTAAGCAAATCACAATAATGAAAATAACTTTAAATAAAAATGTTTAATGATTAAAACTTCTAGAAGTAAAATTAAATATCCAAAATAGTTGATATTACTTAAACAAACAAAGCATTACCTAAACAGTACACAGTCACTCCTGTGGCTAGCTGATTGATTTTGGTAGATTGTTTCTGGTTTCTGACCTACAGCTTACACATTTGGAATGTGAGAGGGGCAGAGTAGATACAGTCATGTTCTCTATAAATTTGCAATGCTAATCAACAGAATGAATTGGAACGTTTCCCCATCTGATCTGATATGATAGATCTTTCAACCATCAGTCATTCCACACAAAACTCTGAACATACCTTTTCTTTCCAGATAACGTAGAAACCCATTGCTATCCCAAGGTCTTCCCACAAGTATCCCTACTTAACCTTTATAACTCAACTGGAACTCTACGTATACTTGGTTGTTATGATTCCTTCCTTGTATTTCTACCTGATCATCTGGATCTCTAGTGTGAGGATTCATAAAAGACATTTAATACACTTCTGAGATATTCTGTGATGGGCACTTTATTCCAAACCACATTAACCCCTGTTGAAAGCCCCGATACATGCTGTTTACATTGTCTGGATTCACTTGTCATGTCCTCTTCTTTCAAAGCTGTGTTCATGTCTTTGCCTCAAGATGTCTTCTCCCTCCCCTTTTAACCTTGCCTTATTTTCTGTGACCCCTTTTAAAAATGTACCTCAGATTTTTCTGCACACACTGGAGTTAAGGAGCAAAAAGGAGAGGGCTGCATAAAAGACTAACAGCAAGATCTTACTTCTCACACAGATACTAACAGAACCCTTCATGGCAGTGCTCCACTGACCCACACCTCTGGATGCCCTGACTGTGTTTCTGCCACATGAGAGTGGATAGTTGGGTTTGTTCCTTTCATGGTAGGACATTCATAGAGTGAGATTTCTCTTTAAATCATCTTGAGGGAAGGGTGACTCCAGAAATTAGGTAAGGTTAGGGGAAAAAAGAACTCAAGTAGAAACACACACACGTACACTATAGATCCTAAACCTTGCTCACGGTCAAATTATAGTGTTCCAAGCACTGGTAATCTTATCCTGATCACAACAAATGGAACATTATTTTAATTCATTGTATATAAACATCGCTTTTCCTTAGTGAGTAAAGCATTCCTGTTATGTAGCACTAAAATGGTGAGTAGAATTCTATTCAAAGTTTTGTTTACAATGCAGTCTGAGTGACTGAGTGATATCTGCTCCCCTATTGCAGTGTAAGAGCAGAACAGTCATGACTGTTCTGCTCTTACACTGCAATGTCTAATAGGCTGTATGTAAATCCTTAATCAGTGACTGAGAAAGAACAACATAACTTTTCACATGGGTATGAAATGAACAATCACAATTTTGTAAACATTTGAATCTTGAAATTCTTTTAATTGGTAGAGATAATTAATGTATCAGTCTTTGTTAATTTATGTAAATGACTGCAATTAAAATTGTATTAGGAAACAGGATCGAGAAAGCATTTGTGAATTTCAAATCCTTGTAACTGATTGCCATCTTCCAAGACCTTTGGTCTGCAGAGCAACTTAAAAAATTAATTTGCACATACAATCATAGATTAATACCCCATTTGAAACCTTACAATTCCCAGTTAATCCATCATAAAATAAAAATCAATATCAAATTGAGTCAGAATGAACCCAAGTCAAATGGTCAGGATCCATCAGTTCAGCATCCCCTCTGACTTCCTGAAGCTGCTGCTTACATAAAAGCATCATTAACCTAATAATTCAACAATGTTAATATTAAGGTATAGTGAAAGGATCTTAACACATACTCCTATTGTATCGGATTTTTTGTATTGTAGAAGGCCTCTAATAAATTGGTATTTAGATGCCTTTAATGTAGAAATAGTAATGGCAATCCATAGTCCAAATATTTGCAATAAAAATGCTCTAGTTACTTGAAACTTATGAGTGTTGTGGTTGTATCACAAAGGGAAAATCTTGCATCTAATCTGGTCTAGGCTCAGTCAAGATAGAGACATTTTTTTTTACAAAACACCCAAAAAGATAGAATAAAAATACATTAAAATGATCTCCATTGAAACTTCAAAGTTTCTATGTATGTCTTTAAAATTTAGACTTTCCAAAGGCAAAGAGAAAATTGAAAAAGTTTTATTCTGAAATGATATTACAAGGTACGTATTTATAAGTAATGACAGAGAAAAATTTTATATCCTTTACCCCCCATTTTCTTCTGATAGTAACACATTGCCTAACTTTACAATGATATAACAATAAGGAAATGAAGGTCTTTTTATTATAATAAGGTATACATATTATAAAGTTTGGCACTTCACCATTTTAAGTGTATAATTGACAGTAAGTAGATTCAGAGTGTTGTGTAAATGTACCACTAGCCATTTCCAGAACTTACCATCATCTGAAAGTGAAACTCTGTATGTACCAAAATATAGCTCTCAAAATATGCCAGACCCTGGCAGTGTCTATTACATTTTTTCTCCGTATGAGTTTGCATTTTACAGGTAGCTCATATTCATGATCTTTTTTTTTTTCAATGCAGTTTATTCAGGAACCTTGAACAATCATCTGACCCTGGGTAAAGCCAGCCCACTTTAAATAGCCTCTGCCTTCCACCTTCCCGATGGTGAGTGCTCTCTGTCACAAACAACTCCACATTTGGCTAAGGCTGAGGATCTGGCTTGCTTCCATGTATGTGGACCTATCTGCATTGCCCACGTGGCATGCTGAGGTTGGCTACCCAGAGGCTATTTAAAGATAGAGACATTTTAAGTATAATGAATGAAGGGGAGTAATGAGATGGCTGGCTTAGTGGGGAAGAGTATTTTCTCCCAAGCCCAATGACCTGAATTGGAACCCTTGAGCTTACCTAAGAGAAGAACTGAGTCCATCAAGATGTCCTGCAAAATCCACAAATACGCTATAGTAGATCCACACACAAGTGCTGAATAAAATCACCGTCAGGTGCTATGCTTTGGTGTGTATGAACCATAAATAACAAGTCTGGAAATGGATCTAACTCCAGTGAAACCACATAATGTCTATGAAAGTATTTCAAAGTCTGAAAAAGAAGGAAACTCCAAATATGCCTCTTCCCAAGCATTTTGTATTAGAGAGATAGGAGTGATACTCTAGTAACAGGATAACTTTCTTCTGGACATCACATTAACTTCTAAGATCTGAAAGTTTCCTGTCTTGCATTTTTTTTTTAAATTTTACTCTTTCTATGCCATGACAAAAAATAGTATGAGAAATTCAACATACATAAGAAAGTGTCTGAGGGATCACAGTTCCAGGGGGTTAGAGTCCATGGCCACCATAGTGGGGAAGATGGCACCAGGCATGCGGACAAAGTGCCAGAAAAGTATCAACAGCTTTCATCTGATCCACAAGTAGGGGCCACGGCAAGAGGGATGAGGGAAACATACACACACACAGAGATAAAAGGACACAGAGAGAAATAGTGACAGAGACAGATACAGAGAAACAAACGGAGACAGAGATTTTGGTATGATGTGGACTTTTGAAACCTCAAAGCATGCCTCCACCTGGTGGCATACTTCTTCCAATCATGTTACACCTTCAAAAATTTTTCAACAGTCCCAGCAACAACTGGGGACCAAGCATTCAAGTATATGTGCCTATAGGAGCCATTTTCATTCAAACTACCACATTTTAAAATACCATACCACATATAAAATAAAAATGGAAACAAATATGACAGTGAAAAAGTCCATTCTTCTATAAAGGCATTAACCTGTTATAACATTTCTCAAGAAACATTGCTACTTGTATAAGCTGATTAATCCCTCAATTTACTTATTTTCCAATAACCACATTTCCAAGCGGCTGTCTCTGACATGAACTCAGTGGCTGGCTCTTTGATCACCTCCTCCTCAGGGGGGAGCGCCTTGCCAGGCCATAGAGAAAGATGATGCAGCCAGCCAGTCCTGATGAGACCTATAAGCTAGAGTCAGATGGAAGGGTAGGACGACCTCCCTCCCCTGTCAGTGGAATTAAAGAGGGGCATGGGAGGAAATGAGGGAGGATGGAATTGGGAAGGAATGATGGAGAAGGCTATAGCTGGGATACAAAGTGAATAAACTGTAATTAATATAAAAAAATTTAAAAAGAAAAATATGTCACGTTAATTGAAACATTAACTTAGCAACTTGTCTCCCTACAAAGTACATTGTACAAAAGTATTTTTTTACTCAAATGATGCTGATGTAAATTTCAATCACAGTTGACAATGTCATGGATATAAGTTCTTGAAACATCATAAGCACTTAAAATCTTGGCTTTGTTTTTATTTTTATTAGCTTTTATAAACATAGTTGAACCAAAGAAATCAATATTTTTGAAATGGCATCCAGACGTAGGCAAGGATGGCTTTCAATTGTAGTCCCTCCATTTAAAAGGATAACCTGTCGGGAAAGCTCCTTATCTTCTCTGAACTCTATTTTATTACCTATGAGCAGACTGGAGAAGTGGCTTAGCAGCTCAGAGCACCTATTCCTGCAGAAGACCCAGGTTCTATTCTCAGCACCTACATGGCAGCTCACGACCATCCGGGACTCCAGCACCTTCTTTTGACTTCTGTGGGGACCAGAAACACTATGTACACAGACAGGAGTGCACGTAAAACGACCATATACATTAAACAAATAAATCTAAAAACTGTAAGAAGTATCTGTCTCTTAGGTCGTGGAAAAGACTAAATGAACTACATAAATTCTTAATATACTAATTTAGGGTATAAAATAACCTTAATTAATTTTATTTTTTCCATCCACTGATAATTTATGACAGGAAATTGAGTATCAGGAAGTATACCATACTTTTTCTGATTCTCTTTATTTTGAGGATCAAGAGAGTGAAAAGCTCAGAGGAGTGAGTTAACCTGTACCTTATTCAGGCCTAAGTACCTGCAAACATCCAACAGCATCTTCAGAATCTGGGTGGGATCAATCAAACACCAGAACTCTGAACTGCCAATGTGAATGTATCCTGTCAAGGTGCCATTTGCTCCACACAGTGTGAAGATGAACACATCAGGGCACACCCACTCCTGACAAATCTTTCCAATGGCAGGCATTTAAGGATGGCCATGGACAAGCTGCATAGTCTTCTATGGCCTAGCTTCGGAAGGCATTCCGTATTCTATTCTCTGCTGTCACAGGTCTACTGTGGTTTCCACGGATAAGGCAAAGAGCCAGCACTGATCAATAGGTCAAGTTTTAAAGAAGTTTGGGAGACCGTTTCATAAAACCACCATATTTCCTGTTCTGCACCACTGATTAATGTGCTGTTCACTGGAGAGGCTCATCGCACTAACTGGAAGGGGAGAGTGTTCCACCGCCAAATTAGTGTACTTTTCCCTCAAGTTCTCTTATGAGGAAACATGAGCGAGTCTTAGAAAATGTGACTATTGACTTTGACTTAGATGGAATGAGTTGGAGCTGTTGAAAACAGTTGCTTATTCATTAAATTAAAATTTTTACTATTTTTAACTGACTTTTTTCTGTAATTTACAGTAGTGAAAAATTCATCACAGGATATGACAAGTCATCACACAACTAGAAAATAAGTGTATTTCTTTTTTTTTTTTTTTTTTTTTTTTTCCAGTTCTTATGGTTTGTTTGTTTATTTGTTTGTTTGGAGCAGAGTTATAGCAATTTTTTTTCTTTTTTTTTTTAATTTTTCATCAATTACACTTTATTCATTCTGCATCCCCCCATAAGCCCCTCCCTCCTCCCATCCCAATCCCACCCTCCCTCCTCCCTCTGCTTGCATGCCACTCCCCAAGTCCACTAATAGGGGAGGTTCTCCTCTCCTTTCTGATCTTAGTCTGTCAGTTCACATCAAAAGTGGCTGTATTGTCCTCTACTGTGGCCTGGTAAGGCTGCTCCCCCCCTCCAGAGGGAGGTGATCAAAGAGCAGGCCTATCAGATTATGTCAGAGGCAGTCCCTCTTCACATTACTATGTAACCCAATTGGACTCTGAACTGCCCTGGGCTACATCTGTGCAGGGGTTCTAGGTTATCTCCATGAATAGTCCTTGGTTGGAGTATGAGTCTCTGGGAAGTTCCCTATGTTCAAATTTTCTTGTTCTTTTGCTCTCCTTGTGGAGACCCTGTCCTCTCCAGCTCTTACTATTTCCCAGTTCTTACCTAAAATTCCGTTCACTCTGCCCAACAGTTGCCCATCAGGCTCAGCATCTGCTTTGATAGCCTGAAGGGCAGAGGCTTTCAGAGGCCCTCTGTGGTAGGTTCCTAGGTTGTTTCCTGTTTTCTTCTTCTTCTGATGTCCATCCTCTTTGCCTTTCTGGATGGAGTTTGGACGTTTTAGTTAGGGTCCTCTCTCTTGCTTAGTTTCTTTAGATGCACAGGTTTTAGTGGGTTTGTCCTATGTTGTATGTCTATATGAGTGAGTATATACCATGTGTGTCTTTTTGCTTCTGAGACAACTCACTCAGGATGATCCTTTCCAGATCCCACCATTTACCTGCAAATTTCATGATTTCCTTATTTTTCATTGCTGAGTAATATTCCATTGTGTAGATGTACCACAATTTCTGCATCCATTCTTCAGTTGAGGGGCATCTGGGTTGTTTCCAGCTTCTGGCTATTACAAATAAAGCTGCTACAAACATGGTTGAGCAAATGTCCTTTTTGTGTACTTGAGCCTCTTTTGGATATATGCCCAATAGTGGTATGGCTGGATCTTGAGGAAGCGCTATTCCTAGTTGTCTGAGAAAGCGCCAGATTGATTTCCAGAGTGGTTGTACAAGTTTACATTCCCACCAGCAGTGCAGAAGGGTTCCCCTTTCTCCACAACCTCTCCAGCATGTGTTGTCACTTGAGTTTTTGATCTTGGCCATTCTCATGGGTGTAAGGTGAAATCTCAGCGTTGTTTTGATTTGCATTTCCCTAATGGCTAGTGAGGTTGAGCATTTCTTTAAGTGCTTCTCTGCCATTCGGTATTCCTCTACAGAGAATTCTCTGTTTAGCTCTGTTCCCCATTTTTTAAGTGGATTACTTGGTTTGCTGCTTTTCAGCTTCTTTAGTTCTTTATATATACTGGATATGAGTCCTCTGTCAGATAAAGGGTTGGTGAAGATTCTTTCCCAATCTGTAGGTGGTCGCTTTGTTTTGATGACGGTGTCCTTTGCTTTACAGAAGCTTTTCAGTTTCATGAGGTCCCATTTATTGGTTGTTGCTCTTAGAGCCTGTGCTGTTGGTGTTCTGTTCAGGAAGTTTCCCCCTGTATCAATGAGTTCTAGGGTATTTCCCACTTTTTTTTCAAGCCGATTTAATGTGTCTGGTTTTATGTTGAGGTCTTTGATCCACTTGGACTTCAGTTTGGTGCAGGGTGACAAGTATGGATCTATTTTCATTTTTCTACATGTAGACATCCAGTTAGACCAGCACCATTTGTTGAAGATGCTATCTTTTTTCCATTGTATGGTTTTGGCGTCTTTGTATTTCTATAAACATCCTAAGATATAATTTAAGCACTATTAATGTCAGTATTGATTCCTTCAATGCCCACCAAGTTAGAATATAAAATTATGTTTTCTGTGTAACACCTCAGTTTTATTTCTTAGGAAAGCTGTGAAGTTTTCATATTGCTAAGGTTTAGGGAAAGTATGATTAAATATAGCCCTTATTGTGTGTGCTTTTAAAAATATTTTTATTTGTGAGTGAGTGGGTGTATATGTAGGGTGAGGATGGCAGCCACACTTGTGGAAGACAGTCCTCTGCAAGAGGACAACTTGCAGGAATTATTTCTCTCCTTCCATTACATAGGTCTGGCTTATCAAACCATGTTCCTCAATTTTTGCCTCAAGTATTATTATCTACTGATGCATCTCACAGGTGACTGACTTTATCTTTTATGTTTAGAATAACTTACTATTTACTACCAACCACATCATTCAGTTACTTTTGCTGCTCACTTAGATCTTCACCCCTAAGAGGCAGTTGGTGCATTGCTCATCCCTTTTCACTCACTATTATCAGGAAACACTCAAGTATGTGGAAAATAAGTCACCAGCTAGTTGCAGAAAACCTAGGACTCCTTGAACACTTGGCACATGAAGCCTATTCTATAAGACTCAAAGTCATAACTAAATACTTATTTTCATTCTCCTGGTTTTAGTTTTATCACTTTCTTCATTTTTTTATGTATTGTGCCACTTGGCTTTGTCTTTTTCTTTTGAAACACTGGTGGACAGCTGTCTGCTTTTACAACAATGCAGCTTTCTAACAATGAAGTCATTACAAGAAGCAAGGGACTGATGAAATTTTCTAAGCTGACATGCCTAATCATGGCTTCCCTTTGATCACTAGCTTCTAGAAGTGGTACTTTTTACATAGATTAATTAGAATGTCGTATTAATATACTGAAATATCCAGCAGCTGATCAACTTTGCTATTGACAGTGAGTGGAGGAGGCAGCAAATACTGCAGAAGGGTGCTGAGACCATAATGCCCTATTAAAGATATTAAAGCCACAAAGTATCTTCCCTTTAAATTATTCATTTTTTTCTGACTCAACCAGCTGTTTGAAAATGGCATTTGATCTGTGGCTTGCTTTCTTGTTTTTCCCACAGCAGACAGAGGAATTTCTCTGGTTCTGATTTTGTTCTGAACTCAATGTTCTCAGTTTGAATTTTTGAAAGAAAGGATTGTAGCTATTACAACAGGCAAATATAGTCACTTGGTCTATACACAGCATCACATGGTCATAATATAAAGTACTATCAATATTTAGTAAGTATCAAATGACAGGCCCAGATGCTCATCAGTGATGCTCATTAGTTGGGTAGATATATTTAAAAGTGACGAAGAGTCCTTTCCTTCAAGTCCACTCGAGACAGACAGTGCAGGAATACCCAGATCTATCTATTTAAAACACAGTCTCTAATGGCAAGACTGTATAAGTCTGAATATCTCAATAAAACTAAAATATTTAGAGAAAGGAATGAGAAGAATGATCCGAGTTAGAAAAATTACTCTAATAATGTTGGGTGATGTTGTCTAAGGGAAACTTGGTGTTCACAAAGAACTTGATGAAGCTGTTCCTGGATTACATCCATCATTGAATAGTGTAATTAACAGTCAGGTGAATAAAAATGAACTAGAAATGTAAAACAGCATATGTTAAACCTATCATTATTAGTGGGGAATGGTTACAGAAGGTGACTGCAATGTCAAGCCTCCACAGAAACGGTGATTTTTAGAAATAAAGTAGAAAGGGTCAGATATCAAAAATGAGGCTCGGAATCCATACACCAGAAAAGGTATTTCAAAACCTTCTCCTCCCCCATGCCCATGATATCATGGAAACATAAGCATTTGCTTAATATTATTATTATTATTGTATTTTATGAGGTTCCTCTTTTATTAATTTTTATTTTTTTTAATTTTTTATATTAATTACAGTTTATTCACTTTGTATCCCAGCTGCAACCCCTCTCTCATTCCCTCCAAATCTCACCCTCCCTCTCTCATCTCCTTCCATGCCCCTCTGCAAGTACACTGATAGGGGAGGTCCTCCTCCCCTTCCGTCTGACCCTATCTTATCAGGTCTCTTCAGGACTGGCTGCATTGCCCTCCTCTGTGGCCTGACAAGGCTGCTTTCCTCTTCAGGGGGTAGTGGTCAAAGAGCCAGCCACTGAGTTCATGCCAGACAGTCCCTTTTTCCCTTTACTAGGAAACCCACTTATGATACTGAGCTGCTGTGGACTACATCTGTTCAGAGGTTCTAGGTTATATCCATGCATGGTCCTTGGTAAGATTATCAGTGTCAGAAAAGAATTCTGTGCCCAAGATATTTGGTTCTGTTGCTCTCCTTGTGGAGTTCCTGTCCTCTCCAGATCTTACCATCTTCCCATTCTTTCATAAGATTCCCTGCATTCTGCCCAAAGTTTGGCTATGAGTCTCTGTATCTGCTTTGATGCCCTGCTAGGTAGATTCTTTCAGAGGTACTCAGTGGTAGGCTCCTGTCAATTTTCTTGTTTTCTCCTTCTTCCAATGTCCATCCCATTTGTCTTTCTAAGTGAGGATTGGTCATCTTACCCAGGGTCATTCACCTTGATTAGGTTCTTTTGTGTACAGATTTTAGTATATTTATTCTATGTCTAGTATGTCTAGTATCCACTTATAAGTGAGTGTATACTATGTGTGTCTTTCTGCTTCTCGAATACTGCACTGAGGATGATCTTTTCTAGATCCCACCATTTGCCCGCAAATTTCATGATTTCCTAATTTTTAATTGCTGGGTAGTATTGCATTGTGTAATATGACTTATTATTTATTACAATTTATTCACTTGGTATCCAGCTGTGGCCCCTTCCCTTGTCTCTTCCCAATCTCTCTCTCTCCCTCCCTAGTCTGCTCCTATTACCTTCCCCAGTCCACTTACATTGTATTGTGTAAGACAAAATATCACTTAGTAACACAAGCTAGTCTTAAAATCCTGGTAATCATTCTGCCACAGCTTTCTTGGTGTAGGAGTAACAGATGCAAGCCACTATTCCTAGGTAAGAAATCCTTTGACAATATTTACAACATATATAGTTTTAGAAGAGATCTAACAGGTTGGAAGGTCACAAAAGTGCATCAATACATTGCTGGTGTTTCTTAGGGGAGAAGAAAAAGTGGGACAGAGTATTGTAAAAACAGGTGATAGAATTCCTGTATTCACCAGAAGGACTACATGGCAAGACACTGGTGTTTTGGCCCTGCATAAAAAGAGTTGAGTAATGTGAAACTGAAGAATTTTTTTAACTTAAATCATGATTTATTCGTGTAAGCAGATATTTCATCATAACTATTTCTTTTATTATTATTATTATTAATTTACTGTGTTTCCCTCCCTCTTCATCTCCTCCTCTTTCTTTTTTTCTCCCTTTGCCCTTCTCTCTCTCCCTTGCTCCCATGTCTTTCCCCTAGTCCACTGACAGGTAAGCTCCTCCTCGCCTACTATCTGACCCTAGCCTATTAGGTCTCATAGGACTTTCTGTATCCTCTTTCTCTGTGGCCTAATAAGGACACCTCTCCAGGGGAAGGTGATCAAAGAGCCACTAAATCCATGACAGAGACAGTCCCTGCTCTCTTTACTAGGGAACCCACATGGAGACTTAGCTATCCATGGGCTACATCTTAGCATGGGATCTAGGTCCTCTCCATGCATGGCCCTTGGTCGATTCATCAGTCTCTGCAGGTCCTCCTAGGCCCAGAAATTTTTGCTCTGTTGGTCTCCTAGTGGAGCTCCTATCCCCTCCCCATCTTCCTATCTCCTCCTACTTTCATAAGATTCTCTGCACTCTGCACAAAGTTTGGCTATGTGTCTCAGCATCTGGTTCAATATCCTGATGGGTAGAGTCTTTCAGAAGTCCTCTCTGGTAGGCTCCTGTCCCATTCTCTGTCTTTTCCTACTTCCAATGTCTATCCTGTTGGTCCTTCTGAATAAGGATTCAGCTTCTTCCTCGGGTCCTCCTTGTTGTTTAGCTTCTTTGGGACTACAGATTTTAGTATGTTTATTCTATTTCATATGGCTAAAATCCACTTATAAGTGGATACATACCATGTGTGTCGTTCTGCTTCTGGGATACAGCACTCAGGGTGATATTTTCTAGTTCCATTAATTTGCCTGGAAATTTCATGATTTCCTTGGTATTAATTGCTGAGTAGTATTCCACTGTGTAAATGTACCAAAATTTCTGTATCATTCTTAGGTTGAAGGACATCTAGGTTGTTTCCAGATTCTGGCTACTATGAATAAAGCTGCTATAAACATAGTTGAGAGAATGCCCATGCTGAATGGTTGAGTGTATTTTTGATATGTGCTAAGGAGTGATATAGCTGAATCTTGGGGTAGCACTATTCTTAATTTTCTGAAAGAACAACAGATTGATTTCCAAAGTGGCTCTACAAGTTTACATTCTCACCAGCAGTGAAGAAATATCAAAGAACAGAGAAACCCTGAAGCATTTTTAAACAGTCATCGGTCACAGATTTGAAAAGAATAGATGAAGGGTAAAGAGAATGCAGGGAGACCTATAGCATATGATGGCAGACTTATTGCAAGGTTAAAAGAAGGCAGATAATAAATATCCAACTTTTATGAATAAAGCTGCTACCATCATGGTTGAGCAAATGTTCTTGCTGTACACTTGAGCATATTTTGGATGTATGCCTAGGAGTGCTATAGCTGGATCTTGAGGTAGCACTATTCCTAATTTTCTGAGAAGGAACCAGATTGATTTCCAAAGTGGTTGTACAAATTTATATCCTACCAGCAATGGAGTAGGGTTCCCCCTTCTCTACATCCTTTCCACCATGTGTTGTCACTTTAATTTTTGATCTGAGCCATTCTGATAGATATAAGGTGAAATCTCAGGGTTGTTTTGATGTTCATTTCCCTACTTACTAAGGACATGGAGAATTTCTTTAAGTGTTTCTCTGCCATTCGATATTCCTCTATTGAGAATTGTGTTTAATTCTGTAACCCATTCTTAATTGGATTACTGGTTTGTTGCTGTATAACTTCTTGAGTTCTTTATATATTCTGGATATTGGCCTTCTGTAGGATATAGGGTTGGCAACCCTGTTCATAGCAACTTTATTCATAATAGCCAGAATCTGGAAACAACCTTAATCCAACTTTCCTAGTTTTCTGTGACTGCAGAAGACTTTTATAAAACAAAAATAAAGACCAAATGTTATGTTGGGGTCATGTTTGTATGTAACTTACTGCTAACAAACCTTAAGACATAGACTTTTGAAGTTATATTTTATTATTTTATTTTGAAAACTATAGGCTATTTTAGATAAAATATGTGAGATGATTTCTAACATTATGTTAGCAGTAATTTTCAATTATGCATGGAAGTTATGGTTAACTACATAAGTATAATCTTTCCATTAATTTGCTTGTTCCTATTACCACTGGTTAATACAGTACAGAATTTCTTAAATTTAACACTATTCCTGTTCCTGGATGGTTTCCTAAAAACATCCTTCCATTTATGATATTGTGTATCATTCCAAAAAATATAAGCACTAATGCATGTAAACACACACAAACACATACACACATATATCCAAACCTATGTTTCATAAATAAGGTTGCTGCAAGTAGAACAGAAATATTAAACTATTTATATTTTTAAAGTAGGCATCTGTAAAGCTTTAACCATATGGGGCTTTTAGAGTTACCGTGTTTACAAGGCAAACTACCTGACAGAGTGCACTGAGTATGTAACATACAGGAGGGTATACTTAACTTAAAAGTTCATATTCAACGAAATCTGTACAGCAAGCTAGAGTGGACAACATTTACTTAAATGTGATTATATTTTCCAAGATTCAATATTTCATAATCTACATAGTGAAACACTGAAATCTGTAAAAAAAAATTCATGGTCATTACCTTGATGGATACAGTTTAAATAATGCATGTTATTGAGTAGACATTTTAAATATTGGGAGAAAACTCCACCAAATCATCTTAAAATTTGCTTAAAAAAAAAGTCAACTTATAGTCCCAGAAAAAAATAGATAACAGTACATTGTATGTCACTGTCTTTCAGGCCCTTGTTGAAAAACTTTTCACATATTAGCTTATTTAACAGAAGATGGAACAGAATCTGTTTGAACATCAGCTGAGTGGTTTTATCAACCAAACATCTTACATGAAAATAGCTGGCTGCAGACATAACTGCCAAGTTGACTCACAGTAGGAAACATTCAGCAGCTATTGGTGTGGTGAAAACATAGCTGTGATGACACACTCTGACAGAGAAATGAAATGTCCTTGCTTCTGGAAATGCTGTACATTGTGGGGATTGTTAAGTCTCCTTGAGATTTTCACTGGCACTGTGGGTTTAGCAAGCAACAGACTGAAATATAAGCTGAGTTTTACCAGCTCTCTTCTTGCTGTACACCATAATGTCAGCAGAAGGAGTGTGTGAAGTTATCTCTTGTTATTGACTACACACATCTGGCTACCCACAACACAGTAGATATTCAACAGTAAAAAAGTCTACACAGATGAATCCATCGTACAATAAGCAAGCACTGCATGCATGTGTCCTCGTGTGTATCATAAATAATGAGAAAATGATTTGAAATGTGTACTCCAAGTAAACATCACCAAATTAAGACACTGAGTTCTTTTATACTAATTAAGGAATGTGGATGTTATTTTTAACTTGTCAAAATTATTGGTAGAGAAAGTTAAGACTCTTCTTTCCCCATAATTTCTCAATATAAAGTACATTTCAGACATAAATGATGTTTAATAACAACATGTTTGTTGGCCGCATCAATATTGAAAATGTTGACAACTCCAACCCTATCGAAAGCTAATTCTAAGGAATATTCATGAAACTATTGATGATATTGATACTGATGACAATTGTTCCCAATCATTCTGTTTCAGTTTAAATGATTTCCACTTTCATTCATAAAAGTATGGATGTTACTGGCATTTAAATATAAAAGAATAAAAAATTAAAACTAGCCAAACTTATGCCTTTCTTTAATTTAGAAGAACTTGAAGTTAAAATATCTTATTACCTAGAAATATTCTGTAATGGATGATAAAATATTCATGTAAAGGTCTTATTATAGTCCTATAAATAGGTCACTCACTTGCATGTACTCTGCTTGATCCTTGGCACCATGGACAACCTTTGCTTGCTGAGTAAGAATCTTGTGACAGGCATCAGACAATCAATTTTCCTTAAGAGCAACCATTACTGATTTCATGACTTAAATTATACCATAAATATGTTTGCTAATGATATTTCTAAAATGGCCAAACTATGGACTGGCAAAGGTCATTTAGTTGGTCCTGGCTTTCCAATACAGAGATTAAAAAAATACGCACTGCAAACACCAGACTTTGTCCTTTTTAATACTTAAATTACAAATTTTGATACTTGAATTACATAATATTTTGACTCTTCAATGTATCATGAGTAAAATGGTATAATCTCTATTATTATGTTTTTAAACTATTATAACATTACATAAAATTAAATTGCAGGAAATTAAAAATATTTTCAAGCCAAATATTAATAGAAATCATATTAAGTGATAACTGGCTACTGCATCCTGTTAGAAAGAGATCCTTGGTGAAACAGATGAAAATAAATACTCAATATAATTTCCTAATTAGCTATTAAAAACAAGGAAATCCATTGTGTAAATGTACCACATTTTCTGTATCCATTCCTCCTTGAGGGACATCTGGGTTGTTTCCAGGTTCTGGCTATTACAAATAAAGATGCTACAAACATGGTTGAGCAAATGTCTTTGTTGCGTACTTAAGCATATTTTAGATATATGCCTAGGAGTGGTATAGCTGGATCTTGAGGAAGCACTATTCCTAACTGTCTGAGAAAGTGCCAGATTGATTTCCAAAGTGGTTGTACAAGTTTACATTCCCACCAGCAGTGGAAGAGGGTTCCCCTTTCTCGACAACCTCTCCAGCATGTGTGTTCACTTGAGTTTTTGATCTTAGCCATTCTGATGGGTATAAGGTGAAATCTCAGGATCATTTTGATTTACATCTTCCTATTAGCTAAGGACGTTGAGCAGTTTTTAATGTGTTTCTCTGCCATTCTATATTCCTCTACAGAGAATTCTCTGTTTAGCTCTGTACCCCATTTTTAATTAAATTTTTATTTTTTATGTTAGTTACAGTTTATTCACTTTGTATCCCAGTTGTAGTCCTTCCCTCGTTCACTCCCAAACCCACCCTCCCTCCCTCATCTCCTCCCTGCCTCTCTCTAAGTCCACTGATGGGGGAGGTCCTCCTCCCCTTTCATCTGATCTTAACTTCTCAGGTCTTTTCAGGACTGGTCACAATGTCCTCTTCTGTTGCCTAGCGTACCCCATTTTTTAATTGGATTGCTTGATTTGTTGCTGTTTAACTACTTTATTTATAAATTCTGGATATTAGCCCTTTGTCAGATATAGGGTTGGTAAAGATCCTTTCCCAGTCTGTAGGCTGTCGTTTTGTTCTGACAACAGTGTCCTTTGCTTTACAGAAGCTTTTTAGTTTCATGAGGTCCCATTTATTGATTGTTGATCTTAGAGCCTGTGCTGTTGATGTTTTGTTCAGGAAGTTGTCACTAGTGTCAATGAGCTCTAGGCTCTTCCCCACTTTTTCTTCTAAACGATTTAGTATGTCTGGTTGTTGAGGTCTTTAATCCACTTGGACTTTAGTTTTGTGCAGGGTGATAAATATGGATCTATTTTCATTTTTCTGCATGTAGACATCCAGTTGGACCAGCACCATCTGTTAAAGATGCTGTCTTTTTTGTTACGTTTTGGTTTCCTTACTCTATTCCACCCTTCACCTTTATTCCAGCCTTCCAGCCCCACAACATTTGGTAGAAGAGAAAGAAGGGTAGAGGGGAAAGGGAGAATCATTTCCTTTAGACTATTTCCTGCTGTTTAGGCATGTTGAGTTCCTTGGGGAAAGTTTGATCTTAACCTTCAGGATAATCAATTTCTTCTCATCTCTTTGTACACTACCACTTGACAAACCACAACAACAGCAACAGCAACCAATAACCAGCAACCAGCAACCAGCAACCAGCAACTAGAAAACAGCGATCTGCAGCAACATAAGGAGCAGGAGGAGCAAGTGTGGCTGCAGCTATTCTTGTGGCTCTAGCATTTCTACATCCTTCCCAGAGCACCCAGACTTCCAAAAGTCATACGCTTGTAATAACTATCTGCAGCTGGCAAACCATCACTTCTGCTAGAGCTCAAGGCAAATCATTGTCAGATGCTATGGACAACCTGAAGCAGCCTCACCTTGGATTAAAACAAAAGCATATTCCAATAACATTTCTGTGTTTTTAAAGAAACCAAAAATTCTCACTACCCCCAAGAACACCAAGCTTTACAACCATAACATACAGAGATAGAGAGAGGACCTACCTCATTCCCATTGCTGTTTCAGTCATTGTGAGGCCCTATGAGCCTTGCTTGGTTAATTCTCTTGTTGTCCTCAACCCTTCTGCTTCTGGTTTCTAGAACTCTTCCTCTCCATCTTCTGCTTCACAGTTAACAGGAAGCTCACTTATTTAGCTAGAATGGCTAACAGCGAGGCCCGGGGCTCCTTCTATCGCTGTAAATCATTAGTGATGGATTTACAGATGAACACCATAGTGCCTGACTTTCCATGTAGTTACTAGAGATTCAATATCATGTCTACAGGTTTATGATACATACATTTTGCCATCTGAGCCATCTCCCAAGTCTCAATGATGTCAATGATACAACTAATCAGAGGGAAAAGTCAAATAGAGAAAGGTGTGGGATCACTAAGAAAACTCTCTAGAAGAACTCTTTTTTACCATTGGGAATATAAGCCATTCACATCATGCAAATACAATTCTATATTAAATATAATCATTTATCATTCAAATAGTCATGCTCCATAAGTATAATTGTTGATAATTCTGCACAATTAGACATCTCTTACTGAAACAATTCCCATAAGAACCAGAGGTTTTCTCTTTTTCTTTTTTTCTTTTTTCTTTTCTTTTTTTTTTCTGCAATGCCTATTATTATCTTTACCAGGAAGTTTGATTGGGTCATTTTCTCTCCTGAGGATCAAATTCCATTGAAGAGGGACAGCGAAATTCCTGCCCAGTGCTTCATTGTTTACCCTCTAAGTCATAAAGTAGGATCAAACAAACAAACAAACAAACAAACAAACAAACAAACTCAGAGCATGTTAGGACCATTAAATGAGTGAATATCTTAGTATGGGTCATATACTGACACATCAGCCCATGAAGGACATAGATAAACTGACCATCTGAATGCTGCAGTCAGGACCAACTTCTAGGCTAGAGGTCAACACAGGCAAGTTGGAATCAAGCTTATACTTCAAATGGATGCCAGGGTAGTAGTGTGAAACCAGTTAGGTAGGTTTGCAAAGCTGCTAGGATACAGGTGTGGGAAGATCAAAGTCCTGATAGAGTCAGAGTGCACCGAACAACCTGCTGCCACCGATCTTGCTTTTCCTTTCTTCCCCCTTTTATGTGTGCGATAAATTATTTCTGTCTCGTCTTGATAATATTTTAATCTCATAGACTTTTTTTTTAATTGTTCTCTGTAACAGAGCTAACCTTTCTGATCCTCACCTTCTATGCAGCGAACCTGTCACACTCACTGGAGAAGTTTTCTGTTATTTAATAGGAACCTCCTCCAGCCTATATGTTTTTAATACTTTTACGCTATTAATTTCTAACTTTATTAATATCTAACTCATGGCCCATCCCTTCAACAAGAAGCAGGATTTACATAGCTCCCTTTGTAAAACCAGCAGGTTGAAGTCACATATATGGCAGCTTTTGCTACATCTGATTATATTTGCAGCTGTGTGATCATAAAAGTGGATCCAGGGAGGACATTTTAAGTGAGGATCAGCTAAATACTGAGTTCTAAATATTGCTTTTACCTACATAGAAAATCAGTTTTTGCTTTATCATGAGTTTTAAGGACAGAGTTTTATAATATTTTCCTGGCCTATTAAATGTAATCTCTAAGATATTTGTGATTCTATGTGAGTTTAGATACAATGAGGAGGCAAGACATCACACTAATTGAATAGATTCCACAGAGATTTACAAGCTGTCAACTGTGTAAAGATTTCTTTTTGTAATGCAATGTTTCGGTTCATTGCACATACCATCAAAACCCTAAGATCAGAGAGAATGCAAAATATATTTTAACTGATACTTAAGAAGAAAAAAAAGTACTTTGCACTTCTTTCTAGATAAAAAGGGAATTATTCACATTTTCTATGTATCCCCAAGCAGTAGGGTACTAGAGATTGCTATCATTTAAAATGGCCTATCATTCATTTTTAACTTCGCGGTGAACATTTATTTTTCTTGCCATTTTTATTATACAATGAAAGCTTTAAAATATATAAAGTCATCTATCTATGACAGCACACAGCATTGACAATATGAGCTCTTGGGACTACCTTGGAGAAAGTCATAAGCACTAAACACATTTGCATGCATTTGACTGTCTAGTGAAGGAGACCAATTATACAGTTCCCCAAAGGCAACTTAGTGACAGAATATGACTTCAAATGCTTTTTAGTCTGTTTGATTGATTATGTATGATCTAATTTGAATTTTAGTGTCAATAGTAAAAGGAAAAGAAGAGCTAGCAGAGAACCAAATATGCAATTACTAATCCTTTGCAGATGAGGATTACTTTTTGAGCAATTATAAAGTACACTTAATTGCATTTCCAGACATTGCTTTTAATAGTGTTACAGTTAAAACAACCGATGGAGTTAAATAGTTTATTAGAGTTAAACACTAAAGACGAGGACCATGGGGAAGATAGGAAGGCTGGCAACCAGGTACAACATTGTGAAGCTAACTAGAAAAAGAAGAACGGCAGTCTAGCTATTCACCACAGGCTGTGGACAACCCCATGAACATCCTACCTCAAGAACAAGTACACGGCATCATTGCTCTCTCTCCCCAACTAATGTCGCACAAGTCTACAGAGTTATGTATTTGCATGCATTGGTCCTTCTTATACATCTAATTGCAACACAGTACATTGTGGATGAGTGTGGCATCTATGAAGACATCTGTCTATTTCACGGATAGCACTACCCTATAGGTTCCCAGAGGTGGGCTGGAGCAGAAGGCATAGTAAACCGAACCTTCTAAGTGCAGGTGCTACAGGCAGCCATTTGCTGACACTGCTTTGCCTGCTATGCCTCCCACTTCAGTAGACATACTTTGTGTCACTTATTCACCTGTAGAATTAAACCTTTACCACTTGATCATGATGCTTGACCTCTGTAGTGACCTCCTCTCCCCTCAGAGCACAAGAAAAGGATTGTTGGCATCGCTGGTATCCAAAGCAATGTTAGAAGATGTATAACCTCTCTCTATACTCTGATGACTTGAAATAGGCTGTTGCTAACCCTCAAAAAAAAGAATCTGTATGTGATGATGAACATCTCAAATCTCAAAGGAATTTATGCCAACTCTTAATGGTTGAAACTCAAACGCAGTGATCTTTACGAAGAAATTACTTTGTTACAATGCCTGTTCAAAGGTTAAATAGTTAGGCTGAGCAAAACTTATTTGACTGTCCTGGGCAGCTTGAAGTCATTCCCAGTGTTCATAGTTTTGGATTTGGAAGTAGATCTTGAGAACATAGATTCTTCCTGAGGACCTCACTTCACAAAGAAATCTCCATGGCACATTTCTGTGCTTCACAAGACATGATTTCAACAGCATTTCAGCCTTTTCTTTCTGTGAGTCAACTTAACTTATGTTTTACTTGATAAACAACTTAATAAATATGGCTAGCCAGTGTGTGATGAAAAACTAAAAATTTAAATTCTATATGCTCATTTTGATTTCAACAAGACACAAGAGGCAGATACTAGTATCAATAGGAGGCACTGAAAGACTAAATAATTCCCATGAGATTATTTTACTTACTGATTTGATAGACTTTTTTATTTTTGTGTTCTGTGTGTGAGTGCACCTTCCTGTATGTCAGTGCGTAGCATGTGTGTGGTTCCTCCGGAAGCCATTACCAGACATCAGATCTGCTGTAAGTGTACGTACAGGCAGCTGTGAGTTGCCATGTGGGCGATGGAATCTGAACTTCTGTCCTCTCTAAGAGCAGCCAGTGCTTCTAACTACAGAGACATCCCTCAAGCCCATTGTTTCCTTATATACTTTCATTTATTTGAAACAAAAATCTGTTGTAATCCAGGATCACCTTGAATTTACTATGCCCCTGAGGATGACCTTGAACTTCTTCCTGCCTCCACCTCCCAGGCATGTGCCATGACACTGAGTCTATGCAGTTTTGTGAAAAGAAAAGCTCAGTCTAGGCATGCACTCTACCAACAGAGCCACATCCCAGCCTTCATTATACTTAAATGACAGAGAACATTTTCTGTCTGTGCATCCTGACGTTGAAATAATATTCTCAATTCCTAGAAAGAAGCAGAATTGGAAAGAATGGCATAATTTTGTCACAGTAATGTAATAAAGGAAACTTTGATAACTTATTTACCTAAATGGATGTTTTGAGTTTTGTCTGCACAATCAGTTCTTTAGAAGGGAACATATTAACCTTTAATTGGTGTCATCTTCCTTATTGAAGATATGTGTCTTAAATTCTTCTTACCATTTTTTCTTCTTGTGGAAGTTTCTAATAGTTTATTCAGGAAGACACTATTCTTTAGAAATACTTATTCAATGTTCTTATTAATGACATGGATAAACATATTTACTGTAAATATATTTTTAATCATTTAATACTAAATGTAAAACATGCTTAAATATATAAAATCAAGTATTGCAGAAACAGAAAATATAGCTTCAGACATAAAACTTAAAATTTCAAACTTGAAATGGATATCAGATGTTCGGATTATTTTCTTGCTATTTCTTTATAAAAATATTTTTTTATTCTTTTTTTTATTTTTTTATCAGTTACATTTTATTAACTCTGTATCCCAGCCGTGTCCCGATCCCTCATTCTCTCCCAGTCCCTCCCTCCCTCCCTCATCTCCACCGTGCCCCTTTCCAAGTCCACTGATAGGGGGGGACCTCCTCCCCATTCATCTGATCCTGTTTTATCAGGTATCTTCAGGACTGGCTGCAAAGCCCTCCTCTGTGGCCTAACAGGACTGCTCCTCCCTTCAGGGGTGGGGAGACCAAAGAGCCAGTCATTGAGTTCCTGTTAGAAATAGTCCCTGTTCCCCTCACTTTGGGAAACCAATTGGTTACTGAGCTACCACAGGCTACATCTGAGAGGAAGCTCTAGGTTATATCCATACATGGTCCTTGGTTGAATGTCAGTCTCAGAAAAGACCCTGTGCCCAGATATATTTGGTCCTTCTGGAGCTCCTATCCTTTCCTTTTCAGACTAACTCCCCTTCTTTCTTATGATTCCCTGTACTCTGCCAAAGGTTTGGTCATGAGTCTTTGCTTTGAAAACACTGCTAGTTAGAGTCTTTCAGATGCGCTCAGTAGACTCCTGTCATACGTTCAATGCACATCCCACCTGTCTTTCTAAACGAGGATTGATCATCTTACCCCATGTCCACTCAATTGATTATCTTTTTTAGGTGTATAGATTTCATTATGTTTATCATATCTTATAGATCTATATAAGTGAGTATATCCCATGTTTGTCTTTCTCCTTCCGGGATATTTCACTCAGAGTGATATTTTCTAGATCCCACCATTTGCCTGCAAATTTCATGATTTCCTCCTTTTTGATTGCTGAGTAGTATTCCATTGTATAAAAATACCACAACTTCTGTACCCATTCCACCGTTGATGGACATCTGGGTTGTTTCCAGGTTCTGGCTATTACAAATAGAGCTGCTATAAACATGGTTGAGCAAGTGTCCTTTTTGTGTACTTGAACAAACTTTGGGTATATACCTAGCAGTGGTATAGCTGGGTCTGGAGGAAGCACTATTCCTATTTGTCTTAGAAAGCGCCAGATAGCTTTCCAGAGTGGTTGTACCAGTTTACATTCCCACCAGCAGTGGAGGAGGGTTCCCCTTTCTCCACAACCTCTCCAGCATGTGTTATCGCTTGAGTTTTTTCATCTTGGCCATTCTGATGGGTGTAAGGTGATATCTCAGGGTCGTTTTGATTTGCATTTCCCTGATGGCTAATGAGGATGAGCATTTCTTTAAGTGTTTTTCTGCCATTCGATATTCCTCTGTCGAGAATTCTCTGCTTAGCTCTGTTCCCCATTTTTTAATTGGATTACTTGGATTGCTGCTTTTCAGCTTCTTTAGTTCTTTGTATATACTGGATATGAGTCCTCTGTCAGATAAAGGGTTAGTGAAGAGTCTTTCCCAATCTGTAGGCAGTCGTTTTGTTTTGATGACAGTATCCTTTGCTTTACAGAAATTTTCAGTTTCATGAGGTCCCATTTATTGATTGTTGCTCTTAGAGCCTGTGCTGTTGGTGTTCTGTTCAGGAAGTTGTCTCCTGTGTCAATGAGTTCTAGGCTGTTCCCCACTTTTTTTTTTTCCAATTGATTTAGGGTATCTGGTTTTATGTTGAGGTCCTTGATCCACTTTGACTTTAGTTTTGTGCAGGGTGATAAATATGGATCTATTTTCATTTTTCTGCATGTAGACATCCAGTTGGTCCAGCACCATTTGTTGAAGATGCTGTCTTTTTTCCGTTGAATGGAATTGGCTTCTTTGTCGAATATCGAGTATTCATAGGTGTGTGGATTTATTTCTGGGTCTTCTATGCGGTTCCATTGATCCTCCTTTCTATTTCTATGCCAATACCAGGCAATTTTTATTACTGTTGCCCTGTAGTACAGCTTGAGATCAGGAATGGAGATACCTCCAGATGATCTGTTGTCGTACAGGATCGTTTTGGAGATTCTGGGTTTTTTGTTTCTCCATATGAAGCTGAGAATCTTTTTTTTTTCAAGGTCTGTAAAGAATTGAGTTGGTATTTTGATGGGAATTGCATTGAATCTGTAGATTGCTTTTGGCAGTATGGCCATTTTCACAATGTTAATCCTACCAATCCATGAGCACGGGAGATCTTTCCATCTTCTGATATCTTCTTGGATTTCTTTCTTCAGAGACTTGAAGTTTTTCTCAAACAGGTCTTTCATTTGCTTGGTTAGAGTCACACCAAGGTACTTTATGTTATTAGTGGCTATTCTGAAGGGTGTTGTTTCCCTAATTTCTTTCTCAGCCTTTTTGTCTTTGGTATATAGGAGGGCTTCTGATTTTTTTGAGTTGATTTTGTATCCTGCCACTTTCCTGAAGGTGTTTATCAGCTGAAGGAGTTCTCTGGTTGAATTTTTGGGGTCGCTCATGTATACTATCATATCATCTGCAAATAGTGACACTTTGACCTCTTCCTTTCCGATTTGTATTCCCTTGATCTCCTTTAGTTGTCTTATTGCTCTGGCTAGGACTTCAAGTACTATGTTGAAGAAATATGGGGACAATGGACAGCCTTGTCTTGTCCCTGAATTCAGTGGGATTGATTTAAGTTTCTCTCCATTGAGTTTGATGTTAGCTATAGGCTTGCTATATATTGCCTTTACTATGTTTAGGTATGTGCCTTGTATCCCTGATCTCTCCAAGACTTTAAATATGAATGGGTGTTGGACTTTGTCAAATGCTTTGTCGGCATCTAAGGAGATGATCATGTGGTTTTTCTCCTTCAGTTTGTTTATGTAGTGGATTACATTGATGGATTTCCGTATGTTGAACCACCCTTGCATGCCTGGGATGAAGCCTACTTGGTCATGGTGGATGATATCTTTGATGTGTTCTTGGATTCGGTTTGCAAGTATTTTATTGAGTATTTTTGCGTCAATGTTCATAAGAGAGATAGGCCTAAAGTTCTCTTTTTTTGTTGGGTCTTTGTGTGGTTTAGGTATTAAGGTGACTGTGGCTTCATAGAATGAGTTTGGTAGTGTTCCTTCTGTTTCTATTTTGTGGAATAGCTTGAGGAGAATTGGAGTTAGCACTTCTTTGAAGGTCTTGTAGAATTCTGCGCTGAAGCCATCTGGTCCAGGGCTTTTTTTGGAGGGGAGACTGTTAATGACTGCTTCGATTTCCTTGGGAGATATAGGGCTATTCAGTCTTTCTACCTGATCTTGACTTAGTTTTGGTAGATGGAATCTTTCAAGAAAATTATCCATTTCATTTAGATTCTCAAATTTTGTGGCATATAGGCTTTTGTAGTATGACCTAATAATTGTTTGGATTTCCTCAATGTCTGTGGTTATGTCCCCATTTTTATTTCTGATTTTGCTGATCTGGATAGTTTCTCTCTGCTTTTTAGTTAGTTTGGCTAAGGGTTTGTCTATCTTGTTGATTTTCTCAAAGAACCAGTTTTTTGTTTCATTGATTCTTTGGATAGTTTTATTTGTTTATAGTTGATTGATTTCAGCCCTTAGTTTGATTATTTCCAGCCGTCTGCTCCTCTTGGGTGTATCTGCTTCTTTTTTTCTAGGGTTTTCAGTTGGGCCATTAAGTTGTTTGTATGTGATGTTACGAATTTCTTCTTGCAGGCACTTAGTGCTATAAATTTTCCTCTGAGCACTGCTTTCAATGTGTCCCATAAATTTGGGTATGTTGTGCCTTCCTTTTCATTGAATTCTAGGAAGTCTTTAATTTCTTTCTTTATTTCTTCCTTAACCCAGCTGTCATCGAGTAGTAAGTTGTTCAGTTTCCATGTGCATGTCGGCTTTTTGTTGTTTCTGTTGTTGTTGAGGTCGAGCTTTAGTCCATGGTGGTCAGATAGTATACAAGGGATTATTTCAATCCTTTTGTATCTGTTGAGGCTTGCTTTGTGGCCCACTATATGGTCTATTTTGGAAAAGGTTCCATGTGGTGCTGAAAAGAAGGTGTACTCTTTTGAGTTTGGGTGAAATGATCTGTAGACGTCTATTAGGTCCATTTGATTTAGGGATTCTGTGAGTGCTTTTATTTCCCTATTTGGTGTCTGTCTAGTTGATCTGTCCCTTGGTGAGAGTGGAGTGTTGAAGTCTCCCACTATTAAGGTATTAGGATCAATGTATGATTTAAGTTTTAATAATGTTTCATTTACGAATGTCGGTGCTCTTGTATTTGGGGCATAGATATTCAAGATTGTGATGTCCTCTTGGTGGATTTTTCCTTTGATGAGAATATGATGGCCCTCCTTATCTTTTTTGATTAACTTGGGTTGAAAGTCTATTTTATTAGATATTAGGATGGCTACTCCAGCTTGTTTTCTGGAACCATTTGCTTGAAAAACAGTTTTCCAGCCCTTTACTCTGAGGTAGTGTTTGTCTTTGTTGCATAGGTGTGTTTCTTGGATGCAACAGAATGTTGCATCCTGTTTCCTTAACCAATCTGTTAGCCTGTGTCTTTTTATTGGTGAGTTGAGTCCATTGATATTGATAGATAATAGTGACCAATGCATGTTAGTTCCTTTTGTAATGGAGTCGATGATCTAACCCTGTTTCATTGCTTGTTTTCTTTTCATTTTTGTTGGGACATTATCTGTATGCCCTGTTTTCTTGGGTGAATTTGTTTTCATTGGATTGGAGGTTTCCTTCTAGTATCTTCTGTAGGGATGGTTTGCTGTGTAGATATTGTGTAAATTTAGTTTTGTCATGGAATATTTTGTTTTCTCCATCTATGTTGATTGAAAGCTTTGCAGGGTATAGTAGTCTGGTTTGACATTTGTGATCTCGTTTTTTTTTTTTTTGGGGTGAGGTATTAGGAAATGTTTAATGGGTTTTTTTTTCTTTTTTCTTTTTTTTTTTTTTTTTCGATGCAGTTTATTCAGGAACATTGAACAATCCTCGGACCCCGGGGAAAGCCAGCCCACAGCTTAAATAGCCTCTGGGTAGCCAACCCAGGCGTGCCACGGGGGCAATGCAGATAGGTCCACATACATGGAAGCAAGCCAGATCCTCGGCCTTAGCCAAATGTGGAGTTGTTCGTGACAGAGAGCACTCACCATCGGGAAGGTGGAAGGCAGAAACCAGCTCTATCTTTAAGGCATAGCATTCCGCAGCTCTCTACAGTTCCCCCTTTTTGTTTTAGACGCATCAGGCAAGAGTAGAGGTCTGATCTCTGATATTAGAAATAAATTGGGACTTTGTACAGATGTTCATTTAGGTGTCATCCACCCAAAGAGCATCAGACCCGTCCGATACCTTTTTCTCAGAGGCGGGACCTGGGGCATCAACCTGCATGCAATCAGACATGCTCTTCTCTGGGTGCAAAGTGGCTGACCCTGAGTGCAGTGCTTAGCCTCGCATCCTGAGCGTATCATTTTAGCTTTTTATGGTAGCCAACCATGCTTGCGGAGAATGTCCTGCTTCAATGGCTGTAAAGGCCTGAATGATCATGGCTGCATCACACTGTTGTGAGACTCTAATCTTGCATATATACCACAGGCAAACCAAGGAGACCAACAGCAGAAGGCCTGCTAACACTCCCATGCCCGCCCATTCCTTCAGATGATTCATGGCTGCAGCAATCCATGTTGATAATCCTGTGGCTAGTCCTGCGTCCACTCTGGTAGAATTTACTGTGACAATGGCCACTCTCAGCTGCTCCATCGTAGTATCGAATTCTCCAGTCCAATTACCTAAAATATAGCTCGACAATTGTTTAGACAGATTTGCAGCACAGGAAAAATTCTCATGTTGTATGCTAGTGACACAAAGTCCAGCATACTTTCATTGACAGCCAGGTTGAGCGATTTGCCATTTGTGATCTCTTAGAATCTCCATGATACTTGCCCAGGCCCTTCTGGCTTTCATAGTTTCTGATGAGAAGTCTGGTGTGATTCTGATAGGTCTACCTTCATATGTTACTTGGCCTTTTTCCCTTGCTGCTTTTAATATCTTTTCTTTGTTCTGTAGATTTAGTGTTTTGACTATGATGTGACATGATGTGTTTCTTTTCTGGTCTAGTCTATTTGGAGTTCTGTAGGCCTCTTGTATATTTTTGGACATCTCTTTCTTTAAGTTGGGAAAATTTTCTTCTATGATTTTCTTGAAAATATTTTCTGGACCTTGGAGTCTGGAGTCTTCTTTTTCATGAATTCCTATTATCCTTAGATTTTCTCTTTTCATAGCATCCTTGATTTCTTGGATATTTTGTGATTGGAACTTTTCTGATTTTACTTTTTCTTTGAGAGAAGTATCCATTTCTGCAAGTGTGTCTTCAGCTCCAGAGATTCTCTCTTCCATCTCTTGTATTCTGTTGGTGATGCTTACTTTTGTGGTTCCTGATCTTTTCTCCAAGTTCTCCAGCTCAAGGGTTTTCTCATTTTGTGTTTTCTTTATTGATTCTAATTCTGTTTTCATGCCTTGCACCATTTCTTTCATGTGTTTGAATTTGGATTCCTGTCTCTCTACGATGGCCTCTATTTCTTTTTTCATTTCCTTCTTATATGCCACTAATTTTTCCTCTACTTGTGTATCTATTTGTTTGGCTATGTTTGCCTGTGTTTCTTTAAGGATATTGTCTATTTCTTCTTTCTTTGCCTCCAATTGACTGGCCATCTCTTTGAAAGACTTGTTCATTTCCTCCTTATGAGCCTCAAATAATTGGGCAAGCATGGCTTTAAAATCATTTTCCTGTGCTTCTGCTGAATTGGTGTATCCATTGATTTTGGGGTTTGCTGGTGAAGTCATGATGTCCTGATTTATGTTGGAAGTGTTCTTTCGCCTACCTCTGGCCATTGGCTTATCTGAAACCTTCCCTGTTTGATTTTGGGTTCTGCAGATCAGACTGGTGCTGTCTCTCTCTGGTGTCTGGAGAGTTCTTCAGGAAGCTGAGCACTCAGTGTGTGCTGAGGACTAGCTGTACCTGTGGGAGGAAAGTACACAGGCGCAAACGGGGCAAATGCAAGCGTGTGTGTGTGCACGTGCGTGTGTGTGTGTGTGTGTGTGTGTGTGTGTGTAAGTGTGCCTGGATGAGTTTCTCGAGGGACAGAGTGATGGCTAATGTTGAATCCTTGAGTGTGTGGGAGGGGCTCTGCACTGTATATGTCGCAGGCGCTAATGATGATCGCAGCACAATTTCTGGCATTAACTGTCTTAACTCCTCAATCAGGCCCACAGGGCAGGAACTTCAATGTCCCTAGTGCCCCTCTGTTTCCCAAAGTGGGTATGTGGGTGGGAGGGGGGTTCGATGCCTGGCTTCTGATTTAGAAGGACCCAGGATCTGGGGAACTGCAGATTCTCAAGTGTGCACTCACTTACAGGCAGGTCTCTTGGCAGAGATCTTGGTATCAGGGGCTCTCTGCTCTCTGGTTTGGCCCTGCTTCTTTGATGTGTTCCGCCAGTTCTGTGCTGCTGTCACTGCCAGGTTCTGAGGTCTTGCTGCAGCTGGAGATTCCAGGGTGGTCACTTCAGCAGGGATGGGGTAACCAGGCTCTCTGTTCTCTGGTTTGGCCCTGGTTAGTCTTAAACTGGAGGGCTGTGGTGCCCCGCCAGTTCAGTGCTGCTCCGCTGCCATGTCCCGCTGTAACTGGAGACTGGGTTGCTAGTCCCAATGCTTTCTGGGAACTCCTGGGATCTCTTTGTTGTGCTCTCCATGCTTGGGAGGCCCAGCGCCTGGTGTGTCCACGTTGTATGACGTTTCTGCCTGGTTTTGGTGAGTATATAGCGTATTCTCTGTCTCTGTGGGATTGGGCGTGCCGTACAGTCACTGATGGCGATCCTGAGGAGCTAGTATGGTGTCTAGCAGATTCGCGCCCTGGGAGGATGGTGAAGCCGCTGCGCGAATCTGAGACTCTGGGGCATGTACTGCTGGCTTTTGTCTGCCACTAAAGTGCTTGGGGCTCCGTCTCAGCGGCTGTATACCCCAGTCAGTTAGGTCTGCGCTGAGGATGAAGGAGGTCTGGGGGAAAGGAGTGCGGCAAGAACAAAGGATTGTTTCTCTCCTTCCCCAAGCAAGTCTCCGGGTGACCGGAGGCCAAAGTTTTCACCTCCTGCGATGTTCCCTGGTGTTCAGAAAGCCTCGCTGTGGTTTTCCTGGGTTGGGGGTCCTTCCATTCTCCAACTCAGAAGATCAGGTATCCCGCCGCTCAGAAACTGTGTGTGCTAGTCGCCATCTTGGCTCCGCCCCCTCTCATAAAAATATTTTTACAATCTTCAAAAGGCATAATAGCTCTCATAATGTACAATTTTCTCAATGGTAAACATTAGATTGGTCAATAGACTAAAGAATATATATCTATATAATGATTTTACTGCAGAAATCAGTCCATCATTTCACAGTAAGATTAAGTTTCTTTTAAGAGTACATAAGTAAGCTACAAGTGTAAAGTAAAGATAAAATATTACTTTATAAGGTTTTTTAAATTAATATATTGCCAGAACAGAGATAGGATATTATGAGGATTTTCAGGCTTATGACTTCAAGAAAGAGGCAACATCAATAATATACTTCAAAATATACATTTGAAATTCATGAAATATGTGAGCAATTTCAGGATAGTCTATGTTTAATTCAACAATATAGACAAGAAATTGTTCCTTACATATATAAAAGGTGTGCATAGAGAGATTAGAAGTTGATTTTTTTTCAGAGAACTGAAGATTTCAAGGTTCCTGCTTCATAAAAAGGCTATGGATAACTCCCTTTGCTATTTCACAAGCCTGTGTCCTCTTGGTTGGCATAATTTAAACAGACAGCCTTTCAAAAAGGTCAAATGCAGAGTCCTAGCTAATGCCAAATTACCTCTTGGAGCCTCAAATCGATATTCAAATCTTATATGATTTTATGTATGGATAACTATAGAAATACTAATAAAGTCGCTGTATAGGCTATGGATAATTGTGGTATGAAGATGCTGTGAGATGAAGACATGATACATAGTTGAGTCCAGTAATAGAACGGGGTTTAAAAGGTCTAGAAAAGCAGAGCCGAACAGCTCTAAACATGAAGAAACAATGAGAGGGGAATAGTGGTTATATTCACTTGAACAGTCTTTGTTGCACACAAGCCTCAAAAAGTCTCACTGTACCTCATTCATATGTGCAACTGATACATATTAATAAAACAAAAATAAAATCTGTTGTGATAGAGGTCCTTAGGGAAGGGAAAGTCATAAGTAAGAATCATTGCATGTGCCCAAATAATGATTTGAGACCTATATATTTGTTTAAAAACTGTTCCCAGGTTAGAGTTAAAATTTCCTTAAGATAGGGAGAATAATTTCATTGTCCTCTTGTGCAACACAGAAGCTGTGGTCAAAAACCACATATAATATACTTGACTCTTGCTCACAGAGACAATTTAAAGTGTCCTCACTAAATTATGTATGTGAACTAACACATTATCAATTGTATTTCAGTCATTCCTCAAGGTATAGATATTTCAAAATACTCTTTCATAATCTGTAGTTATATACAGTTTTAGTTCCTTAAAACACAAACTGTAATCCCTTCTGAATCAGCAGGATTATGATTTTTATACATGTCTAGGAAGCTTAGTGAGATTGTCTCATATATACATGAGACAATTATATATAAATTATATATATATACATATATAATTAATATATACATATACAAATTCTGGGGCTAGAGTCAAGGATAGAGAGCTTGCAGATCATGTTAAAGGTCCTAAGTTCACACCCCAGTACTGAAAAATAAATTTGCTAAGTCAATTGTCCACAGTCCTCAAGTACTATCTTTGAGAAGGTGACATATAATCATGTATACATACTTATATCTCACAGCAGGTACTGTGCTTCTGTCCTCCTCAATTTTCCCAGTGAATCTCCATCCCTGGCTCTATTCCAGAATCCTTTATGCCAGCCAGATGCCTCACCTTTTCTACCCTTTCCTATAGGCCATAGGTTTTTAAATTGACAGGCGATTCATCCATACAATGCACAAGATATTCTCTGTACAGTATACCAAAAAATAAAATGAAGACACGCAATCCAAAGATCTAACTAGAAACACTAACAGGATGTTTATGGGAAAATTGTTAAGAGGTAGGTGTGACTTACTCGGTGCTAAGTGGTAGGAGTGCTGGCCTCCTGTACGCAAGGAAACTGGCAAGAGGGACAGACTAAAAGACTACTTGGAGAAGTCAGTCACACATCAAACTTTGCTGAAAGTGTCCAAGAGTGATTGGCACTTCTGTTATTCCAAAGCTGAGAGCAGAACCTTGTAAAAATGGCAGTATAACCAAGGTAAGTGTTCTCAGGAAACAAAGCACGATGGTTGAGTGTTTGGTTGTAACAATATGATCATAGACAGTGGAGACAAAGACAAGGTAATGCTAAGGAAGGTGTTACAGATTTTTAAAAAGAGGGGAGACTTGTTAGGCATATGAAATACACAGCATAAATTATATTATTTTTACCTGCCTAATATTTTTCTGTTCTGCTAAAGTCGTGCTGCCCTCTTCCAAAAGACTTGCTAACGGCATCGAACCCACTGTGGATTATCATGAAATGCATTTTAATACCTGTGAGTACTAAATAAACAGAGCTATGTATAATTGATAGTGACATGAACATTGATTATTTGCCTTAAATCAAAGTTTTATCATAAACCCTTCACAATGAATCAAATAATTTCTGACAATCATAATGTCAAAAAAGGAACAATTTACTATTTATAAAGATTTAACTAGCTTGCATTATTCAATATTCCAGAAAGTTCAGCTCCTGAAATTTCAATGACAAACACAACATTTACTTATTTAATACAAGTCATTGTTTGAAAAAGTTATTTTAAAACCACTATGTGTTTAAGGTTATTTTCAGTGAACTTGATTTTTAGAGCAGAGGTCAATAAGTAAATTATTGAGGAAATTAGTAGAAAGGCAAAAAAAAGATAATTTAATATAGTAAGATAGCATATTAAAAAAAGAGATAATAGTGCTTGAGAAACTATTTTTAATGAAATGAGAAATGCCTTCTCTGAGGAAGTTTCCCTTGAAAAGAGTTAAATGTGTGACTGAAGAAAGTATTCAAATATTTAAGAATATCACCTCGAAGAGACCATGAGCCCAAGTATAAATATGCACGGTAGGTAAAGAAACAGACTACGACAAAGCAAGTGACATACGGAAAAAGGTTAACTTAAGCAATTTTAATGAAAAGACTTCTCTGGGAAAATATGAGCAATGTTTAAGGAATGAACGAGCACTGCTGTAGGATACTGGGAAACGAAGCAGGAAGAAACACTGGACACCTTCCAATTCAAAAATAACAGAAACATAAACAGTGTCAATGGGGCTTGGGTAGTGCTATATAAAAGAGTTGTTGCTATATAAAAAAAAAACAGTATAAGCCAGAATTATACTAAGGAATTGTGGGACTATACACATTCCCTGTTCCTTCCGATGTATTCTTTTTAGTTGCTGCCCTCAAGGGAAAAGTACATTCAAAAGAGCCCAGATGTCACATTACAAGGTACAGCTAGCAGGTTAGAGGAGAGAGACTTGTGTAGCACATGGGAAAGGAATGAGGAAGTGAGGGTGGTGTGGTGTCCAACATGTGTAAAGGAAACACAGACTGTTGTGGCTGCAGTGTAGTCAACCAGAGCCATCAGGAGAAGCGTCTCAAATACTGCCTTCTGTGTGACGGAGACTCGCTGAAAGGTTTATCACAAATGATCACATGGTAAACCAGGTTCAGTGGAGAAGGGATATAAAATAAGACATACTCAAGACAGATGTAGTGACTATGCCTGCATTGAGAAGGCTCCGGTAGGAATTTAATAGGAGGCTGAGGCCAGTCTGGCTACCTCATTAAATCAGACAAATCTGAGCTACATGGTGAGCCTCAGCAAGCTCCCAAAGGCATTCAAATGAACATAAGCTGTTACAATTGCTTTTGATTGCCTACCTGAACTAAGTGGTTTTCAGGACATACGTACATTGGTCTGGAACTGACTGGAAGTTTCCTTTCTGATGGCAACCTTCATGTTGCTGATAGATACTATGCAGGATGTGGTGAAAGAAAACTTATCACCTGCTCTACTCAGCTTTGACTACCATGAGCTGTAATAGCCATCTTCCTGCAAGATATGTCCATAGATTCAATAGTGGCATTATTGTTACAGAAGTAACTACTTGCTTTTTTGTTTTATTCAGGGTTCATTTTACAAGAGTTTCTGTAAATCAGTCAGAGTCTGTGACTAAAGAGGATATAGATTGGCAATAAGCTGCTGTACACACTAAGCAATCTTGCTAGTTCTAAAATGTCTTCTAGATACCAGTGTTTATAGTATGAAATTTATACTGCTCTCAACCTTCTTCAAAAGCTACTTTTTGCAAGGGTTGGTGACACAGACTCATAAGTGTTCAGAGTGTTTGGAGAATAAGTGTCAGAGGAGTACTTAGCCCTAAGTGAACCATCTATAGGACTCCCTCCAAGGTTCAGGGTACATCACAGAAGATGGGAAAATATAATAACTGGATATTGAGAGGGCAGTGTATCTTCTACACATGACATGGCCAGCCATTGCCCTCAAAAAGTCATTGTAGCAGTGTATATCTGCACAAGACCTGATTAAAATTAGACCAACAATCATTTCATCACACATGGGGGAAGAGTTCATGTGGCCTCAACCATCACTGAGGTGCTATGGACAGTTAATGGTTGCCAGCGAGGGGGGTGTTATATTCTCCAGTGAGGGAGCCACTGAGAAGTTCCCTGTATTCCAGTAAATAAATCCCACTATAATCATTCAAACAACATAAACTAATCTTCATCTGTCACAAAAAGAAAGAACTTCAAAGTGAGAGTTGGTCTCATCTCAAGGGACAGAGAGATGAATGAAGAGAGTCATGGATGCTGAAAATGATCAAAATCCATGTTATGTACATATATATGTATGTGCTGAAGTCATCAACTAATTTTAAATGAATAAAAGAACAATAATAAAACAAAAATATTAAAAAGTTTGACTTTTGAATTCTTTTGATACCATCTAACCTAAATAATGTTCGATGCAGAATCTTACCATACCTAGTAATGTCTCAAAATTAAGTACCTAATCCATCATAGGTAATAAGGTAGATGAAAAGTTCAGAGAAAAATAATATTAATTACTTCTGAAATTTGCATATGGCCTAAAAAAGGAAATTGGTCAAATAGAGCAGTGATTGCAACAAAATGTAAATGCTTCAGTATTGCAAAGAGTAGTAACGTAGAAAGAATTCTATAGACATTGATACCAGCAGAATTTCAATTGTTTGCAGGCACTTCAAAGACTTGTAGGGAAGAGGGATGGACATGGACAGGTAATTGTTGAAAAAATGTGCATGACTGAGAGTCATGTGTAAAATCATAGGGGCATACAAATTTAAAAAACAGTATATAGGACTCTAAGTGAGTCTATGAGGTGGTTATTTCCTATCCTAAGAAAAGGCAAACGAATGTTGAATCTGAAGTGCTTGAATTGGGATGCATACTTGAATCTGTTGCGCGCAGGTCCAGCTGAGGCTCATAGGCTATATACATCCCACGGTGGCTGTAAGTGCAGTCTAAGGCATTTGTATATGTCAATGCCATAGAAGAATGACAAAATATTTAACACGCCTGTAAGAGGTCATTTGAAACAAATACAAGGACACTACCACGGGCCAATTAAGTCAGACAGAGTGATATGAAAACATCAGTTTGTTTGTTTTTTTTTTCAAAAACAGTTTTAGAGAAATAAAGGATGATAATTGATATATCTAAATCTTGGAGCCTTAATTCTAAAGTAAGAGCCTCAATGTTGAGAGACTGAACATAGTAGAAAATTGATATTAAAGGAATCGAAAAATGGAAGAGAGGAAATAAAGATTTAAAATTATAGTTAAAAATGTAATGCATATGTGAACGTGAAGACAGATGGGGAGTAGGTTCAGACAAAAATAAATCAAACATGTTTGGAAACACTGGCGCAATAGGGAGGAGGAGAACTGAATGGGCAGCAAGAGAAGATGAGGCTAGAATGTCAGGTTTTGGTGGTCAAATATGTAATAGCTTGACAAGCAGAATATGAGAAGTAAAAAGAGTAAGCTGTATAATATGTGTAGATCAAAATCAGATGAGTGTGTGAGCATTTGGGACAAACCAGAGACTTTGGAAATAGTCACACATAGATCTCAGAGGCTGAAAATCATGTTGGAAACCTAAATACAAATGAAAGAATCATAATTCATACCCAAAGACATAATCGTCGATAAAATCATGAAAGAGTAGGGATTGATGGCTAGCTCCTTTGAGTCTCCAGAATTCAAGGATGGATGAAATAAGATTCATCTACACCAAGTAATGGTGTGAGTTGAAAAGAAACCATGCATTTGTGATGCCCCCAAGAAGAGCAGAATTTAAGCACTGAGTTGTCAATTCATAGATTCACTTAAAGAACAAAACAGAAATTTTAGCTTTCAAATTGTAAAAGTAAGAAAAGAAATTAGGCAAAAATTTCATGGCTTCCACTTTTGGCATCTTGGAAGAAATTCCAGAACCATTTGGGACCAGCCCCTGGATGACAAGAATTTTAAAAGCAAAACTCATAAGATCAATCATAAGCAACCCAATAACTACTAGTTTTTCCCCCACAGTGATTCTTCCAGTATGTGTCACAATATCTTGGATGCAATGAGATGCAATGCATCTCTATGACTTCTATCAATGTGTTGCGGATTAAAATTGCCAAATAGATTCACAGTGCCAGCTCAATGAAAATTAATGCTATTTTTTTTCTTTTTGCACGCTTAAGATATTGTCTTCGTTTCTTTTTGTTACTGAGATAAAAGCACCATATTGAAAAGATTTTTTTTTCCTGGCTTACAGTCCATCGTGGCAGGAAAATCAAGGTTGTAGGAAATTGAAGCATCTGGTCACATAAGAGCATCCATAATCATGAGGGAAACAGCTACAATTGCATGCTACCACTCAGCTCTGCTTTTCCCTCTTAAACAAGCCAGGACCTCAGCAGGAAATGCCGTCACCAATAACGGGAAAATATCCCAACGCAACACAATCAACATGCTCCCCCACCCCGGCCCATCTTACAGGTGATTCTAGGTTCCACAAGTTAACAATAACTATCACAGGTATGTAACCGTAACACACAAAACAGTCAATTCAGTCAAGCTGATTAACAGCCACCATCTCACAAGAGCCATACATTTTTGTGGATAGTTCATCAGAAAACTACTCTTTTACCAAAATACCGAGCACAATGCTATGTGCTATAGACCCCATGTTGTAAATTAGATTTCTAGACTTCTTTATCCTAAGTATCTGCCAATGTATGCCATTTCACCTGCATTTCCATGAGTTATTTTTTGAACCCTGATCCAGATAGTCATTGATACACTTTATCTATCTCTATAAATTTAACTTTTGCCTTGTCATAGGAAAATTTATTTGTAATAAAATAATGTTATATTCTGGGTCTTAGATATGTAACCAAGGTTCATTTGTCAAGGGAATACATTCCAAGGACATTTTTTTTAAATACAGAAGATAAAACAAGGATAAGTTTTGAATTTATAAGAATTATAGCTCATAATTTTTTTAGTATGACCACTGGTTCTGAGAAGGAATTTAGCACATCTTTATTTTTCTTTAAATCTACTAATAAATAAAAAAGATAATTTATCTGATACCAGCAATCCCCGCCTCTCCTCTTCCCCAGATATACTCCCCTTCCATTTCCATTCAGAAAAGAAAAGGCTTCCAAGAGACAGCAGCCATATAGTCAAAAGAAAAATAGTATTTGTAAAAGGAACTGTAACATCCAAAATTTTATCACCCAAATAATTTTGTTTTCAGAAAATACGTGGCACTTACTGAAAAGCCATGCTTGCTATATGTCTAATGACAATTAGTAGTAATATATTTAAAATATATTTTAGGAGTATTTTAAAAATATTTTTCCCTGCTGAGATGCTTGTTTTCAATGAATAATGTCCCATATTAAGAGTTTAAATTCATGCTTGGATAGTTTTTTTTTGCCAATTTGCTGTATTGCTTAGTTCTTTATCGCAGGTATGATGCTGTTATTTTATGTACTTTATTAATAAATTTCTTTTAAAGGTTGTGAATTTTATATGCAAAGAATCTTCATTCTTTAGTAACAAGTCTAAAAAACTATGTTATTGCTGTTAGCTTGGTGTTTTCGTGGGAGTCCTAACAGTGGGAGCAGGCGGAGCTATGATGCTTTGCCTGCCCTTTGTACTCTTTTGTTCTCCTATTGGGTTGCCGTGTCCAGCCTCAGTATGAGGGGTTTTGTTCTGTTTGACTGTATCTTGTTTTGTCCTATATGGCTGCTGTTTCTTGGAAGTGTTTTGTTTTTGTTTTTGTTTTCTCGATGGAAATGGAAGGGGAGTGGATCTGGGGGAGAGGGAAGGAAAGGGTTTCTGGGAGAAGTGGAAAAAGAGGAAACTGTAGTTGGGATGTATCCTAAGAAAACAATCTATTTCTAGTAAAATAAAATATCTTAAAATAAAATATCTTTCAGGTTAAAAAAAATCAAGGTCAAACCACAAAAAATGTTTATCATTCATCTGCTGCATTTCCTTTCAGACAAAAGGAAAATTAATCCTACACTGCTCTAAAATAAATGAGCCAGGAATGGCTTCATGTGCTTTGAATAAATTCATGTGTCAAATTAAACTATAATCTATAATAAAAACAATGCCCAGAATTGTCTGAATTCTTTCCTCTTTTACTCCTCTGATTCAAGATTTTTATAATTCTAAAGAAGAAACAACATAAAGTAATAATTACAAATGAAATTAAACAAGATAATTGAGCAACTTATCCACAGCAACCAGATTTTTTTTAAAACACATTGCATTCAAAATGCTCCCTGGCTTTAAAAATGTGCTAAGACCAGTGCTTGCCTTTTGTATATGTCACAGGGAAAAAAAATTACCTCTGTGGGGCACAGCAGTTACATTTCTAAGATTTATGGCTTAACCTCAGGAAGACTTTCAGTAACTTGGTATAAAATGTATACATTTAATGGAAGGCACGCTATCCTTCTTATAAGAATTTGTTCCAAGTCACCATGTATAATTAATGGCTTGTCTACATATTTTTTTCAATAAAACTATTCCTGCTGAATTTTAAGTAGGCACTTTCAATAGTAGAATGAATGTATCTTTGTGAAGTTACCATTTATCTGCTGTAACACCCAAAGCATCATGGCTAGACTTTGATAGTCTACAGATTGAAAATGGAGTTGGAATACACAGCTCTAAGATACTGTCTTGTCAGCACAGCATGGATAAACTCATCACACTATGCTGGGATGTAGATACACAGACTTATCAGCAGTAAAATCAGAGTAATTTTCACAAATTTATTAACACAGATGCTCTGGAGAGTCTTCCTTATTATCAGGCAACTTGCACCTTTAAAATTGAAATAGTAAATTTTGTTTTTTAACTGTACATATCACATGTAAAGGATTATTTAAGTAGCAACCAGGAATTTTCCTCTTTTCTTAGAATTGATAAAATCTGAATGAATTTATTTTAATAACAATAAAGCACACAATTTCATATATATCTAACTTTTGTATTTATGCAAATAATACAAAGGAAAATGTGATTTTTCAAAATACAGGTAAATAGTAAGTTTTTCTTCATTTAAATTATCACATAGAAGTAAGAGGATCATAAATAGTTCTGAAGGAGTCCAGGAAGTATCACCCTAAAATATGGTACTATGGTACACAAATTACTTCCAACTGAAGATATTTTAAAAAATGAGACATTCTGGCAGAAGCTTTCTAGGAAGCCCTCTTATCTGCTGAAAGCATATTTTTACATTGTTATCAATCCTCTCTCTAGGGCCTTTATCATTCTTGGATAGTCTAGACACCAACAGTGTTTGTCAGGATGATAGCTTGTGGCTCTTTTCTTTGCTGCATTTTGCCTCCTGTCAGCTTATCGTGCAGACTGGGTCATGGACCTCTCAGAGGTTAGAATGAAAGTATTCACTCCCTACAGTTACAAATGAAAACAGGTAACAATTTTATTTTATTTTTATTGACTATTCTTTCATTTTTGTAGATATTGTTAAAAAATACTGAACTAAAAGCAGATTTAAAAGAGGCAATTTAAAAGGAAGCAAGCACAGAATTTTATCTTCTCTTTTCTTTTTTTTTTTTTACCATAGAGTATATTATTACAGAAAGCACATTGGCTATAGCTTAATCAGTACTACTATTTCAACTCAAAAAATAACCTTCCAATCTTATCCACCATTATTATCTAATGATTGAATAGGAGTTAGGGAGATAAAGGTAAAACTGATCAATTGACTTTGGTTATAATTGGACAGAGGTCTAAGTTCTGGTATCAGATTCAATAGTAAAACTCTGTTGCTGATGATACAACATAATTTGGACCAATTTCTTGGTGGAATCCAGCTAGAAATGACCGGGCTGCCTTCTCCCTGATGACTAGCTCATATGGAATCCAAAAGTGCTATATAAACTACCAAGGGAGGGAAATGAATCAATAGTCCTACCCAGTCATAAAGCCTATGGACAAGAATGACCAGTCTACCAAAATATCCACAAATAGTACAATTATGGCCACTTTTATCTTAGGGGTAGACAACTGCGGTCTAGTTGGGCTTGAAAGCCATTCAATAGGAGAAAATCCATTCCTGGTACGGGAAACCTCACCTCAGGTAGTAATTTTAAAAATAAAGTCACAGACAACATTTGAAATAGAAAGCCCACTACTAGAGCAGTTTGGGATGAAAAGTTACACTGGCCATCAAGGCAGTTTTCCTAGGGTGTTCCCTCAGAAGACCTCTGAGATACTGTGGTTAATGTGGTTGATCTCATTGATTAGGCTTTTGGTGGTTTTGTTAGGTTTTAGTTGTTTCTTTTTTGTTTGTTTGTTTGTTTGTTTTTTGAAACAGATTTAAAAAGTCCATGTTTTCCTCATACTCCCTATGTAAACAAGGACAACCTTGAACTTCTGACCCAGCTGTCCCGACCTTTTCACTGCTGAGATACAATAGCGTGTGATGACCCCTGGCTGTTGTGAGTCTACTGATAAAACTCGAGCATGTTAGATAAGCACTCTTCCAACCAAGCTCCCTCCGCAATGCCTTCAGGGAAACTCTGGCAGCTCACAAACTATAAAAGTCACAGCATTGAAATCAAACGACAAACTGAGTCCTGGGATGAACCCTTGCATTTACAGTTGAGCATATGAAGGAAATCTGTTAGTGGGTCTGGAGAGGTTTTTTTTTAACACAATTCCATACATAAGTATTATTATTATTATTATTATTTAGATTTCAATTTATGTTCAAAGAATTCTAGACCTGTAAAAAGTAATAATTATTTTCAGTTTTGTGATGGTGCTGGCTTGAAGTGGCCTACACCAGCTTGTGAAAGCTAATTGACTGCCATATTTTCAAAACTTCTGTGTGGTGACAATCAAACTTAGAAACTTTCAAAATTAGCTGTTGGGAGATAATTTATGCTATATATGTGAATAGACCTTACACTTCATGTTTTTTTCACCATCTACAAATCTCTCCTTTAGTCAATATGTCACTATTTCTAAGGTTAATCCTTATTTTCATCAGAAAACAAGTTTCTAACATGAATGAGGAAAAATTAAATACTTTAGAAGCATCTATGCCCATTCCCATTAAATTAAAGTGAATTGTGACATAAATAATAGCTGATTCATAAAATGCATTAGTTATTAAGTACTGGTAAGAAATATTTGTTAATTATTTTACTAAGTAGAGGAATACAACAGTACATCAATACTTTCAAGAAATATGTGCCAATTCTAAGAAATTTAATATTTCTCAGGGATTTATATATAAATTTGTAACTTGTAAGTAGTTAGCTTGCAGTAATTACAGTAAGTAAGATTTTTTTTTAAATTATAAATGAACCATTCCATTCTCTAAGCGGGTGAGACATTTAGTTTTTGATATTTTGAAATAAAAACAAAACCTATGAAATCAAAAGGATACAGACTTTTGCAAGAATCATGAGCTAAAAATAAAACGAAAAGGTTTGAAGTCTTAAAAACAAATCTATAAATGCTCTAAGCCTAGGCAGTTATAACTGCAATAAATTACAAAAATAAAGGGGAAGAAAGGAACTGACAAACAATAAAGTAAATATCTCCAATAAGGCTAGAAAAAAAAATGGATGGCAAGTCAAGAAAAATGAGAAGGAAAATTAAAACAAGTCACAATACTTAACCATGGAAAAGAATATGCTGGAGAAACAGAGTTGTAAAGTATCAGAGGTGGAAAGGCGGCACTGGTCAACTAAAAAGAATGATATAATTAAAATCACAGGGAAATTCTGTAGCTATAAAAAAGAGCTAGAGATATAATGTACTTTGCAAGACTTGACAATATAATATTTCATGAGTACAGTTCAATTTCTAATTTAATAAAATATTTTTCTTTTTTATGTTAACAGCAGCTTTGTTTTTTTAATTTTTATTTTTATATTAATTACAGTTTATTCAATTTGTATCCCAGCTGTAGCCCCCTCCCACCTCCCCTTTCAATCCCACCCTTCCTCCCTCATCACCTCTTATGTCCCTCTCTGAATCCACGGATAGAAGAGGTCCTCCTCCCCTTTTATCTGACCCTAGCTTATCTGGTCTCATCCGAACTGGCTGCATTGTCCTCCTCTGTGCTTTCTAATCAAATATTTTGTAGCAATTACACAAAAAGCCTTTAAAAAAAGAGTAGACATTCCAAGGCTCTGTAATATGATAGGTGAGCATAAACGTAGATATATTTATGAGCATAAACAAAGTAGACTCTGTGTATGTGTTTAAGAACCAGAGAACAGATTTATTTTCAAAGATTATATTCATATACAGAGAGAATATGTATATATAGAGAGAGCTAGTGATGATAGATGACATATAAATATATATATATATATATATATATATACATAGGTAACATATATGAGCTATATCTAGGTGATATAAATGAGGTGAGAGAGATTATATAAATGAAAAGATAGATGATAGTTAGAAAAATAGATAAACAGATAGAAAAATAGATATATAGAAAGACAGAGATAGATAGATAGATAGATAGATAGATAGATAGATAGATAGATAGATAGAATGATAGATATGTCATCAAGACACTTATCTGGAGATTCAGTTCAGAGTCTGTACTTTAACCATGTTTGTCAAAGAATGAAATAAAAGCAAAATGACAGTGTGTGTGTGTGTGTGTGTGTGTGTGTGTGTGTGCATGCTTGTGTGAGTGTATGGTGACATTCTAGACATGGAACTTGTACCTTGTCACAAACTTACCTATGTATGAAATTGTTTGGTTTGATAACATTACCACTTACAGACCTACTAGATATATTGATAATGTTTTATTGACCAGCTATTGGGTCTGAAGTCCTTACCCATGAAATCAAATGTTACTGCATATCTTGGCAGGTATGAATGATTCAAGCTCTTTATATGCAATAATTTGTTCTTTTGTGTAATTGGTTCTTTTTTCCAAAAAACTGTAACGACCACAGAAGTTTATTTTATATGTCATCATCACACTTTCTTTTCTGAGTCCTTATCTTCTTTGGGGTATTTATCTACAGCAGCAGACAACAAAGATAAAGAGCCTGAAAGGTAATGTACTTTTGCAAGGTTTAACAAACAAGGTAATATTTAATGACTAGAGTTCAATTTCTATACTAACGAATAACCCATTTTATCAACTATTTTGGAGTATTTACACAAAAGGCTGGAACAGTATATGTTTCAAGGAAAGTTCTAGTTTTCTTCACTCTTCATAATTGTATGCATACAGGATAAACAATAGAAGGCAAATACCACAGCATTTGATTAGTGAATGTATTTGAAGTTAAAATTCTTTAAGAGATCATACACATTTACCTATAATGGATGAATAGAGATATTTATTTATGGGTTCTTAATGTTTTACTACCTGTCCAACTCACTGTAGGGACTGAGCTGACATTAATTCACTTGTAAAATTATTCACTTAATTCAGTCAGCACCTTGTCTAGGATCCAGCTTTGTTCCACTTGGCTCTCCCGTTTAGAATACATTGATTTTGAACTTAGGCACTAAAGTTGAATGCTTCCAGGAAGAATAGAAATTCTAGGCAAATTTTCCCAGACCTTGCCATATAAATTTCTTCCACCTATTCCTGAGTGCTATCTTTTTAAATAAGCCAATAAATACAAATAAGTAAACTTTTTTTCTCCAGCTCCGAGACTCAGTTAGCAGAACAAAACCTGGAGAAGGGGACTGTAGCTACCGTTGTGCAGCCTGTTGTTAGAGGAATGGGGGGCTAGAAAATAGGAAGCTGTCTCGCGAGACAGAACCTTAACTTGTGAAGATGGTGTCCCAAATGAACTAACTTAAAAGGTACCAATCCCAGCCTGATTTGCTGGAGAATGCACTGCCATGAAAAAACACCCATTATTTTGGTTTCTGAAGGAACAACATGGGAGAAAGGCACATTGAGCCAGAATTAAAGTCAACAATCATTCAATCCGTCAGAACACAGTCTAAAGATTGAAGTCCTGTGAGAACTCTACATGGCTATAAGGAAACAAGACAAGAGTCCTGCGGTGCCAGAACATGAAATTGTTTCTTCAGAACAAGAATTTGTTCTTGGAATGCAGAGAACAGGAGGGAGTTTACTTCATATTGTTCACCACAGCTGCCTATTGTTATTTGTTGATGTCTCTGTGGAAAAACATGTTTTTGCCCATGTGGCTTATCCATGTGATTGGAAACTTTACTCAGGTGAGCCTTCTTATTTTTCAAAGTATAAATTGTGTGATGGTCTAAATAAACTTGGTGATTGCAGGAGGCTTTAGTTTTCCTCATGTGTCATATCCATTCTCCCAGGTCCCACCACATCTAGAGTGCTGACAGGAATTCAGTAAAAGATGTTTCAAATTTATCTTAAGAAATTACACTATCTAATTTTTTTTTTTCAATGCAGTTTATTCAGGAACCTTGAACAATCATCTGACCCTGGGTAAAGCCAGCCCACTTTAAATAGCCTCTGGGTAGCCAACCTCAGCATGCCACGTGGGCATTGCAGATAGGTCCACATACATGGAAGCAAGCCAGATCCTCAGCCTTAGCCAAACGTGGAGTTGTTTGTGACAGAGAGCACTCACCATCGGGAAGGTGGAAGGCGGAAACCAGCTCCATCTTTCAGGCGCGGCATTACGCAGCTCTCTACAGTTCCCCCTTTTTGTTTTGGACGCATCAGGCAAGAGTAGAGGTCTGATCTCTGATATTAGAAATAAATTGGGACTTTGTACTGATGTTCATTTAGGTGTCATCCACCCAAAGAGCATCAGACCCATCTGATACCTTTTCCTCAGAGGCGGGACCATCAACTGTCATGCGATCAGACATGCTCTTCTCTGGGTCCAAAGTGGCTGACCCTGAGTGCAGTGCTTAGCCTCGCATCCTGAGCATAACATTTTAGCTTTTTATGGTAGCCAACCATGCTTGGGGAGACTGTCCTGCTTCAATGGCTGTAAAGGCCTGAATGGTCATGGCTACATTACGCTTTTGTGAGACTCTAATCTTGCATATATACCACAGGCAAACCAAGGTGACCAACACCAGAAGGCCTGCTAACGCTCCCATGCCCACCCATTCCTTCAGATAATTCATGGCTGCAGCAATCCATGATGATAATCCTGTGGCTAGTCCTGCGTCCACTCTGGTAGAATTTTCCATGACAATGGCCACTCTCAGCTGCTCCATCGTAGTATCGAATTCTCCAGTCCAATTACCTAAAATATAGCTAGACAATTGTTTAGACAGATTTGCAGCACAGGAAAAATTCTCATGTTGTATGCTAGTGACTCAAAGTCCAGCATACTTTCATTGACAGGCAAGTTGAGCGATTTGCCATAGGGTATCAATTTGCTCCTGCATAAAGTCAATCCTCTGATTGAACACCATCAAATCTCCTTTTAGTTGAGCATTAATTCCTTTTTGTACATCTAAGGCATGAGCTACATTGGCTAAAAGGTTATTCAGGGTCTGAGCAGTCTGCCCAGTATGACTCATGGCTAATGCCGTGGTGGTAGCTCCAACTGCCGCCAATGAGATGGCAGTAACAATGGCAGCTGTAATTCCAAGATCCCTTTTCTGTCTGAAGAGAGTCATAGTGTGAGGGCATCAACAGGCACAGGCACCCAGCGAGGCATGCGAGTAACCAGCTAGTAAATTTACTAGCATTCCAGCATTGGGCAAAAAAGCAAGTATCATTACCACAATTACTTGGCTCTATCTGGCTAATAATGAATAAAAATGGGGGATACAAACAAACAGGTGTGGGCTTATAGGAAATATTATGAGAAGCCTTAACCCCCTCGTTGGAACATCCTGCATCAGTTCTAGAACTAGCAGTGGTGGTGTCCGAGGTCTGAGTAGGTTCAGGAGACCATTGCCCCCAGGGGCGAGAAGTGCTCCATGTAAATTGACTAACTCCATGTTTTGCTCCACTTTTGAAAGTCATTTAAGGTTCTTAAATTATTTTTTCCCTTTTTTTAAAAAAATTTTTCATCAATTACACTTTATTCATTCTGCATCCCCCCCATAAGTCCCTCCCTCCCCTCCCAATCCCACCCTCCCTCCTCCCTCTGCATGCATGCCACTCCCCAAGTCCACTGATAGGGGAGGTTCTCCTCTCCTTTCTGAACTTAGTCCATCAGTTCACATCAAAAGTGGCTGCATTGTCCTCTACTATGGCCTAGTAAGGCTGCTCCCCCTCAGGAGGAGGTGACTAAAGAGCAGGCCAGTCAGTTCATGTCAGAGGCAGTCCCTCTTCACATTACTATGTAACCAATTGGACTCTGAACTGCCCTGGGCTACATCTGTGCAGGGGTTCTGGGTTATCTCTATAAATAGTCCTTGGTTGGAGTATGAGTCTCTGGGAAGTTCCCTGTGTTCAAATTTTCTTGTTCTGTTGCTCTCCTTGTGGAGACCCTGTCCTCTCCAGCTCTTACTATTTCCCGGTTCTTACATAAAATTCCATTCACTCTGCGCAACAGTTGCCCATCAGGCTTAGCATCTGCTTTGATAGTCTCTAGGGCAGAGGCTTTCAGAGGCCCTCTGTGGTAGGTTCCTAGGTTGTTTCCTGTTTTCTTCTTCTTCTGATGTCCATCCTCTTTGCCTTTCCGGATGGGGATTGGACGTTTTAGTTAGGGTCCTCTCTTTTGCTTAGTTTCTTTAGATACACAGGTTTTAGTGGGTTTGTCCTATGTTGTATGTCTATATGAGTGAGTATATACCATGTGTGTCTTTTTGCTTCTGGAACAACTCACTCAGGATGATCCTTTCCAGATCCTACCATTTACCTGCAAATTTCATGATTTCCTTATTTTTCATTGCTGAGTAATATTCCATTGTGTAGATGTACCACATTTTCTGCATCCATTCTTCAGTTGAGGGGCATCTGGGTTGTTTCCAGCTTCTGGCTATTACAAATAAAGCTGCTACAAACATGGTTGAGCAAATTTCCTTTTTGTATGCTTGAACCTCTTATGGATATATGCCTAGGAGTGGTATGGCTGGATCTTGAGGAAGCACTATTCCTAGTTGTCTGAGAAAACGCCAGATTGATTTCCAGAGTGGTTGTACCAGGTTACATTCCCACCAGCAGTGGAGAAGGGTTCCTCTTTCTCCACATCCTCTCCAGCATGTGTTGTCCCTTGAGTTTTTGATCTTGGCTATTCTCATGGGTGTAAGGTGAAATCTCAGGGTTGTTTTGATTTGCATTTCCCTAATGGCTAGTGAGGTTGAGCATTTCTTTAAGTGCTTCTCTGCCATTCGGTATTCCTCTACAGAGAATTCTCTGTTTAGCTCTGTTCCCCATTTTTTAAGAGGATTACTTGGTTTGCTGCTTTTCAGCTTCTTTAGTTCTTTATATATACTGGATATGAGTCCTCTGTCAGATAAAGGGTTGGTGAAGATTCTTTCCCAATCTGTAGGAGGTCGCTTTGTTTTGACGACGGTGTCCTTTGCTTTGCAGAAGCTTTTCAGTTTCATGAGGTCCCATTTATTGATTGTTGCTCTTAGAGCCTGTGCTGTTGGAGTTCTGTTCAGGAAGTTTTCCCCTGTACCAATGAGTTCTAGGGTATTCCCCACTTTTATTTCAAGCCGATTTAATGTGTCTGGTTTTATTTTGAGGTCTCTGATCCACTTGGACTTCAGTTTTGTGCAGGGTGATAAGTCTGGATCTATTTTCATTTTTCTACATGTAAACATCCAGTTGGACCAGCACCATTTGTTGAAGATGCTATCTTTTTTCCATTGTATGGTTTTGGCGTCTTTATCAAATATCAGGTGTCCATAAGTGTGTGGGTTTATTTTTGGGTCCTCTGTTCAGTTCCATTGATCCACCATTCTGTTATTATGCCAGTACCATGCAGTTTCTAAAACTGTTGCTCTATAGTACAGCTTAAGATCAGGGATGGAGATACCTCCGGAAGATCTTTTATTGTAGAGGATTGTTTTAGCAATTCTGGGTTTCTTGTTATTCCATATGAAGTTGAGAATTTTCCTTTCCAGGTCTGTAAAGAATTGTGTTGGTAATTTGATGGGCATTGCATTGAATCTGTAGATTGCTTTTGGTAAGATGGCCATTTTTACTATGTTAATCCTACCAAGCCATGAGCATGGGAGATCTTTCCATCTTCTCATATCTTCTTCTAGTTCTTTCTTCAGAGATTTGAAATTTTTTTCATACAGGTCTTTGACTTCCTTGGTTAGGGTTACTCCGAGGTACCTTATGTCATTTGTGGCTATTGTGAAGGGTGTTGTTTCCCTAATTTCTTTCTCAGCCCTTTTGTCTTTTGTATACAGGAGGGCTACTGATTTTTTTGAGTTAATTTTGTATTCTGCCACTTTGCTGAAGGTGTTTATCAGCTGTAGGAGTTCCCTGGTATAGTTTTTGGGGTCACTCACATATACTATCATATCATCTGCAAATAGTGATAATTTGACTTCTTCCTTTCCAATTTGTATCCCCTTGATCTCCTTCAACTGTCTTATTGCTCTAGCAAGGACTTCCAGAACTATGTTGAAGAGATATGGAGAGAGTGGGCAGCCTTGTCTTGTCCCTGATTTCAGTGGGATTGCTTTAAGTTTCTCTCCATTCACTTTGATGTTGGCTATAGGTTTGCTGTATATCGCCTTTACTATGTTTAGATATGTGCCTTGTATCTCTGATCTCTCCAATACTTTAAACATGAATGGATGTTGGATTTTGTCAAAGGCTTTTTCAGCACCTAGGGAGATTATCATGTGTTTTTTTTCTTTCAATTTGTTAATATGGTGGATCACATTGATGGATTTCCAAATATTGAACCATCCCTGCATACCTGGGATGAAGCCTACTTGGTCATGGTGGATGATATCTCTGATGTGTTCTTGTATTCAGTTTGCAAGTATTTTGTTGAGTATTTTTGCGTCAATGTTCATAAGGGAGATTGGCCTGAAATTCTCTTTCTTTGTTGAGTCTTTGTGAGGTTTAGGTACCAAGGTGACTGTGGCTTCATAGAATGAGTTTGGTAATGATCCTTCTGTTTCTATTTTGTGGAATAGTTTGAAGAGAATTGGTGTTAGCTCTTCTTTGTAGGTCTGGTAGAATTCTGCGCTGAAACCATCAGGTCCTGGGCTTTTTTTGGATGGGAGACTTTCGATGACTGCTTCTATTTCCTTTGGGGTTATAGGACTATTTAATTGATTTACCTGGTCCTGATTTAGCTTTGGTAAGTGGAATTGATCAAGAAAATTGTCCATTTCATTTAAATTTTCAAATTTTGTTCCATATAGACTTTTGAAGTAAGTCCTAATGATTGCTTGGATTTCCTCAGTGTCTGTAGTTATGTCCCCCTTTTCATTTCTGATTTTGTTGATTTGGATGGTGTCTCGCCGCCTTTTAGTTAGCTTGGCTAAGGGTTTGTCTATCTTGTTGATTTTTTCAAAGAACCAGCTCTTGGTTTCATTGATTCTTTGAATTGTTTTATTTGTTTCTAATTGATTGATTTCAGCCCTGAGTTTGATTATTTCCAGCCATCTGCTCCTTCTTGGTGTGTCTGCTTCTTCTTTTTCTAGGGTTTTTAAGTGAGCCATTAAGTTGCTTGAATGCGCTATCTAAAATTTCTTCTTGAAGGCACATAGTGCTATGAACTTTCCTCTTAGCACTGCTTTCATTGTGTCCCACAAGTTTAGGTATGTTGTGTCTTCATTTTCATTGAGTTCTAGGAAGATTTTAATTTCTTTCTTTATTTCTTCCCTGGCCCAGCTGTCTTTTAGTAGCAAGTTGTTCAGTTTCCATGTATGTGTAGGCTTTTTGCTATTTCTGTTGTTACTGAGGTCCAGCTTTATTCCATGGTGATCCGACAGGATACAAGGGATTATTTCAATCTTCCTGTATTTGTTGAGGCTTGCTTTGTGACCAACTATGTGGTCTATTTTGGAGAAGGTTCCATGAGGTGCTGAGAAGAAGGTAAATTCTTTTGTGTTTGGGTGTAAGGTTCTGTAAATGTCTGTTAGGTCCATTTGATTCATGAACTCTGTTAGAGATATTGTTTCTTTGTTTAATTTCTGTTTTGTTGACCTGTCCTTTGTTGAGAGTGGGGTGTTGAAGTCTCCCACTATTAGTGTGTGGGGATCTATATGTGGTTTAAGTTTTATCAATGTTTCTTTCACAAATGTGGGTGCCCTTGTATTTGGGGCATAGATGTTCAGGATTGTGATGTCTTCTTGGTGGAATTTTCCCTTGATGAGTATGAAGTGTCCTTCCCCATCTCTTTTGATTAATTTTGGTTGAAAGTCTATTTTATCAGATATTAGAATGGCTACTCCTGCTTGCTTCTTGGGTCCATTTGCTTGAAAAGCCGTCTTCCATCCCTTTTCCCTCAGGTAATGTCTATCTTTGTGACTTAGGTGTGTTTCTTGTATACAACAGATTGCTGGGTTTTGTTTACGCATCCATTCTGTTAGTCTGTGTCTTTTTATTGGAGAATTAAGTCCATTGATATTGAGAGAGAGTAATGACCAGTGGCTGTTAAATCCTTTGACTTTGATGTTGGCTGTAGTCATACGGTTGTGTGCTTGGTTGCTTTTGGTTTTACTGAAGTGAGGTTATTTATTTCCTGTGTTTTCTTGAATGTAGCTAGCTTTCTTGGGTTGTATTTTCCCTTCCAGTGTCTTCTGTATTGCTGGATTTGTTTGTAGGTATTGTTGAAATTTGTTTTTGTCATTGAATATCTTGTTTTCTCCATCTATGAGGACTGAGAGTTTTGCAGGGTATAGTAGCCTGGGCTGACATCTGTGTTCTCTTAGGGTCTGCAGTCTCAGGTACCCTTGTGCCCACGGATCAGCCTGGGAAAGTGGCTGGGACTCACCCGCTTGCGGCTCCAGCCCAGAGACCCAAAGCCCGCGTTACCCGGGATTTCTTCCGGGTTCTGGCTGGGTAGCTGTGAGTGGACCCGACCGATTCCCACGCCGTGGGAGCCTCCCCTCACCTGGGAAACACGATTGATGTAGTTTCAGGGCCCCGAGTTCAGTCTCCTGGTCTCTGCACAGAAAGTGCTGTCCTGCTGCTCAGAAGCGCTGTTTTCCCGGCGCCGCCATCTTGACTCCCCCCACACTATCTAAATTTAACTTTAAATTTTAAACTTAAAAAAATATGTTCTCTTACCTAGAGCATGCCTACTCCAGAACTCTCCACAAATGGCAATTGGATAAAAAAAAAAGTTTTTTATTAGCAATCTCCCTTTTGATTTCTGAAAGGAAAAGTGGTCAACTATTTTAAGCACAAAACTAAAAGGACTCCCTTATAATTTTAGTTGTCATGTTTTATAATACTGAACAAGCTGAACTGTTAAGCAGACTGCCTGGGGGAATGAAGTCTTGTGTTTAAAAGCATGTTGTTGCTATTTATACATGATGGTCCTTGTTAAAAATCTTGAACATACTCTGAAAATTGTGTTTTCATCCGCTGGCATTGATGATTCATAAGACTATTATCAAACGTAGCTGCATATCTGACTTGGAAATGATGAGTGTGGTTTTTGGTCAGATTTTCATAGCAATTCTATTTTACCATACTAAGAGACATATCCTTTATTCCTATGCTTCTACTTAAATTCCGGATCTTAATATTTTACTATGTACTTTATCTTCATAATTCACAAAAAATTCATGTCTCACTGAAAACTGAGTTATACCTGATTCCTCTCATGTTTATTAAACATGGAAGTGGGAAGCACATGAGTTTGGAATCACAGCAATATTTACTCCACTATGGCTTCTTCCTCTTGAAAGCTAGGAAATCTGTATCAAGCTAGTACCTGACTCCATATCTTGACCTTGTTTTGAAAAAAAAAGAAAAAAAAAAAAACACTTGAAAAAATATTAGTTAATAGACATGGTGGTGAGTTATATTTGTAATATAGTCACAGCTAACAAAATAGGTTCTACACACATGGTATATACTCATTCATGAGTGGATATTGACAACATAATATAGGATAAACATACTAAAACCTATAATCCTGAAGAAGCTAAACAACATGGAAGATCCTAGGGAAGATGCTCAGTCCTCATTCAGAAAGACAATGTGATAGACACTGGAAGCAGAAGACAGGGAACAGAACAGGAGCCTACCACAGAGGGCCTCTGAAAGACTACTGATGGAAGCATTGCAGGTATCAAAACAGAGACTGAGACTCATAGCCAAACTTTGGGCAGAGTGCGAGGAATTTTATGAAAGAAGGGGGAGACAGAAAGACCTGGAAGGGACAGAAGCTCCAAAAGGAGACCAACAAAGCCATAAAAACTGAGGTCTGGGGGCACTGAAGAGAATGATACCCTAACGAAGGACAATGCATGGAGAGGACTTAAACCCCTGCTCAGATGTAGCCCATGGATTCAGTCTCCAAGTAGGGTCCCTAGTAAGGGGATCAATGACTTTCTTTAGCATGAACTCAGTGGCAGGCTCTTTGATCACATCCCCCTGGGGGGGGGGGGGGTTCAGCCTTGCCAGTCCACAGAGGGAGACAATGCAGCCAGTCCTGATGAGACCTGATAGGCAAGGTCAAATAGGAGGGAAGGAGGACCTCTCCTATCCATGAACTAGGGGAGGGGCATAGGGGGAGAAGAAGGAGGAAGGGTGGGATTGGGAGGAGATTAGGCAGAGGGCCACAGCCAGGATACAAATAGAATGAATTGTAATAAATGATAATAAAAAAGGGAAAAAGTAGGTTCTCTATATTCCATAAAAATCTGCATAGATATAAACTTGCAACTATAAGTCAATGATTTGAAGATAAATGAAAAGTAGCCAGGCATGTTAGCTCATGCCTGAAATCTCAACACTTTTAAATCTCAGGCAGGAGGATCAATGTAAGCATCAGTATATCCTGATCTACATAGTGAGTTCTAGGTTAGCCAAGGCTACAAAGCAAGACTCTATGGGTCCCAACCACTGTCCAAAAAGAAAAATAATAACAAAGTAAATGAAAAATTCTGCTGACTAAACTTCAATTATTGGGACCTTATATTGTAGACAATAAAAATACACTTTTCCCTCTACTTCTATTACCAGTCTATTGAAGAGAAGAGTGCTACAACAAGGCTGGAGGCAGTGTTCTGGGCACACACAAGAAGGAAAGAAGGAAATGAGAATGGCTTTGTTATCAAGTACTCTTTTTTTACTGGCATTGACGTTTGAAGAACTAATAGGCATGGAAAACAGATCTTCAATGAACTTGGTGCTGGGAAGTTTTCATAATGTCATTTTATTTCTTCTATAGCAAATCTGGGAACCAATAAAATCATGTGAGAGATCACTGAGTATATTCTTCCCAAACTGGACAGTATTTTTTTAATATTTTAAACATTGTAAATATTCTATATTTCAATGTCAATAATTACAAGGGGCGTGTCATAGGATGACATCTACAAGGAGGGCAGCAGAATTTAATAAGCAATTGTGAATTTTTTTGCTCCTGCTTTGAAAGCACAAATTTTTCGAATACAATTGAAGTTAAAGTGGTATCATTGGGGTACACTTTCTCTATGTTAGATATGGTTTCATTCCTACCCAAAGTGTAGTAGAACTATACTAAATATTAAAATGAAAGGACATAAAAGTGAAAATAAATACGCAGCTTATTAACACCTCGTTTTGTACATGAGACCTGAAAAATTAAGCCTTCATTATAGTGACAAAATGGAGTTAGTTGGTTTCGTGGAGTGTGAATTAATAGAGTCCATATTTTATTCAAATGACTTTAACAGAGGTATGTAATTTGCACCTCAAATCTTATTAAAAATCAGCTGTGTCATATGCAATTATTTAGAAGTGTGAAAGTGACCTCATTAATGATGAAATAGGCCTTTGACTCTTTATAATGAGATGTTTCTGTGAACCAAAATTGAAAGAGAAAGACAGATTTAGGGACCTTCAATACTAAGAAAAATCAGCAATTCTAATTAGGAAAATATTTTTGCACAAAGCCATTACTGCTGAAGTTTATTTTCGTTTACAATGTGGCTTATAAGTGCTTACCACCAAGATGTCTTCAGCTAATAGTAATCCTCAGGAATCTGTGTACAGTTATCCAGCAGTACATGCGACATGTCAGCTGAGAAAATTTACAAGGAACGCAAAAACGTACATTAGGCATTTCCTGATGCATTCTTGTAATTAAAATGCATTCGTTGATTAGTTCTCAATCTACCCAAGAAAATACACTTTTTTTAAAATCAAGAGAACATAACGTAGTTGCGTATGGAATGTGCAAGGCAGATCTCTCTGGAGACACAGAGGGTAGATTGAACATGATAGAAATGCAATGTTCAAATGCTGGAAAATAAAAAACATTTTAACATGCTATGAACAATTAAGAAATACTAAAAAAGTTGTTTAACATTGTTAACCATCTGAGAAATTCAAATTTAAATACTTTGTTATACCTTAGCATGCCAGTCAGAATGACTATCATAAAGAGAACAAATGATAACAAATGCTGGTTAGGATATGTGTAAAGAGGGGGCTTATAAATTGATAAGTGCAAATTGGTGAAATGGTTGGAAATCAGTGTGGAGAGTCCTATAAAAAGAAATAAAAAAAAAATAAAATAAAGGAAGGAAGGGAGTAAAGAAGGAGGAAAGAAAGAGAGAATCACCACATCACAAAAGGATTCTGTTCTTATATCTAAAGGCCTCTCTACCTTATCAGAGAGATGCTTGCTTATTCATGTTACTGCAGTTCTACTCACACTAGCTAAGAAATTTAATGTCCCTTGGTGCCCATGTACTGATGAATTGATAATAAAATGTAAAAACACACACATAGTAGAATTTAATTCACCTGAATAGAAAGTTGAAATTATGAAGTATGCAGATAAATTGATGAATTAGAAAAATTCATATTGATAGAAACAAAGGCACAGAAAAATCACTGCATATCCTCCCTCCCATGTGGACCATAGCTTGGTATCCCCAGTTTTGTGTGTCTGACTTGGCTTTACTGTAGGCATCAGAAAGACTGTCTTGCCATTTCTCTTCATTGCCTACACAAACTAGAAGAGCTTATTGCTGAAGAGATAACACTTAGTTGTAGTATACAAAGAAAAGATGGAACCAAGGTGAACATTTCCTTTTTCGTTGTTGCCTTCACAGTGAAGGAAGGTGCTAATCAAGTAGAGGAGAGAAAAGGCATCAATAGATGTACCCCGCTGTGAACCCTATGAGTTGTAATCCTGAGTTAGCTGCTTTTCTGTTGCTATGATAAAACAGCAAACTCATAACTCCACACCTGGCATCAAAGGCCTAAAATCATACTTCCCCTCCAGCACTGCTGCGTGCACTTCTATGGTGCTGGTTCTACTCCCTATATACAGATTTTTGCGGTAGATACCCCCTCAACAGCATATGCAAAATCTTGGCTTCACTTTTCACAGCATATGCAACGGCCTCAGGGCACCTTCATGCATCAACTGCATTGCCACAAGCTGTCTGCTCTCTGTGTTTCTCTGAAACCACATAGAAAGAACCTCTGACTTAGAGGCACCTTCCATGCCTCTGAAAACACCTGACCAACACTGCCAAGTTCTGCTGCTATCTTGGTATGAATCCTGGCTCCCTTGAATTGCACTACTTCTATTCACTTACTTTCTAGGTACAGAAAATGCCTTGGTCTCTCTTCCACAAATCTGAAGCTTGTCTAGGTAGAGTGTGGGCCAGAGGGCACCACTGTTTTGTTCCAGTACACAGCAAGGTTCTTTGATGGCACTAATCTTACCAGCTCTAATTTCTTTTTGAGGACATGCTCTACCTCTTGTTAAGCTTTCTAATGTTCTTTTTCTCTTCACAATACATTTTTTTCCTTCTGCCCAACTTGTTCTTTTGCACTGTAGACCTGCCCAAATGTTACCAAGAGTAGCCAATCCACAACTCAACATAATGCAGTTTTGAAACTCTACTGCTGAGTTAATTACTTAATATTTTTTGTGGGGGAGGTGCTCAGGCAAGTTAAGAGGACATGGAGAGAAAGGAGTTAGATGCTTTGCACTATAGCTCAGGAATGGCTTTTAGCACAGTTGCTAATACTGTTTTCCTCTAAAACCTGAGCTAGGCCTCTACATCCTGCATTGCTTTCAATACTACCCTCTTCCAGTCTTCTACTAGAATAACCCTTTAATCTCTCCTTACACATTTAACCACTTTTATTCCTTGGTCCAAAGTTCCTAAGTCTCCCACATTCAACAAAACAAAACAACAATAAACTGAGGTCATATTGATCATAACAACAGTCTACTTTCAAGTTCCAACTTCTGTATTAGTTACTTCATTGCTGCTGTGATAAAACACCAGCTCCAGTAGCTCCATATGTAGAACTACAATAAAAGCCTTACTGTCAAAAGGCTGAGATGTCCCCATCCCTCCAGCTTTGATAACTGATATATACATCTCTGCTCCATGCTTATGACTGAGATGTGATTTCTCTCAGCTTCTTGAATCATCTGTCTTGCCTACTGCTTACATCAATCCCTATTGCTTGCTTTCATGAGTACCCATCACAATAGACTCTTACTGCTTTTTAACCATAATATAAAATGAACTCTTCCTTAAGTTGCTTTTGTTATGGCAGTTTTTTTAATTAAATTTTTATTTTTTATATTAATTACATTTTATTCGCTTTGTATCCCAGCTGTAGCCCCTTCTCTCATTCCCTCCCAGTCCTACCCTCTCTCCTACATCTCCTCCCTGCCCCTGTCTAAGTCCATTGATAAGGTAAGTCCTCCTCTCCTTCCATCTGACCCTAGCTTATCAGGTATCATCAGGACTGGCTGCAATGTCCTCCTCTGTGGCCTGGCAAGGCTGCTCCTCCCTCAGGGTGGGAGGGGGTTTTCAAAGAGCAGGCCACTGAGTACATGTCAGAAATAGTCCCTGTTTCCCTTACTTGCAGTTTTTAATCAAAAAAGAAAAGTATATAACACAAATACTAACCTGTAAAGCAAGATATACCTACTTGTCAACACAGAAATTATACACAAAATGTAGGGTAAGCGATGGTTCTCTGATTGGATTTGAAGCTCACTCCATTTCATATTTAGTACTAAAAACCCACTCCAAAAAGCAGGCAATGGAAGTGTTTGGCCGTGGGAATTTTTTTTTCCTAGCTAAATTGACACAGAGTTGAACTGTCACCTAAATATGTGTTTTTCTTCAAAGTCAAATGCCACTCTTTACAGTGTATACATTTATTTAAAATAACATCAAAGTCTAGACAAGTATTAGGACATGAGAAATTCACTGACATAAGCTAGTCACAGCAGGTGTAGAAGCTGTATCAAAAAACAAAGTGATGTCAGCATGAACTAGGGGCATATCATCAGCACAGACCAGCCTATAGCTACAGTTCAGGAACATGAAAGGCATCTCTTGTGTCTCAAGAGAACCAGAGGCATTTTATAATCTAGGAGGTGGAGTACCTTTTCTTTTTTGTAATCCCCTGCATAATTTAGGGCTATGCTTGGAATTTAATATCAATTTGGTGGATAAATGAATAATTAAGCATGACTACACTCTGACTAGGCCATGAACAGTATCAAAGCAGAACTTTAGCTATCAGGAGGGATCTATTAGAAATTTTGCTCTCCAAAAAGCCTCTGATTAATTATTGATATGTGTTGCTCACAACTTCACTTTCACAAAGGTAAAGAAGTATTGAGGTTGTTTATCCTCTTAGCTCTTCTGCCCTTATTTTCCCAAGTCCTCTGTCTTTTGGTCCACAGAGGACTTTTGTGGCTTTCAATTCATTTTGCAGTTCTGCTAGAATTATTTGTCCATTCTAATATGTGACCAACTTGTCTCATGCCAGACAGTCATTCACAATTTCTATCCATATAGAAAGGGAAACCTAGATTTCAAATGGGAAAGAATCATTACTTGGCTAGAGTCACTGCTTTCTGTGTCCAGGATGGCTTTTTCTAATTGGCCTAGACATACTTTGCCATCAGTCACATATTCCATATTTGCCTTGAGGTGTATAACTGCTTGTTTCTTCAAACACTTCCCTGAACTAGACTCCAAATGGAGCAGAATAAACATTTCCTTCACCATCTCTCAGTCTCAGAATGCCTGGAAGTGCCAGAAGCCCCTGTTCAAAACAACCCACAGTTCAAATTTGTTTATATTTTGGTGGATATTTTTTTCTATTTGCCTAAATATCCTTCAGAACACCGTGGATAGAATCCAGCCACCCATACATACAGATAAACAGTCTACTTAACAGAGCCAACTTGAATCATTACTGAGACCAAATCAGAGGCTCTAGTTTCCTAAGCCCAAACCCACTGACACCCTGGTTACAGAAAAAAGAAATTGGCATCTACAGAAACTAACATGTAGGGAGTACCCAATAGAGATAATTTTCCCTTAGATACAAAATTTAGGCTATCATAATTTTACATACCTGAGATAAAACTTGGTTTATGCTTGAAGAAGAAAATAGTATTTAGGGACTGGTAAAAAAGGTAGGGTCATGGGGGAAAGTAGAGGCTTGGGGAAGGACCTAGAAAGGGAACAGAAATAAGTGGGAAGGGGGGTGCATCTCTGGAACAAGGGGAAACTCCCTGGAGTTTATGGGCTGACCCTAGCTGAGACTCTGAGCAGTGGGGAAATGGAGCCTGAACTTGCCACTTCCTATAGCCAGGTAGGACTTCAGTGGAGGGAGAGGTATACCCCAACCCACCCATAAAATCTTTGGCTCAAATGTTTTCTTGACTACAAGAAATGTAGGGATAAAGATAGCACAGAAATTGAGGAAAGAGCAAATTCATGATTGGCCCAGCTTGAGACCAACCCCATAGGAGAGGGCCAACCCCTGTCACTATTAATGACACTCTGCTATGCAGACAGGAGCCTAGCTTAGCTGTCTTCTGAGAGGATTCAACCAACAGCTGATGGAAACAAATGCAGAGACTCACAGCCAAACAATAGGCTGAACTTGGAGAGTCTTGTGAAAGAGTTGGGGTGGGAGGGATTAAGAGAGCTGGCGGAGTTGAGGACACCACAGCACCTACAGAGTAAACTAACCTGGACCCATGGAGGCTCACAGACACGGAACCACTAACCAAAGAGCATGCACCCAGCTGGACCTAGGCTCTCTACACATTTGTAGCATATATGTGGCTTGGTCATCATGTGGGTCCTCTAACAATGGGAATAGGGGTTGTCTCTGACTCTGGTTGCCTGCTTTTAGATGCCTTTCCCCTAGCTGGGCTGCCTTGTCTTGCCTCAGTGGAAAAGGATGTGCTTAGTCCTGCTGCAACTTAAGGAACCACTATATGCTGGTATCCCTTGGGGGCATCTCCTTCTCAAAGAAGAAGGAGAGTGGGGACAAGGAGGAGGGCATGAGAGTGGATTGGGAGGAGCAGAGGAAGGGACCTAGGATTAGGTTGTAGTGTACTTAAATAAATAGATGAGAAAAAATAACTTTAAAAACTTTGTTTTCCTTCTCTTTTCAATTTTGTGATTTGTTGATGTAATTCTTGTAATAAAATGTGCTTTTACAATAATACACGAATGGAAAATATACTATTAGAGTTATGTCACCAAAGCTGTAGGAAGACTGTCTTTTGGTTCCATGAGAACCCACTATCTATTTGGCAGCCACATAATCAAATTAAGCTGTAATACAAATAAAAAACGCAAACAACAAAACACTACTAAAATTTGTATTATGTGCCTTGGAAGCCCAGATATATAAATGAAGAGAAATGTTCCAATTACTCTTATTTTTCTCTGGGGAACTGTAACAGATGGATTATAAAGATGACTCTATGATAAACATCTAAATGTGGTTACTACCTTCTGTGCTTTCTTGGTTCATACTTTTATTGTTTTCTTCTTTCTTTGTAACAGGCAAAACTTTTTCTGAAGCAACAGAGAACTTACAGCTGCATTGAATGTTACATAGTTACATATTTTTCTTTATTGTAGGTGTCTCTTTAAAAGGGTAGAGAAAACAAATAGAAGAAAATCTAGTGTTGGAAGGGGGAAGGAAAGTAGATCTTAAAAACATAAAAAGAAGAGCTTTTTTGCACAAAATTTCTTAAGAGAAAGGGGAACTAGTGAATTAGTTAATTAGATTCTAGTTCTTTTCCAGCACACAATAACATATACTCTCAAGAGACTGATAGAGAGATAGAGATAGAGAGAGACATATATATGTACAGATATGGATAGATATATAGGTGATAGATGGATAGACAGAGATAGATAATAGATAATATCAACATAAAATATGTACCAATATACAATATAAATCAGTATAAAATCTATGTAGATTGATAGATCATTTGTGTGTATATTATTTTCTCATTTGTATGTATGTGTATATATGTATGCATGTATGTGTCCATGTTTTTACCTTCCAGTCTTCCACAGAACAGCACATGAACTTTTGAGCACTCAATGGCTTTTCCAGCCTAAACGATTACAATCTACCCCGAAATAAAATGCTCAGTTCAGAAACATCCCACAATCCTGGTGCCAATCTCTATTCTACTTTTATTTCTACTATTGTGAGAAAATATCACAACCAAGGCAGTTTTAGGAGGAAAGATCTTATTTCAACTTACACCGTGAAGTAAGAAAAGGAATTCAAGTTAGGAATCCTAAGGTAGAAAGTGAAGGAGAGCCATTAGAGGAATATCAATTCTGGCAGGCTTTCTCTACCTCAGACAACCCAGAACTACCTGCTCAGGGTTGACACACCCACATGGGTGGAACTCTCCCGCTCTCACATCAATCATGAGAAAGAAAATGCTCCATAGGCTTGCCTATTGGCCAGTCTCGGGGAGTTCCCTCTTAACAAAGGTCTATCTTGTGTCACATGGACAACAAAATTATCAAGAACATTCCACTCTCTCCATTTTATAATAGAATGCTTCCATTATATTGCTGTATGCTGAAAGTATGGACCTGTTGTTCATGGTAGAGGCGCTCACAGAAAAACTCTACATGTACATTTTGAAATTTATTAAATCTACTAAGCTGGGAAGTTTTGAGGTGGAATGGAATGCATTTTACATTATAAAATAGCCATGGTGATAAGCAGTCTAACTAGTAAAATCAGAAAACCATTGTGGTAAAAAAGGGAGGTTGCAAAAATGTGTAAAGTCTTTCTTCCAGCATTGTCTGCAACCTTCTTTATTTTCTCTGCACATGCATATGAACTAGAACCTAACAAAGAAGGCAGCAATCTCAAGTGTTAGTTGATCAATGGAATCAAATCAAAGACACCCAAATAAAGCTACACATCTGTGCACACCTGATTTTTGACAAAAGAGCCAAAACCATACAATGGAAAAAAGACATCATCTTCAACAAATGGTGCTGGTCTAACTGTAGGAAAATGAAAATAGATCCATATTTATCAAGTCCAAGTGAATCAAAGACCTCAACATAAAAATAGACACACTAAAGCTGTTAGGGGAAAAAGTGGGGAAGAGCTTTGAACTCATTGGCACAGGACACATCTTCAGAACAGAACACCAACAGCACAGGCTCTAAGATCTACAATTAATAAATGGAACTTCTTGAAACTGAAAAGCTTCTGTAAAACAAAGAACACTATCAGTAGAACAGGTTTCACTGAAATAGAAGGCATGGAAATCTTCCTAAGATTTGTCCCTGTCATTTGGAACATGTCATCAAGGCCTTAAATAAATTTATGGACAGTTACTTAAAAAAAATTCAAGTGACAACACCTTTTGGAGAGGATGTGGAGAAATGGGAACATACCCTTCATTGCTGGTGGGAATGCAAACTTGTAGAACAACTTTGGAAATCAATCTGGCACTTTTTCAGAAAACTGGGAACAGCCATATCTCAAAACCTAGCTATACCACTCCTGGACCTACACCCAAAGATGCACCACCATATGACAAGGACATTTGCTCAACCATGTTCATAGCAGCTTTATTTGTAATAGCCAGAAACTGGAAACAACCTTGATGTTCCTCAACTGAAGAATGGATAAAGAAACTGGTACATTTACACAATTGGAATACTACTCAGCTATTAAAAACAAGGAAGTCATAAAAATTGCAAGCAAATGGATAAAACTAGAAAATATCATTCTGAGTGAGATAATACAGACCCAGAAAGACACGCATGGTTTAGGCTCACTTATAAGCAGATTTTAATCTTATAGTACAGTATAGATATACTACAATGCACAGACCCCAAGAGGATAAGCCCAATGGACATCTTAGGCTACATGTGGGCCTGCTAGTTAGGGGAGTGAGGCATATCTTTAGTATATGTGCTGCGGAAGTGAGTACAGGGGGCATATCTTTTTAAATTTTTCTATTTATTTATTTATTACAAGTTATTCACTTTGTATCCCTGCTATATCCGCCTCCCTTGTCTCCTCCTAGTCCCACCCATCCTCCTTCTTCTCCTCCTATTGCCCCTTCCCTAGTCACCTGATAGGGGAGAAACTCCTCCCCTCCCCTTCTACCTGACTTTTTTATCCATCAGGTCTCATCAGGGCTGGCTCTATCATCTTCCTCTGTGGCCTGGCAAGCCTGCTTTTTGACCACTACACCCTGATGACTCCCTATCGGGTGACATGGAAGGAAGACAAACTCATTCCTCATGTGAACAGATGAGCAGGGGTGTCTGGGTAGTTGGGATCCCCTATTCTGAGGAATGGGGAAATGGAATGTGGAGGGAGGGTGGTACTGGGAGGAGGAGAAAAGGGAGGGACCTGTGCCTTGAATTAAATTAGTTAATTGTGAATTGAGTTAAATTAATTTAAAAAACCATTTGTATATCAATATATAACAATATAAACCTGTATTAAATCCCAGTCTTTCCTAGGAAAGAGACACTGTTGAAAAAGCAAGGAATCTGTAGTTGTCCAATAACATTTAGCTGAAATTTCCCAATAACATTTACCTGAAAATATCTGTGATGCTGTACTCTGAATCCCGCATTTCTCTAAAGAGCAGGTGTCAATGTCAAAGAGGTAAGGCTGACACAACTTTGTGCATGTCTGCTTGCAGCTTCACATCCTAAGTGCTCTCAAAACACCCATTTAATAGGCCTTCCTTATAGTATGCTCAGGATCAATATAAGGCTCATTGTCAGAGCAGTTTTGGGATACACCATTTGTTGCTTCATTAAACCTGGGATGGTCGCCCAATTTCAGGACTCTGACATTTCTAACTCTCTCTCTCTGTAACTCTCAAAATCACAAGCATTCTTTCTGCAACGTTCCTAGAAGACTTTCCAGTGGAGCACATTACTTTGACACATGGATTTATTTATACAATTAAAAGCTACTACTGTTTCTCCGACAATAAATTGAAATTATATAACTGGAGTCAGTTTGGGGGCCTTATATGTAATATCAGAGAGCTAACTGTTCTACATAGCTTATTCATAAAAACAATTTACATTAAATTCTTTCTAAACAGATAAAATTCCTTTTTGTGCTTTTTATACTTTTTCAACAGATTTCATAATATGTTACAGGCTGCAATCTGTCAGAATTTCTTATTGTCTTAACTTGAAACTTAGAATGTGTTTTTTCTCTTGCTAGCATGCTTGCTATTTTTATGTCATCTAAACACAAGCTATAATAACTGGAGAGGAGGAGGCATCGGTTGAGAAAATGCTTCCATAAAATCATAAGATCAGGCTTTATGCAAACCTAAAAGGTATTTTCTTAATTAGTAATGTGGGTGTGGCTACCCCTGGGATGGTGGTATTCAGTTCTATAAGAACGTAGCTTGAGCAAACTGCATAGAGCAAGCCAATAAACTGCCCTCCTCCATGAATCTTTGCCTCAGCTCATGCTGCCAGGTTCCTTCCCTGCTTGAGTTCCTGTCCTTACTTCCTTCAGTGATGAACACTGATAATGAGGAAGAGTAAGCCAAAGAAACTCTCCAAGTTGCTTTGGTTCTGGTGTTTCACAGCAACAGAAACCCCACGGAGACTCCTATCTTTGCAAAATTGTGTTTTATCATTGTGTGGGGGTAAGAATATACTTATTTCAGATAGGAGATTTTATGATGCTTAAAATACATTTTAATTTGTTGAATGTTCTTTAATTTGTGATTTTTAAAGACAGTGACCTGGTCATGTACAGAAAGTGTGATACTAATTTTCTCAGAAAACAATAACAATGTTCTGTTTTTAGATTTCCTCTTGGGACCCTAAAAATGTTGGCATTTAACTTTAGTTTCTGTTTGTTTGTTTGTCTTTTCAAAACTAGATTATACTTATTTATTTATTTATTTTAGTTAGTTAGTTAGTTAGTTACTACAATTTATTCACTTTGTATTTCAGCTGTGGGCAGTCCCACCCACCCTCCCTCTTCTCCCCCTAGGCCCCTTTCCTACTCCACTGATAGGGGAGAACCTCCTCCCATTCTATCTGAGCCTAATCTACTAGATCTCATCAGATCTGTTTACATCATCTTCTTCTGTGGCCTGGGAAGGCTGCACCCCTTAGAGAGAGGTGATCAAAGAGCCAGCTACTGAATCATGTCAGAGACAGCCCCTGCGTCGCTTACTAGGGATGATGCTTGAAATTTAAGAAGTAACTTTATATGTGTAATCAGAGTCATGAATTATACTGTAAGTATGTTAAAGGAATGTTTTCTCTTCATTTTAGAGGAAACAAATTGATCATTCCACCAACATGTTTTTCTGTGATATCCAAAGGAAACTGGGTGTTCTTATGTTCTGAGTCACGAATATTATCTCTGCCACCACTAATAAAGTCTCACAAAATACTAACACTTTTGTTAGTGCCGCGACATGGTATCTGGTACAGGTAGCTTACAGGGGGGAAAGGCTTATTCTGGCTCACATTTCAAGGGTACAGTCCATCATAGCCAGGAAATTATCATACCAGGAGGTTGAGGCAGCTGGTTACAGTGTAATCACAGGAACCACAAAGCAATGGCACCCAGTGCTGAGCAATGCTAAGCAGAGGTGACAATGATTCTTCATGCTTCAGTTCAGTCTGGGATCCCACAGATTGGTATCGTCAATAATTAAGGTGGATCTTTCCACCTCGGCTAACCATGCCTAAACAATTCCTCACAGACATAGCCATGGCTTATTCACTTGGTGATTCTTACCAATTTGAAGATCAGTATCAAAATCTGCATCTTAGACATGTAAGTTGTCTGAAGTGTTAAGACTTGTGAAAGCTCATTGATTATGTGGAAGTTGGTTCTTGACATCTAGAAAGTATGTGCTATGGACCAAACTCAGAACAATAGATTTGGCAGAAAGTGACTTTACCCACTAAGCCATCTTGCTAGCCCTGCTATTATTGCTTGGAATAAGGAACATTCCAATCAATATTGCCTTGCTGTCTTCAGTTCCTGCCTCTGCCTTCTATTATGGGATATTAGGCATCTGGTATCACACCTTGCTGAATGGAGTAGTCTGTGATTTGGTATTTTTCTGACTTAAGCTTAGCATATCCTTGGCAACCTCCTTTCCACATCATGTGTTATAAATACCTGTCCAACATACCCACTCAGAGCTATTTTCCAATGGGGTTCTCTGCATGATATTTGATGGACCGTAGAGCATTCTAAAGATGTGTCAAAAATGTTATTTTGGATTCAGATTGTTCTTCTGTACCATGAAAATTCTACTGGTTAATACCATTTGACAATGATTTTTAATTGTGAAATTATAATATAATTTACATGATTTCTTTCCATTTCCTCCCTCTAAACCGTCCCAAACACTCCTTGCTTCCTCAATTTCATGTTCTTTATTTCTTTAAATTGGTGTGTGTGTGTGTGTGTGTGAGTGTGTGTGTGTTCTATATGCATATGATGTCAAGGATGACCATAGATTGCTAATTGGAGTGTTTTCTGTGGAGAAGACCATTTCTCCAATTCTCAGCATTCCCCAGTTGGGTGTAGTGTTTTTGTTTTGGTTTGATTTGGTTTGTTGTTTTTGTATTGTATTTTAATGAAGAGTCTCCACAAGCCTCCCCTCCTCCATGATAGCATGTCCATTGTTATGATCATTGTTCAAGTCCTGATTAGGAAGCCATGTTAATGAGACTTCATGAGTGTAGGTTCTCTGACATGTCCAGGAAGCACAAGCTCAAAGCAAATTTCCTATTACTCTGCCTCTTATCCTCTTTCTTCCCCTTCTTCTTCACATATTCAATATTTAAAAGAGAATTGTGCTGTAGGTAAATAAAGTGGGACTAAGCACCACACAGTATATTATTTTCTACATTTGGTCAGTTGTGGTTTTATGAAATGTTCTCTGTCATTTACAGAGAGAAGTTTCTTTGATTAGGGCTAAGAACTACAGTTATCTGTGGGTGTGAAGATCAGTATTTGGGATGTAGATAAGATTACAATTAATACAACTTTTAAAACTTCTTTGAGTAGAAGGTACACAGATACTTTGTTTTACTAAAAATATTTCTACATGAAGTTTAAGAGGAGTTAATTGTACACAGAGTCATACTGTTATATCACTAACTGCCCTCTGGGAACAAATGATTACCAGCAATGAATATAAATCCTAGAAGTTGTGGATTACTGAGCTCTGAATTCCACCTCTGATTAGGCTTTAAAACACTGTAAAGCTGAGAAATTTTTATATAGATTGCTTCCAGAAAGTACCCAGAGAAGATTTTTATAAGATTCAATGTCATGATTATAACCTCCTCTCCCCCCAGAGGGAGAGGCAGCCCTGCCAGGCCACAGAGGAGGACTTTGCAGCCAGTCCTGAAGATACCTGATAAACCAGGGTCAGATGAAAGGGGAGGAGCACCTCCCCTATCAAAGGACTTGGAAAGAGGCAGGGAGGAGATGAGGGAGGGAGGGTGGGATTGGGAGGGAATGGGGAAGGGGGATACAGCAGGGCTACAAAGTTAAACTGTAACTAATATTTAAAAAGTAAAAATGAAAAACAAAACAAACAAAACAAAAACAACAAAAAAATGAAAACCATAGAATACCATGTGTGTAGAAGTCATTACAATACAAAGTTTGTAATTATACAGCATAGAATAAGTAGCAAGTGTGATGCTAACTAATGAACTCAGAATTAGCACACAGGGAACAAAAGATCTAAATCACTGTGCCAATAACAAATGACAGTCAATGCTTACTAAAGAAAGATGATGAGAATGTCTGTAAGATCTTTCCTATAAAGCTTAAGAAAGAATTCATGATTGAATAGGCTACAATATCTCTGCTGAATAAGGTGGAAAAGAAAATAAAAAATAACGCAAGGTGAATATTAGGTAACAATTAAATGGCGACACTTATAAACATTGTATTAGTACTATATCAACTATTCTTACTTTTTGAATCAAATTTATTTAACATAAATCACATTGACAAACTGAAAATAAAACCTTAATAAATTATTTGGATAATAATTTCGAGATATGTTTTAAGCTTTCACACCACTTATTTTATCATAACATTTACAACAAATTTATAAGATATATGAACTTTATTACAGTACAGAAAAAAAGAAACAGTTAAATAAACTGTATGTGACAATGTTACCAGGATAAGTAGAATTACATTTGACATATAATGTCTTGGCCTTATAAATCACCATTATCAACATGATTTTGATCTAGACATAAGGAAGCACTAAAATATTATTTGAAAGGATTGGCTGTTGAGTAATCACCTAGCTGGCTTTAAAGTGCCAAGTTAATAGAACCTAGAATCACCACCTGAGAATGGAATCTAGATAGATTTTTCAGATAATATTGCTCTATGGGCATGTCTGAAGGGGGACTGTCTTGACTGTTAGTACAGGATTCCTGCCCCCCTTGTGAGAACCAGGCCTCCATTGGGAGGTTAACTTAAGTTGTGTATGAAAGGTTGCTAATCATGAGTCTCTGAATTGCTAATAAGAAGCAATGTCCATGGTTCTTCCACACTTCTTAGCTGTAAAATCGGTGACTTTGTTGGAGGTAATGTGTGGAACACCAGGGAAGAGTGCCTTAAAATGCTGAGCTGACTTCTGCCAATGATGAACTATAACCTGAAAGTTGAAATAAGCCCTTTCCTCTTGTAATTTTCCTTTTGCCAGAATGTTTTATTATAGCATACTGGGATGAAATCAGAAAAGAGGAATTGTCTGTAGTTAAATCTAGAAGCTGTGTAATCTTGGAAAAGTTCGCTTGCATCTCTGTGTCTTAGTTTGACCTAGTTTTGCCTCTTTTGGACTGGTGACAATTCCACAAGCTTCTGTTTGTAGGAAACAAATACCTGCCTCTTGCTCAAAAGTACCCATCATGTACCATTTTGTTCATCTTGATAGGTTTATGGCCAGATGGAAATCAATGTCAATACGGATAAATGCTCACAAGGCAACAAGAGGAAATATAAAACCATATAAACAGCTTCATTTTACTGGAAAGGTATTTGAAAGCTATGTTAAATTGAGAAGGGGAAAAGAAGGTCTCTAAGGGCATGGTGAAATCAGTGACTGGAAACTGATGCGCCTTGTCTGGAATATTATCTTGGAGACTCTGAGACTTAAGAAAAGTTTTGACAGTGGGATGAAGATGATTGACGAGTGTTGTGGGAGAGATATTGTCCATAGTCAGCAGAGACATGAGAGACAAATGTGGTAAGGTAATGTGGTATTAAGTAATAATATCTTTAAGTGGTTCCATGGGGGTTATAAATGCAAGGTGTGTAAAATGTAAATCATGATGACTGTAGCATCATCATTGCCTGACTCGTGTAAATCCATATGAAGTGACTATTGAGATCAATTTTTCCAGCCAGTGAACACCATTAACTCCAGTCAGTGCTTTCAGAAGTGTCTGTCCACAGCTGAGCAGGTATCTGTTATTCTTGCATGATGTTGTGTATCTATCATAGTACTAGTATTTAATATTTATAACAAATTACATAAATATAATGTATTCCTTCTTAATCATTTAAATATCTGTTCAGTATTATTAAATATTCATAATATTGTACAAGAATCTCTGCCATTCATCTGCATAATCATTTTTGTCGTAAAAAAAACTGAACTGTATCCCTCAGTCTTTCTCTATTGGTGTCTTCCATACTTCCTGGAAGTATGACTATGACTAAGCATCTCATGCAGTGGAACTATATAGTGTTAAATGTAATTTTGAAGATATTAAGTACTTAGAATCCTGTGAGCATAGTGAGCATGTTGGCATCAAGACACGTGCCTTTTGAGAGTGCTCAGAGCACTCTAGCATATATTTGCTTATTTACACTTTATAGTACTTCACACTTATTGCACAAAAACAAATCTTCTTGGAAGAGTGAGATGTCTAGTCTTATCTTTCTGAGTCTGTGTTCCTAGGTCAGCAGCCACTTTCTCATTCTTCCATTTAATGCTATGTCTTCTTTATCAACTTCATTTTTTCATCTATACTTTAGAAGCATTGGTCTTGGGTACTGGTTCCTGCCACCATCTCTATTCCTAATGTTATGTCCAATTGCACTCAGATATTCTTCCTATTCAAATGTGAATCTGATCTATGTTCTATCTACCAAGTCCATGCCCCGGGATTTTACATACCTTGTGTCACTTCCATTTCCCTTTTTTTTTCACCTAAAAGCAAATTTTACTTTCTCTTCAGTTTACTAAATTTTAATTTATTCTAAGCCTTTATGGAGCATCTGAAATGCAATGCTACAATATACATATGTCAATAGGCCCTGTCTCAAATCTACATACAGAAGAAAATGAAGAAATTTGACCTTTGCTTTACCAGGAACAAATCTTCAGACTAGGAGAGATAAGAAAATAATCTTCATTAATGCAATTAAAAAATGTGAAAGAACTTAAGAAAAGACACTTTTAACTTCTATTTTTAGCACATTTGTTATATAAATTTTACAATATCATTTTTCATAACCAGGAGTTTCAAGTTATTGTGAGGTTAATTATTACTACTTTATAAAATTTAAAAGGCTACTTTATTTTAAATTATACTTTCTTTTTTAAAAAACTGTAATTAAAATAGATTATTTTTATTCTAGGGTATGTAACTAGGAAATTAGTTATAATTTCACCGTCTACTCTGTGAGTTAGCTATTCAATTGTCTGACACAGTTCCATTGAGAGGAGAGAGTCTGCAAAGAGGTCAATAGAGCATTGCTCTATTAATAAGGGCATGAATGAGAAAACTAAAAGAATAATCATTCATCAAAAAAGATGACATATTCTGGCCTACATTTTCACTCGTACAATCTAATTCATTCTATTCCCTGATGTTTTGATATGGTATACTCTTGAGATTTTCAAGAATAATATAATATATTATATTATAAAACATGATATATAAAAACATGATAAAAATAAAAACATGTAGATGTCAATAACTGGAAATATCAGGCTGTAGCTATGTTTTAAACAATTTCACATCTTAAAAAAACTCTTATGAGGAGTCTAAAATGGTGGCAACCAGGGTGCACTGTATTTGAGGGGATTTTAAATGCTGAAATTGGTGCGTGGAGGGGCAGGTGAAGCCAGAACATCAACACTGAGACTTTCTGGGTAAGAGGGGACAACCCATGAGCTGGGACAGTTTGGATCCAGGTCACCCTTGGATGTCTCCAGGAATGAGAGTGGTGAATATTCCCCCTACCCCAAGCACAGGCTTCCCTGCTCAGCAGAGGCAGGGACAGTGGCCGCTACCCCAAGAATGGACATCCATGCTTGGTGACTGAGACAGCAGAGGCAATGGCGGTATGGTCCTCCCAGGTCTGTGGCTGTGGTGGGCAGGGGCTCGCCCAAGCTGGAGCCTCTGTGCTCAGTCATCTAGAGGGCAGAGGCTGCAGCAGTACGGGCCTCCCAGGTCTTCCTCTACAGCAGACAGCATTTAGACTAAGCAGGAGCCTCCATGCTCTATGACTGAGAAGGCAGAGGAAACCGCTCCAACTACGGGTCTCCCTGCCCAGTGGACAAACATTGAACACAACTAAACTCATGAATTTCCTATACTCTCATTTGCCCCTGCAGGACGATATCTGAGAGTAGAGAACAGAGGGAACCCCTGTGCTTTCCGATTAGGCCTGTGAGTGAGTGCATGAGTGAGTGAGGGAGGGAGGGAGCCTTCAAGTGAGTACATGCAGAGCCCCAGATCCAGGGTCCCTTTATGCTTGCAGCCAGACATCATATGCCTCCCACCCAAAACCTACTGTGGGCAGCATAAGGATCCTTGGGAAATGTTCTAAACATTGAAGGCCCTGATCTGTGGGTCTCCCAATGGAGTCCAGGCAGACAATTCCTGGAGCCTAGACAAATCTGAATACCAGGAGGACAGTAAGACAGACCTGTAGGGCACTGAGGCATTCAGGCCACCTGGGCATGTACATTGCACATGCATACAGTGCCAGCACCCCTCCTGTGCTTGAATTCCACCCTTCTAGGCATCTACATGCTCTTGCACCCTGTCCTTCAAGGCACACATACATGCGCACACTTGGGCACCAGTGGCTGCAACTTTCCTCCCTTAGCTATAGCTGAAACACCAACAACTGCTCTTGAACTGTTTGACCTCTCTCATCTTCCTGAAGAGTACTCCAGGCACCAGAGATAGATGGACACAGTCTGAAGTACAGAGTCCCGAAACAAACAGCAAAGATTACAGACAAGCAAATGGCTAAAGGTCAGCATAAGATCACATCTAACAAAAATCAGGACATCATGGCTTCACCAGCAACCCCCAAAATCAATGAATATTCTAATTCATGAGAAACACAGGGAAATTATCTCAAGTGTATGTTTATCCAGTTATTAGAGGCACAAAAAGAGGAAACAGACAAAGCTCTCAAAGAAATGCCAGCAAATACATCCAAACAAATTGAGGCACAAGTAGAGGCATATAGACAGGAAAAGCACAAAAAAATTGAGGTCATCATGTAAAGACAGGAATCCATATTCAAAGAGATGAAGGAAGTGGTGCAAGACACGAAAACAGAATTAAAATCAATAAAGAAATCACAAACAGAAAATCCTGGAGCTAAAGAGCATGGAGAAAAGATCAGGAACCACAAAGGTAAGTATCACTGACAGAATACAAGAGATGGAAGAGAAAATCTCTGTGCTGAAGATACAATTTCAGAAATTGTTACTTCTCTCAAAGAAAAAGTAAAATCAGAAAAGCCCAAACAAAAAACATCCAAGAAACCAAGGACATCATGAAAAGAAGAAAATTAAGAATAATAGGAATAGACGAAAAAGAAGATTCAGGACTCCAAGGTCCAGAAGGTTTTCATGAAAACAATAGAAGGAAATTTTCCCAACTTAAAGAAGGAGATGCCCATAAACATACAAGAGAGCCACAGAATACCAAATAGACTAGACCAGAAAAGAAACTCCTTACATCACATAATAGTCAAAACACTAAATCTATAGAACAAAGAAAAAATATTAAAAGTATCAATGGAAAAAGGCCAAGTAACATATAAAGGTAGACCTATCCGAATCACAGAATCTGAAAGCCAGAAAGGCCTGGACAGATGTCATGTAGAGACCACAGATACCAACACAGACTACTATACCCAGCAAAGCTTTCAATCAACATAGATGGAGAAAACAAAGTATTCCATGACAAAACTAAACTTAGTATCTACATAGCAACCCAGACCTACAGAATATACTAGAAGGAAAAATCCAATCCAATGAAATCAACCACACTACACAAGATAGAGATAACATCACAACAAGAAATTAAAAGAAAACAAGCATAGAAACACGGTAACACCACCAACTCCACAATAAAAGGAATTAACATTCATTAGTCACTATTATCTTTCAACATCAATGGACTCAACTCTCCAATAAAAAAGACAAAGACTAAAAGAATGTTTGTAGAAACAGGATCCAACATTCTGCTGCATCCAAGAAACACACCTCTGCAACAAAGATAAATACTACCTCAGAGTAATGAGCTGCAAAATGTTTTTCAAGCAAACAGACCCAGAAAACAAGCGGGGTAGCTATCCTAATAATTAATAAAGTAGAATTTCAATCAAAATTAATAAAAAAAGATGAGGAGGGGCAGTTCATTCTCATCAAAGGAAAAATCCACCAAGAGGACATCACAATCCTGAACATCTATGCCCCAAATACAAAGAGCACCAGCATTTGTAAATGAAACATTATGAAAGCTTAAATCACACCTTGATCTAACACCTTACATTGGGAGACTTCAACATTCCACTTTCACCAAGGGACAGATCATCTGGTCAGAAGCTAAATAGGGAAATAAAGGCACTTACAGAGGTCCTAAATCAAACGAATCTAATAGATGTTCACAGAACTTTTCACCGAAAAGCAAAAGAGTGTACCTTTTTTTTCAGCACCTCATGGAACCTTGACCATATAGCCTGGCACAAAGCAAGCCTCAACAGATACAAGAAGATCAAAATATCCCTTGTATCATATCATCCCACCATGGCCTAAAATTAGACATCAACAACACCTATGGATACTTGCTTTTTGACAAAGACGCCAAAATCATACAATGGAAGTAAGACAGCACCTTGAACAAATGGTGCTGGTCTAACTGAATGGCTACATGTAGAAAAATGCAAATAGACCCGTATTTATCACCCTAGACAAAACTAAAGTGCAAGTGGATCAAAAACCTCAATATAAAACCAGACACACTAAATATGTTGGAAGAAAAATTGGGGAAGAGTCTTGAGCTCATTGTCACAGGAGACAAATTTCTGAATAGAACATCAACTGAACCAGCTCAAAGATCAACAATCAATTAATTGAATGTCATGAAACTGAAAAGGTTCTGTAAAGCAAAGGACACTAGTCAGAACAAAATGACATCCTACAGATTGGGAAAGGATCTTCACCAGCCCTATATCTGACAGAGGGCTAATATGCAGAATACATAAAGAACTCAAGAAGATAAAAACCAACAAGTCAAGTAATCCAATTTAAAAAATGGGGTGCAGAGGTAAACAGAGAATTCTTTGTTGAGGAATATTGAATGGCAGAGAAACACTTAAAGAAATGCTCTAAGTCCTTAGTCATCAGGCAAATGCAAACCAAAATGATACTGAGATTTCACCTTACACCCATCAGAATCAAAATCTCAAGTGACAATACATGCTGGACAGAATGTGGAGAAAGGGGAAACCTCCTACATTGTTGGTGGGAATGCAAACTTGTACAACCACTTTGAAAATCAATCTGGTGCTTTCTCCATTAGGAATAGTGCTACCTCAAGACACAGCTATACCACTCCTAGGCATATATCCAAAAGATGCTCAAGTATACAACAGGACATTTGCTTAACCATGTTCATAGCAGCTTTATTCATAATAGCCAGAATCTGGAAGCAACCCAGATGTTCCTCAATTGAGAATGGACACAGAAATTGTGGTACATTTACACAATGAAATATTACTCAGCAATTAAAAACAAGGAAATCATGAAATTTGCAGGTAAATGGTGGGAACTAGAAAAGATCATCCTGAGTGTGGTATCTCAGAAGCAGAAAGACACACATGGTCTATACTCACTTATAAGTGGATATCAGACATTTAATGTAAAATAAACATACTAAAATCTGTATACCTAAAGAAGCTAAGCAAATAGGAGTATCCTGGGTATGATGCTCAATCCTTATTCAGAAAGGCAAATGGGATGGACATCAGAAGAGGGAGAAAGAAGGGAACAAGACAGGAACCTATCACAGAAGGCCTCTGAAAGACTCTACCGAGCAGGGTATCAAAACATGCTGTGACTCATAGCCAAACTTTGGGCAGAATGCAGGGAATCTTATGAAGAAGGGGGAGAGAGAAAGACCTGGACTGGACAGGAGCTCCACAAAGAGAGCAATAGAACCAAAAAGTCTGGGCACAGGGGTCTTTCTGAGGCTGATACTCCAACCAATGACCTTTCATGGAGATAGCCTAGAACCCCTGCACAAATATAGCCCATGGCAGCTCAGTGCCCAAGTTACTCTCGTAAGGGGAACAGGGACTATCTCTGACATGAACTCATGAGCAAGCTCTTTGATCACGTACCCCTGGGGTGGGGGGATCAGCCTTACCAGGCCACAGAGGAAGTCAATGCAACCAGTCCTGATGAAATCTGATAAGCTAGGGTTGGAGGGAAGGTGAGGAGGACCATCCCTATCAGTTGACAGGGAGAGGGGCATAAGAGGAGATGAGGGAGGGAGGGTGGGATTGGGAGGTGATGAGGGAGGGGGATGGGATACAAAGTGAATAAACTGTAATTAATAAATAAATAAATTTTAAAAAGTCTTATTATTTTTAAAAAGTCTGTGAACCTCAAATTACTTTACCACAAATATATATAATTGTTTTACCACAAAAACAAATAATTTATCCACACTCAACTAACTACTCCATTAGCATATTATAAAGTTGATTCTTTCATTGTTACAATGTGCATACAATGTATAATCATTATTCTGTGGTATGTTAAGTAATGCTGCCTAGAAAAGTTTTGTTTTCTGTTTGTTTGTTTTTGTTGTTTTGTTTTAATTTCCACTGGAAAATTTTCTTAGAAAATTCTTAAGGTCCTGGTTCTGTTTTGCTATTTTTCATCTTTGGTCCTCATCTCATTTCCTGCATTGATATCATATATGGTGTCCTGTAGCATTACCTTGTTCTGGAAATTCTTCACTGTGAAGATATCCCACGTGGGAACAATATGTTTCTGAGAGATCTGTCTTCCGTCAGATATTTCTGCCAACCCATGTACTACACATTACTTATAGGTTATGTGTGTTACTAATTTAAAGTCATTTTTAAATGCTATTTTGAATCTAATTATGCTGTTGGGACCATCTCACATTTCCATTAGGCCTTCACACATTCTGATCCAGTTGCACTGTACTGAGAAGACACAATGCAACTTACAGCTGTGCTTGTCAGTAATGGACTCCCTCCTTGATAACGGGCGTGAGACCAGGAAAGAGCTAGGTGTTTTCTCTTGCCTAATGGCATCACTGCACTCACAATAGTCTAGCAAAGTTGTTACATGTGGCTTTTGTGGAAACAAGTGTACCAAGCTGTGCTGTGTGAAATACAATGTACATTAGGAGTAGGGTCTATTACTTGACAATGAGAATGAAGGACTGCATTTCCTAGTTTACATTTAGTATACAAAAGTTGAATCTTTGCACATGTGCTCACTAACCTTACATGAATTTTCTAAAAGCCACTGGAATGCGGCCTCAGTCCACTCTGTCAGCAAATCTCCTGAAGCTTGGGCTGCCATGGAAGGTGGTGTCCCATTTGCTCTATACCACTACAGGTTTTTCATGGGACTAGGTGGAAACAAACAGTAGACCCTCGTACTGTTGGATGTGACTCTGTGAGGGCCTAGGCTGATATGTCATGGCTTCGGCATTTAAAACATATAATAAAAATCTAATAAGATTATGTATATGTATACCATTTTACAAAGTGTTTGTATCTCACGTTAAATGTTATTACAGGAGTCAAAAATTGTGAGATGATCAATTATCGTATGCTACGGTTGGGTGTTTAGAATAAATAGTTTCAAAATACACTTTACATAAAAAAAATGTTAATCTGCCTTTAGGAACTTGGAGGGGGAAAACAAGGCTTTTATAATTAAAAGTCACAGTAGGTACTGCGGGCGTGCTGTGCTATATTACACGTGTCTCAGCAAGCTGTCCCCATGGCATCCTGACACTCTTTTATTCACTGAGCTGGAGAAAAGCATTTGTAACAGTCGCAGGAAAAATGATTAATTATCCATGTTAAGTGGCATGGCTCCTTTTTAGTAACTATACTGCAGGATGTTACATGCCTGTATTGTCTCAGTAATCAAGGTGGTACATTTGCTTTGTTTTTTGTTTGTTTTGGTTGTTTTTTGTTTTTTTTTTGTTGTTGTTGTTTTTTTTTTTTTTTTTCAGAAAAAAATTCCAAACTGGCTAACATTCTAAACTGAAATTAGGTTTAAAGTCAATGCTGATTCTTGTTGAATATTTATTTCTGTTTGCAGATACTCCTATTATTTAAAAAAATGTATTACATAAAAACATCAGAGTAATCTAAGGACAACATATTATTGAGAGTAAAGCACTGGTTATAAATGTAAAATATCCTAAGGAAATAGTATTTATGAAGTGATTAGTCAGGGTTGGAAATGTCATGGGTCCATGACATTTATAAAGTATTCAGGGACAGTAATATCCCCAGTCCTTATATTTTTTCTGCACTCCTCTCTGTCTCACTCAGGGCAACCTTTCATCCTACAAGCTCTGTTCTAGTTATGAACTCTAAAAGCATATGTGTTGCAAGATATTTGATCACATTGTAAACCTGAGATTGTGTACTGGAAAAACCTGTTTCTAGTTGTGGTTTGTTGTAAACAGGTGGCTGTGGTGTATTTCATCCTACCACACACCTTTAATTCAAAAGCTTTCTGTAAACAGGAGTAAATGAGCTTAACCATAGGTCAAGAATTGAAACAATCAACCAGCTGACAGAGAGTAAACAGAAGAGACATTGAGTCCATGGTATTTTAAGACAGCATGGAGAAGGAAATGGGGCTTTTTCTTCTGGGTCCTTGCCTGAGTAGGAAGCTCAGCTGGGTGCTTTCTTTGCCTAAGGTAGTAGGTTTTCACCCCAGAATCTAGCTCCTGAGAATTCACTGGTAAAATCAAATGATTGGAATTTTTGTTTAATAACAATACATATGCATTTCTACGTTAAATAGATTTTTCCTGCAACATTTCTATATTGGAATATGACTGGTCACATAATGCTTACCTTTTGTTAAGGAATTAGCTACAGTTTGCAGAAGGGAATGTATATGGTTTTTCTTTTTATGTTTTTATATTAATTAGAGTTTATTCACTTTGTATACCAGCTTTAGCCCCCTCTCTCATTTCCTCTCAATCCCACTCCCCTCTCTCATCTCCTCCCATGCCCCTTTCCAAGTCCCCTGATAGGGGAGGTCCTCCTTCCCTTCTATCTGACCCTAGCCTATCAGGTCTCATCTAATGTATGAGAAATGGGCAATGCTAGGCTAGGGTATGCAGTGCACTAGGCTATGGGGGTTTAGGGTACATACTCTGTGATGTTTTATACAATGACAAACAGTCAAAAACTGTTTCTAAGAACATGGCCCGCTAGTAATAAAAATATAACCAGAATTTCTAAAATATTATTTAAAACATTCTTGATTCATATCGACTTACTGTTTAGAAGACAATTTCATCTATACTATTAAGCATAGACACCTAAGTTGTTCAGAAACTTGCTAAAAATACGGCTATTTGAAAAGCCAACTAGCACATAAACTAAGGCTTGCATTTCTCTGATTCAAACAGAATTAAACATGTCATTATTAAATGATAGAGCTGAATGATAAAGTATAGGTAGAACACTTTAATATTACACTTGAATCTTTGCAATTTCATTAAGCAGGTCAGTCCTACTCCTTAGTTTCATTAGACCTTCTTGGTGGTTAAAATGAAACATTTGATTGAAACTACAGATAAACAAATCAGTCTTAGCATTGACTGGAGGTACTCTGTGACCTCCCAAGGAGTACTTGAAGATTCCATTAGCTACATGGTGCCACAGTATAGCTAATCACACATAACAATAAAGAGGTCACTATAAAGTTTAAGCCAATGGCAGTATGATTAGGGATTTTTGTTAACCCAGAATACATAGTTAGCTCAAGAGGTGAAGTAAAAAAAAAAAAAATCACTTTAATTGTTAGTGAAATCAAATTGGAAGATAACTTTATACACTGTTGCTCTTCTTTTGCTATTAAAAATCAATGAAATCTGCAATTATGGAACATTACGGAAAGGTTAAAGATGAGAACACACGCAGTCTATCTACAGGACACCTAAGGCTTTTAGGTTAATGAAATGCCCATGAAAGCCATATGCATTAGCAAGTTCCGAGGACTCCTGCGCTCATTTTATAAATGCCGTGGCATACAGCACAGGGCTGCCTGTGCTTCTGCGTTCTATACCGGCTGTCACGCAGTACTTGCCTCAGTGTCTTTTGTCTGTTGTTTGAGTAGGGGTCTGTATGTTATGAAATAGTATATATGTCTGGAAATTCTTATTCTTCAATAGACAAAAGCGTCTTCTAGTCCCAAGGTCTTACTAATACTGAGAAATAGTAGAAAAGCCTAGGGTTTTTTTTTTTTTTGAAAAGATAATTTTTAAATTTTCAAAATGTTAAAATGGAGCTCTGTAAGATGACAGATATAGTGCCTTACCTTTCTCTTTGTTATCATTTTTATCCAAGCATTGTTTCAAAGAAAAGTGTGAATTTTAATCATTGTAATTTAATTTAAAGTGGACTTTTAAAAAGAAGAACAAAATCATGTATTACTGAGTATACACTTTATGGGTCAGAGACCAGTAAAAATGAATGTAGTTCACATCTTAAAAAGAGAGAGATAAAACAGGAATAGCAATCATTTCCACTATAAACTTAACTGCCTACTCAGAGAAAAAAAATGATGAAAAACCGAAATTACTCCCAAACCTCTGTTAATCTCTCCCACTTCCATCAGCTAAAATGGTATCTGCCTACAGGACCTGTGAACATTTTCATTCCTTCAAATGTGTAGGTGCATCTGATTAGCTGAGCCTAGGTTTCATATGCATCCTTGGCTGTGGATGAAATTAAGAACGCATCCTTTGATCCTAGAGTTTGCAGACAGATTCAGAATTTGGAAAAGTTTCCAAATGTAGAAATATTTATTTTCTAAATTTAATAAATGGAGTTTGAATCATAAATTGTGATAGTAATTCACATTTACTTATTCAAATGTGGAAAAAAATAAGCTCATAAAAAGTAAAAACTACATTTAGCAGAACTAACAAAAGTAAAAATGTAGAAAAGTCAGTTGTGTCTGAGGCATGATGGAATATTTGTTTCTTTGGAGGAAAGTTTTTGTACTTGTTTCAGCTTCCCTAGGTGCAGCTGTATATCTGATGACTCTCCATTCTGGGCAAAATGAGAAGTGTTCAGATAGGGAAGAGCATCTTACCAGCTTAAAGAGTTAGAGCAGAGATCCAGTAGATGGAACTAGCAATCCTAGAATGGAGAGTATTGAGAAGGAGTCCAATACAAATGCATATTTAGCATAGAGTAGAAACTCAGAGCAAAGAGCAAAGATTGGAAAGTAAACTCCATCTGAAACTATGTGAAGGCATTAAAATGTACTTGCATAAGAGATGCCACATATACAAGTAGAAATCAGATCATTTTCTTCTGTGAGAACATTGCCACCATTTATTTCACATTCACCTGGTAACTTCAAATGTATACTTTTTTAAACTTAATGTTGAGTTGCTTTCAATATCTAGAAAAATTTTCATAGAATGTGAACACAGCTAACATTAAATTTCCTACTTTAGGACAAGGAAGATGGCTCAGTGGGTAAGAGCACTTGCTGCTAAATACAATGACCTGAATTCAATCCCCAAGAGCCAGAGAAGAGAGAACTAAGCCCCACAAGTCACCCTCTGGTCCCTACAATGACACATGCTCAGACACAAGAAGATAAAGAAATGTTTCAAAACACTCTTATACATGACTAATATCAAAGCAGTAGGTTCATACCGGGCTTAGTAAACAAAGGACTGTAGGACTATCTCCAGACTTCTCAGCCTTGTAATATGCAGCCTTCATTCCATGAACTATCTTGCTTTTACTTGCTAGTTTAAGAAACTGTCATGTTTACATTTTTTTAAGTGAAATGAATCTCTTGGGGAGTAGTTTTAAGTGAGAAATTTCTTCCTTCTTCGCACAACCCTAAATCATTCCTCTTACTCTGCTGCTGAGGATGTATTACTGTCAGATGAGTTAGGTTGATGATGAGAAGAGGCACACAATTATAAACCATTATGAAACCATGCTTTTGGGGAGCACTTTTAGTTTTGTAGCTAATACTGTATCAGCTAAAAACTCAGAGTCAAGTTTCAGCAACAGAGGAATGGAATTCTAAATGCTAATGACAATGTGTCAATCTTAGATAATCAAAGAAAATATCATCAATGTCTGAAGACACGGTGAGTTAAGGGGTCCTAAAGAACGTATTTTCCATTTGCTGTGAATAAAGAATAACTTCTGTGATAAAGTTTGTTGAATACAAATGATGATAAAAGTATTCAAAATATAGATATAACTAAGTCTGTGGACCATGGATATACTATGGAATAAAAGTTATAAATGTAGTGCTAATGTTAATTTAAAAAGAAATGTTTGGGTATCTAAGCAACTCCCAAGGAATATTGTCTATTGGTGTTGCCATTGGTTGCCTTGAAGAATTTTAAGGTAAGTGCCTATCTCAGAAGACAGCACACACATCAGGTGTGGGACTTGAAAGATTCCTGTTGGACGTGACTTTATAGCCTCCTCCCTGAGAAGTAGCTCTCATATCATTGGAAGTTGCTATATAAGTTGCCAAGGAATAAAAAGAGCAGTTAATATTCCTACCCAGCTGAAATGTCTACAATCCACAACAATGATCAGTTCAGCAAGATATCCTCAAAGGTGCAACAGTGGTCATTACATCTTGGCGGTAACCAATAACTGTCTAGCTGGACTTAAGGCTCATTCAGTATGAGGTAATTAATCTATGCCTGGTACTCTAAACCTATCAGATGAGACAATAAAACCTAAAGGAGAACCTATTACTGTCACTTTGGCAAACCAGTATGGTCTTTAACTGCATTATTAATACTGTTTTTAGACTCACAGATGAATATATCCCTCATTTTTCATCAAAGAAACTTTATATTGTGTCAGATAGAGATTGCAGAAAGCCATAGCTCTTCATTCAATTATTAGAAATTATGAATGTCTTTCAAAACTATTCAGTTCAGAAATACTTCTTTTAGAGTTTGCTTATTTAAAACTTCATCAGTCATAAACTGAAAAATGTATATAATTACTTTCAATTCCTGAAAGAGTGCCTAGTAATGCATGTTTTACGTTACTGTATAGAATATATATATGCATACTATATATTATGAGCAACTTATTATGTCCTTAGAAAGTTTCAATCACTTCAATTGTCAAGTCTGAATTCAGAATAGCCTACAGTGAGCAGTTTGTAATTATTTCCTTCAGTAGCACTTTATGCTATCATGCTGATATGCTTTCCAAATTCTACTACTAATTTATGATTTAACCTGCTATTATTAGATCTTGTAGCTAGGAGGCATTTAATGGGTTCTCCCCTGGCATAAAGCCAACTTAATGAAGCTCAAAGAATACATGCAAATGTTTATATTTGAGAATACAAATGATTGGCACTATGATTTTATCATCAGAAGGTAAAAATGTGGTTTTCTCTCTTAATAGTTTAATGAATTCTATCTCTGTGATAACATTTATAGCAGCAAAGAACATATTGTGCTAAATGTTTATTTGTTGATCAATGGCTTTGTTGCTTCCCATCAGTGGATAAATTAATAAAGGCAAGAGCCACTTTCCTCTTCTAGTTTCTAGGCAGAACTGTCACAACGTGACAGCAATTAGATACCAATTGATGTCGAATTCACTTTTGTCTGCTGCAATAAATACCATGAACAAAAAAATCACTTCAGGAGGAAAGGGTTTATTGCAACATACACCTGATGGTCCATCATGAACAGAAATTAGGGCAGAAACTGAAACATAGGCCATGGAAAAAAGCAGCTTACTGGCTTATTTTCCAGGCTCACATTCAGCTGCCTTTCCAGAACTACCAGCCCAGAGATCCAAATACCCATGTGGACTAGGCCCTCCCAATCAATCATCAATTTGAAAAGTACCCCCACAGATTTTGCTCTCAGGCCAATCTGATGGTAGTTTCTCAGTTGCAGTTCCTTCTTCCCAGATGACCCAAGTTTGTGTTGAGTTGACAAAAAAAAAAAAAAAATAGGAGCACCTTTACCAGGCCACAGAAAAAGACAATGCAGCCAGTCCTGATGAGACCTGATAGACTAGGATCAGAGGGAAGGGAAGAAGGACCTCCCTTTTCAGTGGACTGGGAGAGGGACATGGGTGGGGAAGAGTGAAGGTGGGATTGGGAAAGGAGGAGGGAGGGAGGTACAGGGGGGATACAAAGTGAATAAACTGTAATTAATAAAAATAAAAATAATTTAAAAAGTAAAATAAAAAGGACATTAATAGAATAGAAAAGGACAAAAATAGAATAAAATGTATGTGGCCAGTACATTTGCAAGATGCACGCAATTGGGTGGCAGAATGAAATTATCAAGCCAGTTTCTTTCATCCTTTTCTCCAGCATTGAACTGGATGCTAGGAGCTAAAGAGAGATTATTCAATACAGACATTTGCAATACGTGGGATGCAACAAGTATTAACAACCAAGATAGATTTACTAGTATTGTCTTTGATTATTGGTGTAAACAAAATTCTCTTCTGGACCCACAATTCTCAGGCTTTTCCCATCATACCGGGTCTACAATGCACAACTTGCTGCTTGCAGATCCTAAGGGTTATGATGATATATGCCTCTCAGTCTGGAACCACAAAGCCTTTGCTTTTGGCCAGAATACTTGCATTAGGTCAATCATTTCTTCCTCACAAATTGGTATGGAAAACTTTCTATTGTAAGACCCTCATTTTCACAACTGCTATCTGCTGCTCCTCATCGCTGCATTCCTTGTCTCACTGAGGAATAAGGACAGGCACCAACCATCGGTTTCTATGCAACCTTGGTTTACCTAACTGGGGGAATCAAAGAAAAAGACAACCTCATTCATACCGGTTTTTAAAATGTCTTAATTTTGATGTAGGCTTTACGACTCAAATTCCTGGAAAAAAAAATATTGGGTTTACGATTTGAAACTCAGAAGAAAGCAAAACAGAAAGATACTGGCAATGCCTCTCAGGCAATGCAGTGGTGAGTAGAAGTGAAATATTAATCCGCTTACCAGAACACCAACTCAGAAACACAAAAATAACTGGAGGAAGGTGCTTATTTACCAGAAGATTGAAGTAATTTCAAAGTTGAAGGCTGTAGTGAGACAGATCATAGGACTGGAAGTACGGGGGCTAGCTCCAGGATTACACCTAGATTAAATCTATCAGAAATGGCAGAGTGGAGTCCTTCTTAAATGCCTTCTCTCTAGCCCTATGTGGCAGCTCATAATTCTAATCACAGCAGTATAAAGATGAGGCAAGATGGCTGCTATAAAACTAGCCTGTACACAACGTGAGATCCTGTTGGAAAACAGAACAGAACAAATACACTGGTGATTTTTCTGCCTCGGGTTAAGAACAACCCCGAGAAACATCATTTTCCCTGTGAACCCAACTGCAGATTAGACAATGTAATAAATGTTTAAACCATGAGCGGGATCTGGGCCTTGCTTGAGCTCTGCCAGCAATTTCTAACTTGCCACAGAAACACCTGGAGGCCTCGGATAATCCAGAATGGTGAGTTCTAGCTGTGCAATTTACAATTCAGAAAGTGCCAAAATTCCCATCTGGACAAAGCAGTTATAGTTCAAGCTGCTTCTGGACATGAGGTTGACCCCTGCAGTGCTATCTCTGGCCAGCTAAGGACAATCATTGGTGAGGAAGCAATCAGAAAGTTCGAAGGGTTCCTTGCAAATCTGAAAGATCAAAACAGGCTAAGTGGTTGTTCACTCTGTAAAATCATGTCTCAGGAGCACTGTGTATTGTGGTGCTTGACAGGCTGAAGAACAGAATTGTAATTCATATGTTGCCTTGTAGTTTTTCCTTGATTCGAATCTGAGATAGGTCAGAGATTCCTCACAGGTGAGTACGTTCAGCTGAGTACCTAGATATGCTCAAAGTACAGAGAATGACTTTCTCACAAGATACTTAAAAAATACAGCTGCAGAGACTGAAGACCTTCCATCCCTGGTTTAGCTGGGATGTATCAATCATTTAGATTAGATAAAACTTGCAGAGAGCAAAGCACTTGCTCAACAATCTTGCATTATCATGTCACCATTAAGTTTTGGATTAAGTGCCTGGAAATTTCAAACAAACAGCAGCAGCAACAAAAACCTGCTCAAATTCTATGGTTGGGAAGAAATTTCTGTTAAAAGGCTGCCCTCTTGTGACAATGTGTTATATTTTGCTAGTAAATCTCTCTTCTTCCTTTCACAATTCAAAACTCACAATACCTTAACAAGTGAAACTTTAGTATAGACTTAAAAAATAGAATACCTTGTGCCTTTTTCTGTGATAGCTTTTTTTTTTTAATCAGTAGTTCATTTTCAGTAGCTATTTCAGGAAACAAAATTGAAGCTTCATTATGTAGGAAGTTTGATGTTTAGATTTGGTAGAATATTTAACTCACCTCCATCTTTAGAGAAATTAAAGACAGCTTCATATTGAAATGCAGTGACATGCTTCATAGGAGGCCATAGCTTATTCTACTGTAGACAGAAATATCACTGCAGGACAGAAGTGTGTGTTCAGCAGTCTCTCTCATCGAATGGCAGAGAGTGCACAGCCTCTGGCTTTAAACAGCTTTTGTTCTTAGGCTGAGGCAATGCATGCAAAAAAAGAGTGAGAATACCTGAGGTATGACACAGGTGTATGTACCACACCTAAAGTCATGAAAGAGAACCAGGGAAAAAGATCAGAAGAAGGTAACGTTGGAACCCCTGTTAAAACAGACCAAGCAGCTCTTTGATCACCTCCCTCTGATGGGGGAACAGCCTTACCAGGCCACAGAGGAAGACAATGTAGCCAGTCCTGATAGACTAGGGTCAGATGGAAGGGGAGGGGAACCTCCATGATCAGTGGACTTGGGGAGGGGCATGGGAGGAGATGAGGGTGGGAGGCAGAGTTTGGGAGGGGATGAAGGAGGGGACTACAGCTGGGATAAAAACTGAATAAACTGTAATTGATAAAAAAATAATTAAAATTAAAAAAAACAGGCAAAGCAGAAAAGAACAAAGGGAAGGAGAGCAGCAGGTAGCTACAGAAGCACCTGCTCAGCTTAGGCTCTGATCAGAGGAATTAAGGTTGGCCAGGAGATGTGTGCTTGGTGACTGAAATATCAGCCTCGATGTTGACTCTGGCAAAGATTCTTAAAGAAATATCTCCTTACATAAATCAACAGCCTGTGTACAGGGAAATCACATGTCAATATGGAAGGGAAAAGGCAGAGTATCCTCGCCTCAATTTGAGATGTTTTTTGTGACTCATCAAAATTCCCATGGGGAAGCTGGGGATAGTGAGAAAAACAAACAAACAATCAAACCTTGTGATATCAGCCATTAATGTGATAAGCCAGGGTGGTTGAAAATTTAAACACAGCCTAGGCTACAAAATAAGAACTTGTATCAAAAACAAAAATAGAAATACATAAACGCATGAGTAAATGAATGAATAAGAAATCTCCATTGAGTTTACTGAGGTCATTCTCATAATTTCAGGAAGCTTCTTGCTCTGTGCAGTCCTAAAGCATTTATGCCTATCCAGGTGTTTTGACTATCTCAGTATGAATTGTTAGATCTGGATTCTGGAAAGATTGATGGTAACATGTCTGTACCTATGGCACAGTCCATAAATGAGCAATGGAACACAAACAGAGCTAAACTTTTCTGCTACAATAGGTGGAAGGCTTACAATAGAAATCCAGATGTAGAGGGTCTTTTCTGATGAGAAGTGACAGATGCATTAATCTATGAATTTAAAGATAATAACATATGGGTCAGCTGAATATTATTTAAATATTAACAAAATAATGACATTAAGTTCTCTACTTAATTCTATGACATAGCAGTCATGGGTTTGGGGCCCAGTTAATGGTACTAGACATGAGTTTCATCTTCTGAAGCAGCTCTTAGATACCACCAACAAAAAAAAAAGTGGTTGGTTATTCCTGTACTATCCATGCCACTACTGTACCAGTGGGTAAACTTTAGTAAACCAGTCATTGCTGTAGCTCATCTTGTTCACAGCTAAAATATTACTGTGTACTTTTCTCCCATGGTCAAATAAAAAAAAGTTTTTAATACTAAGAGAGCTAGCTTGTATCAGATACTAAGACTCATAACCAAACCTTCGGCAGAGTGCAGGGAATCATATGAAAGAAGGGGGAGTTAGTATGACCTGGAGAGAATAGGAGCTCCACAAGGACCAAATATATCTGGGCACAGGTGTCTTTTCTGAGACTGATACTCCAGCCAAGGACCATGTATGGATATAACCTAGAACCCCTGCTCAGAAGTAGCCCATGGTAGCTCAGTAATCAAGTGTATTTTTCCTAGTAAGGGGAACAGGGACTATTTGTGACAGGAACTCAATGGCGGGCTCTTTGACCTCCCCACCCCCCAAGGAGGGAGCAGTCCTGCTAGGCCACAGAGGAGGACTTTGCAGCCAGTCCTAAAGATACCTGATAAAACAGGGTGAGATGAAAAGGGAGGAGGTCCGCCTTAATCAGTGGACTTGGAAAAGGGCAGAGAAGAGATGAGGGAAGGAGGGTGAGATTGGGAGGGAATGAGGGAACAGGATACAGCTGGGATACAGAGTTAATAAAATGTAACTAATAATAAAAATAAAAAAGAAAATTATGTCTTGACTTAGTCCACATCTTTATTTCAGTTTCTTCATGAAATTTGTGTTCATGACTTGTGTATAATATGTCATCAAGTTATATTTTAAGGAGGAGTCATAATTTTCTCTCCCTTTGTTTACCTAATGTTTATTGTTTTAGAAATTATACACCGTAATCTAATATGAAAGTCATAGTGTCTTTCATCGTAAAGATTGTCTTTTGCCTGTTTTCAGTCAAAAGTATTTTATCACTCAGAGAATTCTATCAACACCGAAGAACTGAAGCCTGTAGTTTCACCTGTTCCCAACCTATGTGGGACATTGAGGGTTACAGAGCATGAAAGGAAAGTGAAAGAAGCCAGTGGAGTGTGACAAAGACCAGAGAAGGATAAACAAACTGGGAGCTGGTAGTCCAATCATATGGGAGGAGAAAGTCAGGTGCTGGTCATCTGTGGGTTCTGAGTTTTATTACATAGTTAAGCATGCTTGTAAAAAGAAAATACTCAAGGCTGACTATAGTAGAACATATTAGAACATAACTCTCTTAAGCCAGCTTGATGGAAAAGTGTACAAAGAACTCATATACTATACATGTGTTTTCTATGTATCTATGTGTATGTATGTATGTACCTGAGGAAAAAATATATAGCAAGAAGCACACAAGTAAGAAATCACAGAATATGACTGCAAAACTACAGCCAAGCATATCAGTATTAACCATACTCTCTCAGGGTTATGCTCATGCATAGTTGAATGTGCTTATTCCAAGTTCTTAGAACCAGAACTATTTCCAGTTTCCAGTATTTTTAGATATGAGGACTCTCTGAGATATATTGATATAGCTATATTGTATGGTATGATTGATATTGATACACAATGAGATGTATTAGGAATAAAATCCAAACCTGAAATTAAAAACAGAGAGTGTGGGAGAGCTAGCTTATCCCAATGAAGTTCTCAATTAGTGTCAGCCTGATTTCTCCATGTCCTATGACTCAAGCATTTGGTTTCTTCAGCAATATGAAGATATCATCAAGTTCTAAAATGTAATAAAGAATTATGACAATAGCCAGTAGTGTCTGGGTTTTTATGAGACCCTACTGACCAACAACTTTAAACCTGTACCTGGAACTCAGTTTTTCACTTAGTCTTTGGTATGTGGGTGAGGCATGGTTCTTTAATATAGGAAAACTCATATGTATATATGAGTTACATTATATACATATACACATGTATATATATGTGTGTATATATATGTATATATATGCAAATACTTAAGAAATGTTCTAGAGTGGATTTCAAAGGTAATTATTGCCATTAATACCTCTACACAGCCCTCATCCACCCTGTTCTTCTATCCTCCACCACGTTTATCCCCTCCTGTACTATAATTCCTCTTTTCCAACTCATACTAACTGTATTTTATCCCAGTTCCTTGAAATCCACCCCTATAACACCCCTATAAAATTCACTGGTTTTCTCACTCTTTAGGGTACTCCAGTTTAAATACACATATACAAAGTTTCAATTATAGCAGCCAAACATATTAGAGAATATGTAATATTTGTAACTTTTTTAGGTCCAGGATACCGCTCTTAAAGTGATTATTTTATACTCTATTGATTTATTTATAACTTTCATAATTTTATTTTTTTACAGCTAAATGATATTCTATTGTGGGTATGTGCGGCATTTTTATTGTCTATTCATCAGCTGGCAGACACTGTAATTGTTTATATTTTCAGTCTAGTCTGAGAAAAAGAGCAATGAACCTGAATGAGCAATATTTCTATAGTAGTATATTTAGTCCTTTGGGGATACGACTAAGAGTGATAGAACTGGATTGTATGGTAGACCTGTTTCTAGATTCCTAAAGGACCTCTTCGCTGATTTTCATGGTTGCTGCTCAGTTTTCATGCCCACTAAAAGTGAATAAATGTGGTTTTTTTTTTCTCCACATTCATACGGGCATTAGGTGTGTGTGTGTGTGTGTGTGTGTGTGTGTGTGTGTGTGTGTGTGTGTGTTATCTTGACCATTCTGACTGGGGAAAGATATAATACCAGTATAATTTGCACTTATTTGGTGGCTAAGGGTGACAACATACTTAGATTTGACTGGGGAAGCAACCCTGTTTACAAAATACACCAGTGCAAAATCTTAAATAAGTCTAATCAAGGAGGTGAAAGACTTGTACAATAAAAATGTCAAGAGAATGAAGATAGAAATAGAAGATGTTAGTAATAGTCAGACCTCCAAGGTACACGGAGTACAAAAGTAAATATTTTGAAAGTAATGATCTTACCAAAATCAATCTACATTTTTAATACAATTCCATCAATACTCCAATGGAATTTTGCATTGGAATTTAATATATGTAGCTAAAGTAACAAAAGCAGCATGGTGCTAAAAACAGACACAGTTACCAATGGAATAGTATTGAGAACTCAAATCATAGCCATGTTCCTACAGTCTACTACTTTCTGATGTAAAATATAGAAATACACACCAGATAAAAGATAGAATTTTCCTCAAATGGTGCTAGTCAAACTGGTTAGTTACATGCAAAAGAAACAAACTAGACCCTTATCTCTCACTCTACACAAAACTCATCCCACAACTTCACTAAGGAACTCAATACAAAATCTGATGTCATGAATGGCTTAGAGGAAAAAGTGGGGAATACACTTTAATTCAATGGAACAAGAACAAACTTTCTGAACAGGATCCTGATAGCACTATCCTTAAGAGCAATAACTGACAAATAGGACCTCATGAAATGGGAAGCATTCTATACAGGAATGAACACTATCTTTGCAGTGAAAAGGTAGTCTATAGATTTGGAAAAAAAAAAAGAAACCTTGACATCTCTTATATAATTAGTTACTATGTAGGGTACAGGAATAAAGAGCTGTCTTTGATAATGAGCATTTCTACTTAGAGTTTGCATGTGAAAATTGAGTATATATTTAAAGCAGCAATTATCAACTGCTAGTTTTGATAAAAGTTCTCAGAAACAAGTTTGAAATGAAATAACATTTATGCATTTTTTAATCCCCATGACAAACCACTTTTGAAATTAATGGCACAGTCTTCTGGTAAAGTGTAGTGATTACTAAGTCTGTATTGTGGTAGATAAGGCTTGATTGCAAGCCAGTTTTTAATTTTCCTAAAAGGTTGTTAATGAAATAAATAAAAATAATCACTATTTTAGCCAGATGTGGTGGTGCATGCTTTTAATCCCAGTCTCTGGGAGACAAAGGCAGGCAGATCGCTGTGATGTTCAGAGGCAGGCCAACCTGGTTTACAAAGTGATTCCAAGAGAGCAAGACTATACACAGAGAAACTCTGTCTCAAAAATAAAAATCACTATTTTATCTTTTCAGGGGTAAATGGATGTTTTTATACTCATATCGTTAGGAGAATAATTTTAAAATTCATTTCTAATTGAACTTATTAATTACTCTATTTGTCTTGGTTAAAATTTTGTCACCCTGAAGTCTTGTGTAAGAATCATTTAAAACCTAAAGAATCCATTCCTCAACTGTGGGATATTTGGGTTGTTTCCAGATTCTGGCTATTACAAATAAAACTGCTATTAACATGGTTGAACAAATGTCCTTTGGTATAGCTGGATCTTGAGGTAGCACTATTTCTAATTGTCTGAGAAAGCACCAGATTGATTTACAAATTTACGTTCACACCAGCAATGGAGTTGGGTTCCTCTTTCTCCACATCCTCTCCAGCATGTGTTGTCACTTGAGTTTTTGATCTTAGACATTCTGATAGCTGTAAGGTGAAATCTCAGGGACATTTTGATTTGCATTTTCCTGATGACTAAGGATGTTGAGCATTTCCTTAAGTGTTTCTCTGCCATTTGATGTTCCTCTATTGAGAATTATCTGGTTAGCTCTGTACCCCATTTTTTTAATTGGGTTACTTGATTTGTTGTTGTTTAACTTCACACAATGGAATACTACTCAGCAATTAAAAACAAAAATATCATGAAATTTGCAGGCAAATGGTGGGAACTAGAAAAGATCAGACTGAGTGAGGTATCCCAGAAACAGAAAGACACACATGGTATGTACTCACTTATAAGTGATATTAGACATATAATATAGGATAATCATACTAAAATCTGTACATCTAAGGAAGCTAATCAAGAAGGACCCTTGGTAAAATGCTCAATCTTGATTCAGGAAGGTAAACAAGACTGATATCAGAAGAAGGAGAAAACAGGCAACAAGACAGAAGCCTATCATAGAAGGCCTCTGAAAGACTCTACTGAGCAGGGTATCAAAACATGCTGAGACTCATAGCCAAACTTTGGGCAGAGTGCAGGAAATCTTATAAAAGAAGGGAGAGATAGAAAGACCTGAAGGGAACAGGAGCTCCACAAGGAGAGCAACAGAACCAAAATATCTGGGCACAGAGGTCTTTTCTGAGACTGATACTCCAAACAAGGGCCATGCATAGAGATAACTTAGACCCCTGCACAGAAGTAGCCCATGGCACCTCAGTGTCCAAGAGGGTTCCCCAATAATAGAAACAGGGCTCATCTGTGATATGAACTCATAGGCTGGTTCTTTGATTACCTCCACCTGATGGGGGAGCAGCTTTACCAATCCACAGAGGAAGACAAAGAATCCAGTCCTGATGAGACCTGATAGACTAGGGTAAGATGGAAGAGGAGGAGGACCTCCCTATCCAATTGACTGGGGGAGGGGCATAGGAGAAGAAGAGGGAGGATGGGATTGGGAGGGGATGGAGGAAGGGGATATAGCTGGGATACAAAGTAAATAAACTGTAATTAATAAAAATAAAATAAAAGCTAAAAAAAAAAACAACTAAAGTTATCTCTAAGAACTCTCTGATCTTCAAGCGGTCCTACCTGTAACATTTTGTTCAGACAGTCTGATAATGATTACTGCCCACTCTTCTATTACTTAAAAGAAAGGAACTTAAAAATGTTTCTCCTTCGTTTATCTGATTTGACATAGGTCACTGAACAACTGAAATAATCCAGACAGTCGTCGAGACCCTGAAACAAAGGTACACTCATTTTAATTCTCTTGATGTAAGAGAAGTGGGCAGAGATTCATAAAAGCCATGTCACACATGTGGGACAGCATTTCTAGTTAACAACAAAGACAAAGACAAAGGTGGGAGTTGTCTTGGGACAAATCAATTAACCACAGGAACAGCCAAGAAAAGGCCAGAGGGGAAAGTGGTATGTGGATAAATCTGAGCTGAACATTGGTTGCTCTTGATAAGGATCAAAGAAAGAAACCTGTGATAAGCATGCAGTGTGAGGCAACAAGTCTGGATGAATGGTGGCTTTGAATTCAATCTTCAAACACTTTCTGTCATCTTGTGTTCAATTTAAAGCACTTTTAGCTTGCATGCAAAAACAATCTTCCATATCCCTATGAGATGAATTTCTACTCTGAGCCAAGAGCCTAGCATTCCAGAAACGTAAGCCATGGTACAGAAATCCAAATTCAATTCATCAACACCATCTGTATTACCAGCTGTTCACCTTTTAGACTTTTTTTTCAAGTATCCTATATTTACAAGACAGTAAAATATTAAGAAAAATGTTCTTTGTCTTTTAAAGTCCCACAAGTCAAAACTACCTCACAATGTTTCTGTCAATGTTGTTTATGCCACAAGAGAAACAAATTCTATTTATTTGTCTTGGGGCTATTTAGTAATGTTTAGCAATGTCTTCATCTAAAAATTCTAAAAACACATCCCAGAGAAACAGCATGTGTTTCTGTGAGATTGACAAGATGGTCACACTCAGCAAATTCTGTGTCATTTGGCTCAATATTCACCAGCCATTTCACACTTTTAGGGAGCCAAGTTCCCCTATTGATCTATGCTTCTGTAGAGCACTTGACTTCTCATTCATTCATTCATCCACTTATTCATTCACAGATTTACATGATGCTCACTAATTACCCATTATATAAGAATCAAAATATGCCCCCTAAAATCTTTCCAATCTTTTCCATTATTCAATTTTTATTCCTTAGATTTTTCTTGCAGCAAGCTTTTTTATTTTTAATCATTTATTTATTTATTTTATATCCTGATCTCAGCTACTTCCCTTCGATCCTCCCAGTCCCACCTTCTTACCACCTTTCCCCTTTTTTCATCCCTACGCCTCAGAAAAGAGGAAACCTCACCACAAACCCGCCCTGCCACATCAAGATGCATCAAGACTAAGCACATCCTCTTCCACTGAGGCCAGACAAAGCAGCCCAGTTAAGGAAGAGTGATCAAAAATAGCTAACAGAGTCCATGCCGGAGACAACTCCTCTTCCACTTGCTAGGGACCCTCATGAAGACCAAACTACTCATCAGTTACATATATGTAGGTTGGTGCTTCAGTCTCTGTAAGCCCTTATGGCCTCAGTCAGTTGACACTGTTGTACTTCTTGAGGTGTTCTCGTACCCTCCAGTATCTTTCTTCCTTCCCTCCACTTTTCCACATGACTTCCAAACTACATCTAATGTGTGGGTGTGGGTCTTAACATCTGTTTTAATCTGCTGCTGGGTGGAGCCTCTCAGAAGACCATTATGTTAGGTTCCTTTCTATGTACATAGTAGTGTCAGGAGCTGGCTTTCTCCCATGGTGGTGGGTTTTAGGTTGGGCCATCATTGGTGGGCCATTCTCTCAACCTGTACATCTTTAGTAGGGTAAAATTTGGTTGAAGGTGTTGTGGGTGGGTTGGTGTTTCCCTCCCTCCACTGAAAGTCTCGCCTGGCTAGGAGGTAGCCACTCAGTCTCCATGTCCCTCAAATCTAGGTGTCTCATCTAGAGTCACCCCATATCCTCCCAGGAGCCTACCCTGTTACAGGTCTCCAGCTTGTCTCAAAGATGCCCTCCTACCTTGCTTTCCCTTCTCTCTCCCAGCCCTCTCACCCCCACCTACACTCTTCCTGCATTTGATCTCCACATTTGTTCCCCTTTCCACACCATCTCCTACTCAGTTCCCTCTTTTCATCCACTTTTGATATCTATTCTATTTCCCCTTTTGAATGGGATTCAGTCATTCTTCCTTGGATCCTCATTGTAAGTTAACCTCTTCAGGTCTGTGGATTGTTGTATTGTTATTCTGTATTATATGACTAATATACTGGTATACTAACAATGCCTTTGATTCTTAATCCAGTCACTGAGGATATTCAAAGTACATGCTCATAGAGAATTTGGAAAGGTACATGAGCTATTACACGAAAAAATTTTAATGCATAGATAGACTTAATAGTGCTATAATTTTATCATAAATGTCAACTAGACCTTACACTTATCAAAATGGCTAAAATCAAAAACTCAAGTGACAACACATGCTGGAGAGGTTATGGAAAAAGGGGAAGACTCCTCCATTTCTGGTGGGAATGTAAACTGGTACAACCACTTTGGAAATTAATCTGGCACTTTCTCAGACAATTAGGAATAGCGTTTCTCAAGATCCAGTTATACCACTCCTAGGCATATATCCAAAAGATGCTCAAGTACACAACAAGGACATTTGCTCATATTTGTAGCAGCTTTATTTGTAATAACCAGAACCTGGAAACAACCCAGATGTCCTTCAATGGAGGAATGGATACAGAAATTATGGTACTTTTACACAATGGAATACTACTCAGCAAGGAACAGCATGGAAACAAGGGAATCATGAAATTTGCAGGCAAATAGTGGGACCTAGAAAAGATCAGTCTGAGTGAGGTATCCCAGAAGGAGAAAGACACACCTGGTATATACTCACTTATATTGACCTATAAGATATGTTAAACATACTGAAATTTATACACCTAAAGAAGATACATAAGAAAGAGGACCTGGGGTAAGATGATCAATCCTCACTTAGAAAGACAAATGGGATGGACATTGGATGCAGGAGAAAATAAGTAACAGAACAGGAACCTACCACAGAGGGCCTCTGAAAGAATCTACCTAACAGTGTATCAAAGCAGAGACTGAGACTCATAACTAAATCTTCGGCAGGATGCAGGGAATCATATGAAAGAAGGGGTAGTTAGTATGACCTGGAGTAGACAGGAGTTTCACAAGGACCAAATATATCTGGGCACAAGGGTCTTTTATGAGACTGATACTTCAACCAAGGACCACGTATGGATATAATCTAGAACCCCAGCTCAGATGCGACCCATGGTAGCTCAGTAATCAAGTGGGTACCCTAGTAAGGGGAACAAGGACTATTTCTAACATTAAATCAATGGCTGGCTCTTTAACCTCCACCCCCCACCCTGAGGGAGGACCAGGCCTCTTTGGCCACAGAGGAGGACTTTGCAGCCAGTCCTGAATATACCTGATAAAACAAGGTCAGATGAAAGGGGAGGAGGTCCTCCCCTATCAGTGGACTTGGAAAGGGACAAGGAGGAGATGAGGGAAGGAAGGTGGGATTGGGAGGGAATGAGGGAGCAGGATACAGCTGGGATACAAAGTTAATAAACTGTAACTAACATTAATTTTTTTTTAATTTTTAAAAATGTCAGCTAGACAAAGGATTGTATGTTGAAGGTCTTAGCTAGTCATGATGTTGGGAGGTTGTAGAATCTTTAGTATTTGTAGATTAATAACAAGAAAGACAGGTATGAAATAGAAGTTTCTGGGTCTTTTAATCTCAGGTGTGTCCTGTGAATGTTTTTGTTTTGGTTCTTAGTGTGGGATGTGGAAATGTTTTCTCTCCCTTGAAAGAGTGCCCTCATCCCATCCTCCCACCACGAAAATGCAGGTGATGTTGGCCAGCTGGACACTACCTCATGGGAGGGGCGTGTTTTTTTCTGAGCTGGGAAAACATGCTTGGGTGGGTTCTGAGAAGGGATAAGCAGAAGGCCAAAAACAATGAGACAACGCTTTTTACACCTCTGTGCTTTGCAATGGTTTTCAAGTTGCTATCACTTTGCTGACTTTCGCAGAAAGAAATGTCCCAAAGAACTTTCCCTACTCCTTTGCCACTTCAGCAGACTTGTGACATTTGGGCAGAGTCTTGACACTTTTGCTGACTGGTACCACTGCTATTGCTGTTGTTTACTCTTTGCTGCTTCTGTTGTGGGTTCCTGCTTTGCTGTTTATTGGAATACTAGTATCCTACAACTGATATTGGTATATTCCCAATGAACCCAATGACCCTAAGCAGTAGGAAGTAGCTAAAAGTGATCTACAACCCCTTTCTCTACAACCTCTTACCTAAGATTGGTATGAGGAAAGGGAAATAAAGGGATTTAAGAACCTTAAATAAACTAGATGTTTGAAAATACATAGGTGCTTGAGGGTCATTATGGAAAAAGCTTATTGGCATCCCAGCCCCTCCTTTACTCAGTTTATTACTGATAATTTTAATATATCAGCAAAACATCACAAAGTCACATGAATATCATATATATATATATATAACAATAATTTAGTCAGATAAATAATTTTGGCTAGAAAATTAACCATGGTCTGGGGAAACTGCCCAGTCAAAAATGCAGTGCTTGTTCCTGAGTCCATTTCCCAAAATTTGGGTAAAAATGACAGGAATGGAGATGACAGGGAGTTAACAGTATTCACTGTTCTTACAGGGGATCTGAGTTCAGATCCCAGTAACAATGTCTAGGGGCTCAAACCCACCTGTCACTTCAGCTCCCAGAGATCTGACACCCTCTTCTTTACAGGCAACTACACTCATTAGTACATACCCCCACAGACAAGCATGCAACTACATAACTAAACTAACCAACTCAGTGATCTTTCAAACAAAATTCCAGACATGGTGTTGCATGTAATAACCTCAGTTCTGGGGAGACAAAGGAAGAACAATTACAGAAGCACAGTGACCCAACTCCCTAGACTAACTGGTAAGATCCAGGCCAATGAGAATGCCTATTTCAAAGGAGATATAAGCAGTCATGAAACTGAACTAGAGTTGGTTGTTTGGCTTCAACACACACACATCTCTGCACGTGTCCAGGCATAAACACATGCCCCAAAATACATAGGAAAACAAACACATACACATAAAGTTTTAAAGTTTTATTTTAAAATTAATTTAATTACATACAACTTCATTTAGAGATGTGATTGTGTTAAAACAAGATGTTTGGGCTGGTCACACTCCAGTCTCTCTGGCAATCTTAGACTCTGCTAAGTATACATTTGGAAAGAGAAAGGGACAGTTGGTAAAAACATACATAGAAGACCCTGTGAATATACAGCAAGAAGACAGTCATCTGCAAGCAGCAAAACACTAATAACAAAAAGCACGGTATTGAATGTACTTGACTTTTTTTGTTTTGTTTTGCTTTTTGAGACAGGGTTTTTCTGTATAGCATTGGATGTCCTGGGCTTAATTTGCAGAGCAGGCTGGCCTTGAATTCAAAGAGATCCGCCTGCCTCTGCCTATTCAAGTCCTGGGATTACAGGCATGTGCTACTGTACCTGGCATTGTACTTTACATTTTGCTTCAGAAGCACATAATACAAACTATAGAGCTGTTGAGGCATAGGAAAGAAATCTCTGTGTCATAGAAGGGACTTGATTAAACAGGTGAGTTGGAGAATGGCAAGAAATTTAGATTGTATTTCAAGTGAAAGTGTTAATTAATCTAATTCCTCCCATTACTATCAGGAGTTGATGACAGACATCAAGATGATTGACATGTATGCAGACATCTCAGATTGAACTGAGTTATGCATCAAATATTCAGCATCTTCATGCTGGAGTCTCTACATCCTTTTCCTAACAATGCTAGTTTTGTGAAGTTTTATAAAATTGATAGGTTAATATGTTCCAAAAGCACAATAATACACATAACTGTTAACTGTAATCATGTTTATTTTCATCATACTGGTGGACAGACACTATTCATAGTTTTGTTGAGTGAATTCCACAAACATTTCTTAGAAGATTGAGAAACAAGTTAATCTACTCAAAATCTTATCATTACATCTTAGAATTATTATTTTAACTTAAGCATCATAGGTCCACGGTTTTAATTTATTGAGCACAATAGCACAACAACACCCTTATGTGCAGTGTATAACAAATTATTAATATTCACAAATCTCATATTACCCCAACATATTCTACAAAATAGCACATTTTCAAATTAAAAATAAAGTAATTTTTTTCTACCACAATAGAGCTATACAGTGACATTGGTTTGTTTGACTACAAAGCGCTAAACTTCCTTTTTCCCTTTAGAAACAGTTTTTTTACATGTTCGTTTCTTATTATGCTAGATAACAGGTATAAACATTCAATGTTAAAATTTATTTAGGAAACATATAAGATTAGAATACATTCAGAATGCTTTTTATCATATGCATGTTTTGTTTTCTAATTTTTGATCCTTCAAAATGTATTAAAATAGATATACCTGAATTGTAGATTGAATAATGCACTCTAAAACAATGGTTGGTTACATTGTTGCACTTGACAAATCCTTTATTCCATAATTTTAAACTGGATGGTAGGAGGTATTCACACCATCTCTGCCTTACATGCATCTGGTTGAAGTTCTTTCCTTATTCTTTCTTTAAGTACAAAATTATACTTACAAAATGGTGGTCTTTGAAAGAAAAGAGGAAAACAGCTATTAGTAAAGTAGCAAATGTTCTTTTCTTTTAATGTAAATATTAGGATAGTCTTATCTGTAACTAGCCAGTTTTCTAAAAGTAGGGCACTGGAAAAGCCCCGTAGAACTGGGCCCACTTGTCTCATCTGTATGGGGATAACACAGAGACTATGCCTATACGGTAAATAGAGCTCCCCTCCATTCCTCTTTCTGCTACTACACAGAATGTTCACATTGTACAGGATAAACAGTACTGTTAAAATTAGTTCCTTTCTAAATTCAGTTTTAAAATAGCTAGAATATTCCTCCCATCATGACTACCATGAAGGAGAGTGACATATAAGACATACTTTATCCAAATGTTCTTCTTCAATACTAGTTTACCATTCATGAAGATGAAAATATCACCATGTAACATATTGTACATTTTAGTGAGACTGTGAATACAGTATTAGAGATAACCAAGAGATGAAACTACTGTGTTTTTTTTTTCATCTTAAGAATTTTAACCAAACTTTGAGCAGAGTGTAGGGAATCATATGAAAGAAGAGAGAGACCTGGAGAGAACAGGAGCTCCACAAGGACCAAATATATCTGGGCATAGGTATTTGTCTGGGACTGATTCTCCAACCAGGGACCATGCATGGACAAAACCTAGAATCTCTGCTTGGACATAGCCCATGGCAGCTCAGTATCCAAGTGGCCCTCCTAGTAAGGGGAACAGGGACTGTCTCTGGCATGAACTCTATGGCTACCTCCTTGACCTCCCCAGCCTCCTGTAGGAGGAGCAGCCTAGCAAGGCCACGGATGAGGATATTACAGCCAGTCCTGATGAGACCTGATAAGCTACGGTCAGATGGAAAGGGAGGAGGAGCTCCCCAATAAGTGGACTTGAGAGGGGTAAGGAGGAGATGAGGGAGGGAGGGTGGGATTGGGAGGGAATGAGTGAGAGGGCTACAGCTGAAACACAAAGTAAATAAACTATAATAAATATAAAAATAAAAAATACCAAAAAAAAAGAATTTTACCCAGCTGTTTATTTTCTTGTTAATCATTAAAGAAACTTGCAAACAAAAACAAAAGAAATTTAAAAACAAGCAATCAACTTAATTAACAAAAGTTTAGTAAAATCTAAGGAAGGGGAATAATTAACACATAGCAAAAATAATTTTTTTAATCATCAATGGTAGCTAAGTCAAAAGAGATTATGTCAACCATACAGGATATTTATTTTACTCTTATATGAGAACCTCCAGCCTTACATGGCTGCCAGGCTCCTAGCTTGGTGGAAATACTATTGGGTGTTTTTTGTTTATTTGTGTAACCATGTCTTATTACTTATCTCAGGATGGCCTTGAATTCCCTATAAACCTTCTGTTCTATCCTCTACATTCAGGACTGCAGGCATGAGCCACCACAGCTATCAATGTTTTGAAACACTTGAGAGCAAATTTTGTTTAAATTTTAGATCAACTCTTATAAATAATAAATTTTATGTTTGCATATAAAATATAAACATTGAGCATTATAAAAATTAATAGGAGGCACTTACCATTTGAAATAATAAAAGCTGCTTACAACTTTAATTTTCACATTGTGGCACTAAAATTGTGAAATGATACTACTCAAATACTATAAAATATTTCAGATGTTGGCAGAGGCACTTTTTATTATGTTATAGGAGATCATAATCTGTGCCTCTATGAACTGGAGATGACTCAGCTGTTAAAGGTACTTGTTGCTCTCACAAAAGACCTTGGGAATGATTCCCAAAAACCACATAGCAGCTATAGACAGTTCCAAGGCACCATAATCCCTTTTATGGAATCTGTAGGCACAAGTTACCCACGTAGGCAAAATACATATGCACATGAAATAAATCCAAAATTATTTTTAAAAATTAAAGAAAAATTGAGGAAAGATTTCTAGTCCCTCAAAAACTTATATGCCTTCAATACTTGAATTTCTTCTGCCACATTTTACACTTAAAATGTGTCAGACCTACAAATGAAAAAGTTATCATAGCTACTCTGTGCCTTTCCAGACTGTATGTCTAAAACATATGAACAAAGCAAGGGTGTCTTATTTCACTTTTTAAAATAGAAAGAAGCTCACAAGCTAACCACCGTGGATTTATGTTTTTAACATGTAGAATATATGTCATATTAAATAATCCTCCCTTTATAAGGCATGTGCAACATTACAAGAACAGTTTAAACAGATACCGTAGTATTTACAGACTCCAATCCCTTTGGAAGTGCAATTCCCACTTAAATGCTTTTTTTAAAATTTGTAAGTGGCCTTAGTCATGGTGATTATCACAGTAATATGACAATGATTAAGATATACTTGTTAGAAGAGCAAAAAGCATATATAGCTGGTCGAAATGCAAAACTTAATGCTACCTACGAAACGTACTCTGACTTTCTTAAAGTTTCTTTAAGACATATCACATGATCTAACAGTCCTGCTTCTAGGTGTCTATCGAAAATAGAAGACACCTTATAGCCACATAAAAGCACACCTGCACGTACAGGTTTGCAAATAAAAAACAAGACCAAACCATGTCTTTTAAGTGGTGAGCGGTTGAGGAGTGAAGTTATGTAATACTTTTACAATAAAATACTGTTCATCAAAAGCCTTCACTGATACAGAGAACAGCTAAGTGCAAAGTGCTACATTTATAATGACCTACAATCCTACGTATATAATATCAATAAAAGTATGAGCCAGCCACAGCAGCTGGGATTAGAAGTGGAACCTAAAAGCCAAAGAGCAGCACCAATAAACTAGTGAACAGAATATTCTCAATTTTGCTTCTAGTAGTTAACTACAATCCACTTACTTAAATCCATACAAATAGACACCGAAATGAATATTTAGTAATAAGCTTTTAAAAGTGGCTTCAAGCAAAGCTTTTTCCAGAAGTCATCCAAGGTCACCCCTCATATATATGTATATGTTCCTTAATCCTTCAAGACTAAGATCTTGTTTACTGGGAGTTGCTGCGGGGTGACTCTGTGTGGTCTCTAGCAAAATATATCTGGAACTATAATTGCTTATCGAGGGTATGTATATTATGGTGGGTCATAAGACATCACATCCTTTATAACTCACAACTCCCACAGGTTGGCACTCCGGATTCTCATAAGAGTGTGTATTATCTGTGTGGGCATATCTAAAGAGAAAGGGCTTTTGGATGGTTACAGCAATTTTCTAAGTAATTAAACAAAGCATACTTTCATCCAACATCTGTTAGCATCACTATCTCTAGCCAGATGATAAGAGCTTCCAAAGTGTATTTTATATGTTCATTTTCTGTGTCAAAATGATTACATACCAATTTTATAAATCTAGTAAAATATCATAACACACGCCCAGTTTCAGTTTTCAAAAAGAGAATTCCATGCGTGTGTGTTTCAGGCATGGGAGCACATCCTAGTGGCACTGCCCTATTTCTCCCTTCACCTGGGAGGGAGCATGATGCAGCCGTAGCAGCGCAAACATCAGCTGATAAGATGGTGACGCAGAAACGGAAAACATAATTAACTACATCTTAGTTAGAAACACAACATATGAAACAATTTTCCAAATGGTCTGCAATGAATAACTAAATTTATTAATTAGTGGAAATGCTTTTTATTGTAAAATATAACTACCAAATTAGGTGTACATGCAAACAACTCTGTCCTCCAAGATATGATAGCCCGCTCCAACCATGCATTCGTAAGAAATGTCGATATCAAATGTTCTTGCAGGTGTATCTGTTGACTTTGATTTTTTTCATTCATGTCAACCACTGGGACAGTGAAACTGCCTTTCATTACGATAACAGCATTTTACTGAATTTTGAGTGTATGTATATCATACGGAAATTATAAGATATCTGCATTTAAATTAATTTCTCAACACTCCTCTGTGGGTGTAGAATTCCTCTAAATGTGTGTTCTCAGCTTCAGAAAATGGCACAGTCAGCAATACAAGCATGAGGACCTGAACTGGATCCCTAGCACTCACATAACACGGCTGGCGCAATGGCATTCTCTTACAATTTCAACACTGGAAAGGTGGAGAGAGGCATATTCCTTGGTCTCATTAGCATGAAGCCAGTGAGAGACACTGCCTTCAACAAAATGTGAATGACACTTGAAAAGTGATACCTAAAAGTATCAACACACACATGTATGCATGCACTCATATACAGGCATTACATATTATTATACACACGTATGTGTATATATAATCATGCATTCCTTTGGTTTTTACTTTCTACAAATACTTATCATCTGCACTGCACTTTTATAAAACATAATTGGGAATTCAAATCACGTACATATCTCTCTATATGTGGATAAAACTTGAATTAAAGCAGAAATATTACAACTAGCGATATTATAATCAATCCACAAACCATTTCACTTACCGTGAGTATGTAGGTGGGATACATATGAGATATGCATGTATGCATGTGTGTAATGTGTAGTGCAGATACCCGTGCATGCACATGAAGACGCTGGAGATGACGTTACATTCCCTTTTGATTTTCTACTTGAGTGCTTTGAGATACGATGTCTCACTGAAGTTGGACAGTGTTGCTTGTCTACCCTGGCTGGCCAGCAAGCCCCACTGATTCCCCTTGGCCCTTCCTGCAGTGCTTGCATTTGCATACAGCAATGCTTGACTTTTTCAGTGCTGCAAAGAGTCCTACTTAAATCCTTATGAGGTATCCTAAAACATAGTTTCTCTCCTCTCTTCCACTTTTCTGTCTCAATCCGTCACTGATGCTGCTGAGATTTACAGCTTTCCAGCCTTTTTTCTTTTTGTCTTAAACTTTATTAAAATGATTTTTGAGCTTCAAAACAAAAGGAAACAAAAATTGGCTGATAAGCCTTTAAGGGGTATATTGTGTGGATTCCCCAAATTTGTAATGTCCTATGAAATATGTGTGTTAGTGTTGTTTTTTTTTTTCTGTTGCTCAGATAATGTGATTCTAAACTGTCAGAAGTATCACTCAAGACAAAAATATACATTTTTAAACATTTTAGATCCTTGGTTAATAAAATTGACCAATATTTGCACACATAACAATGCAGCCAGTCCCGATGAGACCTGCTAGGCTGGGGTCAGAGGGAAGGGGAGGAGCACCTCCCCTATCAGAGAACTTGGGGAGGGGCATGGAAAGAAATGAGGAAGAGAGGATGGGATTGGGAGGGGATAAAGGAGAGGGCTACAGCTGGGATAACAAAGTAAATAAACTGTAATTGATATAAAAAACAATTTTAAAAAACATATTGTAATCAAAATTTAGGTTTCATACCTTTCTGGATATGTGAGTGATTTTAACATGAGACTCTGGATTCTGTATTGGCACGTGGGACAGGGAACACTTGAGGACTGAAAGTATGTCATGTAGATGCGTGAAATGTTCCCAACATCACTTAAAACCCGAGCAAGAATCTTGCTTTTATGAAGATTATTGAACGTCTTGCTCTTCCTAAGCAGAAAAACTAGATATGCTTAATATATTAACAAATTAAACATTTTTTTTTCTAAAATCAGTGTATTACTACTTAGACAAAACACAGAGGACAATTTTATAGGGAAGAGGTCAGACAAGACAGAATAAAATAACAGTAAGGATATATTGTAAACCATTCTTCAGCCTCATAGTTCCTTCAATCAATGAGTTCAAATTGGTAAGTGTTATTCTCTAACACTCTTTAAAATATTTTCCCTAAAATAAAGTACAAAAAAATACTGAGATTTAAAATTAAAAGTAAATATAATATTTTATACTCCTAATTTTATGACTACTCTCAGTGAATAGGGATTGTAACAAGGCTTAGAGCATACATTTGGACCTTATTTAGCCAGCACCTTCCTTTTTAGGATAAGAATGGCCACATTAAAGGTATGAAAAATGAGATTGAAACCATACAAATTGCTTTCTAATATTCACACAGCTATTAGTTAATCATGTGCTATGTAAAACCATGTTTGTTAATTCTGTGCATTACTCCTTCCCCCAATTCTTCATCTTTGTGTACCAGAAACATGACCCCATAAAATAATTCTCATCATTATAATGTAGGAAAAATAGAGGTCTCTCTACTGCCATGTCTCAAATTAAGTGTCTAAAATAAAGGACATAAGAGAAGTAGACCCCAGGAGCCATGGGATTTGGTTCAGAAGAAAGAGAACAAAAGAAGTAAATAAGGAGGAGAAACAGAAGGAAGGAGAATAAAGAAAGGACAGGGAAATCTTCATTGAAAGAATAAGGGAGGGTGGGATTGGGAGGAAATGAGGGAGAGAGCTATGGCTGGGATACAAAGTAATAACCTGTGATTAATATAAAAAATAAAAAGTAATATAAAAAAGAATAATGTATCTAGAAGGTAAAATTACTAGAGCAAAGGCAAGTATCCATTTTGAACAGAGAGTGACACTTGGAACCCTAGGCATTTCCTACCAACCCTGACCTCTCCTAGCCCTACTATCCCTTACATTCTTCACAAAGCTTAGTCTCTTAAGGATGTCACTATTCCCTTCAAAGTTCATGTCTTTGCTCTTCCCCTAGCAGGATTACCCACTTTTTCCCCAAATATTACTTCATTGGACATATCTCCATCTGCAGATTTCGCAGTGACTACAGCATACCCAAATAGGAATGTCACCTACAAACTGCCATCTTCCCCAGGGGCTCCAACCGCCTAGACTCTTCTTCCTTCCCTCCACCTATCCCCTCTCTGTCATTCTCCACTCTCTACTCTCTCCTTCTTCCTTGTGTCTGAATTGCTTCAGTGTAAAAAAAAAATCAATAACAGCTGTCTGGAGGAATGATGGATATCATAATTTGGGCTTACTTATTAATTTAAATTCTATGTGGTGCAACTGTCTAAAAAGTTTTAAGACAAAAATCTAATTTATTTAAAAAATAAACTTCAATGCTTAGCATGTTTTCTTGACTGTGTACTCTCTCAAAACATTTCTTGAATGATTAAATTGGATTCTGTCCATGGATCTCTACTCCATGTCCATGATTTGGTATAGAAGGAATTTTTAAACATTTTAGATGGTCCAAAGTTCAAAGTTTGAAGTTATTCTACGCTGGCTTACTTTCCTCAATTTCACACTTTGGTTCAATCATAAAAGCACATCACACATATGTCTGGAAGCCTTAAAACCTCTAGAAGATATCTTCTCGGTCTTTGTTTTTGTTCCACTCAACTTGTCCATCACTTGTTCCCTCCATCTGTCACTCAAACATGACAGTAGCTCTCTCTCTGAAGACTCTCAAGTTTCCTTTAAACTCACTATCATCTGTAAGACTGCTGTAATCCAAACATTTAATACTCGTATTAAATGAACGCAAACGTACTACCTAGTACTCAAGACCTAGTACTCAAAAGCCTACAGTGAGATCTGGTGATACAGCCTGGTGTGTAAAGGCTGCTAACCCTCACAGCCTGAGAATCATTTCTGGAACCCAGGAGACTTGATACCCCAGAATTGTTCTCTGGTTCACACGTGTATGCTGTACCATGCTTACCCTACCTCCCACCACACGCAGACATATTCACAATGAAATAATAATAAAGAAATAATAAAATCTTATGCTGATAAAACGTTACATTTCACATCCTACTATTCAACTGAGTGCTCTTTAGCAACACTGAAACAAATACAGTGTTCACAGGTCATTTTTAGGAGAGGTGGGCTGGATGAGAAGAAGAAAAGGGAGAAGATGAGAAGGAGAAGCAGAAGGAAGAGGAGGGAGAAGTAGAGTGATCATAATGCAAATGTTGAGCTCAGCATTCATGCATGCGAGTCGCAGGTGATCCTAATCCTTCTCTGTTTGGTAGTGTGCATTATATAAAGAGTAAATATTCCTCTTTCAGTTATTGACAGGGAAATGCATACTCTTTTAAGACTCTTCTATTCTCCTATTATTTGAACAAAAAAGTTCAAATGCCAAATAACTCTAATAGGAAAAACAAAAGCCAAGCTTAGGTGGACACATTATAATGAGCATACATGTTCTCATAGTTTTATCCGTTTATATATTAAATCCATTATAAGTAAAATGCATCACTCTTTCACAGTGTTTAACTGTTTGCAAAATAAATCAGAACAGATTTCTTCACCTGCCGGAAAAATTGAAACAGCCGTGACAAGAGTGCTGTTTATAAGTTTAGTTGTTCTGTTTTCTCCAGGCCATTGAAAGAAATTTCTCCCAGTTTGGTTATAGGACTGCATCACTGTCGCATGTGTTTACCTCTTCTCTGCCTTCAGACAGGATATTAAGTGATAATGTATCGTGAAACTCACTACTCTGATTCAATTATGCGTTAGCTTTTGCCATCGTATTGAGACTCCTTATGAACAATATCACTATTTCAGTTTGGGTGCCCAGATATACTTAAAACATCTGCATGTGTTTAGTCATAAAAAATGTGCTGAGTAGGTGAATTAATTAAAAAGCTAACAGTATATTTATGATCAAAAGAAATGATACTCTGTATGTATGTACATAAACATATAAAACTATACAATTTAAGAGATCTACATAAATGAACTATTTAATGAATATATTTTGTATAACAACATATAATATATGATCAGTGTCCAAGCTTGGATGAAAAGGAATTGAAAAGTTCTTTCAATCAAAATATGAACCTGGAGAGAAGTAAGGAATTTAGATCAAAATTCTTATGTGATATATTTTTTATCTTCTTTGAGTGACTGAAAGGAGGTGAAGTAGAGGGGAAAAAAATACTTTCACACTCCCATTTTCATGTCACCACCAATTTATCTGCAATGATTCTTACTACTTTAAAAGTTTTAATTATAGGCTGTAATATGAAAATATTTATCTCATTTCTTTTACCTTCCTGGTGTTCACCCAGTATTTTATTTCTGAGAATGATCTTAGCATCCATTATAAGAGCCCTTAGTTTTACTTCATTTTGAAGACCTTAAATATTTTGCAATATAAACTTTTTTCTTGTGATCTTCTTCATGAATTTCAAAGTTTAAAATATTTCCTCTATGTCACAACCACGCCTACTATGAGATATGGCTATGTGTTATATTTTATGACATTGAAGACTTTTAATTAAATGCAATAGCACTGTAGTGTTAAGGAGATTGTTTTCATTGCTTGACAGTTAAACTTGTGTCCAGTCATGCAGGTTTTCATCTCTCATAGTTAAAAACCAACTGAATCTGTGAGTCACAATATGCCCAGACCCAAGACTGAAGACACATTACATTTACGCCATTAGACAGTTAAGGTAGTATGACTATTTAAGCTGTGATAGTAGTAAATGTCGGAGATGGAAATTGTAGCTCTTGCAACTCAGAAATCACCAATAACAGGTCAAAGCTGAAGCCAATTTATAGCCCATCATTTGTCAAATAAACTTTATTGTTTACTTAGTCACCACACATAAAAAAAGTTTTACTATTTGGTGACATTCTAGAATCTTAAACCAGCACACTGAAAATTATAATTTCAATAAAACATTCACCTTTGTATCATTTTTTTCTTAAGAAAAAAGTTTTTTTTTATTTTAATAATTTATCTCGAGATAAATAGATGTTCAGCAAACTTCAGCTGAGAATGTGCTTAAAGATTATGTAACTTTAGAAACATGTATATCCAATTACACATATGTAAAAAGTTAATTGGAATTGAGGGAAAAAGATGTCTCAATATATATTTGGAAGTTATATGATTCAGAGTTCTCTAAATGTTGCACTATCATTGACTGATGGTAATAGATTTTTATTTACAAAGCTGTGAAAATAATATTGACTAAAAGCTGGACAGAGTGAGCAAGCAAGATGATTAGAAGGACTTAATTAATTAATTAAGAGTAAAAAAAATTACAAAAGTGGCTTCTCCCATTCCTCTTACATTTGTGGCCATGAGCTGTGAAATATTTGCTTTCTATTTCATATTCAATATTGTCCCATAGAATGAAAGAGTAGAACATTATATATTAAATGCTGCTAATATAAATCCTCTCTATTTAGTAAATTTACTCCAAATTATCTACTTAACCATGTACAGATTTCAAATAAGCAAAGATTTGATTTATCAGAAAAGTAAATAATAAATGATACTTACATGTAGAGCTTGGGGTATTGAAATTCCCCAAGATTATTTAATAAACTAAATGAAATTGAGCCATTCCTCATAGTTTCATCCAAAGCAACTATGCTGATAACAAAATAATAGGCTACAAAAAAATACAAAATGTTATTCACATTATATTTAAAACTTTCTTTTGTTTTGCTACATATGCAAGTATACACACAAGGACTCATGATATATATAGTAGTTCCCATATTTTATATGCAAATAAAAATATTCAGATAAAATAATTTACCAGTGAATAATACAATCTACCTCATATCAAGTTATTTATAAAATATTTTTAATTCTTTGAGATTTCAAAGATATTATTTTGATATTATTCATTCTTGTTCCCCAATTCCCATATCCACCATCTTTTTATTTCCATGCCAGTCGACTTCCAGTTCCCTAATTTTTCCTCCCCACTGAATACAGATTATGTTGCCCAACTCTTCTTGGGAGTAGAACCTGCCCTGAACTGTGGTCAACATACTAGGGGGACACATCTTTATAGAAAACATTTAAAAAATCTGTGTCATATTTTGAAAAATAAGAACCTGCCAGAAAATCTTGAGTGTGGTGATAATTTGGCTAAATCAATACTAAATTCTAACTTCTCTGTAAGGCAATTAAACAACATTTTGTTTTTCAGCAACATATTTAAATGTTATAAGGTCTCCTAATTACCTGTTAATATATACAGATAAAATTGCTTAACAACTTTAATCATCAATCACATTGGCCTCTGAGAAATAGTAGTGAAGTTAAATAACTGTATGTAGTGTAAGTTTATTAGGGATGTTATACCTCAGCTAGACACATGCAGAGATACGCTAATCCAAAACAAAGGAGTCTCATATTTTAAAATATATGAGCTCACATTTTAAAAAGATAAAGCTTTAAAACATAATTGGCCAAGAGGATTCACTATTGAAAAGCCATCAGTAGGATATATTTTAGCAATGAAAATTAGTGAGAGATGTTGAATCAAGATATAAATGTAGAGAGCTGAAGTTCTGAAATATAAGTGAAGATTTAATCTGAAGAGGAAGAAGAAGAGAAAAGAAGGAAGTGGCTGAAAAAGAAAAGGATGAACTAGGAGATGTGAGCTCAGAAGGCCACGTAGCTACGATTTTAAACTAAATTGAGCTAGTGTGGGCTAAGTCTAAGATTACTTGGGAATGCTGATGTTGACTCCACGTTCCAGCTTTGACTGCCATTATTACCATTTCCTGGCTGTTTATGCTTATATAACCATTGTATTTGGGAGCCAGTAACTTGATTCTTCAATTTACAGGTTTAGAACCAATGAAAAGTCAAGTTAAAGATCACTTCTCCCTGCTGGGGTGACGTAGCTAGCCCACAGAAGAAGAGGATCCAAGCAGTCCTGATGGAACCTGATAGGCTAGGGTCAGACACTACTGGAAGAGGACTTCCCCCATTAATGGACTAATGGAGAGGGATAGTGGAGGAAGAAGGGAGGAAAAGAGGGTTGGACTGGCAAGAGAAGCGAGAAGGGACTACAACCAAGATACAAAGTGAGAAAATTGTAGAAAAAGAAGAAGAACAACAACAACAATAATTATGACCTTGTTTCACTTATTTTGAAATAACATATTTGTACATAATAGTTTGTTATTTAAATGTGAACAACTTACAACAAAACGGATTTTCACTACTGGTATCCAAATATACAGTGGTCCTAAGAGGCCATTCCTCTGTTCTGTTTTTCAGATCTTCTCTCCATTGCTTAGCTTGATTACCTAAGATTTGAGAAACAGAACATAGAAATTGAATTTTGATCAAAGAGCAAATTAACTTTTCAAATCAGTAAAGTTCTTAAATATCAATATACATAATCAAATACAGAATAGAGGGTACCTTTAAAATATGTAAGATACTTTAATTTTCAAGGTAAATTATGTTCAAGATTAACAAAAATCACTTTACTGTCTGAAAATCTTATTAGAACTTGACCTAATTTGTATGACTGAGATCCACTTGTCTCAGTTTTAATACCATAAAAGAAATCAGGAGTTTATGAATAATTATTTTTGGTAAATTCACCAGAATAATTAAATTGCAAATAATTTGGAAATACAATTTAACTATAAGAATGAAATCACAATTAATCCCACATATATAATGTTGTACAGATATTATAATAAACATAATCATAATTCCTATGTTTTGAATATATTTATTATATATGTGTGTATATAATACATATTAAATTACTAATATATTAAATATATCTAGATGTTTCTTTACTTATACCTGAAAATGTTTACATTTTAAAATTTTTATTAATTACATTTTATTCACTTTGTATCCCCCCTGTAGCTTCCTCCCCCTCTCCTTTAAATCCCATCTTTCCTTCCCTTTCTCCACCTATGTCCCTCCCCAAGTACACTGATAGGTGAGGTCCTCCTCTCCTACCTTCTGATCCTAGTCTATCAGGTTTCATCAGGAGTGGCAGCATTATCTTCCTCTGTGGCCTGGTAAGGCTGCTCCCCCCTCAGGGAGAGGTGATCAAAGAGCAGACCAATCAGGTCATGTCAGAGACAGTCCCTGTTCCCATTACTATGGAACCCACTTGGACATTGAACTGCCATGGGCTACATCTGTGCAGGGATTCTAGGTCATCTCCATGAATGGTCCTTGGTTGGAGTATCAGTCTCAGAAAAGACCCCTGTGCCCAGATTTTTTTGGTTTCGTTGCTCTCCTTTTGGAGCTCCTGTCCTCTACAGGTCTTACTATCTCCTTCTTCTTTTAAAAAATTCCCTGAACTCCACCCAAAGTTTGCTATAAGTCTTAGTATCTGCTCTGATATCTTGCAGGGTAGAGCCTTTCAGAGGTCCTCTGTGGTAGGCTCCTGTCCTGTTCCCTGTTTTCTCCCTCCTTCTATGCCCATCCTCTCTGCCTTTCTGAATAGGGATTGAACATCTTAGCCAGAGTCCTCCTTCTTGATTAGTTTCTTAAGGTGTACAAATTTTAGTATGTTTATCCTATATTATATGTCTAATATCCACTTATGAATGAGTATATACCATATGTGTATTTCTGCTTCTGGGATACCTCGCTCAGGATGATCTTTACCAGTTCCCACTATTTGCCTACAAATTTCATGATTTCCTTGTTTTTATTGCTGAGTAATATTCCATTATGTAGGTGTACCAAAATTTATGTATCCATGCCTCAACTGAGGGGCATCTAGGTTGTTTCCAGCTTCTGGCTATTACAAATAAAGCTGTTGTGAACATGGTTGAGCAAATGTCCTTTCTGTGTACTTGAGGATGTTTTAGATAGATGCCTAAGAGTGGTAGAGCTGGATCTTGAGGAAGCACTATTCCTAATAAACTCAGAAAGCACCAGATTGATTTCCAAAGTGGTAGTACAAGTTTACATTCCCACCAGGAATGGAGGAGGGATCCCTTTCTCCACATCCTCTCGAGCATGTGTTGTCACTTGACTTTTTCATCTGATGGGTGTAAGGTGAAATCTCAGGGTCATTTTGATTTGCATTTCCCTGATAGCTAAGGATGGTGAACATTTCTTTAAGTGTTTCTTTGCCATCCAATATTTCTCCATTGAGAATTCTCTGTTTCTTGTTATTTCATATGAAGTTGAGAATTTTTTTCTTTTTTATTGTTTATTATGTTTACCTGATATGTAAGGCATTAACTGCATGTAATCCTTGACTACCTGCTGAGAGCAATTGTAAAGCTAACTATGGCATACACTCACATCTCTTTACTTGTACTTAAGACTTCCTATGTAAAAGAAAAAAAAAAGAACAGAGCAAACTTTTCAGTGTATAAAGAATATAGAAGTTCTGCCTTTGAGCACAGGAAAAGAAAAGGGAAAATTCCTTAAAAAATATGTCAGGGAATGTATACTCTGATTCTACCATTACCCCACTGATAATTTTCCCCCATGCCATGACATATTAGGAGGTTAATATGAAGCACTCGTTTGATGCCAGTCTAAAATACTACTGCTACGACATTACTCATACAAGTTCTCTCACCTAGTCTAGGGCAGGAATCTTTGTAAGGGTTCCCACAGTCCACACATAATCCTCTCTGGTAATCTCTGTAGGACCGACAAGGAAATGAAACAAAATTGCACCTTGTTTCAAAAGCGGCAAGGAACAAGTAAATTGCTCTCTGATGGTTACAACTAATGAAATTAATTCCTTAAGGGTGAGGAAAAAAAAAAAGCAAAAATCATTGTAAATACATGAAATCAGGTTCAAGTGAATCACAGAAAAACTGACCATTAAGTTAAATTAAATTCTGTACTTCTTTTGCATACAAAGCATTGACCACAATATAATTGTATCCCAACCTATCAAGAAGTCCCATTAAAATCTTAAATTGTGCATATCTTTTTTTCATGAAATTAATGAAACATTTTCATAAAGTAATAAGCCATAAGGCATAGACGTTTAAATGGCTGCACAAACACACTGCAGCAATATTTACGATTATAGTATTTCTCCCTTCTAATTCTATACCCCTAAAATTTTGATCCAGTATCAAATATCTCTATTAAGACAAGCGGTCTTAAAACTCACTTACCTCACTTCCTTTCCCCAATCTTTTATATTTTCTTTCTTTGTTTCAAACTCCTCTAGTTCCAGTGGCATTTGATCATGCACTAAACTGCCATGGTGCCCAAGTGACCCAGATTCCACACTCAGAGTCCATGGGTCAACCAAGTGGCCAGAGATAAAGAATCTGTGCTATGTGGTAATATGTTAACCATACCTGCTAAATCTTAGAATCAAACTCAAGTTCTAGGATATTCTAGGACACTTTAGATAACGTGAAATTCTTATTTGTGGTTAAAATGATGAACTAGAATCTTTGAAACCACGCAAAACAGGTTTCCTCCATGACCAAGTGTTTTATATGCTAGTAAACTTTGTACATTGAGTGGTATCAATTTAAATTCTTTCTTGCCAAAAACTCTCCTGAGTCATTAGCAAAAATTCTAATTTAAAAATATTGCCCAGAAATTTAGAAAATGAAAAGGTCAGTTTTTGAATCATGTGTAAATATAATCGGAATATATCTTAGGAAAAAATCTATTTCCAATAAAATTAAAAAGAATGAAAATACGTTTAATGTACCTGAAAAAACTGTTGTAGGACAACCTGGCTGCCGTTTTCCTCCATTTGGATAAAAGTCAACATGTCCGACTGGCTGTAGCATGCCTAAACCTAGAAAGAAAGCACCCATGAAAAAAGTAGTCTTGTTAGGCCACAGAGAAGGACATTGCAGTCAGTCCTGAAGAGACCTGATAAGCTAAGTTCAGATGCAAGGGAGGAGGACCTCCCCTAGCACTGAACTTAGAGAGGGGCAGGGAGAAGATGAGGGAGGGAGAGTGGGATTGGGGGTAATGAGGGAGGGGCTACAGCTGGGATACAAAGTAAATAAACTGTAATTAATATAAAAAATTAATAAAAAACACAAAGGACTTATAAAAAATAAAAATAATAAACACAAGGCAAACAACACTAGAACCCAATCCAAAAACAAAAACAAAAACAAACAAAATAAAACCTCAATTCTTTCTTATTTTACAGCCTCTTACTCAGGATCTAAATTTCACATTTTGTTTTTAAACACAAAGCTCATAAATACTTATTATTTTACCATTGGAATCAGAATGGATGACATCTACAAATTTTGCATCAGTGTAATCTAATCTGCTATTTGCTGGTTTTCTAGAAAAGTTTGGTCCAGCTGGGTCAAGACCTGAAATGCAAGATAGGAAATATCAATCTAATTATATTTTACTTTGCTCTGTTTGATACTTGCACAGTGTCAGTTATAAACATAAATATTTGCAATTTTTCTTTTCACTTGTCTAAACATATCATTATTCAAATGTTTATTGGCACCGTTCAAAATTGTTCCAATCACAGGAAAAAGTCTCTACAAAATATTAAGACATTTTTAGCATTTTTAACTAAGAAGCAGATGGATTAAGCCATGTAACTTTGTATTTCATAGTAATTGTCACCTCTCTTGATGGAGGAAAAGAGCTAACAAATGTCATCTGGACCTCTCTTGAATTCTTTGTCTTATTGGCCTCATCCTATATCTGTCTGTAGGTCTAAAGTGTTTTTCAGATATCAAGACTTTTTAGGTTACAGGATAGAAGGAATTTACTATTTTCTTAGCTTTCTATTTTGCCTCTATGAAGAGTTTGCTATACATCCTTAAGGGATAATGTTACAAATTCCATGAAATATGGATGTTATTCTATAGAATGAATTCTAACCTTCAACGTCCATTGACTTTCTGAGCAAAGCAAAGGGATGGTAATAAAATTCTGTCCATTAAGGAAAAGACATCCTGTTTCCCAGACTGACAGGACAGAAGAAAAAAAATTAATTTTAAAAAGTTGTCCTTTAACTCACATAAATATACAAATCAATGTTATTTTAACTGTTATTTACCTAATACCCTTCCATTGTTCCTATTTTATTTCTCAGCCTGTTTAACTGAGTGGCCCACCTCTAACTTTTTCTTCCTCTAACTTTTTTCTGATGTAAGGAATCTGTATTTTGGATTTTTTAAACTTTTGTCTTGTATGGCAGTAGAGCAACAGACAAGGAAGCACAAACATCTACATGAGTAATTTCACCTCTACTTCCCCTCTTTTACGGAATTTTATTATGACAATGTTATCCTTTATAAATAATTAGAATTGTCATAATTATCTATCCCCTTGATATGGATATAAATAACTGTTTAATAACCTGACCAGGACAAAAGATGGAAATTTATGTGAGCACCATGTGCTTGCTGCTTTTAACTATAGTTAAGTTTACTGTATGAATCTGAGTGATCTTGAGAATAACAATGTCTCAAAGTTGAATAGCAACTCCTACTCAAATAAATATTTAAAAGAATGAAAATACAACAATCCTTGTGAATGTGAACCATATAGCTAATTTTTTATCTAACGAATAAATGATATTTTAACTGAATGAATCAAATTTTCTCATTTGTAGTCTTTGACATTTAGATAAAGCTACAGAGCTATATACTTGCTTTTTGTGTCCATCATAGTAACTAAGTAAGAATTCACAATCTAGAGTAAAAAGTAGTATTTGAATATAGTTTGTAACTATGCCTGCTAGATTTTTAAATAGAATAAACTCTAGTGGGAAAATTGCTCAACAGTAATTTTACAATAGAAAAAAATGTTTTACCTGTAATTCTTCCAAGTTGCCCTTGAAATATCTTTCCTACAAAGCCACTAATATGAGCCCCTAAGCTCATGCCTATGAAATGGAAATTGTCAAGAGATGCTCCATAGCTCTGTAATTTAAAAATACAGTATAATAACTTTAATATTTGATAATTGCAACTAATTTTTAATATATTGACATTCTGAGATTCATTATTGATTCTGACTTCACATAGTTCTGGGACATAAGAAAGGGAATTTACAACTTTGCAAAAATTAGTTTTATTCAGATTGCACTATGAAATATCTGATTTTCTCTATACATTTCTAGTAACATCATTAAATATTATTTGAAAATTTTAGAGATTTAATTAGCCATAATATGAAGTGATATATGGAAAATGGCATCTACTTACTAGGATATTTAATGATCAAATAATAACAACAAGCATGATTAGATGATTATTTTGTGCAAAATACTTTAACATGTGTTTTACAAGTTTTATATTTAATATTCATGCTTACCATGTGAGTTATTCATATACATCATCATATTACTTAACACTATGATTGAAAATATTAAATATTAACTAAATTACAGTCAGTAAATATCCATTTTACTAAGGAAACTAAAGTTAAAGACATGAATAAAGCTATATATAAATAATAAGATGCATTTTACATTAACGAAATTTGAATATTTACGTCTCTGAAAATTAATACGCTGAAATCCTAACTCTTAATATTATGACCTGTATAGGGAGTGGAACATATAGGAAGTGCTGATATCACAAAGCTGGGGCATTCAAGAATGGAGCTTATATTCCGATAAAGGCTCATTTGGTTTTTCCAAAATGTGAGAACACTGAAAACATACAAATTATGAACCAGGAACAGATAAATACTCAGCAGGCCCTTGCTCTTAGCCTCTTGGGCTGCAGAAATGTGAGATAAGAATGTGTTTGTGTAAAAGATCAGTTTGCAATGTGATAGTGGCTCAAATGGACTAAGTAAGATACATGCCTTGATCAGTTTGATTGAAAAATACATGCTAGTCTTCTTCTGTTTTCCCTTCAAGGTATATAAAAGCCCCTAGCTAGTGTTCTTAACCATAAATTTGCAGGTAAATGGTGGGAACTAGAAAGGATTATCCTGAGTGAGCTGTCCCAGAAGGAGAAAGACACAGACAGTATATACTCACTCATATGGACATATAATATACGATAAATCTACTAAACTCTGTCCATCTAAAGAAACTGATCAAGAGAGAGGACCTTGACTAAAATGCTCAATCCCCATTCCGAAAGGCAAAGAGGATGGATGTCAGAAGAAGAAAAAAACAGGAAACAAGTTAAGAACCTGCCACAGAGGGCCTCTGAAAGGCTCTTCCCTGCAGACTATCAAAACAGATGCTGAGACTTATGGCCAAATGTTGGGCAGAGTGCATGGAATCTTATGAAAGAAGTGGGAAATAGTAAGATCTGGAGAGGACAGGAACTCCACAAGGAGAGGAACAGAACAAGAAAATTTGAACACATGGTCTTTCCAGAGACTCATACTCCAACCAAGTACCAGGCATGGAGATAACCTAGAACCCCTGCACAGATGTAGTACATGGCAGGTTAGTATCTAAGTGGGTCACATAGTAATGGAAAGAGGGACTGCCTCTGACATAATCTGATTGGCCTGCTCTTTCATCACCTCCCCCTGAGTGGGGAGCAGCCTTACCAGGCCAGAGAAGATGACAATGCAGCCACTCCTGATGTGATCTGATAAGCTAAGCTCAGAAGGAAGGAGAGGAGGACCTCCTTTATCAGTGGACTTGGGGAGGGGCATGAGTGAAGAAGGGGGAGGGGAGGGTGGGACTTGGAGGGGAGGAGGGAGGAGCTTATGGAGGGGACACAAAGTCAATAAAGTGTAATTAATAAAAGAAAAAGAAAAAATAAAATATATGCTATATATATATTTAAAGGCAAAGAAAAAAAGCCCCTAGCTGAAATAATAAAGTTATAAAAGCCCCTCTTACTTTTGAAATACTAAGACGAAGTATGTCGATTTAACATGGATGCTGGGATCACCTGTGATCATCTGGTTTGCCTCAGTAGGCAGCTTTGAGAGCTCAATGAGTGTGTGTTTCTTCCAGCAGACTTCGGGGGAACTACAGAAGTTAGTGATGGTCCAAACTACACAGTGCTGTCCAAAGGCTCATAAAGCAACGTCAGATTTGGGGACAACTCTGTTCTTTAAATTCCTTAGAGCAGTATCTCAAAAACTGAAGGTGTATTTCTCCAAACTATAAAGCTATGGTTGCTTTTCTCCCAACCCTTTGCAAGCAAAATACTGAGTTTTCCTAAAACTGTCTCTTTAACTCACACTTTCCACATTAGGAAGTCCCTATTTATCAGTTAGAGACAATCATAATTCAGGAAAACAAGTCGATTATTCAATTTTATACACTGAGGACCTGCTCCATGTCAGTTATCTCCCCCACTTCTTTCTTGGGTCACAATATTTTTAAACTTGGAAATTCAAAAATAATAATTATTTTATTAATTTGTTAGTTTACGTCATGCTTTGATTAAGCATATGCACATTTACGTATGTAGTACCATGTATTTCTATATTAATTTAATATTCATGCAATATACAGTAGAACTCTGCTATAAACAAAGGAATTTATAACAAAATGTAAAAGCAGAGGAATTTGGCAGAGAGGTGAAACAATTGCTCAGCTTCAGGCAGAGGAGAGGTGTCAGACTCGAGCTCGCATCCCCTCGAGTCTGCATCCTCAGGTGGATGTTTTTATGTTATGCTTGTTCAACTCAGCACGGGTTTGGAAGTTTGCTGTAACAAAATTCAGACTTCAAAACAAAGAACACTCCAAGAAATCAAACGTGACCTTTCTTTCTTTGAAAAATAATTACTACCACTACCAATTTTTAGGACGTATAGGAACTACAATAAAGGTTGGCATAGAAAAAGAAATAATTATTAAATAAAATGAACTAAAACCAGCCTTCAATTTAAATGATCCATCCTAACTCTGAGTAGACCTGAAGGAAATTAAGAGTTACATTTATGGTTGGCAAAGTAGACTACTTCCCAAACTGTTTTCACTTATATTTAACAATTTCCATTTAACTAACAACAAACATATTAGCAATATATTAGAAAAGATTACAAATATATATAAATATATATTAAATGACATTACAATAATGTCCACTACCCCCAATCACTAATTCATTGTGATTTCAGGATACATGGTGTTTGAAAGAGTTTTATTTTTTATACTAATTTTTTATATTAATTACAGCTTATTTACTTTGTATCCTAGCCATAGCCCCCTCCTTCATACCCTCCCAATCCCACTTTCCCTCCCTCATCTCCTCCCTGCCCCTCTCTAAGTCCACTGCTAGGGGAGGTCCTCCTCCCCTTCCATCTGACCCTAGCTTATCAGGTATCTTTAAGACTGGCTGCCATGTCCTCCTCTGTGATTTAGCAAGGCTGGTATTCCCTCAGGGTGGGGGTGGGGGTAAAGGAGCCAATCATTGAGTTCATGTCAGAAATAGTTCCTATTCCCCTTACTAGGGTACCCACTTGGATACTGGGCTACCATGGGCTACATCTGAGCAGAGGTTCTAGGTTATATCCATACATGGTCCTTGGTTGAAGAAAGTCTCATAGAGGACCCCAGTGCCCTTATATTTAGTCCTTGTGGAGCTCCTGTCCTCTCCTGGTCATATCACCTCCCCCTTGTATCATATGATTCCCTGTACTCTGCCAAAGGTTTGGTTATGAGTCTCCACATCTGGTTTGATACACTGCTAGGTAGAGTCTTTCTTAATAGTTTAAAATAAATGTTTTATAGATAAAATACATATAAAATAGAAAAATGAATAATTATTATTTAAGTAGACAAATATGGCTAAAAATCACTATATCTAAGTCAAAGTTCTTAAAGTTTATGGAAAAAGTATTAATTTCACGTATCCCATAACAGACCAGGTAATGAATACCATATATACAACATATAGAACATTTTTAAGACTTACCAAAAGAATATTGATGGAGTCACTCAAACTCCGGGCAACTAATCTGGTATTTTTAACTGCTCTGTTGTAAACGAAGGTTGTGGCACCCTGGTTCCAGTCAACAACAATGAGATTTACATCTTCGTGCTTCAGGAATGTCTTGATAAACGTGCGAAGCCACCCTGGGGTGTTGCCCAGCGGTCTGTATCCATGGACAATCCAGACAGCTTTCTTCGACAGGTTAAATCGGACATTAAGCAGGTTATTAGACTCCAACAGTGGCTCTGCACAGTTCATATTATCCCTTGAGTACAACATCAGATTTACCTTTACCTTGGGGAAAAACAAATCTTTCAAGGAGTTCATTGCGTTTAACTTTGAGAATTCAAGACATGTTTTATTATTCTCTGCAAAGAAACAAAGTCAGTCTGAGCATTAGGATTAAAACTGGAGTTTTGTTGGTATTGTATAATACAACTGAGCAGGAGAATTCTACTTCATTTGCAATTTAACATGATTTACTGAGCAACTATGATGCTAAAGCTATACAAGGATCAGGCAAAAGACTTTCTGAATGAGAAGTAATAAAAATAACAGTAACAAATTTGAACAGATGTGATAGGTTAAAACTTATAAACATTCCTTTAAAATAAAATACAACGGGTCAGATTGAAACCACTGTTATTACTAATCAAGTAAGAAGAACATCAGTAAAGGTGGATACATTGATTGTTGATTTTCACTAAAGCCTTACAGGAGTGTACTAGAAAGAAAGAAAAAGAAACATTAATCTCACCATTACCCATATTAACCCAAACCAAAATAACACAGTACTATTTTGCTTATAAACTTAAAGAAGTAAAACAGTTCCTTCTATGCTGCATAAAACCAGTAGTTGAAAGTCTGAGGCAGGGATACCTGCAGTACAAGGTTCACCTTGGAAAAATATCAAGAATCTGAGAAGAGAAAGGAGAGAGAAAGAATGCAGACAAAAAGGAAAAAAATCATTCCAATATGATTGATGAGTGCACATATACAAAATACTTCTAAATAAATACTGAGAGACTTCAATGATAGTCTGCTATTTCAGAACTGTATATATCTATTAAATATCTATTGAACACAAATTATAATTATTTGTATTTATAAAATTTGAATTAATAAAATAAACAATTACATTAATATTGAAGAAGTTAACCACAGGGATTTGTATAATGGCACAATGTATAAAATACCTTTGTCTAACTATTATCATCTATATATCTATAATCATCTATCATGTATCTATCTATTCATCCACCCATACTAGAAAGATGAAGGCCAGAAAGTAAAATAACTAAAAATGTTCAATAGCAGTTGTCATTTTAAGGCAGTGAAATAATATTTAGCTTTTTGCAGTTTTTGAGAATTGAGTTATTAAGTAAGAATAAGTATAAAAGATTTTATGCAAGCATATATTCTTCTAGAACATTACTTTGGTGATACTATTCAGCAAATTTTTTTTCAGTGATTTTCAAATACTTGGAAAAGCATTAGTAAACGTCACTCCAATGACTCAAAACTTAAAACTTGATCACAGGAAAATGAAATACAAGAATTAAAAAATTTGTATTGGTATTATATACAATATGCAATATTTATGATAATTCCAATTTTGAAAGCATAGCTGCATTACTGCCACAGATACTTTGAGGAAAGAATCCAAAGAAGAAAGAGCTCTAAACCTTGTAGAATATTCTCAGGTTAACAGTAGAGGTGTAATTAGAAGAGCTTTGATTCTACATATATTACTAAGTACCAGAGAGAAAGAAGGAAGTAAGGAAGAATGGATACATCCATGGTGAATATGAACTTGCTATGCTGAGCTAAAGTTATGAGTCATACACATATACCTCATACGTCACCAGGTTTGGACAAGGCTGAAATATAACCAGATAATCCAAACTGCTGCTTTGTTATAAGCGCAGATATACTTTGCCTGGTCCTAGAAGGAGTAATGGGAAATTAACCTGCAAGACACCTGCTATATAAATAAGGAGGAAGGCTTTCATCCAAATAGTCATCAGAAAAATGTAGAGCATTAATTGCTAATTTTCTACAGCAATGTCATTTCAAAAGCAAGAGAAAAAAGATACTGAGGTAAATTTTAGAAGTTATAAAAAAACAGAATCAGATAAAGAGGAAGACAATTAAAACTGCAATTAAGGGAAAATACAATTGCATAATAAACATTCAAATTATACAAGCATATAAAATGTAGAAATCTCACCCTGCAGGAACACATGAAAGAAAGAGTTCTTAAAATGATGAAGAGAGTAAAGATAAAAGGTGGAGACAAATGGTGCAAATTAAAACTTGTTACTGTTCTGTGAGGGTTGTCAAGTGTTTGAAGAAGAGAGGAGGGCTGCTTCATTAACTAAGAAAATTCTTGCAAACTCAATAAGCTCACCACAAGGTAGAGAAAAATCACTCAATATGACTCACCAAAATGTTTGTCAACTCCATTGATTTTTGATGGAAAATTTAAATGCCCTAAAAATACCAAGACAGAAAATTTGGGTTACAGACAGAGTAGTTGTGAATTCATTTTTTTTTCCTTTGAAACAATCCATCATAGAGACAAAAGTTTAGAGAATAAGACTTTAAACGGAAATGCTTCAGAACTAACAATCTTAAGCCTTTTCTGATACTACTCACAAATAATTAAGTTACAGTGATTGATACAGTGATTGATACAGTGGTAGGTGGTGGTGACTGTCTCTCTCTCTCTCTCTCTCTCTCCCTCCTCTCTCTCTCTCTCTCTCTCTCTCTCTCTCTCTGTGTGTGTGTGTGTGTGTGTGTGAGATGCATGTCAATGTGTGGTGCATACTCCTGTGTCCATGCATGAGAAGACCATAGCAAAACTGCAGAGTCCTCTAAGACTCTAAACTTGACTTACTTGAGACAGGGTACCCACTAACCCAAAAGCTAGTGAGTTTAACTAAGTTGACAGCCAAGTTAACGCTAAAGGTCCCCTAAGGCTGATGTTATAGACTCTCATAGCTACGCCCACCTTTTTCATGGGACTTCGGGTCCTCATGCTATCTTCCCAGGCCTGAGGTCATTCTTAAGGAAAAATGTAAGCTTCATTAGAGACATAATTCATAGAAATTCATTTGGAATGCTGAGTGATTGTGAAAACAGATACTGACTTAACTTTAAAGGTTATAAAGTTGCATAACTAAGAAAGTTAACAGTACAGTTGCTGCTTGTACTGTTGGACATCCAACTTTTACTAATAAGAAGAATGTAGGTGAGACAGAGTATAGAAAATTAAACACATCCTCAATTGAGGGTTTCTCAAGTTTTCCATTTTTAACTCCCAAAATAGAAAATGCGTCAAAATCACTGAGGGGAATAGTTAAGAAAGGAGTTTATGTAAGGCTAGGCAATGCTGCTCTGAAAATCTCAGTGCCAGATATAGCATATTTCCTTGTAAGTTATTGACCAAAGAGGGGCCAGAGGATCCCAGAATAACACAGGATCTTGCCATTCCTCTGTTGTCTACCAGAACTGGCTGATAAGATCTTACTGTTCAAAGAGCCAGCCACAGAGTTCATGTCAGAGACAGCCCCTGTTCCCCTTACTAGGAAGCCCATGAAGGGGGAGCAGCCTTACCAGGCCACAGAGGAAGACTATGAAAGACAGTCCTGATAAGATCTGATAGGCTAGGTTCAGATGGAAGGGGAAGAGGTCCTCCCCTATCAGTGGACTAAAGAAAGGGTATGGGAGGAACGAGGGAGAGAGGGTGGTAATGGGAGGGAATGAGCGAGGGGCCTACAGCTGGGATACAAAGTGAATAAACTGTAGTTAAGATAAAAAAATTATTTAAAAAAAAAAGTCCATGGGTCAGGAGACCTTGGGCCCTAGAGATTATCTTACTAGTGTTATTTGGCTAAATTGACAAGGTGCCTTCTAAGTATGTCTATAGGTTATTGCTACTTCCAACTTCAATTAAAAACAACTTATTTCTACAATGAACGGTGGTGAATACAGTGGTGTGGAGCTGCTCATAGTACTGAGAAAAAAAATGATGGCTGAGTTCTCGGTCCTAAACAGGACGTTAATATTACCTCCATAATGTTAAAGAAACATTAACGAACGGTTGATGGAAAGATTGTAAGACCAGGAAGAGGAACTGTGAAATATTGTCTTCCGGTCATGTCACATCCAATGTAATCATCCTGTCACCACAGATGATTAAGACTACAAAGAGCCTGTACTATACTGGACCCATCAACAGGAAATCACGGGTTAGAGGACCCTACTACTCCCTCCTGAATGAAGCCTGGATAGTGGGAAACATTTTCTTCACTTACGTGACCACTGATGAGCACACCAGGCTCTGCTGAATAAACATATTTAAAAAATGTACTTTATCTAATAAAATAGGATTGTTTCTTAGATAGCATTAACAATAATATTAATATACAGCAATCTGTATACCTGAAAAGCACATGTTTAAAAGCTATGTATGAATGTGTGAACACATACGGACTATGAATTTAAGGAGAAGACAAAACAACTTCACAAAAGAATTAAAGACATTTAACAGAAGTGTGGTATAATGGCTAAGAATACCCAGAAATGATACCCAACATCATTAGCTATCAAAAGAATATAATTTAATACAAAACAATATGCCTCTACACACACAAACTAAAGTGATAAACATCTGTAAAACTAAAGGATAACTATTACTGCACTAAATGAAACATATTTACACTGTGGAAGAAATTGGAAAAATGAATCAGTACTTTAGAAATGGGTCACAAATTCTTACAGTGAAACTACGAACCTACTGGACCATAGAGTTTAGTTTTAAATTTTAACCACTGACAACTGAAAACATATCCTCATTAAAACATGTACTAGTTTAGAGTGGCATGCTCTTCATAACTGCCATATTTTTCAAAGACCCCCATATGCCAATCAAGAAACACGTGAATAGCTGAGTTGTTGCAGTCTGTATAATTTATTACTTCACACACAATAAATAATAATAAACTATTACCACATAGACAAACTTGGTCAATAGAAAATATATGTCAAGTAAAAGATAAAGAAAAGGCTAGAAAAATAAAAATACTCATTTACATGGAATTCTAGAAAAGGGATGTTTAATCTAGAATATCCAAAAAGAAGCCTGGGTTAGATGGACCCCAAAATTGAAAGGAAAGTAATTGCAAAGGGTATAGGACATTTGGTGCATAGGAAATATTTTACATCATGATTGATATGGGTTTTATATATCATGTAAAATATGATACATCTATTGTTCAAAAAATGTCTTTTATTTCTTTTATTTATTTTTTATTACTTTATAATCTTTGTTCCTTTCTCTTTATATTTTTATTAATTGCACTTTATTCACTTTGCATCTCCCTTGTAGCTCCCTCCCACCTCCCCTCCCAATCCCACCTTCCTTCCCCCTTCTCCACCCTTGTCCCTCCCCAATTCCACTGATAGGGGAGGTCCTCCTCTCCTTCTTTCTTATCCTAGTCTATCAGGTCTCATCAGGAGTGGCTGCATTGTCTTCCTCTGTGGCCTGGTAAGGCTGTTTCCCCGTCAGGGGGAGATGATCAAGGAGCAGGCCAATTAGTTCATGTTAGAGACAGTCTCTGTTCCCATTACTATGGAATCCACTTGAATACTGAACTGCCATGGGATACCTCTGTGCAGGGGTTCTAGGTTATCTCCATGAGTGGTCCTTGGTTGGAGTATCAGTCTCAGAAAAGACCCCTGTGCCCAGATTTTTTGGTTCTGTAGCTTTCCTTTGAAGCTCCTGTCCTCTCCAGGTCTTACTATTCTCCCCCTCCTTTCATAAGATTCCCTGCACTCCACCCAAAGTTTGGCTATAAGTCTCAGCATTTACTCTGATACCCTGCAGGGTAGAGCTTTTCAGAGTCCCTCTGTGGTAGGCTCCAGTCCTGTTCCCTGTTTTCTCCCTCCCCCGATGTTCATCCTCTTTGTCTTTCTGAGTGAGGATTGATCATCTTACCCAGGGTCCTCTTTTTAGCTCACCTTCTTTAGGTGTACATACAGATTTTTGTAGGTTTATCCTATGTTATATGTCTAGTATCCACTTGTAAGTGAGTATATGACCTGTGTGTCTTTCTGCTTCTGGGATACCTCACTCAGGATAGTCTTTTCTAGTTCCCACCATTTGCCTGCAAATTTCATGATTTCCTTGTTTTTTAATGCTGAGTAATATTTCTCTATGTGTTCAGTTAAATCTTTACATTTTGTTCCTTTTAAGTACATTTTGATAAGGTAAATTTTAAAAGAATAAAGAATAGTAATGGTTCAAGAATTTTCAAAGAATAAGATAACCTAGAACCTCTGCACAGATGTAGCCCATGGCAGTTTACTGTCCAAGTGGGTTACATAGTAATGGGAAGAGGGACTGCCTCTGACATAATCTGATTGACCTGCTCTTTGATCACCTCCCCCTGAGGGGGGAAGAGCCTTACCAGGCCACAGAAGATGACAATGCAGCCACTCCTGATGAGATCTGATAGACTAAGATCAGAAGGAAGGAGAGGAAGCCTGATAACCTCCCTTATCAGTGGACTTGGGGAGGGGCATGGGTGAAGTAGGGGGAGGAGAGGGTAGGACCTGGAGGGGGGGAGGGAGAGCCTTATGGGGGATACAAAGTGAATAAAGTGTAATTAATAAAATAAAATTAAAATTAAATGAAAAAGAAAAGAAAAAGCTAAAAAAACTTTTATTTATTTGTTTGTTTGTTTATGTATTTATCTATTTATTTTAGTCCGAGTATCAGTTATTTCCCTAGGATGGTCTTGCACTTTTAGTCTCAGGTGTTCTCCAATCTCAACCTCCTGAATGCTGGAATTATAAGTATATGTTATAAGTACTATGTTAGTTTCAGGTCATCTTGAAACTCCAAAATAGCCTAACATCAAATGTAAACCCACAGGCACATGTAACATGAGTTACATAAAACACAGATCGTTCATTACTCAGCTAGCCACCTAAAATCAAAATCGCTACGTAATCTGCTCAAAAATGCATCCCATGAAACAATGCCAAGAAAACACAACTTTAATTATTATAACCTCACATATGAAAATAGAAGTATGGTTTATTAAAATGATGAAATTCTAGTAATCATTCTCTTATTAAAAGTAAAAAAGTATAAAGGCATCTGCCACCATATGAATTATTTTAACAATCATAAGAAGATGAGTCATTATTTTTATAGTGTGTGAACCTTTAGTCCTAGCTTTAAAGTGTGGAGAAGAAACTGAAGAAACTGGAGATCAAATGTTTCAGTGTCACATAAAATGGAATATGGAAATAACTGGAGCAAGAAGGGAGAGGGGACAATGATGCAGACACATTATCCATCATAAAGTTCTCAGAAAACAATTTGTAAAATAAGAACATATATAATCAACTTCATAGTGGTTAAATAATTGTCCAATTTCCTAAGGTTTGGTTGGCTGTTAGTAATACATCATAGTAGTGAGACAACTGAATGCACAGTTAGAACGCTTCAAAGGGGGCTGTCTGACTGAACTGCTCTGTACACAGATAGGCAAAGACGTGCTCCTCACACTGTTAGTGAAAACACTTTCAAAGAACTGAACCTTCTGGGATGAGGGAGGGGAGCACAACCGAATTACAAATTGAATAAACTGTAATTAATGGTAATAATAACAAAAGAGAAAAAAATCCTTGTAAATTACAAACTCTTTAATTTTCATATATCCTGTTTATTGTTAATATCTAAAACTTGCTATTCTGCTGTAGTAATCATCATAAATGAGGTAACCTTTGAACAGAAAGAAAATATATTTAATAATTATAATGCCATTTTTCTTGTTAAAACTTAATCCTATACAAAACCATAATCTCTGAAAGCTTGTGTGGAGAGTGTGCAAACTACAATATCAAAATAACTATGCACTATTATATTAGATGAGAAGTATGTCTAGTAGCTTAGGGTTCAAATTTCTCTAGTTTTTAAGTCAAGATATCATGTATCACAAATCTAAGATGTCTTTTTTTCAAATGCCAATGAGTAAAATGTACTATATAAACTACACACTATTGTCCAGACTATCTGTTTGAATATGAAGTTCAAACACTTCCAAATAGTCACCTGAAAATAATGACAAATATATTAATTTCTACTTGGTATATATTAAGGTTTCTAGAGTACATAGTCAAGAAATCATAAAAGATATTTAGGACATAAAGAAAATAATCTTTCACAAAATTCCACCAGAGAGCTATTCATCTTGGCTTATGAATCTGCTACTGTTTTCATTTAAATAAATTAGAAAGGATTATTCAACCATGACCACAAGCCATTCCCCGTCTGGCTAGAACAAGACATTCACCCATAAAGTAGCTAATATTAATAAGCTTTAGTGCCATTACCAAAGAGCAGAAGACTCACATATCTTGCTTGCTACCATTAGACAGTTTGGGAATTCCATTACTTGAAACAAGAAAAAGAAAAGTCTTTCTGCATTGAAATTTGCTTTGATCTGCAATGGATAAATTTCAATAATTATCTTCAAATGTAAGACTTCTCAGACAAATGAAATGGAAGCAAGATACTTTGTAAGTCATGATTTTCAGACATTGTGTTAATTACTTTCTACTCAATTACATTTATTTATTTATTTATTTATTTATCGCTTTACAGCCTCATCCCAGCCCCCTTCCGCCTCTTACTTAATTATTTTTGATCTTGAATGTTTCTACTTTTTCCCCCTTTCAATATGTGTTTTTGTATCTACTAATCTTGTGACAAACATATACAACACCGAGCTCCAATTTAGTAAGCACACACCCATGTTCATATGCCCACAGACATACATTCCCTAGTAGCCATCTCATGTGGTATAAATACCATAACATGGCCAGTTTTTCACAGTATGATAGCAAAAGAGAATACAGACCATATTAGTTATTTTACAAGCATTTAAATAATTAGTTATTAATAAGCATCTTACCAAATCTTACCCAGCACACCAAACACAGGAAAATGTATATTCTCATTTGGAATTAGAAATTGTAAAAGAAACTACGATTCACCAAAAAGAAATTCTGTAATTCATTAAGGTTCCTGTTGAATAGGATTGTCTCTTCCGGGCAAGCTTCCCTGTAAAAATGATTTCTTGCTCCTCCCCTGGCTGTAAAGGCTGAGGGAGTATGCCGCCTCCTACTGGCTTGTGTTAGGACATCATGTTTAAGCCAAAGACTTTGTAATAACTCACAAATGTTCAGCTACACAAATAGGATTTAAGGGAATGGGAAACTTAATTGTAGATGTCTTTATTCCTTAACCTCAGGATTTCAGAAGTGGTCTGGTAGGTTATGTTTATAGAAAGCATCTGAAAAAAATATGTTGCTAGAAATGCCAAAAACAGAAAGAGTCAGAGAAAGTTGTATTTTTTGATCATTTTGATTACAAACTTAGTACTTCACAGACCTAAAAATCAATATAAAATCCACACCCATAAAGCTGTCCAGCTTTTTCTATGTATGTCATTATGCATCCAAAACATAGTGACTATTTTTAAATGTTAGATTATGGCTTGTCTCTTGGAGCTAAAATTTAAAAAGAAAAAAAAATATTTTGTCTTTTAATATAACCATTTTAAAAGTGTTACCAGTTTATCTCTTTACATGCTTATTTAGTTTTCCCCTTATTTTCTTTCCCAGCAAGAATGTTGAGAGAGCAAGAAAAAAACAATGGGTATTCTACATCCAGAGAACACAAGTTCAAAACAAGATTTGTTTTTAGAAAATACATGTCTTGGCAAAGTTTCAATGACACTGTAAAAATGGAATGTTTTATTTGTAACATAGGTCAGCAGACACTAATTTGATATCTGGGGATATGTTTTAGAAATCCCCAGACATGAGAAACTTACTTTGAAATCAGGTCACGTAACATCTGATAATTCCTCATTACTTAGAAGTGTTTGACTGTTAGGAGTTTTGTTGAGACTGTATTTTTAAGAATGAATCCACTATATTTTGTTTTATGATAATAAAAGAATGTAAACATCTCCACCACAGTCAGCTGTTAATAGCTGCATATCTCAAAATGAAAAGTGAATAAGCATATTATTTAAGAACAGATAAACACAATATAAAATATAATAATCAATGAGAATAGAAACATTTCTGAAGGCACGGTTTACATGTTCTTTGTTTTGGTAAAATGAAACTATCTTATGGTAATATTTTCATTGCCATAATTCCAACTTGCTCACATACTTTGGGGTTTCAGATAATACAGCATTTAGCAGAGTTTGAAAATATGAAGTGGCATTCCGACATTATTATCTAATTTACTTGCTTTCAACATGAGGACATTTGGTTATTAATGCCTAGTAAAATATCAATGGCAGATAATGTAATATGAAATGTACCAATGATTTTTAGTATTTGTATTGATTTTATTCCTACTCAGAAACACAATATGAGAGTAAGAATCTTACTGATACAAAGTAAGCGATATCACAAAGGAGATTATGTTGGCAATTATAACTACAAATATGGGATTGATGGAGCTCTGTGCAGCAGCTATGGTTCTGAGCACTTGAACCCTAATTATAATTAGTGTTAAGTAATATTCACTTGGATAAATTTTCAGAATGTATTTTGGAATAAACTTCAATTTACAGTAATTGGTGTGAAAAAATACTTAATGAGTGCTAGTGGTGTAGCTCTATTAGGATGTATGTACCAGACTCAAGACTGGATCCCTAATAGCACGTAAATGCGGTGTGACTTTGGCCCACCATAAACCTTGCAATTAGGAGGAGAAGACAGGAACATGAGATCTTCAATGTCAGCCATGGATACATTGCAAGTATAAAGCCAGACAGTGACAAGACACTGTTAAAAGCACAAAAAGAATTTTTAAAATAATGTTAGCTTCTGAGTCAGTAATTAGATATCCAAAGGACACATGCTATAGCACTGAAAGTTACTTCCAAGCCATAAATTCACACATGCACATAAGTGTGAGAAAAAAAATGTTCATCTCAACATCATTACAGTAACCCAAAATGGAAAATATAAATATCTAAGAAAAAAGTCTCTAATTATGCATACTATGAAGATTAATATTGCATATCATTATTTGTAGTTGTATATAATTTCCATTACCAAGTTTTTCCATGTATTAATTCATTCATGAGTGTGTTTATTTACACAACTTTTACTAAGCTCCTATTTATCTCTGTCCACTTAGTTTTGGGAATACACTATCACGATGCTCATTTCTTCAAGGGCACCATTTCAACAGATCTTTGTCATATAGTCATAGATGTGTCAGAGTTTGTCTCGGGTGCTTACGTTTAAATATACAACAGAAGTTCACAATAAGGAGGGCTTGAAAAATGTAACTGGAGAATTACACTTCTGCATATAGAAGGCAGCCGGACACTCGAGATTTCACAGTAGAGAAAAATCTCAGCAGAACACACTCTCTGGGCTAACCTACTAAAGTGGAATTCGAAATCTGCATATCTATTTATATAACTAGCTGTCCATCCGTATGTCTACTTCTAGTTATGTATATGCACACAAGTCCATATTCATACGTATGTATATTTTATACTTTGGTATGTTCATACAAATAGAAGTATAAAAAACTTCTGGTATTTTTACACAAGGAATACTACTCAGCAATCAAAAAGGAGGAAATCATGAAATTTGCAGGCAAATGGTGGGATCTAGAAAAGATCATTCTGAGTAAAATATCCCAGAAGGAGAAAGACAAACACAGTATATAGTCACTTACATAGACCTATAAGATATGATAAACATAATGAAATCTATACACCTAAAAAAGATAATCAATAGAGCGGACGTGGGGTAAGATGATCAATCCTCGTTTAGAAAGACAGATGGGATGTGCATTGAACGTATGACAGGAGTCTACTGAGCGCATCTGAAAGACTCTAACTAGCAGTGTTTTCAAAGCAAAGACTCATGACCAAACCTTTGGCAGAGTACAGGGAATCATAAGAAAGAAAGGGAGTTAGTCTGATGGGGAAAGGATAGGAGCTCCACAAGGACCAAATATACCTGGGCACAGGGTCTTTTCTGAGACTGACATTCAATCAAGGACCATGTATGGATATAACCTAGAACCTCTGCTTGGATGTAGCCCGTGGTAGCTCAGTAACCAATTGTTTCCCATAGTAAGGGGAACAAGGACTATTTCTAACAGGAACTCAATGGCTGGCTCTTTGACCTCCCCACCCCGCAAAGGAGGAGCAGTCCTGTTAGGCCACAGAGGAGGACTTTGCAGCCAGTCCTGAAGATACCTGATAAAACAGGATCAGATGAATGGGTAGGAGGTCCCCCCCCATCAGTGGACTTAGAAAGGGGCAGGGTGAAGATGAGGGAGGAAGGGTGGGGTTGGGGGGAATGAGGGAGCGGGATACAACTGGGATACAGAGTTAATAAAGTGTAACTGATAAGAAAAAAATAAAATTAAAAAAAATTCTGGTAAAGACAGTCTATTTCTTTACAGAGTTTTGCATGTACTCACATGAACACTTCATATGTGACTAATAGGCTAGTAAACACTAAATGTAAAAAGAACATGAGTTAAAAAATATAATGTATTTGCATGAAAAAAAAATTGAGATCGAATTCTGAGTAAATATCCCAGTGCATGGGTTGAATTTCAGAACGGTGAATAAGAACTCTAAAAAACATATATCATAAATGCATATAAAGCCAAAAGAGCATAGAATGTGTTAAAACTAAGAATATTCACATTTGCATACAAATAATACAAATTTCATATAACAATACACTCTTTAATTATTTGGAAACACAAAGTTTTATAACATTTGTACTTATGTGAAAAATAATATTTATAATGTTATGGAAAAGTATCTTGGTTTGGGTTAGATTTATGAAAAAAAAAAGAAGAAGAAATATGTAAGAGACATACACAGAACAGAAAGATTCAGATATTGTTCATTTGATAAATAGCAAATATATATTTGCTATTTATCATGAACTTACTTCTCTAAACTTCTTACTGTATTCTATTTATTTGGATAATAAAGGGAAGAAAGAAACAAAATATTCATAGACTTGAGAAACAAAAATCAAAGTAAACAAAAGTAACAACTAAATCTACTAGCACCTACATTGTTTAGATGAAACTGGCCTCTCCCACTATCCAGATTTCTATATTGACCTTTTGCCCAGCACTAAAAACAGTTCTTGACATCTTAGAAGCAATTAAAATATAAATATTGGATAAAATAATTCAATTTGTTCCAATCTATTTCTTAAAAAAACACTCCAAATACCAAAGTCAGATTATTTTCCCAACACACACAACTAAATATGTCAGAATTAAAAGAGAATAAGGTTTTCTAAGAATGTACATTTTTTATTAAAATATTTTCATACACTATATTTTAATAATGTTTTCTCCTCCCCATCTCCTCGCAGTTCTCCCCTACCTCCCTACACACTCAACTTCATGTTCTATCTCATAATATATCTGTAAACATATAAAACAACAAAAAATTAAAAATTATAAAACATACATTACCAAAAAAAAAAAAAAAAAAACATAAAGCCCACCCACCTCCAAATGAAGTTTGTTTTTGTTTTGGTCAATTACTTTCTGGCATAGGACTCTCCTTGGAGGTAGATGGTATACCCAGTGATAATCCTTTAGAGAAAACTGAAATTTCCTTTGCTAACAAGTATTAATTGCAAATACCTTCTTGTTTAGGCGTGGGACCATGTCAACATGTCTCAGAGCTGGGATCCATTTAGTTTGGGCTTATACAAGTCCTTTGCATGCTGCTACAGTTTCTTGATTTCATATGTGTGTCAGTCCTATTGTATATAGATGATGCTGGTTCCTTCTCCTCTGCCTCATAGATGGATGAGCCTCTATGTGGAGCTGCTTTTGAACATGTCTTATTTAGGACTGACTGCTATCAAGTCTCTGACTCTCTGAACATTGTCTAGTAGTGGGTCTCTGTGTTAAACTCCCATCTACTATATAAAAAAGGGGTATAGCAATATGTCATCTAGTATCATTTTATTGCTATCTTGCCTTAGCAAATTAAAAGTAGTATGTTTCTCCCTAGGTTCAGGAGCTATGCAATCTGAGGTGCTTGGCCACTTTAACAGTGTTGGTTCCCATTTCATGAGGTTCTCCTTAAATCAATCAAAAAGTGCTTGGTTACTACCATAATGTAGGTGCCACTATTGCACCAGTATATCTTGTGGGCAGTTCACTGTTGTAGGACACAGGTTTTGTAGCTAGGTGATACTAATGAATACCTTTTTCCTCTAGTAACCTACAGAGTGACTTTCAGTACTGTGAATGCTCTTCAGAAGGGGTGAAACACCTATCTGGGTACCAGCTAAGCTTCGCTGCATTTGATCATATGAATGTTGTCTTCAGCAATAAGACCTTACCATCAAGCCATGGAGAGAAACCAATAGCCTTGGCAAAGCCAGTGATCTGGGGGGAACATTTAGAGACCTCTGTCCTCAATGACTCAACAAGCTGTAATCCATCCCCGGGTCTGAGGGTTTTATTTGGTGGGATGCAATGTCTAGTTGTAGCATGATCCCCCCTTCTATTTGGTGACAATTTAAATGTATTTCACATTTGTTTATATTTTAGAAAATTTCTACAGTAGTAGGTTTCCATACAGTTTTTCAAATGGCCATTGGTGCTGATTACCCCTACCACAGTCCCTCCTGTATCCTGCCCTCTAGCTGTTCCCTATTTAACAATTATTTTCTGGTTTCTCCTTTAACTCTAGATAACATCACATTCTATTTCCCCTTCCTTGTAAGATCCTCTGCGATTATTCAGATTACAGCATACATACTGAAAGCTAACATCCACATAGAAGAGAAAACATACAGTACAAAATTTGTCTTCTTGTGTATGGATTACCTCATGCAGGATGAGTGCTTCTAGTTTGTTCTATTTACCTGCGAATTTCCTAATTTCATTTTTAACAGCTGAATAATATTCCATTGTGAACATGTGCCACATTTTCATTATCCATTCTCTTGTTGACGGATACCTAGACTATCTCCACTTTCTGTCTATTATGGATAGAATAGCAATGAACATGGATGACCCTTTATCCATGTAGTAGGATGTAGAGTCCTTTTGGTAGATGCTGGAGCAGTAGAGCTGAATCTTGAGGTAGATCTTTCTAAAGAACCACCACAATGATTTTCATAGTGGCAGGGCCAGTTTTCACTCCCACAGGCTTTGGATAAGTGTTCTCCCTTTACCCACACCTTTGCCAGCATGCTCTGTCATTTGTCTTATCGATCTTGGCCCCTGTGACTATGGTTAAGATGAGATCTCAAAATAGTTTTAATTTGCATTTCCCTCCTGGCTGAGAATGTTGAACATTGCTGTAAGATTTCTCAACCGTTTCCTTTTCTTTAGAAAGAAATTTTCTGATCAGTCAAGCAAGCAGAACGTACACCTCCTGAATTCAAAATGAATTCCTACCGCTCCACTAATCAAAGACCAAATCCTCTTCCTATTCCTGAGTGATCTTTCCAACATGACTTTAGGGTCCTCAGAGAACATTTTCCAAAGATCCATTTATATAGGGTGTTCTCTTGAGGTCAGTGGCCTTTGGGAGCCCATAAAAAATTTCAAAGTCCTACCTGGGGATCACCTAAAAGACAAACAAACTTTAATTTTAGTCCTCTCCTGTATTAGTATCGACGCATGCAGACATTCCTTCACATTTTATAACTTAACTTCCCAGTGTTACTGATCTACCCATTTGCTCTTTGGAGACAACTTCTCGCATAATACCTAGTGAAGTTAGTCAATCCTAAATCATCTTTCTTGTCATTGTATTTCAAACGCTGCTTGAAAATAAAAACAAACAAACAAACAAAACAAAACAAAAATCAGTAATTACTATTGCTCGGGAAAAGACAGGCACTGGGCCAGGCACTCTGCTAAAGCCCCCTGGTCAGCTGCGGTGTCTCTGCCCAGGTGGGGGCGGGGCTGCGGGGGTGGGCGTGCCCCGCGGCGGCGTGGGGGCGTGGCTTCGCCCCGCCCCGCCCCTTGCGCGCGCCCGCCTCCGGCCCGGCTGCCCTGGCGGAGCCGCGCAGTAAAGCGGAGCGAGGGGCGGGTCCTTGGCACCTCCTCCAGCCCCGGCTGCGGACCCGCGGGGATGTTCCCGGCTCAGGAGGAGGCTGACAGGACCGTGTTTGTGGGCAATTTAGAGGCCCGAGTGCGGGAAGAGATTCTTTACGAGCTGTTCCTTCAGGTACAGTCCGTGGGGAAGGCCGGGCGGCGGCCGTGGAGCCCGGGACCCCGCCCCACCGGAGCTCGGGTCTCCCGTCCCTCGCTGGGGCTGTGTGCGGCCAGGGAGGACGGGCTCGTACGCCCCTTCCCTGCAGTCCCCGATGGTCAACGACCTCCCGCCCCCTTCCCCAGCCCGCCAGTCCCTGGCGAGGCTCCCGAGCCACTCCGGCCCTGGATGTGCAGCGGAAACACAAACCATCCCCATCCCTGTCTTCCCGGGATGTCAGCACCCCTCAGTCCCAGCTGAGAAATGGTACCCGACAGAAAGGCACTTCTCTTGAAATCCATTCCCCAGCCTCCAGCCCGTCTCCCCAGCCTTGCGATGGGGGAAACATTTTTATTCTAGAATCATACAAGTGATTACTGAAATGCTCGGAAGTAAATTTCCCGTGACTAAACGAATGGACTCCCCGGTCGTGTCACTGTGTTTCATACTCGGACCTTCAGGACTTTTCTGAGGACTGGTAAACACACGTGTAGGTCCCAATGCAGAGAGGGGTGTCCTTAGCCACTCACCTCATTGGCTAGTGACTCAGAATTATGGAGCAAATGGAAAGTTCAGAGAAGACACTCTAAAGGGGGAAAATCCAAACTGCTTTCCATGAATTGTGCTAATCTGCAAAAGAGACAGGTAAATAATATGGACAGGAAAAAAAAAACAGTTGAAAGTGAGAGCACAGAGGTCTACAGTGAGGATGGGCGTCAGTATTTGAGTCTAAATGTCTAAATATGTACTGTCCTTAAATGTCAAATGGGAGTAAAAGCGTCTGAAATGTAAAATGATTGCCAGAAAAACAAACAAAACAAAACAAACAAACAAAAACTTAGCTTTGTGAAGCAGCTACAGCTGTGGCTGTTGCTATTAGGGCTACTGTTGTTATTACTAATAATGTTAATTATTGCTAAAAGAATAATCAAAAGAAATGGAGAGTGACTTCCATCTTCAGAATAAGGGAAAAATCTGAGGGACACAATAACAGATGCATTTCTAGAGTAAAGTGTGGGTACCAGCAGTGAAAAAGTGGGGGTTTTGTTTGTTTTGTTTTTTTGTTTGTTTTTTGTTTTATGTTTAAAGGACGTACTTTGTCCTTAAACTTAAGATCATGTTTACTACCCATAGATGCTAAGGACTTGGCACATAGCCAGGATTCTCTGCAGAATATCTCTCCTCCTAAACATTGAATATTTTATTATTTGAAAAAAAATAAAGATTTTTTAAATACTTTTATCTTTACCCGTTGTCATTTTAAAATGTCTCTTCTAAAAATGCCATTTTCTAGTTTGTGATCCAGTATGATCTGAAACTCATTGTTCGGGACTGGAGTAATTTTACCTCCTCCAGAAAGCATTCTTCTTTAAACTCTAAGGCTCTCCTTCAAGTGAGGAGAGATGGCCTGTGGGTTTATAAATCCCCTAAAACCTGACCTTTCTAGCCTAGTACTAGCCTAATAAATACTTGCATATTTATTCAACTAGGTCCACATCAGTCATGAGCATACAAAAAGGCAATATACAATATCTCCCTGTTTCTTTTTGTGATTTCCTTTTCCCACTTAATTAAATTTTAAATCCCATTTAAAGGGCCAAACAGTAAGCCTATGTTTTCATTTTGCCAGAAAGAATTTGTTAACGTAAAGTATCCTTTTTGAAAGACTCAATGTCAGCAACATGAGCAAAACCTAGAATGATTTGCAGCTGTCCTGAAAACGCCTCATTCTGATGTTAAAAGAAGTATAAATGCCATACTTGTTGATATCAGTACGTTCCATAGATCTGAAAATGCTATGGAAAAGCTAGGAGTGTAGCTCTATGGTCAGCATTTGCTTAAGATTCTAGTCTCAGTCTCAAGCACTCAGGAAATAATAATTTTGGCATATGTATATAAATAAATCTTGTATGTGTATGCTACTGTTTATTTAATGTTACCAGAAGAAAAAACTCAGAAAATGGAATAAGTCATTTTACTTTTATTACTATATCAATTTTAATATTTTATTTCAATTTTCTGAATATCCTTTTTTAAATTCAAACATTTTTATATTTTTGTCCTTTTAATCAAGAAATACTAGAGTATAGGCTTAAGAAGGGAAGACTGAGGTGATTTCAAATGTGTTATTGAGTGTGAGGTTCCATGACACAGCATCTCAAAAGGCTGTCTTCTTAGAAGAGGCAGCAATAGGGAAATCATTTTTGCTAGCTTCAGCCTATTCACACAAAAGGAGCCTGAACTACCTGAGCAAAGCATTCAGACAGCAAAGACGGAAGTCCAAGGCACAGCACCATTATAAGGATGGAAGTACTTTCTTGTGGTTTAAAAAATATGCTTATGATTTATTCAACTCCATGGAGAAAAATAACCATTAAAGTATGCAGCTCTAGATAAGTTCTGATCTTTATGAATGTATCCTCTAATCATGGTAATTAATTAATACCATTTTTTCCCTCAGATGTGATTAACAGTGTTCTCTAATCTTAGGCTTTGTGTCTTTGCTTTGTGTTACTTATTTCACGTTGTTGTAGCTACGTATTTGAAAACTTACAATTTGTTGTACTTTATTCTGTTTGAATAATTCACCATGGAATAATATATCTACTTACTACTTTTTCATTGTTCACTTTTATGAATGGCTTACCCACTCTTCTAGATTTTAAACATAATAAAGTAAATTTCCTTTGAGCATATTTATGAAGCAGTGTTACTATATCAAAATGCATAGTGGATTTAGTTTCTCTTATAAACACTGTGTAGTATACACATGTATGTTTACATAATTCATGTACATGAATATGGATGTGTGAGTTCCACCATACCGTTGTGGAGGTCAGAGAACACTTTCAGTATTGGTTCTTGACTTTCCCTTCTGTTTGTGACCTTTTTTTCTTGTTGTTGTTGTACACTCAGGCTAGCTGGGCCTCTAGCTTCTATCAGTTTGTGTTCTGACAATTCAATCTCAAGTTCTTACGTCTAAATGGCAGCATTTTTACCCACTGAGACTTAAGCTCAGTGGCCACTAACTAAAGTGAATCTTTGCAAAGTGAGCTTAAGCATTGTATTTTTTTATATAGTGTAGAACAACAAAAAGTGTCTCTGTCATCACTGTTAATTTTTTTTCAGAGAGCTTTTTACAGTTTCTTAACAGAAGAAATGAACCCATGATGTCATGTTACCATCCTTTTTGACCGTAATTCAACCAACATTATTTTCTTCATTATAATTTACTTTTCAGTTAAATACTGCTAATAAGTATGGAGAGGCAGAAGTATTTTAGTGTGAGAGTCAGAAAGTTTCTGGGTTGATTTGTAAAGCCTAAACTGAGGATAGTCTTTCCTCTTAATATAATCTATAATCCATAAGTTCCTTTTCCATTAATGTTTTGATAGGTTAGAAAGAGTTCATAGCTGTGTTATTTTTTTAGCAAGATGCATTATTTGTGGAGCTATTTATTATTGTTCTTTATTTTAGTTAAACATAAATCTATTTGATTTAATTTAGTGTAAAAACAAAATCTTTGGATTTATGAGAAAATAATTTTTAAGTTTCTTACAGGCCGGGCCACTAACCAAAGTGACTCTCTGCAAAGACAGAGATGGAAAGCCGAAGTCCTTTGGCTTTGTCTGCTTCAAGCATCCTGAATCCGTGTCTTATGCCATAGCTTTGCTGAATGGAATTCGTTTATATGGAAGACCAATTAATGTGCAGTATCGGTTTGGTAAGTTCTCTCACCAATCAATATTCAAAGTGAGCTTTGCTGGTCCGGTTCTCAGTGGCTACAGCATTTTGTCTACTATGTGTTGTAGGACAGTGATTCTCATGCTAATGCTGTGACTCTTTAATACAGTTCTTCATGTTGCGGTGACCCTCCCACCCATAAAATTATTTTATTGCTCTTTATAGCTATAATTTTGCCACTGTTATGAATCGTAATGCAAATATCTGATAAGCGACCCCTAAAGGGGTAGGTAGTGACCCGCAATTTGAGAACCTCTGCTGTAGGACAATAAAATGTCTTTGTTATCATAGTTATTTTTTTCAAAGTACATACCTAATGTTTAATGCATAATTAATTGATACTGTCTACTATATAACCAAAGCCAACACATCTGTTCTAAATTAAAGCTGTTAAAATTCTTTTGCAGTATGAACCAAGTAGTGCTTATAAAGGGTGCTAGTGACTTGAAAATTTGTATGAATTAGAAACAAATAGCTCTAAACTTTATACACAAGACTGCTTTATCTTGTTGACACTGCTCAAGTTCCTATCATCTATAAGAAACTCCTTCCCACTTAGTTTTTCTTGGGAAACCATCCTATGCACATTGCTAGGGCATCAATTTAAGGCTCACAAGCCCCAGAGGACATCTGTTACATGTCATGAACCAGTCATTTTTAATGAGAAGCCCAGAAAATGTTCGCAGGCTCATAGGACTAATAGAGGCCATCTAAGTAACTCTGGGTCCTGGATTGTTAATATTATTATTGTCGTTATTAATTATTACTTATTATTATTGATTACCAAAGTCATCAGTAACAAAAACCATGTCTTCTTTCAAAAGGTACTTTTGTCTGCCTTTCTCTTTGCCCATCCCTGCCCAGCTCTCTGTCAATTAGTAAAATTAACTTGGTTGTGTTGCATTTTGACACATCCTGTGAAAAGTTGAGATGGCTCTTCTCTGTGCTGTGTAGGGAAATGATATCTTATATTCTATGAACAAGTGACAATGATGATGTGCAATTTTTAGTTTACTGCAATGTGTAATCAAGCAACGTTACATATCTTTCATAGCCTATGTAATGTTCATAACTGTCCATGGTTTGGGGGAAAAGTACAATTTTCACCCTATCATTTTAATCATATGTAAAATCTATAAATATGACTCTAGATATAAATTATGTATCTGTCTTATACTAGTACAGAATTTTTAGTCAATACTATATCCTAAAAGAGTAAGCCCATACCTGTAATCCTAGACCTAGGAAGGCAGAGGCAGGCGGATCTATCTGAGTTTGAGACCAGCCTGGTAATCCAGGACAGCCAGAGCTACACAGAGTAACCCTGTCTTTTAAAGGACAAAAACAAAACAGAAAAAGAGTACGTTTTTTTAATATTTATCTTGGTTTGGTTTTTATTAAATAACATCTCACTATAAGTGTCCCAGGCTAATCTGAAGCCCTGGGTCCTCCTGCCTCAGTCTGAACCACCAGATTGGGGGTTTTGGATGGCTTTACGACTTAATGTTATAATGTTCAAACTCCCAAGTACTTGTGTTGTGAAATAATATTTCCTTACATTTTGTTTTCTTTAATTCTGTCTCATTAAAGGAAGTTCTCGCACTTCTGAACCAGCCAACCAAAGTTTTGAGAGCTGTGCTAAGATAAATTCACAAAGCTTCAGGTATTCAAATGCATGTTTTTGAATAAAGTGTCGACTTTCATTATCTTAATATGTTAGACATCATGAGTATATTAAAGCATCATTATAAGCACAGAATGTTTTAGTTCAACTGTAAAGATATTCTAAAAACCAAAATGGCAAAAATTCCACCCTATCTGTTGAAAACTGGTGTTCTCATAGTGATTGCAAGTCACTTGCTTGTTATATTAATATCTGAGTATTTCTTTCTTTAATTACAGCATGATCCAACATGTTCTGTATAGAAAATAAAATGCAATTATAAATATTGTGGTTTCAATACCTTATAATTAAATGATTAAAATAATACTGTCATTGTATTATAAGTGAAATAACTCATTATTTTTGTGTTCAAGTCATTCATCTTAAAGTCTCCCAGAAAAGTCTTCTCTTCTACATACTGACATAGAGCTGTCACTGATTTTTCTAATGAGAAAATGGCATTTGTACCTAAGAATTTTAAGGTGTCCTTTTTCTGTTCTTTTGCAAAGGAATGATGAAATGGTGGGAAGATCTTCCTTTCCCAGGCAGTTTTTCCCAATTGCGAATGCGGCCTTACCTCAAGAGTACTTTTTCTTTCAGAAAATGGTAAGTGAAATACATTTGGTTCTGTATGTAATTTACAAAAAGTAAGCACAAAAGCACCATTCTTAACATTTGGAGTTAAAATATAAACCTGCTATCAACACAGAATGTGCTCCAGCATGTGCTCAGACAGGGTCATGAGAAATTCTATGTGTAGGTAGGATTTCAGCAAATTGCTTGGGCTCAGCAGTGAAGGGCAGGTGACTGAAGTCACCAAAGTTACACTTGAATGTCAAATTCTAATCAAAGTGACCATTTTTAAAAACATTCCTAGGTGTAAATATTTTCAATCAGTTTATAATATTTGTATATGAGGCTGTCTGTCACATTTAAGTATTTTTGTGTTCTAAAAGCCACTTGAGAAAGGTCTCAGTTACTAGAAGGAACTACTTCATTTTTTTTAAAGCTTTCCACAGTTTGGCTATAGCCTAAATATCTTAATCTTGTATTTGATTTTAGAATACCTTCCTCACAGCTGTTTTATAAGTGAAATAGTGTAAGTCCTGCACTATTGCTCAGAAAATCCAAGAGTATAAGTTTGCTAGTGACAAGTATGAAACTGTTTTATTTGTTTGTTTGTTTCAGAGGCTATTATTTATATGAATACCCAACATCTATGTAAGCTTTAGGTTGTTTTGTTTTGTTTTGTTTTGTTTTGTTTTGTTTTGTTTTGAAAAAAACATCCAGCTGCGGTTAGTAGGAAGTCAGGGAATTTCCTATAAAATGATGCTATCACTCTTAGAACTTCTTAAATTATAGCTAGGAATTCTTAGCCAATACCACAATGTCTCCCTGGAATCTTTTACTTTTTTGTTCTAGCTGGGTTTGCAGCAGAAGAGTGTCTTCTGCTACCCCAGTCACATGGGCAGGAAGTTCAGTTAACTTGTTAAAACACAGGAAGCATCACGGAGTCTGGAAGACTGACAGCTGTGTCATTTTACAGCTTGGGAGTTCTTAGCGTTGCAGGTTCACCTGCATCTAAGAAGCTTTCTATTTTCATTAAAATTTAAAATCAGTACTTAAATCACACACTAGGACGTTTTTGTGTATATCTGAGGCAAACAAAGCATGGTAGTTCACTTCTTTTTTTTAATTTTTTATTTAACTTCTATTAATTACACTTTATTCCTTTTGTATCCCCCCATAGGCTCCTCCCTCCTCCTCTCCCAATCCCACCCTCCCCCCCTTTCTGCATGCATGCCTCTCCCCAAGTCCACTGATAGGGGAGGTCCTCCTCTCCTTCTTTCTGATTTTTTTTTTTTTTTTTTTTTTGTTCTTCTCCATGCAGTTTATTCAGGAACCTTGAACAATCTTCTGACCCTGGGGAAAGCCAGCCCACAGCTTAAAATAGCCTCTGGGTAGCCAACCCCAGCGTGCCTTGTGGGCAATGCAGATAGGTCCACATACAGGGAAGCAAGCCAGATCCTCAGCCTTAGCCAAATAAAAAGCTAAAATGTTACGCTCAGGATGCGAGGCTAAGCACTGCACTCAGGGTCAGCTGCTTTGGACCCAGAGAAGAGCATGTCTGATTGCATGCGGGTTGATGCCCCAGGTCCCGCCTCTGAGAAAAAGGTATCGGACGGGTCTGATGCTCTTTGGGTGGATGACACCTAAATGAACATTGGTACAAAGTCCCAATTTATTTCTAATATCAGAGATCAGACCTCTACTCTTGCCTGATGCATCTAAAACAAAAAGGGGGAACTGTAGAGAGCTGCGTAATGCCGCGCCTTAAAGATGGAGCTGGTTTCTGCCTTCCACCTTCCCAATGGTGAGTGCTCTCTGTCACAAACAACTCCATATTTGGCTAAGGCTGAGTTCATTTCTTTTTTACCTGTTATAAAAGCTGCTGTAAATCTACATTAAATCAAGTAATTTCCAGGTAGGAAAAACTGTGGCACTCCAAGGAGATTTACCTCAGTTGGAGACTGCCTGCCTATCAAGAGCAAGGCCATAGGCTCAATATCCCAGCTCTGTAAAAATGCACTACTTCTTTTATTTATTTTGTTTTCTTTTATACTGTGTTTACAACTCACCTGTATATTTTTGCATAATACTTCTGCTGGTCACTGGTAATCAATGTGGTGGTACACTACATGGCACCTTTAATCTTTGTGTTCATGTTAACCAGAAAAAGAAACACCCTAAACCTCTGTGCAGTCCACACCCAGATACAGCTTGGCTTACCCCTGGATGCCTCCAAGCACATGCGAGGGGCTAATGTCTGTTAGCATTTTGAGTGTGTGTTCATGAGTGTCTTCCCTTCACAACAGTGGCACACACAAACTCCAGTGTTGCAGCCTCCTTTCTATGACGTGGCAGCTCCACTTCCCAACTGTGCATCTGGGCCTTGCTCCTTAAATCATGCTTCAGACCTAGAGGCTGGACCGAGCTCCTATGAATGGACTCACCAACAACCAAGTGACCCAGACCTGTACCATAGGAATAAACGAAAGAGGCAAAGGCAAGCCAGCGACAGCGACAGTAGCTCAGAAGACAAGAGAGGAAGCCAAAAATGCCGGAAATGTAAAAAGAAGAAAAGATACTAGTGATCTGTATTAGCACTGCCCTCAACTCTCTCTAGAAAAAAAAGAATCTGTTGTAACAAATGACCAATTGCTTGGCCATCTTGTCTTTTTCTTTTTCAAATATATGGAAATATGACTATGTGATTTGCTATTCAGTTTGCTGTTCTTGCACTTGAATGATAAAAGCCTTTCAACAGTAATATAATGTACTACTCTTGTATTTGCAAGGTTGCTTTTGGCCCATTATCAAGAAGAATACACTTTGCATCATCTTATTTCAGTGCTGAGGACGAAATTTCACTAAATTCTAAGGCCACTCACTAAACCCTTGACTGTTAAGCTCCATGCTCTCCTTAGAGTCTCTCCTAAGGCTGCCAACCACAGGGGGGCTGGCCTCAGAGGTGCTTCTGCAGGTTACTTGAAAGAAGTAATGGGCATAACTAAAAACAATGTGTTCTAATGGATGTAGTGAGGAGGTTTCAGTTCCCTTTGTACCTGACACTTTACCTGTTATGTCTAACATGATATCGCCGAGGGTCACTATCAGGTTGATTTCGTAAACCATGTGATACCAAAGGAAAAATAATTCTTATATGCTCAGTATCATATGCTTAAATGGAATGCATATGATTATTTGCCCTTTCTGTGATTTTATTTGGTATATTGCTATGCATAACATTTATTGTTTGTAATGAGTCGATGGTATCAGTGTCTCCGTTCTACTTTTGCCAGCAAGGGTCGGAAGGATACGGTGAAGGTGTGAATTTCCAGGATGAGAAGGTGCATGCAATGATGTTTCATCATCGTACACTATTAAATATATGATTGTCCGAGTCTAAAGTTTTAATTCACTTATTTTAGAAGATAAATGTACAACATGTAAAATGAATGATGTACCTCGACACTTTCATTAATTTAATAACTTGGCATAAATTAACATGATGAAAATCATATATTTATTAAAGCTAATTGATAGAATCACGCAAACCCATTAGCCCTTATCTATTCAGTTAATAGAAAAAACACATAATGGGTGTTAATTTTGCATGTTGCTATACTTTTTCACAGATATTATTTATTTAAAAGAATAAAAATATGTTTAACCAGACAAATAACTGAGTTTTACTCTTGGTATAAGTATACAAGATCATTGTTGTTATAACAAATACAAGCCTATTTCCTTTGGGTCAATATGAAAACCTAAATTCTGCTGCATGGAACTTTAACTTGATTTTTACATTCTTCAACATTCAAATATTAAAGTACTATTTTTTTCTTTTAAATTTGTATTTTAACAAATTGAAATCATAGCCAATATAAAGTTTATTCTTTCATAATTAAGTAGCAACACCATTAAACACATTAATATCATCTTCAGTTTTTCTCCAACTGTATAATTTACTATAGACATGAATTAGGCCTGGCATATAGCAGAGCTGTGTATAAGAATGTTTCTTAGTAACTAAGACTGAAACACGTAAGAAGGTTAGATTAAAGTAGACCATGATCTAACATGTCACAACTGGAAAATGTTCTTGTAACTCTTCCATCAAAGGCAGAAAACTCAGTATCAACTCTTAACTAGTCAGCCATTCACCTAAACAAAATGCTTGAAAATTCACTTTCACTGTGCTGTCATTCTTTATTAAAGATTATAAAACTTACCTTAAAGAGCTAATATTTAACCTAACCCCAAATTTTTAAGTTGTCCATTTTCCAATACTGTATACTTGGGTGAAGAATTAGTAATATTGTTTGCCCCATAAAGCTTTCTTTTTCAATTTTAATCCTTCCATCTCAGAATCCACTTCAAATGTTAGAAGAAATTAACAATCCAAAAGTTAAAATAGTCACTTTATATATTCTCACATTCAATTTATTTAATTAACTTTTAATATACCAGGCAGTGTCATAATGAGGGAAAATGTCACTAGAAATCTCTCTCTCTCTCTCTCTCTCTCTCTCTCTCTCTCTCTCTCTCTCACACACACACACACACACACACACACACACACACCACACTATCTTCTCCTTCCAAACTCTCCCTTACTTAAAAAGTTCAATAAAAATACTGTTTATTTGAACAGTATTAATGAGTCTCACCCAGTTGCTATTAGGGTTACAACTCCTATTTGATAAGAAATAACAGTCACCACAACAATATACACTAGGGTAACAGTATCTTACTTTGAGTTTCCAAAATTCATTGTAATACATTGTTCAGTGTAGTATTTGCCACCAGACAGAAACCTGAGAACGATTATACAAAATTCTCACTATTCTGATTAATTTTGTGTAAAGTGTACCTGCACTCCTATGTATGTGTGTGTGTGTGTGTGTGTGTGCCCTTGTATGTGTATAGGTGTACATTTGGAAGTTTTAGATAAACATCATATACCTTCCTCAGTTGTTGAACAAATTACTTTTTGATGCGGGGTGTTTCATTGATCTTGAGCTCACCTATTTGGCAAGGTTAGCTTTCCAGGAAGCTTCCAAGATGCCCTGCCTCTGCCTCCCAGGGCTAGGATTATAAAGACTTGCCATGGTACCCAGCTTCGTGTTACATATCTGAACTCAGGTCCACAAGCTTACCCTAAAGACACTTTACTGACTGAGACGTTTCTCCAGCTCCCCTCTATGCCTCATTGTTCAGGATTCCCTATTTTATATGGAGAATATTCATCATTAAGAGGATCAATCATCAGTGAATAAATGTCCCCACAACACTAATTTTGATACGTAAGCTAAATCACTGAAAAAATTTCAAGGAGCTGCTGTATAGTCTTCAGACAAAGACAATATGCCTGGTTTAAGATATGCTTGTACTGATTTCAAATATCATTTTTTTAACTTACTTTTTAATTAGTTCATTATCCTTTACCTGTGTTTTAAGACAATGTTTTTTTATATCCAGAACACAAGTTTTGCTCACTGTGTGATGAGTATTTAGTCAGTATTTAGACATAACAATTTCTTGAAGTTTCTGAGTTTTAAGTCATGATTGAAAAGAACTGTGATAACCAAAGTTTATTTTTAAAAATATGTCATTATTGAAAACATGTGCAGCTTTAATTTACATATAGCTTCTTTTTTCATCTTTCAGTGATGTTTTTTATTATGTGGACATAGTCAATTATCTATTAAGTTTGCTTTGTGCAATTTGTTAAAACTGATTACTCAAGCAAAATATGTACTACAGTTCCAGTGTGTTACTCAAAGCAATGACTGTGGAAAGTTAATTCACCACGTAAATCTCAAATCTCACAATAGACTTCATTTTCCAGTTGTATTTTCAGTTTGTTTTCTTTTGCCTCAGAAGTGTTCTTTCCGTGTGCTATATTTTAGATATCATTATTGTTTTGTTGGTTCTCTCATTCCATTGTCACACAAATAGATATGTCCTGATGAAGGAAATCTATTTTCACCCACTCTCAGGACTTGTAAACTATTAATCAACACAGTCAGTTACAATTGTGGTATGCTTGCAATTCTGTTGACTTTATGCCAGCTCACAACCATCTCATTCTCTTTGATTTTTTTCTCTTTTTTATTTTTTGAATTTATTTTTTTAATTATTATAATTTATTCACTTTGTATCCCAGCTATGACTTCCTCCCTCCTCTCCTCTCAGTCCCAACCCTCCCTCCCTCTTTTCCTCTTATGCCTCTCCCCTAGGCCACTGATTGCTTTCCATCTGACCCTAGCCTATCAAGTGTCATCAGAACTGGCTACATTGTCTGCCTCTGTGGCCTGGTACAGCTTCACTCCCCCTATGAGGAGGTGATCAAAAAGCCAGCCATTGAGTTCATCTCAGAGACAGCTCCTGATCCCCTTACTAGAGAACCCACTTGGAGACTGAGCTACCATGGACTAGAGCTGAGCAGGGGTTCTAAGTTATCTCCATATATTCTGGTTTCTCCTCAGACTGTATAAATCTTTTGCCTTTTACATATAGCTTCTTATGTAAACATATTAGGATATAAGAGGATTTTGAAAGTTTTTACAAATATATCTTTTGAACATTATAATAACAAAACTAAAATGAATATCTGGGATTTGACAACATTCAGTCCAGAAGAAAGAATGAATATTCCAATTCACTAGATTTATTTTCCAGCCACTAGAACAAAGATTTGAATCAGAAATTAAATTAAAGCATAAAGGAGGAATAGCAAGATGGCCCCTGGGTGAGAGTGTTTGACACCAAGCCTGAAAACCTGGCTTTGATCCCGAGGGCAGAGCCCTACAAGCTGTGCATGTGCTCAGTCACATACAAAACACACACAAATTAATAAATACATAAATCTATTTTAAGGTGATTGTATTAGCTTGCTTGGATGAAATGAAGGAAATGCCGGGGGTAGGGGGAGAAGCGATGCACAAAGAGTTACTGGGAAAGAAGTTATCATTTTGTTCAATGTTCATGGCTCAGTTTTTTATGGTGTAGTAAATAGCCACCTACCAAAACTCAAGGTGGTTTCTAAGTTCCCCTTCGATGTGGTATGAGAGGGGTAGGAAGCTTGTAACTAGGCTGGCTATTCTGTGGGTAGAAGCTGGAGGTGCTAGCAGGCCAGCAAAAGCCTAAGACTGAGAGGATTTTCCATGAGAAATGCCTCCCTTGTGTGTTGATGTCCCCCCCAAGGCTGACTTTTGCAGATACTGTTTTCAGGAGTCTTTTATCTATAACAAGTAGCACCCACTGATGCTCACACTTGCTGCATGTATTCTCTCACTTGTGTCTTCAGTCAGTGTCCCATGAAAATTACAGAATGTAAAAGGGTGGGAGAGATTACCAAGCTGCACACGAGGGGGACTTTTTCTCTAGCTGGATCAGGATTCAGGCAAACAGAAACAACAGCTTGAACGGAGAAGTTAACTGAAGAATGGTCTTACAAATGAATTCATTTTCATTCATTTTATAGATGAACACATTTAGAGTCAACAGGAGTTTTTAGGACATGTATGGACTGGTGCATAGGTTCCCTCAAATTTGTAGGATGAGATCCAAACCCCAAGTCTTTGCTTTTGGGGTATAGTGAGGTGATTAGATGATGGAGGTAGAGCAGTCATGTGCTAGGGTCCGAGAATCACTGAAGAAAGACCCCAGACTCAAATAGTATGAAACACGGAAAAAAGACACCAAACTTCCAAAAATCCCATCTAAAATGGGGCATGTGAATAAAGGTATTTGAGACCTCATTAATTTGCACAACTGAAGGTGACCACATGACCGCAATCAATATTCCAGAGAACAGAATCATGAGATTTAAGGAAAAGTTTCTTTCTGGCAACTAAGTTTTGACATAATTGACTCCTCTCAAGGTGGAAAGTGAAGTCACATTTTAATGGATCATAACCCAGATTCTAGAAGCTGACCTATGGGAATGACATCCTGATCATTTTATCATGGGAAAACAAAGCACTCTTTTTCTCCCTTCAGAAGTAAGTTGGCTTCCAAACAGAGACCTTCTGGTGATCAGATAAATTTTGCCAACACTATGCTCCCTGGCTAATAAGCCTTTGGGACTTTGGAGTGCAGCAATGAAAATGCTGTACCTCCCTGCCAAGCTTTGTGTGCAGTACTTGCCTTGTTTTGGGTCCATCACTACATTTTGTGCACTTTCTCTTCTCTTCGGAAATCATGTAGAAATGAAAGACAAGAAGGTATTAATGCCAACTTTTTTATCACAACAGGACTGTATTCTTTTGTTAATTTAATTTTATTTATATATTTATGTATTACAATTTATTCACTTTGTATCCCTGCTGCAGCCTCCTCCATTGTCTCTAACCCATTCTATCTACCCTCCATCTTCTCCCCCTATGCCCTTTCCCTAGGCCAGGGTTATATTTCTTAACAAGCCAAAGTTTTGGGATTTTAATATAACTAGAAATTTTGTGTGTTGACTTTTCTATGTGAGCAACAAGCAAAGAAATCATTTGTCTGTTACATTAATAAACCTCAAACTTTTCACATTCACTTCTCGGGTTGTGTGATGGCTCAGTATGTGAAGACACTAGAGTGCAAGTCTGGGAACAGTAATTCCACCCCCAGAAACCAAGGGTGGAAGGAGAAAAGCAACTGATTCCACAAAGTTGTCCTTTGATCTTCATGAATGTGTTTGAGACACGTGTCCACAATATTATACAGAAATAAATAAAATATAACTTTAAATAGATCATAACACATGCAGTATTCTACTGCATACCAAGCAGCTGACAGTCTTTCCAAAACATCACTGTTTACTAAAGAGTTTAGCACCAGATGGGTGCTTGCCTTGCCTCACGTTTTCAAAGTGAATAAATAACAGAGCTGATTCTTAGAGTTGATCTGGAAAAAAAATCTTACCTCTCATTTAATTTTAAACATCAAATATTGTATTTGTTCATAGACTGTATGTGTAAACAGCCACTTTTAAACTTTACTTTAAGAAGTTATAGGAAATAATTTACATCAAAACTGCTCTGAGGACTTGCATTCTCTGCTATTGATGGCTTAAAAGTTCCTTGCTGAGTTGACCATCTGTGTCTTCTTTGCTCCCATCAATACTCCAGTGATCACAAGCCTAGAAGGTTTTAACCCTCATTCAATCTTTTCAGGTCACGTAAGGTACAGAAAGGCTTGTTCACTGGGGAGATCATGAAAAACCATTAATTTATTCACATTTTATTTAGGCAATGGAGATAATCTCTTCTCATTTTCCTCCAAAATCAACTCAGGTTTTGTGGGTTTTTTTCTTTATTTTTTTTTCTAGCCATTTGTCACACTAATTCAGGCTGGCTTTCTCAAGTTTTTAACTCTGAATATCTAAGTGTATTAGATTCATCAGTACTTTCTAAGGTTATTAAAGAAGAATGAAGTTTGTCCCTGGCACTCATACCTGTTTGTGGTCAAATCACAGTTCTTAATCCCAAAGTAGACCAAATTATTTCCAGATTATTTGGGGAAAACAGCTATATAAAAGCAAGATGTCCCATCATCTGACCCCATATACTTTCCAATCAGAGTAGAGGGATATGCATGTCTATGTACTGTTGAGACACTCAGCAATCTTTTTCCAACACCTCTCTCTTATTCTAAAAGCTTATTCCTCGCTGAACACATAACGCACAGTGAATCACATTTACCAGCGAGTCATGTGGAGTATAATGACAAACTGCTGGTGAATATGTGGAAAGAAACTTTCTGAATCTGCTATAAATATTCTTTTCTTCTCTCAGACAATTTAATTACTCTTTCTAATATTTTAGGGTTATTCTTTTGATCATTTCTAATTTTTAAATCCAAATGTAAATTGCAGAATATTCTTATTATTCTGAATACTGAAGAAGTTAATTTCTTCGTATTAATTTTACCTGATTATGTTCTTCATCTGTCCTTCTAGTTGGCTCCATTTCTAAATCTAGGGGGTTCATAAAATTATCCTTGCATCTCTCCATCTGCCTTTTATTACATATCACTTTGATCTTAACCTCAGACTTCCTGTGGTCTTCTGCATATAAGAAATAACCTGTGTCCCAAAGACAATAATGAATACTCTCTTTCTTACATTTTTAACTGATTTCTAGAGTTTTTACTTCTCTAAAATGTTACAGTGATTAATATTCCTTTATCAAACATTGTAATAGGTCCTCTAGGAGAACACATCCAAATCTCTATATTAACCAAATTACAGAAATGAAGAGTAGACTATGAATATATACACTTCATGCAGGTCTGTCTTCTCTTGAATAAAAATGTTATGTCAAAAGCTCTTGTTGAGTTCACAGGCTTCTTCATTATCTAGAACCCCCCTCCCAGTTGGATCCCACAGAAGTAAGAGGCACTCTTTTTATCTTACCACCTGGGCTTTTAACATTCAACCCAGATAGTGCAGATGGCTCTGGAGACCCCAAAGTCTGCACCATAATTAGAGTTGCCCTTAGTCCCTGATTCTACCACTCACTCAGCATTTTAATTCAGAAACAATAATCTAACAACACTGTTTGCTCTACAGCAGTCACTGGCTATTCTCCCACTTCTGTGATGAGGACTTTAATGTCTGACTTTCTCATCATGCAGAGATCCTTGTGCTAAGTATATGGTCCCTAATTAAGAATACTGAGAAGTGGTGGAAATATTAAGAGATATGCTTAGTAAGGCATTGTCTTCTGACAGCTAACCATCCAAGGACCTACTCCAGGAAATTCCTTGAGACTCTATGCTATCTCATCATAGGTCTGAAAGCACAAAGCACATAGTGAAACCTAGAAAACTGAACAAAATATGCATCATCTCTGCATAAGCCGATGCTGCCTGGGATGAGTTACAGTTATGAGAAGTGAAGCAATATATTACTGATTGCTAATTCAATGTAGAGAAATTTGAGTGGAAAATATAGTTGCTCACATAACAAGCTTGTATGTGGGTGACATACGAGTGAGCATGAGGCTTGACCTTTGATGAAAATCTTAGCATTGTGAAGTAGCAAAGGGCTGAGTGATGGTAGCTTACACCCACTCCTCTGAGCTGATGGCTTCTCATCTCCATCATTCTGGCAATCTATAGACCATTCTTCCCATATTCGTGAGACTAAGGCTGTTGGGATTTTTATTTTTTTATTGTTTCCATTATCAGTTGTCTTGGCTGCTGAGTAAATTACTTATTTTCTTAAAATACGGGAAATCATTGAACATCATTTATTCATTGTGTAAAAATGGAGATAAAAATAATGTGGTGGGAGAAAATACAGTTTATAAAAGTCTGATTTTGTTTTCAAATCCCTCCAACAAATTTCTACCTACCTCTGACATTTCCTGCCATTTTTGCTATCATTTCCTAGGAAAAAACACCCACTTAAATATGTGTTAGGGATTACTGGGCAAAACTGGAGGAGCTAGCATCCCGTAAAAGTCAGCAGTGGCAATGGTTTCCCTTAATGCCAGCCCATAAACTGCAAGGAAATGTACCTGTACTGTCACTGGAGCTTCAGAGGGAGACGAGGAACCTTTGATTCAGTAGATTAAATGTTTACTTTCACCACTTCTCTGAAAATATTGTATATTGATACTGAATTCTTCAGGCAGGCATGAGAAAATAGGTAGAAAATAAGTAGTTGGATTTCACAAATACATGCATTTGCTTTGCTTATTTTTACTCTAAAAGTCTGCAGAAATCATCCTGTATTAGCTCTTCAAAATAGTAAGGGTGCTGTCTCTGACATGAACTCAATGGCAGGCTCTCTGTTCACCTCCCCGTGAGGGGTGCAGCCTTACCAGGCCACAGAGAAAGACAGTCCTAATGAGACCTGGCAGGAGGTTAGTCAGATAGAAGATGGGGAGGACCTTCTATATCAGTGGACTATGAGAGGGGCATGGGGGAAAAGAGAGAGGAAGGGTGGGACAGGGAGGAGATGAAGGAGGGGGATACAGCAGGGATACAAACTGAATAAACTGTAATAACAAAAATAAATTTTAAAAATGTTCTGTATAAAGGTCCTTTAAGGTTTTTTTTTAATATTTGAAATCTGCATCAAATACATATTAAACACAAAGGAAATAAAGTTTCATGGACCAAAAAAGTTATGCTACTTTGCATTCAAAATGGGAAACAATTATGTACTTTAATAATAAAGCCATCAAATTTATTTAATCTTTGTAAATGCTTCGTAAGTATGACTTTCGGCCAGGGCCACAAAGGAGTTTTAAAATGCCACATGTATTTCAAGTGCTGTTTGCAGTCCTAAATAAATGCAGAGGAAAAGACCAACAGTTTCTCTGTATCAACACTGAAGAGCAAAGATCTGTTCCTGAAGAGAAGGCATGCACCAGCACAACTAAGAGCATTCAATATTAGCTCTTGATGCACTGTAACTGTGCTCAATTCTCAATAACTCGGTGCCTTTGTTTGTCCACTGAACCATATAATGAATCAAATTCTCCAATTCAAGTCACCAGAACGAGGATGAATTGATGTTTTTCACCCTGTAGAAAATTTAATTAGAAGAGAAATGTATCTCATTCCCCGTAATTACTCATCCATTATCTAACTACTGTACTAAGTCTGGAGTGGATAAATTGCTCCAATATGGTACAGTAAAAATAGTGATTGAAAACTCACCTTAGCAAATCCCAAACAAATATCGTTATAACCTTGAACATATGATGGAGGATAAGCATGACTACATCACCCAAGCATCTAACAGATCACCCAACTTTCCCTTTACAAGCTCAAGGTTAATGTTTTGACTAATCAGTATTTTTTTGCTACCGTGACTACCAAAAAATGTCTTAAATGTCTTTGTTAGTCTTACCAGTGGGAAAGGAAAAAGAAAGCCTTTTTCCATGCACCTGAGAATTGTAACATTATAATACATCAGAGTTTAAAAAAAATTTTGGTGATGAATATAGAATCCTCACACAAAACCAGCCATCTTCAGCAGATGTCAATCAAAACCTAAGGACTCCATCCAGCCCTGAAGTGCTAGAACAAAGCTGAACACTTCCAGGAAATATGACTCCCCTTCTTGAAACCCAGACATCAATACTTTAGGAAAAGGTACCCTTAAAGATATAGTTTGAAGAAAGGGGGAAGGAGGGTGGGCTCGGGAGGGGAGGGGCTTATGGGGGGATACAAAATGAATAAAGTGTAATTAAGAAAAAAAAAGAATAAAAAGGGGAACAAAACGTAGTTTGTCTATCTGTCCATCCAACTCTTTGTAGAGGTTTCTTTGTTTGTTTGTTTTTTGTTTGTTTGTTTATTTCTGCTGAAATTATAGGGTCTAGTGAAGAAGGAGGGCCAGCTATCTATATATTAAATAAAATAAGACTATACTTGGCTAATCTTAATCAGATGTGCTATACTTTGAGTTCCTAGTAAAAAGCTCATTTGCAAAATACAGTATATGTGTTAGGATTAATACTAACTTTTACTCTTTTCTCACTTTTTTTTTTTTTTTTTTTTTTTTTTTTTTTTTTTTTTTTTGCTTTAAACCATCTCAGACTTGTCTGTGTATCTTATTCTATGCCTGAACTTGCCAGGACTTCCCGGGATAGTGTGCCTTATTTCCTGTATGTGACTGATGTTGTTTGTCTTTAAGAAGAGAGAAGCAGCAGCTAAGTTCACACTCAGCTTCAAAACCTAGAGAGTACATTCTAGCTTCTCACGGAGACAGGCAGCAATGTGAAGAGGTAACTCAAGATGTCACTTGGAAGCTTTTGTAAGAAAACTGCTTGAATCACACACCTTTGTGTAAATGTAGTTGGTAAAGATGTGGTCGTTGGGAAAAACAGATGATTTTGGATTGCAGGATTTTATAGATTAATAATACATATCAGTTGACTATTAACACTGTTAAACAAAATACAAAAACCACATTTTGTAAAACTTCTAATTTGTCTCTCTATATATCTATTTATTTATTTGGTTGGTTGGTTTGGCTTAGCTTTGTTTTTCAAAAAAGTTTCTCTGTGTAATCTTAGATGTCATGGACTCACTTTATAGACCAGGCTGGCCTCGAACTCACAGAGATCCACCTGCCTCTGCCTCCCAGAATGCTAGAATTACGATTTTCTAATTTTAATTATTTTTTTCTGTTAAAAAAGTTAATTATTATGGCCCAGCACTGTGGCGCACACCTGTAATCCCGACACAAAGGCAGGCAGATCTCAGTGAGTTCGAGGCCAGCCTGATCTATAAAGCGAGTCCAGGACATCCAAGGCTACAAAGAAACCCTGTTTCAAAACCAAAATAAATAAATAAATAAAATAACTTATGATGTTTAGTGTTAAACCATTTATTGGATGATAACTTTGTTCAATATTTTCTACTGAAAGATAATTTTCTCTTTTAAAGCCCCATGTTTTGGCAAATGCTGTGGGAAAAATATTTGACACTTTCCATGAGGATGTAAATAAGTTAGCGTGAAACTGCCTAAAAGCTGTATTCAAAACACTATTATATGATCCTGGTGGTGGTTGTGTTGCCATGTTTTGTTTTTGTTCTTAGTGAGGTGTATTTTAAGAGGAAAAATGAAAGAAATTAGGGAAAATGAAAGAAAGAGGAAGAGACAGGAAAAAATAAAAGAGAAAAAGAGGGAGGAAAGGAGGGCAGAGGGAGGGAGAGAGGGAGGGAAAAGAAAGAAAGAAAAAAAACCTAAGGTGTGTTTACAATGTTCTGCCTACATGTACACATGTAGGCCAGAAGAGGGCTCCAGACCTTATTATAGCCTTGAGCCAACATGTAGATGCTGGGAGATGAACTGGGGACCTCTGGAAGAACAGACCTCTAAAAGCAAGCAGTGCTCTTGACCTCTGAGCCATCTCTCCAGCCCTAGAGACTTGCTCAGATGTAGCCCATGATAGCTCAGTATCCAAGTGGGTTCCCTAGTAAAGGGAACAGGGACTATTTCTGACCCGAACTTAATGGCTGGCTCTTTGACTTCCCCCCCCCCCCAAGGGAGGAGCAGTCCTTCTAGGCCACAAAGGAGGACTTTGCAGCAAGTCTTGAAGATACCTGATAAACTAGGGTCACATGGAAGGGGAGAAGGACCTCCACTATCAGTGGACTTGGAAAGGGGCAGGGAGTGCAATGGATAAGCCTCACCCTGGGAAAACCACCTTCGTGATCATGGTATCTCCCCTGCCAGGTAAGTATGGAGATGAGGGAGGGAGGGAGGGCCTGGGAGGGAATGAGGGATCAGGACACGGCTGGGATACAGAGTTAATAAAATGTAACTGATAAAAAATAATAATAATAAAATAAATAAATAAAGAATATGCCATTCATATAGCTTATATAAAATAAATGTCAGAATGATATGTGAGAATTTAATTTAATCCATGGAATTTAATTTAATCTAACATGTGATTAAAATTGTAATTATAAAAAAAAAAGAAAGGGGCAGGGAGGAGATGAGGGAGGAAAGGTGGGATTGAGAGGAATGAGGGAGCGGGCTACAGCTGGCATACAAAGGTAATAAACTGTAACAAATATTAAAAAATAAAAATTTAATAGTAATAATAATAATAATAAAACCCTAAGGTGTGAAGTTTTACTCGGTAAACTTCTGTGGGAAAGTTCCCAGAGAGCCACTAGAGGGCAGTGCTTAGCAGAAACAGTAGGAAAATTAAGGACTACAGAACTTTATAGAAATGAATAGAACAGTGTGGACAAGAACAAAGAAAAGCCAAAGAACGAGAAGACGAGGCGGGGGTGGGGGTGGGTGTGGGTGTGTCTTTTTTTTTTTTTTTTTTGGCAGAAGCAGCATAGGGCCCTGTCTAGCTTTCTTTTCATACATATTTTGCTGCAATATCACCTTGGGTTATCTGTCCAGCAAAAAGTTGAGGTCAGTTATGTCAGTAAAGGCACTGCTGTGTGTGTGTGTGTGTGTGTGTGTGTGTGTGTGTGTGTGTGTTCTGAAACTAAAATAATTTGGTTTCAATGATTAAATAACAATCTTAGGAATAATGTTAATGTATTGCTTAACTAATTTAATGGAAGGACATTTAAAAAAAATACGACTCTGGAAGCAACTGTGTTGAGCATTCCTAAACATCTTGAGGAGTAACTGAAATTTTCATCAGACACAGATTTAGGGTTCTTGACCAAGCTATATCTTAAGTAGTAGAAAAAAAATGACTCTCACAGAAGACTTTAGACTAATCACATGTGTGTGCACACACGCACTTCAAATATCACAAAACAATTAGCAAGTTTACAACAACAGATCAAACAGGCACCCCATGCGCTGACACAGAAGAAAAGTAAGACAAACGGGATCAAAGAACACAGAAAAGCAGAGCCACAAACCATACTGACCTTGCTCTTCCGCAAAGTGGGGTCCTCAGTAACATACTCAAGCTTGCTGACAGCAGATACAAGGACAGAGACAACTGTACGTATGATCGCCGTCCAGGACTGTCTAGGCTAAGTGATGTCACTATTGTGTTTTTAATGGCCGCATCACGTGTTGTGTTCTCTATGAAAGACCAGGTGAGATAGAATTTAATGGGCATGATAGTTACTAGAAAGTGTCCTTAGGCCAGTGTGCAATAAAAGGTGGCATGTGCATTAATAGTGCTGTTATGAGGTGGGGGGGGGGGGGGTTGAATCTAGCAGAGACCTCTGCCCATCATAATTCTTATCCTCTTCTGGACTGAAGTTGGCGAATCTTTTTGCATTAATTTGCTTAACCAGTCATTTAATATAGACCACCACCAACCCAAAAGTCTCTGGTACCTTCTCTGAGGGTGAAATAAGCCTGGGAGAGTCTTGGCAACTAAAGGGTCTCTGTCACCAGACACTGCCCCATGTGGGGAGATGAATTGTTCCTCAAACGCCATGAAGTGGGGTGATACCCTGATCACGTTATCATAGATTCTCTATCTGCAATTCTGGGAGGGAAAGCATCAGTCATTAATATCTGAAGTTTGAAGAGCTCATCAATAATTCTTATGAGGGGTATTGAAAAGAACTTACTAATGGCTTTCTGGGTCCTGAATCCTTCTAGGGCATGTCTAAGCTCCTCCCCATTCCTCTGTGGAAGAACCCCTCACATAAAACAACCTCCCACTTGATTTCCAGAAAAGGTCTATGCCTCTCACCAGACCTCCTGACTCCTTTTTAATTATGTTAGACCTAGTTAAGCCTCGTAATTCTTAAACACTCTGTGTCTTCATTTATTTACATTCCCAATTTGTCTTCTTTTCTTCTCTTCTGCTTTCTGAACCATAATTAATCCATCAAGATACACTGAAATTTTCTACAGTTCCAAGTACATAAACTCTTTCCATATGGGTTTAAATCCCAAGCTTAAGCCATTTTAAAAGAAAAAATGTTGTTTGTTTGTTGTTGTTGTTGTTTTTAAACACTCTGCCTTTGAACGTTCAGCGATGACATTCAGCTTTTCCTCTGTCACCACCCGAATGTAGGAGATATTCAACTTCTTTTAGTTTCTCAAAAAAGACCACTATATTTGCAAAGGAATACATAGATCCCAGATCTCCAAGACTCCCAGAACCATGTCTGAGGAGGTTTTATATATATATTCACTTTGTTTATTCACTTTGTATCCCCCCTGTACCTCCCTCCCTCCTCCCCTCCCAACTCCATCCTCCCTCTTTACCACCCCTGTCCCTCTCCCAATCCACTGATAAGGAAGGTTCTCCTCCCCTTCCCTCTAATCCTAGTCTATCAGGTCTCATCAGGAGTGGCTGAATTGTCTTCTTCTGGGGCCTGGTAAGGCTGCTCCTCCGTCAGGGGTAGGTGATAAAAGAGCAGGTCAATGAGTTCCTGGCAGAGACAGTCTCTGTCTCCATTACTATGGAGGCCACTTGGATACTGAACTGCCATAGGCTACCTCTGTGCAGGGGTTCCAGGCCATCTCCATGAGTGGTCCTTGGCTGGAGTATCAGTCTCAGAAAAAAATCCCTGTGCTCAGACTTTTTGGATCCATTGCTCTTCTTGTGGAGATACTGTCCTCTCCCAGTCTTACTATCTCCCACTTCTTTCATAAGATTCCCTGCACTCTGCCCAAAGGTTGGCCATAAATCTCAGCATCCACTTTGATACCCTGCAGGGTAAAGCCTTTCAGAGGTCCTCTTTGGTAGGCTCCTGTCCTGTTCCCTGTTTTCTCCCTGTTCCGATGTCCATCCTCTTTGCCTTTATAAATGGGGTCTGAGCATCTTAGCCAGAGTCCTCCTTCCTGATTAGCTTCCTGAGGTGTACAGATTTTAGTATGATTATCCTATATTATATGTCTAATAGCCACTTATGAGTGAATATATACCATGTGTGTCTTTCTGCTTCTGGGATACTTCAGTCAGGATGATCTATTTTTTAGGAAATTGAAAATCTAGGAATTGGATTTTTAAGAAAATGCAAAGTTCAAGGAGAATAGCACATCCAATCCTTGGGCATGAGTGAAGGGCAAAACTTACAATTCATGACAGAAAAGTCTATGAAAGCAGAAGCAGAGCACATCTAATATGGGCCTGTGACAAGACTAGTGAAAATGAGAAGCATTTTTGACCCAAATATAGTCATGACTGTGACCCAAGTTCACAGGCTCTGACCCACCATAGAACTTCTTGTCCTCTTTAGTCTTTATTTCTGAGGTTCTCAGTTGAATATGATATGATAATATTTTAATGACACTACACTGGGAACCTTTAAAGCAGTCATAAATTATATATGGATTCATAACTAAAACAAGAACATTAAGTAAAAAATTGAACATGGTAAATAGGAAATGCTCGTTTAGAAAAATTAAACAGTTTTTCATTAAAAGTTGAACAGTAATTTTATCATTACTTTAAAATCCATTCCTTTTAATTTTAAAAATGTTAGTTTTCTTGAATGCTAAATTCTTGTATATCTCTAAGATATACATAGACCAATGCTGAACTTTTAGGAACATCACTTTGACTTTCTTTTCTATTATTACATGTATGGGGATTCTCAACCTCAGAACCCTCGACACTAAGAGCCAGAAGCCTGTGGGGCTGTCATGTGCACTCTAGAACGCTTAAGGGCATCCCAGTCTACCCGTTACACACTAGCAGCAGGGGTTCCTGCCTTACTCTCATGGTGAACAAAAAGCTGTGCTCAGCTATTGCCAAGTGTTCAGATATCGTTCAGATGTTTCAACTTGGGAACAGTGGAAATCAACTCTGACTGCAACACTACATCAGTGTAATGTAACCTTAGTCATCCCATTTCAGGAGACTGATAATTAAGCCTACAAGTCCATGAAAAGTCCATATTTGTTATGCTTATCTTTCAACTTTGTTCTTAGGCTCATCCTTTTAACCCACTGGGTCTTCTAATCCCACTCATCACTCATAATGTAATTGGAATTTATATGGAACAAAATATTTTGAAAGTAATATATGTTATTTCTTATTTTCTTATCAGAAACCTACAGTAACAATAAAGGAGGAGAAGGGAAACGAAAACTGTAAATGCTGTAATAAAAGACGTTGTTTCTTGATATTTTTTAAAGGCATATGGAGATGGGTGTCACAAAACAAGCTTATAAAGTTAGCAGTAATGAAGCTGGAGTAGGAGGATTGAGATGAATTTGTGGCCAGCTCATACTATGTATTGAATTCCTGAGCTACCCAGTAAGATCTTGACTTAACAGAAAAAATAAAAAATGAGGAAATCATCTGAAAAGGTGTGAGTGGAAAAGCTATCTGTTCTTAAGCCGGCTTAAGCACCCACAATTCTTTTTGAAACAGATCCAAGACATTTGGCTGACCATGGGGAAGCTAGTATTTTTGTTAATTTATGAACGGGGTAGTAACAGTTTTGATGGGGACCTCTTGGCACAGGGAATGAGATTATAAACTAGATTCCAAATGCAAGAAAGAACTTTCTTCAAATTCTTGACGTTTCTCTCACAGTCCAGAAATCGCTTTCTTAAGTTCACTTCCTGGCTAGTCTAGTCTCCTATTTATTCATTCATCATGTGGACCCTGATATAAATTTACAAACCCAAGTACAAACGAGGAGGTAACGGGCGAATAATGTGCGGTTGTGTAAGCATGGACCATACTAACAATAAAAAATGTGTCCTGCCAAGAAAAAAACATCTAATTTTACATATGCAAAACAACATATGCTTGCACGCGTTGTTCAAAATGAATGTAAAGGTGTAAAATAACTAGATTTTGGTGTACTAAGTGTATATGTGTCATTTCTGAGGCAAATTCTGAGATGATAGAAATAATTTATAGACACCAAAGCAAAGGTGTCAGGGAGTTAGATACCAAAATATTTTAAGTCAATCTAAAAGGGGGGGGGGAGAAGTTAGGGGGAAGAAAATCACACATAACACAAGATATTTAAATGCACAAAATAAAATTTATTTATTATCATGTATATCCATAGTAACATGAAATATATACATTCCAGACTGTTTTAAAGACTGGTGCATATTTACAAAGCCCCTTTACATATAACTACTCATAATGCATCAACTACTAAATATTTAATGGAATACTGAAAATAGTAGAAAAGAAAAATTAATATCCTGAAACTATAAATCAACAACACATACACATAACTTGAGGTAACTATCTTCAAATTAAGAAATGCTTTAACGTAAACATTATCTCATGTGACTGTGAACTTCAAAACAACAGGACTCAGTGTAAGAGTTTAAGCAAACTTTTATCAAAGACTCAAAGAGAAACACACAAACTCACAGTTGTACTCAAACATTTTACATATCTTTATACTTAACAGAAGTAACAAGGAGTTAAACAATCCAATATTTTCACGAAACGAACTACATAAATGCCCACGTTTACTATTTATATGTAATTATATGCATTCACATTCACAAGACACCGTGCACATAAAAAGGGCACTCAGTGCTTACAGAACTAAGCTATAGCAGGTTGTAAAGCAAGTCATTAAAATTATGAACATGTCATATATGCATATATGTGTGTATATGTATAACACAGAACTCAGGCATCGTCAGACCTATTTTTAGATAGCTCATGACTGTAATGACAGCCATACTTTACCATTCACTATACCCACGGCTGTTGTTGCATTACAATGGCAGAGTTCACGGATTGTGTAAGAAACCTCATAGAACAACTCTAGGATTTCATGATCTTGGATCCAAAGGAAACACCATGTTCACTAGGAATGCAACACTATAGCTCCTTTAAAACCAGAACCCTAAACCTATGTCTGTCCTCTCAGAGCTTGCCAGTAGTTAAAGGGTAAAGAAGAAAGTGAATGCTCTGGTTAGACAGTTAATACCATATATAGGAAAAGGATAACTACTACACAGAAGACTTACTTTCTAAGATGAAGTCGAGGCTCAGGAAGACATCCAGGGAATCTCATATCCTGGGCAAGTGAACTAACTGTTTTTTTAATGTTTCCAGTAGAGGGAGCCAGGGTAACACATGTGATTACACAAAGATTCTATCAGACTGGCAAGAGAAAGGCTAGTTCTTGTGATCTGTCACTCGGCTTTAAATTTTCTGAATTTCCTATTGCAATCAGTATCTGAGTCTATACACAATTACAGATTTTATTTCTGTTGATGATAGACTAAACTTCTATTATAGGTTTTATAAACTTTTAACTGACCTAGGCTATAAATAAATTATTGTGAACATAGTTTCACAATAATGTGTCATACTTTCAAATCAAGAGTCGTATTTGAAATGTGTGCTCTGTTTTAATTTTTGCTAAGCACACCTTTTAGTCCTGATTAGCCTTTAATACTAAACAAGAGCACTTGCTAGGCCTTTTTTGATCTACTGAGAATTCTGCCTCAAGAAATATTTGTCTCTGGTGCTGTGAGGAGTCTCAGTTAAAAATTACAAAGCTTCAGATAGTCAAAAACTCCTTGCTAAATGAAATTAATGAGAGCTTTGTATAAAAGCATTAATCTGTTTACAGCACAATAGTCAAGGCTACAGACCAATGGTTCTCAAACTTAGAGCTGCAACATCTTTGCAAACTGAAAATCTGAAATCTTGTATATCAGATATTTACATTATGATTCACAACACAAACAAGATCACAGTTATGAAGTAGCAATGAAATAGTTTTATTTTATTGTTGGTGTTCACCACAGCATAAGGAACTGCAGTAAAGCATCACAGAATTAGGAATGTTGAAAACAACTGCCAGGCTTTCTAATTTTTCCCCAGTGAGAGTACATAAAACAGAAGACAGCTTTTGGAGAGTCAGTTCTCACTCCAGACCATAAGGAAAGCTCGAACTGACTCTCCAAGGAATCCAAGAATTGGATTTCGGGAGCCAGGCTTATGTAGGAATCGCTTTCACCTGCTGAGCCATCTTACCCCATTCAATATATTAATTTCTTTTATGATGACTACTACACCTGTGAGACACTGACATCATATTTAAAAAGGCTTTGCAAATTGACTTTGATTACATGGAAAAGGTCACCATTCCTCTAAAATCAGTAATGACCATCAGCATAATCTCATGTCATATACTTATCTTCCAACTCAACAAAGTAATTAAAAGACTAGTAAATATAAATCTGCAAGACTACAAAATATTATAAAACAAGCATAAAAACATGAGAATTATAGACTATCAAAGAATGAAGCATATTTAAATATGATAATCATTAAAGTATTAAAAAAAGTATTTATTATAGTGACATAAGATATATCAATGAAAGGAATACAAAATTCAAATACATATAATAATTCACAATATAAAGAATTATAGATCACTAAGGACTATTCATGGAGATAACCTAGAACACCTGCACAGATGTAGCCCATGGCAGTTCAGTGTCCAAGTGGGTTACATAGTAATGGGAAGAGGGACTGCCTCTGACATAATCTGATTGGCCTGCTCTTTGATCACCTCCCCCTGAGGGGGGAGCAGCCTTACCAGGCCACAGTAGAGGACAATGCAGCCACTTTTGATGAGAACTGATAGACTAAGATCAGAAAGGAGAGGAGAACCTCCCCTATCACTGGACTTGGGGAGTGGCTTGCATGCAGAAAGGGGAGGGAGGATGGGATCGGGAGAGAAGGAGGGAGGGGCTTATGGGGGGATACAAAATGAATAAAGTGTAATTAATAAAATAAAATAAAATAAAAGAATTATAGATCACTAAGTTTTGATCAGTAGAATAATATTTAATAAGCAATTATCTCTTCAAAGAACAGTTTGAAATGATAAATACACATAGTTAAGTACAATAAAATTTTAATTCCAGAAACATTAAAGAATGATATGAAAATTATTCTGGAAAGTTTGATAGTATCAATGTCATGATGTGACTGGTGATGGGTACAACTTACCTGATCAAAGGTAATAGCATCCTGGGATTGTTTTCCACCCACAGTAGAAAAGAAAGAGACCAAAAGCAGTGTCACTTGAATGTGAAGCCTGTGCTTATGTATGAAAAAATCATTATAATATTTTATTTGCTACTGCTTTTTAATTCAATTTTTTTACAGTATATTCTGGTTACATTTTCCCCTTCCCCAACTCCTCTCAGGTTCTCCATACCTCCCCACCAACCCAAATTCAAGCCCTTTCTTTTTCTCTCTCTTTAGAAAATAAGAGAACAAACAATCCAGAATATAAAAAAAAGACAGAAGAAACAAACACTCAAAAAACAAGACTCATAAAAACACAAAATTGGAAATAATAATATACAAGTAAAGATGAGTAAGACAAAAAAATGGCTAAACAAAGAAAAATGAGACGAAGATTGTATAAAAATGCCATTGAGATCATGTTTTCTTGGCCATCTATTGTTGAGCATGATGCCTACCCTTATATGTGGTTATTATATCCAGTAAGACTCCATTAGAAAAAAAAATTAAACTAAATTTGCTTTTACAAATGGATGCCATTCAGAGATGGGATAGGAGGTCATGCCCACTTTTCCTTCTCAGTGATAAGATCCCATCTGGCTTGAACCTGCTCAGGCCTTGTGTATGTTGCTATAGTCTCTGAGTTCATATGTGTGCCAGCCCTGCTGTGTTTGAAAGACAGTGTTTCTCTTGCATGGCCCATCCCCTGTGGCTGCCAGTCTTTCTGCTTTCTCTTCCACGTAGTTCACTGAGCTCCAAGGAGGAGGGCTTGACAAAAATATCCCATTTAGGACTGAATATTCCAAAATGTCTCAATCTGTGTATGTAGGCCAGCTGTGGGTTTCTGTGTTAGTGAGTTCTTGGCCACAAAAGCAGTATCAGGAGTGGTTCCATCTCATGAAGTGGATTTTTAAATCTAATTAGGGAATGGACAGCTATTTACACAATTTTGTGCCACTATCATACCAGCATGGTCACCTGCATGTCACCATTTTAGATTGAAGGTTTTGTCAGTGGGTTGGTGTTTAGCTTTCTCCACTGAAAGTAAGCAGAGTCCCTTCCAATACCATGAAAACTAGTCCGTTAGGTGTTGGAGGTTGGTGTAATGCTAATTACTGTCCCTCAAGATCTGGTTACTGCTCTCTGAATACACCCATCCTTGTTTGTGTAAACCTACCTAAAACATTGTGCCTGATTGGTTCGTTAAATGGTCTATACATGGGGCAGGGCAGAATGAAGTAGGCATGGCTAAGGTTCCTGGACTTTTGAGGATGGAAGAAGCATGAGAATCTTGGAGACCGATGGACAGAAAGAGAGGAAGAACGAGCACACCATGGGGAGGGAGCAGTGTGGGACTGGAGAAAGGACTCCAGTGATGGTGTGGAAAGGCCCAGATAAAGAATAACAGCAAGTATTATAAGATTATGGATAAAATATAGGATGGATAAGGAGAATGGCATTGGATGGTGGCTGGGAGATGGATGGTGAGGTGATTCAGACAGTGTAGGTAGGAGTATCTGCCCAACCCAAGCTAAATAAGGCAACTATAAAATCTAACAGATGACTGTGTCTTATTTGTGATAGTAGATTAGATAATAATGCTGTAATAATCATATGGCTAATAATAATAAACAATATATAGCCCAACACTCATATTTTTTATTTACAACAGTTAGCGGTGAAGGCTCTAATCAGACATATTTTCAACTTCTTCCTGTTGAATGAAATATATCTGTTGTCTTAAGCAACAGGACCTTATGATCACTTTTTGCATAGTAACCAATAGCCTTAGCAATAGCGTGCAATGTTTCGGGGTTTCCATGGAGTCCCATTGGCCAATGATTCAACTAGATGTAATTCATTCTTGGCTCTGGATATTTCATTTGTTGTCAAAAGATGTCTAATTGGGATATATCCACGCTGTTATTAAGTGACTCTATTTATAGTTCTTTCCTATATATGTATATTTTGAGAAGTTTCTACAGTAGCTTTCATATGGCTTCTCAAACGGGACAATGCTAGTTTTCCTACCCCATAATCCTTCCCTTAAGACTATCTCTTCCATAACTTTCCCTGTTTAATCTTTCTGTTCTTCCTGCCACCTGTCTCTCTATATATTCTATTTCACCTTCCTTGGGAAATCCTCTTATCCCAACCCCTAGTCCCCTATTCTATGCCTGACCTATGGGGTTATATGAATTATATCATGCCTGTTAAAGGCTTGTGGCTAACATCTGAATGTAAGAGAAAATATGGAAGATATGCTTTTCTCTATCTGGCATTAGAACTATACTTCCTCCATGATTACCCTGCTTATTCATGAAGCCATCATCATCACAATTATACAGCAAGCAAAAAGAGTAACAGAATTAGGTCATAATTAGGTCAAATAAATACTCAGCAAATAAGTACATTCTGGGGACAATTTAAGCATGTGTATTTTTGGATACTATTATCAAAAGTTAGCCTGAATTATTGTTTGAACTGCCTGAACTAGTAACACTTTGTGGTGTGTATCAAAGAAATAAAAGAAAAAAAAAGAAACAACATTTTCCTCACATATATTACTGAAGTAAAAAACTTAGAAATAATAAATGTTAAAGAAGCAGTATTTTGTTAATACATCAATAGAAAGTTATTTCAAAATGATAAATCTGTAGATACATATTTAAAGAAAAAGTCACATAAAATATGAATAAAGAAATTGTGGTACATTTACACAATGGAATACTATTCAACAATTAAAAACAAGGAAATCATGAAATTTGCAGGCAAATGGTGGGAACTGAAAAAGATCATCCTGAGTGAGATATCCCAGAAGCAGAAAGACACACATGGGATATACTAACTTATAAGTGGATATTAGACATATAATATAGGATAAACATACTAAAATCTGTACTCCTAAAGAAGCTAAGCAAGAAGGAAGACCCTGGGTAAGATAATCAATCCTCACTCAGAAAGTTAAAAAGGATGGGCATTGGAAGAAAGAGAAAACAGGAAACAGAACAGGAACCTACCACAGAGGGCCTTTGAAAGACTCTACCTAGCAGTGTATTAAAGCAGATGCTGAGACTCATAACCAAACTTTGGGCAGAGTGCAGGGAATCTTATAAAAGAAGGGGGAGCTAGTAAGACATGGATGGATAGGAGCTCCACAAGGAGATCAATAGAACCAAAAAAATCTGGGCACTGGGGTCTTTTCTGAGACTGATACTACAACTAAGAATCACTCATGGATATAACTTAGAATCCCTGCACAGATGTAGCCCATGGCACAACTCAGTATCTAATTGTTTTCCCTAGTAAGGGAAACAGGAACTGTCTCTGACAGGAACTCAGTGGCTGACTCTTTGATCGACTCCCCCTGAGCAGGGAGTAGCCTTGCCAGGCCACAGAGAAAGACAATGTAGCCAGTCCTGATGATACCTGATTGGCTAGGGTCAGATGGAAGGGGAGAAGGACCTCCCCTATCAGTGGTCTTGGAGAGGGGCATGAGAGGAGATGAGAAAGGGAGGGTAGGATTGGGAGGAAATAGGAGAGGGGGCTACAGCTGGTATACAAAGTGAATAAACTGTAATTAATATAAAAAAATTTAAAAACCTAAAAGTAGAATCTGGAAAAAATCATAACAAAATTTAAAAACCAGTGCTCCTAGAAATAGCTAGAGGATTGGAAATCACAGTGTCTCATAATGGAACAAGGCTAGGGATGAAATTTAAATTATTTTTTTCTTTTCTTTAATAATCATTTTATGTGTTCAGTTAATAAATATTTATTCAGTTAGTAAAAGCTAATGAATTCAGTTTGTTGTCATAATCTATTCATGTTAATAATTATTTCACATTTAAACTTATGTACATTTGACTACTTAAAAATAATATGACCTTCAATTATATTATTTAATAAAGAGAACTTCAAGGTGTTAATTAATGTTTTGAATTTTTTTTTCATTTGTTCAAGTTTTTATAAAGAAGACTTTCTTTGTAATTCTTAAATTAACTTATAATCAATAATCATTGTAAGGAGAAACAAGTCTATATTTTAATGGAGATAATTTCAATTAAAGTTAAATAGTCTTATTGTCTTTGAAGAATCTAAAGTCTTCTCTGATCCTACTCTGTACATTAATGAATCATTTTACAAATCAAATTATCACACTATTTCCTATACTGTTCATCCATTCTCCACAAATTCATCTCAGTTAATGCTAATGGGAAGAAAATAACCATATTCTTGTACCATAACCACCTTAATACATACAGATTGTTGGCATATTCGGAGTGACAGTTTTGGTCAAATACAAGGTAGGTCTCATGTGTACCTGTTGGGACATTTCAGTTTCAAACCATAGCTCCAACTCTTCTCATAGCTGACTGTCGGCTGTTTATCAAAACAGTCTTTGCAGAGAACCACCCTCAGCTAATCTGGAAGGTGGTGCCCGTCTTCATAAATTATTTTCTAATACTGTTTTCTAACCATGTATCACCCTTTGCAGTATTCTTACTCTACTTTTCTTACTTTCTGCACGTACTTTTCCCTCTTGGTCTTTACCTCTAGTGGATGGTTTAATAAGGACAGGAATGAGTGGCTGTATTTCTGGTATCCACGAGAATACCAGACACTCTGAAGGCCAAATATTAGTTGTTAAATACATTAGAGAACAGCATTCTAAAAAAAACTTGAATAAACAGCACAAACTTAATGAATTCTTTGGAAAATATTTGGAAATTAATTTTTTGCTAAAATATTGGATGTGCAACTTTGTGTGATAACTAAAACCATCTCAAACCATGTTGCCCTTTATTTATGATTTGCACATGTATGGTCATCTGAAGAATGGGTTTGGAATTGGCAATAATGAAGAAGCAAACACAACCAATCCACACTCAAGGAAATTGGACATGTTCCCTTGGCTTTTCTTTTACATTTGGGTGTGGCAACAAAGTGTTTCTTGACTTAGTGCCATTCTCTGTAGCCAGGCATGTTTAGAATAACCATTGAGAACCCTTGTTCTTTTCTATTGTTTTGTTTGAAAATTTCTCTTAGCTAACCTTTCACCTTTGTGAGACTGCCAAAAGCAATGCAGGTTTCTTGCTTCCAATAAACAGAAGCAATAGCTTGTGTGCACATTTGTGAATATTCTTTTTTATTTAATTTATTTTTTAATTAATTACAGTTTATTCACTTTGTATCCCAGCTGTAGCACCCTCCCAAGATCCCTCCCAATCACACCCTTCCTCCCTCTTCTCCTCCTATGCCTCTCTCCAAGTCCACTGATAAGGGAGCTCCTCCTCCCCTTCCCTCTGACCAGAGCCTATTAAGTCTCATCAGAACTGGCTGCATTGTCTTCCTCTGTGGCCTGCCAATGCTGCTCCCCCAACGGGGGGAGGTGATCAAAGAGCCAGCCACTGAGTTCATGTCAGAGACTTTCCTTGTTCCCATTACTAGGGTACCCACTTGGAGACTGAGCTGCCATGGGCTACATCTGAGCAGGGGTTCTAGATTATCTCTTTGCATGGTCCTTGGTTGGAGTATCAGTCTTAGAAAAGACCCTTGTGGCCAGATTTTTTGTTTCTGTTGCTCTCCTTATGGAGCTCCTGTCCCCTCCAGGTTTTCTATCTGCCCCTTCTTTCATAAGATTCCCTGCACTCTGCCCAAAGTTTGGCTATGAGTCTCAGCATCTACTTTGATACCTTGCTGGGAAGAGTCTTTCAGAGGCCCTCTGTGGTAGGCTCCTGTCCTGTTCCCTGTTTTCTCCCTCTTCCAATGGATATTCTAGCTTAATTTTTGGATAAACTTCTACAGTAAAAAGAATGGAAGGAGGCATAATGACCTGGCAAGAGTCCCCATATAATGGCCCTAATGCTTGAACTCCAAAAGGAAAAGCCTATGCATGTTTAGTAGAAATAAGCCAGAATTCTCATTGTGAAGACACTTGATTTTCTCTGTGGAAACTAGCACCTGACCTTTGTTCAGTGGGCAAGTTCTAAAGACATTCAACCATGCTTCCTACTGATAAAAACCCGGTAACCCTGTTAAACAGAAAATAAAGTGGTCCATCCCAAAATACAGAACTGTATATGGATTTCCCACAACCTTCTTTACACTCATAGCAGAAACCCAAGTTCACTTTTAACAGAAACATTCTGTTGGCAGAGAAAGTAGAATATCACTTGTCTGTCATGCCGGGGTGATCTTGAAATTGCATTATGATGACTGATTATTAAATTATCCCTTAGATGATTTATCTTCCTTGAGATGTTCAAACTTTGATCTCCTGGCCTCCAGTCTCCCACAACCTTTTCAATTTTCTTTTTTTTTTCCCTTCATTTAAAGTAACTTTCCTCAGTTACATGCTAGCCAGCACTCTTGCTCTTGTCTCTCTTTTTCATTTCAGATTTTCTAAACTGAGAATATCCAGTCATTCCTGCTGCTATTCAGTGACTCTGTTTACAAATAAGTCAGGGAATACATACTCTTTCTGATGTACACCGGATGCTTCACATTTGAGGTTTCCAACCTCAATTTGAGGTTTCCATATCCTTTAGCACATTTGAGACACTGCTCTAAATGTAACAGCGGTGGCAGTATCCACTGATTGATAAGACGTGTCCAGCCAGTGACGTTCATCATTTAATTTTGCAGATTTGATGCCACATGAGGTAGGGGCGAGGAAAGTTAGGCTAAGAACCTATTCCAACCTATTCAGCTTATTCCAACCTTATTTCTAACCAGCCTCAGAGATTCTGGTCCTGTCCCATGAGGCTCTTCTCAACAGGATAGGCTGACCTTGGCTGAGGAACTGAGACTACATCTCAGATTTCCTAGAAGGAATAGCGAATCCTGCCAACAAGTTGAGTAATCAGTGCAGCCTGAAGTCTGCCCATCCTTTCCTAACTCCATATGTCCTTCTATCCCACCATTCCATGATTATCTTTGTGTTTGACAATGGGCATTTCATAGTCGAAGTAGAGTAAGAATCCTTGAGTCAGAACACTAACTTTATGGTAATGTTTTGTTTACTTCAGTTTTTTTTTTTTATTTCCTATTTCCAATTCTCTGTACACCCAGTTTTATTTCAGGAAGTACTGAAGGTTAGTAAAAACTAAGTGGATTTCCTTACAGAACTTCATGCCTCCTTGAATCCTCATCACTCAGCCCTACAACAAGGATATTTTGACACTACAGTGTATGTTTTATTACATTTTGTGAGACTCCTTTCTAAGGATTTGTCTCTCGATTCCTGTGGCTAGGGCCTCCAGCATTGAAAGCCCCCCAAACACTAATCAGTTTTCCCAACTTGTGTTTAATTAACTTCAGTATTCCTACCTGCAAGGGCCATGTCAGCAGAAATGCAGGACTGAGCAAAACTTTCTGTTGCAACTTTCCAGTTGCAGAATCAACCTTTCCTGAGGGGATTGCTTCCCAGAGGGGAAAGACAGATGTTGTTTTCAGAAACTGGGTTATTTTTAGTCTTTCTCCTTTTCTTGGATTTCTTCTCTGTGGCACATGTTAGAAAGTCCTTTCTCCTATATAATATGTAACTGAAAAATTCCAGAAACCAGTATAAGCTTTTGTCTTTCTCATGCTGAACTCAGGCCATGACCAGTTTGAAGATGTAGAGAGAGACTCCTAAGTCAGGGTTACCCATGCTGATATGTGGGGTTCTGAAATATTTGGGAGAAGTAGGACAAAGGTCCTCAAACTTGAGCTGCTTCCTCCATTTTTTTAATTTTTACTATCATCATTTATTAAAATTTATTTAATTTGTATCAGCTGTGGCTTCCTCCCTCATCTTCTTTCAACCCTACCCTCCTTATCTCTTCCCCCTTCATGTCCATTCCTAGTCCACTGATAGGAGAGGTCTTCCTCCCCTTCTATTTGACCCTAGCCTTTCAAGTCTCATCAGGAGTGCTTGCATTGTCTTCCTCTGTGGCCTGTCAAGGCTGAACCGCCCAGGGGAAGGTGATCAGAGAGCCTGCCGCTGAGTTCATGCCAGAGAAAGCCCCTGATCCCCCTACTAATACTACTCAGCTATTAAAAACAAGGACATCATGAAATTTGCAGGCAAATTGTGGGAACTCGAAAAATCATCTTGAGCAAGGTAATCTAGAAGTAGAAAGACACACATGATATATGCTTACTCATAAGTGGTTATTAGACGTATAATATAGGACAAACATACTAAAATCTATAATCCTAAAGAAGCTAAATAAGAAGGGAGACCCTAGGGAAGATGCATAATCCTCATTCAGAAGGACAAATGCTTCCTCCATTTCTTAAGGACCTGTGAAATTAACAATAGCATCTTTTCATAGGGCCAGACAAACTAGGTCAAAAGAAAGACTCCTGTTGTATAACTTTTCTCTGGATTGTAACGTTGCCTCCCGGAACAGGGAGAAAAGCTTACGCAACTTCAAAGCTCTGCTGGTTGGAAAGCTGCAATATTCACAAGATCTTTGATTCACATTCCATAAGCAGTAACAGTGCCTAGAGAGATGAGACTTCCAGACCAGACAAGTTGTCTGAAAGTTGTTTAGGGGCCACCATAAATTACCTGGTTCACTAAGCTAGACTCCCATGGAATCATTTCTGTGATCAGTTGTCTATGACTTATATGCGATGAAAAGGCATTTGTTCATGTGTCTCCAGTTCTAAAACAGATTCTCAAATCTTTTCATTCATGATCCCTCCTTCCTAGAAAACTTTTATATGACCACACCAGAAGCCTATAATAGTACAGGTGTTCAAAGGAAACATTTTACTGAAATAAACATAAATAAATGTATTATATATATATAATTTTACTACTTATTATAAATGAAAATATTTTATAGTAGTGGAATGGATGTGCTTACTATTTTTCACAAAGAACTAAATTTTGACTGAATATTACAAACGGCAGGATTGTGAAGCATTTTGAATACTTTTCAGAGCTAATATTTTGACTTTAGAACCATCAATACTGAGAATGCCACTTCACTTAAGTAAAGTGGCAGATGTTGAAGGCCAACTCAGAAATTGTTACTAATCTGTCTGAATTCCAAGTCAAAATTCATTCAATTATTTTTTTATGAAATTCATGCCTCCAACTCAAATAGCAATTTATAAAACTAGATATTCTAACACAATACAAAAGATGTACTAACTTGATACTTAGTCACTAAGGAATAATAACAGGAATATATTAAAAATTTGTTTTCCATTATTACACAATTGTGTTTCTATACTAACAGAAAACCTGTAGAGAGAAATAACATACCAAAGTCTTCCGTCTGACCCAAGGTACTTCCTGCTGAGTGGTTGGTGTTGCTTAGCTTCGTGGCATCTGTAATGCAGAGTGCACATATTGTATGCTCAGAAACAAGGTTATAGTGAAGGCATAACACACAGCATTGGTACGTGCTTCCAAGAGCACGCACAATTCATTACGTGTTTGATTTTTGCCACTGCATGCATTAATTACTTTTCTGTTACTATAAAAAAACACGATGACTGAAAGCAACTTATGGAAATAAAAGTTTATTGGGAGCTTACAGTTTCAGGGGATTAGAATGGACAATGGCAGAGACAGCATGGCAGCAGGAGGCTCAGCAAGCAAACAGGGTAATGTTTTAAACTTCAGAGTCCACTTAGAGACATATGTCAAGTTTGTACCTCCCTATAAATTCTCCAAACAGAGCCACCAGCTGTGCAACAAATGTACAGATACCTGGGTCTACAGGGAAACAATTACCATTCAAACCATCACATTTCATACACAGAAACTCTATACTGTTAACTGGTTCGTATGACTCCACTATTCTTGTGGTTTCCATAAATTCATCAGTGAAAGGGTCAAAGCTGGACTGAATTCTACAACCAGATTTTGATCCATCTATAAATAATCCACTGTCTCACTCTTCCTGCCACCTGCCAATCCAGATGTAGAACTCTCAGCTGCCTCTCCAGAACCATTTCTGTCTACATACTGCCAAGCTTCCCATGACAATAATAGAGGAAACCTCTGCACTCTAAGCCAGCTCCAAGTAAATGTTTTCCTTTATACCAGTTGCTGTGGTCATGGTGTTTCTCCACAGCAATAGAGCACTAAATCGTGGGGTTACACTCAGAGAGTGCAGAGCTGAAAGTCCTCCAAACACCCTGGAGAAGGTTGCTTAATTTCTTCATTAAGACAGAACCACTGTCTGAGTTCTGAAGGTCATGGTGAGAAGAGAGAAGCACCAATGAAGAATACGTTTTGAATGGGATCAAAGCATGAGGCAGGAGGGGAGGGGGGAAGCACATAGGCAGATGGAAAGCCAGTCTAAGGAGAGAGATAGTATAGACAGGTACAGAATGGGGAAGGTGGAGTAGGAGACGATGACAGAATGAAATATTATCCCTATTTATACTAAAATAGTATCCCCGTGGTAGAAAGCTTTGAGAAAAACTTTCAAATCTGTGTTTTTGTTGCCCTATCTGTAAAATGAGAATGGTCAAGGATTTCCTTCAAAGAGTATGCTATAGTTAGTGGGGTGGAATGTACGTACAGAGTCTATGATGTAGTAAGTGAATTAAAACATAAACCTTTGGATATATAGGAAATTTCTCTTTCCTGTGAATCTACACTTCTATTTTGTTGTGAGTTTCTACATTCTTCTCAGGACCCCTACCTGAAACAAGGAGGGAAAGTTAAAGGCCATGAAATATTAAACAGAAATCACAAAAACCAGAAAGAAAGCTCATTTAATAATGTGAATGTATAGAGTACTTAATAAGAATCTCAGTGTTTAAATGTAAATATAAAATGTTCTGCAAAGGAAGCTAAATGAAGGTGTGCAGAATGTCAGAGAATGCCTAGGAAAAAATGACTGACACATTGGTGTCCACGGAAAGAGAACTTGTCAAAAAGTAGAAAATAAAGGACTGGGTGTATAGCTCACTGATAACTCACAGACATTGCAAAGGACTGGGTTTAGTCCCTAGCTCCAACAGAAAGAGGGGAGGAGAAGGGAAGGAGGGAGAAAAAAAGAAAAGAGAAAGAGTGGGGTTCTAAGAATTGAAAAGAGTGCCTTAAAATAAAGGTGTATACTCAATATTACTTTTATTTTTAAAAGTTTAAGTAGAAAAATATATGGCTGAGGACAAATTATTGGGTAGATGAAGTTGAAATTTAATAATTCCAAGTTATATAAGGAAATGATAAAATTCTTTATTAATACATAATATTAAAATGCACACTAGACAAAGATGTATTGTTATTTTCTGTGAAAGAGAGAGGAGAAGAAAAGAAAGAGCCAGGAATGGAGAAACTGGGAGAGGGAAGGAGGGTGAGAGAAAGAAAGAGAAGAAGGACAGAGGCTGTTTGTTTCGGTGTATGCACATGTCTGTGAATGTCAGCGGTCAGTATTTGGTGTCTTCCTCTGTTGGTCTCCATATGTTGTATTTTTTACAAGGCCTGTCACTGAATCTCAAGCTCAAAAACTAGATCCTCAGTGAGCTCCAGACATGTGCCTGTCTCTTGCCTTCACAATGTTAAGCTTGCAAACATGGTATGGTAGCATGCTACCATACCTGATTCTGACATAGCTTCTGGAGATCTGGCCATATGTACTCAGATCTGCACAATAAGCATTTTACCCGCTGAGCTATCTCTCTATCCACAAAAGAAAGATTAAGGAAAAACTGTAAATGTGTGCTATGTAAAATTAATGATTTTGAGTTTTCAAACTTTCCTAGGTGAATAAACACTTTCCAAGCCAGAATGCTACTTGATGTGTAAACTGATCCTCTCTATTCTGGATCTAAACATTTTTAGGTGTCATTTTAAATTTATAACTACCATAACACTTAAATAATAACACTAAATATAATGAAAATTTTGAAGACTTAATTGTAAAACTGTAAAATTACATGTGAACTACTGAATTTAGGAAATGTCATTTTGTGACTCTCAAAGAAAAAAGGTAAAATTATGTTAAAAAGAAACAAAGTATAAAAAGTTTGTACTTAGAAAAGTGATAATTGTCTTGCAATCTCTATGTTAAGTCAATCAAACCAATCAACAGTCTGTAATTGTTAAATATGATGTTTATTTTCTTCTTAAATTTAACACTTCTGAGCTTCTTATAATATATTTCACAACAGGCTGCTCTTTGAAACTGGCATTGGCATAAATCCAGTTTGGTCTCTTATATGGGTAACAGAATACATGCTAAAAACAAACAAACAAACAAAAAGCTCTTGCTTAAGAGAATCTCTTTTTGAAAAACTGGTTATTATATTTTTGGTCCTGTTTATGTGGTTGCAGAGAAATGTGCCTAATTCTTTGTCTTTTTCTTTTAGAGATTACAATTTAGCTAAAATATTTCACCTCTCACTTTTCTCCCTCCAAAGTCCAATATGCTCCCACATAACACTTCTCACTCGCCTTCAAATTCATGTTCTCTTATGTTTTAACTAATTGTCAATGATTCTTTTCTATACAGAATTTAAATGTTCATCATTATATGGTCATTTCAACTAAAATAAATTCAGAGTATACAATTGTTACTAAATTATGTGCTCACATTCATAGTTCCTAAGATGTATAGATCATCTTGATGAGCCAATAATTAACAAACTTTATTAGGAGGGCATGAGGGTGGAACTGGGAGTAGAAGCGGGAGGGGGCTATGGTCAAGCTGTAAAATGATTAAATTAATAAATGAATAGAAAAATGAAAACTGATCAATCCTCATTTAGAAAGACAGATGGGATGTGCATTGAACGTATGACAGGAGTCTACTGAGCGCATCTGAAAGACTCTAACTAGCAGTGTTTTCAAAGCAAAGACTCATGACCAAACCTTTGGCAGAGTACAGGGAATCATAAGAAAGAAGGGGAGTTAGTCTGATGGGGAAAGGATAGGAGCTCCACAAGGACCAAATATATCTGGGCACAGGGTCTTTTCTGAGACTGACATTCAACCAAGGACCATGTATGGATATAACCTAGAACCTCCACTCAGATGTAGCCTGTGGTAGCTCAGTAACCAATTGGTTTCCCAAAGTGAGGGGAACAGGGACTATTTCTAACAGGAACTCAATGACTGGCTCTTTGGTCTCCCCACCCCCGAAAGGAGGAGCAGTCCTGTTAGGCCACAGAGGAGGGCTTTGCAGCCAGTCCTGAAGATACCTGATAAAACAGGATCAGATGAATGGGGAGGAGGTCCCCCCTATCAGTGGACTTGGAAAGGGGCACGGTGGAGATGAGGGAGGGAGGAAGGGACTGGGAGGGAATGAGGGATCGGGACAAGGCTGGGATACAGAGTTAATAAAATGTAACTGATAAAAAAAATTAAAAAAAATAATAATAAATACAAGAAACAAAATCTCACTTAAAAAATGAAGCTCACAACTAGATAGAGCTTTGTGTAGGCGATGTGTACTTACTGAAAATGTTAACCATAAATCTTGGTTTCTTTGTCCAAAACAACCAGAATTTAAGGTACAGAAATACTACTTCTTACTTGCCTCTTTCTACAAACATTTTTTGGGGGAAGAAGAAGGCAGAGGTGACTAGAGAACTGAAGTTTGCCACAGACAGCATGAGTTGGGGGATAGTACATAGATGAGGAAGGGGAAGTCCAGATAATAAATTATGAGGAGCACACCTTCAGAAGTGCCAACTCAAGATGTTGTATTATTTGGAAAGCCAGAGTGAAAGCCAGGGGTCACTTGTGCCTAAACCAAAACTGCTGAGTTTTGCATATTTCTAACTTGAAATGCTGAGACAGTAAATGTTACTAAAAATGCTTTTGTGAAAAATCAATGCAATCTTATTTGGAAAATGAATATTAATTTTCTGGAATAGAATAGAAGGATTTAATATGACATGAAAAGAGTCAGTTGCTTAATATACTTAAAAAAGTGAATTGCAGGAGAATGTCCAACATATTGCAGTCAACAAAAACATGACCACTGAATGTCTTTTCTTATTAAATTTAAGACTTTTGTTAAATATTAATTTTGCTATGGTATTGCAAAAAAGAAGTAAAAAATGAATCTAGAGAACAGTCTGGTAACCATCCCAAGCATAATCAATTCTGTAACAATGATGATGAAATAGCCACAATTAGGAGTAGTACAATGTTTTTTTATCATCTCTTGAGTTATTACATTTTGTCATGGGGAAAGAAATTGAAGCTAGAGAGCCAGAAGGTGTGGGTTTAAATAAATATTTAATTTCTTACCCAAATAGTATTGTCAACATACTCAAGAACAGTATCTGAAATCAAGTAGGAGTGGTTTGGGATTCAAGTAATAAAACAGCCAAATGGTAATAGCTTAAATAAAATTAATTTTGACATAATGACATTTGATCACAATATAAAGCACAGTGTTTTGATCTTGTGTTTGCACAATGATTCTACTGTAAACAACCAGTCATAGAAAATATGATGTCTTTACAACTTAGTAATTGTTAGTTATCATAAATAACTAGTACTGGCTTATGTATGTGTGATATTTTTATCATTATTTTATAATGTGTGGCCTTCTAAGACATACAAATAAATTAGTAGTTTGTGAAACCCATACATTATCCTCAAAAGCTCCATTTATACTGTGTCTTGAATTAAGAGGTCATGTCAAGTGGCTGGCCCTCATCATCTAGATTTCTGTAGTTACACTTTCTGTATTTGCAAGTTTCTTAGACCTAAAAAAATGTTTCTCAAACAAAACCCTGTGCCTAAGCGTGAATAACTATATTTCTTTCCCTACACTGTGAGATTAAATTAGAATGGAGAGCCATTTCAAAAGTGTTATAAAGTAGATGTAGAAGTTTTTATTCCCACCATTAATGGAGGAGGGTTCCCCTTTCTCCACATCCTCTCCAGCATGTATTTCATCTCCAGCATTTGTTCTGTGGCTAGGCTCACAACTGACTGGATGACACACTAAGTCCTTTACTCCATCTTCTGGTTAAATGCTCATCACTGTATCATCTTTCTGGCAATCTCTTTAACCAATCGAGTCGAGATACATAAGATGAACAGCACATTGATTGCAATATTTAATTCTTTTGTTTGTTTGTTTTTCAAGACAGAGTTTCTCTGTGTAGCCTTGGCTGTCTTGGAATTGCTTTGTAGACCAACCTGGCTTTGAACTCACAGAGATCAGCCCATCTCTGCCTCCCAAGTGCTGGGATTGAAGGTGTGCACCACCACACCCAGCTACCATGTTTTATTCTAAGAAAATGAAGTGTATACATTATTTTAGCTATAATTAGAAAGAAGGCACTGATCCAGTTCTAATCAGTTTTTAAATTTATATAGATTTTTAAGTGCCAGAATAGTGAAATTCTAGAAGATTTGGTTCAAGTGTTTCCAAAATGAAATGACATGTACTCTCACTACATTTCATACTGTCATTTTTTGAGAACTGAACTCATAGGTAATAATCATCTTTGCATACACATGTGTGTAATGAATATGGAAGACATATAATAACATTATTACAAATTATTCTGAAATACCTGTGTATACGCCTATGTGCATTAATAAAGATAAGTATTCATATGACATGAAGCATTTCTAAAATCTCTTTCCTCAAGGATTTAAAGTCAGTTAAATAGAGCCATTCAAAACTATGCCATATTTTCTGGGAATCACTAACTTATTTGTAACTATAATGAAATAAACCTGCTTTACTTCCCTTATCACACTTTTGATATTAAAAATGTTTAATGTTTTCAAGTTGTGAGCTTTTTATGAAGCATTTAATTATTAAATGCAAGAACATAAAATCAATTCTGATTTATTTAAACCTGAAATATCTAAAATTACATTCATCCACTATTTATTGAGCCACTATTCACTGTATTCCAAATACCGTTAAAGACTGTGGGGACAGAGGAAAATCTAAAGCAAACCCTCTGCTCTGACACACATAAAGAAGAATTATGCAATAAATATAAATAAATAAGGTTGACAATATTCAGGCATGAGCAGAATTGTGGGTAAATAAGTAAAAAAAAAGAAAAAGGTAAAGTGTGAAAGTTGCTATTTCATGTAAGATAAGTACAGAGCACATTGTTGCTATAGGACATTTAAAGATGATACTTGCTATAATTTCTGGGAGTAGGAAAGGTAAAAGCCATGAGCCCAGAGTGTAATTGGGATTTATGAGGGCTTAGAAGAAGCAAGTGAGAGCAGAGAATCTTCAAGGTTAGACTGCAGTCACACAGGTCCAAGGGGGAAAAAGCCATTTTGAAGGGCTTATATGATGGGACTGTGATTACAATATGAAAATAAAACAACTAAAAGACTTTGAGGTAAAAATGGCATTATTAGTCTTAAATTTTTGAGGGTCACCTTGGCTGTGTTTGGGAAGAAAAAAAAGATCAAGAGTATAAGAAACATCACCAGTGAGACCTTTACTGAGATAAGAGAGCAAAAAAAAAAAACATTATTAGCTTCAAATAGGTGTTGATGAAGAAGGAGAAGAAGAAAAGTCACAAGATTCTGGTTTAAAGGTAGACAGCAGAACATAAAGATAAATTTAATGTTGGTAGAGGGTAGACAGCAGGAATCAAAAATGCTTTTGGGATTATTTGCTTAAGTCAAAATAATTACTATAAGAAGTAATTTAAAATTTCAATATTTAGACTATAAGCAGAACTTCCTTTTGCACTTTCTAAACTCAAAATATTTATCATCTATTGTGAATAAAAGAATTCAGGTAGCACACCAGAAACATGCAACTTAGAAGACCAGCCAATAGGAGTAGACTTAGGTTCTCACTACTGTGACTGATAGGAAGAGTTCCATGCTCCCAAAATAGTTCCATAATCAACATGGGCATGTTCAGCACTTACCTTGCTTCTGTAAAGAGGGCCGAAGTGAAGTGACTAACCACCACACAAAAACTGTATACAGACGTTCAAGTCATGCTGAGTGATAGATAACATTAACAACTTTCCACAACTATCTGCTGGTATCACATTTGTTCTTTGGACTCCACCAGCAGAAGAGGAGAAGGGAGGAGAGAGAGTCTGGATTCTGGTATCTATTTTCCCCAGGACTTGTCCCCATGCAATTTTCTTTTGCTGATTTTGCTTTGTGTCTTTTTAATATAATAAATCATAGCCATAAGTATGACTATATGCCAAGTCCTGGAAGACCTTCTAATGAATCACTGAGTGGTCTTGTAGATTCCTGACACAGCAATGTATATTAAAGGTTGAGTAAGCAATTGTCTATCTATTACAGGCTGGAGTTAGAAAAGATAAAGGCAGGAGTGACAAATTGGAATTGTTCTGAATTGGACTGAGTATATCAAATTGTTATCTCGAATGAGACAGCTTGAGCATAAGTGAAGAAAAGTAATGGTATCCACAGACCAAAAAAAAAAAAAAAAAAAAAAAAAAAAGAGCTTTCCAATGTGTAGAGTTGGTGTACACAGGGATTCTACAAAGATGAATGATAGCTAGTATAGAAGACAATGAGCAGGGACCAGTGCTGCAGGAAAGTCAGAAGGTTCTTGCTGCTGTCGGACAAGTGCTACTATCATTTTATCTCAAATCAGCTTTAGTCCCTTAGTCCGTAGGGTCTCAAAGTACAAGGTAACTATCTCCTGGTTTTAACATCCCAGGCAAGGCTTCCTTATTCCCTGTCTCTGTTTCTCACACTGACCACCATCTGCTACCCCGCTCTGGTTATACAATACTACAAAATTATCAACAGCCCAACTCATGGGGTAAAAATCCATCAAAAATTGCAGTAAGCTCATAGTTTCTTGGTTCAGAACTTCAGACAGGCATTGCTCCTCTCTGCTTTACAGTAAACATAGCTGGAGATGGCTAAAACCTGTCACATGCAGACTTTGTGTAACTTAAGCTCTGAAAGTCCCCCACAATGCTACCTTTCACATTATTTTTTTTTCTGCAAGTCAGCAAGAACCAAGAGGAGGAAAACTAGGGGGATCTGTTTACTGTGGAGAGGACACCACGGTGGAGAGTACATCGTCATGGCCCCTTTCATCATTTGCCAATGACTAGAGCTCAAGCGATTAGAAACTCTCTGAGGCAAATGTACCCTGAATGAGGATGGTCTCCCTGGCTGCACAACATGACTAGAGCTCAAGCGATTAGAAACTCTCTGAGGCAAATGTACCCTGAATGAGGACGGTCTCCCTGGCTGCGCAACATGACTAGAGCTCAAGCGATTAGAAACTCTCTGAGGCAAATGTACCCTGAATGAGAATGGTCTCCCTGGCTGCGCAACATGACTAGAGCTCAAGCGATTAGAAACTCTCTGAGGCAAATGTACCCTGAATGAGGACGGTCTCCCTGGCTGCGCAACATGACTAGAGCTCAAGCGATTAGAAACTCTCTGAGGCAAATGTACCCTGAATGAGAATGGTCTCCCTGGCTGCGCAACATGACTAGAGCTCAAGCGATTAGAAACTCTCTGAGGCAAATGTACCCTGAATGAGGACGGTCTCCCTGGCTGCGCAACATGTTCTTACAACATGCACTTGACCAAACTTAGAAATGAGATTTCACTGTTGCACTGAAAGGTTCTGCTCTGCCTGACAATGGGGTCCTGCATGCCAAAGATCTTCTGTTGCTCAGTCCTTAGCTCCTGCCACAAATCTGGCATGTCAAACTCTCCCAGACTTGCCAAATAAGTCAGCATTCTATGTCAATGGGCTTATTCAATTTTATGATTTTTCAAGAGACTCTTAGTTTTGAGTAATTTAATAACTTGAAATATCTATACCAGGGACAACTGACAAATCAAAAAGAATATTTTGAGTGTGCATGATAATAACATTGGAAGTAAATTTATAAGCTAGTTTTTTTTTTTTTTAGAGATATGATTTTGTTCATTCTATTTCTTCTTTTTTTTTTATCAGTTACATTTTATTAACTCTGTATCCCAGCCGTGTCCCGATCCCTCATTCCCTCCCAGTCCCTCCCTCCCTCCCTCATCTCCACCGTGCCCCTTTCCAAGTCCACTGATAGGGGGGACCTCCTCCCCATTCATCTGATCCTGTTTTATCAGGTATCTTCAGGACTGGCTGCAAAGCCCTCCTCTGTGGCCTAACAGGACTGCTCCTCCCTTCGGGGGTGGGGAGACCAAAGAGCCAGTCATTGAGTTCCTGTTAGAAATAGTCCTTGTTCCCCTCACTTTGGGAAACCAATTGGGTACTGAGCTACCACAGGCTACATCTGAGTGGAGGTTCTAGGTTATATCCATACATGGTCCTTGGTTGAATGTCAGTCTCAGAAAAGACCCTGTGCCCAGATATATTTGGTCCTTGTGGAGCTCCTATCCTTTCCCCATCAGACTAACTCCCCTTCTTTCTTATGATTCCCTGTACTCTGCCAAAGGTTTAGTCATGAGTCTTTGCTTTGAAAACACTGCTAGTTAGCGTCTTTCAGATGCGCTCAGTAGACTCCTGTCATACGTTCAATGCACATCCCATCTGTCTTTCTAAATGAGGATTAATCATCTTACCCCATGTCCGCTCAATTGATTATCTTTTTTAGGTGTATAGATTTAAGCAAAGGATACCGTCATCAAAACAAAACGACTACCTACAGATTGGGAAAGAATCTTCACTAACCCTTTATCTGACAGAGGACTAATATCCAGTATATACAAAGAACTAAAGAAGCTGAAAAGCAGCAATCCAAGTAATCCAATTAAAAAAAGGGGAACAGAGCTAAACAGAGAATTCTCGACAGAGAAATATCGAATGGCAGAAAAACAGTTAAAGAAATGCTCATCCTCATTAGCCATCAGGGAAATGCAAATCAAAACGACCCTGAGATATCACCTTACACCCATCAGAATGGCCAAGATGAAAAACTCAAGCGATAACACATGCTGGAGAGGTTGTGGAGAAAGGGGAACCCTCCTCCACTGCTGGTGGGAATGTAAACTGGTACAACCACTCTGGAAAGCTGTCTGGCGCTTTCTAAGACAAATAGGAATAGTGCTTCCTCCAGACCCAGCTATACCACTGCTAGGTATATACCCAAAGTTTGTTCAAGTACACAAAAAGGACAATTGCTCAACCATGTTTATAGCAGCTCTATTTGTAATAGCCAGAACCTGGAAACAACCCAGATGTCCATCAACGGTGGAATGGGTACAGAAATTGTGGTATTTTTATACAATGGAATACTACTCAGCAATCAAAAAGGAGGAAATCATGACATTTGCAGGCAAATGGTGGGATCTAGAAAAGATCATTCTGAATGAAATATCCCAGAAGGAGAAAGACAAACATGGGATATACTCACTTATATAGACCTATAAGATATGATAAACATAATAAGCTAGTTTTGAAGCATAGTTTCTTTTTTTTTTCCTTTTCATAAGGAAAAGTGGCTGGAGAGGACTGTCTCAAAGGCTATGTTCTTGGCATTTTATAATGGCTAATATGCATAATCAATCATACAAAATAATGCTTTTACTAATTTGCTAAAAGATACATTTCCTTTTGATTGTTGTGCTTGCTCTTTTCCTTATTGGTCTTATTGGAATCCAGTCAAATTAATATTCAAATCTAATAATATGAATATAGATTCATCATTTTTCGTCATAGCCCAATTTACTTTAGCATTTCCTGATTAGTATCTGTGGAGCAACCATGGCCATTAGGGATAAATGTCTAGTTGTGTCATATTTTTACAGAAGTCTAAAGTCTAACAATAGATATCTCCACAGTCTAGGAAAAGGTGCCCAGCTTTCAGATTTCATCCAGTGGCCTTGGATAAAATCTAATAGTGTCATTGAGAAAGCATAATATTTCAAATAATTCTTCTTTATTTTGTTTTATTAACTTATTCATTTTACATCCTTATGGTAGCACCCTCCCTCATCTGCTCCTGGTCCTACCCTCTCTTCCCCTTTCCTTCTATCCCCCTCATCTTGTCCTCAGAGAGTGAGAGACCTTCTCCCTTATCAACTGACCCCAGAATATCAAGTTTCTTCAGGACTGCCTGCATCCTTTTCCTCTGTGACCTGGCAAGGCCTCCTTTCCCTGGGGAAGTGATAAAAGAGCAGGCAAAAGAGTTCATGTCAGAGACATCTTACTAGGTGGTCCCTTACTAAGTGGTGACTAAGCTGCTTATCAGCTACATCTGTATTTTAAAACCCAAATTGACTCTATTTATCACTTTAATTTTTTAAGCTTTTCAGATAATAGTTTTTAAATTGACATTTTTATTTTTAAGAAATATTTTTGAAAAATTGTTTGAGAAAAATAGATGTAGTCTATTTTTATATAAATAGGACTTTCTGGAGAATCCAAAATGGAAGCACAGGTCGCGCACTGTATGTGAACAACAGCTCAGCAGTGAGAGCAGAGCAGCCAACAAGCCTTCCTGTGGCCCCAAAGCCCCAGTGTCTACGTTTCTCAGGTGAGAGGAGAGCCCATAGAAAATGCAAGGTTCCAACTTTCAGGTCACCAGTCTAATCTCGGACATTTCCTGGGTTCCCGCCTGGCATGACCTCAGTCCTAGGCCAGCCTCCCAATTCCACTATCTGTGCATACCTTCTGGGTGGCTCCAACCTCCGGCATCCACTCTCACCATCCCGTCGAGTGGATACCTTCTGGTAATGGGGGTGCAGCTCCAAGCTTGGGCCTCCTGACATTAAGGACCCACTGAAGCAACCCCAGAAGCTGCTCCTAAACTCAACCAGTATCCCTAAGGAGACCAACAAGACCTCTGAGCTCAAAGTTCTCTAAAAATGCTGGACCCAGCAAGCACAGTGACTAAGCACAGTGCTTGGGCTCATTAAACTGGCAAGAAAGCCAGTAACAGGGCAGCTGACTCCAGAACTTCCCTTGCTGAAAGGAGGTTGCCTGTGCTTCTGAGGAAGCCACTTGGTACATCTGAGGAGAGCCTAAGGCAAGGCTCTGAGATTTACCTTCCAGTTCAAGATCATTCCCACCAATCTGAGAAAGGCTCCTTCAGGAGCATCCATCTTCCTGCCCAGGGCTCTTCCCCCACCACCAGAGAACTCCAGTAGGCAACAGGATCTAACAGCCAATAACAGAGAAAAACAGATGGCTAAAGGATGGGGTAAAACATAATCAACAAAAGCCGGAACAATATGGCATCCTGAGAATCTAGTTATGTCAAGGCAAGATGCTCTGGATACTCTAACACAACCAAAACACAGGAAAATGACCTTAAGCCTATGCTTATAAATATGATAACAAGGGAATATAAAAGAAATACAAAAAGATACACTCAAACAGATTGAGGCCTTTAGAGGGTAAATAAATAAACCACTAAAAGAAATACAGTAAAGTACAAACAAACAGGTGAAGGAATTAAACAAATCATTTAATGAAAGACAGTAAAATACAAACAAACAGGTAATGGAAATCAACAAAAGAGTTCAAGCTCTGAAGTTGGAAATGAAAATATTAAAGCACAAACTGAAAAAAAAATCCTGGAGAGTGAGAACTTAAGAAAGAAAACAGGAACTACAGAGGTAATCATCACCAACAAAAAGGCAGAGGAAGAGTATACTAGTTAACAAAATTAGAAAGGAAAAGTGGGACATAACAACAGACACTGAGGAAATTCAAAGATTTATTAGGTCTTACTTCAAAAACCTATATGTCACAAAACGTGAAACTCTAAATGAAATGGACAATTTTCTTGAAAGATTCCAAAGTTGAGTCAAAATGAGGTAAACAAATTAAATAGTCCTATATCCTCTAAGAAAACAGAAGCAGTCACCAAAAGTTTCCCATCCAAAATAATCCCAGAGCCAGATGGTTTCAGTACAGAATTCTACCAGACCTTCAAAGAAGAGCTAATACCAATACTCATCAAACTATTCCACAAAATAGAAACAGAAGAAACATTACCAAACTCATTCTACGAGGCCACAGTCACCATGATACCTAAACCAAACAATGACCCAACCAGAAAGAGAGAGAGAGACTTTCTGACCAATTTCTCTTGTGAAAATTGACTTGAAAACACTCAATAAAATATTCAAAACTGAATCGAAGAACACATCAAATATACCATCTACTATGACAAAGGAGGCTTAATCTTAGGCATGCAAGGTTGACTCAATATAAGGAAAGCCATCAATGCAATCCATCATATAAACAAACTGGAAAAAATATTCATCATCATCTCACTAGATGCCAAAAAAGCATTTGACAAAAATCCAACCCCATTCATGATAAAAGTCTTGGGGAGATCAGGATACATGGCACATACCTAAACAGAGTAAACACAATAAACATCAAACTTATAGCCAACATCAAACTGAATAAAGAGAAACTAAAATTAATTCCACTAAAATCAGGGATAAGGCAAGGCTGCCTAGTCTCTCTGTATCTCTTTAACGAAGTACTTGAAATCCTAGCTAGAGCAGTAAGACAGATTAAGGAAATGAAGGGAATAAAAACTAGAAAGGAAGAAGTCAAAGCCTCACTTTTGGCAGATGATATGATAGTATACATAAGTGACCCCAAAAATTCTACCAGGGAACTACTGCAGCTGATAAACAGCTTCAGTAAAGTGGCCAGATAAAAAAAAATAACAAATAAATAAAATTTCAGTAGCTCACCTTTATAAAAAAGACAAGTGGGCTGAGAAAGAAATTAGGGAAACAACAACCTTTACAATAGCCACAAAAAACAAACTATCTTTGTATAACTCTAAACAAGCATGTAAAAGACTTATAGGAAAAATTATCAAGTCTTTGAAGAAGATATCAGAAGATGAAAAGATTTCCCAAGCTCATGTATCAGTAGGATTAACATACTGAAATCTGTATACCTAAAGAAGATAAATAAGAAAGAAGACTCAGGGTAAGATGATCAACCCTCACTTAGAAAGACAAATGGGATGGACATTGGATGTAGGAGAAAACAAGTAACAGGACAGGAGCTTACCACAGAGGACCTCTGAAAGACTCTATCTAGCAGCATATCAAAGCTGATACTGGTCCTCACAGGGACTATTTCTGACATGAACTCAATGGCTGGCTCTTTGACACCCCCCCTCCAAGGGAGGAGCATCCCTGCTAGGCCACAGAGAAGGATTTTTGCAGGCAGGCCTGAAGATACATGATAAGCTAGGGTCAGATGAAAGGGGAGGAGGTCCTCCCCTATCAGTGGACTCAGAAAGGAGCAGGGAGAACTTGAGGGAGAGAGGGTGGGATTGGGAGGGAATGAGGGAGTGGGATACCACTGGGATACAAAATTAATAAGCTGTAACTAATATTAAAAAATAACAATTTAATTTAAAAAAAATGAAGAACATACTCTAAATGTGTAAGAGTTTATTGTATTGGTTGAAATTTTTTCATTAAACATAGCAGGAACCAAAATCTCCCACACATCTTAACCTAAATAAGAGCACAATAAAAATGTAATAATGAAAATGTTAAAAAAAATTGAGTACAGAGCTATACAGAGAATTCTCTAAAGAGGAATATTGAATGGCAGAGAAACTGTTAAAGATATTCTCAATGTTCTCAGTCATTAAGGAAATGCAAATTAAAATTACTGTGAGATTCCATATTAAACCTATCAGAATGGCTAAGATTAAAGACTCAAGTGACAGTACATGCTAGAGAGGATGTTGGGAAAGGAGAACACTCCCCCATTGCTGGTGAGAGTACAAACTTGTACAACCACTTTGGAAATCAATCTGGCACTTTCTCAGAGAACTGAGAATAGTGGTACCTCAAGACCCAGCAATACCACTCCTGGGCATATACCCAAAATATGCTTCACCTTACAACAAGGACACCTCCTCAGCTATGTTCATAGCAGCTTTATTTATAACAGCCAAAATTTGGAAACAACCTAGATGTCCCTCAACCTAAGAATGGATTTTAAAAAAAAAGTTCTGATACTCTAACCAAGTACCATGCATGGAGATAACCTAGAACCCCTGCACAGATGTAGCCCATGGCAGTTCAGTATCCAACTGGGTTCCATAGTAATGGGAACAGGGACTGTCTCTGACATGAATTGTTTGGCCTGCTCTTTGATCACCTCCCACTAAGTGGGGAGCAGCCTTACCAGGCCACAGAGGAAGATAATGCAGCCACTCCTGATGAGACCTAATTAGACTAGGATCAGAAGGAAGGAAAAGAAGACCTCCCCCATCAGTGGACTTGGGGAGGGCATGTGCGGAGGAGGGTGAGGAAGGGAGGGATTGGGATGGGAGGAGGGAGAGAGCTACGGGGGGGGGATACAAGGTGAATAAAGTGTAATTAATACAAAATTTAAGAAAAGTTCTGGTGCATTTCTGCAATGGAATAGTGAAAACAAGGAAATTTAAAACAAGGAAATTTAAAACAAGGAAATCATGAAATTTGCAAGCAAATGGATAGAACTAGAAAAGAACATCCTGAGTGAGGTAACCCAGACACAGAAAGACACACATGGAATGTACTCACTTACAAGTGGATATTAGCTGTATAGTATGGGATAACCATACTAAAAATCTACAGGCCTATAACAGATAAATAACAAAGAGGACCCTAGGGAAGATGTTAATTCTCATTCAGAAGGACAATTAGGATAAACGCAGGAAGTGGTTGAAGAGAAGGAAGTGGACAAGGGCTTACCGTAGATGTCCTCTGAAAGACTCCACCCAGCATAGGATTGAAACAGATAATGAGACTCCCAGCCAAACTGTGGCCAGAGCACTTATGAAAAGAGGTCCTGGAGGGTGGGTGTGATAGAAGGACCAGTAGTGAACAGGAGCTCCACAAGAAGACCAACAAAATCAACAAATCTGGGCCAGAGACTGATGCACCAACTAAGCACCATGCTTGGAGAGGACCAAGACCCCTTACTGAGATGGAACACATAAGCAGCTCAATATCCATGTGGGTTCCCTAGTTAGAGGATCAGGGGCTGTCTCTGACATAGACTCTGCTATCTATTCTTTGGTCACTTCTCCCTGGCAGGGCAGCCTTGCCAGTACACAGAGGAAGGAGATACTATAGTCCCTATGAAATAAAAAAAAAAAAAAAAAAAAAAAAAAAACACTACAAAAACCAAAAACCTGTTGTTAGAAATAAAATGGTATTGGTATAAATATAATTTATTATTAACCCTATAATTATTACAATAGTATTATTTAATCTGTCATCACAATCAATAAGACACAAGCACCTGTTAGATTTTATAACTGCCTTATTTACCTTAGGCTGGGCTGATATTTCACCCAGTAACCTCACCATCCTCCTTCCAGCCCCTATCCAATGCCATCCACCTTTGCCATTCTTATCTGGGCTACCTCCCATCCATAATCTTATAAGTACTTGCTTGTATTCTTCATCTGGGCCTTTCTACTCCATTATTTGAGTCCTTCTTCTTAGCCCACCTTCATGCTAACCCATCTTGGCATCCTTCTTCCTTCTCTCTTCCTATCTGTCTAAGTCTTTCCCATGATTCTCCTGTCCTAAACACCTAGGAACCTTAGCCATACCTACCTCCTTCTGCCCTGCCCAGGTACAGGCTTTTTAATGAACCAATCAGGAATAATGTCTTAGGCAGGCTTATACAACAAGGATAGGGCATTAATCAGATCTTGAGGGCCAGTAATTGGTATCAAAATATACACATCAGAACAACCTTCAACAAAACCCCAATCCAGGGAATTATGTGGTGACGTTTGTCCATTTGTTACATCAAGAAACCACTTTAAGAAATTGGCAGTTTTTGTATTACCTATATGTGTGTATCAGTAAAATGCTCTTTACTCACATTCCCATTTTACACCCTCTTTGTCTTGCAACTCTGTTCACCACCTTTTCTTGCAGCAACTTGTTCTTCTCTATAAAATATTACACGCTCTGCATCTTCCACACTAAACTTGGCTCACTTTCATTCCTGTCATGAACCTAAAGTTTACATTCTCTCATTATGAAAAACAGAATCTATACTGCTTCTTTACCATATAGAGTCTGTATTTACATCATATTTATAAGCAATGGGCTTCATTTCAGTGCCCTTTTACCTCTGGTTACTCAGCAACAAGTGTACTTTGCTCTTACTCTGTGCTCTTGTTAAACTATGAACTCTGAGAACTGAAAAAGGAATGTTTGTCTATTCTATCGTTATCATTTACACTAGTGATTTTTTTTTTATTTGTAGGTGATGGATGACTCAGTAAGTAAATGAATGCATGAGGCACCACCTTCAAGAAATTGGAGGGATTTGTTAGCACATAATAAATGTGTAAAACTACCTGCAACTTTTATTGGTCAGATAAGCAGAACATACATAAGTGGCACAGTTAGTTAAAATGGTTTTCACATAAAATCTAGAAAGAACCTCTGATAAATCTACATAGAGCATTATAATTCTTCAAGGGCAGTGGAAAGTCAGTTGTGTACTGTTTCTGACAAGCAACAGGGTGTTCCCTTAGGGACATCTGCTCATATTTGCTTGGAATCTGGACTTTTGTCACAGAAAATAATTTCAGAGTGCATCAAAAATGGTATTTTTAAAAAATAATAGTCCTTAAACAAGTAGCTGGGTATGAACATCTCAAGAGAGCGTGGAGCATATATACATTTAGCATGTGTGTGTCCCTATAGAGGCTTTCAGTGTTATATTCTTTCAACGAATGCAAGCAGAATGGAAAATTAAGCAAAGTTTACAAATTAGGTTGAAAAGCATGAGTTGCTTTTCTTTATTCTCTCATGGTGGGCACTCATTTCTTTTGTGAGTGAAATGTTGGGGTGGTGTATGTTGTGTGTTATTTGTATTTACAGATGAGAGAAGAGTCCTAACCAAGTAAAGAAGTGAATGAAATTTTTGTTTTTTGTTTTGTTTTGTTTTTGCTTGACAATTGAAGTAGAGGGGCCCACTCTTCAATGGGCAATGCCATCCCTACGCAGGTAGGCTATCTAAGAAATGTAGCTAATGGAGGAGGTAAGCCAATTTCTCCATGGTCTCTGCTTCACTTCCTGCATCCAGGTTCCTAGCTTGAGTTCCTGCCTTGATCATTTATGTGTGTGACAATATATATATGCAAACTCTCTCCTTTTCAGTTTTGGTGAGAACTTACATTTGTTGAAAATTAATATTCTAAAAAAAAGAAAATTGATATTCTAATTTTTAAAAAGTGGATTGCAATAAAAGTTAATTTAAGTGATCTAATATTTTAAAATCAGCGGGCAGGGGATTAAATGTCTTGAATGAGTCCACTGCCAGGACAAATAAAAACTCCCTAATGACAGAGGCTATGGGAGTGATATTTTAGGATCCCATGGAGGTTTAAGAACACTGAGACAACCCTTTAGCAATGGGTAAAGAGACACCTTATTGGTAGTGTTGTTCTTATATCAGTCTGGGGCAAAGCAGATGGCAGTCCTTTGTTCATCCTGCTTGATGCCTGACCTGTGGCCAAAGATGTTTTAAGCCTAGGATATGTAAAAGTCAAATCAAATCAAATCAAATCCAAGAAGCATAGACGGGAGGACGAAGACAGGCAGAGGCCTGTGTTTTTCCATGCCGCAGCGGGAGGGCTGAGAAAGACACCCACGGACTTGCCCTCTGCTCACTGCAGTCCATAGACACACAGAGCCATGCTTACCGCCATGCAGTGCATGGAGCTGGAGATTCAAGTGTGGAGAGGAGTATGCTGTTTGTTGTAAGTGGTCAACCCCTCCACCTGAGGTCATGATGAGGTCCCAGCCTGAGCTCACTCTGAGGGCCATGTCTGTGTTCATATTACCACTAGAGAATACGAGGATGTCCCTAGTCAGGACAGCTGCCCTGGACCAAGTAGATGTTCAAGGACTGTGCACAACCGGCCCTGCCCCTCACTGGCTGCGGTGCTCTGGAGAACTGGCTCCACCTTCCACAGGTGGCAATAGTTCAGAGAGCAGGCCCTGCACCTCCCACAGACAACACAGTGTAGGTAGCCCTGGTGGCAGGGGTGTGGGTAAGCCAGCACCAGGGCAGTAAGTGTGGAAGAGCTGCCCCTACCACTCACCACACATCTACTGTGGGTTGACACAGGTGCAGAGGTATGACTGCCTCCCCTCACCACCTCCATCTGCCCACAGTATCATGAGTGAGGGAGAGCTAGCCAGGCCCTGCCCCTCACCAGCTTCAGCATTCAGGAGAGGAGCCCATGCACCTCTCCTTCGCAGCACAGTAGACCTGGCCCTGATGGGGAGGGAGGAGACAGCCCCAAGGATGAGAGCATGTATGAGTCCCTGCTACCCGTTTTCTGTGAGATGCCGTGGGTGTGAGTGGTGACGCCCTCTCCACTGGCCCCTCACAACCTGCAGCAGTTGGAAGAGCGGCATCTAAGAGTGTGAGAGTGGGAAAGCCGTCCCAGCCCTTCACAGGCTGCAGCACTTGGGAGAGTGGATCCCGTGCCTTGACTGGGTAGCACGGTGGAGCTGGCTCTGGAAGCTCGGTTGTGGGAGAGCCAGACCTGAAGACATGAGAGCAGGAGAGCTACTCCTGCCTCTTGCTGATGGCAAGGAGAGGTGGCCTACCTGGAGCAGAGCTTGCCGTGGTGGTGCCAATAACAGAAGGCCAGAGGCGCACTGACCAGCTCACAACCACGCAGGCCCCCACAGTTCTGAATTGGCCCACCTATATGATCTACAAATGGTTGGGACACTTGAAAGAGTCAGTCCTGCTAATCCAAACCTGCGGCAGCTCCATGACACAGGACAACAGGGAGGAGTCCCAGTGAGGATCCAATATTGATGGTGTCACAGATGCCAGGGATCTCAATCCAGACCAATGACTCATTCCATTTTCACTTGCAAATGAGAATGTGTGTACAGAGTGACATACTGAGGAACACACTGTGAAACACTGCAGCTTCCAAAACAAGATGTATTCTATGCTTTGTTGTTTTTTTTTCCTTTTGTTTGTTTCTGTGTGTGTGTGTGTGTTTATTTTGGGCGGAGGAGGTTGCAAGAGTGAAGGGTGGATATAAAAGCACTGGGAGATGAGCAGGACTGAGATGCATAATGTGAAACTCAAAAGGAATCAATAAAAAGTTATTTTTAAAAGCAAATAAAAAAGAGACAAAGACCATCAAAGGAGGGAAATATATATACATGTATATATCCTATAGATATCCTCTGATCCTCTGACACTGTATATATATATATATATATATTTATGAAATATATATATATTCAATATTTTTTATTTTTAAATGATTCCATACATTTAAAAATAAAATGTAGCAGTAGCCCTTGCCCTCTTTCCCTCCCAATCCTCCCCTCCCTTCCTCATCTCCTCCCTGCCCCCTTCCGAGTCCACTGAGAGGGGGTGTCCTCCTCTCCTTCCATCTGGCCCTAGCTTCTCAGGTATCTTCAGGATGGTTGCAATGTCCTTATCTGTGTTCTAGCAAGGCTGCTCCTCCCTCAGGAGGGGGGGAGCTCATGAGTTCATGTCAGAAACAATTCCTGTCCCCCTTACTAGGGAACCCACTTGGATACTGAGCTAGCATGGGCTATGTCTGAGCAGGGGTTGTGGGTTATATCCATTCATGGTGCTTGGTTGGATAAACAGTCTTATAGAAGACCCCTGTGCTCAGATATATTCGGACTTTGTGAGGCTCCCTGTCCCCTCTAGGTTATACTAATTCCTCCTTCCTTCATATGATTCCCTACACTCTGCCGAAAGCTTGGTTATGAGTCTCAGCATCTGCTTTGATACACTGCTAGGCAGTCTTTCAGGTGCCTTCTGTGGTAGGCTACTGTCCTGTTACTTGTTTTCTCCTATTTCTAATGTCCATCCTTTTGTCTTTCTAGATGAGGATTGATCATCTTACCCCTGGACCTCTTTCTTGTTCATCTTCTTTAGGTGTACATATCTTAGTATGTTTATCCTATCTTATAGGTCTGTATAAGTGAGTATATTTACCATGTGTGTCTTTCTGCTTTTGGGATACCTCATTGAGGATGAATTTTTCTAGATCCCACCATTTGCCTGCAAAATTCATGATTTCCTTGGTTTTAATTGCTGAGTAGTATTCCATTGTGTAAAAGTACCACAATTTCTGTATCCATTCCTCCGTTGATGGACATATTGGTTGTTTCCAGGTTCTGGCTATTATGAATAAAGCTGCTACAAACATGGTTGAGCAAATGTCCTTTTGTGTACTTGAGCGTCTTTTGGATATATGCCTAGGAGTGGTATAGCTGGATCTTGAGGTAGCACTATTCCTAATTATCTGAGAAAGCGCCAGATTTATTTCCATAGTGATTGTACCAGTTTATATTCTCACCAGCAGTGGAGGAGGGTTCCCCTTTCTCCACAGCCTCTCCAGCATGCGTTGTCTCTTGAGTTTTTGATCTTAGCCATTCTGATGGGTGTAAGGTGAAATCTTACGGTCATTTTGATCTGCATCACTCTGGTGGCTAGGGATTTTGAACATCTCCTTATGTGTTTCTCTGACATTCTATATTTTTCTACAGAGATTTCTCTGTTTAGCTCCACACCCCATTTTTTTAATTGGGTTACTTGAATTATTGCCTTTGAACTTCTTTAGTTCTTTATATATTCCAGATATCAGCCCTCTGTCAGATGTTGGGTTGGTGAAGATCCTTTCCCAATCTGTAGGCATTCATTTTGTTCTAATGACAGTGTCTTTTGCTTTACAGAAGCTTTTCAGTTTCATGAGGTCTCATTTATTGATTGTTGCTCTTAGGGCCTGTGCTGATGATGTTCTGTTCAAGAAGTTGTCTCCTGGGCCAATGAGTTCTAGGATCTTCCCCAATTTTTCTTCTAACCAATTTAGTGTGTCTGGTTTTATATTGAGGTTTTTGATCCACTTGGACATTAATTTTTTGCAGGGTGGTAAATATGGGTCTATTTTCATTTTTCTGCATGTAGACATCCAGTTGGACCAGAATCATTTGTTGAAGATGCTGTCTTTTGTCCATTGAATGGTTTTGGGTTCTTTGTCAAAAATCAAGTATTCATAGATGTGTGGGTTTATTTCTGGGTCTTCTATTCGGTTCCATTGATCCACCTTTCTGTTTCTATGCCAGTACCAAGCAGTTTTTTACTATTACTCTGTAGTACAACTTGAGATCAGGAATGGAGATACCTCCAGAGGATCTGTTGTTGTTCAGGATTGTTTTGGAAATTCTGGGTTTTTGTTTCTCCATATGAAATTGAGAATTTTTCTTTCAAGGTCGGTAAAGAATTGTGTTGGTATTTTGATGGGAATTGCATTGAACCTGTAGATTGCTTTTGGCAGGATGGCCATTTTCATTATGTTAATCCTACTGATCCATGAGCATGGAAGATCTTTCCATCTTCTGATGTCTTCTTCAATTTTTTTCTTCAGAGACTTGAAGTTTTTTCCAAACAGGTCTTTTACCTGCTTGGTTAGAATTACCCCAAGGTACTTTATGTTATTAGTGGCTACTAATAACATAGTGAAGGGTGTTGTTTCCCTGATTTTTTTCTTGGCTCTTTTGTCTTGGGTATACAGGAGGGCTTCTGATTTTTTTTTTTTTGAGTTAATCTTGTATCCAGCCACTTTGCTGAAGGTGTTTATCAGCTGAAGGAGTTCTCTGGTTGAGTTTTTAAACCTGAAGTATATGATATACATATATCATACATATACATATATCATATACTCCAGGTTTAAAATATGTAAAATATATATACATTTGTATGTATGTATGTATTCCCACCCTGTAGGTGGATCCTGCTGTGATGAACCTCACTGAATAGGAAAATATCTCTGAATGCTCCTAAGGGGGTGGGTGAACAGCCAAGGACTTGGTTCTGACTTCTGTCATAGGTCTACACTTTCAGAATCCTATCTGTCTCTCCTGGTATGCAACAGGTGCTCCACAGACATCTGAAATGTCACTGCCTCCTTAGGACTTGTTGCTGAAGCTGGCCTCAGAGCTTATTCTTGGCAAGAAGTGGACGTCTCGGGACTTTCTTCTTTTACACCATGCACATGACTGCTATTAGTTTGGAATAAAGTTCTGAAAGCAACTATTTTAGATTTTCAGAGAAGACCAGGAACTTCATTGAGTGGGCTGCTATGAGTCTCAAAAGTCAAATTTTGTTAGACTTTGGTTCAATGATACAGACTCTTAACATTTCTAAAAGCTTGGAAAAGGACACAACTCAAGTGTGGATGACCTTAGGCTTAATATGAGCAGTCTGGGAAAATTCCTTCATCAAATGCCATCACAAATTCTTGTGATTTAATATTATTTCTTATTAACAGTATCTAACATGGTAGACACTAATCACATATGACTATTGAGCCATTGAAATGTAACTGGGAGGAATATTGAAATTATTTTTTATTTAAATTTAGTATCTAATTTTAGCTATAGCTATCATTTTGGACAATTTTCTTTGTAGTTCGTAATATTCAGTTGCGGTGTTATTAATGTATATGTACATATGTGGATACATACACTATGCGCATTCACACACACAGTAATGTGCTTGCTGAGTCATAAGTCAGTTCAATTATATTTTTAAAAGCTTTCTGTTAGTCAGCTTTTGTGTTGCTATGGAAAAACACCTGACATAAACAACGTAAGAGAGGAGAGAATTTGCTTCAGATCACAGTTTCAGAGGTTTCAGCTCTGAGCCTGAGGTAGAGTACTGTGACAATGTGAACACGAGGCAGAGGCTCCTTACACGGTGGTGGACAGGGACAAGATCGAGAAGACCAGAGAATAGGCATAACCTTCAGAGCACACCCCAACTCACCACTCCTCCAGTTAGGTGCCACCTCCTACAGTTTTTATTTCCCAAAATAGCTTGAGACCAAGGATGCAAAATGTGACCCTGTTGCTAAATCTGATATTCAAATAGCAACACAGTTCCATTCCATCTTCCCATAACAGGTGTACCCACAGTCCCAACAGTGAGCAAGGCGTTTTTTTCCTATATCCTTCTTTAAACCTGTCATCAGGCTGAGATTTTTTTTCCCCAATAACATAATTTTTTTTTTCAATGCAGTTTATTCAGGAACATTGAACAATCCTCGGACCCGGGGAAAGCCAGCCCACAGCTTAAATAGCCTCTGGGTAGCCAACCCAGGCGTGCCACGGGGGCAATGCAGATAGGTCCACATACATGGAAGCAAGCCAGATCCTCGGCCTTAGCCAAATGTGGAGTTGTTCGTGACAGAGAGCACTCACCATCGGGAAGGTGGAAGGCGGAAACCAGCTCCATCTTTAAGGCATAGCATTCCGCAGCTCTCTACAGTTCCCCCTTTTTGTTTTAGACGCATCAGGCAAGAGTAGAGGTCTGATCTCTGATATTAGAAATAAATTGGGACTTTGTACAGATGTTCATTTAGGTGTCATCCACCCAAAGAGCATCAGACCCGTCTGATACCTTTTTCTCAGAGGCGGGACCTGGGGCATCAACCCGCATGCAATCAGACATACTCTTCTCTGGGTCGAAAGCGGCTGACCCTGAGTGCAGTGCTTAGCCTCGCATCCTGAGCGTAACATTTTAGCTTTTTATGGTAGCCAACCATGCTTGGGGAGAATGTCCTGCTTCAATGGCTGTAAAGGCCTGAATGATCATGGCTGCATCACACTGTTGTGAGCCTCTAATCTTGCATATATACCACAGGCAAACCAAGGAGACCAACACCAGAAGGCCTGCTAACGCTCCCATGCCCGCCCATTCCTTCAGATGATTCATGGCTGCAGCAATCCATGTTGATAATCCTGTGGCTAGTCCTGCGTCCACTCCGGTAGAATTTACTGTGACAATGGCCACTCTCAGCTGCTCCATCGTAGTATCGAATTCTCCAGTCCAATTACCTAAAATATAGCTCGACAATTGTTTAGACAGATTTGCAGCACAGGAAAAAATTCTCATGTTGTATGCTAGTGACACAAAGTCCAGCATACTTTCATTGACAGCCAGGTTGAGCGATTTGCCATAGGGTATCAATTTGCTCCTGCAAGAGGTCAATCCTCTGATTGAACACCATCAAGCTTCCTTTTAGTTGAGCATTAATTCCTTTATGTACAACTAAGGCATGAGCTACATTGGCTAAATGATTATTCAGGGTCTGAGCAGTCTGCCCAGTATGACTCATGGCTAATGCCCTGGTGGTAGCTCCAACAGCCGTCAATGAGATGGTAGTAACAATGGTGGCTGTAGTTCCAAGATCCCTTTTCTGTCTGAAGAGAGTCATAGCGTGAGGGGCATCAATGGGCACAGGCACCCAATGAGGCATGCGAGTAACCAGGGCATACCTAACTTTACTAGCATTCCAGCATTGGGCAAAAAAGCAAGTATCATTACAACAATTACTTGGCTCTATCTGGCTAATAATGAATAAAAATGGGGGATATAGACAAACAGGTGTGGGCTTATAGGAAATATTATGAGAAGCCTTAACCCCTCGTTGGAACATCCTGCGTCAGTTCTAGAACTAGCAGTGGTGGTGTCCGAGGTCTGAGTAGGTTCAGGAGACCATTGCCCCCAGGGGCGAGACGTGCTCCATGCCAATTGACTAACTCCATGTTTTCCTCCAATTTTGAAAGTCATTTAAGGTTCTTAAATTATTTTTTCCCTTTTTTCTTAAATTTTTCATCAATTACACTTTATTCATTCTGCATCCCCCCATAAGCCCCTCCCTCCTCTCCTCCCAATCCCACCCTCCCTCCTCCCTCTGCTTGCATGCCACTCCCCAAGTCCACTAATAGGGGAGGTTCTCCTCTCCTTTCTGATCTTAGTCTGTCAGTTCACATCAAAAGTGGCTGTATTGTCCTCTACTGTGGCCTGGTAAGGCTGCTCCCCCCCCCCCAGAGGGAGGTGATCAAAGAGCAGGCCAATCAGATTATGTCAGAGGCAGTCCCTCTTCACATTACTGTGTAACCCAATTGGACTCTGAACTGCCCTGGGCTACATCTGTGCAGGGGTTCTAGGTTATCTCCATGAATAGTCCTTGGTTGGAGTATGAGTCTCTGGGAAGTTCCCTATGTTCAAATTTTCTTGTTCTGTTGCTCTCCTTGTGGAGACCCTGTCCTCTCTAGCTCTTACTATTTCCCAGTTCTTACCTAAAATTCCGTTCTCCTGCCCAACAGTTGCCCATCCGGCTCAGCATCTGCTTTGATAGTCTGAAGGGCAGAGGCTTTCAGAGGCCCTCTGTGGTAGGTTCCTAGGTTGTTTCCTGTTTTCTTCTTCTTCTGATGTCCATCCTCTTTGCCTTTCTGGATGGGGATTGGACGTTTTAGTTAGGGTCCTCTCTCTTGCTTAGTTTCTTTAGATGCACAGGTTTTAGTGGGTTTGTCCTATGTTGTATGTCTATATGAGTGAGTATATACCATGTGTGTCTTTTTGCTTTTGGGACAACTCACTCAGGATGATCCTTTCCAGATCCCACCATTTACCTGCAAATTTCATGATTTCCTTATTTTTCATTGCTGAGTAATATTCCATTATGTAGATGTACCACAATTTCTGCATCCATTCTTCAGTTGAGGGGCATCTGGGTTGTTTCCAGCTTCTGGCTATTACAAATAAAGCTGCTACAAACATGGTTGAGCAAATGTCCTTTTTGTGTACTTGCGCCTCTTTTGAATATATGCCCAGTAGTGGTATGGCTGGATCTTGAGGAAGCGCTATTCCTAGTTGTCTGAGAAAGCGCCAGATTGATTTCCAGAGTGGTTGTACAAGTTTACATTCCCACCAGCAGTGGAGAAGGGTTCCCCTTTCTCCAAAACCTCTCCAGCATGTGTTGTCACTTGAGTTTTTGATCTTGGCCATTCTCATGGGTGTAAGGTGAAATCTCAGGGTTGTTTTGATTTGCATTTCCCTAATGGCTAGTGAGGTTGAGCATTTCTTTAAGTGCTTCTCTGCCATTAGGTATTCCTCTACAGAGAATTCTCTGTTTAGCTCTGTTCCCCATTTTTTAAGTGGATTACTTGGTTTGCTGCTTTTCAGCTTCTTTAGTTCTTTATATATACTGGATATGAGTCCTCTGTCAGATAAAGGGTTGGTGAAGATTCTTTCCCAATCTGTAGGTGGTTGCTTTGTTTTGATGACGGTGTCCTTTGCTTTACAGAAGCTTTTCAGTTTCATGAGGTCCCATTTATTGATTGTTGATTTTGGAGCCTGTGCTGTTGGTGTTCTGTTCAGGAAGTTGTCTCCTGTACCAATGAGTTCTAGGGTATTTCCCACTTTTTTTTCAAGCCGATTTAATGTGTCTGGTTTTATGTTGAGGTCTTTGATCCACTTGGACTTCAGTTTTGTGCAGGGTGACAAGTATGGATCTATTTTCATTTTTCTACATGTAGACATCCAGTTAGACCAGCACCATTTGTTGAAGATGCTATCTTTTTTCCATTGTATGGTTTTGGCGTCTTTGTCAAAGATCAGGTGTCCATAAGTGTGTGGGTTTATTTCTGGGTCCTCTGTTCGGTTCCATTGATCCACCATTCTGTTTCTATGCCAGTACCATGCAGTTTTTAAAACTGTTGCTCTATAGTACAACTTAAGATCAGGGATGGAGATACCTCCAGAAGATCTTTTATTGTAGAGGATTGTTTTAGCAATTCTGGGTTTCTTGTTATTCCATATGAAGTTGAGAATTTTCCTTTCCAGGTCTGTAAAGAATTGTGTTGGTAATTTGATGGGCATTGCATTGAATCTGTAGATTGCTTTTGGTAAGATGGCCATTTTTACTATGTTAATCCTACCAAGCCATGAGCATGGGAGATCTTTCCATCTTCTCATATCTTCTTCTAATTCTTTCTTCAGAGATTTGAAATTTTTTTCATACAAGTCTTTGACTTCCTTGGTTAGGGTTACTCCGAGGTACCTTATGTCATTTGTGGCTATTGTGAAGGGTGTTGTTTCCTTAATTTCTTTCTCAGCCCTTTTGTCTTTTGTATACAGGAGGGCTACTGATTTTTTTGAGTTAATTTTGTATCCTGCCACTTTGCTAAAGGTGTTTATCAGCTGTAGGAGTTCCCTGGTAGAGTTTTTGGGGTCACTCACGTATACTATCATATCATCTGCAAATAGTGATAATTTGACTTCTTCCTTTCCAATTTGTATCCCCTTGATCTCCTTCAACTGTCTTATTGCTCTAGCAAGGACTTCCAACACTATGTTGAAGAGATATGGAGAGAGTGGGCAGCCTTGTCTTGTCCCTGATTTCAGTGGGATTGCTATAAGTTTCTCTCCATTCAGTTTGATGTTGGCTATAGGCTTGCTGTATATCGCCTTTACTATGTTTAGATATGTGCCTTGTATCCCTGATCTCTCCAATACTTTGAACATGAATGGATGTTGGATTTTGTCAAAGGCTTTTTCAGCATCTAGGGAGATTATCATGTGGTTTTTTTCTTTCAGTTTGTTAATATGGTGGATCACATTGATGGATTTCCGTATATTGAACCACCCCTGCATACCTGGGATGAAGCCTACTTGGTCATAGTGGATAATATCTTTGATGTGTTCTTGGATTCTTTTTGCAAGTATTTTATTAAGTATTTTTGCATCAATGTTCATAAGGGAGATTGGCCGGAAATTCTCTTTCTTTGTTGATTCTTTGTGAGGTTTAGGTACCAAGGTGACTGTGGCTTCATAGAATGAATTTGGTAATATTCCTTCTGTTTCTATTTTGTGGAATAGTTTGAAGAGAATTGGTGTTAGCTCTTCTTTGAAGGTCTGGTAGAATTCTGCGCTGAAGCCATCTGGTCCTGGGCTTTTTTTGGATGGGAGACTTTTGATGACCGCTTCTATTTCTTTGGGGGATATAGGTCTATTTAGTTGATTTACCTGGTCCTGGTTCAGCTTTGGTAAGTCAAATCGATCAAGAAAATTGTCCATTTCATTTAGATTTTCAAATTTTGTGGCATATAGACTTTTGAAGTAAGTCCTAATGATTGTTTGGATTTCCTCAGTGTCTGTAGTTATATCCCCCTTTTCATTTCTGATTTTGTTGATTTGGGTGGTGTCTCTCTGCCTTTTAGTTAGCCTGGCTAAGGGTTTGTCGATCTTGTTGATTTTCTCAAAGAACCAGCTCTTGGTTTCATTGATTCTTTGAATTGTTTTATTTGTTTCCAATTGATTGATTTCAGCCCTGAGTTTGATTATTTCCAGCCGTCTACTCCTTCTTGGTGTGTCTGCTTCTTCTTTTTCTAGGGTTTTTAAGTGAGCCATTAGGGTGCTTGAATGAGCTGTCTCGAATTTCTTCTTGAAGGCACTTAGTGCTATGAACTTTCCTCTTAGCACTGCTTTCATTGTGTCCCACAAGTTCGGGTATGTTGTGTCTTCATTTTCATTGATTTCTAGAAAGACTTTAATTTCTTTCTTTATTTCTTCCCTGACCCAGCTGTCATTTAGTAACAAGTTGTTCAGTTTCCATGTGTGCGTAGGCTTTTTGTTATTTCTGTTATTGTTGAGGTCCAGCTTTATTCCATGGTGATCAGACAAGATACATGGGATTATTTCAATCTTCTTGTATCTGTTGAGGCTCGCTTTGTGACCCACTATGTGGTCTATTTTGGAGAAGGTTCCATGAGGTGCTGAGAAGAAGGTAAATTCTTTTGTGTTTGGGTGTAAAGTTCTGTAAATGTCTGTTAGGTCCATTTGATTCATGACCTCTGTCAGAGACATTGTTTCTTTGTTTAATTTCTGTTTGGTTGACCTGTCCTTTGTTGAGAGTGGGGTGTTGAAGTCTCCCACTATTAATGTGTGTGGATCTATATGTGCTTTAAATTTTATCAATGTTTCTTTCACAAATGTGGGTGCCCTTGTATTTGGGGCATAGATGTTCAGGATTGTGATGTCTTCCTGGTGGAATTTTCCCTTGATGAGTATGAAGTGTCCTTCCCCATCTCTTTTGATTAATTTTGGTTGAAAGTCTATTTTATCAGATATTAGAATGGCTACTCCTGCTTGCTTCTTGGGTCCGTTTGCTTGGAAAGTCGTCTTCCAACCCTTTACCCTCAGGTAATGTCTATCTTTGTGTCTTAGGTGTGTTTCTTGTATGCAACAGATTGCTGGGTTTTGTTTACGTATCTATTCTGTTAATCTGTGTCTTTTTATTGGAGAGTTGAGTCCATTGATGTTGAGAGAGATTAATGACCAGTGGCTGTTAGATCTCTTGATTTTGATGTTGGCTGTGGTCATAAGGTTGTGTGCTTGGTTGCTTTTTGTTTTACTGAAGTGAAGTTATTTATTTCCTGTGTTTTCTTGAATGTAGCTAGCTTTCTTGGGTTGTATTTTCCCTTCCAGTGTCTTCCGTAATGCTGGATTTGTTTGTAGGTATTGTTGAAATTTGTTTTTGTCATTGAATATCTTGTTTTCTCCATCTATGAGCACTGAGAGTTTTGCTGGGTATAGTAGCCTGGGCTGACATCTGTGTTCTCTTAGGGTCTGCATGATATCCGTCCAGGCCCTTCTGGCTTTCATAGTCTCTGTTGAAAAGTCAGGTGTGATTCTAATGGGTTTGCCATTATATGTTACTTGGCCTTTTTCCCTTGCAGCTTTTAGTATTTTTTCTTTGTTCTGTATACTTACTGTTTTGATTATTATGTGGCGGGAGGATTTTCTTTTCTGGTCAAATTTGTTGGGTGTTCTGTAGGCCTCATGTATTCTAATTGGCCTCTCCTTTAGCTTGGGGAAATTTTCTTCAATGATTTTGTTGAAGCAAACACTTACTAACCTTTGATCAGCAAGTGCTCTGTTATATTATGGTACAGAATTTTCACAAAATGAAAAATTATGGAAACAGAGGATATTTCTAGATTAAAAATGTCTTGAAACGGAATTTATGTCAATGTATTCATGTGAAATTTAGAGTGGCCTTAGCGAACTCTGAAATTTATCTCCAATGACTTAACAATGTCACACACTAACGGGATACAAATGTAGCTCTCAGACCATTGCTCAATGGCACCTACATCTGCAGATAAATTTGGGTGTCTATTTATATGTTTATAAGTATTGATACTTACCACGGGAAATGTGTAGTATCGGTGGGGTCATTACACTCTAGATAACACAGAACACTATTTCCTCAGGACCTGAGTTAAGTGAAAGACTTAAAATAGCATTCACAGCAGGGAACAGATTCAAAAGCTGGTAGGCATCCAAATGACAGTCAGCAAGTAGAGTTGTAAAGTGTGAGTTGTAAGCATGCCTGCCATCGGTAGCCAGGCGCCAACAAGCCCCTTTCTATTGGAACTAAACACACCTAACAACAGCTACAATTTACTGGATAGTCTCTCGTCTTGAGTGATGTCCTTAATAGTTTATGTCTGTCTCTTAATGTAATTCTTCTTCTTATTTTTTTTTTATTGTAGGTAATGGCAATATGTCTTTTTTTTTTTTCAATGCAGTTTATTCAGGAACCTTGAACAATCATCTGACCCTGGGGAAAGCCAGCCCACAGCTTAAATAGCCTCTGGGTAGCCAACCCCAACATGCCACGTGGGCAATGCAGATAGGTCCACATACATGGAAGCAAGCCAGATCCTGTTATTTTTAAAAAAGGAAATATATATATATATATATATATATATATATTCTCATTTTACAAATTAGAATAGAAAAAGTATAGATAGCTTTTCTTTAAAACACAGAGAGCAGGACAAGGTTTCACATATGAAACATCTACTCAGCCCTAATTTCTCACTTTAAACAAATGAAATGGAAATGAAGGTAGTATTTTGGTAAAAATAGCTAACAATAGCTAATAATTGCTTGCTTGCTTTTGGTTTGTTGTTTGTTTCTTGGCTCTTTGAGGCAGGCTGCTCTGTATAACCCTGGATGTTATGAAACTCTATAAACAGTGGTAGCCTGGCACTCCGAAATCCACCTGCTTTTGCCTCCCCGCATGCTGGATGGAAGGTGTGAGCCATCACACCTGCCTTCAACAATCATTTCTTTAAGCCAGGAATATAATCATCCTCACACATAAATGAACTTTTCTGCATTCCTAAGGGACGTTTGCTAACTTGCCACATACTGGAGTCACCTGGGAAGAGGAAATCAGCTTCAGGAATCACCTCCACCAAATTGGTCTGTGTGCACTGAAGGGACTCTAGCCAACCCCAGCCCTAGCCTGGCAATCATAACTATAAAGCTAGCCCCTAAGGTCTGTTCCCTTATTTGGCCAATTCCTCCTCATGAGGCTGACTACCGAGGTCCAGCTGTCAAAGTATTGAAGTCCAGCGATCAAATGCCCTCTTTGGCTCACCTAATTAACATGCAAATTAATGTTAAACATCACCCCAACACAGGTTTTTCCCCTTTACATTTATGAGTCATCATTTGCCAATGGGCCACTTCTGTCTCCTGTCCATCCAGAGATAATCCTTTGTCCCTTGCTCTGTCTTCCCCTCTGGGACAACTACAAACCTTACTATCTAGGATCTAGTCACATGTTCTTCAAGTACTTTTATTATAAAGGAAAACAAAACCAGATGTGCCAGAATGTGTATAATCAGGCCCAGAAAGGAACTTCATTTTATTCTTTTATTTTCAAAAGCTTCTGTTAGTCTTTATTTTATGTTTATATGTAAGTGCCTCTGTGTATATACGTACACCATAGGCATGTATGCCTGAAATGTCTTCTGGCTTCTGATACCAGAAGGCAGCACCAGATCCCCTAGAAACGGTATTCCAGGCAGCTGTGAGCCGTTCATTGTGTGTGCTGAGAACTGGTTCTCTACAGGAGCATCAAGCGCTCTTGGCAGCTGGGCCATCTTTCCAGCCCCACCTTCTGTGTTTAAAAGAAAAGATGAGCTGCTATACATTCTAAACATGTATTATAACCCTAGTGAAATTTTGGCTTGCCCCAAAAAGTCTGACTCCATGGCCTTAAGGATGTCCTGGTCGATGACGCGTGGTCACATGATGAGGACTGCGCGTTCATTTTATCTCCTTTAGCAGATGTGCTCAACTTCAGTTAAAAAACAATACTAACTTTTTCTCTCTGATTTTTAAGTTTGAAATTTAATATGGTAAGCAATGAATATTTTTTAAAGGGTCTATTTTTTTCAGTCACCAATAGTCTTTTTTTTTATTAATTACAGTTTATTCACTTTGTATCCCCCCATAAACCTCTCCTTCCTCCCCTCCCGGTCCCACCCTCCCTCCCTCTTCTTCACGCATGCCCCTCCCCAAGTCCACTGATAGGGGAGGTCCTCCTCTCCTTCCTCTCTGATCTTAGTCTATCAGATCACATCAGGAATGGCTGCATTGTCATTTTCTGTGGCCTGGTAAGGCTGCTCTCCCCTTTGGGGGTATCTATGGCAACCGTCAGTATCTATTTCCTACTGGATGAAGGAGACAATTTAAAAGCCATCCAAGTGTTCACCTCTGTATCTTTGTTTAATATTTTCACAGTTCCTGTTTGTTACCAGCCAGGAGCTCAGTAGTATCAGCAGTGTTCTAGGTACACCCACAGAACACTTAAACTAGGGAGCATTTTTGTCCTGAAATGTATGCATTAGTAACACTGATTCTGATTTATCTTCTCTCTCTCTCTCTCTCTCTCTCTCTCTCTCTCTCTCTCTCTCTCTCTTTCTGCATTTCACTCTTCCGTGTGGGAATAAACTCTGCATTCAGTCTCCCCCGGAGAACAAGCAGTATAGAATATTGCAGATTTGAAGGGATCACCTGTTTCTCACTTCCATGTGGGATCATCAAAGGAAAGAACTGTTTCAACATGACACATTATTTCCCCATTAAGTTTTGTTGCTTTTCTGGACTTTTTGAAAGCTGGAGTTGGCACTCTTTCTTTTATCAGCTGAAAATAGGTAATTAGGTGCAGTGTGTGAAACTGGATCCCAATGTCTCCTCAGGGTGTCAGCTGTTTTTCTACAGCAAGGAATGAGTGAGTAGAAGCAGGGACAGTGCTTGGCTAGTGTCTGAGGGAAAAGCATCTGCACGGCTCCTATGTGTGCCTGCTTTTGTAATGTGTAATCCCTGAAAAATATTTAAATACCTTATCAAGTAAAGGGATTTAGAAACCACAGGGTTCCCTGACCGGCATCTTCCTTGTTCACCCTGAAATGTGGACTCAGTTATATCTGGGGTTGCTCTTTCTGTTCCCTAATACATCCTCAGTTGAAGCCTTTCCCTTGAGTCTAGGTGCTACCAAAGGGAATCTTTGCTGACTGGGACCAGGCTTTTCTTGTAAGAATGTTGTCTTCGTTTTATTTTATTTCTTTTTTTTCTTAACTAAAACATGAAAGAATGGGATTAGCTATGCCGTTTTGCAAATACCTATCACGTTCCCGTTCTTTGGCTTAGAGAACCAGCAGAGGGCGTGGAAGTACTGTCAGTGCAAGGAGTTTAAGTCTTGTTTGCACAAGCCACCACTGCAAAGTAAATGCCACTTCTTGGAGTAACATTTCAAAGCAGAATTTAGCTAAAGGGTGGATAGCACCTCATAGTGTTCTCCAACACTTGGTGGAATACTGTCGGTCTCAATAAATAAATAATTGCAGTGCTTTTTCATGCAATCAGTGATAGAGTACTAGCCTGACATAAAAAGGGTGATGTGAAGGAGGTAGGAAGGAGGCATAGATACAGATGTAGATGTAGGGCATAAATATAGACATACAAACGTAGATATAGGTATAGGTATAAATAATATAGGTATAGACAATCCATTTCCAAGTGTATGAAGATAAAAACACAAACAGAAGCTATGTGTACTGATACGGTACATTTGATTGAAAAATGCACAGCCCATTATACTTCCTCTTCTAACAGTAACGCTAAATCAAAGTGGAGAGTTCCTAGATGTCATTTTTTTGTGACAAAAAAAATTTGCTTTATTTTTCCTAATTGTAGCTAAAGCTTTTATACCTACTTTAGGATAATTTTATGTCATTATTGTCCAAACTATCATTCTGGTTTTCATTAGGAGCAGGATTCAGCCATAAACCTTAAAGCTCCTTTTAAACGGTAAACATTCTAGATCACACCTCCTCATAGTGTAAAGGTTGCTCTTTTCAAGAGGTCAAAGCATAACAAGGACCAGAGAGACTGTGGGGGAACAGAACCATTGGACCCTGATGGGAGGAATGCAAATCGATACAGACATTATCTGAAACGTTTTTTTCCCCTCCGAAATCCAAACTATGACACGTGATACAATAATCTCATTAAAGCACTGTTCACAATGCCCAAGATAAAGAAGCTCCCTGAGCTGTCCGACAGTAGAGCAATAGATAAGAAAGAGTGTAATGTTCTCGCACGCACGTTACACACACACACACACACACACACACACACACACACACACACTTGTTGGAATGTTAACTGGTCCTGAAAGTAGGAGATGCCCTGCATTTACAACAGAGCATTAAGTTACTCAAGGGGTAAGGTGCAGAAACGCAAACACGGTATAATCCACCTGCTATGTGCAACACAAAGTAATTATGGAATCAGAGCCTAGGAGGTAGCAGAAGGGGTCAAGGGCCAGGAAAGCGGAATGGAGAAATGGTTACAAAATGGATGTGTTCCGGAGAGCCAGTGTGCAGCAAGGAGCCTGTGGCCCCCGGCAATAGAGTGTTCATATGAAATTCACCTAGAGAGCAGATATTAAATATTCACACCACACGGAAAAGAAACCAAGTAAAGTGACGGCTATGGTAATTAGCTTAATTGTTATGATTGCTTTAAAACCTATGCATAGAGTAGAGCATCACATTGTATATCATAAATATCTTTAACTTTCTCAGCTACACATCAACAAATTTGGAATGCCCCAGTGGTTCTACAATTACTGATTAACCAGTTATGATTTTTCAAGAATAATGAGTATTTCCTCCTTCTCATATCTTTCTCTGTGGATGTTTGTTTTGATCCTTGGTCCTTGAAATTACATTTTTCTCATATTTCTAATTGGTGAACTTGTTTGTAAATTTTGAACAATTCAAACTTTATTAGGCTATAATTATATCAATATTTCACAGTTACACAATAACAATTATATTATAAACCACCATAAATACATTATACTTTACATTTTAAATAAACCCCATTTTAAATAAACTGTTTATTTTGATAAGTAAGCCTATCAACTGGGCTATTTGGAAGACATTCTGCAGTCTGAGAAATTTTTTCCTCAAAATATTGAAACCAAGCTACATCAGAGGTCAGCACTTACTCATTACATTCAATATTTATTGGACTTCTGGGTGTAAGGTAATTGGTTCTAATATAAAATGCATCAGTGAATTTGTCTTTCTTTCTAGATCCTGCCATTGGGCCTACTAATGCTTTCTTCTCGTGGGATAAAACAGGGTTTCCTATACTGAAAAACAGTTAAGTCTTCATCTGAGGAGATTTTAGAAAGAATTTTACTACAGAATTCTCTAGCAATGTTTGGAGTGTGGTAAAATGAATGTGCTGATACTAATAAGACTTTTTACACTGTCCTTACACTTTTCATTTTTATGGTATTTTGATGATTTTTTTGGTTACATATTTTCTACACTTAAAGCATTTTTATTTATTAATTTACATATTTCAAAGCCTGGATGTGTATAGAAAAAGGTAAAACATACTTTCTGTGTTTTCTGTATACAATGACTTTACCTTAGACTGTCCATGAAGTATGATCATAACCAAAACAGAAAGCTCCTTGTCATTCGTCTCCTCTTCCCATCTTACAGTTTGAACACAAAAATTCCAGAAGGAGATTTTGGTGTCTGTCATCGGGCTGGTTGGGTCTGGAAAGCATTTGTGCTGCCTGCCCTTCTGGGAGAATGGGCAAACACACAGGAGCTGTCCACAGAAAGGCAACATTAATTACCCAGTATTTATCATTTCCTAGTTGAAATGGCAGTGGGCAATTTGTCACCAGTGTCAAAAACAAGATGTCAAGTTGATTGAAGTTCAAAGGACTTAATAGGCACCCCTAGTTTGTAATAAACATTTGATATCCATAAAATTGATTATCTATGGATGGATTGGTAGAATTCTGTGCTCCAAATTCATCAGCAAATCATTTAAGAATGCTCATAATAATTGTTTGATGATTATAACTGATTTCCAACCAAATATGAACAAATTAATATGTTTTATAATTTGATTAGCTTTCTAATTTTCATTCATTAGAAGGTCCCTAAGTATTTATGGCCAAGAATTTTCTAAGATATTTTTTCAGCTGCTCATGAGTAGGATCTTTGATCTAAATGCATGATCATTTTGTTTCAGCCATTTTTTCTTTTCTTTTTTTTTTTTTATGGTTGTTGTTGTTTGAAACCGGTTTCTCTGTGTAGCCTTGGCTGTCTTGAATTCACTTTGTAGACCAGGCTGGGCTTGAACTCACAGAGATCCACCAGGCTCTGTTCCCCTGAGTGCTGAGATTACAGGCATGCACCTCCATGCCTGGCTTATTTATCCTATTCTTAAAAACTGTAAGATACTATAAAAATTCAGCAATCTCTTAACTGAGTGTATTGTTTAGTTTCAAATCCTTATATTTTCTAGTGAGTTTTTCCTTGGGTGTAATTAAAAATTAGGTTAAACACTAGTCTCATAGATTGCCCTGTCTCTGAAGCCAGTTTCTCTTTACCCTTGTTTTATTTATTTTTTCCTCCTGGAGAAAAATAACCCATTTTGTTTCTAAATAACATCTTTTCGCATATTTTTATATATTCTTGGTTCTCATTCTTCAGACTAGCTATTCTCAACATGTGGTTGTGACCTCTCCTGGGTGGAACAGAGGCTTTCACAGAGGGCCTCAGATCAGGTATCTTGTGTATCAGATATTTACATTATGATTCATAACAGTAGCAAAGGTACAGTTAATAAGTACCAATAAAAATATTTTTATGGTTGAGGGTCACTGCAACATGAAGAAGTGTATTAAAGGGTCTCAGCATTAGGAAGATTGAGAACCACGGATATAAATTATTCTTCTTTTCTCTCGTAATTTCTGATACCTAGCCTAGAATCAAATGTGATTCCTGTGAACTTTTTAATCTACTAACCTAACGCACATATGCTTTTTATTCATAAATGAACCATCCTACCAGCTTTATGTTCTTTATGATTGAAATTATCTTTTTTATATTTTGAGATGACTGTGATTGTTTCTAGAAACACATAGAAAATGTATTCATTCATTTTGGTTTTGTTTAGCGTTTTCAGCTATTTCCACTGGAAAATTATCAAGCAAGTAATATGTGCAATTAGAACCAAAGCACCAGGGAAACTAGCAGGAGCAAGACATTTTTTTCTAAACAGTGCACAGTCCACTCTGAGAAAAACAAAGAAATGAACAAACAAACATACAAACAATTTTCACCAACATTTAAGTAAGTTGTTACTAATGAATAAAAGCAAATATCCAACAACATCCACTTTGAGTAAGAAGAAAACATAGAATCAGAAACATGAAATACTTTTTTAAATTTTTAGATTTTTATTTTTATAAATTACAGTTTATTCACTTTGTATCCCCCTATACCTCCCTCCCCTTTCCTCTCCCAATCCCACCCTCCCTCTTTCCCACCTGTGTCCCTCTCCCAGTCCACTGATAAGGGAGGTCCTCCTCCTATTCTCTCTGATTCTAGTCTATCAAGTCTCATCAGGAGTGGCTGCATTGTCATCTTCTGTGGCCTGGAAAGGCTGATGCCTCCTCAGGGGGAGGTGATCAAAGAGCAGGTCAGTCAGTTCCTGTCAGAGACAGTACCTGTCCCCATTATTATGGAACCCTGTTGAATATTGAACTGCCATAGGCTACCTCTGTGCAAGGGTTTCAGGCTATCTCCACTCCTTGGCTGGAGTATCAGTTTCAGGAGAGAGCCCGGTGGCCAGAATTTTTGATCTATTGCTTTCCTTGTGGAGCTCCTGTCCTCTCCAGGTCTTACAATCTCCCCCTTCTTTCATAAGATTCCCTGCACTCTGCCCAAAGTTTGGCTATGAGTCTCAGCATCTGCCTAGATACCCTGCAGGGTAGAGCCTTTCAAAGGTCCTCTCTAGTAGGCTCCTGTCCTGTTTCCTGTTTTCTCCCTGTTCTGATGTCCATCCTCTTTGCCTTTCTGAATGGGGATTGAGCATCTTAGCCAGAGTCCTCCTTCCTGATTAGCTTCCTTGGGTGTACAGATTTTAGTATGTTTATACTATATTATATGTTTAATATCCACTTATGAGTGAGTATATACCCTGTGTGTCTTTCTGCTTCTGAGATACCTCACTCAGGATGATCTTTTCCAGTTCCCACCATTTACCTGCAAATTTCAATAGCACTTCCTCAAGATCCAGCTATACCACTCCTAGGCATATATCAAAAAGACACTAAAGTATAAAACAAGGACATCTGTTCAACCATGTTTGTAGCTGCTTTATTTGTAATAGCCAGAAGCTGGAAACAGCCCAGATGTCCCTCAATGGAGGAATGGATACAGAAATTGTGGTACATCTACACAATGGAATATTACTCAGCAATAAAAAACAAAGAAATCACGAAACTTGCAGGTAAATGGTGGGAACTGGACAAGATCATCCTGACTGATTTGAGCTTGAAACATAGTTGGGAATCGATAAAGATGATTCCAAGTGCAGGTTTTACTTGGTGCATATGCTACATACCCGGGGTAGAGGTTGAATAAGATGATGCACAAAGGCCTAGTCAGTGCCCAGCAGAGAGAGCCAGTTTCCCGGAAACCTACCAGCACTTGCCTTTTGCTGTTTGCGTCTCTTACTGCAACATTTAAAGACTATTTCTCATATCTTTGAGTGTTTGTAACTAAAGGGATAACGGTGATAAAAGAAACCATACCAATCCCATTGTTTCTGATCAGTCAGTAGAAATAACTTATTGGTTTGAACTTACAGATGTTCAAGTTAAAGAGGCCAGGTGTTTTGTAGCTATGTTGGCCTTCGGAAAGCATTTGATATTAGTCAATGGCAAAATTTGAAGTATCTTAACTTAAATTTTTTCTCTCCTTTTTAAAATCTTCACTTTATTGGGTTATCTTCTTAATCTTTAGTTCAGTAAAATGACCATTATAGTGGGATGAGCCACGTATCATGCATAATTCCTGTAGACAACTTTCTGTATTTCAATGTTTCACATTCCACTGAGGCATATTTTATATCACAGTGTTCAGAATATGAGGCCATTAATTCTCTCTGGAACAACTAGTTCCCCTTGTTGCTGGAGGCTTATATCAAGCACTGTTCATGCGGATTATTAATTCAGTACTCTGTGTTCCTTTATCAAACAAGATACCTCAAAAATTGGAGGCAATTTTTGAAATGAAAGAATTCCATTTTAATATATTTCTTTATTTTAAATATATTTCATTATGATTAAGAACAAACAGAAATTTTCCTTCACATATGGAAAGAAAATAAATACATAAATAAATAATAAGCATGAAAATTTGCCATATGTCTGAAGGTTCATCAGGTGTTTCTCCACTTCTGTAATTTCAATAAAAGAGCATGCTCCTCAAAATAATATTTTGTGTTTTTCATAATTCTCTCACTGCCTCCAATATTTCCCTCTGTGTTCTTTAACTTACTTTATTTTCTGCTTAACTTACTGGATATGTTACAAGTATTCAAAATATTTTTTAACTTCACAGTGTTCTAAGATGCTGTCCTAATCAAAGGTTAGTTTATTCACTTTTCAAGCTAATTCAGGAGCAGTTCCTTCTGGGCTAAATTTAGGTCAGATCTGTTTTTGATCTGTTACTGTTTTTTATCAAAAGCCATTTGTGTTTTGCTTGCCCAACAAAGAAGAATTAAATGTCAATCTTCACTCTTTAAAGTAATTTTTGCAATGCAAAAGGCTAATAGTTGCATAGAGACATTGGCCCAGAAAGTACTATATGTGTCTGCTATTGTTATATAGACTGTGAAGTCCTCAAAGTATTTAGCAACACTATTTACACAGATTACACAGTGCAAACTGTTAGGACTCCAAGTAGCCTGGCTTTATTTTTTTAAAAAAGAAAACACTAGTTATGGTGATATTTTACAAAATGAAATCTGTCATACTAATCAAAACTATAATTTATTTCATAAAAGAAACACACAGGATCATTGGTGAAGGTACACAATGCCTACCTATACTGCTCAGGTTTCCCTCTAGAAAGTTTCCTGAAAATACCACCATCATTAAGTAAATTTCATAAGAGTTGGCTTTGGCCATCCGAGGGCTTCCTTGCCTGGGGCCTCACCCATATTCAAACTGATGATAGGGAAATGGTGAACAGATATGAGGGACTGGTCAAGGCTTCATCAGACCCTGCTACACAATACAACTGTCTCTCAGCTTAGTATTAATTCTTTTCCTCTCACTGGGAGTAATTCCCCAACATAAAACATGTACTTCAAACTGTTTCAGGATAATACTATGGTTTTTGTTCCACTGATTTCCGTATATTGACATTTTAACCCCCAGTAGCTGACAATGTGACTGCATATGAAAATAGATTTTAAAAAGTTGATTAAGTTAAAGCAACTCATTAAGGTAGGCCATAACCCAACATCACTGGAGATCTTGTCAAAGAGGAGATAAGTTGGAACACGTCGCCATGGAAAAGAGAACACTATGGAAACCAGAAGAAAAGGGCATCTACCTACAAGCCAAGAAGAGAGGTCTCAGGAGGAAGGGTGCCTCAAAAAGAAGGAACCTTCTCTCCAGAGTTGTGGGGATACAAATTTCTGTTAATTAATCAGAAATTTTCTGTAAGAAATAGACTCAGCATTCGAAAGAATTATACTAAAGACAAATAAATAGGAAGCACAGGGAAACTCAGAAGGGAATCTTAGCAAGAATATGCAATAATAAAATAGGATTCCATGATCATAATATAATTGTACATGAGAAATGAACTGGGCAATTTAATTGAATTATATATAATGTATTGTTTAGTGTGTGTGTGTGCGTGTGTGTGTGTGTGTGCATCCCCTAGTTGTTGTTTGATTGCTGGGAAGAGACACTATCTATGACCAAGGCAACTTAGAAATGAAAGCTTTCAATTGGGCTTGTTGACAGATCTACAGGGTGAGTCCATGACCATAATGCAGGAAGCATGGCAGGCATAATGCTGGCATAGTGCTGGGCTAGTAGCGGAGAGCGTACATGTGATACACAGGCAGAAAGCAGGAAGAGAAAGAGTTTAGGCCTAGCATGGGCTTTTGAAACCTTAAAGCCCACTCCCAGTGACAGACACACTTCTCCTACAAGGTCAACCCCCCCAATCCTTCCCAAACTGTTCCATCAACTACAGAGTAAAGATTTAAACATATGAACCTATGCAGAGCATTCATATTCACATAACCACAATATGCTAACTATACAAATAGTTCCTATATATTAAAATTATACAGATATACAATAAGGCAAAATCATGGGTAGAAATCTACTCATTTAAGGTGTTAAATGAAATGTCTCTGTTTCCCTGTTAAGTATATTTTTTTTCTTGTTCTGTTTTTCTTTCTTTTTTTGGTGGGGGAGGTGTCTGTGGCTTATGTTTCCTGGCATATCTCTCTGGGAAGGAGAAACATAATAGATTTTACAGGTGAACTGAGATCAGGTGTGGAGGGTTCAGGTGGGGGATGAGATGGAAGGAGAGAATGGGGGTATGGCTGGAATTTGAGTCATTCTGGAGATGGTGTAGAAACCTAGCTCAGTAGAAACTTTCTGGAATCTATGACGGTGATCCTAATGTGGACTCTGAGTAATCGGGGAAACTGAGTCTCAACTGGCCATCTCTTGTGGCCAGACAAAAGTTCTACTGGAGCTACTGGGTTGCATTCAGTTGAGTTGTTCGCCAAAGGGGTCCCATGGAAATCCTCAAAGAGCCCACGATTCTAAAGCAAATGATTGCTCTCTGCAAAGCAGCTGAGCAGCCCCACTGCCAAGGACTATGTCCACACAACTCATTGAACATGGAGAAACCAAGATGCTGCATACACGGAGCTTTACTCCCATGTTCTAGTAACTTTGGTGTGTGAAAGTATTCTTCAGGCTACTGAAAGGTAAATGTGAACACAAACCCAGCCACAGAACCTTTGACTACAATCTGTCCTGCCTGCAAAAATCATATTAGGGAAATGGTGGCACAGAACTTGTGGGAGCAGGCAACCAACATCTGATTTGACTATACCCCTAGAAAGAGCCCATATATGACACTTCTTAGATGACCAAGAACCAGAGACTAGGTATTCCAGAGACCTAGGGTAAAACCAAACACTACTGGTCTGAAAAAAAAAAAAAAAAGGAGGAAGAAGAATAGGAGGAGAAGGAAAAGGAGGAGGAGGAGAAGGAAATGATTCCTAAGGATACTCTGTTACACTCATAAAATGGTGCCTTTTCCAGTAGTCATCAGAGAGGCTTCCTCCTGCAGCAGGAGGGAACATATTCAAGACCCACAACCATATATTGTGCAGAGAAAGAGTCTAAATTGGAAGTTCCCATCAAACCCCTCCCCTCAGGGCTCAGGGAATCTTGTGAGAGAGGAGGCAGAAAGATTGTAAAAGTTAGAAGGGATGAGGGACACAAGGAGAACACAGCCCTCTGTCAACTAAGCAAGTCTCATAGGAGCTCACAGAGAATGAAGCAGCAAGGACTGCCTACATGGGTCTGCACCCGGTCCTCTGTGTATATATTATAGCTATTAGCTTCGTATTTTATGGGACTTCTGACTATGAGAACAAGTGGATCTCTGATTCTTTTGCCTACATTTTGAGACTCTTTTTCTCCTGATTGGTTGCTGTGTCTAACTTTAAAATACACACACATATAGCTTCATCTTAAAAACAACTTAAAATAAAATAAAAATAATGTCTTCATATAAGTCCTGTGAAATATACAGCAATATTACGGAAAAATAATAATATAGAATTAGCTCACTAGAAAACAGATTAAAAAGCAATTCTGCCTTTAATATTCAGTGAAGGAATAACAGCCAACCAATTAGAATGTCAATATTTTAGTTTTAATTGATGTACCACTACTCACTTCAATTTCTAGTATTGGCTTTTCTTGTGTTTCCTTGCACAAAGTCATGGTAGGGACAAGGGCTGCTGAGCACCAAGTTCAGTTTCTACAGAGACCCATGGCTATGAGTCTTAGGCATCTCCACACTTCATGCTGAAGTGAATTTTTTTTCCAATCAGTTCACTTTTTTTTCTTCTTTTTCTTCATGTGTAAGTGTATGTGGTATTTCCATGTGTTAGGTTGCTTCTGTGGGCACACATGTGGGCACACATCAGTAATCTTCCTTAATCACTCTTCTACCTTGTTATTTGAGACAAATTCTCTCAAAGAAACTCAGACTCACTAATACATATAGTCTCAACAGCCAGCTTGCTCCAGAGATAATATGCCTCCTCCCTCAGAGGCTAGAGTCAGTTATAAGCTGTTTGTCATATCCACCCAGCATCTTCACAGATTCTAGTAATCTGAATTCTAATGCTCTGATCTGCATGGCAAGCGCTTTCATCATTTCCACAACTGTCATCTCATAACTTATACCATTCTTGTTTTGCTGTATTGGTGAAAATCCATTACTCTGCTCAGTGTTTTAAAGTTAAATCACTGAGAAAAATTGCAACCAAATTAAAAAAAAACAAACAAACAAACTAAAGATTATCAACTCATGAGTAAAGGCCTCATTAAGCATAAACGAATGTGAAAACATCCCTTGCCTACAATTCATATGTGCTTTTAAGATAGAAAAATAATCCTTAGTAAGTACCTTCAGTTCCTTGAAAGCTCTCTGGGCATGCCACAATTTCTAAATTCATAAATAAAATTGGTAATATTGCAAAATTAAATGAAGCAGAAATATTTGGAATCCAGAATAACCAAAAATTATCTTGTGACTAGGCTGATATAATTAACTCTATAGCCTGGCATGTACAATGTTTTTAATAGTATTGAATACATTTATTATTTTTCCACACTTGGATTTTTTTCTGATATCTTCACTATCTCTAAGTGAGGTGGTAACATACCTAATACCATAACAACACTTGACTTCAAAGTTATTAGTGCAAAGTGAAAAATACTTTGACAAAAATCCAGTCTTTAAAAATATGAAATGTGAGACAGTAACTATAAAGTATATTTTTAAAACCCAAAATTGAACTATCAATTTAGCATCTAGATGTTGTTAATCACAAATTGTGCTTTTTGCAATTACATTCCTTCTGGAGTAGGCACTTTAAAGTAAATATTGAATTATGTATTTTAAAACAAATCTCTTTTACATATGATAAGTATAATAGACCAATAGAATATATATATATATATATATGTAATTAAAAGAAGACATATTCATTCAATTGAGTTACATATATGAACTGAATAGGGTTCTCTGTAACGGACAAGTGAGGAATCCAATGGTTGCTCAGTCCACAAATATTACCTGGCCTTGAAAAGCTGAAAAAGCTAAATTCTAATGTCAGAAGAGAATGGTAGCAGCAGCAACAACAGCATTTACAGATTAACAAGCCAAAGACAGTCAGACAGTCAGAATAGTGGACAGGCAGTCAGGCAGATGAGCAGATGGACAAACACTAACAATATTTCCTTCAGGCACTCTGCATCTGGGCCAGGACAGGAAGTTGCTCATCTTCTAGGGAAGGTCTTCCCATAGGTTCTCCCAAGAAATACCCCACAGACTCAGTCAGAAGCTTGTTTCACAACTGAAACAAGGTACAAATCAAGTTGACAACCACTATTACCAAGCATAATAACCAGGGCATAACCAGACATTGAATGTGAATTTTCCCTTGCTTTTATTGATCTTTTCCTTTGATAGTCTTTAATTAACTGCAAACATTTTTTGTTTGTTTGTTTTGTTTTGTTTAGTATTATGTCCTTTTTCTGCTCTGGAAGTACATAATGGTAAGAGAACTGTCAACCTCCATTATTCAAAGAGTTTTTTGTTTACTGGATTTGTGTCAATGGTTTTAATCAATTATCTGTCCTAATCATTTAATATTACACACTAGACACAGGGAAAAGAGGATCAATTAGATGGGAGCTCATAGACTAATGAGAAAGATGACATCCCATAGTTTTTTATCTTAACAATTGTATAGCTAAATAAAACCTCCCAAGACAGGAAGGAAGAGAATGTATCACTTTACTTGAAACAGTAGGAGAAAGGTACCTCTCTAAATGTACTTCTTAGATAACTGTCTTTGGGGATGATCCAGACTCCCAGGCAGAACAGCCCCAATCAAAGGACAAAAGGGCAGATTAGTCTGGTTGGCAAATCACAGTCACTTGAGGGCAGCCGTGAGAGAAGAGTTCAGGGGACAAGTGAGTCCAGGAATAAAAGTGTTTCAGGTTTATGCTTAGGAATTTGGAGGACAAGAATGGAAAATTGTGGATATCCAATGTGTGCAGACAAGAGGATAAGTGAGGACATTGCAGAGATGGAATTTGAAAGGAAATGATTTCATGATGACATAGATAAGGCTGACTTTCAATTTTTTTTTCCACTGCAAACAAATGAGGGTTTATTCAATATAAGCTTGGGACGCAAACCTTACAGTCTAGACAGGAGAGGAGTGTGCCCCGAGGTATACAGAAATGGGGTTTTTAAAGGGTGAAACCACAAGCGGGGTGAGGGGGGGCTCCAAGCATTGGCGTTACATCATTGGGTATGGGGTCTACTTTAGGCTCAAAGAGCATAAACACTCTGGCTCAGCCATCTGGAGGGTATTTGATCATGAGCAAAGCCTGGAATGCACTGATTAGTTGTTGCTAGGGAAGAAGAGCAATTTGCACACTGTGTGGTCACAAGCTAGGGGCCATCTGGGTGGGTTGCCAGGAAACGATATCTCTTAGGTGCAGGAAGGAGTGTGGTGAGCCTGATTACTCCCTGCAGCAGTCCGGACACATCTCAACTAACCCAGTCCTTTGCCTAAACTTTTATCCAGGACCTCAGTCATGCTGCCCTAAGACTCTAATTTTAAACTTTGACTTTCAAATTTTTACTTAATACTTTTTACTGACTTTATTCAATAACCCCTCCCCCACAATGTATGAGTTGGGACTTTTAAAAACAACACAGAAATGAGTGCAAACCACATGCAGTGCCACATTGATTCTACACATTTAAATATATTTTTTCAATGCTAAATTATGACCTTTTCTGATAAGTACTCTGTTTCATTTATATTTGAGTTTCAAGGGCCAGCATGTCACCTAAAATGTAGTCATCTTGAAACATGTGTTGAGTAGGAGGTTGCAAAATACAAAGAGGCAGTGTCACTTTACATTTATGGGTGAGTGACTCTGTCCTTTGATGCATTGAGGACCTCAAAACAAGATCTGTAAACACCAAACACAAAACGAATCAGCCAAATTAGGTATCATCATAATTCCCCATATACGGCTATATATGTCAACTTTAATTCTCATGTGGTGATGTATATTCATTAATTCAGCTTCATAGAATTGCACTTTTGCCAATAAGACTTGTCCTGATCTTTCTATATGAGAAAAGGGGACATGTTGATTACTGCCTTGGTAATTTAGCTATTATTCTCAATTTCCTATGTGTCAATTTAAAAATGATCACTAGTGTGTGCATAGAAAATGCTGGCAGCTAATGCTGTTGTTTAGTATTCTTCAGGCATAAGTGTCAAAGACAGACCTTCGGAAATCCTCTTCTTATTTGTTAACCGTTTTTTTGTTTTGTTTTGTTTTGTTTTGTTTTGTTTTTTCAGTAAATACTTAAAGGAAAGTAAGCATATCCTTTGCTTGCACAAGTTACTAGAACTGGGAAATCAGGTGGGATTAGACATAGGAATCTTAAAAATATTTTGAGTGTTCATCTTAGGTTGACATCTGAACATGCTTTCAAGCAGCTTTTATACATAGCTTCATGTGCTTTCAGATAAACACCTTTCCTTTGGTTTTTTCCTGTTTCTTTCCCACAGTGTGAAAATAAGTGGGGGCCAGAAGCAACCTGCGAATCTAGCCAGGGCTGTGTAGAGAAAGGCTGGCATGCATCTCCTGATGACTCCTTGTCTGTTGTGGATGGTCATATCAGGAAGCAGACTTTGAAAGAGTAATCAGGACCTCATGCCTTTTGAAAAACAAGATACCTAGAATGTATGATTTTAACAGGGGCAGTGGGAGGATGGCCCACTTAGCACTGACCCAAAACTTGCAATCCTCTTATTTCTTTGTTTAATTATATCAATTAAATTTCACCTGGGGAAAAATGGATGCTTCTATTACTATTTCAGAATAAACTTCAGTGAATATTTATAGACAAAGAGGTTTTTCTTTAAGTTCATGCTTCTGACAAGCATATGCAATTGTTACTTCATTGCACATTCTAAGTGAATGCATGCACCACAGTAAATTCTTTACAATTGGTTTTAAATACATTTTTGAAAAGTGGTATCTTTTCAAACTTACTTGACAAGTAAGTATTACTTGTCAGGAAAAAAATCTTATTTCTTATTTCTGACTTAAAATTTATATTACTAATATTGATATGATGATGATTCAAATGCTCTGTAAAGGGTCCAAAAATGGGGATTAATTTGCCTATGCTTGCAAATTCTGTTCTTTTTCTTATTTCTTTAGTTCCTACAGCAAGCTTCTGAGGAGAGCAACATTCTAGTTTCACATGCAAAGGAATTTCAGATTCATAATGTCTGAAATGAGCTTATTAACCTAAGAATAGAAATAGTTGTAAAAATTCTTATCTAACAACAAAATCATATGCTTTCTTTTATGACATGTGTTTAGTGATTTGTTATTGTAGAGGCTTTACTAGTTAATACAAGTTATAAAATGGATATACCCAAAGAAAGGATATACAAGTTGTCTTTACTTATTGAAATGAACCAAGATAAAAATATTTAATTTATGAATATGTATAAAATAATTAATTTTAAAAGACAATGAATTATGAGCTGGCTTACATTTTCCATTTATAATGGTAATAGGTACTTCAGAGAAGTAAGCAAATGTATATTAAAATGCTTTGAATATTTTGAATTTTTGATTCATTTGGATTACTGAGAAGAACCTAAGCTGAAGGACTTGCAATTTATTTTTTGGTCTTGCACTAGGTCATCTTTCATTGAGAAATCTATAGGTTCTGAGTTATTCTATTCAGTTTTTGCAGCCTATGAAATGGAACACTGGTGGTTTTGTATTTTAACTACTCACAACCTCACTCTTCAGCCACTGATTGTTCTCACTGTTGTCATGTGAAGTGATAGCATAGTCCAAATGGGAACATACCAGAAAATTAAATACAAAATCAAAATCCTCATTAATTTCCTTCAGGTCTTCAGTGAAAAAGAAAAAGGAAGAAAACAAATAAAAACTAAAGCTAAGCCATCTTTCTAGTCATGTTACCAAGAGATTGAGCCAACAGCACTGTCCTCCCCATCTCTCCTTTTGCGATCAAACATGGAGGTCCAAGAATATTTCCCCAAGTGATTTAAGAATCCCTACCTCTACCTACACTCCACCTCTCCCCCTGACAACTATGGATTTCAGACAAGTCGTTTGTCCTCTTTGAGTGGTAATTTCCCTTCTGCAAACTATGAGTATGTTTGTCTATTCTCTTTACCTTCTGAGCTCATTTTGCTCTACTGTTTGTACAATGCATGTGAAAGTACACCATACATCACAAATATTTAAATTTAAATATTATTAGAGCCTTGAGAAGGAAGGCTGAAACATTTCCAAATTGAATTGTCATTTTCTAAGCAGTTTTGCCCACCATATTTTACTAAATTAGTGGAGTTAAATCAGATCATTCCCTGGAAAGGATGGACTAGATGGTTGTTTCTAAAAATAAAAACAGCCTTGCCTAAAATACATGATAAGTCATCAAAGGTCTCCAAACCCAAGCCTTTTGTATAATGTGTAGGAAACCTGAAACTTTAGGAATTTGTACATTATAAACATCTTCCTAGCTCTCTGGTGTTTGTCTAACCAGCAAATATACTAACAAATAGTTGAACCTCTAGTCCAGCTAGTTTTAGGTGTATAACCTTGGTTTGTGTGACTCTAGCACTCAATATTTCAGTCTTTTAGCTGTAAAGTCAGGAAAACTAGTAACTTTGTAATAGGGTAGGTGTGAGAATTAGGAGTTAATCTATACATATAGATTACATGATGCATATAATCTATGCATATAGATTACATGAGGCATATAGATTACACGATGCCAGACAGATTTAGAGGACTTGACATTCTGATTTTTATGATCTTCATAATAATAACCTTCACACATATATGAACCTTAGTAAAATTATCATTGGGACATTTAATTATGTCCCAAAGCATATATGTGGTAGTGAGAGAACAGTGTTTGGGAATTGGTTCTCTCTTCCCATCATCATTTCACAGATTAACATTCAAGTCATCAGGCTTCTGCAACAAGGATGTTACCCAACCGAGTCATCTTCATGGCCTTGTATTGTTTTTTGTTTTGTTTTGTTTTGTCTTGTCTTGTTTTTTGTAAGTCTTGAAAATTGACCAGTATGGGTCCTTTCTAGGGAAGAATGTCTTTATGGAGGTTTCCATTACTAGATCTTAATTTTAGAAGTACATTAAATTTTGGGTGAAATGGAAATGTGGAAAACAACTGGTCTCCCAGGATGCCCTGGGGGCAGCTTATATCATAGTTATACTTTATCATATACTTGCTCATACAGACATAAAATCACTCACCATCTCCCTCTCCAGCTCATTATTAAAATAAGTCAGTTTAAGCAACTCTAGAACTACCCATAAAGTCCAACTCTTGGGATGAAATGGTAGATGGGTATTAAAATAACACCTGGCACACAGGGTTTACATAATTTACACACAATTCAGTTTATTTTGTTTTAGCTTTTAAAATCTATCTTATAAAATGAATATGGATATTAAAATGGACATATAATGTACTTACTGGTTTCAAATTCTAAACTGCAAGTTAAATGAAGACATTTAATTTTTAAAGTAAGATGGATGTGACTTAGTTTCGAAAACATATCTTCATTAGATTGTCAGCTCCCTTTAGCCAAATACAGTAGCATAAAGCTAATATAATTGGATTTATGCAAAACAATCCTCATTTCCTAGATTCTATTTTCTATGCAGATATGAATTTAAAAGTGATCTTGGGACCTCAGAATTCCTCAGTGGTCTAGAACAATTACCAGGTCAGGGTAAGTGACAAGCATTTGAGAATGGCTTTATTCCTGGTCCTGATTTACTCTGCTTAAAAAGAAAGGGAGAGAAAAACAAAGAGTACATGGGAGGTGGATAGGGAAAATGGCACAACACTGGCCCTGATTGGATTTTATATATTACATTATGACTCTCACTTTATATCCTTAACAGACAACTAAATCGAAAAACTGAAGGAATCGTGCTAATTATTGTCATATTCCCCATGTTTTCCTGCAGTTGTCAAAGCAGAAAATTGAATGACAAAAGGAAATTCTAGAACTAAGAGGATCTAAAAATAAAGGTTTAGAAGCAGAGGGTACAATCATTAGCAATAACTGATGAAACAAATGTTGGTAGAGGTTACAGGGAAATAGGTACTTCAACACCCAATAGCTCAGAATTTTATCAGATTAAACTCCAATATAGTAATAGCCATTCAATATACTGCTTTCTGAAATGGTCAGGTATGCCAAGTGTATGTAGATATTACAGAAGTAGTGGAGTGAAATGCTATGCATATGCTAGATACCTCTGACTACTGAGTCATTCCTTCTTAGTTGTGAAGACCTTGAACTACTCTTCATTATGCACTGCACCAGTCATGATGTCTAAGTCTCATCATCCAGTACTTTAAATATGTATTCTACATGGAATTCTTCTAAATATATGCCCCAAGTTTTGATCTTTTCTTTGATCTTTGGAGTTAGATGACACCGAGGTTCTCATTCTCTTCTTTGCAATGTCTGAAGAATACTCACAACATATAGACCCAGAATATAACTATTGATTCCACAGCATTATTCTGGGGGTCTGTATTTTAATAAAAGTTAAAATGCATTAACTCTTCTTTTGCATTTTTGCATGTACGAGTCGTATATTGACTTCCTTAAATTTATTATAACATCTTTGACTGAAATAAATTAGAATGCCATCTTTGCATCTAGACTGTTCCTTCTGCTTTCCTTCAGACTTTTCTAATCACTCATCTATCATCATCTATGCTTTGCAACTGATAGTTAGTACAGGGATAGTGATTTCAGAATTTTACTTATTTCATACAAAAATACATGGATGGGTGTTATGCAAGTTTTTCTGAGGTTATCAGATAAATAGAAGAGCATTCATTTTTAAAATGCTTTTTTAACAGTACGACATAGTTTGCTTTTTCAAAAGTCTTAAGTAAAACATGTTATTTACAGCAAAGTTTCAGACCAACAAAGTACTCTTATGGGAAAAAAACAGCATTTATTTTGGAAAAGCGATACTTTCTGTATAGTGTCCAATAAATATTGGGTTTTGTTAGTTAAATCTAATTAGGAAGACTTAATTCCCTTTTAACAGTTGGATTCCATAGCATTTTATGTCCAGCTACATTAAGAATTAATTTTTTGGCTTCACACCAATGTTAAATTTGCTTATCCAAACAGAAGCCATGCCAAGTGTTTGAAGGATGATGACAGTAATTAACCCAAATCATACAGGAGGAGCGAGTCCAAAAAAAAAAAAATGCCTATAAAACAGTATCTCTTTCTCCAGTGCTGACGTTGACCTGTACATGCTTTGTCCCATAGCCTTCTACACATGGATTCTTGCTGTTGTTGCCAGAAGGGAGTGACAAAACAAAGAATGCTGTATAATAGTCAATAAATTTTGAAAGTAAAGAGAATGTTTTGTGACTTGCTGAGACATGCATACAGCAAATTGGTTTTCTAAAGAATAACTTGATAGTATGTCTCCTAAATAACAGACCTAGAATGTGCCCTATTCATGAGCTGAATAGAGTCATTTACCAGAAGGGACAAACTTTCCTCCATAAAAACTAAACTTAACCTAGTGATTTAAGTTCAGAGATGAAGTGTTAGATACTTTTTCCAATGTATACCAATAAATAGTCATATTGAAACAGAAAGAAAAACTATAATTGAAATAAATGGATGTAGTTGGATGCTCTAAATTGGATATAGTTGTTACTCATTAGCAGTGATAAAGCCAACAAAAGGATTACAGAAATTTTGGAGTTAGGTTTTGACATCCTGTCTGCTTGACTGCCAAGCCATGTCCTTTTAACTAGTAGGTAAAATTTTTAAAAATTAGAGGAAATAATGTCTATTCTCCACAAACACGGGGCTCTGTGGTTTAACAGGTTTGGAAAACATAAATACATTTTTTCTATGAATCTAAAACATTATTTTAGCTAAAAGCATTAGATATTTTCCAATAAACAAACCTGCTTAATGCTGCTTAGCAAAATCTTTTCAAATACATTTGTTCCTAGAAATAAAGGTACATGTGTGTGTGTGTGTTTCCCATAATTATGTCAACACTTTTATGCCATAAAATATACTTTGGGAAGCTCGGAGCTATGATACACTGTCATAAAATTGTAATTTATATTGCAATTTAGCAAAAAACACAAATGAAAATTTAGGGTTCAAAAAGCAAGTTCTCAATGTTAAATAACATTCTGAAATGATGGCAGTATGTGAAAGACAAAGAAAATTGAGGGATGATCCACAAGCCAAGGCAAAAACACACAATCAACACAGAGATGGCAAAAGAAAACAAATTACAGAAAATTATGAAAAATTTGATAATTAAAGATTAAGTACATAGAATGTGCTTGTGTGGATGTGTAAAATACTTCAAAAATACCCTCAAAATATAGTACTACTAAAGATAAGAATCATTGCATTGCTCTGAGAACAAGAATGCAAAATAGCAAACAACAGAAAAATTTTAAAAAACTGAGTCATCTACATAGACCTTGTAATATCTAAAAATAGTAAAAGAAAATAGATCTATATGCAGCAGAGTAAAGAATATTTTTTCTTCTTTACAATCAGAGTTTTTCTTTGATTTGGTAATAATTTGTCTATTTTTATTTTACATGTATGAGTGTTTTACCTGAGGGTATGTCTGTGTGCCATGCTACTGCCTGGGTAACCAGTAGAGGACAGAAGAGAGTATTGATGACCCTGAAACTGGAATTATAGGTGGTTGTGAGCTTCCATGTATGTTGTGGGAAGCAAACCCTCTATAAGGTTTCTAACTGTGAGATGCCTCTCCAGAGTCCCCATTAGGGCTTCTTTTCTACTAGTCCTGAGTGTTACGCTGCTAAATTCAGATACACATACTTTTTTATTCAATAGAAGTTATAGTGGAACAGAAGGCTGCATACATTATGAAGAAAAGAAAATTTAGGTAAGTTGTTTTTATGCTCCTTGGAAAAATGATAATGAGTTATGACAAAGAAAGTAAACTGTGAGGGTGGCCTTAAAGCTCGGTGTTGTGAAGGTTTGCAATGAATCTTCTTGGTCTTGACTGCCTGAACTTGGGCACAAGAATAAAACCATGCTTCCAGGAAGGGGAAAGCAGTCATCACATGGAAATTCATCTACTTCTGTGGACGAGCAGGACAGGAAGAATGTTCTTCTTGTACCTTCTGTTTTAAAGCGCCCTTAGCTTAAAATGATTTTTAAGGTCAATCCAACCCTCTCTCCCTCATCTCCTCCCATGTCCCTCTCCAAGTCCACTGATAAGAGAGGTCCTCCTCCCCTTCCATCTGACCCTAGCTTATCAGGTCTCATCAGAACTGGCTGCAATGTCCTCCTCTGTGGCCTGGCAAGGCTGCTCCTCCCTTATAGGGGGTGGTCAAAGAGCCAGACACTGAGTTCATGTCAGAGATAATTGGTTCTGTTGCTTTCCTTGTGGAGCTCCTGTCCTCTCCAGGTCTTACTAACTCCCCCTTCTTTCATATGATTCCCTGCCCTCTACCCAAAGTTTGGTTATGAGTCTCAGCATCTTTAACTTAATTTATTAAAAGAAGAGGAGAAGAAGGAGGAGGAAGAGGAGGAAGACAAGAACAGAAACAAGAAGAACAAGAAGAAGAATTCCAAGGACTCACATCCATAGGCTCACATCTACCTATAAATCCAGTTCCAGAGTCCAATTCTTTCTTCTGTTCTCTTTGGGGTTGTGCATTCATGAGACACACATAAAATCAGAAAGGCATGAATGTGGGCACACACACACACACACACACACACACACACACATGCACACACACACTTAATAAATCACTAAAGCCCAAGTGCCACTTCATGTATTATAGCAGAGGTTTGCTATGAATATCATAGAAGCCTACCATTCAACAAAATTGGACTACCGAAGCAGAAAACTTACATGTATATTTTATAACAACAATAAAGATCTCACCTCATTTTCCAAAAAAAAGAAATAGCCCTGAACATTTTTTTCACTAGGTTTCAGCTATTTGTTTTTGATTCTCAGGGACAGTCTGCACATCCTCATCTATTGAGCTTTATACCTTACCATTAGGAGCTTTCCTTTTCTAAGACTATGTGTAAAATATGGATACTGCATTTTCCAAGCTCAATGTTTAAGGAGTGTGCTTTGCTTCCAGTTTAAAATGACTGAGTGGATCATTTACTTTACTTACATCACAAAAGTCTACTGAGATGACAGTGAATAAATATAAAAGAGAATGCTTCAGGGGTTTTCAGAGTGATAAATGTCTATAAGCAGTTATATGGTTAGAGAATCAAGGTTAGGAGGATGTGTAGCCAGGAATAAATACTGAAGAAGCTGTCGCAGGAGAAGGAAATGCTTAGTCAAGCAATGGAAAAGTGTGAGACTCATGGTAACCATAGCAGAGAGCAGAAAAAAGTACATGAAAGTTATCAAGAGAATTCACTAAAGTATTGCCTTGTTCTGTGAGGCTTTCATCCTTTCCTACAGTGCCCACCATCACCCGTGTTTCATTCCTTGGTCATAGTAGGTGCCCAGTGAAAGCTAGAAATAAAGATAAGTTTAAAGAAAAAAACTTGGATTCATCAAATGTGTGAAAAATGCAGAAGATAATCTTCTTGGAAAAAAATGGCTTTCTACATGTATGATTTAAGTAAGACTTTCAACATCCTATCTTCTAAGTTAGGTGTGACTTGATGCAATATCTTCCATTAAAGAAAAAGAAACTAATGTGTGGAAGTGCATGAGAAAGTCACATGAAGTGCCCTTGTGAATCAAATGGGTTTTCCTAATATGCTGAACCTGACAAATGTGAAAGATCATGTATTTTAATTAAATTAAGTAAAAATAAGTGTTAATAAGAGAAGTGTCTGACACTAAAAGTAAAACAATAGTATCTGGAAATAAAAAAGGAAATTTGAGCTTTCTAAATTTATCTTCAAAGATTAGAATATTGTATCCATAAAGTAGGTAAATAGTGTTCTGACATAAATTCAACTAAGAATAAGACAGCTCTTTTATTTTTATTGAAAACAGATTCTTTTCTTATACACTATATCCTCATTAGAGTTTCTGGCCCCTCTACTCCTCCCAGTTATTCCCCACCTTCTCTCTCCTTCATATCTACTCCCTTTCTGTCTCTCATAGAAACAACAATAACAAAAAAAAAAAACAGGCTCTGAGAGATAACAATCAAACATGACAAAATAAAATATAAGATGAAGCAAAAATGTTGGTATCAAAGTTGGACACAGTAACCCAACAGGAGAAAAACGACTTGCCAGAGAAGGCAGAAGTGTCAAAGGCCAACCTGTTCTCATTTTCAGGAGTCCAGTAAAAAAATATTAAGCTAATACTTGTGATATGTACTAAAGGACCAGGTGCAAATGCATGAAGCCCCTGCACTTGTTGCTTCAGTGTCTGTGACCTCATAGGCACCTCGCTGAGCTGATTCAGAGGGCTGTGCTCTCCTGGTGTCCTCCATCTCTCTGACTCCTACACTCTTTCCACCTCCTCTTCCTCAGGATTTCCTGAACCCCAAAGGGAGTTTTTGATACACCTCCCCCCAAATTTAGATTCTCTCTTTGGATGATGTCTGGCTGTGGGTCTCTGATTTGGCTTCTATCTGATGCTGTGGGAGGCCTCTCTGATGATAGTTGGACAAGGCACCATGAATAGCACTTATGAGTAGCTTTTGAGTGATACCAAAAAATTTAAAAAGATTTACAGGTACAAAAAGATAATATTCTAAAAATCAAACCAGAGGAGTAGTAGCAAAAGCTGACATGAAAAAGTATAGACAAATTAGACAAAATTAGAGAAATGGTCCAGGAAATTCAACTATCAAATGAATAATATTTCAGTAAGTGGAAAAGAAAATTATCAAGTGCATAATATTCTAAAACTTCCCATAATGGAAAAATGCAAATGCCTGTTCTAGCAATCATTTTAATTTGCAGTAGAGAGATGGAGGGGCTCAAGAGTGCACTTCATGTTTCAGATAAGAAGGAGAGGAACAGTGAACAAACAGTACACTGGCTGATGGCTTAGAACGTTCAGAAGCAATTGGCTGGCTATTGACGCGACTGGGGATAAATTACCAGTCATTTCATAGGCAGCTAAAGAATAGGAAAATAGTAGGAAAAGTGTTATAAATATCATAAAGTCTATGAATAGTGATAATGAGAACACTCAGTATTTATTTATAAAAAAAAAACTTAACAGCCTGGTTTGGGTAGTTATAGAGGAAAGAGTGGTGGAGTGTAGGAGGAAAAATGAGAGAAACATTCAAGTCAGATATTTGATAATGCAAGAGTGTAATGCTTCTTTCTTTCTTTTTTCTCTTTTTTTCTTTCCTTCCTTCTTTCTTTCTTTCTTTCTTTCTTTCTTTCTTTCTTTCTTTCTTTCTTTCTTTTTGAACCAGGCTGATCTCAAACTCACCATCTCTGCCTCCCAAAGTGCTGCAATTACAAGTGTGTACCACCACGCCCAGTTTTGATGTTTCTTATATATATATATATATATATAAACCTGACCAAAAGAATTTAAAATACTGAGGGCCAACTGTTTCTATAATGTTTTATTCCAAACATGATGCTTGCAAAAGAGAATGGAGGATCACATTGGCAGCACATTTTTATGAGGAGTTTTTGTTGTTGTTGCTGTTTTTATAATGCAATACAGCACTGTGGGCCCATGAACTCATCACAGTAGATTTAGCTGCCTGCACAAAACCTTTCCAAGATCAAGCCAGCCAAACTTCTGGCATGGATGAAGAAAGGCATTCTGGGGTCCCACCTCTAGCTGAGAAGCGACTGGCTTGTTGATGGTTGTTGGAAGACAGCTACTTTTCTGGGACATGGCCACTGGTAGGTCGACCTTACTCCCAGAGGTATATCCACATGATGCATCTAGGAATGACAACAATTGAACTTGGTGGGCTATGATGCAGAAGGAGGAGAAATAAAAATGTGGGAGAGAGATGCTAGGGGGAGTGGAGAGTGCAGTGGCAATGGAATGGATATGGCCAAAATATATTGCATGCATGAATAGAATTTCCAAAGAATAAATAAATTCTATTATTTTTAAAAGTTTTAAGAGCAAACTGACTTTATTTACTAACATGAAAACCATAGCTCTTTAAACACATCTAATCTGAAAGTCCAAAATACCAACACCTTCATTTATCCCCTCAGCTCATTTTCCTCCTGTGTCTTTCAAAGAACTTCCTTCCATAGACATCTATTAAATTTCTCTCCTTTGAACAATATCATACTATATCCATTCTTGAAACAACCATAATAACAAGCATCTCTTTATCCACATCTTCCAGTTTCTCCTAACTCATTGGAAGTTCTTTACAGACTGTTCCATGGATCACATTTTGTTGGGCGCAACTAGCTCTTCTTACCTCTTGCAATAAACCTTGAATCACTTCTACGTTATTTGTATGAAAAACGTTCCTGCTCAACAAGCCCACTTATTCTTTACTCCTGACATGTGTCCCCCTGGTAGGTTACAAAAGAGATTTTTCTTATACTAGGAACCAATGTGGAAGAAATAATTCATCCAGCACTGAAATGTTGACAGGCACTGTGTAAAGAAAATAGATATGTCTGCAGCCCTGACATCAACACTTAAATTCTCTAGCTTTGAAGTCTCTTGTGCCATTTATTTCTCAGAACAATCCATTGAATAAACCCACCACAAAGTGTGGGGGGGGTGAACAGTGCAAACACCTCAATTGTTTAGAGTCCAGAGAGCTTGGAACTATCGAACTAATAGCACCAGTGATCACTGCCTTTTCCTGCACGACATCCTGTCATTAATAAGATGCAGAAATTCTCTCATGTTCTGTGCACTCTTGTGATCATGAAGGAGGAGAGCTCTGCCCTGATGCCATGGAAAGGTCTACGTCAAAGGAATCATAGACATTTAACTTTTCTTTGGGCCATAACTGCATATTTCAAAGTCTGATATTTGGGTTTTCAAATTTTTTTTCCTACAACATAATGTCTGTGTTGATTCTGTGGAAATTTCATATTACACATTCCTATCACATTCACTTTGCAGTCATTTCTTGTATACAACTGCTGCCAGCACAAAAAAAAAATGTCTAATTTGTGTTATGTGTCTAATCACTGGAGCCCGGAGCATGATCACACTTTCAGTGGCCTGTCCCTTAAATAGAACCAAGTCCTGAGTCCGCCCTTTCCCACACCCCTGCTAGAAACCACCTGTTGTGGAGAGAGAGATTTCAGCATCTTACCACAGTGTGCAAGAGTTCTCTTCAATGGCTCCCTATTTAGGCTGTTACTCTTTGACTTGGGGGAGGAGGAAGATGAAGGTAGGACTTGTCACCAAAGTCCCTCTTTTTCAACTGTGTGTCTGCAACCATGAATATCCATAATAAGTAGTTTATTTTCTTTTTACGGTGTGTAGGAACATGAATCATGGGCTTCCACATGGTTTCTGGCATCACCACAGGCTGTAAACAGAGCTCTGGTTTGCAATATGGCTGTGAACCCAGACAAGGCCCTCCAATGCAGCTGGGATGGTAGACATCAGCATGGATTCAGAACGCAGCTTAGACTGTAGGACATCAGCTTTGCTTTTGGTGGTAGAACAGACCACAGACATCAACACACATCTGACAGCAGTAAGACTATGGACCCAGACATCAACATGGCCCCACATGCAGTGCAAGCCACCCACATCAACATAGCCCGCAGCAGCAATTCCACCCAAGAACTTCAGCATGGTTGCAGGATATGGACATCTGCCTGGCCTTTGGTGGTAGCATGGGCCATGGACATCAATACAGATCTGGCTGCAGTAAAATCGTGAACCCAGATATGACCCTCAGTGGCAGCTCAGTCTGGACTCATCATGGCCCAGGTGGCAGCACAGGTGACTAAGTCAACTTTTGGGAGAGGATGGGAGTGGATGGAGTGAATGGGAGGTGTTGAGTCTGCATTTGCTTAAGCTTCAGGCTGCAGCCCACCATTCTGTTAGGCCCCCTGGACAATGACATGATCCAGTGTCGACCTCAACCCTCAGGATTGTGGCCACTCTCACTTCACAAGCTGTGCCTCTCTCTAGAGAACATTCGCCACTCTGCTCCTCCGTCACTCTTATCTCTTCCTTACCTGTAACCTCCTCACAGTGTCACTAAAAGGGTCTCACAACTACTTCCAGGTTTCCAATTTTAAAACATGCTATTGTTAAGCAAAGGATTTTGGTTTCTTGTTGTTTTTGTTTTGTGTTACGTTGTTTGCTTTTGAGAACTAAAACAAGAAATTTCTTTAAACTGTGAACCTGACCTGAATGATCCTCTGTGTTTATGTCTCTGTGTCTGCTCAGCGTGTGTTCTCAGTCAAGGTCTGCTTACTCTAGAGCCGGACTCTCGGCTGTTGGATAAAGTGTTATGCCTCCAACCTCTGTATTTTGAACTCAATCCTGCAGACCAGTTATCAGTCTGTTTGCCACAGTATGGAAAAGCTTATATTGATAAACAGCGTGTGTAAAGACGATAATATATGTAATTCTTATAATGCAGTTTGTATAAATATAGGGGGGTATATTATTTATAGATATTAATATATATCTTTGCAAAGTAATTTAATAAGACTCAGTTTACTTATAATTAATGTATAAAATGTATAATTAATATATAAAAAGCATATAATTAAGGAGGCCTTGAAATATTTAAAGAAGTCAGGAAATTAAAAATCTTTAGTGTCTTGTCAAGACTCTGCCCAGCAGGATATCAAAACAGATGCTGAGAGTCTTAGCCAAACTTTGGGCAGAATGCAGGGAATCTTATGAAAGAAAGGGAATATAAATAGACCTGGAGAGGACAGAAGCTCCACAAGGAGAGCAACAAAACCAAAATATCTGGTTTTGTTGCCCAAAATATCTGGGCCAGTGTCTTTTCTGAGACTGATACTCCAACCAAGGACCACACATGGAGATAATCTAAACCTCTGCACAGATATAGCCCATGGCAACTCAGTCTCCAAGTGGTTTCATAGTAATGGGAACAGGGACTGTCTCTGACATGAATTGATTGGCCTGCTCTTTTATCACCTCCCCCTGAGAGAGAAGCAGCCTTACCAGGCCACAGAGGAAGACAATGCAGCAGGTCTTGATGAGACCTGATAGACTAGGGTCAGAGGGAAGGGGAGGAGGACCGCCTACCTTATCAGTGGACTTAGAGAGGGCCATGGGAGGAGATGAGGGAGAGAAGGTGGGATTGGGAGGGAATGAGGAAGGGGGCTATAGCTGAAAAACAAAGTGGATAAATTGTAATTAATAAAAATAAATAAATAAATAGATTTTTAAAAATCTTTAGTGTCTTCTCTAAGATGGCATACTCTTTCTGAAGGGAAGATCTGAAACTCCAAAACTGGTTAGTCGATGGGCGGCTGAAGCCAGAGCATCAATGTTGAGGCTTCCCATGCTAGAGGGGAAAACTGGTGACCTGGAACAGATTGGATCCAGGTCCACCGTGGATGTCTCCAGGGTCTGAGAGTGGCAAACTATCAGCTGCACCTTCACGCTGCACAGAAATGCACTATCATCACCAACTCCACAATAAAAGGAACAAACATGCATCGGTCACTATTATCTACCAACATCATGGACTCAACTCGCCAATAAAAAGACACAGACTAACAGAATGGTTGTGGAAACAGGATCCAACATTTTGCTGCATCCAAGAAACATACCTCTGTAACAAAAACAGACACTACCTCAGAGTAAAGGGCTGGAAAAAGGTTTTGCAAGCAAAAGGACACAGAAAACTAGCTGGAGTAGCTATCTTAATGTCAAATAAATTAAAATAAAATAAAATAGTTTTTCAACCAAAATTAATCAAAAAAGATGAGGAGGGACATTTCATTATCTTCAAATGAAAAATCCACCATGAGGATAGTACAATCCTGAACATCTATGCCCCAAATACAATAACATGTGCATTCTTAAATGAAATATTATTAAAGTTCAAATCACACATTGATTCCAACATCTTGATAGTGGGAGAATTCAACACTCCACTCTCAACAAAGGACAGATCATCCTAGACAGAAGATAAATAGGGAAATAAAGACACTTACAGAGGTCTTAAATCAAATGGAACTGATAGATGTCTACAGACCCTTTCACCCAAACTCAATAGAGTATACCTTCTTCTCAGCACGTCATTGAACCTTTTCCAAAATCAAACAAACAAACAAAATTGACCATATAGTCTGACACAAAGCAAGATTCAAAAGATACAAGAAAATTGAAATAAATCCTTGCATCCTATCAGACTACCATGGCCTAAATCTAGATCTCAACAACAACTGAAATAACAAAAAGCCTAACACATGCATGTAAAATAAACAACTCTCTACTCAATAACAGCGGGATCTGGGAAGAAATAAAAAAAATAAATTAGAGACTTCCTAAATTTCAGTGAAAATAAAGGCACAACTTACGCAAATTTACAGGGTTCAATGAAAGCAGTGCTAAGAGGAAAGTTCATATCACTAAGAGCCTTCTGAAAGAAGTTTGAGACAACTCATGCAAGCATCTTAATAGCACACCTGAAAGCCTTACGAAAAAAAGAAACAGACACACCAAAGAGGAGTAGATGATTGGAAATAATCAAACTGAGGGATGAAATGAATAAATTAGAAACAAAACAATTCAAAAAAAAAATCAATGAAAGCAAGAGCTTTTTCTTTGAGAAAATCAACAAGATAAACAAACATTTAGCCAAACTAACTTAAGGCAGAGAGAAACTATCCAAATCAGCAAAGTCAGAAATGAAAAGGGAGACATAACTACAGACACTGAGGAAATTCAAAGAATCATTAGGTCTTACTTCAAAAGCCTATGCCACAAAATTTGAAAATTTAAATGAAATGGACACTTTTCTTGATAGATTCCATTTACCAAATTGAAACCAAAATCAGGTAAATATATTAAACAGTCCTATATCCCCCAAGGAAATTAAAGCAGTCATCAAAGTCTCCCTGCCAAAAAAGCCCAGAGCCTGATGGTTTCAGCACAGAATTCTACCATACTTTCAAAAAAGAGCTGACACCAATATTCTTCACAAAAGAATTCCACAAATGTATTCCACAAAATAAAGACAGAAGAAACATTGTCAGACTCATTCTATGAGGCCACAGTAACCTTGATACCTACACCACACAAAGACCCAACAAAAAGGGAGAATTTCAGACCTATCTCTTTTGTGAACATTGACACAAAAATACTCAATAAAATACTCACAAACCGAATCCAAGAACACATAAAAGATATCATCCACCATGACCAGTAGGTTTTATCCCAGGCATGCAGGGGTGGTTCAATATATGGAAATCCATCAATGTAATACAACACATAAACAAACAGAAAAGGAAAAAACCTCATGATCATCTCCTTCGATATCGAAAAAGCATGTGACAAACACTAACACCCATTCATGTTTAAAGTTTTGGAAAGATCAAGGACACAAGACACATATCTAAGCATTGTAAAGATAATATTTAGCAAGCCTATAGCCAACACTAAATTAAATGTAGAGAAACTTGAATCAATCCCACTGAAATCAGGGACAAGGCAAGACTGTCCACTCTCTCGGGTCTTCAACATAACACTTGAAATCCTAGCTAGAGCAACAAGACAACTAAAAGAGATGAAGGGAATACATTTTGGAAAGGAAGAAATCTATGGATACTTAATTTTTGAAAAAGAACCCAAAACCATACCATGGAAAAAGATAGCATGTTCAACAAACTGGATGTCTACATATAGAAAAATCCAAATATCCATATTTATTACCCTGAACAAATCTAAAGTCCAAGTGGATCAAAGACTTCAACATAAACCCAGACACACTAAACCTGTTAGAAGAAAAAGTGGGGAAGAGCCTTGACTTCATTGGCACAGGAGAGAAGTTCCTGAGCAGAACACCAACACCACAAGCTCTAAAATCAACAATCAATAAATGGGACTTGGTGAAACTGAAAAGCTTCTGTCATCAGAACAAAACAACAGCCTACAGACTGGGAAAGGATCTTCACCAACCCTATATCTGACAAAGGGCTAATATACATAATATATAAAGAACTAAAGAAGTTGAACAACAACAAACCAAGAAATCCAATTTTAAAAATGGGGTACAGAGCTAAACAGAATTCTCGATAGAGGAATACTGAACTGCAGAGAAACACTTAAAGAAATGTTCAATGTCCTTAGTCATCAGGGAGATGCATATCAAAATAACCCTGAGATTTCCCCTTCCAAACATCAGAATGACTAAGATCAAAAACTCAAGTGAGGGGGCTGGAGAGATGGCTCAGAGGTTAAGAGCTCTCCAGAGGTCATGAGTTTAATTCCCAGCAACCACGTGGTAGCTCACAACCATCTAAAATGAAATCTGGTGCCCTCTTCCGGTGTGCATGTGTACATACAAATAAATAAGAAATACATGAATCTTAAAAAAAAAAAAAAAAAAAAACTTAGTGAAAAGACATGCTGGAGAGGTTGTGGAGAATGGAGAATCCACCTCCATTGCTGGTGGGAATGTAAACTTGTACAACCACTTTGGAAATCAGTCTGGTGCTTTCTCAGCAACACTGCTACCTCAAGATCCAGCTATACCACTCCTATGCATATATCCAAAAGATGCTCTAATATACAACAAGGACATTTGATTAACCATGTTCTTAGCAGCTCTATTCATAATGGCCATAATCTCCTCAATGGAGGAATGGATACAGAAATTGTACATTTACACAATGGAATATTACTTAGCAATTAAAAACAAATCATGAAATTTGCAGGCAAATGGTGGGAACTAGAAAAGATAATCTTGAGTGAGGTATCCCAGAAGGAGAAAGGCACACATGGTATATACTCCTTTATAAGTAGATATTACCCATATAATATAGGATAAACATACCAAAATCTATACTTCTAAAGAAGCTAAACAACAGGAAGACCTTAGGGAAGATGCTCAATCCTCATTCAGAAGGAAAAACACAATAGACATTGGAAGCAGGAGAAGACAAGGAAGAGCACAGGAGCCTGTCACAGACTGCCTCTGAAAGACTCTACTGATCAAAGTATCGAGGCAGAGATCGAGTCTAATAGCCAAACTTTGGGCGGAGTGCAGGAAATCTTATAAAAGAAGCGGGTGATGGAAAGACCTGGAGGGGACAGGACCTCAAAAAGGAAACCAACAGAGCCATCGAAACTGAGCCCTCAGGGCCCTGAGGAGAAAGAAACCCCAACCAGGACCATGCATGGAGAGGACCTAAAACCCCAACTCATATGTAGTCCGTAGGCTCAGTCTGCAAGTGGAACCCTAGTAAGGGTAGCAGAGACTTTCTTTGGCATAAAATCCTTGGTGGCAGGCTCTCTGATAAGGAGCTCCCTGAGGGAGAGGGTGCAGCCTTGACAGGCCATGGAGGAAGACACTGTTACCAGTCCTGATGAGACCTGATAGGCTAGGATCAAATAGAAGGGGAGGAGGATCTCCTCTATCAGTGGACTAGGGGAGGGATATAAGGGGAGGGTGGGTATGGGAGGAGACAAGGGAGGGAACTAAAAATGGGATACAAATAGAATAAATTGTAATAAATGATAATAATTTAAAAATTAAACAAACAAACAAAATCTTTAGTGTTTGAATTTCCAATTTTACACATTCATTGAGTTTGACAGTCATTAGTTTAGAATAATAAGACGGAACATAAATTAGAATGCCTCATGGAAATATTTGGACTTTGAGCAAACCCTGTCTGTAACAAATATTCAGAAATTACGTATGGTGAATGAGGAAAGGGTAAGGTTTTTCCCAATGCATCTCCTTGCCTGTAGAGACTTCCTCACTGTGTTTCCTGTGAAGCACTTACAATGGCAGCTTCCAATAGATAGAATGCAAACAGCCATGTAATTAAATGTTTTCAGTAGCTGCAAAAATAAAGCCATAATTATTATAACATTTTATGAAACACAATATATGTTTACCATCAGAAACTGTAATCATTATCAAAAGTAATTAAAATGAATTAATAAAATCCTAAAATGTTGGCTTATGTTATATGCTTATAGCAAGGTTCAATTGTCAGTAGCACATTTTAAATGTTCAAATCATTATATTATTAATGGTTTCCATATTAGACACTGTAGGCTTTAATCTTAAAATATATTAATACACTCATGAGTATGTGTAAAATATCAGCATGTCTATGAAAGAAATAATGTGAACATACAAATAAAATACATTTCAATTAAATGTTGAACTTGGCTAAATTGCACTTATACACATACTTTTCTTGGCCAAATTATAGAATTTTCTAGCAATCCATCATTCCCATGGTTGCTTCCAAGTATGACCTTGCTGAATAATTGTCATTTTTTTACAGTAATACTTAAAGTGATTCTGTCATGCGCCAATGGTGTTTTGCCGGGTAAATTCTGAGACAGTCACAGGCTGCATGTGGGAGTGATACAGTGCACTACTTGGTCCACTAGACAAGCACAGCTACTGCAAAGCAACACTAAAGTAATGAAATAATAAGAATGAAGCCATGACTAAAATGTCCAATCCCATCCGGAAAGGCAAAGAGGATGGACATCAGAAGAAGAAGAAAACAGGAAACAACCTAGGAACCTACCACAGAGGGCCTCTGAAAGCCTCTGCCCTTCAGACTATCAAAGCAGATGCTGAGCCTGATGGGCAACTGTTGGGCACAGTGAATGGAATTTTAGGTAAGAACTGGGAAATAGTAAGAGCTGGAGAGGACAGGGTCTCCACAAGGAGAGCAACAGAACAAGAAAATTTGAACACAGGGAACTTCCCAGAGACTCATACTCCAACCAAGGACTATTCATGGAGATAACCCAGAACCCCTGCACAGATGTAGCCCAGGGCAGTTCAGAGTCCAATTGGGTTACATAGTAATGTGAAGAGGGACTGCCTCTGACATAATCTGATTGGCCTGCTCTTTGATCACCTCCCTCTGGGGGGGTGAGCAGCCTTACCAGGCCATAGTAGAGGACAATGCAGCCACTTTTGATGTGAACTGACAGACTAAGATCAGAAAGGAGAGGAGAACCTCCCCTATTAGTGGACTTGGGGAGTGGCATGCAAGCAGAGGGAGGAGGGTGGGTGGGATTGGGAGGGGAGGAGGGAGGGGCTTATGGGGGGAATGAATAAAGTGCAATTGATGGAAAAAAAATAAATAAAAATAAATAAAATAAAGTCATTTTCCTAATATTGAAAAAAAAAAAAAAAAGAATGAAGCCATGGCTCAGAGCTTAAGAGCACTTGCTGTTCCTACAAGGGACCTGTATTTGGGTCATAGCACCAACGCAGGGCAGCTCAAATCCAATTGTAACTCCATCTCCAGAGTATATAATGCCTTTGTTCTCCAAGGGCACCTACACTTGTGTTCACATATACTCCCCACACACACACACCACCACCACCATAATTAAAAAGGAAATAAACATCCGTTAAAAAGAAATTTTTTTTTTTTCAATGCAGTTTATTCAGGAACCTTGAACAATCATCTGACCCTGGGGAAAGCCAGCCCACAGCTTAAATAGCCTCTGGGTAGCCAACCCAGGCGTGCCACATGGGCAATGCAGATAGGTCCACATACATGGAAGCAAGCTAGATCCTCGGCCTTAGCCAAATGTGGAGTTGTTCGTGACAGAGAGCACTCACCATCGGGAAGGTGGAAGGCGGAAACCAGCTCCATCTTTAAGGCATAGCATTCCGCAGCTCTCTACAGTTCCCCCTTTTTGTTTTAGACGCATCAGGCAAGAGTAGAGGTCTGATCTCTGATATTAGAAATAAATTGGGACTTTGTACCGATGTTCATTTAGGTGTCATCCACCCAAAGATCATCAGACCAGTCCGATACCTTTTTCTCAGAGGCGGGACCTGGGGCATCAACCCGCATGCATCAGACATGCTCTTCTCTGGGTCGAAAGCGGCTGACCCTGAGTGCAGTGCTTAGCCTCGCATCCTGAGCGAAATCTTGTATTCGGAGAATTCAGGATTTAGAAAAGCAAGAGCATATAAGATGGATTCCAAGGCAGACATGAGAAGAAACTTAGTGGGCTGAGTTGAATTGAATCATGTTCATTAACTGAACAAATTTAAGACAGAGAATATCTGTTGATATCATTTAGTAATCTTATCTCTTGCCCTTGCATATTCTTTTTATATGCTAATCATGATTATTATTTTTATTATTTCTTTCTTTTGCAGCCAGTCCTGATGAGACCTAATAAGCTAGGGTCAGATGGAAGGGAAGGAGGACCTCCCCTATCAGTGGACTTAGAGAGGGACAGGGAGGAGATGAGGGAGGGAGGGTGGGATTGGGAGGGAATGAGGGAGGGGGCTACAGCTGGGATACAAAGTAAATAAACTGTAATTAATATAAAAAATAAAAAATAATCAGAATATTAAACTGATTTTAATCTTCTTGTTAGTCCATATTATGCAGGAAGCAGAGCCCAAGAAATGATGAAAACAGCAGGCACTTGCTAGATGAGAAGCACATATGATGAAGATAAGAGCAGTAGTCAATGCTTTGTTGCTATGACAAAACAACAGATAAAGAGGACTTAGGGGAGGAAAGATTTGTTTTGGTTTGTATTTTCAGATGTTTTTGTCATTGCTTGGCTGTTTCATTGCTGTGTTACTAAAGTGAGGCAAATTCATGATAAAGGTATGTATAGGAAGAAGTGGGGAGAAAAAATGTTCATCTCATGGCATCCAGGAAGCAAAGACAGCAAGAGGCAAGTAATAAAATGTTTCTAAGTAACTAATTATGACCCCAATAACTGACTTTAGTCCTACCTGACTTGCTTACTCGTTGCCTTAAAACAAACTTACAGGGAAAATAAGTCTCCATGCTCATGCTTCAGTAGGTCTAGAGGAACAGTCCCTGGCACTGTCAGTCAAATACACTTCCTGAATCACAAATCTGTATGTTGTGTATCAGCAGAAATTTTATTTGCCTGCTTATCTAATACAAAAACAGATGTGATATCTATATTATATCCCAGGTATCAGCACAGATTTGCTGGAAGTGCTACATATGTCTTCCTTCATACTTAATGATCTATCATTATATTAAAATGTCACCAATTTGACCTCCCAAGTTATGTCACAGAAAAGCTACAGTAGAAAGCAAGATCTCTCAATGTGAATTTTGAATTAAATATAAAAGTATTCTGAGGCTCTCTTCTCAAATGGTTGCAGTTTTTGGAAAATGAGTGCGTTCCAAAAATCTTAAGTCTTTAAATTTATATTTCAATTTAGTCTGCTCAAGAGAGAATGGTAATCATCTTGTATCTATGACAATACTATTATTATTCCTCCTACATTACCTGTTTTCTCTCTAAATTTTACTTAACTCTTCACAGACTAGGCTATATTCCAGTTTTATGTAATCTGTTCTTTTATCAAAAAAGTGCTAAAAGATCTAACTCTTTACTCAATCTATTATGGTCTTACTGCATTGCTAATAATAGACAATATCTTCCAAGACCACAGACCATCTTTTTTGAATGTGTGTATTTCTTGAGCTAGAGACCATGTCTCAGACTTCCAACCTGTACTTTAATGCAAGCGAACGATATTAAGGATAAATATTTTATGCTCTAAAATATGTTGCAAGTAAATTTTTACTCAGGAACGTCACAGTGACTATGAGTGTACAACAATAACCACCAGTGATGAAAAAAATTTAAAGATCAAATTCCATTGGTAGCAATAAGTCAAATGAGCCCTGAATGTCTATTCACGAGCCCTGAGTTCTAGTCACGTTCCTTTCTGATATTTATTTCTCTCCTAAGTGAAACAAAAAGGCTTAGTTTAGGCATTCTGTGTGATTCCAGCCATCCCCCCTGGACTACTGAATCAGTGTGTCAGTGTGGGAATCAGGAGTTTGCATTTTAACAAAGCTTCCATGAAATTCATCTGAAAAATGTTGATTCTATGCCAAAAGTTCTTAAACTAGATCCCTTCAGATGTTTGTGAAAATACCTCCATAGCTTCCACTGTTAATTTAAATTTTATAAAATCTCTACACATGCATGCTATTAATCTTTTGAAAATGATCTTCCTTTGAATTAGATACCCTATGCATATGTATCCCCCAACACATCATATTTGAGTTATATAGCCTATTAAATCCTTTTATTTTTCTGCATGTAGACATCCAGTTAGACCAGCACCATTTGTTGAAGATGCTGTCTTTTTTCCATTGAATGGTTTTGGCTTCTTTGTCAAAAATCAAGTATTCATAGGTTTGTGGATTTATTTTGGGGTCTTCTTTTGGGTTCCATTGATCCATTATTCTGTTTCTATGCCAAAACCATGCAGTTTTTATTACTATTGCTCTGTAGTACAGCTTGAGATCGGGGATAGAGATGCCTCCAGACGATCCGTTGTTGTACAAGATTGTTTTGGAAATTCTGCAGTTTTTGTTTCTCCATATAAAGTTGATAAATTTTCTCTCAAGATCTGTGAAGAATTGTGTTGGTATTTTCATGGGAATTGCATTGAATCTGTAGATTGCTTTTGACAGAATAGCCATTTTCACTATGTTAATCCTGCCTATCCATGAGCATGGGAGATCTTTCCATCTTCTGAGATCTTCTTCAATATCTTTCTTCAGAGACTTGAAGTTTTTCTCAAACAGGTCTTTCACTTGCTTGGTTAGTGTCACCCCAAGGTATTCTATGTTATTAGTGGCTATTGTGGAGGGTGTTGTTTCCCTGATTTCTTTCTCAGCCCTTTTGTCTTTGGTATACAGGAGGGCTTCTGATTTTTTTGAGTTGATTTTGTATCCTTCCACTTTGCTGAAGGTGTTTGTCAGCTGAAGGAGTTCTCTGGTTGAATTTTTGGGGTCACTCATGTGTACTATCATATCACCTCAGTACAGTGAAACTTTGACCTCTTCTGTTCCAATTTGTATTCCTTCGATTTCCTTTAGTTGTCTTATTGCTCTAGCTAGGACTTCAAGTACTAGAGATATGAAGAGATATGGAGAGAGTGGGCAGCCTTGTATGTAGCCCATGGTAGCTCAGTATCCAAGTGGGTACTCTAATAAGGGGAACAGGGACTATTTCTGACAGGAACTCAATGGCTGGCTCTTTGACCTTCCCCCCCCCCCCCAGGGGAGGAGGAGCAGTCCTGTTAGGCCACAGAGGAGGACTTTGCAGCCAGTCCTGAAGATACCTGATAAACCAGTATCAGATGAAAGGGGAGGAGGTCCTTGCCTATCAGTGGATTTGGAAAGGGGCAGGGAGGAGATGAGGGATGGGGGTGGGATTGGGAGGGAAAGAGGGAGTGGGATACAGCAGGGATACAAAGTTAACAAACTGTAAGTAATTCGATAGTACGATGGAGCAGCTGAGAGTGGCCATTATCACAGTAAATTCTACCAGAGTGGACGCAGACTAGCCACAGGATTATCACCATGGATTGCTGCAGCCATGAATCATCTGAAGGAATGGGTGGGCATGGGAGCGTTAGCAGGCCTTCTGGTGTTGGTCTCCTTGGTTTGCCTGTGGTATATATGCAAGATTAGAGTCTCACAACAGCGTAATGCAGCCATGATCATTCAGGCCTTTACAGCCATTGAAGCAGGACAGTCTCCCCAAGCATGGTTGGCTACCATAAAAAGCTAAAATGTTATGCTCAGGATGCGAGGCTAAGCACTGCACTCAGGGTCAGCCGCTGTAGACCCAGAGAAGAGCATGTCTGATTGCATGCGGGTTGATGCCCCAGGTCCCGCCTCTGAGAAAAAGGTATCAGACGGGTCTGATGCTCTTTGGGTGGATGACACCTAAATGAACATCAGTACAAAGTCCCAATTTATCTCTAATATCAGAGATCAGACCTCTACTCTTGCCTGATGCGTCTAAAACAAAAAGGGGGAACTGTAGAGAGCTGCGTAATGCCGCGCCTGAAAGATAGAGCTGGTTTCCGCCTTCCACCTTCCCAATGGTGAGTGCTCTCTGTCAGGAACAACTCCACATTTGGCTAAGGCTGAGGATCTGGCTTGCTTCCATGTATGTGGACCTATCTGCATTGCCTACGTGGCACGCTGGGGTTGGCTACCCAGAGGCTATTTAAGCTGTGGGCTGGCTTTCCCCAGGGTCAGATGATTGTTCAAGGTTCCTGAATAAACTGCAATGAAAAAAAAAAAAATTGGGAGGGGACAAAGAAAGGGGCTACAGCTGGCATACAAAATGAATAAATTGTAATAAATAATTTTAATAATAATAAATTTTAATAACAATAAATTAAAAAAATAAAAATAAAAATAAAAAAAATGGAAAATAAATAAATAAATCCTTTTAAAGTCCTTCCATTTTGACAGCCCTTTATATTCTCAAGGGCCCTTAGCACAGAGAAGAACTTATAAACTACAAATAATGGTCTATGTTTAGTTTGTTTATATTTATGCCTATGATTAGCTTATTTATGTTTAGAATATTTAGTATGTTTATCTTACCAAAGAACTTTACGTAAAAATTTGAACTTTGCTTTAAATTCCAAATCTGTAGATTTTTCTTAAAAATGTGCAAAGTCTGATAACCCTTGCTTTTCAATTCTACTTGGTCTCTGTTGTCTGGAGCTGGTGAATTAATTAAGGCACTTCCTTCCACCTCTCCAGTCCTATGTAGTCTCAATTGTCCTCAGCATGGGAAAAAAAATGGAGGACAACCTAATTGTAATCATTGTTGGACGTGTGTATTTTAGTGAAAGAAAATGATTATTTTTACAATGTGTGTAAGTAAAATATTGTATGTATTCTTGGTTGCATCTCTCATTTGATGGGTAAACCATTTGATCAAGTTTTCAACACATGCCCCAGAATCCTTTACAGAGGATGTACTCAATAATTCATCAGAGAGATCCATCAAAGTGAAACCTCACCCACTTATGTTCTAGCTGTTCTGTCCAGAGTTTTAACTGCTAATTGGTATACTGAATTATTTGTTTGCCAAGCCTCTTATGACAAAGTACTACATAAATTATACTCTCATAATTCTGGAGACCAGAAGTCCAAAATCCGGATGTAAGCAAATTCTGGGGGCACTGAGGGAGAACCTGTTTTGTGTATATTTCCACCTTTTGTTGGCTGCTGTCAGTCTGTGGCATCTTCTTGGCATGGAGACACATCTCTGTAATCTCTGTCATTGTGTTCATACAGCTTTCTTCCTTTGTGTCAGTCTATCTTTCCTGTCTATTAGATATTCAGCATTAGGGCTCCACTTAAATCTTTAATGAACTCATCCTGAGAACCTTCTTTATCGCTGCAGAGATCCTATTATTTCCAAATAAGTTCCCATTTATCATACAAAGCATTAGACCATGGCGAACTTTTAAAGGATCTCACACTTCAGCTCACTGTGCAAGGGTGATCTAGATTTTTTAACCATAGAATCAATTTCTGACTTATTTATCCAGTTGCCTCCTTCCATCTTCTGACTAGAGATTCTGCTTGGCAAGCTCTCCACAGGTCCTGCTGTTATGGGGAGCATCATTTCTCCCATCATTTCCCCTTTACTGAGAACTTATGGGGAATATCTATTGTCAGAGCATATGGACACAATACCAAAGTTAACCCACCAAAACAAAGAGGTAGTGAATGAAAATGTGGCCTTTCATTTTGAACTGATAAGTCACAGCAACACATAAACTCAACCTGAGTCTTCCCTTAGATATGTTCACTAATCTTTTAGTCAAAGAGAGTCTGGGGAGTTTATCAACTTAAAAATACACAGTTACATCTGAAATATTTTAGTATATACATATGAATGAAATTGTATTGACTTACATTCATGTAAAAGTGCACACTACATTGTATAGAAACAATTTTTGAAAAAATAGACAATCATTGGAATTAGGAGTGGCATGACTTTAAATATTGTATTTTCAGGATTCCTTTTTTTTTTAGATACACAGCAACACTTTTCATTTAAAGTTATAAAGTCATGTAAAAGGAGAATGTTAAATATTACATAGTGGCTGGGCACATTTTAGTTTACAGAGAATAATTTTATCATGAAGATGTGATGCATCTAATTTTACAGTAAGTATAACTGGAACAGTAATTGAGTTTTCCAGTAGTTTTTTTTTTTTTCAGTGTCATCTACCACTTTAGCAAGTGTTCTTTTCTTTTTACTTTTTTAATTCTTATTGCCTTTTAAAGCCAAATTCTGCAAAGTAAAGTGTATTTTTATGCAGAAGAATCCTTTAAGCTGTCATCATTGTGACAATGCTATATTTGATTGAGTTCTAAATAACTGTGACGGGAGAAGAAAGCAGTTCCCAGTGTTTATATTTCAATTTCTCTGAGAAGCCTTTGGACTAAATGCACCCAGATTTATTTCTCTGCAACTCAGGAGTTCATTCCATGTTTTACAGGTGGCTGTCTTTTGGCCTAGAATTTCTTGCCAACTAAATGGTCTTGCTTGCTCACTGCTGGCTGTGCTGGCTTGCAATTCCATAGATTCAGCAATAGTTGCTTTCTCTATGTCCTATCTCCTAAATGTAAGTAATAATGATTTTGTGGTACATGGTATGTGTATAATCCAATTAATTAAACACTCTTCTCCTTTGCTTGTCTGAAATATAGATTGCATTAACTAAATAACAAGAGATAAAGCTGTATTACCCTGGAGGCTCATTCCTTTTTCTTCCTTGGTACTAAGAGGAAGCTGGCTCAGCAGTTTAAAGTTAGCTCATAGAAAGAGTAGGCTAATGCCTATAATCATCCTTAGAGGACCAGAAATCCCCTTTTGTTGCTTAGTTTTCCGCAAATCTCCTGCTCCCTTAACTGCCTAGATTTACAGACTGTTACAAGAGAAGGCCTTTTTCCACCAAGGCTGACACATTCATTTTTGCCCCACCTAAAGAGATACCTTCAGGCCTAGGAACAGTATCTACTCTGTCTTTTGGCTTGGAAAGATTTTCCTAGTAAGTCTTTTCCTACATAGCACTGAAAAGCACTAGTGAGGCAAACATTTCTGTGCTCCCTTTGTAAACAAGCAAATACCTTAAACAGCTTAATTCCAGCAGTCATTCATCCAAACCCTTCAGGATAGTTATGTTTCAGATTTGAGAGTTTAGGCTTCTAGAAAACATATATGATACATATAAAGGGCCTGTAAGATACCCATAAGCAAACATTAGCATTTCTATGTTTCTAGTAAAACATATTTCTAATAAAATGTGGTAATACTCATTTTAGGTGGGTTAAATAAAAGCTTTAAAGAGCCTCAAATCCATATCTGTTCAAGTTACATGAACCACTATCTTAATTAGGGTTACATTGCTTTAAGAGACACCATGACCTTGGCAGCTCTTAAAAAGGAGAACATTTCATTGGGCTGGTTGACAGTTTCAGAGATTTAGTCCATTATCATTGTGGCAGGAAGCATGGCAACATGCAGGCAGACATGGTGCTAGAGAAGGAACTGAGAGTTCTACATCTTGATCCACAGGCAGCAGGAGATTGTGCTCCACATTGAGCATAGGTTAAGCAGAGGAGACCGGAAAGCTTATCCCCACAGTGACACACTTCCTCCAACAAGGCCACACCTACTCCAACAAGACCACACCTCCTAACAATACTATTCCCTAAGTATTCAAACACATGAATTTGTGGGGGCCGTAACCAAACCACCACAACCATCAACTACAAAAGCTAAAATTCAAGCAAATAAAAGCCCAGGCTAGGTATACAGATAACTCAGGGGTAAAGCACTTGCTTAGTTTGGTCCCCAGCACTCAGAGGAAGAAGGAGGGGGATGGTACAGGGAGTGAGGGAATGGAGAGGATATAAATTTGTCCCCTATTGATTCAGAGTAGAATATACTATTTATAATAATAATTTTATTAGGGTTTTACACTGAGCAAATTATCTTATTTTAGTCACAATTATTGAATCTGTACAATTGTTTAGCTAACTACAATGTGTTACTTACACCATCTGTTTCATGGGTGCATCATCAACATCTTGGAATGGGAAGCACACATATGCCAAGGGCCTTCTCTGGCCATTCTTGACAGGGTAGGCAACAGGAGAGAAAAGGAGTTGGCGAGGGGAAGAGGGAATGAATCAGATGCTATTGTCAGGGCAACCTTGCAGCTTTGCCTGACTGGAAATAAGATGACTTCTTTATTTATACAGGTTTCACAGAACAAAGATAGACTAATGATTATCCAAGAAGTAGAGATTATATGTTTGATTTTTCATTACATGCCCAGGGTTACAAGTTCAGTCACAATTAGAAAGTACAAATAGAACAAATTTTATTTTTATTATTAGCCCTATAACTCCAATTTAAAGAACCTAAAGAATGTCTCCTCCAAAGCAAAAACATCTCACATATATCAGAGCTTGCTTTTAGGCTCTCAGTGTTTGCTTTAACTCCAGACAAACAGAAAATACCTGAACCAGTATTTTTATGAATATCCAATACTAATACCTATCATTTTATACTATATTGTTTCATCATTCACACAATAAAGTAGAAAAAGTTTATTTTAATCAATCTATCTTATTTACTGAGTTCTATTCCTCCAGGGGTGTATGACCCCCTACCTTTAAGCTGAATTTTCAGGTCCTTCCATCTTTCCCTCAACACTTCCCCAGGACCCCTGGATTTCTGCCCCATGCTTGGCTACAAGTTCCAACATCTGTCTCCATCTGCTGCTGGGCAGAACCTCCTAGAGCACAGTCAAGTTAGGCTCCCGTGCACAGCAGAGCATCATTAATAGTGTCAGGGGCTGGCTCTCTACCATGGGGTGGATCTCAGGTTGGGTCAATTATTTGTTGGACCTTCCCTCAATCTTTGTTCCCTCTTTATCCCTACACTTCTTGCATACAGGGTAATTTTTGGATGAAAGGTTTTGTGGGTGGGTTGTTGTTCCCCTCCTTCCTCTAGTTCTGCCTGGCTAGATGGCGGTCACTTCAATCTTCATGTTTGCCCCTGTCAGGAGTCTCAGCTAGAGTAACACCCATATCCTCCCAGGAGCCTGCCCTGTTGCAGGACTCCAGCTTGACAAAGAGATGATCTCTCTCAGTTTCCCTTCCTGTTCCCAGCCCTCTCACCTCCCACTCCAGTTCACCCCACATCTGATCTCCGCCCTCATTCCCTCCTCATTCTATCTGCAGCCCAGATCCCTCTCTTCATCCGCTTCTGTCTATTCTACTTCCCCTTCTGAGTGACATTTTCAAGAATTCACAATGGGAATCTGAATGGCTTAGAAGCACTTAAATGCTCAATGTTCTTAACCATCAGAGAAATACAAATGAAAACAACTCTAAGATTCCATCCTACACCAGTCAGAATGGCTAAGATCAAAAACTCAAGTGACAACACATGCTGCTCAACTATGTTCATAGCAGCTTTATTCATAATAGCCAGAGTCTGGAAACAACCCAGATGTCCCTCAATGGAGGAATGGATATAGAAATTGTGGTACATTTACACAATGGAATACTAATCAGCAATTAAAAACAAGGAGATCATGAAATTTGCAGGCAAATTCATGGAACTAGAAAAGATCATCCTGAGTGACATAACTCAGACCCACAAAGATGCACATGATATGTACTCACTTATAAGTAGATATTAGACCTATAGCACAGGATAATCATACTATAATCCACAGACCCAAAGAAGCTATTTTGTTCATCTTAATTAACTAAAATTTAGAAGAGACAGAAATTACAATGCTGACAAAGTATAATACTTAAGTTTTCTATATATTTTTTGTATGTATCAATTTATTAACAAATCTGATATACTTAAAGACAGGTACCTGGGCTTGGTTTTGCATGCCTGTAATCCCAGCACTCAGAGAGGTAGAGGCAGGCGGAACTCTCTAATATAATTTATTATGTGTCCTAATGTAGAGCAGGTTAACCTGGTCTACAAATCGAATCCAGGACAGTGGAGGCTACACAGAGAAACCTCGTCTTGAAAAAAACCAAACAAATATAAACATAAATTTAAGAAAGAAGGAAAGACCCATGTGCATATGTGAATTTTTCAATACTGAAAGCATGTGAAATAGAAACAAATACAGTTTCCACTTAAGGAGTGTGTGATTTTGAAAATATAGATGAAGGGATAAGCATTTCTGTAGTTTATTTTTTTTTTAAATAGTGTTATTGTACGGTCTCCTGCCTCTGTGACCAACTGTGGGATTACAAGTATAAAATGTTCTATCACATCCAGGAATTCCTAGATAACCAGTAAATGATGGATGGTTAAGTATCGTCACACATCTTGAATTAACATGTTAAAAATAAATTTTAAATAAAATATACATTTCTAATATTCTGATATATTTAGCATTTCAATGTCAGGAAAGCCAAAATAATTAAAAGATGAACATATCACTGAAAATTATTAAATTAGGATACGTAATAAATTATATTTCAGTGAGTTATGACTTTCTCTGTTCTGATGTAGCATAAAACATACATTATAATTACAATTTTATGTGAGTTACACTGAGAAAATTAATATAGTCATCTTATAATTATTTAGAATCAGTACAACTTTAATTACATTCATTGCTTACATAGTCTGCTTCAGGTGTAAATCATTAACGTCTTCCTGAACTGGAAGCAGAAGACGTAATGATTATATTTTGATTGTTTTAATTAACCACAAATAGGAAAGACAAAGAGATTATTGACAGAACAAAATATTTAATTTACCTATATCTTTTGCTCACAGGTTAATTCTGTTTCTAAGTTCCAATAACTACAGAGCAGGTGAACAAGTGAGTTAGAGTTTTGTATTTTCCTCAAACGCAATGAAGATTGGTTTTCTTTTTTATTTATTTATTTATTTTTTCATAGTAGTTTGAAGAAGAGATGGCTACTTTCAGGTAAACAACCTAAAACTTCTGCAATGGGATTGTTGCTGCTATGTGTGTCACATTCCCGCATGGTTCTTCTCAAAGTCAAACAGAAAAATGAACACCCAGAGACAAAAATAGTAAAGATAGAGAAAAGGTGAAAACAAGTGTTTATTATAGCAGTATGCCATAAGAGGAAAATGTCCTGTCAGGAAGTGTGGAGTCTCCAGAGCCCATGGACCACCATGCAGTCTCTGAGCTGGTTTTTTTTTTAGGTCCCAGACTCCTTTTTCTTTTAATCTTTCCCATGTGTCATTTCCTCCTTCTGGTCTGAAAATAGTACAAACAGACAGCATTGTTCAACCAAAATAGTCAGAAACCACGAAGGAGGTTTCTTCTTGTCCACAGAAGGGCCTTGATTTTGATAGAGGACTCTGTTTGCTGGATGACCTGGTTTTCTAAACCACTCCTACATGTTGTGTGGGGAAGTTATCTCAGGTGGGATGTTATTCTCTTTTCTGTCAGAATCTTATCTTTTTGCCTCCTACTCTATCCTGCCTACCTATCTCCTTACTGCCTTCACATTCTTCCAAATATACATATTTTTGGTTATATCTCTTTCTCTCTTCTCTCAGAACTTATTCTGTTAACAACCTATTTCATTTCCTACATTTAAACACCTCTACCCTTTGCTCTTTCCAGACTGTTAATATGCTAAAATATTCTTTCCATATTCCAGCTTCTACTTGAATTTTAAATATCCCCACAGCTTCTCTCTGGTCTGGCCTTTCCTACTTGTACAGATTTCATGACCAATCAGATCATCTTTGTATTCTCCACTGTCTGATATTCAGCTCTCTCAGTCTATCGCTGTACGAATTTTGGCAATAGTATTTATCAAGACTCGAATCTGACTACATACAAAAGAGGTGTTTTGTTTTGGAAAATGTGTGTATGTTTACATTTGACTCTTATCAATGGCAAGGAATACATATTATGGAAAATTATTGGTGTGGAAGAGGCAAATTTATTCAGATACTGTAGAACTGCATTTTCTTTTTTACTTTGTAGATTATTGTCAATATTTGTTTTTCCTCGTTCCTTTCCTTCAGTCATTGTTGGACTCTCTTCTGATCTTTGATATTTCCACTCTACTGACCTTACCTTATCTAATTCACAAGTTGTCTATGCTCAGCCTTCACTTTACCTGACTTGTCAATTGACACTGGCCATCACTCTCCCATGAATGGCTTTGCCTCACCCCTCAGACACCACACTCTCTTATGTGCACTTCCACTTCTTTGATACTCTGCTGGTCTGCTAGGAAAGCTCCTCTTTTGAGTCCTTGAACAGGTAATTTGTTAATTTTTCACCTACTAAAATCCAGAGTAAATACCTTTACCATGTCAAGGCATTAACTAACCTACTGAAAAGAAGGCTCCTTTTGCTAATTCTTCCTGTTTCTAGTCTTCCAAATATTAATCCTTATCAAGTACTCTGTTTAGTTTTATGGTTCATGGCTCAATCTATTTCTCCTCATTACATTAGAGGAAGACTTTTCAATCTGTTTTCTCATTGATGACCTCTAGTACTTAAAGCAACTACTATCATTATAAACATTACTTAGTGCGATGGTTTTGAATAAGAATGGCTTCCATATGTTTGAATGTTTGTTTCCAAGTTGATGGAACTGTTTAGGAAGGACAAGGAGGTATGATCTTTGCTGAAGGAGCTGGGTCATTGAGAAGAGGGATTGAGGTTTCAAGGGCATATGCCAGGCCCAGTTTCACTTTCTCTGTGTCTCGATCTTGTGAAACAGATGTAAGCTCTCAGCTCCATGCTTGCCTGTCTGCCACTACACTCCATCATCAAGACAATCACAGACCAACTCTCTGAAACTGTAAGCAAGCCCCAATTATATGCTAGTTGCTGTTGTTCAAAGCCAACTTGTTCATGGTGTGTTTCTTCCCAGAAATAGGACAGTAACCAAGACAGAAATTGATACCAGAGTGGCATATTGCTCTGACAGGCCTGACTGACCATGCTGCTTGGTAGCAGAGTGTAGACTTTGGGCTTTGGGTTAGAAAAGTGGTTAAATGCCATAAATGGGGCATAATGGGCCATATGAGTATGAACTTGGAGGACAGCAGTGCTGAGGACAATGTGGACTGTGGAGGGCAATCTCAAAAGATGTCAGAGGGGAATATTAGAGAGCATTCCATTTTTACCCTTGTCCAAAAAAATCTGCTAGAGGCTAAATTGAAGAATTTTAAATTAAAATCATTGGCACAGGAGATTTCAAGACATACTAGTATTGACTGTGTGACTTGGTCATTAGTGATCATTCCTTTGCAGGTCTACAATGAAATAGAGGAAGCTAGACAAAGAGAAATGTAACGTAACTTTTATTTTCATGTTTCAAATGTCTCTGAGGCTTACTGCCTGTCTGCTAACCTAGGCCTTGTCCTGGAAGCTCCTAGCCTCCACACAATCAAACTATGTCCAGAACATTTTCAGCCTCTGAGATTTAATGATGAATAAGCACACCTTTTTTTTTTTTTTTTTTTTGGTCTTACTGACCTCTGGGATGGCTGGTTCAATCCAGCAGTTCTGGCTCAAACTCCTCCCCAGCTGACTTATTCAATCTGGCTTCTCTTAGCTCAGAATTGCTCTGCTTGTCTTCAACCTAACTCCAGCAATCTGCTCTAATCTTCTGGATCCTCCTCACTCTCTGGCTTGTTCTGCCTTTAACCTAAAGTTCTCTCTCTGCAACCTGTCTATTACTCTGGGCAAAACTGCTGCTTTCCCTCTCTGCGTTGCCCCTTATGTAGCTTCCCTTTCCATTCTTTTTTCCTGAGAGTTGGGTGTGTACTGCCAAACCTTTCTCTGACTCACATTTTCTGCCACTCATTTAGACATCACTTTCAAACATGGGTCCTCCGTTCTACAATCTAATTTTACCTACATTGTTTGGGATTAAAGACATGTTCTACCATGCCTGGATCTAAACTTTTCTTTACCTGAAACTTGCTCTATACCAGGCTGGCACTGAACTCAGAACTGCTTGACTCTGTCTCCTGGATTAAAGGTGTGTTTGTATTCCAGCTGGATCACACAGACCTAGGTCTTTGGATGTGATATCTTGTCAGAACACCCATGTTCTGAATTAACAGTTCTCTACAGAGAAATACTATAACATTTTTATTATTGTTTTAATTTCCTCAGATGAGAGAGGAGATGAGAGCCAGTCCCAAGCCTTTCTAGCTCTTTCTGAACTCTTGCTGGCTGGTTCAACTCAACTGTTCTGGCCTAAACTCCTCTCCAAGCTGATTCAAATTAGCATCTCTTGGCATTTGACTGAAATGCTCTGCCTGACTTCAAACTAATTCTGGCAGTATGTTTTGATCTTCTGGCTCCTTCCCATTCTATGGCAAGGGGATTATATATAAGAAATATTAAAATGAACTTAAGACAGGAAACAAATTTTTGTCCAAAAGAATAACACAAACTTTATTAGAAAATTATGAAGTATTAGCTGTCAACTGAAAGATTACAGTTTGATGGTACGAAGATTGGTAGCTGTGTGGATCAAGTCAGCATTTGACTCCACTAGTTAGAAGCCAAGGCTTTTTAATCAAAGTTATAAAGAAACTGTTCACATAAGAACTAGTTCTTCTAAATTAAAACTATGCAGAAAATACAGCAGAAATCTCAGGAGACAGATAGGATGCAGGAATATGTGACATTTCTGCAATTAGACCATTTGCTACTGAGTTGTCTGAAAGCATCACAGCAGCTCTATCTTCTTTTGTATTTATATACATTAAAAATATACCTCAACCTAGCCATTAGTGGAAAATAAAGTACACAATTTAAAAATAAAACTGCAAAATAATGAGTTTACAGCAAAATATGAATTATCTGTACACACATATTTAAGAGGCACATTCTGTTGTATACAGTAACTGTCATATTGGATTCATATTATACACAGTGGTATCTGTTGAGTGGTTTGAGTGAAAACCTAGTACCAAAATATTGATACAAAATAAATTACTTATTACTTAGTATTTTTAAAGTTACATACTTCAAAAAAACCTAGCCAAATGTACAACTAAAAAGTTCACTTTATGAAAAATGATATCAGATTTTAACAAATGGCCCCTTTCAGGATGCATTTGTACCTTTTAAATAAACTACCCTGACATCAAGATTAGTTATACATAACTCTCTAACATGTGATTGACAATTCCCTTCATTTCTTTAACATTGCAACTATACTAGAGAAGAGTGTGCTACCTACTTATCCCCAACTCCAACACTATTGTGCTATTTTCACAAAAAATCATTTACCTTCCCATTTTAGTAGTATTTATCTGATCCTTCCTGCAAAAGGTTTCTGTTCGTGTCTTGAGTCCCTTCAAATATCCGAGAAGCTCAAGTCTGCTGTTTATAACCCTACATGGCTTATGTGAAAGCTGAAAGCACATGTGAAGTCTATGGGATAACTTGATTACTCAAGTCTCAAACATGTTCACAGACATTTTTCAATCTAAAAATCAAAGAATTCACAGTCTTGAATATTTTTAGAATGCTGCGAAGGGTTTGTCTTTGGCATTTCTCCATTAGTTCTAAAACAAAGCACAATGTTTTGTCTTTCTGTCTACCTAATGCCCACACTTTCAGTACATGAAAATGATTGATATTTAACAGCAACTTCACTACTCAGCATTTTTTTTTTTATAAAGCTGCAAAAACAAAAAAAAATACCTTTCAGCATTATACTATGGGAAGCCGAAGTGCTTGATCTTACTGAAATTTTCTTAGTTCTCCTTAGTTATACACTGATAAACAGGATATACTTTATATGAATAAGACAGCCAGGATATAATTCTTGCATGTGAATGCTTCATTAAAGCAAAAAAAAAAAAAAAAGAAAAAAAAAAAGAATATATATTTTCCAATAACATGGCCATCATAAAGTCAAAGTACTGGTCTCTATGGCCATCTGGCTTATCCTCATCCCCTAGGCCCCATTACTTTTTATTTTGAGATAGGGACAGGGTTTCACTAGGTTGCCTAGGCTGGCCTAGCACTTCCTTGATAGCCCAGACAGGCCTTGAACTTGTTGTGAGCCCCTTGCCTCAGTTTCAAGAGTAGTTAAATTACAGTCTTTGCACTTCTAGGTTTGGCCCTGTGGACAAAAGGAAACAAAACAGAAACCAAACAATTGCTAAAAATATTTCATCTATGCAAAGGTCTTGGACAGCAAATACTTGTTGAGTAATGCAGCTTGATTGAGACATTAACATTCTGAAGGCCTAAATGATACCTTTCTACTGTTTTCTTACCAAGCAGAACTGTAAAAATACAAGCAGAGAATGGCGCCCTGAAGATAACAGAACTTATAGTATAAACTGGGCATTTTTACTATTTGGCAGAAAAAAATCTGAGTAAATCTTTAGCTATCCTAGGAAGAAAAACTGGTCTTTTAAATATATTAAAATCTGTAGAATATAACATGTAAAAAGTGGATTTCTGAAAGTACAATTTATATGGCAGTTGATGAATACTACCTATGCAGTTTGATAATACTGCTATCTCCAAGGCAATGTAAATACCTGGCATCAACAGTCCTTCAAGTATTGACCAAATTAATAGTTAAATGTGATACCCAAGTCAAGAATTATCAGCCCCTACTAATAAAATTCAGTAAGAACTGGGGCCTTAGAGTTGGCACTATTTAATGTTTCCAGAATAGTAAGTGCGGATGGTTACCCACTTCCCAGAAGTCAGAGCAGAGTTCTACCTCAACTCTGCCACTTCAGAAATACTATGAGATTTTTCCAAACCCAAAAAGGATCCATCTGGTCATACTCAGTTCTAAAATAAAACACTATGTAAAATTTTCCTGTATAAATGTCCTCAGGGGAATCTGTGAGTGACTTCATGTACTTCTTTTCTGGAGGAGGCTTTACAACGGAGATCAACAAAATCACTAGACAAGATCACAGTTACAGGCACTCCCTCAGAGTTCAGTTGAAATTGGTTTTCTGTAAATGCTTATTTGGAATTTCTAAAGCACTAACTTGGAGAGGCCAAGAGCCTCCATCAATCCCAGCTTGGATGGCCACTCCTGTCACCACTGCCAAGTCAGGGTCTACGGATGTGTTGGGATCTTTTCCAAAGAACTCTTGAATGACCTGGCGGATCCGAGGAATACGAGTAGAGCCCCCAACTAGGACCACCTCATCAATCTCAGTCTTGTCTAAGTGGCCTTCTTTTAATACTTGCTGAATGGGTACGAGGATTTTCTGAAAGAGATCTTCATTGAGGGTATCAAAGAGCTTTCGGGATATTTCAGTCTCAAATAAAACCTGATTTTTCCCACTCTTGCTTTCAGAAAGGCCAGGTTTAAACACTCTGTTCCCATGGTGACCATCCCCTGGGGTAAGCTGGTCTTTTGGCAGTTTAGAGTCACCATTCTGAGGTTTCTGGCTGTCCTTTTCCTCTACAGTGAGTAAAACTGATACCTGGGCAGACTGATGAAGGGTCAAATTTATTTTGACCATTTCCACAGCTTGTCTTAATCTGTGGATCTCCTCTTTCCTGGAAGGGAGAAAGCCATATGTTTGATAAATCTGTTTATATAAATACTGAAGCAGCCTCTGATTGAAGTCTTGTCCTCCAAGCTTGTTGTTTCCTGAAAGAATTACAAACTTTGTTATACATATATGCACATAAATATATACTCTGTATGCTAAAACAGTCTAAGAATAACAAATCCTACAATATATTAAGACTTTATTAATGTAAAAAGAGCCATGTTAAAATCATTTTAATCTAAGTAGTCGGGGCTAACGGTTATCTACTTCCAGAGTCTAGAAACAACTTACTGCAACTATTATCATTTGTATTTCTATTGTGTACTATTGATAAACAGTGCCTAGCAGGGTTAGAAATTCTAAGTGATCTAGATGGGAGTATCTCAATGACATGAAACAACTTTTGACACCACAGAAGAATGAAGTCATAGACTGCCTTTTTAAGCAGCTATCTGAAACACTAACTCATCATACTCAACATAAGTGTTATGATTCACAGTTACCAATAAATACACATTTTCTTTAATTGCTAACATTTAAAAGCTTAATAGAAATGGTTTTATAGGAAGAATAATGTAATATAAACTCAAAGAACATATCTTGGCTCTAATGAATCTGGTTAAGAAAGTGAAAAGTAAATATGTTAGAAGAACTATACAGCTCAATCTAAGCACCCTTACATTTTTAACCTAAAAGGTATAAAACAAAAATCTTAGAGATTTAAAGCTTTTATTTTTTCAGTAATACTTAAATTACATTTTTTAAGATATCTACTTTATGAAGCATAAAACAGATGAAACATCTGAAACTCTTCATTTTAAAGTTTTCTTCCTTTATGCTTCCTTTACCATCACCAAGAAAGCCCTAAAGGAACTTACTCATCTGACTTTTAAGAAGTCCAGCCATTTCATTTTGACAGTTAACTTGTACCTCTGTACATAGACAGATATAAGCAACAGTATATAGAAAATCATAAAATATTCTGAAAACAATACCAATGTTACATGCTGGACATATTGAAGGAAACATGTTTGAACGTCTTTAATTCTGTATTTTTCTTACCAGACATTGCTCGTGTTAGAAACATCCCTCCTTGTTTATTCAGTAATGATACATCAAGAGTTCCTCCACCCAAGTCTATGACCAACACGTAGAAAACATCAACCTTGTGGAGGCCATAGGCCATGGCTGCTGCTGTCGGCTCATTTATCACTCTTAAGATCTTCAGTCCTGAAAGACCCAGGAGAGGAAAACACTTTCTACTCGACTTGTAATAGCATGTTTGTTTCTTCTTTAACAGTGACAAAAGCAGTGGGAAAAAAAATACATTGGTATGAAATACAGAAGTTCTTCTCACTGATGTAACTAAAAGTATTCTTACAGAGTACACAAAAAACAAAACAAAACAAACTAGAGAAAAGCCCAAGTTTACTATCTCAACACTTCACTAACAACTGAAAAAATCCCCACATTGCCCTTCCCTTTAGTTATAAAACTTGATCACTATGCTCTGGTCACATGCAAGGTCCTATAGTCAGGCTTCAGTGTCACTATCTCCATGAGGCATACCTGGTCATTCTATAAACCACCCCTATACTGTGGCAACTCTCTGGCCCTTTATTCTTCCACTCACGCTGCATTCTGATAAAGACTGTACCAGTAGCTCTGAACAAGAATTGACTTATCCTCATGAAGTAAATGGGAATGAATGAACAAGGACACTGTTGCTTGCCATCCATTGGCAGGGAGATCTAGTTATATTACTGAAGAGGTAGGGTAAGTATAAGAAGCTCCCATATAAAAAGTTACATGTTATGCTTATTCTATGCTTCTATCTAGTTGAATACAAGCACCACAAAAGCACGATTTACAGGACGGTGCTACACTATTCAACTTACATATTCTGGAAACATTATATTCACCTTAACAACAAAGACCGTATCTTTTACCAGAAGTACAGAGGGACTCATGTTCTCTCCCAGTTTTTGCCATATGCCTGATTAGCTTATTTTTAACATGCTTTGAGGATGTGTGTGTCCTGGGAGACTGAATGGAACCTGGGCCTCACCTGCTCTATAGAAGTAATTTACCAGAAAGCTACATCTCCAGGCTCAGACTGCTTTTTCTCCCCTAACATAAACATTTAATGTTGTACCAGAGTTCATAACTATCATTGAAAAGCTATATAAACAGAAAGTAAACTCATTGGCCATATAGTTTATATACTTAGTTGATTTACAAAATGATAATTCTTACTGCAAAAGATTTTTGTCGTAGCAAAATCTCAAGAAAATGTACATCAGTCAAGAGTTCTATTACCGGCAAGGTTGGCAGCTTGAATGGTTGAATTTCTCTGCTGTAAGTCAAATTCTGCTGGTACAGAAATGACAGCATTGGCAACTGGCATTCCGAGGTATTCCTCTGCCATTTCCTTTAGTTTCAGCAACAACCGAGAGCCAACATATTCGGGAGAAACAATGATGGTTTCGTTACTTGTCACAGAAAACTCAGCCATCCCATTTCTGTGTAAAACCTGTGAATAAGATTTGAAGAACAAGAATGTAAAAATATATACATATACACATATGTGCATTAACTTTCACATGTACACATTTACTCAACAAAATATCTTTATAAAGTAATAAGACTCACTATAATCTACCCAGTCGCCTTTTCCAGGTAACAGTTTACTGATGCAATACTTAAAATTTATAAAACAAATCCATGTTATAAGTTTCATGAAAAGCAAAATATAAGTCAGGAATTTAACTAGAACCTAGAATAATCTAGGAGAGAACCTAGATTATTCTAGGTTCTAGTAAACTAGAATATTGTAGTATTTAATGATAAATGATATCCAACCCAAAAGACTCTTTTCTTTGAGAGTTGTAAGTTCTAAAAGCCTCAGTGGATACCGTTTTACTTAGACAAAGTACTTTAAAACTTCTCATCAACATCCACAGGTCACTGTTATCACTAATACTGCATTTTGGAGCCATTACTTACTAAAATTATCTCAACAAAAGCACTGCCATGCCTGCAACTCCTGACAACCAGGACGACCACTAAGTGAATAAAGGCCAGACAGTATATAAAAGGAACAACAGGATGGTACACATTCTGGGTGAGACTCAGAAACATAGTGAAGAATTTCTTCATGCTCTTCTTCAACGATTTACATACTGGTTTTTTACGAGATTTTTCATTTCACATCTTTTTTTGTCTGTCTTTGAGCATTTATTTTTTATTAATTACAGACAATTCAAACCACGGGGGGGGGGGGGGAACTACAGAACTTAAAATCACAAAGGAAGCAACAGTACATTCCATAAGCTGCAATCATATAGCTATCTAGTGAGTCTAATTCATTTAGACTCATTTGACCATTTCATAACTTAGAAGAAAAATTCCATATGGGATGAACAAAAACAAAAATTAAATGTTTAAGAGAAACCACCAAAAAATAAATACATAAAAACAATAAAAATCTAAAATCAAAAGAAAAATCAAAGCAGTGGGAAAGGATGAAAGTTCATAATAATTATCACAAAAATCAAAGCTATTCTTCTAAAATTGAGATTTCACGAATGCCTTATATTTTGACACGAAACAACGAATTATACATCATAGATGATAAAGTGAAAAAAGTAATATATTGTCATTAAGGAAAAGAGAAACGTGAAAACAGGACAAAGAAGAAATTTAGAGGCAGGTAGGTCTCTCTGAGTGCTAGGCAAGACAAGTCTACAAATTGAGATCCTGCCTCAAAAATAAAAGCAAACAAACAAATAAATAAAATTAAAGAAAGAAAAATAGCACTAACTATAACTAGGCAAAGGAGTGACATTTAATATAAAATGCCATTTTTCACTTGTGCACTGGCATAAACTGGACATGGTGGCACAGGCCTGTGATCTAAGGACTCACTCAACAAGCTGAGGCCTGCCGGTTCAATGGGTGCCTGACCTCTGTAGCAAGACCTACCTCAATAAGTAAACAACATCAAACTGCCTACTGAAGATACAGACACTCTAAAAATGTTAAGAGCATGCAAACTTTCTGGGCTACAATCTGGGAATATAAATAAAACTCCTTAAAAACACACATTTATATCCAACTCATCAATTCTACAAAGCAGGCAATTTCTGACATACACAAAGATATATATAAGAATACGTACTGAACGTCGAAAATCAGTGATAACCGGCAAAGCAAGGAAAGAGGTATGAATGAGAGGGATCAATTATGTAAGAAAATAGTAGTTCCACCGACATTAACGACAGTGAGCTCCATCTACCACATGCACGTGGCGTTCTGTGCACTTCAAATGAGCCAGGAAACATGACACCAATTGTCGAGAGGTTACATGTATACAAATATGTACATAGAGACTATCCATTCACAGTTCATGAGCATATATCTTCTTTCTTAAAATATCTTGGAAGAACCAACTGGATATTGGGATGATGGCAGAGGAGGCACACAGCAAAGCTCCATCTTCTTGTCCAGGCAGTAACTGAATTGATTCACCAACAGCCGCCGAGAAATTTCTAAGAGAATCTAACTCCCTTACAAATAAAGGCAATTGAGATGCAATGATGTGTAATGTGAAGCCAACGCATTAATTGAAACAGTACAATTAAGTTACACTGACATATAGATTTTAGATTGATTTCATACCTTAAATGGGTATCTGCCAATTTCAGCCTCCAACTCTTCCGGGGTGAAAATCTTACCTATGAATCTTTTAGCATCATATATTGTGTTCTGAGGATTTGAATCTGCTAGCTCTAGGCTTTCATATCCCACATATACGTCACCATCAGTGAAGGACACCATGCTGGGTATGCTGATATGCCCATTTTCATCTGGAATCACCTTTACTTTTCCTGTTCCAGGAAAAAACACACCAACAGAGCAATAGGTGGTACCCAGGTCAATGCCAATCACTTTGGGCGTAGGCAATGGTAAATACTGTTGTGCCAGGTAGCCAGCCAACAGGAGAGTCAAAACAGCTGAACCTGAAAAAAGAAAAAATATATATATATATATACCTTTATAAAACTACCATATACGGTTTCTATAGCAACATCTCCTTACTAACACTCTTGAGACAAATCATAAAGCATTTTACTTTATAGGATTTCAGATATCAAGTTTTTCGTATTCCAATTGGCTACAATTAAAAATAAAGAACTGAGAAAAATAATCAAACCCTCACAACTGTATTATTGCATAATTTGTTACATGAGAATAAAGAAATAAAATGTAAAGTTATTTCAGTAATAATTATGCTGATGTTGAATGGAAAGATCACAAGTGTGAAACAAAAGCTGGATACAATCCAGTTTTATTGTTTGATTTCTATGTAGATGGACAAGTTCCTAAACAGTTTTACCTATGAAATACAATGCCATTATGAAATTCTCACAGCAAAAGCTTTTTCTCACAGTAAAAGCTTTGATACTGTAAGACTAACCTCTTTGATTATCATCTTTACCCATTCAAAACCATAAAATACGTAAGTTGGACGCACTGATTTTGAACATTGCTTAGATATTACTGTTACCTCACAACAGTGTTCTTGCATATTTAAGCACGAATTAAGAATACACATCTCAGAGAGGTAGTAGTTACGGAAAAAGTATACAAGTGCTAAGCGTGATGGCAACACCATGGAAGCTTCCTGAAGACAAGTTTTGCTCACCACTGTATGCCCCAGTAAGAGCCTCAGCAAATATCAATTGAAGAAAAAAGAGCAAATACAAACGTTGTGCATACTGTACACAAAAGCAAATAAGGACATCGCTCTGAATTTAAAATCAAGGTCTCACTTGGTTTCACTAGTATGTGGTATTCAAACTGTTCCCAATCAGACTCACGCTACAAACCCAGAATGTCAGGCTGTAGTGCTGTCGATAATGGCTAGCTCATTCAAAGCAACGCCTGGCTCACAGCCGATCAAGAGCCTATCCACTTGTCTTTTCCAACCTACAGACACATCTTAAAAGCATTTTATCACCATTTAGCAGGGCAATGTGATTCCCAAACCGTATGTTCGGAAGAGAATCCAGCTACAAACACACAGGGACCAGAAACCCCCTCCATCTCCCAATTCTCCATCCCAAGTGAAGCCGAGTCTTCACAGCGAGATCCCCATTACTCCACAGTGTGTTCTTGCAACCGCCACGGAGAACCGAATTCATCTACCGCTTCAGGACCCAGGTCTTTCTTAGACACGCGCACTCCTAGGCCCGCGTCCCTCAGACCTGTGGCTGACAGCAGGACCCCAAGAGGCCTCCACCACCGGACCCCGGCTCCAGGCGCCCCGCCCCCACTTCAGACAGCCTCGGCCACCTTCTCAGGTTCCCTACGGCGGCGTGACCTGGGTCTAGGGGACGAGACAACTAACCCCTGCCCACCCTGTCCTCCTCAAGCCGCCTGGAGGGCTGCCACAGCAGCGGGGACCCCTGAGATACTGACCTAAGATCGTCATCTCTCCGGCCATCAGTCCCGCCGAACGGGCAGAGGGATGACTGTACCGACGGGAGGCACCGCCCCCTAGCAGCCGGCCGTCCCTCAGCCTCCTGGGAAATGTAGTCCGTCAACATCCAAGCAGACGGAGGAACCACGACTGCTACCACAGCAGGGACTCCATCTACCATGAAGCCACGGGGAGGCTTCCGCTCAGGCCAGTGAGGGAAGAGTCGGCCTCCCCACGCACGAAGGCCAGACAAACCAGATTTTGTTGGGGAGCAGCCTCCGGCAAAGGCCAGAGTTTGTCATTCATCAAACCCGAAATGTCTTGACCCTACTTGCCATAAAAACAGTCCCTGCAGCCCCGCCTCACCGCGTTGTATTGTGGGAGCTGCAGTTCTGCACTGTCCATTCCTTGGCAGGAGTAAGAAGGAGGATAATATCTAATAAGAATTTGAGGTGGGTTGCGTTGCCAAGCTGGCGCGGGATTCAAACTTACGAGGATTCTTTGTTTTGTTTTGATTTGGTTTTTTCTTTTCTTTTTCTTTTTTTCTTTTTTTTTTTTTTTTTTTGCTTCTTTGTTTTTGTTTGTTTTTAAGGCTTATTCCTTTGTTTGAAAGATTCTAGATATAGTTCTCGTAAGTCCTGCAAAGTCCTCATAGCATTTCTAGAAGGGGCTCAGCAATGATGCAGTCCTACCAGAGACCTGTCTGGTGTACCTGCTCTTTGCACTGTGAACAGCCCTGCAGCCCTTAAAAGCACTGACGGTCCAGTGCTGTGTTTGGCAGTGAATTAATTTACGTGCGATTCGGGAATGAGGTTCACCCAAGATGGCAAGGTTCATCCAAGACATTTTAACATCGAATACCAACATTCAAATTAAAACTATTACAAACAAATATGAAACATTAAACTTTATATCAGAAATGGCCAGAATTGTTTTCCTGGACAGGTCCTATCACCTATGTTGACTGTCATATTAATTACCTTTTTCCTTGCTGCTATGAAATACGTTATCAAAACAATTTGAAGAAGACAGAAGGATTTATTTTAGCTCAAAGTCCAGGAGTATAGTGCATTATAGTGCGGAGTCATGGCGGCAGGACAGGTTAGTGCACTCTTCATATTGCATCAGTTGAGGAAGCAGAGAGGAAAGACAGGTGTTCTCTGTTTTTGTTTTGTTTGTTTTTGTTTTTAATTCGGCCTTGAACCCTCTGGATAGAATAGTAATGGCCATAGTTAGGCCAGGTCTTTTCATCTCAATTAATTAGGTCAGAAACTTTTTCACGGACATACCTAGAAGTCTGTTTCCATGGTAATTCTGCATTTCATTAAGTCGTAAAAAGTAACCACAACTATGGAGGATGTTTTGCTTTTCGGCTTATAAAACCTGTTTTTGTTTTTTCTCTCACTTACATATTTGGTATGACTTAATGACTCCTCCTGAAAGTGAGATTATTGTTAATATTGAGAAAGTTCATGAACAGAGGGGCTTCTTAAATGTGCTTCACTGTCTGACTTAGATTTAAATCGAGAAGCCCCATTTGACAAACAGGTCAATTAGCTGAGGGAAAAAACTTCTACTGACTTTTTACTTGTGTAAACGCTTGGGTTTCTAGCTACATAACTGCTTTATCTATTCTATATCAGTCTATCTATTTATCTATCTGTCTGTCTGTCTATCTATCTGTCTATCTATGGTCCATCATCAATTTATCTATTTATCTAGTATTACATAAAATGATTTTAAATATGAATTATGGCAAATGGATATCCATTATAACATACTTTTGTGGTTTTTAAATTTGTTATGCGAAGTATAAAAAGCAGGAGTATAAAAAGAGGAGTTGCAGAAGTTTGAGAGTTTTGTTTTGTTTTAGTGTGAGCATCACAGTGTAATTTGATGGAAGGATAAGAAGTATCCTGGTGGAATAGTCCAGACAGGAGTAACCCAGTTACCAGGAGCATAGCACCAGGAGACCATTAGATTCCCAAACCACGGTATCAGCATCAGGAGCATCAGTCATTTGTGGCAGGCACTGGTCATTACAGTTAACCCCTGCCCACCAGGTTGTTGTCATTTGAAGAGAAATGTGTCCTGTTGGCTCATGTATTTAGACACTTGGTACCTAGTTGGCGGTGCTATTTGGGAGGTTATGGACCTGGTTAGGACATGGAGACTTTTGGAGCAGGGAGCAGCATCGTAGGGGAGCAGGCTTTCAGAGTTTATGACTCTACCACACTTGCAATGCTTCCAGTGTATGTTGAGGGATGGTCTTTTAGCTTCCTGCACTGGGTGCCTGCCAGCATGTCTCCCCTGCCAATATGAATTGTTTAGCCTTCTGGACTCTAAGCCAATAGAAACTTTTTCTTAAGTCACTGTGGTGGTTTGAACTTAAAGACGTAAGCTCTCAGTTATTCCTGCCACCATACCTCACTCAACCATCTTGGATTCTAACTCTCTAACAGTAAACCAAAGTAAACACAGTCTTTTATAAGTTGCCTTAGTTCTAGTGTTTTATATATAGTAATAAAACACTATATATATTTTTATGTATGTATGTATCACTATAGTGGTACAGCAATAGAAAAGTAACTAATATAGTCCCTTTTAGTCAATAATTTTAATGACAGCAACAAGATGATAGCTTGTATATACCCTTTCCTCCGGCAGTTTTTATTTGCTTAATATATAACAATAGACTGATTATCTCAGAGTTGAAACCCTTTCCCTCAGAGAGGAATATAGCATGCCATACACAGGTTACTTTTACTGTTTGTTACTGCCTTAACAGAGTGTCTTGGAACTAATAGAGGTCTCTTAATGTACAAATTCTATAGGCCAGAAATTAGGTATATGTTTTGCTAGATCAGGGTCAAGTTGTCTACCCATTAAGGTCTATATTGTATTATAATCCTATTCTTCATCTCCAAGTAAGTTTCTTTATTGGAGCTTTCTGTTTACATTTTTAATTAACTGTAACATATTTGTCTCTATTGAATATGCACTATGAATTGATAGTTGAACACTGATGTTATTCTAGTTAGTTTTTTCCTTTGATTATATATTTTTATATTAATATGTATAAAATAAGTTGAATTTCTTATATTAAGTACTGAAGAATGTAAATTTATTTGGAAGTAGGTTGTAGCATAAGTAATTAGCTATTATGATGTCACACTCTAATAGTACTGTTCCCTTTAAATAAAAATGGCTAAAGACATATATACGAGATTTCATGTGATAACAAATGCAAAGACAGGAGTTAAGCAATGAATGGCTCATGAATGCTAGCATAACAGCAGAAATGAAGAAAATATAGTCTTCCTAGTGCTTCAGAAGGATAGAAAGCTCAGGTAGCATAGACTTGGACTTCTGTCTTCATAATTCCACAATGATACATTTCTCTTATTTTAAATTATACACTTTTGGTTACTTTATTATAGTAGACCCAGAAAAATCTACATAATCTAAAAGGAAAATATTTAAATCACAATAATCAGGCTGGTGAGTAGGGTCTGCAGTTGTTCTTTCGAGGTCTCAGAGGACTCATGCAGGAAAATGGTCATATTGATTCATAGATGAAGACATGGGCTTCTAGTCATTGACATGATGAGAACACATAATACTGCTCTCTGCTCAAGGATAGGAAAAAGAGAAAAAGATAGAACAAGGTTCTGACCTTGGGAAATAGGTAGAAAGTGACATTGATGTTCACACAAGCTTGACTGGTGGATGTGTTTATTTCCCCGTACAGCGTGCCTCCTTCATTCCTCATTCTGCTCCACCCTCATGCTAGGTTGCAATGTATATATTGTCTTTCTTTTTCTTTCTTTCCTTCTTTATTTCTTTCTTCCTTTCTTTTTTCTTACTGCAATTGATTGGCTACTATAAGGAAACAACCATAATAACATTGCCTGACATATGAAATGTTGCACATCTGCAATTCCTATGTCTGATCACACTATTCCTAACGATGTGTTACAATATTTGCTAGGTGCTGAGGATGCCCAAGATAAAAGGAAATAGACACAAATACAGTTGTTTTGTTTTCTGTTGTGTGTTCATTTCCTAGACTACTGCTAACTTCATTGTGAATGCTTAATATGTTCACAAAAGGAATGAATAGAAATAGTAAATATAAGAAAAGCGTTTACATATAAAAGCATGTGATATATTTAAGTGTTTGAGTGATTGCTGTTTATAGATCACAACAGGGTCTAACACATTTAAATATTTCCACTGCATGCCCTACATAGAGATTAGATGTGTTTAAATGAGTGATTGTAGGGATATGTGTTGATGCTGGTCATCACAAATGTTTATAAAAGAGATTTTGATATCTATTCTATGAGATTTTTCTAAATTATCTGTTTTTAAATAGTATACTAAAAGCAATTTTTATCTCAATATCAATATTAGGGAAGTTTATGTAAGCAGTATGCTCATACATATGGAGAATGCTAAAACTGTTCTTATATTTTATATATGACACCTGCTTCGAAGAAACACTTTATCAAAAGAGACCTTTCGATGTGATGTCAGGCTGTGATTTCCATACTGTTCTTGTGTTGTGTGTTAGTTACTGTACTGGAGATCGGCCCGCAATCTCATTCATGCTCAGTGAATATCCTAGCCCTGAGGGACAGCTACCCAGCTCTGCTACATTTGTTAAAGAAAATGATTTATTCTTTTTGAGGTATTTTCTGCTGTAACAGAAATGAAAAAGGCAATTGTTAGTGGGATGATTTCAATAAAAATAATCTCCAGCAACAATGTCCAACTAATGCTGAATATATATACTCTTATATATTCTATATAGGTATATAATGTTAATAAAATTAGCTGTCATTTTCTTAGAACTTACCTTCAGCAAGATTCCAGAGAGTATAAGCTTATTTCAATACTGTCTACTTGAAGAATTTCTGGAATTGGCAATGAGTTGTTTTATTCATGAAGTTGATGAGCTCAGAGGACCTAACAAAATAGACGGATGCCCTAGATTTATTCTTTTACTAATGTGATTTTTTTATTCTAAATTGTAGGACAGCTGAAAACATCTTCCTTATATAGCCTATTGTAGAAAGTTTAGACATTACAACAACAACAATAACCCAAAACAAAATTCTGAAACTAAGCAGCTTTTCTGTATCTTGAATTTTCTTTTGTTTGGCACAGATATTATGTAACACACCTATACATTTTTATCACCAGAAATGTGCTTATAGTATATATGATACATATTTTCCTGTAGTTTATTAGACTTTTTATATGCTTATTAGTTATCATGTTCAACTTGCATATTTAATAGAATATATGCCATCTGTACAATTTCCCCCGGTCCTGGTGGTACAGGCCTATAATCCTATCTAGTCAGGAGGTTAAAGGGCTGAGATTAGGAACTTGAGACAAAGTTGGCTACACAGGGTGTGTTCAAGGCCATCCTACACAACTTAGTAGGATTCGCCTCAAAATGAAGGAAAGAGAAATGTAGCACAGTGGTTAAGATGCCTGCCTGAGGTGTAGGAGGCTCCAGGTTAGTATGGAGATGAAATTATCAGACAAAGCCACACAAGTGGGCATGTAGAGCTTTGCCTGATGCTTGTTTCTTTTTATTATTGATGGTCAGTAATATACTTCTTTAACCCCTGGAACTCTGTCATAAACGCTTCCATATGGATGGACAAAATATACTTAATTCTTTAATAGTCCCTCTGTTTTCATCAGTTTATTCTTCTGAATAACTTACAACTCAACTTAGTCCCTTTCCTTTCAATATCACTATAATTCTTTTAAACTTTAGAGTAAAACTTTGTGTTGATTAGAGGGGAATACACATCTTTGCAGCACTGAAATGTCCATCTAGGAAAAATGTATATTTCTGGTTTTTGTTTGTTTGTTTGGGTTTGGTTTTTTTTGTATAATGAATTTGTTCATTATTTATTTTATAATTTTTTATTCACTTTATGTCCTGGTTGTAGCCCCATCCCTCCTCCTACCCTCCCAGTCCCACCTTTCCTTCCTCCTTCCTCCTTCCTCCTCTGAGGAAAAGGGGAGCTCCTCTTCTGAGGAAAAGGGGAGCTCCCTTTCTCATCCACCCGAGCTCATCAAGCTGCATCAGGACTGAGCTTATCCTCTTCCCCTGTGGCCTGGCAAGGCTGCCCCACCAGAAGGAAGTGATCAAAAAGCTAGCAAGTTAGTCCATGTCCAATGCAGTTTCAACGTCCCTTACTAGAGGACCCACATGAGGCCTAAGCTGCCTATTGCTACATCTTTGTAGGGGGCACAGGTCCAGTTCATGCATGGTTCTTGGTTGATGCTTCAGTCTCAGCAAGCCCCTCTGGGCCCTGGTTAGTTGGCTTGGTTGGTATTATGGAGCTCCTGTAACCTCCAGGTTCTTTTTTCTTTCCTCCCACTTTTCTACAAGATGCCCAACACATCACTCAATGTTTGGCTGCGAGTCTGGGCATCTGTTTTGAGGTACTGGTATGTTTTTATTTTAATGAGCACTTCTAAATAGTTTTCTTCAATAGATGTTATACACTTTTTTAAAAAAACTTTTATTCCAAGGTACTGTAGCACTTGGGATACTGTGATAAAGTGTTTGTTAGAATTAAATTAAATTAAACTATTAAATTCTGATACATACATTTAGTTTGCTTAATTGATCATAATAGTTGTCACCTCTAAGTGCTAAGAATTAGTTTTTGCTCTGACATGAGAAAATAATGACCAAAAAGCAACTGTAAATGCTTACGCACACTTTGTTTTCTTACTGTGTTCTGTGATGGGAGAGAGTGAGGTGGCTGCACTCTTCCATTGCATTGCTGGCTGTGAGAACCACTGTTCGCAAAAACAGAGTCTCCCCTAGTTGTAGCTTTAGCACATACGACAGAGCAGCTGTTCTGTTGCAAACTCAAGAGTGTAAGGGCGTGCTCCCCTCCTCAATTCTGATGATCATCGTGGGGCTCTCCTCTGCATCTGCTCGTGTCTGCTCTTTGCAGTTTCAGAGGATGATTCCCCTTCAGAGATGCTTCAGGAGATGGGTATGCCTTCTGCTGTGCTCACTGCTTTCTTGTTGAATTACTCTTTTTTTTTCTCAAACTCAGTTTTGTTTTCTCTTCACTCAGTGCTTACATTTGTTTTGTTTATTTTGTTCTGTGTTGTTGTTGAGATGGTGTCTTGACTCTATAGTCTGAGCTGGCCTGAAAAACATTGTATTCACTATTGAAGTGGCTGAGAACTCACTGTAAACATCCTAGTTCCATGTCACAAGCTGGGATTCCAGGTATGAGTCACCACGCCCACTAGTGTTTTGTTTTATGTTATGTAATATTTTATACATTCAAGATATGTAGTCTGTCTTAGTCAGATTTAACTGCCAACTTGACACAGCATAGAATCTTTTAAAGGAGTAAGCCTCATTGAGGAATTGCCATGTAATATTAACTTGGGCAGGTTTATGGGGATTGTCTTGATTGTTACTTAATTCAGGAGAGCCTAGCCAATGCTGTTTAGGCACCATTCCATGGGCATGTGGTCCTGAGCTTGATAACAAAACTAGCTAAGCATGCGCCTGTGAGGGAGCCAGCAAGAAGCATTCCTCCATGGCTTTTGCTTCTAACTTGTTGTCCAAGTTCCTGCCTTGACTTCCTTCAATAATGCAGTACCATCTTGAGTATAAGTCAGACAAACCCTGTCCTCCCTAAGTTGCCTTTAGTCGTGGTTATTTATTGGCCAGGATTCACCTGGAGCAGAAATTGATACTGAGAATGGATGTTGCTGTAATGGATGTTGCTGTGGTGGATCTGACCACATATCTTTTTGTACGTGTCTTAGTTGCTTTTTCTACTGCTGTGATGAAACACCATGACAAAGGCAGCTTATAGAAGGAATATTTATTTGGGCTTAATGTTTTACAGGGGAGTACATGATGATGGGGAGGCATGGCAACAAGCAACAGGGAAACTTCCAGAGCAGGAAGCTGGGTCAGCACATCTTCAGTTGCAAAGAAGCAGAGAGATAACCCGAAAGTAGGGCATAGCAAGGAATCCACCTCATTAAAGTACACCTCCGCATGGCTGCTAAACAGTTCCTCGTGCTAGGGATCAAGCTGTCAGATTCATGAGCCTTTGTGTGGGGTCCTTTACCTTCAAACTATCACAGCATTTTGTTTTATTGGAAGAATGTGGAGGGTTTGGGAACTTTGAGATGGGAAAGCCATTGAGTGTTCAAAGCTTACTAGACATTCTGTAAGAACTTGGAAGACAAAAATGCTGAGAGAAATGCAGCCAATTGAAGTTTGGCTTGTGAAGTTTCAGAAGCAAGGGAGCCCTTTCTCAGAACTGGGGTAGGGACCATGTATGTAACATTTTGGGTAAGAATCTGAGGTTGCTGATCAGCTGAATTACTAAAACATTAGCACCACTGAAATGAAACTTTGTGTACAGTACTGGGAAAATACATTTTCCTGGAGTCATAGCACACAGTCAGTGGCTGTTCTGTTTTGTTTTGGGGGTAGTAGGATTCATTTCAGGCTCTTGGTAACATCACACAGATGCTGCTGGTTTTGAAAGCATGATGTAGTCATGGAGAACTGTTGAGGCCTAGTACCATGTGGCAGAGTCAGAATCCCTGGGGAGAGGCCAATGGGGAAGATGCTACCTCAGTTGCTTTGGAGACTCCAGGATATTGGAAAAGCCAGGACTGTGGGACATTTGTAGGTACAGAGAGGAACAGACCTAAGCCCACAAGACAAGTTGTGTGTGCAGCAGATGGCGCAAAGACTACCCAGTGAATGAGTACCAGATGTTGAACATGAGCTTATAGGACCAAGATTTACACTGATAGGTTTTGGGTTTGCTTTGGTCTGAATTTTTTCTATGCCTTGGTTCTTTTTATGGAATAAGAAGTGTTTTACTTGTTTTTGTTTTGTTTTATTTTATTTTATCGGAACCCAAGGCTAAGAGACTTTGGACATTTAAAAAGACATTGAACTTTTTAATCATTAGAACTTTTAAAGATGGTAGCACTTTTAAAGTTGTATTATTTCATACTATTATATTAACATGAGACTTGAGAAAAAGGAATGAAAGTATGTGTTTTAAAGTGATATTTTTTGTGTGTGTGTCAAGTTGACATCAACAGCTTTAACTGTCAACTCGACACAGCCCAGACTCATCCCAGAGGAGAGACCTCAGCATAATATCATCATAGTCGCCAGAATTTTTTTGTCTGATGCAAGTAGAATGATGTGTCTCTGTGACATTTATTTGAATTTTCCTGATTGTGAGGGACATTGAGTATTTTGGGTTTATTTTTCTTGCCTGTTCATATACATTTGCACATTTTTCTAGTAATTTTTCCTATCCAAATTGTGGAGATTCTTTATATTTTAAGTACTAGTGTTTAGTAGACCATGTATGTTATAAATGTCTCAAATACCCTCATGTCTTTTAAGATTATCTAAATTATTAATTATTTAACATAGCTTTATAATTTTTGCCTTTTTAATATCATTAACTACTAATCTATACCAAAGTCACTAGGATATTATACCATGTTATCCTTTTTCAACTTTCATATTTGGTTTCTCATCATCCTTGGACTGAGAGTATGTTAGGATGCTACTCCTTTTTTTCTGTATAGATATTCACCTAGGACTGTTTATTGAACATAATTCCTATAGGATCAAATAGCCTTTATTATCTACCAATTACATGATCCATAGGTCTATTTCTAGTTATATATGTTTTACTACACAACTAGTCTATTATTTTTATTACAGGTTTGTCTTACATTGTGCTGTTTCTCTGTACAAATATATTTGCTTTATTCTTCCTAGAAGTGTGTTGTCTGATTTTATTCTTTTTAAAAATTCTTTATTAATTACACTTTATTCACTTTGTATCCCCCCTGTGATTCCCTCCCTCCTCGCATCCCAATCCCTCCCTTCCTCCACCCTCTGCATACATGCCCCTCCCCAAGTCCACTGATAGGGGAGGACTTCTTTTCCTTCCTTCTGATCCTAGTCAATTAGGTCTCATCAGGAGTGGCTGCATTGTCTTCTTCTGTGGTCTGATAATGCTGCTTCCCCCTCAGGGGGAGGTAATTAAAGAGCAGGCCAATCAGTTCATGTCAGAGACAGTCCCTGTTCCTATTACAGTGGAACCCACTTGGATACTGAACTGCCATGGGCTACATCTGTGCAGGGGTCTTAGGTTCTCTCCATGCATAGTCCTTGGTTGGAGTATCAGTCTCAGGAAAGACCCCTGTGCTCAGATTTTTTGGTTCTGTTGCTCTCCTTGTGGAGTTCCTGTCCTCTCCAGATCTTACTGTTTCCCACTTCTTACATAAGATTCCATACACTCTGCCCAGAGGTTGCCCCTAAGTCTCAGCATCTGCATTGATAGTCTGAAGGGCAGAGCTTTTCAGAGGTCCTCTGTGTCAGGCTCCTGACTTGTTCCCTCTTTTCTCCTTCTTCTGATGTCTATCCTCTTTACCTTTCTGGATAGGAATTGAGCATTTTAGCAACAGTCCTCCCTCTTGATTAGTTTCTTTAGATGTACAGATTTTAGTAGGTTTATCCTATATTATATATCTATATGAGTGAATATATACCATGTGCATTTTTCTGCTTCTGGGATAGCTCACTCAGAATGATCTTTTCCAGATCCCACCATTTACCTGCAAATTTCATGATTTCCTTGTTTTTTGTTTTTTTATTGCTGAGTAATATTCCATTGTGTAGATATACCACAATTTCTGCATCCATTCCTCCACTGAGGGGCATCTGGGCTGTTTCCAGCTTCTGGCTATTACAAATAAGGCTGCTACAAACATGGTTGAGCAAATGTCCATATTGTGTACTTGGGCCTCTTTTGTGAGATGATTGAATTTGATCAGGGCAATAAACTTGGGGCCACACAGGTTTTCCTCATCTGTGAGTCTCACCATCATCTTTTTTTTTTTTGGCTCTTGTTCTGAGACCTGATGTGTTGAACTTGAAATTGGCCTTCAGGGCTTCTCTGCTTGTTGCTTGTTTAAATTCTTTTTTTTTTTTTTTTTTTTGGCTTCCCCCTCAAGTTTCAGAATATTAACTCTTTAGCTCCTTGGAGATTTTCTTCACCACCAAGAGCTTAGCATTCAATGCAGTCGGACTTTATGTGTGCTATTCTTTTCTCATTAAGAGCCTCTTTATTCTATCTAACATGCACTTTTCTAGAAGTGTAAGTTCTCCAGATGTCTTATGGCACAACCTTAAAACTCAGTCAGATGTGCAGTAATTGAAACTAATTGATGGTCTGTGAAATGTCAGTTCTTGTTTATGGATGAGGGTCCGTAGGAGGGCGAGAGGCTTTATGTTCTGCCATTAAAGTCAACTGACTTGTCTTCTCTCTGTTGCTTATTATTGTAGAAATAATACAAGATCGTGCATCTGCATAGCTAGAAGCCCTTACTTCTCTCTCCTGTAGAAACTACAAATCAAAGATTACTTGACATTTGTATAGGGATGTCCTCATCATTGTAGTAAAAACCATGCAAAAGAAAGGCAGCCTTGAAAAATTATGCTAGTGGTTTACATGAACACCTGAAACTCAGCAAGAATGTAGTTATGTGAGAAATGGCTCTAAAATGGAGAAAACTGTAGCAAACCTAAAAATGTATCAGATGGTTTTGATGTTCTTATCTAGTATTCAATGTCAGGCTCCATTGTGTCTCTAGAATGCATAGAATGAATTTTGTAATTGTGAATTGGAACCCTGCCATTTGACTCCCTAGCCAGACTTGGCTATCAGTACTCATGCTTTCCATGATCATGCTGGAGAAGTCCACAGGCAGCCTGGCATGCTACAATATCAATGTTGCTCAGTATAACCTTTGAGTTTGACATGTGGCATTATGGGAGTAAAGTAGGAACAAGAATCATCGTCAAAATAGGATCATGCAGAAGAGTACAAGCTTTGGGACCAGAATGACCTGGCTTCATATCCCAATATACAACATGAGGGATCTTTCACTCCTTGTGAGGCTCAGAGAACTGAGCTGTAGAACCAGAGATCATAATGACGTCTGGCAGGGGTATTGTGAGGATGAAGTGAAATGGTGAATGTTGTAGGCTAGAGAAATAACATGTAGTTCAGACCAATGTCCCTACTTTTTCCAAATACAATAGATGAATAAAAGCAGAGTGGTAATTTAATTATTCTTATGTTTTCTTTTCTCATAAGGTGAAAAAACAGGCCAGAAGAGGGTAAGTTTGGGAATCTTTTTTTTTTTTAACTTTGGTTAAACATTGTTTAGTTGTCTTCCTCATTTATTATTAGCATAGACATCAAATAAATAATTTAACCATCCTGTAGAATATACAAAGATATATGAAATGTTTTCTTTGTAGATGAATTTTGAGTCCAAATATTATTAGCAAAGTAACTCAAGTGGAACCAGTCCATATTAGGCCACTTATGGTGACTGTTGCTGCCAAGCTAATATCCCTTAAAGACTGAATTTATGAAGTTGCTCCCTTTGAATTTATCAAAACTCATCTAATACTGTAATGCATCAAATCTAAATGTTACTGTCAGGCTTTCAATAATCCTTTTCATTAGCCCACTCTTTGCAGCCAAACATTTCTTACCTCAATCCACCCTCTGCTGAAATGATATGTACTCCTTCCCTACATTTTTTTTCCAGCAACAGCCCCTTTTTTTTTTTTTTAGGAGCAAAGTACTATAATCTGACTTTATTCTGACATCACAGAACATCTCCCCCCCCCACACACACACACATTCTCCATCTTTTTTTTTTTTTTCAATGCAGTTTATTCAGGAACCTTGAACAATCCTCGGACCCTGGGGAAAGCCAGCCCACAATTTAAATAGCCTCTGGGTAGCCAACCCAGGCGTGCCACGTGGGCAATGCAGATAGGTCCACATACATGGAAGCAAGCCAGATCCTCAGCCTTAGCCAAATGTGGAATTGTTTGTGACAGAGAGCACTCACCATTGGGAAGGTGGAAGGCGGAAACCAGCTCCATCTTTAAGACATAGCATTCCGCAGCTCTCTACAGTTCCCCCTTTTTGTTTTAGACGCATCAGGCAAGAGTAGAGGTCTGATCTCTGATATTAGAAATAAATTGAGACTTTGTACCGATGTTCATTTAAACAGCCCCCTTTTTAAACTCCTGGTGTTCTCCATATCTGCTCTTTAGTTACACAGTGAGGATGAGGTTCTGGGAACTACGTAAAATACCATTCCCTAGATGTTCTCCTACACTAATCTAGCTTGCTCTTCCCATGCCCCTTCAATGCTCATTTCCACTGGGACATTTACCCTGAGTAGCACAGCTCTCATGTAGGAACTTTTTCACAGGTTTGGTTAATCATCATTTAGTTCAGCTGATAATTAAGTACTGATTTTTGTTGCACACTGTTATTTATACGAAATAAATGACATATCCAATTACAATCTGGGCTCTATGAGTGGAGATTTTCCTATAGTTCTGTGTTTGAATGCTGCTAAGGGCAGCACTGAACACAGTGTGAATAAATAACTGATGAGTTAGTTGATTAAAATAAGCCCCTTCACATGCCTACACTATGAATCTGGTCATGTATATTATCTAACTTAGTAGTGCTATGTGTTGTTTTAGATAGTAATTGCAATTCTTGGCTTCTAAGGTATAATTCAAATCTTTGTTTACAAAACAGGAAATCTCAGGATTCTAAAATAGAAACAATGTTTTATTATCCAAGAGTGTGTTTAACCATGGAGGATTTTTCAACTTGTATCATTAAGGAACAGGGATGCATCATTCATGAGTTAGCCTCCTGCTGGGGAGAAGTCCCGAAGCACCCTCTATAACATCTGACCAGTCCTCACGATCGACACCTTGCAAGAATTGGTCTAGTTTCTGTGGATGCATCTCGTCAGTCTTTTGTTACTGTGTGAAAAGCAAGTCAGTTTGCTTAATCTCCTTAAAACAACATAAGATAAACTTCAAGTACTTCTATATTGCTTTTCAAACATTACAAAGCTTAAACAAGTGATTTAGAAATGTTTGTTGTATAATGTTTCATTTTTGTTGATGATAATGTTATTGTGCACCTTCAGGAACAAAAGCATGTGCTTCTGTGTCTGCTAGAGTCCTATCTTCCACAACAGGTTCAGTAAAATGGAATTAGCATAGTTGTTTAGATGGCAGAGTTAACTTCCTGTCCCAGATTTAATATGAAAACACATGAAATCAATTTAATTATTGCCTTTTTTATATGGCTGGTTCATCATTTTTATGCTTTGAGTTTCCAGATTATAAACTGAAAAAAATCAAATGTATTTGGGGGTTTTGAGCCACGAAATATTTAGTGACCAGCAGGTGTCGCTATTACACAGTGAGGAAGACTTCCTAAGGTGACCCTATTTCACATCTCAGATTCCTTTTCAATTTCCAGTTATTTGTTCTACTTTTTAATGAAGAACCCTTGTTTCTCTTAAGTCCTCCATATCAAAGCCCTGCTTCCTTTAAATGCTGTATCAAAAATTACTTCTTAATATATAACATTCACCCTAGATCTTTGTTTATCTTGTTTCAGCTTTTAGAATGGAAGCTGGATCAAGATCTTTATTTAGAAGACCTAAGCACTGAAATGGCTGCAAGATCACACAGTGAAATTAAATAAAATGTGTGCACTTAAATAAAAACAGTATTGCACTGTGAAGACACAGTAAGGAAGCTCCGCGCTTGTTTCTTTCCTTTAACTAAAACACTAGTTGCTAAAAGCCTTAACTAAGAGCTAAGTAACTACAGCCCTCTCTCTGTTCTGCCCCCTTACTTTTTTTTTTCTCTTTGGTCCTATGACAATATAGTATCTCACAATGTAGCACAGGGCTGCCTTTGAACTCAGCATCTTTCTGCTTCAATATCTCGAGTTCTGATAGGACAAACTTTTGTCACCATGCTTTGCAATGATGTTTTGTTTACTATACCAAATATGTATTTATAAATATGTATAAAATATATAAAATATATTTATCTATTTGCATATATAATTTTAGAAAAACATCTAGCAATACTGTAGTACTGCTCATAACTCAAGTTCTTTCAAATTTACTCTTCCTTTTGCAGACTGTGTGAAGGAAAGGGCCACATTGTAGTTCGTAGTAACGTCAAATGCTTGCCTATAATTGTCCCACAGTTTTCCCATTTTAATGGTTCTCTACTTTATCGTCATTTTCCAGGATTTCCCAAGAGAATCACTTGTGTTTCTCCTTTGGAGAGCAGAGTGGTTTGTGTGTTTATGTGTTAAGCAGAGAACGTCCCTAATTCTGTTTCTTTTACTCTTGTCACTTGTTTTGTTTCTATGTGTTCCTGCATGTGTGAGGAGATATTCAGGCTGGTTTAAGGCATTTTAATTATGTTATGAAAAAATTTGAAAATGATTGAATAAGAGTCAAAGCAGTAGTCCCAGCACTCTGGGAGGCAGAGGCAGGCAGAGCTCCCTGAGTTTGAGGCCAGCCTGGTCTACAAAGCAAGTTCAGGACAGCCAAGTCTATCCTGTCCCGAAAGGGGAAAAGGAGTCATGATCATCAGGATTGAAGTCATTGGAAACTTTGGGTGGTTCATGCCTGCTTACCTCATGAATTTAAATTACTTTCTCTATGTGGAAGGAGTAATCCTATTGCTTATTGAATTTCCAGGGACATACGAAAATAAGATCATATGTAGAATGTGTTGTATTTAGCAATTTCCATTACCAATGTTTGATATTAATGATGAATTTTCATGAATAAAATCACTCATTATCCTGCATCTCATTTGAAATCAACATTTTGGAAATATTATCTGGCTGTTACAAACATTCTGAAAGAGCATGTATGATAATCCATGTGAGGTTGTGATAAGGCAGTCTCTGTTAACTGCAATGCCTCGACATCTGCAGGACAGCTGACTCTGCCCATCTATGACCTGTAGTGGTCCAGGTGTCTTAGTAGTAGAAGGAGTTATTTGTGGAAAAATAAATGTAAGTTTTGAACCTTCTTGCTTTTTTTTTTTTATTTTGTGGCATGCTAAGAATGAACTAATTCACACACACTTTCTTAGTCTCCCAGAGTGTCTACAAGAAGTCAGAGCTGAGCATACTTTGAGGTTTAGTACAATGTTAATGAGGTCAGGGAGATGGGGTTTATAGAACAGTTAGCTTTGTTCTGTTTCTGTCTTCATGCACACTCCACACAATTAACTCCATTCAGTCATTTGCCAGACAAATACTGCCAGATAACTGGGTTGACATTCCCTTACAGATCAATGAAATTCACTACCTGTGCAAGTATTTATTCACTTCACCTCATACGACAGCCAGAGTTTTATATGCAACATACAACTGAGTAATTTTAAAACAGATATGTTTCCTTTTTTAAAAATAAAGTAAAGTATGGACTAAAGCAATTTACACAATCTAGGAGGCTGTGAGAGTGACACTAGAAAACACTTAAATCTAGGATTCATTACATAGTCACTGTGTTTAAAATATTTAAAAACCAGCTCCTATGTCTTTCTGAGGCTGTATCTCTTTGTCTGTCTTAAGACAGAATAAAAAGTTACTATTCCACGAAAAGTTCTTTTTCCTCCTTAATAATTTTGTTTTTACACTTCCCTAATCATATAAAAAAAACAAAATCATGTGAATATTTTGAAATATTGTAACATTTAAAATAGTTAAAAGAATCCATTTTTATTTTTAATCTGCTTGCATGTCATATTTTTTATTGTTTCATTTGTTAAGAAAAAGATAGGTTAAGAGAAGTATAGGAGGTTAATGAAGAAAGTGTGTGTGTGTGTCTCTGTGTGTGTGTGTGTGTGTGTGTGTGTGTGTGTGTCAAGGGCAGGGTTAGGTAACACGTGGGATGTTTGAAAACACCCTAGGGAAACCTACTATTTTATAAGCTTTCTTTAATTAAAGTCACCCCACCCTAGGGGACAATTCTGTCCCCAGAAGCCATATACTAGCAAAAATTAAAAATTAAAAAAAAAAATCTAGTACTAGGAGTTGGGCCTCTCCCTTCAAGTTGTTGGTTAGGGGAGTTTAGGACCACACCTTCCAAACAATACTAGCTTTTGCCATGGCTCTTGGCTGCCTTTTAGAACTTGAAGGTAAGACTTCATTGCTAAAGACGATGCATGCTTCAATCACAGCACTTGAAAAAAGTCAAGCTGTTACTGATCTGGAATCCACCTCGTGATGTCTGCCACAATGTCCAAAGATGCGATGCAAGTTGGTGGAGGAGAAAAGTTGTCAACAGCCCTGCCTAGCAGTAAATCCTGCAGACTGCATTAATGACTGTCCTGGAAAGGTATACCCAATGGAACAGTAGCGGTAGTAATGTCCTGGAGCCATATCTGATTGGGCTTAAGGCCTGCTCAACACAGGGAGCTAGTAGAGCTAGCCAAGAACTTGTGGCTGGAGAGGTCATGGGCCTCAGAAGAGAACTGACTACTGTCATCCTGCTAAATTGGTATAGGATCCAACTATATTCTAGTTATCCTTGTTCCCATAGTAAGTGCATCAAAAGAACTTCTTTTTCCAGCAGATGGAGACTAGTATAGAGAACTGGACAAAGAGCCAACCATAAATCACCATGGAGGGCCCATCCCTAAATAGGACATCTATAACACCACCCTTATCCCCAAGGATCACAAAAAGGGGGCAGAAAGATTGTAAGAGCCAGAGAACTGAGAGGACTGCTGCAAAACAGTGTTTTTAGACATGGCAGGGATGTTGAGCCCGTAAAATTTGAGCAGTATGATTGTAGAAGACCACACCAGTTAACATCTAGCATGGATAAGGAAAGGCCCAACCTTCTAGCTGAAGAGCCATAGGCTAACAGTTGATGCTGAGAGAGAGAGAGAGAGAGAGAGAGAGAGAGAGAGAGAGGAGAGAGAGAGAGAGAGAGAAAGAGAGAGAGAGGGGAGTTTTCTTCTGATGTGGCTCCCCCTATAGGTTGATTATACCCAAATAGCCCTGTATCACATATGGACAACACTAGCTGGATTCAATAGGACCTCTCTTTGACTCTTCCTCATCTCTGTCTCTGTATCTCTCTATTTCTGCCTCTGTTTGTGTGTGTGTGTGTGAGAGAGAGAGAGAGAGAGAGAGAGAGAGAGAGAGAAAGAGACTTGTCTTTGTAGAACTGCCTTTTTTTTCTCACTTGATAGGTTAATATCTAGTTCCATTTATTTCCCTGAAAATTACAAGACTTAATTCTTTGTGACTGAATAAAACTCAGGAAATAACAACTGACAATGAGACGTCCAACAAGCTTCTGTGATGCAAGCATTTGATGTCTTTAGCAATAGGGTCTTAATGTCAGTTTCTTGAGGGTATCCAAGAATATTGATATAAATGTTTTTGGAGTAACCAACTACATTCTGATTGGATCTAAGGCACTCCCCATGAGAGGGAACTCATACCTGGCACTGTTAAAGTGGACAAGAACCTTTGGCTAGATAGGTTATAGGCCCTGGGGAAAAAAAAAAAAAAACATTATTTTCCTGTTAATTGGATATAGTATGAAAGTGACCCCCGATGACTTATTGTTGTACCCATAGATCAAAGTATCTCAACCCTCATCAAAGATGCTTCTCCTTGCTGTTAATGGCAATTAACACAAAGATTCTTAGCTGGTCAATGTGCATAGAATAAGAGACTGTAGGGTGTTCAGCCCTAAATGGGACAGATATACCACACCTTGCCTCCACCCCGTGCTTAGGGATCATTGCAGAAGAGGTGGGTGGAAAGACTGTAAGAGTCAAGCATGGTGAGTAATATCAGGAAACGGTTTTGTTTTATTTTGTTTTTTTTTTTCCTAGACAAAACAAAGAGTTGCACATACAAACTCAGCAATTGTGACAGCATAAACAAGAACTGTACAAGCTTAAGGAAGACAAAATTCTAGCACAGAGGGGTAATGTAGGCACAAAATCCCACCACTGGCTGAGGAGCTAATGGCAGTTGATAACTCTAGGAGATAGAGCATCACTTTCCTTTAATGGTGTGACAACAGGGCAAGTCCCACTCATAAGACCAGTTATGCAATACAAACTGGATGCCAGGGAATGGGGGAAAAGTCTCAATTGAGGGGTAAAAAGGGGAGGATGAAAAATTTTCTGTACAACAAGAAGAATGAACATAGTGAGAAAATAATCTGTAGCACAGAAGACAGTCTATGCCAAGTACACAAATTACCCAGTAATTAAAAGGGCAATGGAACTGAGCAGATTCTTTAGACTTAGTAAGACTTAAAATTGGCCAATAAGGACACTAATGATTGTTCAGCATCCTCAGCTTTTAGAGAAGGACACGTTAAACCATACTAAGATTCGGTTGCACTCTAGTAGCTGTCAGCAAGAAATCAAACAATAGCAAAAGTTGTGAGTCCTATGCATTGCTAGTGGAAACATGAAATAGTTTAGACACTTCGAAAAATCAGTGTGGAGGTTCTTCAAAAATTAACTCATAGGCTGGCTCTTTGATCACCTCCACCTGTGGTGGGAGCAGCCTTACTAGGCCCCAGAAGAAGACAAGGGAGCAAGTCCTGATGAAACCTGATAGTCTAGGGTCAGATGGAAGGGGAAGAGGACCTCCCCTATCATTGGACTGGGGGAGGGGCCATGGAGAAGAAGAGGGAAGGAGGGTGGGATTGGGAAGGGATGGGAGAGGGAGCTACAGCTGGGATACAAAGTGAATAAACTGTAATTAATAAAAATAAAAATAAATTTAAAAAGGAACAACTAAACTTCTATATGCCTTCTGGGTATTTACCACAAAGATAGACCCATACCCAAATTTATCATGACAATGTTTACTGTTAGCTAAATAATTGAATCTGGTTAGGTAATCATCACAAATGAACAGCTAAAGAAAACATATATATACATATATATATGTATATATATAATATATGTATACATATATATATATTGCCTCAAATATACTGAGGAACACTACACATGCACATACACATTTGTTTTTGTGTTGTTGTGGTTTATTCCACCATCTTAGGGAGCACTCTAAAATTTCAACACTAAGCCACACTCCATTCTCATAATTAGGGATTTTAAAGCCTGCAGTTAACAGATAAAACAAATAAAATATTAGCTATAGAAGATTAGAATAGAACACTCAGTTCTTTTAACTCAATGGACTGTAGTAGAACTCTACCTAACATTCAGTATGCATCAGTGGATAAAGTACTTATTACACATGTATAAAACCAGATTTTAAATCCCCATAACCATATAACGCTGGGCATAATAGCTCATCTGTAATCTCTTACCCAAGATAAGCGGCAGGGACAGGAGAATATGAAAAAACTCATTGCTCTGTTAGTCTGATGTAGGCTGTGGCAAGAGAGAAAAAATAAGACACAGAGAGAAACAGAGACAAAGACTAACCCCATCTCAACCAGAGTAGAAGCTGAGGACTGACCTCCCAAGGTTGTATTCTGATCTCCACAGCAAACTATGTCAGACATAAGCACACAGATGCACACACAAGCATCCATGTAATATTTTAAACATATGTTTTCAATCATAAGCATGTTTCAAAGCTACAAATAATATTATGTAGCTAAGACAATCTAACTACCAATGGAATAAAAATAAATCTGTAGTAAAGAAATGCTATCAAAATCCTTACAATTGGAAGTTAAATTACATAAGTAGTTTATTGACTAACAAAAATCAAAACATGAATAGAAATAGAAAATGTTTACTACCAGGCAATAATAAACATGTTCTATAACAATGCCTGGCAAATGAAAATAGTGTAATTACAGGAAGTGTACACTCTTAAATGAGTGTGACAAAAATTTAGATTGCAGAATAAAGTCAGTAGTGTTGCAGTGTCTTGTAAAAATATTTGTATATACTCAGAGACAATTACCACAGACAACCTTGTTTGGAGAAATCTCTTGCCAGTGCAGCAGGAATGTATGCATGCATGGGATGCTGAGAATACGTGTCAGCTGAGTGCTCATCCCTAAAGAAGACATTTATATCACCTTTCCCAAGGTTCAGGGAATACTGTTGATGAGCAGGACAGAAAGATTTTAAGAGCCACATTATATACAAGAAGTTGTGAAATGCCTCTTCTGGGTAAGACACAGCTGTTGCAAGCATGAATTCTGAAGGACTGCAGATGAACACAAGGGGCCTAAACAAAAATGGCCCCGTCAGCAGTCAGGCACAGACAGAGGAATTATACATGGATTTTTTTTTACCCGTCTCTGCTAAACAACATGTTAATCTTAGATTTAGGAAAAGGAAGAGTCATTGACTTTACCTGTGTTTCCCTGGTGACTGCACAAGGCTCAAATACATGGCCCCAGCCTTCTGTTAACTTGTATGGTTAAAGTGAGTCACAAATAAAACCAAAACACAAGGATCTGGGAATGTGACAGATAAAGAGGTAGGAAGACTGACAAGGATGGAAAAAAGATAAGAGAAGGTGAAGAGAGTGAAATAACTAGAACACATCCTATTGATGTATGAAATGGTCAAAGAATTAACTAATTACAAATTAAAATTTTGTTTTTACATGTAAACTAATATAAGTAGCATAAGAATATAACAGATATATTAAATATAAATAAAAGAATGGTGTAATCATGTTCAGAAAAAAATATGAAATGGAAACCTAAAATAAGTACAATCAAAAGGATTACCAAATAAGCACAGTAACCTTTCAGGCTTATTTTTGTGTTTCCTTGCTGTAATTTTTCTGAAGTTTTAATTTTAAGGGATTGTTTGTAAAATCTACTGTCATTAAAACAGTTTATCCTTGCATAAACACAATGAGAAAGAATTATTCAATAAATGGTCTTAGCAATTTAAAAGTATCTATGGAAATCTCACTGTATACAAAAATCCTTTTTATATAGTTAAAAAAAAGCTAAATGTAATAAATAAAATAGACATTTTAGAAAAATATGCTTAGTTTGGTGTTATAGGAAACAACTTTGTAATCCAGCTGCACACAGAAATTTCAAGAGTCAGAGGGAAAAAATATAAATGTTCTCAGGGGGATTAATGGAATGTAGATGTTGCTTGGAACAATAAAATGCCAGTATTTTTCTGACACTGACCAAAATTTTAAGGGAGCTGTCAAGTTGGGATGCTGGGATTTAATATTACCTCTTTGCTGATGGGAATGTAAGTCGTGAAACTTTGTAAAAATGTTTCAGTTTTTATTCTAAATCAGTGCCTATGCTACAGCCAAGAAGACCCACATATTCAGTACAATCAATAGCAATAAATACATTACATTATGATATTTCTGTTATTTTAAACCAGCTATACAGGTGTGGTGGCATACACCCATAACCTCAGCACTCTGGTGAAAGCTTATACTGGAGGATCATAAATTTAAAACCAGTTTGGGCTACCTAGTAAGACAGTATCTTTAAAACAAAATGAAAAAAAGATCATCAAAATTAAAGTAATTAGCTGTATAAAGCATGAGCTTTATACTTCCAACCATATGGATGCATCCTGCAACAGGGACAAAAGAATCAGATGCCTAAGTGAACAATTGGTTGCTGTTTCTATGCCATGTACTATTGAGCTGATGCAGTATGAATATGTCACCAACACAACTACTCAGAATTAGTTTAATACAGAAGGCTTAAGTTCTCTACTCAGGGGACATAGAATGTGCGAATCAAAAATATTCCATTGTATGTAGCCTACAAGAGAGTCACACTAATTTAAAGACGCACAGATCGAAATTATTAAAAGATATTTAACATAAATAATAACCAATTGAAAAGAGAGGGCAAACTTACCATAAAAATAGATTTAAAAAAAATTCTTAGGAGACACGTTACTGGTAATGATTTGGCAAAACGATATTGTTGGGCATTGTTTTGATGCTTTCTTTTTACTCTAATGACTGGCCCTCAAGACATGATTATTGTCTAGATACACTTATCCTTGTTTGTGTAAACCTGCCTAAGACATTAAACCTGATTGTTTGATTAAAGGCCTATACCTGGGCAAAGCAGAATGGAGTAGGTGTGGCTAAGCTTTCCAGGCTTTAGAAGACAGGAGAATCTCCTGAAAAAGAAATGAAGGGGAAGAGAGGAGGAAGAAAGACAATGGGTTAACTTGGAGAAGAAACCATATGGGCTGGGAGGAAGGACTCCAACAATGGCCTGAAAAAGCCTAGATGAAGAATACAAGCAAGTATTTTGGGATTATGGATGGAAGGTAGCCCAAATAGGAATGGTTAAGGCAGATGGCATTGAATGGGGCCTAGAAGAAGGATGGTGAGGTTATTGAGACAACATACCTTGCCAAGACCAAGGTAATAAGGCAATTATAAAATCTAACAGGTGTCTGTGTCTTATTTGTGATAGTGGGTTAAATAATACCATTACAATAATTATAGGGCTAATAATAAACATTATATACCCCAGCACTCATTTTTTATTTACAACAAGATACTGCAATTGAAATAATATATGCCCTCACATCAAATCTTTTAAATTTACAAAAGCAAATATAAGGAAAAATCTGCAATACACAAGTGTAGTGGACTTTAAAACACGCACTGAATATACCATCCAGGGTCAGCAGAATGCACTTTCTTCTCAAACACATTCTCTGAGACAAATGATGGTAGGTCATCAAACAAGTCAATAAGTTTAAAACGAGAAAAATGTATTAGGTATATTCTCCAACCCCAGTGATAAGAAACTGGAAATAGATTATAGGAGGAAACTTGGAAAATTCATAAATTTGTAAAGATTAGTCACTAACATGTTCTTGAAGAAAAATGATTCATAGAATGAATTCAAAGGGAAAAGTTTAAAACCATGAGACAAAAGTAGAAATACAATGTACCAAAACCTAGGTTGATGCAACAAAAACTGTTTTGTTTTGTTTTGATTTTTTTTTGCTTTTGTTCTTTTGTTTGTTTGTTTTTTGAGACAATGTTTCTCTGTAGAGCCTTGGCACTTATCTGACCTATATTCACTTTGTCAATCAGGCTGGCCTCCAACTCACAGAGAGTTGCCTGCCTCTGTCTCCTAGAGTGATGGGATTGCAGGCATGCACCACTATACCCAGTTACAAAGCTGTTTTAAGAAGAATATTTATTGTGATAAACATCTATGTTTAAAAGAAGCTGAGAAATCCAAACAGCTTCATACCTGATAGATAAAAAAGAAAGAAAAATAGGAAAAAAAAAAAAAGTAAGGTCAGAACAAAAGAGTATTATTTCTTTCTTTTTATTTTCTATTTATTTATTTATTTATTTATTTATTTATTTATTATTAATTACACTTTATTCACTTTGTATCCCCCCTGTAACTCCCTCCCACCACCCCTCTCTTCCCCACCTGCGCCCCTTGAGCCCCAGTCCACTGATAAGGGAGGTCCTCCTTCCCTTCCCTCTGAAGACAATTCAGCCACTCATGATTAGACCTGATAGACTATTATTTCTTTCTTAATTAAACCTCTCTGAAAATACCTCCATGCAGCTCCATGTTCAGCTCTAGGGATCTACTAGTCTACAATATCTTTAGGTAGCCCCTTCTCTCAGCTCTGCTTCCTAAGCACATGTGATTTCTTTTTAGGCCAAATCAACTTCATGTCTTCAACTTTCCTTGGTGAATATCCCATGTTTGTTTCTTGTGTTTCCAAGAATCTGGAAATCTCCATGACAACTTAACCCTCATCTTCATATATTAATGGAAGGTCCTTTCAAAGCTTCCTTGGAAGGAATATGATCTCACTTGCATAGACTCACTGCTGTTCTGCAACTGTAATGTAAGTCTCCATAATCCCCTTTCTCTTACATTTTGAGTACTAGCCATCACAGAACCTTCTGGATGCCCCTGAGAAGTTATTTTGTTGTATCAAGATTTAGTTTGTCCTTGTGATGACACAGCTGAATTGGTTTGTGTATATCACCATTGTTGAACCTAAGGATAAACTTCTCTAGATTAATCATGAAAGCTCTTCTATGGTATGTTTAATCTATTCTCTGTTCTTTCAAATGAGTTTGCATTTGTACCAGCTGGGGCCTTCAATGGGTGGGATTTTATTTTTGTAGAATTCTCCGTCTTTCTGAGTGCAAAGATGAGATTTCACTTTAATTTAGTTTATTTTATTTCTCAAATAATTATGGGCATTGTCTCTGTTACATATCTTGTTTACAATTTAAACTTGTTCATTATCTTTACCTTACCAAACTGTACACATTTTATATCTGTCTTTATCATTGCCCCTCCCTTCATTATAACCCGGAGAAGAGTTATGAGTAGTCATCAGGACACAACCTGAATACTATGCTGTGTTGAAATTTCCTCTGCCTAACAAATTAGTTCATTACCTGTAAAATTCATCTCCACAATTTTTCAGGACAAATTATCCCAGAGGGAGATTTCATAATGGTGGTGGAGGTATGACAGCAGGTGGCCAGTGCAGAAAATTGTGAGATCACATCTGTGTCCACATTCAAGGAACACAAAGAGTGAGCTGGAAGTAGGAATCCCTACCCCAAGTGATGGATTCCCTTCAGCAAGGCTGTACCTCCTAAAATTTCAGAACTTCCCAAACAGTGCCACCAATGGGGGGACCCATCGTGTTTATATATGTATGCCTATGGGAGACATTTGTTATTCAAGTCAGTGTGTGGTCTATGATGTTAATTAAGACATGATGGTAGGGATATGAGATTGTTTGTTGACATCATAATGTTGAGAGTTAGTGAAATCAGACATTTTGAAGCAGAGAACAGTAAGTGCTGGCACTCATGCTTCCTTTTTTCTTTAGAAATTTAGGCCATTAATATTTAAAGTTATTGAAAAGCGTGTGTTGATTGTAGCTATTGTGTTGTGGATTTTTGGCAGTGTTATTTTTGTTCTCAGTGGTAATTTGTTTCAATAACTAAAGCTTTCTTAGTTTTCATTCTACAGTCTCTGGGCTTTGTTCATTCCGATTGTGAATAAATTGTAAGAAATAAAAGCATAGAAATATGCTACTTCATGTCTGTTATAATGGCAGTTAGTAAAAAAGAAGGAGATAAAAGACTGTGAGGAAAAGTAAATTCTTGTCTGGGCTCAGGGGGTGGCAGTGGGAGGCACTGCAGAGATGGATGCATCAACCAAGGACCATGCATGGAGAGGACCTAGAACCCCTCCTCAGATGTAGCCCACAGCCAGCTCAGTCTCCATGTGGGTCTCCTAGTAAGGGGATCAGGGGCTGTCTGACAACCTGCTTTTTGATCACTTTCCCCTGGCAGGGTGACCTTGGCAGCCCCACAGAGGAAGAGGATCCAGGAAATCCTGATGAGACTTGATAGGCTAGGGTCAGATAGTAAGGGAGGAGGACTCCCCCTTTCAGTGGATTAGGGGAGGGACATGCTGGGAAGGGAGAGGAAGGGGGGGGGAACCAGGAGAAGATGAGGGAGGGGACTACAATCAGGATATAAAGTGAAAAAATTTATAAAAAAGTAAATCATTATTACATCATTACAAAAGTCTGTGGAGGTTTCTCACAAGCTTAAGAATGGAACTGTGTTATAACCCTGTAATTGTGTTTCCAGGCTCATCCAAACTAAATCAACACAGAGATATTCTTACTCCCTTACTTACTGTCATGGTATTCACAATAGAAATTTCTGGTGGGAGTATAAACTTATCCAACCATTTTGTAAATAAATTTGGCTCTTTCTTAGAAAATTGAGAATAACTTTACCTCAAGATCCAGCTATACCTCTCCTGTGTATATACACGCAAAAGATGCTCTACCATACAACAATGACACTTGTTCAACTATGTTCATAGCAGCGTCTTCATAATAGCCAGAATCTTGAAACAACCTAGATGTTTCTCAACCAAAGAGTGGATAAAGAAACTGGGGCACATTTACATGATGAAATACTACTCAGCTATTAAAAACAAAGAAATCATGAAATTTCAGGCAAATAAATGGAACTAGAAAAGATCATTCTGAGTGAGGAAACACAGACCCAGAAAGATGCACATGGTATGTAGTCACGTGTAAGTGGATTTTAACTACATAGTACAAGATAAGCATACTACAAGGAGCAGACCCAAAGATGATAAGTAATAAGGAGGACCCAAGTGAGGATGCATAAATCTCACTTGGAAGAGGAGACTGAATAGACAGAAGTAATGGCTGAAAAGAGGGAACAAGGTAGGAGAGGGGACACAGAGAGTTAAGATCAGACCTGGGAAGAGCAAGGGTGAGAGGACAGAAGGACTGTAGAGAAAAGAGAAACTGTGGGTGGAGGCATCTCTGTGACAAGCTGGAGACATAAGTCAGGGTAGGCTCCTGGGAGGATATGAGGGGACTCAAGCAGAGACTCCAAGTAGCAGAGACCATAGAGACTGAAGAGGACACCCTCTAACTTGACTAGTGTTCTAGGAAAGGACAAGGAAGACCAACCCAACCACAAAAACTTTAACCCAAAATTTACCCTGCCTATGAGAAATGCAGGGATGCAGATAGAGCAGAGATTGAGGGAATGCCCAACTGATGCCTGGCCCAACCAAAGACCCACCCTATCTGAGAGTGCCAACCTCTGACAATATGAAAACTACTCTGCTAAGCTAGCAGACAGGTACTTGTCAAAGTGATTCTCTGAGAGGCTCTGTCCATCAGCTCCTCAAAACAGATGCTGTGACAGCATCTTGGGGAATAGCATGAGGAAAGAGAAAAGGACCCACAAGTGACAGGGGCTCTACAACAAAAACAACAGAGCCACTAACCAGGGCCCAGAGGGGTTTACTAAGATTAAAGCATCAACCAAGGATCATGTATGAACTGGACATAGGCCCCTACAAAGATGTAGCAGATGGGCAGCTTAGGCTTCAAGTGGGTCCTCTAGTAAGGCAAGTGGGGACTGCATTGGTAAGGAACTCACTTTCTAGTTTTTAGATCACTTTCTTGTGGTGGGACTGCCAGGCCACAGAGGAAGAGAACAAGCTCTTGATGCACCTTAATGAGATGGGGTGGATGGGAAAGGGAGCCCCCCTCTATGAGGAAGGGAGATGGAGAAAGGGTGGGGCTGGGAGGGGAGAAGGGAAGGGACTACAAGGATATAAAGTGAATAAAATAAATAAATTACAAAAAATCATGCAAACAACCACAAGTGTTTTGAATAGACAGATGAGTTCAAAAATCGTGACATGTTATGGAATATTTGGTCTTATAAAGAGGTGGTTCTGCCATTTGAGACAGAATAGATTAAAGTGGTGGGCCTTACTCTATGTGAACTAAGTCCAGGATATAAAATTATCTACCGCACCTGTGGAATCGAAAAATGGGAAACACATAGATATGTAAAAGTATCATAATTACCAGGGATGAGGGAGGAGAGGAGAGATGTGGAAGGTGAAGTCAAAAGCTACAATGTTGTGGTTAATAAGTCTGTAGAATGATTAAGTCATATCTATTGTTGAGAAGTGTATTATAATTAATGATATTTTATTATATATTCAAAACTTAGTGAAAGTGTATTTTAGACGATATTTGTATAAAAAGAATATCTGTGATAATGGGCATGTCAATTTGCTTGACTCTAATAGCTATTTTACAACAGGGATGCAAATAAAAAAGTCTTGTGGCATACCTTAAATAAATACAATAAACATTTGAAATATGTAATTCTTGCAATAAATATATGTAATCTATAAGGATTAAAATATTAATACAAGAAAAAGTACTCACAAACTGTGCAAGGAAAGCATAGGTAAAGGACACCAGTGAGAACTTCTCAGAAGAGAGCCTAGTGCCCAGTAGACTGAAAAGTGAGCTCTTCAATCTTGCTCTTTTAATTAGGGAAGTGCAAATTAGACCAAATTGAAACATCATTTCACACACATCAGCTTGACAAAAATAATCAGGTAGTACAAGCCTTGGCAAGATAGAATTTTTTAGAAGCCCTGAAATATTGATGGTAGGTTGATATACTGAAATGCTTGAGCTGGTAATTTGGCAATCTAGGAAAATATAAGAAACACATAACCTTCAAATGATAATTTTATTTCCATGTTATAAGACAGAAATATTTTCCAAAATATTCCAAAGAGAATATGTTCAATATAAGCCATAATAAAAACTGGAGAATTTGTTACGCATGGAAACAAACTTTAATTTTATAGAATATAATGCAGTCATCCAATTATAATAAATGAAAGTCAATCTGTATTGCCATATATGTATATCAAAATATATAGATGATGAAATAAAGCATAATACATAAATTTAAAGCTCACAAATAGTAATGCACATTTACATATGCTTACATACTCAAATGTGGGCTATTATGCATACTTTATGGCAGTAAGTCTTAAATAGAAGACAATGAAATTTTGAAGGTACAATTTTTAATACAAAATAAAATTAGTATTTATTATATTCAGAGCTATTATATTATCTTCTGCAAATTTTTGTATTTGGGTTATTTCATATATTTCAAAAGCTTTTTTATGGTTGATTTTTCAGCCTGCTATGTGTTATGTGTACTGTGTGCATGCAGAGGTCTGAAGAAGGTATTAGGTCCCCTGGAACTGGAGTTACAGATGGTTGTAACCTGCCATCTTGTTGCTTGAAACTAAACCTGGGTCTTCCGCAAGAGCAATAAGTGTTCTTAATTTCAGAGTCCTCTGTGTTGTTTAGTTTTTTTTTGTTTTTTTTTTTTTTTTTTTTTTTTTTTTTTTGTCTTAACTTGATATGGCTAATCTGAGGAGGTAACTTGAAAAGATGAAACCTCAATTGAGAATATTCCTCTGTCAGATTGGCCTATAGACAAATCTGTGGGGCATTTTTGACCTATGATTGATGTGAGAGGGGCTTGCCCACTGTGTGTGTACCACCCTGGGTAGTCTTATGCTGTATGAGAAAGCAGATTAAGCAATCCATGAGAAACAAATCAGTGACCAGTATTCATCTACAGTTTCTGCAGGAGTTTTTGCCTCAAATTCTTGTCCTGACTTCCCTCATTGATAAATGGTGATTGGGAAATATAAGCCAAATAATTACTTTCTTTCCCGAACTATTTTTGGTCATGGTGTTTTATCACAGCAGTATAAAGCAAATTGAGATACCACTTCAACAGCCTTTCACAAAATTTTAAGTACTGAACAAAGATAATATCTTTAATTTGGTGAAAACTAAACAGGTTGGATCTGACCACCATTAGCAAAATTTTTATGAAAGGTGACAGAATATTAACATTACTATAAAGAAATTTTTATATCCCAGACTATAATAACATTTATATATTTAGCAATACAATGGCTTCTTCTTGAGCCAGTATGGTAGACTTGCTGAATGAGTTGGCTCCTTATCTTTTGCTTTTATAATCCTTGACAAATATATTTGCATGCCTAGGACTTTAGATTTTCTCTTTTGTAAAATGATGAGTTTGGACTGCACTATGGGATGAAATGTGTTCCTTCCAAATTTAAATATCGAAGTCATATTATAACTTTTTAAAATTATTCATCAGAATGTATATTTGGGAAAAGCCCCTTTGAAAAAGAGATAAAGTAAAAATGAATTTGATAGGGTAACCATTAAGCCCTTCCATCCAATTTGATTGATGTCTGCATTGTAAAAGAAAATTGGGACCAAATAAAAGTTTGTTGGGGGGGAACCATGTGAAGACATAATGACAATGGCCACCTCAAACCAAAGAGGATGCTTTAGAAGCTGTCAACCTTGCAGGCTGACAACCCTCCATGTCTTTCATCTTGGACTTGTAGCCTCTGATACTCTGAGAAAACAAATAATGCTTGTGCTGCTCAATCTGTGGTGTTATTACGACAGTCTCCCAGAACTGAGGCACACCTCAGTTCTAATACCCTTATCCTGTTGTTAAAAAACAAACAAACAAACAAAACAGCTTCCTTATTTTTTCATGGCCCTAACAGATGGTTCAGATTTTGTTTGTTTGTTTTGTGTGTGTGTGGGTGTTTGTTTATATGCTTGTGTATTTAAGGAACAGATGTTCAGCCTATTTGTCTTCCTTGCTCTTCACATTATTCAAATTCCAATAGTTGACAGTATAGAAGAGTAAAATTATATGTTATAGAATTCTCTTCTCTCAGAGAGGAAACAGTTCTTTATTATTAGTATCTTTGCTGCTGTAATATGGAGCCGTTGTCTGAAAATTAATATGGAGGTCCTTTTGCCCTTTACCTCTGCTGTAATGATTACTGGTATATTAGTTACTTTTGTGTTATTTTGACCATAATACTCCACAATAGAATTTTAAGGAGTCATGACTCATTTGGGCTCATAATCTCTGAGGGTTTCAATGTGGCATGGTAGAGTGACTCGGTTTATTGCACAGGAAGTATGTAGTGGAGGTTGTTCACTTCATGGCTGGCAAGGACATAGTGAGCAGGGCTAGGATTGAGAGCCAGGCTGTAATACTTTTTCTTTTTCTTTTTCTCTTTCTTTCCACCCCTTTTTTGACAGTTAATTAGCAATATTTTATTTGACATTTTAGAATTTCGAAGGTTGTTTGGAGTCAAAGGCTCACTGTGGTGACCTGTTACCACCAGTTACGGCAATATTACTTATTTTCCTCATCCCTGTCAAAATTCCTGACAGACACAAGTTACAGAAAGAAAATTTAACTTGCCTCTGGTTTCAGGCCATTATGTGTGCCACACATGTGGAGCACATGGCAGTGAAGTTGGAAGACACAGTTTCTTAACAGTTTTGCAAACTGAGAAGCATATGCCCAAGCCAAGAATGTACAACTACCTTTTAGGACTGCCCTGTTGACCCAATTATGCTAGCATGGCTGTCCTGGCTAGTTTTATGTCAACTTACCATAGCTAGAGTTCTCTAAAAGGAGGGAACCTCAACTGAGAAAATACATCCATAAGATCTGGCTGTAAGGCCTTTTCTCAATTGTTAATTGATGGGAGAGAGCCCAGCATATTGTGGGTGGTGCCTCTCCTGGGTTGGTGGTTCTGGATTCTGTAAGAAAGCACACTGTTTCTCCAACCAAGGGCCACGTATGCATATAACCTAGAACCCCTGCTCGGATGTAGCCCATGATAGCTCAGTATCTAAGTGGGTTCCCTGGTAAGGGACACAGGGACTATTTTTGACATGAACTCAATGGCTGGCTATTTGACATCCCCTGCCCCCAAAGGGGGAACAGCCTTGCTAGGCCACAGAGAAGGACATTGCAGCCAGTCCTGATGAGACCTGATAAGCTAGGATCAGATGGAAGGGGAGGAGGACCTTCCCTATCAGTGGACTAAAAAGAGTCAGGGAGAAGATGAGGGAGGAAGGGTGGGATTGGAAGGGAATGAGGGAGAGGGCTACTGCTGGGATACAAAGTAAATAACCTGTGATTAATATAAAAAAATAAAAATTATAAAAAAAGAAAAAAAGAAAGAAAGAAAGCAGGCTGAGCAAGCCATGAAGACCAAGTCAGTAAACAGTACCCCTCCATGGCTTTTGTTTCCAGGCTCCTTCCTTGTTTGAGTTCCTGTCCTGGCTTCCTCTGATTATGAACTTTCATGTGGAAATGTAAGCTAAATAAACCCTTTCTTCCCCAAGTTGTTGGTAAAGTATCAAAAGGGAGCTTCAGCCTTCTAAGCAGTATCACCAGCTAGTGAACAAAAGCTTAAATAACTGAGCCCGTGCTGAAATATTCAATTCATAACAAAACTCCACTGAAGCACCCGTAGCTCTGTAAGTATGCCTGTTTCTCAGAATGAGAATTCAAAACATGTCAGGGCATGTCTCACATCCAAAATGGAATTTCTGGCATAGACCCTCAATGTTTATGGCTGTCTTGTCATTCAAAATGCCTTTTATTCAGCTTGAGTCCCCAAAGTCTTAGCTTTCCCAGCAGAGTTTAGAATTCCAACATTCAGTGTCTTCTGAGACAGGAGACAAACTCTTACCCATGAGCCCTTACAAACTCAAAATTAAAATTACATGCTTTTAATATAAAACAGCACAGGATAAATATTCCCATTCTCAAAGGGGAGAACTGAAAGACAGCATGGAAAGATTTCAGTAAAACAATATCTAAACTCAGCAGGGCAAGCACTCCATTCTCTATCCCCATGGTCAGCATCGAAGGCATTTGGTGTCCTGTGGGCTCTACTGGGCTTAGGATGACCTGTCTTTCCACTGTTGACCCCTGCATCTTGGGTAGCCTCTCTTCCCTGATAGATGCACTTGGAACCTGCAGTTTTCTTTTTCAGATTTTCCATGTTCCTGGTGTCGTCAAAACCTTGGGGTCTGCAATGTACATTAATCTGCACCCACAGAGATTCAGGGACTCCTGTCAAGGACTCCTCCTGGGGAATCCATCTCCATTACAAATTACAGAGGAAGCCCTCATAACCCTGTAATTCTGCATGCCTGTAAGATCACTGGTGCGTGGCCAACAGACACACACCAAGTGGACTGCTGCTGGAACAGCTTGACCCCTTCATCTAGACTCAACTAAATTCCTCCTGAAAACCAGTCCCACAAGCCCAAGTACTACATGGTCAAGTTAATTTACAGTAATGAGCAACTCCTCATTTTCAGTGTCAGTTTGCAGCTCTTTGACTGAGATCCCTGACCAAAACAAATTAAGGAAGAGAAGATTTATTTTCTGATAATTTCAGATGGTTAAAGTCCATCATGGCTTGAACCATCATGCCAAAATGCTTCAGGTCACAGTGGTGTGAGAGTGTGGCCAAAGCTATTCACATCATAGAAGATCAGGAAGCGGGCAATGAGGATAGAACCAGATGAGGGATATGACTTTCAAAGGTCTGTGCCAAGACACCTAATTCAGTCCGCTACTTCTCAACTCCTAAAGCATCTACAGTCTCCCAAAAGAATGAGACTAGTGATGGGGAAAACTTGCAAAGCATGAGCCTATTGGGGGCATATATTTAAACCATTACAACGGGTACCAATGAAATACTTGTAGCAAACTATGTTTCATCATTTAGTTTCCATAATGTCAATTTCTTCAGCTTTTGAATGTGTTTTACCAGATCTTTAACAGTTGTTCTGCATAGAATAAATTATAAGAAAGTCCAAAAAAATGTTTTTTTTTATTCTGTGTTATATTGTGAAGTGAGGGTGCTCAAATATATTACATGTTTTCATGAAAACACACCTTCATGATAATTCGAACTCATTAGTGAAATAATTCTAGAATTTGGCAGAAAATATGCAAGATGAGTCTCAAGAATACTAGAGTGTCAGAGAGTAGGTAAAATCCATACTGATGTCTATGGATGGAATCATATAAGAACCAACGAAAATAGCTAGATTCATTTGAGAAATAATAGAAGGTAGTATTACATAAGACTGATGTAATAGCATTGAAATGATAAATTATTAAGTCAATCAATCAATGAGAAGGACTGTGTCTTCCATATGGAATTTCAAATGGTTTATATAGATAATAATCCCATAAAGAAGCAACCTAGAACCCCTGCACAGATGTAGCCCAGGGCAGTTCAGAGTCCAATTGGGTTACATAGTAATGTGAAGAGGGACTGCCTCTGACATACTCTGATTGGCCTGCTATTTGATCACCTCCCTCTGGGGGGGGGGGGGTGCAGCCTTACCAGGCCACAGTACAGGACAATACAGCCACTTTTGATGTGAACTGACAGACTAGGAACAGAAAGGAGAGGAGAACCTCCCCTATTAGTGGACTTGGGGAGTGGCATGCAAGCAGAGGGAGGAGGGAGGGTGGGATTGGGATGGGAGGAGGGAGGGGCTTATAGGGGGATGCAGAATGAATAAAGTGTAATTGATGAAAAATTTAAGAAAAAAAGGGAAAAAATAATTTAAGAACCTTAAATGACTTTCAAAATTGGAGGAAAACATGGAGTTAGTCAATTGGCATGGAGCACGTCTCGCCCCTGGGGGCAATGGTCTCCTGAACCTACTCAGACCTCGGACACCACCACTGCTAGTTCTAGAACTGACACAGGATGTTCCAACGAGGGGTTAAGGCTTCTCATAATATTTCCTATAAGCCCACACCTGTTTGTCTATATCCCCCATTTTTATGCATTATTAGCCAGATAGAGCCAAGTAATTGTGGTAATGATACTCGCTTTTTTTTAAACCCCAATGCTAGTAAAGTTAGGTATGCCCTGGTTACTCGCATGCCTCACTGGGTGCCTATGCCCATTGATGCCCCTCACGCTATGACTCTCTTCAGACAGAAAAGGGATCTTGGAACTCCAGCCACCATTGTTACTACCATCTCATTGTCGGCTGTTGGAGCTACCACCAGGGCATTAGCCATGAGTCATACTGGGCAGACTGCTCAGACCCTGAATAATCATTTAGCCAATGTAGCTCATGCCTTAGTTGTACATAAAGGAATTAATGCTCAACTAAAAGGAAGCTTGATGGTGTTCAATCAGAGGATTGACCTCTTGCAGGAGCAAATTGATACCCTATGGCAAATCGCTCAACCTGGCTGTCAATGAAAGTATGCTGGACTTTGTGTCACTAGCATACAACATGAGAATTTTTCCTGCGCTGCAAATCTGTCTAAACAATTGTCGAGCTATATTTTAGGTAATTGGACTGGAGAATTCGATACTACGATGGAGCAGCTGAGAGTGGCCATTGTCACAGTAAATTCTACCAGAGTGGACGCAGGACTAGCCACAGGATTATCAACATGGATTGCTGCAGCCATGAATCATCTGAAGGAATGGTCGGGCATGGGAGTGTTAGCAGGCCTTCTGGTGTTGGTCTCCTTGGTTTGCCTGTGGTATATATGCAAGATTAGAGTCTCACAACAGTGTGATGCAGCCATGATCATTCAGGCCTTTACAGCCATTGAAGCAAGGCATTCTCCCCAAGCATGGTTGGATACCATAAAAAGCTAAAATGATACGCTCAGGATGCGAGGCTAAGCACTGCACTCAGGGTCAGCCGTTTTGGACCCAGAGAAGAGCATGTCTGATTGCATGCGGGTTGATGCCCCAGGTCCCGCCTCTGAGAAAAAGGTATCGGACGGGTCCGATGCTCTTTGGGTGGATGACACCTAAATGAACATCTGTACAAAGTCCCAATTTATTTCTAATATCAGAGATCAGACCTCTACTCTTGCCTGATGCGTCTAAAACAAAAAGGGGGAACTGTAGAGAGCTGCAGAATGCTATGCCTTAAAGATGGAGCTGGTTTCCGCCCTCCACCTTCCCGATGGTGAGTGCTCTCTGTCAGGAACAACTCCACATTTGGCTAAGGCCGAGGATCTGGCTTGCTTCCATGTATGTGGACCTATCTGCATTGCCCCTGTGGCACGCCTGGGTTGGCTACCCAGAGGCTGTTTAAGCTGTGGGCTGGCTTTCCCCGGGGTCCGAGGATTGTTCAATGTTCCTGAATAAACTGCATTGAAAAAAAAAAAAAAAAAAAAAAAAAAAAAAAAAAAAAGAAGCAAAAGCATAAATCCTCACTAATGTGTGAACTGCGCGTGATAACTTCTTTCCAAACCATCCAGAACAAGAAAGAAAAAGCATGCTCTATAGCAAGCATGGTTTGTGACAGCTAGCCTAGTACAGTTATCAAAATCCATCAACAGTCGAAGATCATGTTGTTAGTATACATCTTGACACACTCTGATAGGAACTGCACTTCTGTGATATTACTACTTACCAAACTCAACAAGTCCCATCATGAATAAAACCCACTGTGAATTTCATTACAGAAACAGCTTATAAAACACCTGGCCAGCACTCCTCAAATTTAGTCATCAAGAGAAAACCAGGTCTATCTAAGAACCTGTCACAAGAAAAATGAGGGAAAGGTGACAGCTAAGGTAATATGGCATATTAGAAATAACCTAGAATTAAATATAATAATATATTTTAGGAGAAAAGTAGGAAATGTGAGCAAATTAAGGACTTCAGTCATTAGCAATGTATCTGCCTTGGTTTATTGATTGTAAGGTGATATAAAAACTGGATTATGAGACACTTCAAAACTCTTTTATCATCTGATTTTCTGTGACTCTAAACCTGTTTTTTTTAATCTATTTTTAAGAAATCGAAATCATAAATCAAAGATTCTGGCATTTTGAGCATAGTACCAAAACTAAAGATTAAAATATTTCTAAACTGCTGTGAGAGATGATGTGGGTACATACTAATTAATTTTAATTATCCTTACAAAATTCACTGAAATTTTGGCTTAACTTTTTAAGCCTATGATAAAGTTTACTCTGATTCCCTGCATATTATACAGCTCTTCTCCACTATGATAAGTTTGTGAGAAATGTAATTTAGTAGGGCATTTCATTTTTCTATTGTTTTTCTTTGAAATTTGCTATTATGGAGATGATTTGATTATAAATGTTGGTAGAATTAGCATAGTCCAGGGAAGTGCTCAGTGCTGTAAACCTAACGGAATAACAGCAGACCTGAGCCCAATCTAAATGCGCCTAGCCTGAAGTTTTTTTTCTACCTGTCAGAAATCTCCAAATATTGTATTGTAATTATCAGAAAACTATTCTAAAATGGACTTCCACTATATGTTTATATACTTAGTAATTACTGACTTCTATTTCTGAATTGGCTTTGGATCTATTGTAATCTGGTAAATATTAAGATAATTCATTAACAAATACAATGAATTTCTGTTGATGGTTTTTGTATACCATGTAATTATTTGTGGCTTAATTTGTAAAATACTTCTGAAAAGCAGTAGTGATTGTTAATCCGGACAGGATTTAAAAGAAACACGTTTATTTATTTTGTTTGGGAACCTACATATGGTAGCCTGGAGCGATCAGGCTCAGCTTTGAGGACAAGAACCCCATCTGATGAGCAAACTCTCTAACCTCAACTTGACACTGTTTAGAATCTCCTGGAAGACAGACCTGTGCAGGTGACTGTCAGGACAGTTCAGGAAGTTTTAGGTGACAGAAAAAGCTTAACCGTGCATGTGATGGCTGGCGTCCAGGACTGACAAGAGTGACCCCAGCATGTGTTCTGCTCTGCTTCCTGGCTGTGCACAGGATAGGACCAACTTGGCTGCCTCAAGCGCTTGCTGCCACAACTACCATGGGTTCCCCTGACTGTAGACAACACCTCAAATTGTGCACCAAAATCCACCTCCTTTAATTTGCTTTTGTCAGGTGTTTTGTTGGAGGAACAGGCAGTGTAACTAATATCCCGCCATTCTGATCATTTACTGACATATACCAAACTCTCTAAACACATATTATCTTATCATCTCTCGTGGATCTGTGGCTGACTTCCTTCAGTGAGAGGGCCTCACAGCTGCTGTGGTCGCAGGGTGACTTGATTTCATGCTCATTCCTTCTTTGCTCCTGAACTGGGAAGATTCAAAGGGCAAAGAACTCAGATGGCCTTACGGTCTTAGAAGTTTTTACATGATAGCTCAGAGATCCAAGCTGCATGTGTCCCAAGACAGAGAGAGTTGGGCATGTTTTCTTTTTTCTGCCCTGCACTGAAAATTCATGCAGCATCATGTTTGGCTTTATTCTCTGAAAGAATTACTGTGTTCTCAAGGTAGAGGGATTTGGACTCCTACTTCATAATGGTAGGAACTTCAAAGAACTTGCAGGTGTATGTTTAAGTTAACAAGGTGAGATTCTGAACTCATACTTTTCTTTTATAGAATAAAGCCCTTGCCTAACAATCCATTAGTTCAGGGAAATAATCCAAAGAGCAACCAGTGTTTCTCACACTGTCACGAAGCCATATCTATTGACACTCTACTGTTTTGATTAAAGAGGAAAATAAAGCTCTGTCCTCATCTAAGCTCAGGATGCTTTTCTGGGGCTCTTGCCCTTCCAATACTCAGCTCTCTTTACCCTGGACTTGGGATGAGGCAAGAAGAGCTGCAGACACTGTCTGGAATGCTCTCCTTCCCAAACATTAACATTTAGTCTTGGTGTTGGATTAATTATGTACTGAGTACCTTTTTCAATCATCATACCTAGGGCATTATTTCTAGATTATTTTTTACTCTCCCAACCCAGGAACAGTCAGCAATAGAAACTTCCGGCACATGTGCCAGGCTGAGGCATAGTCATAATTCTGCCACACACATTGTTCTCAGTGCTAGTTTGCTCTGGTGTGTTGTGCTGTACACCTGCCCTGAGGACACTTGCTAGACACGGAGAGTGTTTTTCTCTACAGAGGTTCCATTTGTTTTTATCTTGTCTGCAATCTTGCACTTCTTTCTTAACCTTTATATTATTACTTACTGTGACAGCTTTCTGTTAATGTTCAAGTAAAAAAATATTGTCTCATTTTAGTAACTGATTTAACCCACTTTATTTGTATGAAGACTATATATATATATATATATATATATATATATATATATATATATATATCCCTATTTTGCTCTGGCTTGTTACAGTCTAGAAGCCACATGGAAGATACAAAGAATGTGTCATTGAATTTTTCTTTAATACTCTGGAAAATTTAAAACACTTATAATAACAACAGTTTTGATCACTAAAATATTAAATACCTATGATTTCCTTTCAATTATTTTTAAATGTAGACACTGGAAAATTACTTTGTAATCATTACCTCCTCCTGGACTTTTCCCAGAGGCATTTTTATTCTTTGTACCCATGCCATCTCACAACAGTACTACATGGATGCTGGACCTCTGAACAACTTTCCTGTCTCTGCTTTTTACATTTTTAATCAATGACTATGTGGTATATTCTGGGAAATTTTTTCTACTTCTTTCAGTATGTTTATTTTCCCTTTAGCTCTGGTTATTGGAGGCATATGTTATGGTATTTCTGTTGTTGCTTAGTTTTTTTTATAATTTATTTTTTTATTGTATGTGCATTAGTGTGAAGGTGGCAGATCCCTTGGAATTGGGGATATAGACAGTTGTGAGCTGCCATGTGGGTGCTGGGAATTGAACCTGGTTCCTTTGGAAGAGCAGATGGTGCTCTTAACCACTGAGCCATCTGTCTAGCCCTCTGTGTTGCTTAGTTTTAAATAATATTTTTATAATTTCTTTAAGAATTATACGCAATTAAGGTTTGCTTTAGTTTTCTTTACTTTTATATAACTGGCAGTGCATCTTCCTAAATTTTATCCATACTTCTTAGATGAAATATCTACCTGCACCATCTTGAGGACAGTTACCATTTTATTTTTAATATTTCTTCTTGATGTCTAAGCAATTAATTTTACTCCTTTTGTTTTCATTCTGTCCAGCCTGGTTTTCATCCAAAACTTGCATATGGATTTGAGAATTCCTGCTAACCTGTCAGAAGTAGGCCTCTGGGAAAGGGCAGACTCTGTCGAGGATATAGACAGCTCTTTGTTTTCGGTTAGGAAATGGAAGGATTTCCTACCTCAGTGCTGGTTTCAGCTCTAAAATCTGTCCATCCTCCTTGGCCATCGTCCAATTATGTCGTCTGAATTACAGCCAGTCCTCTTTGTCCTAAATGATGTTCATTTCTGGAGACAAGCACGACAACTGCGGAAGGACAGTGGTTGGACAGTGCGGCTTCAGCTAATCTTGTGGCGCTGGGTAGTAACCAACCAGTACTACCTACAGAAGCAGCCTGCATAACGGTGCGGAGATCTCGCCTACTTTTTTGTTTTCAGTTTTGTTTTATGCATGTAGACGTTTGCTTGGGTGTGTATCTGTGTGCTCTGCGCATGCCTAGTGTCCATAAAGGCCAGAAGAGGGTTTCAGACCTGGTGGGAGTGGATTTACAGAAAGTTGTGAACTGCCATGTGGCTGGTAGGATTTGGAATCTGGTCCTCTCTACTAGATTATCCAATGCTCTTAACTGATGAGGCATCTCTCCAGCTCCTGCGTTTGGCTTTTAGCAATATATTGAGAACATATTTGAAGATGATTTCCCGATTCTTTTTAATGGCTGCACAGTGTTCCATTCTGTAACTGTATTATGATTTAATTACTCATGGCAGATTTTTATTTCTAGGGTTATAATCTTAAATCAAGCTTTTACTAAATATCCATAAAATAAAATATCAGAAGTAAAAGCACTGGATTATAATGTGTGCACATTTAAAATCACTTTGTGCTTTTCCCAGAAATATAGGAGAATATAAGGACATTTATCAGTTTGCAAGCTGCTATCTGAAAAGTGCTGCATGACTGTTCAGACCTGTCTAAATTTTCTCTCTTATTTTTCTTTAAGTATTACTATACTTTTATTGTATTGTGTCATTTATTATGGTATAGATTGATACAACATCAACTATTCTTTTCATTTGACAATTAATTTTCTTAATTCTATTAATTGAGTAAAATATGTATTTCCTACTGATCTGAAATATCATATTTATCATTTATAGGTTCTAATATATACCTGTATTATTGCTGAATTTAATTGTGGTCCACTGACTTACTTGTGTCTTCTTATATTTATCGTAGACTTTATTTTTACAGCAACAAGGAAATGCATTTAATTATCTGTCAGGTCAATAAGCTTTTTGTTGTTTTTCAATATTTTCTTAGCTTTTATGTCTCCATGTATATTACAAAAAGCAAAACAAAACCAAAATCATGTCAAGCTTCTGTTTAGAGAACCATGGATTTTTTAATTTAATTTTATTTTTATTTTATTAATTACACTATATACACTTTGTATCCCCCCATAAGCCCCTCCCTCCTCCCCTTCCAGTCACACCCTCCCCCTTCTTCACCCATGCTCCTCCCCAAGTTCACTGATAAAGGAGGTCCACCTCTCCTTCCTTCTGATCTTAGTCTATCAGATCACATCACGAGTGGCTGCATTGTCATCTTCTGTGGCCCGGTAAGGCTGCTCAGGAGGAGGTGATCAAAGAGCAGGCCAATCACATTATGTCAGAGGCAGTCTCTCTTCCCATTACTATGTAACCCACTTGGACACTAAACTGCCATGGGCTACATCTGTGCATGGGTTCAACTTTTTCTCCATGCCTGGTACTTGGTTGGAGTATGTGTCTCTGGGAAGACCCCTGTATTCAAATTTTCTGGTTCTGTTGCTCTCCTTGTGGGGTTCCTGTCCTCTCCAGATGTTAATATTTCCCACTTCTTACATAAGATTCCATGCACTCTGCCCAACAGTTGGCCATAAGTCTCAGCAAAGTCTCTGCTTTGATAGTCTGCAGGGCAGAGCCTTTCAGAGGCCCTCTGTGGCAGGTTTCTAGGTTGTTTCCTGTTTTCTTCTTCTTCTGATGTCCATCCTCTTTGCCTTTTGGGATGGGGATTGAGCATTTTAGTCAAGGTCCTCTCTCTTGATTAGTTTCTTTAGATGCACAGATTTTAGTGAGTTTATCCTATGTTATATGTCCATATGAGTGAGTATATACCATGAGTGTCTTTCTGCTTCTGGGACAGCTCACTCAGGATGATCCTTTCCAGGTCTGATCATTTACCTGCAAATTTCATGACTTCCTTATTTTTCATTGCAGAGTAATACTCCATTATGTACATGTACCACAATTTCTGCATCCATTCTTCAGTTGAGGGGCATCTGGGCTGTTTCCAGCTTCTACAAACACGGTTGAACAAATGTCCTTATTGTGTACTTGAGCCTCTTTTGGATATATGCCTAGGAGTGGTATGGCTGGATCTTGAGGAAGCACTATTCCTAGTTGTCTGAGAAAGCGCCAGATTGCTTTCCAGAGTGGTTGTACAAGTTTGCATTCCCACCAGCAGTGGAGGAGCGTTCCTTTTCTCCACATCCTCTCCCACATGTGTTGTCACTTGAGTTTTTGTTCTTGGCCATTGTGATGGGTGTAAGATGAAATCTCAGGGTCGTTTTGATTTTCATTTCCCTAATGGCTAATGACGTTGAGCATTTCTTTTTTTTTTTTTTTTTTTCAATGCAGTTTATTCAGGAACATTGAACAATCCTCGGACCCCGGGGAAAGCCAGCCCACAGCTTAAATAGCCTCTGGGTAGCCAACCCAGGCGTGCCACGGGGGCAATGCGGATAGGTCCACATACATGGAAGCAAGCCAGATCCTCGGCCTTAGCCAAATGTGGAGTTGTTCGTGACAGAGAACACTCACCATCGGGAAGGTGGAAGGCGGAAACCAGCTCCATCTTTAAGGCATAGCATTCCGCAGCTCTCTACAGTTCCCCCTTTTTGTTTTAGATGCATCAGGCAAGAGTAGAGGTCTGATCTCTGATATTAGAAATAAATTGGGACTTTGTACTGATGTTCATTTAGGTGTCATCCACCCAAAGAGCATCAGACCCGTCTGATACCTTTTTCTCAGAGGCAGGACCTGGGGCATCAACCCGCATGCAATCAGACAGGCTCTTCTCTGGGTCCAAAGCGGCTGACCCTGAGTGCAGTGTTTAGCCTCGCATCTCTTTAAGTGTTTCTTTGCCATTCGATATTCCTCTGTCGAGAATTCTCTGTTTAGCTCTGTTCCCCATTTTTTAATTGGATTATTTGGTTTGCTGCTTTTCAGCTTCTTTAGTTCTTTATATATACTGGAGATTAGCCCTCTGTCAGATAAAGGGTTGGTGAAGATTCTTTCCCAATCTGTAGGTGGTCGCTTTGTTTTGGTGATGGTGTCCTTTATTTTACAGAAGCTTTTCAGTTTCATGAGGTCCCATTTATTGATTGTTGCTCTTAGAGCCTGTGCTGTTGGTGTTCTGTTCAGGAAGTTGTCTCCTGTACCAATGAGTTCTAGGATTTTCCCCCCTTTTTCTTCTGACCGATTTAATGTGTCTGGTTTTATGTTGAGGTCTTTGATCCACTTGGACTTTAGTTTTGTGCAGGGTGATAAGTATGGTACTATTTGCATTTTTCTACATGTAGACATCCAGTTGGACCAGCACCATTTGTTGAAGATGCTATCTTTTTTCCATTGTATGGTTTTGGAAAACTCTATCAGGGAACACCTTCAGCAAAATGGCTGGATACAAAATTAACTCAAAAAAATCAGTAGCCCTCCTGTATACAAAAGACAAAAGGGCTGAGAAAAAAATTAGGGAAACAACACCCTTCACAATAGCCACAAATGACATAACGTACCTTGGTGTAACCGTAACCAAGCAAGTCAAAGACTTGTATGAAAAAAATTTCAAGTCTCTGAAGAAAGAATTAGGAGAAGATATCAGAAGATGCAAAGATCTGCCTTACTCATGGCTTGGCAGGATTAACATAGTAAAAATGGCCATCTTACCAAAATCAATCTATAGATTCAATGCAATTCCCATCAAATTACCAACACAATTCTTTACGGACCTGGAAAGAAAAATTCTCAACTTCATATGAAATAACAAGAAACCCAGAATTGCTAAAACAATCCTCTATAATAAAAGATCTTCTGGAGGTATCTCCATCCCTGATCTTAAGCTATACTATAGAGCAACAGTTAAAAAAACTGCATGGTACTGGCATAGAAACAGAAAGGTGGATCGATGGAACTGAACAGAAGACCCGGAAATAAGTCCACACACTATGGACACCTGATCTTTGACAAAGATGCCAAAACCGTTGGATTTATTTAAAGTTGGAAAATGATTTTATATGAGTGATGTTAAGTCTTGTTATATTGGAAAATATTATGTCCTTTTACAATATAGTATTGATTCTTATTAAAGAGTTCTGATTGTTTTTCTTGTTAATTTCCCACTATTATTTTTTATTTTTACATTTTTATTTTTGTATTAATTACAGTTTATTTACTTTATATCCCAGCTGTAGCACCACCCTCATTCCCTCCCAATCCCACCCTTCCTCCTCATCTCCTCTCTGCCCCTCTCTAAGTCCACTGATAGGGGAGGTCCTCCTCACCTTCCATCTGACCCAGCTTATTAGGTCTCACCAAGACTGGCTGCAGAGTGCAAGGAATCATATGAAAGAAGAGGGAGTTAGCCGCTTTGGACCCAGAGAAGAGCATGTCTGATTGCATGCGGGTTGATGCCCCAGGTCCCGCCTCTGAGAAAAAGGTATTGGACGGGTCTGATGCTCTTTGGGTGGATGACACCTAAATGAACATCAGTACAAAGTCCCAATTTATTTCTAATATCAGAGATCAGACCTCTACTCTTGCCTGATGCGTCCAAAACAAAAAGGGGGAACTGTAGAGAGCTGCGTAATGCCGCGCCTGAAAGATGGAGCTGTTTCCGCCTTCCACCTTCCCGATGGTGAGTGCTCTCTGTCACAAACAACTCCACATTTGGCTAAGGCTGAGGATCTGGCTTGCTTCCATGTATGTGGACTTATCTGCATTGCCCATGTGGCACGCTGAGGTTGGCTACTCAGAGGCTATTTAAAGTGGGCTGGCTTTACCCAGGGTCAGATGATTGTTCAAGGTTCCTGAATAAATTGCATTGGAAAAAAAAAAAAAAAAGAAGAAGAAGAGGGAGTTAGTAAGAGCTGGAGGGGACAGGGGCTCCACAAGGACCAAATATATCTGGGCACAGGGGCTTGTCTGAGACTGATTCTCCAACCACGGACCATGCACGGATATAACACTCTTATTTTTTGCTCATGTAAATGAAATCTTTTCCAACAGTCTTATACATTTTTTTGAATAAAGAAGTATTGATACCTGTCAGAGTTTATGAACAGTTGATATGTCCCTTTGTATTTGCCTTTTCAATTATATATTTTACCACAAAGTACCACCTATAGAACTTATATATTGGGTACAAATTATTTTGTCACAAACCAATAAAAGTTACATGATCTGAAAATGATAGTAACTTATTTTCTTCTTTTGTCAAGTTTAATCATTTAATGAAATCTTTCCCATAATTGTAACTTAAGTTAAACTCTCCAAACTATTGGGGATGTTTGCTCAATGTTTGTCTTATGGTTTTTCCTGGGTACTCTCTTAGTACTTGACTTTTTTCCCTTTTCTAATATACATATGCACCTGTGTTAAATGCATTTAAATCTATATATGGTAGATTACATATATTAGATCTACGTGTGTTTCTGTGTTAACATGATTTAGAAATAGCTGTCATAGTTTTTTGAGAGCTGGAAATAATCTCACATCTCCTGAGAAAAGAGTTGGACTAAATTATTTTGCTATGTGACTTGTTGTTCATTTGTCCCAGGTGGTCTTCAGTACAATGTCTACCAGTTATTGTTATTTTGCTGCTGCTTTTTGTTTTATGCTTACATCTTTAACCAGAGTGCTCCACGTACTGACACTTTTTCAAATGATTTCCTTTTGAAGTCTTGATTTTCTCCAAAATCTCACCAAGTGCTTTCCATGGCCATGTGATGCTGTGACATTCATCTCATGTTCCAATCTTCCATCTGGATCAGCTTTCTACTTGGCACCTCTTTTTTGTGGTAGCAGCAGCCTCAGCAGCACCAGGGAGGAAAGGGGAACTTTACATCTTCTTTGGCAGGAATAAACACTTCCTTCATGGTGTCCAAAATGAGAATAAATTACCCACTGTGCAGAAACATGGAAGTCATGATATTCTTGATGAAGTATCATTAAGCCGTCCCTGGCAGTCATGCTTTTGGGTATTACTGTTTGTAATAGCACTGGGCTTATAGTTATATGAGGTTTAGAAAAATTTAGACAATAAAATGTGTTTATATTGTGAAGTCTTTATTTTACACTATTTGTTTACACTAGCATTTTTTTTTTGAGTGTTGAGGGATGTCATCCATGTTATTTGTGTCTATTTCTGTCATTTACAGTAGTGGTTGGGGATGCAGAATATAGGTGACGTGAGCATATTATCAAGCAAGACGTCATTGGAAAGTATCATAGCTATGATTCTCAAGTTAATTCTTCAAGATGGGACCTTTTCATACTCAAATAAAATCGGATAATTAACATGCCCTATGCATGTTCCTTTACAACAATAAATCCTATTAGTAAGATCATTAATGCATGATTCTTTGTCCTTTGCTTGACACATAAGATGATTCTAAATCTTCTGTTTTCCCTTGACCTTTTAGCGTGAGAGTTATTTTGTTTACTTGTAAGTAAGATTGCCACATTCTCACAATCCTTTTTTATTTACTTAACTTTTTAATTTGGTTGCTATTCTCTTCCAGCTTCTTAGTGTACTTTAATGAAGAAAACCCAAAGAATGCTGAAGGCTTTTAAAATGCCAAGTAGGGCAGAAAAATTACCTCACTTGTTTTTACGTGTGTTACTTATGAACAATCATCCAATTCAGTATTTGTTTTTCTGGCAGGAATACTCATTATTGACTCATCCTTTCTATTCCCTTTCTTGTAACCTTGAAGGTAATGCATAATGAATAGAAAATGAAATTTAAAGCATGGGGAAAAGATTGGGGGTCACAGGAAGGTGGTATTACGGTTTCTCAAAGTTAGCTTAGCATCTGTGATATTTGTTAGGCAAACAAACTTTAGGTATTAAATCAACAGTATATTGACAGTGGTTCAAAATTCAAATGCTACCCAGGCACACTCATACTTCAGGAGCAGTGTAAACAGGATCACATTAAACATTCTTATTGATGATGTTATGATTTTGATTTAGTTCCTACAAACAATTTTATAGCTTTTATCTTTACACTTTAAACTAATCACCTCATGCTGTCATTTCAGTCTTCTAGGTAAGACTTACACAAATGAGTCCAATATGAATTGAGGATTTTATAACACTTTACACTTTATAAAACTATTTCATATACATAAAATCATTTCATTTTATAGCCTTATGTGGTAGTCTTCAAAGAATTTTTAGAACCATTTTACAATGAAGAATGGAGGTTCTAATGATTTTGGAAGGATCCTAGAGCTTTGACACATAGCTAATCAAGGGCACCTAGGAGCGGGGAGGGAACATAGGTCCTTTGGCCCCAGTCCATTATTTTTTCAAGTACAAAGTGGTTCAAGAAATGTTTAATACATTTATCCATTTGTTTAATTTTTCTTTACTTTGATTACAGCACAAATCCATGGCAGTGTTCAAGAATATATGGAATGAGTATGATATATGAAACTGAAAAAGATAAAGAATAAGGGGAGTGGAGAGAGAAGCCAAATGAACAGAATGTGATGCAAATGGCCATGAGCATCAAATATGCCATTGTCACTTGTTGCCAATGCAATTTTAATCAAATCAAAGGAGGACCTTAATATTACTCAAGTATAAGAAAAAAAGTAAGGCATATATGGGTGTCTTTTGTTTCAAAAGCTAATATTCACAGTATGTCTGTGTGATTTGTGTTTGTAATAACAAGAATAATGACTGCTGTAAGATAACCTTCATCTTGGGGCTAGAGAGATGGCTCTGAGTTAAGACAAAATACTGTTCTTGCAGAGGACCTGCCTGGGTTTTGTGCCCACCTCAGGTAGCTCATAACTATTCCAATTCTAGGGATTGAGGTGTCCCCTTACCTCTGAGGACATCTGCAAGTAGACAGCATCCTGGTACACACAAATTACACATACAGACACTTACACATACATAAAAATACTGAATAAATCTTTTATCAAACTCTTATCATTGCTGAAATCAGAGATATAGAGTTACTTCTTTGTCAGAGGCATGAAGGTCTTCCTCACTCACTTTGCTAAGACTGGACATGCTGTAGCCTTGGGGATGGCATGGGCATTGTGTCTCCAGAGTGAGCTCTTGCCTTGTAGCTTCACCTCTGCATGCTAGGCCACTTTATGCTTTTGACTTTTCATCTTCTTCTTCCTCTGTCCATGTAAGTGTTACAAGCTTTAGATGAAAAATAAATGCATGATTCACATCAGGTATAATTCTTTCCTTTAAATGTGGCTGTTTGATTTGAATCGAAACAGTAAAATGCAGGGATATTCTGGAGGTACCTTTAAACTTTTTGCTGTTTTATGTTTTAGCCTCTGATGATCTGATAATATTTTGAAATTGAAGCGAACTAATCTGTAACTTTAGTACTAGCATCTAACTTTGAGTAAGTTATATTTACACAAGTTAAACATTAGTATAATGCAGGGATTTCTCCTGCCTGTCATGTTCTGGCTTTCACTTTTGGCTTATTGCCACTATCTCCCATGGCCAAGACCCAACACCTTGGGAAGAAGGGGGAAGATGCTATCAGTTCTCAACATGCCTCCTTTTGCACCTGAAAAATCACAAGCATGCTAGCAGATGTTTTATTGAATTGATGGAAGGCAAAAGCCAAATGAGCATAGCCATTCTTCTTTAAATAGATTGAATTCAATTAAATACACACATATATGCAAGCACTCTCTTGGCCTTACACTAAGCATATAGAAACAAGTAATTGTTTGCTTCAGAAGAGGCACATGCTTATAACATGTGACTGAAGGACATTTGATTTTACTTATGATTTAGTATTCTTCTGAGGAGACCATCATCACCCCAAAGGAAAGGAAAGGTTGTCACTGCATGTCCACTTGAATTCTAAGTTATTGGGTTTTGTTTGTTTCTGTTTTTGTTTAAAACCATTGTAAAAAGTGGCATGGGCTAAGAGGTTCTTGCTCCTCCGTTGGGTTCTTGGTGCTACCTGCAGGTAATATGGATTTGCCAAACACTCTTGCATTCTTTGGGGAGTTGACAGTTAAGGGTATCTTATATCTAACCCTCCTTTGCTGAGGGTGGGAAGTCAGTGGATAAACCTATCAACACAAAGATAAATATTTATATCTCTGTCTCTAGCTATATATATATATATATATATATATATATATATATATATATATATATATATATAGTAAAACATGCTCAGATTAATAGCATGCTCAGATTAATATATTTGTGACATAACAAAATCCCAAGCTAAATACCAAGAAAACAACTCAATTAAAAATGAACATCCTGAGTGAGGTAGCCCAGAAACAGAAAGACACAAGCAGATAATAGCAGATAATAATATAGGATAGCCATCTACAGACCTAACACTAAGGAGGACCCTAGCATTTAAGGATGCTTAAATCTCATTCAGAATGGCAAAAAAGAATAGACACCAGAAACAGTGGAGGACAAAAAAAAGGATGGGAGCCTACTATAAAGGGTAATATGAAAGGATCCACCCAGCAGGGCATTGAAGCAGATGTTGAGACTCATGGCCAAACTTTGGACAGAGCTCAGGGAGTCTTAGGGAAGAAGAGAGAAGAAGGGATAGAGGAATGGATAGAGGAGCATGGAGGGGACAGGAGCTCCACAAGAAGACCAACAAAGCTAAAGAATCTGAGCTCAGGGGTCCTGCAGAGACTCATGCACCAATGGAGGACCAAGCATGGAGAAGACCTAGAACCCTTGCTCAGATGTGGCCAATTGGCAGCTCAGTCTCCACGTGGATCTCTGAGTGAGGGGAAAAGGGGCTGCCTCTATCATGAACTCTGTTGACTGTTCTTTGATCACTCACCCAGTGATGAGGCCTTGCCAGGCCATGGAGGAAGAGGATCTAGGCTGTCCTGATGAGACTTAACAGGCTACAAGCAGATGGCAATGGTGGAGAACTTCCCCTTTCAGTGGACTAGGGGAAGGGGATGAGGCAAAGGGAAAGAAGGTTGGGACTGGGGAAAATTGAGGGAAGGGGATTCAATCGGGATATATAATGTATTAATTGTGAAGAAAATAAAAATTAAAATTAACAAAAAGGAATGTTTTTGAAAAATAAAAATAAAAAATGAACTGTGGAACTGAATGGAAAGTCCCACATGAAGAAACAAACAATGAGTGGTAAACACTGAAAGAGGTGCTCAGTGTTGCTCTAGTTATCAAGGGAATGCAGATTAAACTATGCTGAAAATTCATCTCATTTCAGTCAGAACGACCATCATCAGAAGCACAAACAACAACAGATGCTGACATGAATTCAGGGGAGGTAAATCCTTATTCATTCTTGGTGAGGGTGTAAACTAGTGCAGCTACTTTGGAAGTCAATACATAGGTTTCACAAAAATAAAACAAAACAAATATAAGAAATATATCCATATATGATGTGACCCTACCACTTTTGTGTCTTACTGCAGAGCTACTTACATTATTGTTCATTATTGTTGTATTCACAAATATGTAAGAAATAGATTAACCTAGATGTTTGTTAATTGATGAATGGAAAATGCAAATGTGGTACATACACACAAAGGAATGTTACACTGATGTAAAGAAAAATGGAAGCATGAAATTTGTAGGTAAATGGAATGCACTGGAAAAAAATTACACTGGGTCAGGTAAATCAGCCCCTCCCCGCCCAAAAAAAGTTGCTCTCTCACATGCTCTCCCATGTGAGGATCCTAGCTCCAACTTTTTTGTTTTGTTTAAGGTGGGCTACATGTGGAAGCTCAGAAATTACAGGCCATTGGTGTTATGTTTCTATGAGGGAGGTAGAGGAATGGTGTGACATGAAGGGAGAGGGAAGAGAGTTCAAGCAGGAAGTGGAGAGGGAACCTGGGAGATGAAGAGTCAAGGGAACATTTAAACAAAATGAAGTGCACATGAAGAAGCTTCCTGGGAGGCTATTATTCTGCAATCCAAGTTAAAATAAAAGATAATCTAAAAGAGGGGATTGTAGAACATATGCAATACTTAAGAGCGACTGGAGAATACTGAGAGCAAAAGGTTCAAACTGGAATAGGTGAAGGGTGAAGAGGGGGGTAAAGTGTGGATTAACTAAAACAGGATGTTCGATGTCTTCTGAAACCCAAGTAGTTTGTAAACTAATTAAAAATTAAAACTTTAAAAATGAATTTGGACAGAAGTATCAAACAAAATTAAAAAGTTCTATTTCAGATGACATTGGTTATTAAATAAAAATCTCAGTGCTAGGCACTGGTTATCTCTCTATAAATTTTTGGTCTAAGAGGCCCCCGTGACACTCTAAGCAATACAAGCTATTCTCATAGCCCCTGGTTGCCCACCAAAACTACATTATAAGACTACTGATGAACACACTGCACACTATGGTTGCAAAACACGGCAAAATCCATTTTTAATGTAACACGAAGATCTTTCTGGCTAGCTTTCATAGTACTGGAAGTTGCTATGTAGGCTTCTGTGGGTGAAAACATACCAATGGTCTTCCTGAGTCCTGGACTCTGCATAATACTGATCTTCTGGTTTTAGAGTCACAAGATTGATAATCATCTGCTCTCCTGATTTGATTAAGACCTGCTCCACAGGAGAGAATTCACACCTAATACTATGAACTTGGTCAAAACTCATAATTAGAGGAGTTGTAGGTCCTAGAGATGATCATATAGATACTTCTCTAAATGGTAATGTTGCCAAACTGTCTTCTAAACATTCTCGTTTCTACCCATGAATTTGTTTTGCTCCCAGACTTGGTAAGAGAAGCTTCTTATTGAAGTTGGAAATTGTCAGTGCAGAAATACAACACTGTTCAAACTGATGAGTTAGGTGACTGTGAATTCTCAGTAGTAGAGGGGACATCTCTATCTCTCCCCCATGGCTCAGAGAACTTCACAGAAGAAGGGACAGCAAGAATTTGAGAGCCAATGGAGAGGAATATTGTGAAATGCTGTTCTTTGGACCTGGTTGGCTGTTGCTTGTGTGATCTCAAGAGCAGCTGTTTTTACCTTCCCAAGATGTACTTAAAATCAAGCTAATCAGAATTGAGACAGGATTTGGAAGGGGGTCCTGAGGCTTCACCCCTAACTGGAAAATTATTAGCAGTTAATGGCTGCTGGAAAAATGGAGAGTCACTTTTCATTAAGATTGTGGTCACTAGTAGGTGGTAGATTTCCCATACCCCAGTGGATAAACCCACACACTAAAGCATCTGGGCAGCACAAATTAGACTTAGGAGTTAAAAATAAACTAAAAGAAGGGCTTGGACTTTGGAGGGACATGTTATATGGGGGACTAGAAGGTAACTGGCTGTTGGAGCTGAGTAGATGTGCTCAAGATATATTGCAGGCATGTACAACCCTTTCAAAGAATGAATAAAAAGGAACTCCCTGGGGGTGGGGTGCAGCCTTGCCAGGCCACAGAGGACAGAAGACAGTGCAGCCCAGCCAGGCCTACCCTGATAGGCTAGGGTAGGATAGAAGGGGAGGAGGACCTCCCTATCAGTGGACTTGGAGAGGGACATGGGAGGAGATGAAGGAGGAGGGGTGGGAGTGGAAAGAGAGGAGGGAGGAGAACACAGCTGGGATTCAAAGATAATAAATTGTAATAAATAATAAATAAATAAAGAGTTCTCAGTCGAAAAATATCTCTGCAGAGCACTGAGCACAAGTAGACAAAAAAGTTGTTACAATGATACTGCACCATTGAACTATAGCAGAGACTTACCACAGAAGGATAGTATAAATAATAACCAATCAATTGTTGCAGAAACTTTAAGTATAAATCCGTGAACACCAGGCGTATAGATGAATGATTCCAGGAGTCAGTTCCATGTTTATAAATGACTTCTGGGTCCTCTGTAGTCAGGGTTAATGCTGTGTGTATAGTTCTCCTGGCCAGAGGCCATGAAAGATGCTGCCTCCCTGTCATGGCTGGATTCTGGAGACACCTGAAGCATCTATGCTTCCTTCTTTGCTCACAAACAAAGCCTCTGAAACAAGGTTGACAGGAGGTGAGTGACTCCTCCTTCAGTTTTGGTTTTGCTTGAGGAAACAACCAAAAGCCCCTGGTGAGGAGGTGAAGATCTATTGTCCACGAAGGATCTGAATTTCAGCCTCCTGCTCAGCACTCTTACAATTTGCCTTCATTTTTTACAAGATGCAAATAGCACTCATTGGCTTCTCTGACCTTCTGTTGCGCTTGTCATTTCTCCAGTCATGTTGAGAAAATGGCATCTTCACAAAAGGTCAAATATTTGTCATGTAACTTATTACATTTCTTTTTCTCAGAATTTTTTTCAAACTATAATGTAACAAGTTAGATTACCTAAATCCCTACAGCCAAGTTTGTGTGAATCATAAGGAATGCACCCACTCTGTGGCTACTTTGAATTGATTTCCTGGAGGTGACTTCTTATTGAAAGTTTTCAGGTTCGTTTACTCTGTCATCTTCTTGGACCTCCTCACAGGTCTCTCGTTTCCGAAGATACTTATAGGATGTGGCAAATCATTTATGTATTTATTTATTTGTTTGTTTGTTTGTTTTCACAAAGGAAACTACAGCATCTTCAAGGACACGAACATCGAACAGAATAGCTTATAAAATAGCAAGTTTCTATATTGCTTTTCAAACATCCTTGGTGTTATTTATCTCTCCCCTAAACACATTCTTTTCTCCTCCCCCCACAGCACTTAAACAACCCCCTCCTATTACCTCCCTTCCTCAGCTTGTGTTCTCCTGCTTCCTCCCCCTCAAGACACTCCCATGTGGCTCCTTAGTAGGTGCTTCAAATTAAACAGGCACATTTGATGAGCGCAAGCTAGGACCCACATATGGAAGAAATTATGTGATACTTGTCTGTCTGGTTCTGGGATACCTCACACAGTATAGTTTTTCCAGTTTCAACCATTTACTTGCAAATTTTTTTTCTCTGCAGATAAAAAAACTTCGTTATATTTATTAGCAAATTTTGATTATTTGTTCACCAAATGTGCACCCAGGTTGTTTCAATTTCCTAGATATTGTGAGTACAGCAGCAATGAAAATGGATGAGCAAGTCTCTCTGAAGTAGGATATCCAGACTTTCAGGTATATGCTCCAGAGTGGTATAGCTGAGATCTATAAGAGCTCTGTGTCTAGCTTTGTTGAGGAGTCTCCACGCTGATTTCTACAGTGGCTGTATGCATTTTCACTCCCACCAGTAGGGAATAAGTCTTCTCTTCTCCCACATCCATACCAGCATTTGATTTAAAATAATTTCAAGGTATTATTGCATTCATATTTATAATAACACTTTATACACATGGAATACTTATTTGATATTAACTATCCTATGAATGCATTATATGAGTCTGTGGCTCCATGATCTTTTCTTAATTCCTGTTGAAATTTGGCTAAGAATTCACTTCACACTTACTGTCATTGCTGATCTATTGATTCTGTCTCCAGGAAACAAAACTTACAGCATGCTTGGCTCCACAGTCAGGGTCAACCTACAAGTTTGGGTAGCTGTCATTGTTCATCTATCCTCCTGCTGTAAGCAAGCCCTGCGAATGGTTTAGAACATGTGGAGATGTACGTAATTTACTGGCTGTTTTCTATTACATTTATTTTGTCATCATTTTTCAAACTCTCTCTTCTTACCGTGTAAGATCCATAAAAGCAGAAACCATCTCAGGTATGCTTAGAGAGACATTGCTGCATCTGACTCATGGCTGAAAGCAAATAGTTCATGGATAAACAGAATAATTCACATAAGGATCACATAGTACTAAGGAATGTTTCCAGAACGGTATCTCAGAGTCTATACTCAGAGTTTTGCTTTCCATGGTTTTAGTTGCCAGTTAATCATGGTTCCAAAATATTAAATAGAAAATCGCACACACAGCAATTGATGAGTTTTAAGTTGTGTAGTGTTCTGAGTGGATCGACATTCACTTCCTACACCATCAGTACGTAATGAGTCATTGCAAGGATGAGTGTGGTGCTGTGAGAAGCTTCAGTGACACCATGTTCACCGAACTGTTCTACTGCAGATTTTGCATTTTGCTTTCTTTTTTTTTTCATTGATTCATTTATTTATTTTCTCATTAATTAATTAATTTATTCTCTTTACATCCTGATGATTGCAGCCCCTTCCCTCCGCTCCTCCCGGTCCCACCCTCCCACCTTCTTCCCCCATTTCCCCTTCTTCTCAGAAAAGGAGAACACCCTACATCAACCAGCACCAACACACCAAGTCAATGTCTTAGACAGCCCCTGCTCCCCTTACTAGTGAGCCCACATGAAGACTAAGCTGCCCATCCCCATTGGCTACATATGTGTAGAGGGCATAGGTCCAGTCTATGCAGGCTCTTTGGTTAGTGATTCAGTCTCTGTGAACCATCACTGGCCTAGGTTAGTTGACTCTGTTGGTCTTCTTGTGGAATTCTTGTCCTCTCTGGGCCTCTTTATCCTTCCCCCAACTCTACCACAAGATTTCCTCAACTCCTCAGGGAATCTTGCTGGCATTCCAGCAAGATTCTTTTTTTTTTTTTTTCCTTTTTTTTTTTTTTTTCAATGCAGTTTATTCAGGAACATTGAACAATCCTCGGACCCCGGGGAAAGCCAGCCCACAGCTTAAATAGCCTCTGGGTAGCCAACCCAGGCGTGCCACGGGGGCAATGCAGATAGGTCCACATACATGGAAGCAAGCCAGATCCTCGGCCTTAGCCAAATGTGGAGTTGTTCGTGACAGAGAGCACTCACCATCGGGAAGGTGGAAGGCGGAAACCAGCTCCATCTTTAAGGCATAGCATTCCACAGCTCTCTACAGTTCCCCCTTTTTGTTTTAGACGCATCAGGCAAGAGTAGAGGTCTGATCTCTGATATTAGAAATAAATTGGGACTTTGTACCGATGTTCATTTAGGTGTCATCCACCCAAAGAGCATCAGACCCGTCAGATACCTTTTTCTCAGAGGCGGGACCTGGGGCATCAACCCGCATGCAACCAGACATGCTCTTCTCTGGGTCCAAAGCGGCTGACCCTGAGTGCAGTGCTTAGCCTCGCATCCTGAGCGTATCATTTTAGCTTTTTATGGTATCCAACCATGCTTGGGGAGAATGTCCTGCTTCAATGGCTGTAAAGGCCTGAATGATCATGGCTGCATCACACTGTTGTGAGACTCTAATCTTGCATATATACCACAGGCAAACCAAGGAGACCAACACCAGAAGGCCTGCTAACACTCCCATGCCCGCCCATTCCTTCAGATGATTCATGGCTGCAGCAATCCATGTTGATAATCCTGTGGCTAGTCCTGCGTCCACTCCGGTAGAATTTACTGTGACAATGGCCACTCTCAGCTGCTCCATCGTAGTATCGAATTCTCCAGTCCAATTACCTAAAATATAGCTCAACAATTGTTTAGACAGATTTGCAGCACAGGAAAAATTCTCATGTTGTATGCTAGTGACACAAAGTCCAGCATACTTTTATTGACAGCCAGGTTGAGCGATTTGCCATAGGGTATCAATTTGCTCCTGCAAGAGGTCAATCCTCTGATTGAACACCATCAGGCTTCCTTTTAGTTGAGCATTAATTCCTTTATGTACAACTAAGGCATGAGCTACATTGGCTAAATGATTATTCAGGGTCTGAGCAGTCTGCCCAGTATGACTCATGGCTGATGCCCTGGTGGTAGCTCCAACAGCTGTCAATGAGATGGTAGTAACAATGGTGGCTGTAGTTCCAAGATCCCTTTTCTGTCTGAAATGAGTCATAGCGTGAGGGGCATCAATGGGCACAGGCACCCAGTGAGGCATGCGAGTAACCAGGAGTTAGTCAATTGGCATGGAGCACGTCTCGCCCCTGGGGGCAATGGTCTCCTGAACCTACTCAGACCTCGGACACCACCACTGCTAGTTCTAGAACTGACGCAGGATGTTCCAACGAGGGGTTAAGGCTTCTCATAATATTTCCTATAAGCCCACACCTGTTTGTCTATATCCCCCATTTTTATTCATTATTAGCCAGATAGAGCCAAGTAATTGTGGTAATGATACTTGCTTTTTTGCCCAATGCTGGAATGCTAGTAAATTTAGGTATGCATTTTGCTTTCTTATTAATTACTGCTCATCTTACTTCATATAACTTGTAAATATTTATTATGTGTCTTATAGGAGAAAAAAAAAGCAATGTGTATGGGTTTGGCTCTGTCTACAGTTCCAGGCTATCATTAGAAAGCTAGGAACCTATCTTCCCCAGGAGAGATATGTATCTGATTCAAAAGATCATGATTTTTTTTTTAAAAGTAATGCTGCAAAATCCAGGTCTGGTATAATTATTTTAGAATATGGCACAGATAGTTTAAAGCCTTCAGCATAGGCTTTTTTTTTTTCTTCATTAGAAATCACCAAGTAAGTTTTATGGATATTTCATATTAGTGACAAACCTTAAAATACTCTCCTCCCTAAAAATTGAGCATAGTGGTAATCCTGTGGCTAGTCCTGCGTCCACTCCGGTAGAATTTACTGTGACAATGGCCACTCTCAGCTGCTCCATCGTAGTATCGAATTCTCCAGTCCAATTACCTAAAATATAGCTCAACAATTGTTTAGACAGATTTGCAGCGCAGGAGAAATTCTCATGTTGTATGCTAGTGACACAAAGTCCAGCATACTTTCATTGACAGCCAGGTTGAGCGATTTGCCATAGGGTATCAATTTGCTCCTGCAAGAGGTCAATCCTCTGATTGAACACCATCAAGCTTCCTTTTAGTTGAGCATTAATTCCTTTATGTACAACTAAGGCATGAGCTACATTGGCTAAATGATTATTCAGGGTCTGAGCAGTCTGCCCAGTATGACTCATGGCTAATGCCCTGGTGGTAGCTCCAACAGCCGTCAATGAGATGGTAGTAACAATGGTGGCTGTAGTTCCAAGATCCCTTTTCTGTCTGAAGAGAGTCATAGCGTGAGGGGCATCAATGGGCATAGGCACCCAGTGAGGCATGCGAGTAACCAGGGCATACCTAACTTTACTAGCATTCCAGCATTGGGCAAAAAAGCAAGTATCATTACCACAATTACTTGGCTCTATCTGGCTAATAATGAATAAAAATGGGAGATATAGACAAACAGGTGTGGGCTTATAGGAAATATTATGAGAAGCCTTAACCCCTCGTTGGAACATCCTGCGTCAGTTCTAGAACTAGCAGTGGTGGTGTCCGAGGTCTGAGTAGGTTCAGGAGACCATTGCCCCCAGGGGCGAGACGTGCTCCATGCCAATTGACTAACTCCATGTTTTCCTCCAATTTTGAAAGTCATTTAAGGTTCTTAAATTATTTTTTTCCCTTTTTTCTTAAATTTTTCATCAATTACACTTTATTCATTCTGCATCCATGAATCATCTGAAGGAATGGGTGGGCATGGGAGTGTTAGCAGGCCTTCTGGTGTTGGTCTCCTTGGTTTGCCTGTGGTATATATGCAAGATTAGAGTCTCACAACAGTGTGATGCAGCCATGATCATTCAGGCCTTTACAGCCATTGAAGCAGGACATTCTCCCCAAGCATGGTTGGATACCATAAAAAGCTAAAATGATACGCTCAGGATGCGAGGCTAAGCACTGCACTCAGGGTCAGCCGCTTTGGACCCAGAGAAGAGCATGTCTGGTTGCATGCGGGTTGATGCCCCAGGTCCCGCCTCTGAGAAAAAGGTATCTGACGGGTCTGATGCTCTTTGGGTGGATGACACCTAAATGAACATCTGTACAAAGTCCCAATTTATTTCTAATATCAGAGATCAGACCTCTACTCTTGCCTGATGCATCTAAAACAAAAAGGGGGAACTGTAGAGAGCTGCGGAATGCTATGCCTTAAAGATGGAGCTGGTTTCCGCCTTCCACCTTCCCGATGGTGAGTGCTCTCTGTCACGAACAACTCCACATTTGGCTAAGGCCGAGGATCTGGCTTGCTTCTATGTATGTGGACCTATCTGCATTGCCCCCGTGGCACGCCTGGGTTGGCTACCCAGAGGCTATTTAAGCTGTGGGCTGGCTTTCCCCGGGGTCCGAGGATTGTTCAATGTTCCTGAATAAACTGCATTGAAAAAAAAAAAATTGAGCATAGTGGAGGCTGTTATAAAACTCATAGGTGTGCTCTCTAGGAAGAGAACTACTGCTCACTTCTCATCCCAACATCTACTCCTGTTTATCACATTATCTAAATCTACAGGATGAAAAATAAACACCTTGTGATCTTAAGACAAAATCATGCCCAATAAAGCTGAAATTTCAAATAATTAAATAGCAATTCTCTGACACAGCAAGAGAATATTTAAAGGTGTGGACTCGTGGCTATGAATACACACTGTCTTTGGAGTGAGGGTCATGTGACCTCAGCAGTTCATCTGCAGTCAGGCATCAAAAGGATATTTGAAGGATACAGATTGTAACAGGATAACATGTGGCAGTGGTTGGCTAGCCACTGAGAAAAAAAATATGCTGCCCCAAGGCTTTCTCTATGATTTCTGAATGAATCCAGCTTTCACACACAAGGGAAAGAAAGAAGTTTTTGAAAATTACCTATCTTAAGTTTATGGGTGGTGAGCCAATTCATTATTGATGTAAGTCAGGTGACTCTCATCTTCATTGGTAGACCAAAGTAATATTATTAGAATGTATATGTCACTTCAATTCAATGTTTATTAATAGGCAAAATTATAGTATATGATAATTTTAAACATAAGAAAACTATGAAGTTTATTTTATTTTTTACTTTATTATTAATACTGTTATTTATTATAATTTACTTACATTGTATCCCAGCTATAGCCACCTCACTCATCTCCTCCCAGTTTCACCCTCCCTCTCTCTTTCCTCCCTCATGTCCCTCCCCTAGTCCACTTATAGAGGAGGTTCTCCTCCCCTACTATCTGACCCTAGCCTATCAGGTCTCATAAGGACTGTCTGGGTCCACTTTCTTTGTGGCTTAGTAAAGCCACCTTTCCTGGGGGATATGATCAAAGATCTGGTCACTGAGTTCAGGCCAGATACTGACCCTGCTCTCCTAGAGTATTAAAGTAGGTGCTGAGACTCATAACCAAGCTTTGGGCATAGTGCAAGGAATCTTATGGAAGAAGAGGGAGATAGAAAGAGTTGGAGGGTACAGGAGCTCAACAAGGAGAGCAACGGAGTCAAAAATACTAGGCACAAGGGGCCTTCAGAGATTGATGGATCAACCAAGAACCATGCATGAAGGTTTTTTTTTAACTTCACATAAATTTCAGTTATTTTAATAAATTTATCTAAAGAGTATATACATTTCAATATTCACTCAAATTTATGTAACGTACATATACTACATATGCTGCTATATGACTTAAGAAATGGGAGGTTTTTCTATGGAACACAGAATCTCACTTTTCTTTTATTCCATATATAATGCAATGCTTATTTTCTCTATTGAGTCCTCTTTGTCTTTCACTGGATGGGTAGAATTTTCATTGTTTCAAATTATGTGCTCAACGATCACAGGGAAATACTGCTTATTGCCACACTTTTTAGGTATTCTTAGGTACAGTCTGGCAATAGGGCTACTGTCCCTATTATGTCACATGAACCTTTATGAAATTGCTCTAATTCGCTTTTACAATTATTTTGCAAACACCAGATTCTCCTTTATTCAAAAGCAAATACTTACCAAACACTGAAATTGAGACAGATTTCCAAACAAGTTTGGAGTGTAATTTCAGCTCAGCTATAAAAACTGCTATATTTCCTTTAGAATAGTGGTGTAGCCCATATTTCTATAAATCTGTAGCTACTTTCTCTGCCTGCCTGTTTGTAATTTTTTTCCTTCAGTCATGGAAAAAAGGTGTCTATAATAATTTAAAGGTATATCTCATCAAATTTAATTCAGATGGCATAGTTGTGGCTATGTAATTAGCAGTTTTCTTCCATTATCATAATAAGGTAATACAGACTAACTCCTCAAGTAACAGAAATGCATTCTTAACAGTTCTTCAGGCTAAATGTTCTTTCCATTGTCTTCTTACCTTATCTGTGTTCTTACTTCTTCTCTTTGGATACTTCATGCCCCTCAGTTCTTCTCTCTGGATACTTCCTGCCCCTCAGTCTGGTTTAGGACCCACCTGTAGACTTCTTTTTGTTAGTTATTTACAGAACCTATTTTTAAATAAAATTATGTCCTGAGGTATCAGAGGTGAAGAATTCAACATATGACTTTGGGGAAAGCTGTTCAGCTGATAAGGCAGCTAGCAATGGATTTTCTGGTGTTTAAACGATGGATGCTTTGTCTCCTAGTCCAGATATCCTCACACATCCCAACTTCCTGTTCCATTAATTCTTTTCCTCACTGCTTCCATTCCACCTCATTAAGTGACTTCATTTGCTACCATCCCAAGGTGCTACTGGTAGCTAGGAAAGATTTGAAGGAATTAAAGTCCTTTCTCTCTTGAGAAGATGGTATAGATGACTATAAGAAAAAGATGTGGTATTCTGCCATTTAAATTCCTGAAATGAGAATTATAATGGTTGTGTACTCAGTCTGAAAAATACGTTTATTAAGTAGACAGGGATTATTAGAAATTCTCAACTAATGAGCTCTAGCCCAAAGGACAACACACTCTCTATGTCCATGTAGCCATTGCTTCATTTGCTCTTCCCCCTAGCCCTTCATTTATTTTTATCATTTTCAGGATAAAGAGTTGGACCTCAGAGAGTTTGTGTGACTTGCTCACATGGTGGAACTAGGACTGCACGCCCGGTTTTGATTAGGAGTGCGGTGATCTTTGCTAGCATCGGTTCTCTCTTCATTCAGCAAGCCTGCAGGATGCTGCATACAGTTCTGTAGGTAACATATAGATGCACCACAGGATATGCTCTCAAAGAACTTCCTTTATAAAAGATCAAACGGTGGCACTCCTCACCCTCTTCACTGTGTTCCCACTGAAGCCCCAGGGCACACGGACAGATGTGCGTATGTATCTCTATGCACGGAGTCCTGCCTGGAATCACATTTCTTCACATTTTCTGCAAGTGGAACTTAGACGTGCTGGGCGATGAGCTGATCCACAGGGTTATTGGATCAGTCACAAGACAGCATCTATTCTGTTATGTGTCTGCCCGTGCACTTAGATTTTCCACCTTCTCCTCTCAATGGATTCTAAAGTCATATCTAAAATTGAGGAAAATGATTCTCAGCTGGTCTCCCCATCTGCGCCTTTTATAATGGTAGTGTGAAGTAAAGTGTGAGGGTCATTATTTAAAATATAAAGTAAAACAAAAACTGTAAGAGTTCACTGGATAAAATGAAAAGAAATATTTTATTAAACTTTTTTCTCTATGAATATTTTGGAACTTGCACAGTAGATTCATCTGAAAAGATGTTTTTGTTGTTGGATGGCAGTTTAAAAACTGGTTAAGAAAACATATTTATGGAATTAACTCTGAGTGGAATATAGTTCAATGAAAGGACAGGATAATATAATTATTATTGTTATAAGGAAATCTATACTACTTCACTTATTTGCAAGTTATTTTAATAATGTACCACAAGCAATGTATCCTCAAGATAAAAGCAGAGAATTCAAACTATGTGTTTTGACTAAAATTTGAAATGCCTTAGGCCACATATTAAGCTTACTTTAAGGATACTTGGTCCAGCTGAAATGGCATACCTTCCCTTGAAAGAGAAGAAATGGCTCCAGAGGTGCTCTGGGCTCTTTCCCCAGTATTTAATGTATATAGTAGCTGAAACGTCTGTAGTATTTCCTGGTGAAGAAATAGCAAACGGAGAAAAGTCAGCCTCATTGGGCTAAAATATTTTGACAATACAATAAAGCTAAGCACACAGGCTGCTCATACCATACCGCACTAACTGTATGTAGTTTACCTTCAGAGAGGTAAGCAAGCCAATAAGCAGCTAAATACCAAGTGAAGGACGGCACAATTGCCAGTAGAGTTCCTGGATATAATAATAAAAATTGGAGTGGAGAAGTACGTAAAAGGAGGTTGGATAGTTTAATGAACAGGATTTGTTTTGGAGGGGTGTGGGAGTAGGGAAACTTTCTGTTTTATTAGATGCATTGCTATACAACTATCTGTGGTCATCTATCCTTCACATTAATCCCGTGTTTTACAGTATTGGAAGTACTTCATGAATAACTAATGATATGTAATTTTATTTTAAAAACCCAGGATTTTTTGAGAAAGCAGTCATGACTAAGTCTCAAGGTACTGACATCAGACAGCCTACACTGAAGTCTGCGTGGAAATTGAGGGAGAGAGGCTTGATTGTGTTGACCTCAGAATCAGCTTCCTGTCTGAGATAAATGAAATCGCATTGCCAGTATGGTTAGGACATTGCCAAAATTAATAGTTTTTGTCATGCCAGGACCTCATATGCTATGTTTTCTGATGTTCATTTAAGGTGGGTAGCATCAAATGTCATTTTTATGATCATGCACAGTTAAGTGCATCAGAACTTAGACAGAGACAGTTCTGCTTCATTCTTCAGCTTCAACCACTGAAGTCATGTTGTGGTCATTAGCCGGAAGATGGAGTTACAGGTGGTTATGGGCCATCCATCCTGGGTGCTAGGAACTGAACCGGGTCTTCCACCAAAGCAGCAAGTCCTCTTCACAGCTGGGCATCTCTCCAACCCCTCTGCCCAACCCTTTAAATAGCTCTCTTCAATAGGTGTCAGCTGAGATTTAAAGACACACCCACGCTGCTGAGGCCTTTAGATATTAATTATGTAAAATTTCCTCCCTTGATAGCCACAAGTTTTTATTTATGCCACAAGTTCTACAAAACTCATTTTCAGTTTCTTCACTGGTAGCTCAAAAGCTCATTAATATCACTACACAGCTGTGTGCGCTTTTTCCCCGTGAGAATGAGGACAGAGAAAAATGGCTGTGCATGATCACATTACAATTAGTGGTAAATAAGACATTTTCCCTGGACCATATTTCTTGACTAAACAGAAATCTGTTGCTTCTTTTTCTCCCCAATACTAGAAAAAGTCTAAATTAAAAGAGCAGGACAAATCCACATAAAGTGTTGTTCAAGTTCACATTTTAAATGTCTTGTCAAAGACTGATATTCGTGTGATATTAATTTCAGAAGGCATTTCCTGTAACAACTTATGGCCCAGAAGGAGTCAGTAGCTTAATGGGGGTCTTGTACTTCTCTGTTGGCTTGGCTGCATTCTTTATTTATTGGCTTAGCTCTCTAAATGAGTATTTATCATCTTTGGACAACTCTGCCTATTCTTTTTTTTAACTTCATATTCTCTGAGATTTTGTACATTCCTAGTAGTTTTGTTTTCTGAAGGTATGTTTTAAAGTGAGTCGCTGCAAAAGCAAGCACTTTTGTGACTGGGTCATCTGGTTCCCTGGATCTATTCAGGTTTTGAGACGTAGGCAAGGAAAAGCAAACTGATAAGCCAGAGTGTGTTTTGAGACAAGGTGCACCTACAGATGGAGAAATATTATCCATGAAAATTAGTGTAATGGAGATGATATGTTTTATCACTTAATCATTTGGGTGGCACTAAAAGGCTTGTCTATTTTTCAAAACTAAAACCAAAAAAAAAAAAAAAAACCTTACTACAGAAACAAGCCCACCCCTTCACAACACCCCACCCACCCAGCAAGCTATGTCTCTTTCAGCTAAGACAATACTGTCATGAGGTCACTGTCTGCCCAAGCTTTCCAGATGACTACCCTCCTCCCAAACCTGCTTTACTTTGTATAGCAAGGCCAGTCCAGAAACGGGTATTTGCTAGCGGGAATAGTGGTTTAGTAAAAGAGCGTCAGTTCAGCTCTGCTGACACGAAGCCTGTTTTTCCATTGAGAATGATGAGTATACTTAGAACTTTGGTGGTAAAAATTGTGAAAATGAAACCACTTGCTTATGCTTTTGACATTACTTTTGACAGCTTAAGCAAAGCACTTGTTCTAAGTTCACAGACTTTTACAGTTTGAGTAGTTTTCTTTCTTTGGAGAAGAAAAATTGCCCACTCTAAAATGGGAAGTTGATGTTCCTTGGAGACTACCTGCCGCCTTTTGTGTGGCATCATTCCCAGCATCATACAGCGACTCTCACAGGCTCTCTGAAGCCAAGCCTGGTGAAAGGACCATTAGTTAGGATCCAGGAGGCCTGCCTTTGACACTTCTGCTCCTCCCTCATTGCTGATATTAGTTATCACTTAACCTGTCTGGGGGTCCTTTTTATCTGCCATTTAAAGCACAGATAAGGAAGTACATGAGCTTGTGTATCCTTTTCAATTCAGCCAGGTAAAGAAAGCTATATCAAAGTTAAAACATAAGCTTTAACTTTAAAACTTCAATATAAATTAAGGAAGGGCACCACCAAGAGATTCACTTCAACACCCCTTTTCTTTAATCTATTCCTTAGTGTGCAGCTATCATGATGACACACTTTGAGAACCGTTCAGGCGCTGTGAATATGGAAAATGTTGAGCTGATTTCCTAGTCTCAGCCACCTTTACTCCACACAGCAGCATTTCCAATCACACTGATGTTCACAGTTCTATTTCTGGCAGCAAACTGCTTGGCCACAGGGTCTGTACAATTTCTGTTTTTTCTCAACACAGCACTTTACTAGTACATGTAAACTCTGTGTTAATTATTTTTGGCTGCTGGCTGAGAAAGAAGAAAAGCTCACATTTGCTAAATAAAGAATGACAGAGTGGATTTAGAAGTGCTCTCTCTACAAAGTGTTTTCCACTGTGGAGCTAATGTAGACTTTATTTGCTTCTATGTGCTGCACACAGATACCGATTAATCATTTTTCTTTATTAGCTAATGTCTTCTTGATAGCATAACGTGTTTGACTTCTGGTTGTGTAGAGTATGGTGCTATGAACTTGACACTGTCAGCAAACATATTTGAGAGATAATCTACTAAAAAATAAATGTTAGAAGGTGATGCTTTTCCTTCATGTCCTTCCCATCCATGTGCTAACTGTATATGACCCACTGTAAGGCAGTGAACACTCGTGACATCATCCTGCTTGATTCTAATCGTTTTGATAGTTCTAGAGCAGTCCCATGATATACTCTCCTCCCCTTTTTTTTCTTTTAAGAAAGTAATTTGGAAAATCATTCTATTTATTTTTTTTAATTTTTTTGGAAAATCATTTTAAAAGCAATTTTCATCTGACAAATTGTTTAAAGGTATGAATGAAAGACTTAAACATATAATTTATATATATTATTTATTTACTTTTATTTTAATAACAATGTGAACCATTCCAATATGATAAATAAAATTCTACAAAAAAAATTTTTTAAAGGGACAGAGGCCCATTCTGAAACCTGTGCTATAGTCTGAAAACATCAAGTGTAATGAAAAGGCAAGGTGAGGTCTTGCTTTCTACATACCTGTCATGGTGGGAAGGTCCTTTGTGTCAATGTTGAAAGTAAGACTCAAAGTTCGACATGTGGTCTTATTATCATTTTCTTGAATTTTAGGTATAATTTGTTGACTTCTCCCTTTAGGAGAAAATGACATCCAACATTCTTATCTTGGTCCTATCCGGGGCTAGTCACCATGGTAGTCGTATATGGTCCATTGGTAAACAACACATTCCTTATGCCTAAGTCATCTATGATTTTGAATAAATTGCAGTTAATGTTTATGTTAGAAATAGGCAGGTGTTATTTACCAACAGCAACATATTATTTAGCCAAAACAGGCTGATCCATACATGCAATACCAGGTTCATTATGGATTTGGCTCATGCTATCGTTGATTCATGTTTAAGAGCAACTCTACACTCGGGCATTGACTCAGCAGTCCAGAAAGTTCCAATGTATGACTGGCCCCACATACTTCCTTTCCCACAGGCAAAGGAGATAGAGCAAATGAAGCTGGACATCCAGAAGCTTTGCACTGCGTCACAGGAGGGGTAAATATTTGTCATTTCTGTTCACACTCATTTGGTTGATGCTGACCTCATTGTATTGTCAGCATTGTAAGGATGGGATATGCAATTCTCAAGCAGAAATAAAGAACAGGAAGGTAGTGATATCTGCCTTATGGGTGATTACTTTCATTATTTCTGTAATTATATTCACTTTTAAATGTTAAGTTCATATATTGTGCATCTTCTTTTCTTAAATAATAATCGTGTGGGGGGGATTACAACCCTTGGAGCTGAAATTACTGGTGAGCTCCTGGTGTGGGAAACAAACTTGGCCCCATTCTAAGAGCAGTACTTCCTTGTAACCACTTAGCTATCTCCCCAGCCTCGAATAAGGCTGTCTGTTCTAGCTGTGGAAACAAAAGGAAGACACGTTGTCTTCACTTGGGGCTGTAATGTCAGGCGTTTAAAAATTCTGGATGGTCTGAGTCTGGCTAGCAACATCATTAATGCTAACTGAGATGGGTAGTAGGAATCTCAGTGTAATTGTATAAATATCTACTTAGTGACTGTGATTTCTATTTGGAATATTTGATTCAATGGTGTGGAACTGACATCTTTTAATACTGACAATCTCTGTCTCACACTTTCGACAAATCTCTGGTTAATTATACAGACCTTCTGCCGAGCAGGATGGGAGGAGAAATACATTGATATTCATTGGAGACAAAGGCTCATTATGTAGAACAGAGCACTGTGAGGAAGTAGCCCAATGTGACCTCACACTCAGCAGTTCTCCTCTCTCAACCAGCCACATGCCAGGAGTAGAGCTGGGTGCTACCATGCCTGCTTTGTTCTGATTGCTTCCTGGTTAATCCTCCGATTGTCAACTCACTGAACTGTTTTTCAAATTCACTTAGTGCTGGTATTAAGAGTCATCTTCTTAGAACTCTAAATCATTTTAATAGTCATTTTGCATCTCTATTTTTTTTAACATTTTCTATGTATTGTTTCATGTTGTGTGTTAAAGCTTGAATAAAAAAGCCAAGTAACATTTCATAATGTTTGTAAGTTTTGTAAATATGAAACACTTCTCAATGGAAATTTAATTCAGTTGTGACATTCAGATTTAATGCTCTTAAGCTTCATTCAGATTAATATTTTAATCAGGAGAATAATGCATCTCATTCTAAAATGGTACCAGAATCTTTTGTGATTCTTAGCATAATTTTAATTGCTTTAATTAGGGCTGTTTCCTCAATTAACCATTGCTACTCAAAAAATGTAATTATAATTTGAGTAAATGTTTAAATCAAGTACAGTATTTATTCTTTAATATGTATTTGAGTTTGAATACAGTCTTTTCACTTCGTTTAAATGGAAATTCTATTATATAGCAGTGAATTGTCCGAGGATTGTTCAATGTTCCTGAATAAACTGCATTGAAAAAAAAAAAGAAATAAAAAAAATATGTCAGAACATTTTCTTTTTTCCTTCTTCTTAACATCCTCTTCCATATTAAATGACCTGTAGTTATGGTTTGCAAATGATGACCCTGATTGCTGAAATCATGAGAAATTCAAAGTACTCAACTCTCTGTGTCACTACAAATTAACACTTTAGTAGCATCCTTAGAGGCTATGATGGAGAGAAGGAGAAAAGAGTAAACCCTCCAAGCTGTACCTAACTCCAAAACCTCCACCAGACTCCCAATTTTGTCGGCAACTTTTAGCCTGTCTGTAGAGTTTTGAGCCCAATTCAACAATGGAACAGAGAGACAGAAGAACAGAAAATGCTCTGTTAAGTCCATAAGGGAGAGACTCTAACAGTAGTATCAGCTGAGCAAAGTTAAATCAGTGTGGATTTTTAAAATATCTTCTATAGAGGGCAATTGTTAATGCTCCATGTTTCTGTTCATACACATACAGCTTCAACATGTCAAGGAATAGCTCATGACAAAGCCACGATAAGTCAAAACATAGCAAACCAAGTGAATTTAATCTACCAACCATATACTGACAGCATAGTACAGTCCAGGATGTTGTCTTGATCTCATGGCTGGCTAGAAGTTATATTCTGCTTTTCCTGGCCAGGGTCAGAAGACAATAAAATTCTTATTGTCTTATCTGGCTGGATTCTTCCAAGATTTTGAAAAGGATCAACACTCAAATTTTAAAGTAAGTTTTCTTCTGAATAAATATTGTTTTTATACAATTGTATAGTTGAAAATAATGGTAGTTAGAACCATCAATAGTCAGTGATCAAGTGTACAAGTATATATATATATATGTGTGTGTATATATATAGTTGAATATATCATTTGTAAACACATAAAACAAACACAAATATATTATATGCATTCACATGCTGTATTGTTCTAAATATAAATTATAATGATATGTGGTAAGCATATTCCAATGCTGTTTTATATAATCTGAAAAAATCAATAAAGCTAGCCATTTTACATTATTAATTACTAAATGCTGGCTTCTTACTTGTACAGTAATTTCTGTCCTAGAGAGCCATCAGTTTCACATGAGTAAACACTCAGCTTTTGCATGTGAAAGAATTCTTAGGGTGACATGAGAAAACATGGCAGGAAATTAATCTGCACTGAGGGTATCCAAGGGTGTCTGTTCAAGAAAGATTAACAGCTGAGCTAAGTCTTAAAGGGTAAGAGCTTCAGAAAATATTGGAGAGTGTCCTAGAGATGACAAAAAATGTCATTGATCCAGTTCAAGCATGATGTGCCTAGATCACATTGGAAGACATGAAAGTCATCTACCCAGAGTGGAAAACAAGGTAGTGAGGCAGGAGTGGAAAATTCATGGATGGAAGAATTAGGCAGAAATGGACTGTTTAAGTTAGTTTGAATGAATGATTGGATTTCATCCAGAAAGTATATAAGAGGAAAAGAAAGGTTTTTAAACTGGGTGTTTTGTCATCACATTAGGATTTTAGAATTTCTACCAGTCTTCAGAATAGACTAGAAGAGATCAGGTATGGAAGATTAGTTATTATTATTGATTTATATAAACATGTATAGGTGCACAGTGAGGTAGAGGCGATGAATAGAAGAGAATACATGTTTGAAGTATGTTTTGTCACTAAGAGTTGATGTAATGGAATAACTGGCAGCATGTAAAATATGAGGGAGAAGAAAGGTGTTTCTGGATGGATGATTGCAAAACATATGGTTTTAGAAAACAGATGAGTTTCTTTTGAGTGGGCTTGATTTGAGGTTCATGTGAGATGTATTGAACATCTAGGGTTGACATTTATGTGACATATTAAAATAAGTCACTAGGTACCAATGCTTGGCTTAAAATTTAGATGGAACATGACGAAGAGCCATGTATCTCAACTGTGCTACAAGTACAGAAGTCAAGATTTAAAATTTCTATTGCCAGCCTTACCAGGCCACAAAGGAAGACAATGCAGCAGTCCTGATGAGACCTGATAAACTAGGGTCAGATGGAAGGAGAGCAGGACCTCCCCATCAGTGGACTGGGGGAGGAGCATGGGTGGAAAAGAGGAAGGGAGGATGGGGTTGGGAGGGGAAGAGGGAAGAAGCTACAGGTGGGATATAAAATGAATAAACTGTAATTAATAAAAAATAAATTAATTAAAAAATTCTATTGCCAAGGCTGTATTCTAGATCAACTTAAACAAATTTCAAAACTCCTTGGATGGTCTGAAGGACACATAAAACTGAGGGTCACAATCTGGTAGCACAGACCTGTTAATTTCAACTCTTTTGTCTGTGTGTGTGTGTGTGTGTGTGTGTGTGTGCAATGCAATCATTTAAAATTTTCCATTTTTTAAATTTAAAAAATTAAAATTTATAAAATACTTGAAGTATGCAAATTATTTTTCATCAGGTCTATTTAGATATAGTCAACATACTACAAGATTTATTATTTTAAAGCTTTTTTTGATTGTGTAGGTGGTTTTGTGATGATACATATATAGGAATATAGGTATGTGTCAAAGCCAGAAGATGGTGTTACATCCCCTGAAGCTTGATATACAGGTCAAATGTAGGTGCTGGGAAAAGAACATGCTCTTAACCACTAAGCAAACTTTGCAGCCAAGATTTGTTATTTTAAAGTAGAAATTACCGTATATGACATCATCACATAACTAGACTCTTTCAGCACAATGCTTATATTCATCCGAGGGAGAGGGATACAGCTGGGATACAAAGTTAATAAACTAACTAATATTAAAAAGGTAAAAAATTAAAAATAAAACAACTAAAAACTAAAAAAAAAAAAGGTTCATCTGTTTGATGTATCAATGGGAGACTCCATTGAAAGGCTACATAATTTTCCATTGCAAGATTTTTGCCTGTTCATTGGTGGATGGGGATTTGGGTTACTTCTTCATTTTGACGATGCTGAATGATGTTACTAAGAATTTTGTGTCAGAGCTATGTCGTGGAACTTTCTTTTTTAGTTATCTTAGGTAATACCTAGTATTGGAATCGCTGACTCATCTTGGAACTGCTCTTTTGGAGGAACTGACAAACTTTCTGTGTCTTCTTGAGATCTGTTAGGTGTCCTTGTGTTTATTCACTGTTATCAAATGTTTATATGTTCTTGCTAATATTTAATGTAAATCTTTTATCTTTTTTGTATTATAACTAATTGGCTTGTTATTAAAATATTCTATTTCTCTGTAGAGTGGTCTGTTTTTTTATTTTTTTTAAAGAAAAACATTTTATTGATTCTTTGTGAATTTCACATCATGCAACCCAATCCCACTCTTCTTCCCATCTCTCCATATCCACTCTCTACCCTTGCAGCCTTCCCCCCTGAAGAAAACAAAAAGTAAAAATAAGGAATAAGAACCATCTTGCCATGGAAGCTGCAGTGTGTTACCATGTGTCAGAGTATGCCCTTTAGCCCAAACAGCTTTCCTTGCAAACAAATATTCATTGCCGTGAGTTATTGATCTGGTTTAGGCCTCTGACTTCTGCTACACTATCAATACTGGATCCTCATGTGGATTCCTCTCAGATATCCCATCATTGCCCTGTGTCACAAAGATCCTGCACCTTTGATTCTGCAGGACCAGCTCCTTCACCTGCTCCAACAGTTCATAGATGGGGTAGATGTTGGAGCTGGCCAACTTATAATCCTGGATTTGGACCTGAGTGGTATCTGAGTTGATCAGTCCAGCTCATGCCATCAGAGCCAGCTCTCTAGGTCTGCTCCAGCAGGTGGAGGGGCCAGCTCATCCTGGTGCAAACCAGTTATCCTGCTCTCATGTCCTCAGGGCTAGCTTTTCTGCTCCCATGCCACCAGGGCCAGCCCTATCTCCGTATGTCATTGCCTAGGGCCAATCTTCAAAATGCTGCAGGCTGCCAGGAAGCTGGGGGCAGGGCCAGATCTCCCACACCCATGCCACAAGGGTATGCTCTACAGTGCTGTCCAGGTGAGGGGCGGGGCCAGATCTCCCTTGCTCACAAAGAGAGACATTTGTCTCAACTCATGCTATTGCACCAAAGTAAATGTCTACATGAGTTTACAAATATATGTTAAAAAGCATACAAAAATTGTTAAAGGATTACATTTCAAATAATTATTGTATAATAACAGCATAGAAAGGAAAATAGTCTATGCAGTTTATTTTTGAAAACTTTGAAATATCTAAGAATTCTACAAGACTTTTATAAAATATTAGGAAAAATCAATAAAGTTTTCTAATGTTAATGATATTTTAGCTTAGGAATGTGATTTCTATCTTTTTTGTTTTGCTTTGTTTTGTTTTTGGAGTAACCATTCTAATATCTAATATAATAGACTTTCAACAAAAATTAATCAAAAGAGATGAGGAAGGTCACTTCATACTCATCAAATGAAAATTCCACCAAGAAGACATCACAATTCTGAACATCTATGCTCCAAATACAAGGGTACCCACATTCATTAAGGAAACATTAATAAAACTGAACCTACACATATATCCCCACACATTAATAGTGGGAGACTTCAACACCCCATTCTCAACAAAGGACAGGTCAAGAAAACAGAAAGTAAACAAAGAAACAATGGCTCTAACAGAGTTAATGAATCAAATGGACCTAACAGACATCTATAGAACTTTAACCCAAACATAAAAGAATTTACGTTCTTCTCAGCATCTCATGGAACCTTCTCCAAAGTAGACCATATAATTGGTCACAAAGTGAGCCTCAACAGATACAAGAAGATTGAAACAATCCCCCGTATCCTCTCTGACCACCATGTACTAAAAGCTGGACCTCAGCAACTCAGTTGCATGCTCTTTGATCACCTCCTCTTGGTGAGGTAGCCTTACCAAGCCACAGAGAAAGAGGATCCAAACAGTCCTGATGACCTGATAGGCTAGGGTCATATAATAGGGGAGAAGAACCTCCCCTATCAGTGGACTAGGGGAAAGACATAGGGAAAGAAGAGGGTAAAACAAGGAAGAAATGGAGAGGGCTATAGCTGGGTTACAAAGTGAATAAATTGTAAATAATAATAAATAATTTTAAAAAATAATCAATTAGGGGTCTAGAAAGATGGCTCAGCGGTTAAGGGCACTGGCTTTTCTTCCAGATGACTTGATGAATTCCCATAACCCATGTAGCTGCTCACAACTATTTGTAACTTTAGTTGTAGAGTATCTGACATTGTTTGCTAGACTGTGTGGGCCCCAGGCACACATGTGGGGCATAGACAGGTATGCAAGCAAAACACTCATGCACATAAGTTTTTATAGAATTAATTTTATAAAAGACAAAATAAATAATAAGGAAATGAAGTAAGAGCCAGCAAGATGCCTCAGTGGATCAAAGAATTTGTTATGTAGATGTAGAGCCTTCAGTACTCAGACTGCACATAAGGGGTGAAAGAGAAAACCAATTCCAGAAAGTTGTTTCTAACCTTTGCTCTAGGACTATGACATGCAAGCTCACATGCCCATCTCACTCACTCACTTACACACACACACACACACACACACACACACACACAGACAATATGTAAATTTTTAAGAGATTAATGATCTATACAATTGATATTATAAAACACCAGAGAAAAATCTTAAGAGTCAAATATATGGAAAGCTGTCCCATAATCATGAATCAGAATAGTTAATATTATTGTACATACCTCCTGGAGCAATTCACACATCCAGTGAAATTTCTAGCAATATCCCAATTAAATAATTTTACATAAATATAATTAAAACTGTGTAGTAGTGGGAAAGCTACTGAATAGTCAAGGTAATCTTGCACAAAAAGCACGAAGCTGGAAATATTCTCTTGTTTTACAAAATGAATAAACTGTAATTAGTATAAAAAATAAAAATTTAATTAAAAAAATAGATATATATCCACTATAATCTCAGTAGAGGTAAAAAAATAAGAACTATATTTTTTTTTACTTGGTAATAAAAACTTTATATTCAGATGAATGTCAAAAAAGTTTTTAATAGTGCCATTGTAATAAAAAAAATGGAACTATAATAAAACAGACATTTCCAAAATGGGACAGGATAGAAAATCCAGAAATACACCCATGCATTTATGATCAGTTGGGTTTTGACAGGTGTGCTGGGAATAACCTTCAGGGACATAATAATCTCTTTAATGTATGTTATACATAGTGACATCACTATCTCCCTGTTACTGCCTATGCAGCTTCGGCCTCTTCCAACTTCCTGGAGCTGCCTTAGCCTCACTTTCACCATATGGATCACAGTTGTAATTCAAGATTATCAGAAAGGTGATGTGAGGTACTGTCAGGTTTTTCAACAAAGACTCCTCAATCTGCCTCTTCCATTGTGTGAAAATGGACTGTGGCTTATTTTGTCTATGTGTCTATTTTGTCATATATAATTATTTTATAATTTTTTAAATTACACTTTATTCACTTTGTATCTCCCCATAAGCCCCTCCCTCCTCCCCTCCCAGTCCTACCCTTCCTCCCCCTTCTTCACCCATGCCCCTCCCCAAGTCCACTGATAGGGTAGGTCCTCCTCTCCTTCCTTCTGATCTTAGTCTATCAGATCACATCAGGAGTGGCTGCATTGTCATCTTCTGTGGCCTGGTCATATATAATTTTTAAAGAGCATGTAATCACCCCATTCTCTTCCAGATCTCACTAGTGGGCCTCTGATATTTTTTTAGTTCAACATGACTTGTCATATCCTTTCTGGGCTGATATATTTTTAGAAATTGCTGTATATGGTAGTTTCCATAAGAAAAGGCATTCATGCAGAGGGTGGAGGAAGGGAGGGATTGGGACTAGAGGAGGAAGGGATTGGGACTAGAGGAGGGAACCACAGGGGGGATACAAATTGAATAAAGTGTAATTAATAAAGAATTGGAAAAAAAGAAAAGAAAAGTCATTTAAAATTTCAAGGAACCTAACAGTTGAAGCAAGGGCTATTCCTGACTCTTTTGCCAACTTTGTGACCCTTTTCCTCTTAGTAGGTTGTGCCATCTTGATATGATGGGATGTACCTGGTTTTATTGCAGTTTGCTATGCAGTCTTTGGTTGGTATCACTGGGAGGTTTGCTCTTTTTTGTGGGGGAGGTAGTGTGGGGGTGGATCTGGGGGAGAGAAAAAGTTGAGGAAGACACTGAAGGGAGGGGAGAGGGTAAACTGTGATCAGGATGTAACATGAGAGAATAACAAAGAAAATATGTAGACAAATATTTCAAGGGACCAACATACAAGTACACTTTAGAAGAGATCTCTGGCTAGCTAGAGAAGCCTTTCAAGTAGATGGACTTATTTCCAGGATGTATGAGAGGCTGCTCACTGAAGATTAAAAATCTTTTCCAAACAGACTTTGAGAAGAGGCACAACTGGCATAGTGCCAGATGTTCTCCCCCTGAGGGGGGGCAGCCTTACCAGGCCACAGAAGATGACAATGCAGCCACTCCTGATGAGATCTGATAAACTAAGATCAAAAGGATGGAGAGGAGAACCACCCTTATCAGTGGACTTGGGAAGGGGCATGGGTGAAGAAGGGGGAAGGAGGGTGGGACTGGGAGGGGAGGAGGAAGGGGCTTATGGGGGGATAAAAAATGAATAAAGTGTAATTAATAAAATAAAATAAAATTTTAAAAAAATGGAACTGTGTTTTTCAGGACCAACTGACATTCTTCAAATCTCTCCGAATGCTTGTTCATGGGGAATGGGGAGACTGGAATAGAAAGCTCCAAAAGCAAAAAGGGTAAAACCGAATCCCTAGCATGCCCCAGGGAGAAGTACAAGGCAGAACTGCATAGAATACAGGTGAGTTGGAAAAGAGTGTGATGAGATAGACCCTGGACTGGATGCTCAGCTAAGGGAGTCAATGAGGCAGATAAAGGGAGTCCAATCTGAGCTGGCCCATCCAGAAAGAACAGAAGAGAGAGGATTCATCTTCCTAGAGGTGGAGTTCTTTTCCCCACAAGAGTAACACCATGTCTTGTCAATGATTGTTGTTTTGGTGTTATTTTTTGAATTCACTAATGTGTTTGAGGAGGGTAGACAGTGTGGTTATTTAACCCCCTATTACTACTGAAATGATTGGACCATGTACCTTGCTAGGTAACTGGAGTTGGCCTTGAATCCATGACTCACCAAACCTACAATCCTCCTGTCAGCCTTCCAGCCCTTGGATTGCATAAATGGACCAGTCTATATCTCTAATTCAGTTTTACCTCAGAATGTCTCAATTAAATGCTTAGCAAGGCATGCACTTGCTATGTAGCCTGGACTAACTCACTGTCCTCTTGTCATCACTGTTTTAGTGTTAAGATTCCAGCGTGTGCCATCATACATGAAGTGATGAGGAAGTAGCAGGGAGAAACAGCATCTCAGCATCTCATTCTTTTTACTTCTATTAAAGTCTGCTTCCCATATAACCTTTAATATATTACAACCGATACCTCATTTTGATTGCAAAAGCATACCAATTATGACTCTCTGTTCTCTTCTTGTTCCTATCACATGGTCTATAACATGGATTTATTTTTTAAATTAGAGACTGTCAGTCTATATTCTTTGGGGATATTCTAATACTACTCTACTTCTTGAGCGATCTGTTCAAGGCATGCTTGAATCCCCTACATGCATTGGAAGCTATCTGGAAGGCATTCCATTCTCCCAAAGCTGATTTGCTCATGTATCCTATCTGGCAAGCGACAGTAGCTGGCCTGCCATTGCATGGTCCCTTGTTTGCTTGTCTACTATGACTTTGGCTGCTGCTGTTGATCAGTTGAGGATTTGAAGAGAGCCAGGCAGCACTACTGCCCTGGAGATCTCTGTTAGCAACCTGCAAATGACACTGACACCACGAAAGATTTCTTCACAGACAGACGTTTTCAATTAACCAAATTACTCTAACAGGGCATAGCTGAGGAAGATTTAAGGCAGTGCTGGTTGCTATGCCAGCCAAGGAGACTGCCTTGCCAATTGAAAGGCAAGCACATCCTTCCCTGCCAGCTTGCATGGAGATGGTTCTTGCAGTGATAGCAGATCTACCATGCAGGTTTGATTTAAGGCACTCTATTACCATGCCTTTGTAATTATCATCAGGCAATGATGAGTCCCTAGAAAAGTGTGGATCTTAAATTTGAGGCTCTATAAGCCTACTCAAAATGTACCATGTAAAATTAATCTTCTTGGTAACATCTTTTCAACTAATTAGTCTTGGTGTGTAAAAGAATGAAACATAACCTTTTGCCAATAATTTTGAAATTCCCTTTTCCCATAAAAATGTTGTTTCATGGGGCTCTGACAGAATGTCCTCAAGATGCCTTAGAAGAAGCTTCACTTTTCTTTAAGTTTGATGGCATATATCCCGTATTTCATAGAAAGCTGTGAAAGATTTGTGAGAGTAAATATTATTATTCTAGAATGCGTAGCACACTCAATGAGTATAAAGTCAAGTATTTTTTGTTTTTTATTCTATTACTTACACCAGTGATATTTAGAGTGCAGACGGTGGAGTGTGTGTACGTGCATGTGTGTGCATTTGTGTGTGTGTGTGTGTGTGTGTACATGTGTACATATCAGAAAGTATCATTCCTCAAGCACAATCTTTTTTTTTAGATAAGGCATCTCAGTGGGACCTGAAATAAGTCTAGTAGGCATAGTTGGCTGGCTGGCCAGTAAGCCCTAGATATGCCTCCTTAGCCTGACTCCTCTTTAGCACTGAAATTATGAGTATTTGCTACCATGCCTGTTCTTAAACTTGGATTCTGGGAGTAGAGTTTGTTGGGCTGCTAAGGTGGCTCAGCAGATAAAGGCATTTGTTATTCGAGCCTGGTGCCATGAGTTAGATCCTCAGAACACCCCCATATAAGTGCTCTATAATGTGCTCTGATTTCCACATGCTTGCTTAGCATATACAACTCCTCACCACCATAATAAACAGGCAAGGAGAATAAATGCTCTGTCTGTCTCTGTGTGTGTATGTTTATGTGTATGCGAGTGTATGTGAGCTCATCACCACATGCATGTGGAAGTGAGAAGAAAATTTCAGGATCAACTCTTTTTTTCCATTGTGTAAGTCCTAGGATGTAGCTATGCTTGATGGACTCAGCAATAATAGGTTTTTCTGACAGACCTCTTGCCAGCCCATAAATAAGGTTTTAAAACATATTTTCTCCTTTAGTGCATATTCAGAGAGTTTAGTGTCAGCTCTTATGTAGCTGTGTAATATTCCAATACTGATAAATACCCTAACTTATCTAAAATAACAGATTTACTAAATAAATTAATTATAAAACTGTATATATACATTAAAGCATGAGGCAGCTTTGAGTTTCCTGGGGAATGGTAGAATTTAATTAATAGCAATGTTCATGATAATATATGAATCTTCTGAATAATTATTCTTAAATTTTTATCTTTAATTGGGTTTGAAGAATTTAGAGTCTTTTTTCAGAAGAAAACTACTCTAGGACTCTTAAAGCATAGTAACTAAAATACTCATAAAGATATGGAACCTAAGAACACTCTAGAAAATCTATGTAAACCTGGGTGTCTACATTAACATTTGATCATCAAAATGAGAAAATAATTTCTCTCATTAGACTTCGTTTGTATGAAAGTGATGGTTGAGTATTTTATAACTGTTTAACGAGTTGTTATTCCTTACAACTTAGAAGCAGACAACTGAAACATTGTGATATATATATATATGTCTGCTGTGCATAGAAATGGACCATGATGGTGCCTGTCACTGTGAGTGTTCCTTGGAAAAACTCAGGGCAATAGAATTTCTAAATCTTACAGAGGGAAGAAAGATGTTAAAGAGGATTCTTTTGAGTATAAACTTGAAGGAACCTCTTCATTCTTGATTCTTTTAGATATTGTTATTAGTGATGATGACACCATGTAAATAATGAACCTGACAGAGGAAATTTCTCCTTAGGCCTTCCTTGTGCAAGCTCTATATGAACATTACAATGTAGACATTAGCATGATTTTTACATGTGAATAAAGTGGATCTTAAGATGAGCTGGGGTGGATGGAAAAGGAAGCTCCCATTTTCTGAGGAATTGGTGAGGGCGAAGGGAGGGAGGGTGGGCTGAAAGGGGAGGATGGATAGGGCTACAACCAGGATGTGAATAAAAATTTAAATAAAAAAAAGAACTTGAAGATAGTAAGTGACAAAACTAAGTCTCCCCACAAACCTCTCACATTCAACCACCCACACTCATTCCTTATGTAATGCTAGGGAAAAGGTCTTTTAACTTTTCCTGTCTATAATTTAGGGAGCTCTTTGCACACTGGCTCTGGCACTGTGTCATATAGGAGCTTCCAATAACTGCCAGTCACATGGTGACAATTATGCTTGATTAAGCAGATCCAGTAAGTACTTGATCGAGTTTTTCCCATAAGTGCTGACATTCCGAAGCCAAAGGGAAAAGAACACTCGCCATTATCCTGTGCACTCTGGCCATCTCCCCCTGTCTCTCTTGATAATATCAGGTTCTGGGTTTCTTAAGATCATTGTCCCCAGATACTTGGAGTCAGCCAAATCCCAGAGTTTTTATCAAATATGTCCTTAAGTAATTTGAATTTTTTGAGGTCTGTGACTCTTACAAACAGAAGGTTGGTGAAATGTGAGATTTGAAGATGTCTTTGACAGTGTATCATTTTTTTTTGATTGGATGTTATAACCTTTATAATCAACTTTGAAGGTTTCACAATGCTCCAGAACCCTTTAGAATTACATACAAAATATGTGTATACATTTAAAGATGACTATGAATAATTTCATTATGAGAACATAAATCGTGGCTATTGGCTAGGACATTGTTTAATCATCAACTGAAAAGGCAACTTTAGCTTTTTCTGGAAAGGTAACCCGAGTCTTACATGTATCAGGGTATTCAACAAGCTGGACACTTCCAGAGGTCTTAACTTTTCACTGTGCATTTATACTCTCTAACATGGAGAACTGCCATATCAGGAGTCGCTGAAGAAATTAGGTTAATTTTATATGGCACCGTGGCCTGGACCCCTATCATTCATGAGTGATTCTCCTCAGAAGTGGCCTGGGGCTTCTGTTTCTTTCCTTAGCTGGATCCATAGTCCTTGTCTGTTTAGCCAGATAGGTGAAGAAATGAAAGGAGTCCATCAAAGAATAAGGAAAGGAATCTGAAAAGAGGGTTTTATGGTTCACTCACTGTCTTTGACCAGAACTCTCATCACATGGTCTCAAATGAATGGAAGAGAGCTGAGGTATGCCCGGGAGCCTAATAAACACACTTTGGTGAACACAGATCATTTTCTCTGCCTCATAGCTTACATGAGTGAGGCTCTCTCAAACGGGAAAAGCAAAATCAAGCAAGCATGAAAAACTTTGATCATAACAATTTTAATGGGTGCCAAAGAATTCCTTTATAGTTAATGTAAGCCTGTGTAAAGAATGCATGAGCCTAACCTGTAAGGCATGCTATTTCTGTTTTCCCCATGTACAGCATGCTTCTTGGGAAAATTCAAGTTGGTACTTCTGCTAAGGAATGCTTGAAACCACAAGCATATCTTAGGCTTAGATTTTATTGTATATTTATATTTTATTCACTCAGGCCTGAGCTCTTACAAGGGCTAACATTTGACTTAAATCTATGCTATTCTAACTTAAATAATTCTGAACAAAAATCCCCACATTTTCTTTGACACTGGTCATGAGACTGAACATTCTGAGTACCTCTCATCATATACTGCCTTCTGACTTGCATGTTTCACCAGTGACTAAAATTAGTGCTTCCATAATAAATGGATGATAAAATACTCAGATTCCAATCATGTGACTCCACTTTTCATAGTTTAGTAAAGAAGCGTTGTGTGCGGGCATATGTACACAAAGAATGTGTGTATGTGCCCATGTAGAAATGTGTATTTTAGGACAAACTTTATTTAGAGCAATTTGTTTTAATTGATATTCACTGGGCTTCATTCCATTGTTTATTGTTAGCTACTCATGTGTAGAGTTGGTTGATATCAGTAGCACAAACATTTGTTTCAGATAAATAGCGTTTCAGTTGGATAGATTTTAATTAAGCAACCTTATTGTACATGTAGTTGCTTTTGAAACTATGAGAAAAAGCTACCTTAATTTTCTAGTTCTGTTAGACAAATTGGAAGTTGCTTCATGACCTTGATTAAGATTTTGTCTGTGGTTTCCAAAATATTTGGACATAAAAATAAGGACTAAGGAATGTTTCCAATGTAATATGTTAGCCTTTTATTTTTCCCTACTGTGAATGCCTGTGTGTGTGTGTGTGTGTGTGTGTGTGTGTGTGTGTGTGTGTACCAGAGGTCCATGTCTGGTGACTTTTCTCTGTGGATGGTTAGTGAGCTTTCCAGATTCACCCATCTTCAGCCCTTGTGCTGAGATTACACATATGGACCCTGCTGGACATAGGTTAATGGTATCTGAATTCCAGTCTTTATGCTGGCTCTCTAACCTCACAAGGCTCTTTCCTCTCTTTTGTATATTGACAGTTATGATGCTATCTAGGGATCCACACAATCCTGCAGACTATTCCTTTCTCAAAATCCTTAATTATATTTACAAAGACCCTTTACTCAATTAAAGTAGCATCACAGGATTTCCTGATTTTGTGTCTGCTGTCCCTGCAGCAATGAGTCAGCCTACTACATTTGCTCCACCTACTTTTCATTATTGACCAAGCAGTGAGCTACTAGATGATATAGAATAGTACTTTTTTTTTTCTCATAGTCATTGACACAGGTATAATTTGTTCTGGAGAATTATACACTGAACAACACCAGGAAAGCAAAGTTGCTTTATAGAGTTGGCATTGGCATGTGCTAGGATCTAGTCATCACTTTAAGACACTCACCTGCACAAATGTTGACTAGCCCAAAGAAGGTCATTATGCAGTTGATTGCCCCCATCTTAAGAATTTACTTTGGTGTCCCTTTAGCCCTTCCTTTACCGAAGATTTACTTGTTACTCATATGGGACATAAACTCCTCCTGGTAGATTCATTTCAGTGTAGTTCAGCTCTAAGTATACAAAGAGGAAGGAAACATGATCAATTAGGCTATGATAAACTCTGTAGCAATCAAAGACAAAAAGTCTTTATGATGATTTCCAGTATTTTTTGGAACCACAATTCCTAGTCAATAGGAAGAATGCATTTTTATTGTTCCGTAGATAAGAATAGCTAAACTGCTAGTAACCTTACTGCTGATCTAGGATGAATCTTCAAATGTATCTTATTTTATTTTGATTGCTTAGTAATACTATTCTAACCATGAAAGAAATGAGCTTTTCCCTACACTTTAGTTTTAATTTATCTCCTACTATGTGACAGATATTATGTACAACACCCTAATACAGCTTCTGTCTTTGCCCTTACACTTATAATTTTCTATGGAATTTGCAAATTCCTCAAAATAGCAGAAATCCCTGCATAACAATTTAATATAACCAAAGTCACACAAAGGACAGTTTAGCTGGGAGACTGTAGGATGAGGAAAAACAAGAATACTCAAAATTGCATAAATGTCCTCTAGCTCTTCTCATGTTCTGAGGGCTAATGTACTGTAGCAATTCATCAGTCATTCTAATAGTCTTTTAAGTTCTGTCAGAAACCCTACTAAATGCTAACATCTTAAATGCTTAATATTTGACAGTGTATTTCCATTAACCATGCAAATTATCTGGGCATCCATATTTTGGAATTCCTTCAAGAATTAGAGTCCTAGGGTTTTGTAGGTGAGAGACCAATGTTAGTGAGTGATACTGTATATAAAATATAACTTTGAATTAAAGCATTTTAGATAATATAATCCTAGTTTGTGTCTGATAGCAATTTTAAACAAACTCTGAAATAGCGATTAGTGTCAGACATTTCTGATTCAGTGCTAATCAGCTAAAATATGCCTTTGTATCATTCTGCTTTAGTGCATAGTTAATGAGTGAATATTAATGTTGGTAGATGTCCATTGTCCTAATTGAAATGACCCTGCATTTCATATAAAGTGACTGTGGGTGTGGTTATTGCTAAGAGGGTGTTTCTGGTAGCTAGATTGGCCTGGACAGCATTATGATATCTTATTATACCCTGCCAGTTGCCACAGTTTCAATAACTCTTAGCTTCTTGGAAAAAGAATTATATATGTGGGCTCATGAAACAGAAACGATGTTGAAATTTTACCCTGCATATGTTTTGTTGGTATGAGTGAAAAAGCTTTATTTTTCTCCTTTTTCTTTTTTCCTAGGAGTTACTTGACTGTCACCTGGGACAGAGGATGGTAGTGAGCTAGAAGTAAATTACCTGAGGCCAGTTAAATGCAATTGTAGTAGAGACATAGAGCAGTGTTCATTGGATTCATGAATGGCCCTTGAAACTAGTGGTCACAGGGATAAAGGATGAATGTCCCACCATAATTCCCAACAGGAAGCAGATGGCACAGTCAAGCCAAGATAACTTAAGGGGTCTTATTTATAAGGGAACAAAGCAAAGAAGCATGGGCAGAGTTGAGAGACGAACCAAAAATGGCTAGGAGAAAGTGAGTGTCAGCCTTAAGTGATGAGGGAATGAGATATTGTTAGACTCTAAAAAGAATCGTGTGTGAAGTTACTTGGTGAGGACTGACAGGTGACTTTTTATTTCGGAGGACACCTATCACAAGGCCATTTTATGGGGCTCACATTGCCCTCTGTCTCTCCAGTCTCCTGATGGAGCTGCCCAACCACTAAGCCCTAGAGGTATCTCAAATGCAAAGACTCAGGATGTTGGCCACAAAGGTGAGCTCTGAGTGGATAATGGGCTTCTTCATATGGTACTGTTCATGTCAGGAAACCTGCGACATGCTAACATTGCAGGCATTTATTCTAGAACATATTAAACTAAGTTCTCTGAGGATCATATTTGCCAAAAATGGCTCTTGAGATTAATAGTCCTGGGTGAGGTGAATTGGACAGAGATATAAAGAGTCAGAAACATGTGATGTGGCATGAATTTTACATTGTCAATTATGGCACCAGCTATCATTTAAATTTAAATTGATTGTTTCTTTTTTTCAGACTTTTGTTTAAACCACAGTCTATGTTCCCAGGGTTTCCTTTGCACCTATTTTTTTTTTATCTTAACAAAGTTTCATGTTCCTACTTCTGTAGTACACTTAATGATCTGCATTCATCTCTAATTAATCACACATTTTTAAAAAACAGATAAATATGATCAAGACAGTCCATTGATCATATCAGTCCACTGATCATAGGACAGCCCACTATCAGTTTTTTGGGAGAGCACAATAGTATGATTGAAACATCTGTAGTTTATATGCTAAAGCAACCCTTAAGATTTCATGTTAGTATGTAGTTTGCCTTCTAATTATAGTCTCTAGTAAAATACTTAAACATCACTTCCCAAATCTTGGATTTTAAGCTACAATAAAAATTCAAAGGGGAATATGTTTGTTTCTGTAGGGAGAGGCAGATTTTTTTCCTCAGGGCATTTTCAGTAATGCTTCAAGAAGAAATGAGTAAAGGTTTGAAGAATAAACAGTTGCAGAAAACAACAGTTACTGCTGTGCATAAGTCCATGTAGCCTTCGGGTATGAGCTCTTCTGAATCTCCTTTTGTTGTGTTCTCTATATTTTTATGAATATGCATATCATGGAAAAGCCTCCCATCTGCTTTCTTTTAGCTGATTCCATCATATTTGGAGTTGTGCATCATTACTGAGCTTCAGCGAAAGATGATCACTTACATTACATATGGATATAATAGGGAGAATGAGTTGATGAATTGCAAACAAGTATAATTTATATGGACAAAGTATGCCAGAAGTGCTTTTCACCCCATTTTCCTCTGCAAATGGCAGGGTTCCTGCCCATTTTATTGGCCCAATGCCCACGAACTTAAAGAGAAAACGATCCTCCTCAGCTAGTACATCATGATTCTACTCCTGCCCTATGGGGAACCAGTCTTCTGCGCTTAGGCTCACATGGGATCCTAGAAGGTCAGAGACATCACCGAATATATTAAAGCCAGCTCTTTTTTCTTTATGGTTATTAAATTTGTAAAATACAGCACAAAACAAAACTAAGTGATGGAAGTGGAGATGTGAGAGGTTTTCATAATACAGATGTGGAAGGGGAACAAAAGGAAAGCACATATACATTTCTTGTAACCTGTTAGCTCTTTGATGTCCTGTGGCAATCTTCTGCCTAAATGTGCATAGGCTTCATATATGTGTAAATACTTACACTTACGGTGCCTTCCTAAGGCCTTCTCTGTGGGCTAGAGCTCAATCATCTGAGACTCCGGATTTATGAGAAATCTGGGCCCATGGCAATAACAATCCCAATTTTATTTCTTCACCCATTAAAGTGAACAATCATCTATATATTTAATAATTCATCAAGAAAAATAATTACTCCTTTCATGTCCGAGAGTATAGAACCAAGGCTATGTGCAGCACTGCCTCTCATTTTGCACTCATCAGGCGCAAACAAAGAAGTAATGTGTCATGTAAAAACCAGCAACAACCTCTTTCTTGTTTATCTTCTTTAGGTGCACATATTTTAGTATGTTATATAGACCTATCTTATAGGTCTATATAAGTGTCTTTCTGCTTTTGGGACACCTCACTCAGGATGATTTTTTTCTAGATCCCACCATTTGCCTGCAAAATTCATGATTTCCTTGTTTTTAATTGCTGAATAGTATTCCATTGTGTAAAAATACCACAATTTCTGTATCCATTCCTCCATTGAGGACATCTGGGTTGTTTCCAGGTTCTGGCTATTACGAATAAAGCTACTACAAACATGGTTGAGCAAATATCCTTGTTGTGTACTTGAACATCTTTTGGATATATGCCTAGGAGTGGTATAGCTGGATCTTGAGGTAGCACTATTCCTAATTGTCTGAGAAAGTGCCAGAGTGATTTCCATAGTGGTTGTACAAGTTTATATTCCCACCAGCAATGGAAAAGGGTTTCCCTTTCTCCACAGCCTCTCCAGCATGCGTCATCTCTTGAGTTTTTGATCTTAGCCATTCTGATGGGTGTAAGGTGAGATAAAAAAGAAAGAGTTCCAGGGGTAAGATTATCAATCCTCGTCTAGAAAGACAAAAGGGATGGACATTGGAAATAGGAGAAAACAAGTAACAGGACAGTAGCCTACCACAGAACGCACCTGAAAGACTCTACCTACCAGTTTATCAAAGCAGATTCTGAGACTCATAACCAAACCTTCAGCAGAGTGTAGGTAATCATATGAAGGAAGGAGGAATTAGTATAACCTAGAGGAGACAGGGAGCCCCACAAAGTCCAAATATATCTGAACACAGGGGTCTTCTATGAGACTGTTTATCCAACCAAGCACCATGAATGGATATAACCTACAACCCCTGCTCAGACTTAGCCCATGGTAGCTCAATATCCAAGTGGGTTCCCTAGTAAGGGGGACAGGAATTGTTTCTGACATGAACTCATGAGCTTCCCCTCCCCCCTGAGGGAGGAGCAGCCTTGCTAGGCCACAGATAAGAACATTACACCAATCCTGAAGATGGTTGGGCCAGATGGAAGGAGAGGAGGACACACCCTCTCAGTGGACTTGGAAGGGGGCAGGGAGGAGATGAGGGAGGGAGGGGAGGACTGGGAGGGAAAGAGGGAGAGGGCTGCAGCTGGGATACAAGTGAATGTATAAAATTATTTAAAAATTAAAAAAAATATTAAAAAAAATAAAATAAAATAAAAAATAATAAATAAAAAAACAAAAGTAGAAATCACAAGAGGAATTAAAAAATGATTTGAGATATGCAAAGACAAAACAAAATGTGGCATACAGCTAAATTAGCGCACACATACACACACACACACACACACACACACAAAAGGCAATGAGCTGAGTTCTCCACAGGCAGCTGACCTGGTTCATTGCTTCTGGCCAACACAGCTATTCTGCAGACCTCAGGCCATATATGTTTGAAAATGTACTATAAGTACATACCTGTGCGCTCACAGACTGAGTACTGTTTCCATCTCATAGCCAGAGTTAACCAGGGAAAAATGGAACCGTGGATAGACAAATGTAGAGCTTTTACACAAACACTACATACACTCTGTTGGGTGCCTCATATCCATCTACTATAATTTATACCATTTTTATATGGAAAAACAATCACCTTCTAGGGATAAAATGCCTGAGTGTATCACACAGTTCTCAAAAGCAGATGATTCAACTCTGTAATGTTTAGCTTATAGGTCTATGTACCACAAAGAATGCTCAGGAATTCGGTTGTTAAATAGAGGTAGATCAAAAGCAGGCTTATTTTATTCCCAGGGCTCAAAAACTTTATCAAAGTTAGAAGCTACTATTATTTTTAACCTCTGTGTAGATTTTATTCACTTCTCCCTGACCCTTTTAATAAATACAGGATGGCTTCTGACTTTATCAAGAGTATTTGAAGCCTCAATGGTAATTAGAAAGGAAATCTTTTGGGGGCGGTATGGGATAGTACTGGTGTGTAAGAGGGGGAACATCCAAACTTTCATCAGATATTGTTCTCAGAACTTATGCTTGCAGCGGAAATTTCTCAACATGAAACGTCATCAATTTTGCCACACTCAGGAAGTTGCAAAACACGTGGCTTTAACCTCAGTGAAATGCAAGTTGTCTGAAACCTAATTATCAACTACTGATCGTTTTCTTTTTAAGGTTTTTCCATCTATCTCCTTTAGCAATCTTATTAAAAAACTAAGAAGTCACTAATACCACACTTTTAGTTAAAGAAATTTTGAGGCTTAAAAATATCAGGTGTAGAATAAATGGAAAACCAGAACTGAAAATGCTCTGAATTTTCTACTTGTTAAAACAAAATAAAAAACAAAACTAGACTGGATCTAATGGTGCAGATCTATAATCCCAGTTACTGAGGAGGCTGGGGCAGGAGGATCACAATGACTAAGAAAGCGAGAGAGAGGAAATAAGTGAGTGATACAGTTCTTGCCTTACATGTACAGAGCACAGGATCCAATCCCAAGTATTGGATATTGCTGTTATATCAGACCTTTTTATTCATTTATTGAGAATAACATTTCTTTAACCTTATCTACTGTTACAGCTAATTATGCAAATATAGGAAACCTCTGAGCTCAGTTAAGCACTCTGTACCAGAGAGGCTTTACAACTGTATATAACTACCTGTGAACTACTGGCTCAAACACGCATCTGTTGTCTACAAATACACACTATTGGGTACAAAAGGCATCTACTGACCAAGACTAAATAATGTATATGATTGGGCATCTTGCCAGGTTAAAACCTACAGAGCCAGGAAGAATATCCTGTACATATTAGCTTCATGGCTCTCCAATTATTTTCTCATCTGCTTTTAAAGGTCTGAGATGAACTCTCTTCTAGAAAAAGCAGCAGAAGGTGCAGTTCCCATGGCTCACTGCCTTTGGGTGAGCGCTTTCTTGCTTTTCTGCCTCGCTCTGTTCCTTGTTCTATGTGGGTAATAGGTGAGAACCTGCTTTTATTCTGCTGATCTTGACCTCTTTGGCATGGGTCAGACTGATGCCAGGTCTCCAGGGACTAAGTAGGGGAAGAAAATGTCCCAGCATTCTGAGAGGAGACACATTCCTCTAGAGATGTCCTCATCAGAGCAGGTCTGTGTGTGCAGCCATTTCTCCCGACCACTTAAGCTTCTTGTTTTTTCTCCTTCTCTCTCTTCTCCCTTTTGTAAGAGCTCACACTTTCTTTGCTATTGTCTCATCTAAGCCTTCATAGGTCATCCCTAAATCCTCAACTGGCATAAAACTCTCATTTTCAAGAAGTAGAAATTGTGAGAGTTTAACTCATTAAGAGATTAGCACCGTTTTATTATTCCACAGTCACTTTGCATCACTGTGAAAATGTTACACTCTCTTGAACAAACTGAGGGAGTAGAGTTAGCATAGCTTAAAACAAAAGGTGATGTCAGTACCTGTGCTGTGCCCAAAAGCAACTTCTAGACTTCCTATCGAGAGTGGTCATCATCATCAGGAAAGAGCACTCTTGGCGGAGGAGCAAAAAGAGGTAACCATGTGCATTGCACCTGGGATGGCCCTGCTTGCGAGATTAGATCTCATAAAGGTGTCAGAGGCTAAAACTATTTGTTGTCCTCAGCCTTCACAGTATTTTATCTTGCTTGGGTTATCTTTATTACCTTCTATTTATTTCAGTTTTAGGATTTATTTGTGCGTGTGTGTTTAACTGTATGAACGTGTGTGTGTGTGTGTGTGTGTGTGTGTGTGTGTGTGTGTGTGTGTATCCACGGAGGCCAGAATAGGGTATTGGTCTCTTAGAGCTAGAACTACAGCTGTTTGTGTGACACCCCACTTGGTTTTGTTCCCAGTTTCCAGATCTCATGATTTGAGGAGGAAGCACTCACTGAACTATCCCACCAACTCCACATCTTCCCTTTAAAACTTTTATATAATGTGGAGGCATTCACCTAAGAATTACTTACCAACCTATATAAAACAATATGTACCAGTTCAATACGGGAAATATTTGCCATGCTCAATACAGCAACTATTTTCTAAATGTTCCGCCTGTGCTAGATTCTGCTAGATACTGTGTATTTAAAAGCCTGAGCAAAAAAAAATTCTGCCACGAAGAGAGTACAGTCTTTTGTAAAAGCAGCTATCGTGTAAATAAGTGGAGAATTTCTGCCATCAGCAATACATCAGGGGGTGTCAAAACACAAGGAAGAATGCACAGAAGGGGGTCACGAAACTCACATACCGAACACTTTTGTGGTAGTTTGGGCACAGAATAGAGGGACAATTCAACTGAAAAAAAAATCAGGATAAGCCATGGAAAATTACCCATCCCATAGAGAATGACAGAGGCAATAGTAATTTAGAAGACTGTGGGCATATTCATAGCGTTGCATTGTGCACTGAAAGGTGAAGGCAGAGACATGACTCACAAAGTAGGTTAGAAGTCCTTGGCAAAGAACTTACATGTGTTTACATGTTATGCTAAAATTAATGAGAGGCCATCAAATGCTTCAAGCGAGGAGAGTGATTTTATCTGAGTCATAAATATTTTTCTAGAGACTATATGGTGATGGATTTGAAGGTGGAATATTGACTGGAAAGACATTACAATATTTCACTCAAGAGTCCAAAATTTGATAGCAGCCCTGGGTATGGATGGGATGTTGTGAATATGGAAGAATTTCTGGAGATAGGCTCTACAGGACTTCATTAGTGACTTTCTATGAGGAAGATGCATGTAGAGCAAAGAATAAAACAACTTCCTATTTCAGTGACTAGCTCCTGGTTTCAGAAATATAGAGGGATGGAAGAAATAAAACAAGAGAGACAATTTTATAATGGAAATGAAGGGATTGGGAATCTGAAGTATTCAGGAAGTTCAGTAACATGGATCTGGAGTTTGGAGATGGTTTGGTAATCTCTATGTAGTGTTAACCATGGGCTGACAGCATGGTCCAATAGAAACTTTTTTTCTTTGTTTTTTTTTTGGGGGGGTAAGTCTTTTTCATCAATTTATTTATTAAACCATTTCATATCCTGATAGAAGAACCCTTTCTTCTCTCTTCCCGTTACTACCCTCACACTCCCCTTTCTAATTCCTCTTTCACCCTCTCCTCACCCCCATGGTTACCAGACACCTCATCCCAACTAGGGAAAAAGGAACCAGAGGCAGGCCTCTGAGTCAGAGACAGCCTTGCTCCAATTGTTAGAAACTTTCTTTAAAGCATAATATTAAATACTTTAAGTAACTTCAGCCTAGCACATACAATATGTACATAGTTTATTTTATTATTGTTAGGGTACAGAAAATTTTTAAAAATATTTACATATAAAGATAAAACATCTCTACAATTACTTTTACTAAAGCAAGACAGTACTTTGTTAACTCTATCTGTATATCAGATAGCAGAGTGAAAAACTAAACAGAAAATTGTTACTAAAATTCTGCCTTTGAACAGAACACAGTCAATGTCAGCCTTCATTTTTGCAGTAATTTAAAAGAATGAGTGTATATGCTACTTGAAGAAATTAGTTCAACTGAAACTTCTATAACTTATTCAATAATATATACATATATTTAAGTACAAGGTTTCCATAACTATATTTTTTACACTTAGGAAATAAAGGTAGATACAGCACACACCACACACGCATTTTGTCTGTTTTTCTAATACAGGCAGGTGAACTTTAACACATAGCATTTAATAAATAGGCATTTTATGCACACTCATTGGAAATTTAGAGCTATAAAATCATTCAGACTCAAACACCTTGCACTTTGGAATGCCTTTGGAACCCTCCCATTTGATCCTGTAGCAGAGACAAAGAGTTCAAATGAAATTCAGCTGTGCGTATGGCCATGCGAGTGTGGGTTCAGTCACCAGGCTCGGTGATGGCAATCTTCTGTACCATGTCAGGTAGATGTTCTGATTCCAGGTCCTCTTTGCCATTATCTGAGCTCTCTGATGAAATGTAACAGCCAGAGTCCCTTGGGCACTCATCTAATTGTGATTTACTTAAGATGTCTGGGCGTGCAGACAGAGGTACTGCTTCACTTCCTTGCTCTGCAGTGGCTGTAAATGGAACAAGTGCAGTGGTCAGGGAGAGCTGAGGCAAGCTTTACACGAATGTCAGCCTCAAACATTATCCTATGTCAACTACTCCAATCTTGACTTTAATAAAACAGAAACGCCTGTGAGTAAAACACACACGAGTGAGTAAAATAGAAATGAGACATGGACACTCAGGTATTCAAACTCTCGGAAGTCAGCAACTGCTCATCACTGTTCACTTTCAGTTTCAGGTCGTTCATGTGAACTGCCTACATGAGCAAACTCCAGTATGGACTCTCATTTAACATTAATAACAAGTTGCCAAAGAAAGCAGATTGTATCCACAGTATGACAGATGCCTGGTCCAAATATTCCTTAAAGGATCATTAGGAAAAGTCATGTGTAGTTTGAAGTGTAATCCAAGTGATCTTGATGAACAGTTCTGGAATTATGACTGTGGATAAGTAACTAAAAGATCATTTGCTGTTAGCAACTATACAGAGGTCTTCAAATACTAATACTACTACTGTTTGAATTATCCAAAATTTTCCTATATCTGCATTTACCATAAAAGTAGACATAAGAAAAAGAGGCAGCTTTTTGAGTATAAAATTCAAAGTTTCCTGAACTACTTTATGAAACTTTAGTATGCCTCATGTATCTTTGTAATTCTAACAATAGTTTATTCATGATTGACTCACTGAAGCACTCTTGTATACAAAAGTATTACCACTTAGAATGAAGACTATCAGAACATGAACAAAAGGTACCTCTGCAGAACCTAAGCAACCCTGTATGCTGGAATTCCTTTCAAGGCTCCTTTATATCAGCCTCTCTTTGTCAATGTGAAGTTTCTTTGTCCTCTTTGATGCCAGAGATAGGCATTTCCCTGCATCATGAGCCAAGTTCTTCAGACAGAAAATGAATCTCTGGCTGTCATCTCTTAGCTCTTACAAAACCAGCCCATCCTCTGTTTTAACCTAACAGCACGGATTCTTCACTTTGCTTGTCACTTCTCCTATACGGTGACAGCCAAACACTTAGATTTGAGGTTGAGGCTAGAACTGTGCCTTGAATTCTTAATCGCATTGTCCTATACTTATCCAATTCCAGTTAGAAGAAATTAAAGCAAAGTGTCAAAATCTAAAAATGTTTCCAATCGACTCATAATGCTATATGAGTTATTTTTAGGAATCAGTCTTTGTTTTACATGTCATGTTCTGTTTTTCAGGAGCAGTTTTGAGGTTCTGTCTTGCCAGTGTTGGTTTGTATTCTGCCATGTACCCAATCAATCCTCACTAATCTCTGATGGACATGAGAACCATGCCCTGGTTGATTTCATGCATGCCTCTATGTAGTGAACTAACTTTCCTTTCATGGATCAGAATGGAACTGTTATGCATGACACTTAGATGAGTTGAGAAAACAGATGCTTAAAATATTTTCCAATCCTCTAGTTACAAGATAAGTACTTGTTCAAAAAGGCTGGGAAAAAATGTTAAAAACCTAGTCTACTTGTCTTCAGAATGAAACACACCAGTTCCTTTAACCCTTTCCTGAAGGATTGCACTTTCAAACCATAAAGCCACATTTATCCCATTTTCCTGAACATATTATTCTTGATATATAATAATAACATATGTAATATAATATATAAATAATAGGCTCCTGATAAATATTTGCTACAACTTTCAAGTACCCTGGTATCTGGCTTTGAAGCCTGGTGGTGTTAATAGTTTGAGAAAAAAAAATTATTACACTTGCTGTTGACTAGCAAAGGTCCTGAAATTGTAGGAGCTTTACTTAGTGAGTGCACTTGATCAGGTTTGATCACTTGTGTTTTCCAGCACCCCCCCCCCTTTTACGGACAGGCAGCTGAATGTGGATCTCACTCTCTAAGGAGTTGCTTTTGTTCTGCCTCTGCCTCTTCATCTTATTGCTACTGAAAAGAAATGAGACAGTTCTGTGTCCCATTCTCCTGACACTTTTGGAGAGGGCTAGCCAGACTAGTTCTTTTATTTACACCCTCCCACAGCAGAAACTGCCTTATTCGGAGCATCAACACTTATGTCGTGCTGGTGGACAAAAGGCCACATTTTCTCAGATTAAGTATGGATCTGTTATCTCAATATAAAATGAAAAGCCCTTAGTTCCTTCTGTTCAGAATGACATTCTAAGCAATACGGTAAGGATCATTTGCTCCTGGCCCTGTGTCATATTCAGATAGAGTAGAATTTGTGAAGCAATTCTGAAGATAGAAACTTAGGCTCAAAAGCTTCTGATTTCCAAAATTATCTTTCTTTTTTTTTCCTTTAAAAATCTACCAACCAACCAAACAACAAAAACAACTTAGCTTCTGTTTTCATCCTCAAAAACTTCTACAGATTCACCACAAATGGTCACAAAACAGTCAAAGAAAAGCTGACTCTACCAGAGCATGGACATTGTTTCAGTAATGAAAGGGCATTTGTTTTGCTTTCACCTGAGAGCTGCTGTTTGACAGTCTCTGAATTCTAGGAATTGCTTTGTTTTAAATACAGGTTCTTTACTGTGAGAGCCCTTTCATCTGCAATTTTTATGAAGAAAGAAAGTAAGGTCTCTGGCTGAACGTTAAGCAGCACAGTAATTTACAGAACAGCAGTGATTTGCTAATGGCTTCCTTGTCAAGTGAAAACATGACTGTTCTCTTCAGATGCTTCCCACCAGGCCTGCAATAATTTCAGGCAGGTTATCAGCTGGAGCCCCTCAACTGTAACTATAAAAAGAAAAGGCAGGTCATTATACAGCACTGTGGAGAGCACAGCTCCTTAGCACCCAGGCTGTGTGTGGAGAGGGTCAGATTTCCTCTTGTGTCTTTTTATCACAACAGTAATGTCAGGGATTGGTAAGAACTTCGCTCTTAAGCTTCTGTTGTTTTATTTGTTTGGGTTTTCTTCTTGCCTCCAGAGAGAATTGACTCACAGTAATGCATTCTCATTTTCTTTCTCAGTCATTTAGACCCTGAGTATGTAGGTGAAACTGAGCAAGGCTAACTGGTCTACCTAGAAATGGAAACAGCAGCTTACATCAGCTCCGTCCTGTGGTCCAATCATCTCAATTAACCAGGCACATACCATATTGTCAAAAGAAACAATTTACTGCTAAAATTATGGACTTCCCAGAAGCTTTCTCAGTGCATCTTTACACACTAAATCATTTCTGGTAATATGCTAAAAATCCCCCAAACAACAACAAAATAACATATTTTTCTATACTATGTTACTCAGATTACATAAGAGCATGGAGAGGAGAATGGGAGGAGATGAGAGAGAGGGGCTGGGATTGGTAAGGAATGAGGGAGGGGGCTACAGCTGGGATACAAAGTGAATAAACTGCAATTAATGTAAATATTTAATTAAAATATGTTTATATAATTAATAAACAAAGGGAAGTATTCATTTGGTAGATAGACTTTCTGTTTAATTCTTAGTTACATATAATATTTTATACTTATTTTAGATAGTGGAAAAGTTAAAAGAGTATATTTTATCCAATATAGCCACAAAATGCTTTGCAAATTTACCAAAGGCTATGTATTTTCAAATATGAGCATGAAGATTTATTAGTAATTACTGATATGTCTCTTATTGCAAGCAACGAATATCCAAAGCAAAACTCTAGTAACTTAATTATATATGCTACATAATGAAACTATTAATTAACATATTAAGAAAAGATTATTTAAAATTATTTTATTTCCTATCAAAAATTTTAGAGAATTATATAAAGTCTATGAATCAAAAGTCATATGTTTAAGATTGTCATCAATGTTGAAAAATGGCACAGTGATTAAGACATAAGACAGCCAATATAATTATTCATAAAATAATTGTATTGGAGTTGTGACATTTTATTCCTTAAGGCAGTCTCACTTTTACTAAAAATGAAGAACATTTTAAAGACTTTAAAATAGATCCTTTTCCTGGACCTAGCTTCTCAGTCTCTAAGGAAAGCAGTCTTCCCAGTTCTTATACATTCCAAAGTTTAAGGTTCTGATGGAAACAGATGCAAATACCCACAGCCAAACAATAGGCAGAGCTTAAGGAATCCTGCAGGGGAGAGGGGGAGCAAGAGGTGTCAGGGTCACCACAAGAAAACCAGAATCAACCAATCTGGGCTCACAGGCACTCATAGTGACTGAAACAACCACCAGGAAGCCTGGATGGGCCTGATGTAGGTCCTTAACACATATGTTACACTTGTGTTGCTGAGTCTTCTTGTGGGAGTCTTAACAGTGGAGCAGCGGCTATCTCTGACTCTTTTGCAGGCTTTTGGGACCCCTTTCCTCACACTGGGTTGTCATGTCTAGCCTTAATATGAGGGGAGGTGCCTAGGTCTTACTGCAGCTTGACATGCCTTGTTTGGTGGATATCCACGGGAGCCCAGTCCTTTTCTGAAAATAAAAGGGAATGGGAATTGGGAATTGTGCAAAGAGGAGGGAGGGAAGAGGAACTGAGAGGAAAGAAGGGAGGGAAACCGCAGCTGTGATTTAAAAAAAATAATAATAACCATAATTTTCTGTTTCAGTTTAAAGTTTAAAGTTCAGTGAAAGTAAGAACTTCCCATTTTGCTTCACCTTCCAGGTTTTTTAACAAAAAAAATTTCCCAGAATTCAACTTTACTATTTTGTTTGCTTTAGATGTAATAAAGTACCTGTATCTCTGACCCCAAACATGTAAAATAGCATAAGCTGAGAGGCACAGGGAAGCTCCTGGCCAAAGGAAGTATTAATGGACAGTGGGCTTACAGTAACAAAATAATATTTTCTTTTTTTTTTTTTTACATGTTTGTAGCAGCTTTATTTGTAATAGCCAGAAGCTGGAAACAGATGCCCCTCAACTGAAGAATGGATACAAAAATTGTGGTACATCTACAAAATGGAATATTACTCAGCAACGAAAAATAAGGAATTCATGATATTTGCAAGATTTCCTTGTTTTTTTTTTTTGGTCTATAAAAAGAATTTTCTTTTATTTCTGTAAACATAAGAAGTACACAATTTTACTAAAAGTAAAAACAATTTTACTAAAAGTAACAAAATATTTTCACTAGTTAAATTGAAACTAAAGGTGACCAAAGGAAATTTTATGAATGTTGAAAATAATGAAGGTACTGCTTGGCTTTATGAATCTTTCTTTCTGGGGCGGCACACAATCACCAGAGAGGAAATGAAGGCACACACATTTTAGTACAGCCACAGACCGTTTCATGTTCGAGCTCTGCCTGAGGCTCTAACACTGAAACCCAGCAATTCTGTATTCTGAAACTGTAAGGAAAACAAAAACCTTCCCTTAAGTTTTTTCATGTAAGTGACTTAACCACAGCAACAATAAAACACTGAATATATTATTTAATGCTATGCGCGTATGTGCATATCAGCATGGAGACCACTATCAGGCTCTTAATATCTTTACAATATCGTGTTTCTAAGGTACCTCTCAATTCACTTAAATTAATGGGTAGAAATTTAAGTTGTTAACTAGACCTACTAGTGTTTGAGCTACTATTTTTCTTGGTATATTTAATGGGATAATCCTAGATCTTGAATTACTATTTATTTTAGCTATTTGTATTTTAAACTTTCAATTTTATACACAGTTGCTTTCCAAAAATTATTTACACTTGCACGCCATATATACATCACTGGCATATTTGTGAAATAAATCTTGACCACACACCAGAATTCCCTTCTGCCCTTTGAAGAACTCATACATACAGTATGTAACACACTTCAGTCCACATCACTTGACACCGTCAGGAGAAAGTCTTCCTCATTACTTGTAAGTCTCTGTGCTGCAAATCCTCACTCAGTATCTATAAGATTTCTTTGAGTCTTTGCTAGACTCCTACGGGAAGAGGAGCAGGACTGGGGTCTGCAGAAATGCACATATTTTGGGAGGTTTCATGTGCAACAGTGCTCACACACACTCCTTGCACTAATCTTTAAGTGACTGATGTGCAAAGTCTCACTAAAGATTACTTTCTCAGCGAAGGGTAAAGACGCTTTGATTTCAGTTTATTATTTGTCATATAGAATATGCTGTTTGTCATAAATGAAATCTCAGATAGTAAGAACAAAAGTAAATCTGAAGAAATTAAATCCTAAAGCCAAACAGCAACAACTGAAAATATATTAAATTGTGTGTGTAGTGTGTATATGAATGTGTGTGCACATGGATGTGTAAACAAACACCAATAAAACACCTGTCTATCTTCTCTATCTTTTTATGTGAGCAGTTATTGTATCTTTTCTAAACTGGGTACCTTTTTAAATCTAGGTTTAAGTCATATGCCGGGTGGGTTGGGAAGCCCAGGTACACATGTCAGGAGCTAGACACCAGGCTAGACTGGCACGCTGCTGGACCAACTGCTGGACTACTGTCTGGCACCACTACAAATCTCCCCTCTGGCGGCTCGTGTTCCAGCTCCTGACAGGGCCCTCCCATTTGCTCTGCATCAACTTGGGCAGGCAGGAAGGCACAAATGGGGATGGTAGAGCAACAAGGAGCTGCTGTGACCACAGCCGGTGCCAATGACCTGGCACACAACCCACCCTTTCCCCTTCCTCCTCTCTTGGCACTGAAATCAGAATTTACAAGTACCTAAAATATTCTGAGTAGCAATTCTGTGAAGTTTGCCTATTTTGTTATCATTATTTTTCAATTTAAAATTTAATTAGCTCTGAATGTTAAGAAAGGAAGACTTTTCCATCACTCCTTTGCCCCAAGGACAGCAGTATATATTTTGGTAGATACATTCTAGGACACATCAACATAATTCCAAATGTACAGAGAGAAACTGTGCAGAAGAAATGGAAACTATTTACTACAAATAGCAGTTAACTATTTTATTCTAAGGAAGCATTTTTTAATAAGATAATTGGGCTTTAAGAATTTTATTTGTAGAACACCTCTATAACACACACACACACACACACACACTGTTCTCTTTAAGAACATTTCCTCTCAATGCTGAGACCAATCTTAAAGTCTCGTCATGAATACAGGAACCCTTCTATGTACAAAGTAAACATCCTGCTTTTATGTTCTTCAAGAGCTAGGTAACACCCCCACTTTTTTTTTTTTTGTCTCATTCTTTATCTCCATCCCCAGGTGAAAGAGCCAGTGACCCTGTTCTGCTCAGTGATCATGCAACATGGCAGTGAGTTCTGAACATTTCTGATTGTCTATCTGGGACATCATGATGTCCGAAGTCATCACTGACCTCCTGCAGTAACCCTGCGATCAGCTGAAACACATCTCAATTCTCCAGTCTGCCAGTTGGAGAAGAATCTTGTCTCCTGCCAACCAGTGGCCTAAAATGTTGAATCCAGTTTACATTTTAAAGGTCAAAGCGAGAACAGTACTATCTACTTCAGGGCCATGAGAAAATTAAAATTGCTTCTAATTTTTTTCTAAATCTTAACTTCTTGTTCCCTACCCCTTGTTCTATCTCCTATCCTCTCAATACTCCAGATACATTAAGGAGTCACAAGGAGCTTGTGATCTTTACTGCATTATCACAAGCTTTTTAGCATTCAAAACTCATGCCCAGTTAGCTAATTTTTTATATTGAATGACTGGAAAAGCCAAACCTCTGCAAATGTTCAACCTAACTATGGAAAAACAAAATAGGACTTTGCTGACATTCCTGATCTGCTTCTCTTCAGTGATAGTAATAAAGCTACAGACATAAAATGAGGCTAACTTATGTGCCATATTCTTTTCAAAGAGCTATTTTTAGTATGACTGTGATGTGTGTGCATTTGTTTTTGTTTTTAAAATAATGTTGCACTTTTATATAACCATATATTCAAGGTCTTTATCATTCCAGGAACATGAAGGTTGTGCATTTAATCTTAGCTTGGTTGTAGAAGATGTGATTCACAAGGTAGGAGAGATAAAAATAAGCCTGCAGCAGAATGGTGCCGCATCATCAGAATTCAGAAATCTTATCAACAAATGGAAGTCATTCTTCTTTATTTCTTAAGCGAAGCAGTTTCATGTAAGATAAATCACTTTCAGTCAGAATAGTCTAACACACAAAATGCATCTTTTTGGCATGTATATTCTAACACTACTTTATACCATGAGGTTAAAATGAGAATAATCTCAGGGTTCTGTGTTAAAAGTGACACAAGTTAAATCTGCATTATTTCTATTGTTTGTCTCCTAACCATAGAGTCTCTGCATGTATGCTTGTACAGAAGAGGCTCTTACCGAGTAATCAGTATCTCTTGACTTTCAAGTAGCACATTCTAAAGCCTTATAGAAGGAAGTAATTTCTGGGATTTGTCCTTTCTGTATGTCTAACAATTGGATTTTGTTTTAAGCAACAAGAAAGTCTGTCACATACAATCTCAGAGGACTGGGACACTAAGTCCCAGATATATGGGCTTAAAAAATCCACTTAGCTATTCATGTTTTAGTTTTTCTACCTTGCTAATATTTGGGGTTGGAAGTTGGTAAAATTGCACCCAGCTCTCAGATTGTTATCTTTGTGAGTCGTTCTTCTTTGGATAAGGTAGGGAGTAGACTGATAATTGAAATACAGATGAAGAGGTGAAGTGAACATAAGTGACTCTGCCTTCCCTTTGTTGGCTCCTGCTGAATACTGTTTGTCCTTGACAGCACTGCTTGCTGCATCCATGCCCTGCGTTTTACAAACCCTGCTGCAGGACAGCTGCAGTAGCTTCTTCCCTCTCATGATGATGAGATGCTCTTGCCACTTTTCGGAAACACCGATTTTTATTTTATTCTCTCTCTGTGTCTGTCTCTGTCTCTGGCTATTTCTCTCTCTCCCTCTTCTCTCTCTTCCTTTTCTCTCTCTCCCTCTTCTCTGTCTTTCTCTCTCTCTTCTTTTTTTCTTTTTCTCTTAAAAATTATTTGAGAATGCCATACACGAATACATTGTAATGACATTATTTCTACCCATTCTCCTCCTCCTGCCATCTCCCACCATGTTTCCCTAGCGTCCCATCGATAATTGCATTCACAAGCACACAGCAATAACTATACATCTATAGCTATTGAGTTTAATTAGTTTTTCTGTTCTTTGCATGTTTGTAGGGTGAGGCTCTTTCCCTTTTTTTCCATTACAAAATACTCTACAGTACTATGTTCACCCTAAACTCAGGGTTTGGAGGCTTAACTAGATTCATTAGAAATGGTGTTCTGGATGGACAACTGTAAAAATAAAAGCTATTTCATTTTTTATAAACCTAGCTGGTGTAACTTGTACTCAACCATAAATGAATCTGCATTTATTATTTCATCTTCAGTTTATATTTACAAATACAGAGAGCCATCTCCTATAATAAAAGTGAGTGCTGAATATTTTTACAAGCTATTATAACATTTACAAAGAGTACTATAAACACACACACAAGATGTGACTATGTGGTAATGAAATGAATTCTCCTATGTGGCAGGGAAGGCTCATTAGCATATAGCCAGGCTCTGTGTTGTGCTACAGAAGACATGTGTGGCATTACTTACTAATAGCTCATGCTGGCACTAGAATATTTGTCTGTAAGTCCCTTGGTCTTTGAGAAAGCAGGCATCCAATTGTGTGTAAATTAATAGCTTGGTAGAATCAAAACAAGAGACCCAAAGAAATATTTTCCTTTCTTAAGAATATAGTAAAAATATATTTTCCTTGACTACACATTTTAGCCAGCGTTTGTTTTATCCAATATTATGTAAAAAGTGTTCCTCATGTCAAAGAAAAGAATACTTTATAGGATTCTTAGTAAAAGACATTTGAGCTTCGCTTTTAATGATTTCACTCTTTACATTAAGGCATGATGAGCAAGCGGGAGAAGAATGGATGTATATACTTACTTTCCTCATCCAGGAGACTCTCAGTAGCAGACAGTAGCCTCATCCTGTCTTCTGGGTTGGTAATGTTTAATTCAATGAGATGACTTTCTTTGATATCCTTCAAGTCATCCACAGTTTCATAACCATTGAGCAGAAGTGTTGAAGTGTATTCCTATAGGTGGAGAGAAGTATGTATTATCTGTAAACTAGTAGGGCTCAAATATTGTGTTTTCTCTACATTGGAATTAAGTATAGAAATGTCTACAATAATCAAAACAATGGAACTCTTGTTTAAGCCCATTTTATATATACTAGTTTCCTCCAAACAAACTCTAGAGCATTTGATAGAAAATACTTAAACAGTGTGTTGACAGACAGTAGAGTCAATTAGTAGCGCAGAAATACCAATTAAGAAAAATATAATTTCTGTTGTCAGGATGAATTATGTACATTATCAAAGTACTGCTGAGTTCATTTTTACAAATGGAATGCAAAACTGTGACTGGAATGAGACTATAGTGTATGCTGTACTATATGGCATATTATACCATTTATCGAGAGTTCTCTTTTAAAATGTAATAATAGAAGTAAATAAGGTTATAAAATAGACAGTTGGAGTGCCAGTGGTGCGATGGGTTCAACTGAAGTGCTAATAAAACAAACTTTTCTTTGAAATAACTGCTAGAACAGTAATAATCACTGTTTCTTGAATTACCTTGGAGATCTTATTTTCAGTCATTTTCTTCGCACTTCATTTTGCTTTCTCTACTATAAAATTTCAAGCTTCTTGTCATTTTTCCTCTCAATCTCACAGATTTTACTATATTTTTCCTTTCCTCTTTATCATTCTCACTTAAATTTTTCCATGGTCTTCTATTCTCCTAGATATTTTTTTTTTCATTTTTCATTTCCCTTTTTTGCTTTTCTACATTTATTTGTCTTGTCACTGGCTGCTAAGTACCATTAGGGTTTAATCCAAAGGGTGCTATGTTAAGACCTGTCCTTGCATAATAAAAGTAATCAAGGCAAAATAAGAGCTGTTCTAGGAAAACAGATTTTCTTTTGCTGTAAATATATTTTTAACAACTCTGCATAAATACTAATCCACTCTCCTCAAGTATTCTCTCCATTTTCCAACAAAATCAAACATACCAAAAGTTTACTAACCTGAAGGTCAATCGTCTCTAAGAACTCCTGCACGGTCTTGGTGTCCTCTCTCTTACTGCTTCTCTGTGGTTTTACTTTCTTAGGAGCTGCTTCCTCTTCTGAGATAACATCCACATAAACAAACTTGAAGTTTCCTACTTTATTGTTCAGCATCCCTGTCCATGTTCCCATTGGTGTTTTGCAGATAATGTCTATGATGTCTCCTTTCTAAGGACGAAGACAAATACAAATCAAATTCCAAAGCACCATCATGCTGTAGTAATATGTAAAAAGAAAGGAGCTGTTGGGAATTTAAAGAAATGAGAGTAATAAGCTCAAGGTGTTTGGAGATTACAAAAATTGATGTGACTTCAATTCTTTGAAAGTTTTCACTGTGTAGTGAAGAAAATGCCCACATGCTTGAGGATGCTTTTCTTGTCCTTGTATCAACTCACTGACTTACATTTGTAGAACAATATACATGATAAATTAAATATACTATTATTTTGAACCCACTGCATATGTATTGGGTATAGAGTGTGCAGCATCAGATAACTGCTTTAAGTATTACAGGAAAAGAAACAGCAATATTAAATGACTTCTCAAGAGCCTAAAAGAGGGTAAGGATGGGGTCAGACTTTTCATTCCTCTTCCTAAATCAGCATTGGGCCAAATCATCAAGTCATCATCCAATCTGTTCTCTTAAAGGGGAGAAAGAAGCTATGGATTCCGTCCATGATTTTAGCTCATCTAACATAATTCATTTACAGTCTAAAATAAGTCCACGTGAACAGTTTTCTTCACCTAAAGTAATGCAAGTATAGGATTTACTAAATATGTACCCAAAGTATTCATGCAGCCAGGTTTGCTGCTTGATTCTTGAGGCACTGATGGCGCTCTTCCCACCAGTGTCACGGTAGCACTGAGCTATAATCGGTGGGGGCCCATTAGGGAAAGCTATTTCTAGGGCCTAAAGGGAGCCCTAACATTCCAAGGTACTCCAAATAGAAGAGAAATAATCTATTTATTCTGGACAAAAGACCACCTCTTGGTAATTGGGTATACCTTAAGCCATGTTGAAAGAAGAGTGCTCAACTTTCCTGAATTGGCACCCCTAGTACAGCACTGCAGACAGTCTCCTGGCTCTGTCTGAGTTACTCAGAAAAGCATAACTTTCTCCTTCCATAAGCCTACCTTTTCTCTAAGTGCACCTTCCCTAACAATTTGACGTCATTCTTTCTCTGATGCCTACTTCTACCATTTGGCTGCTTCTTTGTCATGTGGGTGAACCTCTACACAGAGTTAATTCACAGGGCATGTCTTTCTCTGTTCCTTTTCTTCTGCTTCCTCTTCCCTGTAGCTGCTAAGACTTACAGCTTGCTACCCTGTTTTTTTTGTTTGTTTTTTTGTTTGTTTTTAAGTATAATCAAATTTTCCTCAACTTTGAGTCTATTTTTAAATTCTTTTATTAAGGAGACTAAGAAATCCACATAGGAACTCTGATTTCCCAGGTAATATGGTAACCTCACTGGGATTCCCCAAAATTTCTGATAACATCAAGAGGAGATATTACACAGACTGAAAAACCACAATGAAGTTTTCTTAGAAGCATGAACTAGGCAGACTGACATGGCCAAACCAGCTTGCATTTTGTATAGTCATCTAAGACTACATTTGCCTATAGGCTGCAGTTACTAGCAAGAGTAAAATTTGAGCACAGGGGTCTTTCCAGAGACTCATACTACAACCAAGTACCAGACATGGAGATAACCTAGAACCCCTACAAAGATGTAGCCCATGTGGGTTACAGAGTAATGGGAAGAGGGACTGCCTCTGGCATAATCTGATTGGCCTGCTCTTTGATCACCTCCCCCTGAGGGGTGAGCAGCCTTACCAGGCCACAGAAGAATGACAATACAGGCACTCCTGATGAGATCTGATAGACTAAGATCAGAAGGAAGGAGAAGGGGGACCTCCCCTATCAGTAGACTTGGGGAAGTGCATGCGTGAAGGAGGAGGAGGGAAGGTGGGATTAGAAGGGGAGGAGGGAGGGATTTATGGGGGGATACAAAGTGAATAAAGTGTAATTAATAAAAGTTAAAAAATTTGAAAAAGAAGAATTAAGTGGCTTTTAAACATGTAATGACTGAATGCATAAAAAATTTCCAAAACTTGAAAAAGGACAATTCAGATTTTATATTTATGTATTTTGATAATAAAAACAACCTACTTTTAAAATACAAAAAAAATTCTCTTGCAGCTATTTCTTTATAAAGAAAACTGATTTCTGGGCAAATGAATGTCTGTTTGTAAGAGTCATATATGCTCCTTTGAGATACAGCTTTAGATCCCCAAAAGATGTAACAGATCCCAATATTTGCTGGATTTAAATATTTGCTCCTTGGAGCTATGCTTAAGTTTGCATCTTCCTGCTAGCCTGTGAATGTGATTGATGTGAAACACAATTTTATTTGTTATACTTACTTAGAATTGAGTGTGATTGAAAGATACGATCTCTTTGATTTGGTATAGTTTGTGTGTCTGTCTGGGTATGAGTCTTGGCATTTCCACTTTTCATTTGAGAGAATGAATTAGCAAACCAGATGCCATCCAACAATGAGATCAGCAAACTCCACAAAGTGCTGATGCATTTCTAGGTGTGGTACTTCTTTACCGGGTCTTTCCTATCATATTTTAACTTTCATGTTTTGTACCTCATATCTTTTAAACTTGCTCATTTCAGCAAAGCTGACAGGTGACCCAGGCAAAGAAAGACTCAGTCAATGTACTTCCTCAGTGGTAACTGTGGGTTCTTTGTTGTGTTGTATGAGAGATCCAAAGGATCGTCTTGGTGGCACATGGACCAGAGAGCATGAAAAACTGTCTTCTACCAGCAGTGTGGGAGCTTGAAGTAGGACTTCAAGTCTCAGGGGGTCACAACATGGCTGGAAGCCTGATTTAACCCAGGGATATCCTTGTTCAATAAACAGCTGAGTCATACCTAGGTTTATGACCTGCAAAAACTGTGATTAAATAAATATGTGTTATTTAAAGCCTCAGAGCTGAGGGTAATTTGTTGTAAGAAGAATTCGGGGCGGGGTTTTCATTAGAAAAAAAGAGTTGTGGTTGCTCATGGCAAACCACTTAGAAAGAACTGGAGCTTTGCAGCCAAGTCTGGTTCCCCATGTCTTTCTTTGCTTTGCTGGGTTCCTGTCTGAGAGTTCTATCTTCCTTTTCTCTCTTTTGCTTTGTTATTTTTACTTTGCCATGTATCAGGTGGGAGTATCTGGCTGGCCACCTCTGAAGACTGCAGCGTTTAGAAGAATGCAGACAGTTCATCTCTCTCCCAGTTTCTGAACTTATATTATTGTGGCTAATGGCCACAGTAGACTGATCGCTTGCATCCCACCTTATGCTAAGTTCAAACTCTTCCCTGGAAGCTGGTCCAGCTTACTGTATAGGAAAAACTTCCAGATTCCATCAGTCCTTAAAGTATATCATGCAACTAGTGTTTGGCAAACCAGGAAGCATATGTAATGTTGGCCCACCTTGATTTTGAGGGAGTCAGTGTCATAGGGACTTGGTGTGAAGTCTGTGTGTACTCTGGCACGGCCACAGAAAGGCCCCGAGTAAGGGCTGTCATCATCCAGTCGGAAGCTGTCTCGATTACTTGTTCCATCTGAACAGGTTGTTATTCCACCTGATGAAGGAAATGTTAACATTTCTTGTAAAAGGTTCTTTGCCTCCTGCACCTAGAACTGAAACAATGGATGACGATCTTATGTAGCTCCTAGTTAAAGTCCTGCAAAGACTCTGTTCTGAGGTAGTTTTGACACTTTCCCTGCCAGTCTGAATACTCTTTTCAATTCTTGTTACAATCAGGCCTCATTTGGACACTATGATCTGATCTGTCTTAGAGGGCATAAACAATGCCTACTTGCTAAGTTGGAGCAAGGTATAGGTTCAAACCTTTAGCTACACAGATAATTGTATAGTTGAAAACTAAAAAAGAATTCAATCAAAACCGTTCTATCATTTGTTATTATTGATCATAAATGGTCAACACATGATATTCTGGGATTTCCTATAACTTACATAATTATAAAAAAGTATAAAACTCAAATGATAGCACATGCTAGTAAGGATGTGAAGAAAGGATAACACTCCTCCATTGCTGGTGGGAGTACAAACTTTTACAACCACTTTGGAAATTAATCTGGCACTTTTGCAGAAAACTAGGAATAGCCCTCCCTCAAGACCCAGCTATACCACTCCTGGGCCTACACCCAGAAGATGCTCTACCATACAAGGAAATTTGCTCAACTATGTTCAGAGCAGCTTTATTTGTAATAGCCAAAAATCTGGAAACAACCTAGATGTCCCTCAACCAAAGAATGGATACAGAAACTGTGGTACATTTACATCATGGAATACTACTCAGCCATTACAAACAAGGAAATCATGATATTTTCAGGCAAGTTGATGAAACTAAAAAAAGATCATCCTGAGTGAGGTAACACAGACCCAGAAAGACACACATGATATGTACTCAATTCTAAGCAGATTTTAGCATATACTACAGGATAGATAGATGTATTATAATGCACAGACCCCAAGAAGATGAGTAACAAGGAGGAGCCAAGGGAGGATGGTTAAATCCCACTCAGAAGGGGAAATAGAATAGACACAGGTAGTGGTTGAAGAAAGGGAACAAGATAGGAGATGAATCTCAGAGAGAAATGATGGCAGAGATCAAACCTGGGGAGAGTGGGGGTGGGAGGATGGAAGGCTTGCAGAGAAAAGAGAAGCTGTGGGTAGGGGCACCTTTGTTATAAGCTGGAGACATCTGTCTGGGAGGATATGAGGGGGACTTTAGCTGAGACTCTAGTAGCAGCAGCTTCCTAGACTGGACTGGACATAACTCCTAGTGGAGGGAGGAGAACACCAACCTACCCACAAAACTTCGATCTGAAACTTGTCCTGCCTGCTGGGCTATGATAGAACAGACAGAGCAGAGATTGAGGGAATGTCCAACCAAGTCCTGGCCCAATCCAAGACTCATCCTATGGAAGAGAGCCAACCTGTGACATTGTTAAGATACTTTGCTAAACTTTTAGACAGGAGACTATCAGAGTTGTCATCTGAGAGGCTCCACCCAGCGACAGTTTGATGCTTAGACTCACAGCAAACATTGGGGGAAGCATGGGGAGTCTACTGGGAAAGAGGGGGAAAGGATAAAAGGATATAGAGGTAACAGGATCTCCACAAGAAGACCAAAAGGGCCAAATAACCAGAGCCCAGAGGGGCTTTTGAAGACTGGAGCACCAACTAAGGACCCTGCATGGGCTGGACCTAGGTCCCCTACATATATGTAGCCAATGGGCAGCTTAGGCTTCATGTGGGTTCACTAGTAAGGGGAGCAGGGGCTGCCTCTGACATGGATTCTGTTGCCTGCTTTTTGATTACTTCCCACTGATGAGACACCATTACCAGGCCATGGGGAAGAGAATGAATTGATGAGCTGGGGGAGGGGGTGGAAAGAGGAGGGTGGTAGGGAAAGGAAAGGAGGAAAGGGCTACCATGAGATATAAAATGAATAAATAATTTCAAAAACAGGTCATCCACAGAATTCTTACTGTGGGCCAAAGGCCATATGAGAGAAATATCTCTGCTTATAAATGGCAATACTTTTGTTTGTCATAAGAGTGGAGAGGTCATTTGCAGAATTGTGTGAACCTCCAAACTACCCTAAACAGCCTGAATGCTTGTTTTCTCGTCCCTTTCCTTTCTGATCTTGAATTCCAGGTAAATCAAAACAAGTAAGAGCAAGACAAGGAGAGAGAAGCATTCCGTTTCGCTCCCTTTTGCTTCCCTTTTGTAATGTCAGGTCTGTTTGCAGTGCGAGAGGCCAGTTGTTTCTAGCACAGCTCCAGTTTCCTCACTTCCTCCTGCACGCTGACCTTTTGCTGCTCAAAGAGCTGCCATGAATTGTGAAATAAGGCAAAATTCTGTAATTTCCACATTGGGTAGGAAGGGAAATAAAGCATTTGAGTAGACCGCTGTCTGCCAGTGCCTCCATTCTGGATGAATGTGAAGGTGCAGGCTTAGCATGGCACGTTGGGAGAATTAATTCTTCCCACATTCAGTACCACACCTTGAATTTGAAAACTTCCAACAGAACTGGACACTTATGAAACCCAAATAGAACACACACACACACACACACACACACACACACACACACACACGATCCTTCAAATGCTTCTGCATTAGCTTTTTACCCCAAAATAACTGCTCTGTAGCTAATAAGATTAAAATTAAGGGTATTTAAAACACCTGCGCTTCATGAGCCATCTTCAAATAAGGGAAATAGTTTAAAAGGAAATGGATGGACATCAGAAGAAGGAAAAATAGGGGACAAGTTAGGAGCCTGCCACAGAGGGCCTCGAAAGGCTCTGCCCTGCAGACTATCAAAGCAGATGCTGAGGCTTATGGCCAACTGTTGGGCAGAGTGAATGGAAGAAGTGGAAAACAGTAATATTGGGAGAGGACAGAAGCTCCACAAGGAGAGTAACAGAACCAAAACATCTGAGCACAGGGGTCTTTCCTGAGACTCATACTCCAACCAAGTACCATGCATGGAGATAACCTAGAACCCCTTCACAGATGTAGTCTATGACAGTTCAGTCTCCAAGTGGGTTTCATAGTAATGGGAACAGGGACTGTCTCTGACATGAACTGATTGGCCTGCTCTTTGATCATCTCCCCCTGAGAGGGGAGCAGCCTTACCAGGCTACAGAGGAAGACAATGCAGCCAGTCCTGATGAGACCTAATAGACTAGGATCAGAAGGAAGGAAAAGAAGACCTCCCCTACCAGTGGACTTGGGGAGGGGCATGCTTGGAGAAGGGGAAACAAGGGAGAGATTGGGAGGGGTAGAGGGAAGTAGCTACCGGGGGGATACAAAGTGAATAAAGTCTAATTAATAAAAAAATTAAAATCTCAAAAAAAGGAAATGGAAAAAATAAACTTTGAAGTGACATTTAAAAGTCCTGAAGAGAATGCAGGAAAAATAGCAGTTTACATATAAAATATATACAACACCAGCACTATCAGTATTTTCTTGCAACTATTGTTGCAGAAAATGTAACTGATCTTGAGAAATGTCCTTCTTAGACAAATATCAGTTTTGATTCAGCAGTCCTTACAGTTTCTGCTAATCCCCTTTCTCACCCCACAGGTGACATATCTATCATGCAGTATTATCCATTGCTTCAGTCTCTCCTTACTAACAGTAAATGTAAATGACAGAATTGAACCAAATGTCCTACACTTTGAAAAAAATCAGGAAATTACAAAAGAAAGGAGAGCAGGAATGAAAAAAGGGAGGGAGGGAGGCAGAGAAGGAGAGGGAGTGGAAGGGAAAGAGAGAGAAAGGGAGGGAGGCAAAGAAAAAGGGAGCAAGGGAAGAAAAGAGAGAGGGAGGGAAAGAAGAGGAAGGGTAGAGGAGTGAAAGATAGACAGAAGAAGGGACAGAAAAAAATCAAAGAAGGAACATCAGAAAATAATAAAAAAAATAAAATTTTACTTCTTCATTTCAAATAATTTTATGCCTTTCAAATCAAGATAACACTAGGTTTCCAGAGCACACAATTTTGCTATCAGATTTCATTTCTTAACACAACTTTTTGGAGAAATATTCACAAGAGCCCTGCAGGCTATAGCATAAAAAATATGTTGCTCTATGCTTCGTATCACAATCAATAATAAGTCTGCATATACTCAATGTATGTTCAATGTATGTAGCCTTTTCAACTTCTCTATTATATTTGTTTCTAATTTGATAAAGAACCTCTGGGTGATCATTCCTTGTTCTTTAAATTAGCTTATCCTTGGCTTCATTTCTACAGCACCACCCCTTACTCATTAGCCTTACTTGATGAGCTCTGCCCACTGTAGAGACTATCCATAGAGTCACTGGCTTTGAGGGTGCTCTTCTCTGCACGTGTTCCAATCATGGGATCACTGTTCCGATATGGGAGGGCTTCCTCTCCATTTTCCTCCTCCTTCAGAACAAAACATATCAGAGGTTAAGTGTGCAGATCAGATTTCCATGGAGATGTGCATTGTGTGCACCGACTCAACAAGCAAGACACATTTAAACAATAAAACACTCATGAATACATCAGCATAAAATATGAGAGTCATTAATCTTCAGTTCATTTTCTAGGAAAACAGTTTAGAGTATACTTGGAAAAATTCCCTAGATAAGACATTGCATGTTATGGAATTCAACTGCAATTATAATGCTCTATTTTTGCAAATAAAGATGAATATCATATCAAAACTATTTAATCAGAAATGTTAGATGTATTGGCATCAATGCTTTTTCTGCTAAAGTGCAGTTCTTCTTCATGTTCTCCTTATCTGTTTGCCACCATTACTAATCCTTTGAGATCTGATACTACAGGTTTAAACTCTGCACATTTGTTTCATGTCAGTTATTTGCACGCTACCAGATCACTAGATATGAATAAAACATGCTCACTTTGCAATTCTAAAGCAAGCCTTATCTAAGGAGCTTTACAAATCTCATACTGTGCTTGCCACTTAGTCAAGTGAAAAGCAGATCTTGCATAAAATTAGAAAAGACTGACAATTTCAAAACAAATTACATTTCCTTGAAAACATATCAAATGTTTTCCATTTTTAGAACCTTTGGGCAAAGCCTATGAATTTCTTAATACTCATCACAATATAATTCAATAGTCTTAGTTTTGAGCATTACTGAGCATTGATAAAACTTTATAATACACATAGACTTAGATTCTCTGCTTTCATCTATATTCAGTCATTCAGGGAAGGCTTATAAAGCACAGCCTAGGTACTTGCCACCTTTCTAAAATTTGTGAATACTGTAATAAGCAAGATAGCAGAGTAAAAGTGTTTTGACTCTAACAAATAATGTTATAGCCTGAACGGGCAATGCATAGTATGTAAACGATGTGTTTATATGCTTTGAAGCAAGTGGACATACGTATGTGAACAGACTAGGATGATAATCACAAATGCTGTGAAGGAGATGGATGGAGGTATATAAGGTGAGACAACTAGTAAGTCAGGCAAGGATGGAGGGGAGGCAGCTGATTTAGACAAAATGACTTCCAAAGACTTCAATCGTATGGTAACAAATGCCCAGAATCCACCTGAAAAAATATGAAGATATTCTTTTAAAATATGTAGACCTGAATTATGAGACAATAGAACTTACATTTTCTTCTAAAGATACTTTTATAACCAAAAGGGAAGATAAGAACAAAACAGGAACTCACAATTAGCCTTGTCTATTCAGGCCAATGTAGTGAAAGAAAAGCAGTGAATGATAGCCAGCTCATGAGGAACATCATAGACCACTGTGGTGGCCATGGGCATGTGACCCCTAGACCTCTTGCCATGGATTCTACCTTACTGACTGTACTATTGTCTTATGAGAAGCACATGAGCCTTGGAGGTTGGAGACCAAAGGTTATGGTTTCATTTTGTTTCCAAAAAACTCACATGCATGACATTTTCACTGTGCAGTATCATAAAAGAGAAACATCATCTGACTTTGGTGTGTAGAGGTGACTAGATGAGCATTAGAACAGAGCATCCATGACTGGATAGCGGTGACTTTACTAGCAAAGATATAGACACTAAAAACATCTACACATATACTGTATTTGTTGCTGCATGATAACCTCTGCTGCACTGTCACCCTGACACTAAACAAGCCATTATGGGATGTGGCCCCTCAATCTTGGACCACAACTATGGCCTAAAATAAGGTTCTTTGTGAGTAACAAGTCTGCTGTGTTATGTCAATAGCACAGCAATGTGACTAATACACTAGCGTTCCAGCCATTCCCCTTTGTATCCACCCGTGTGTTCACACAGACTGTACCACTTCAGTGCCTGAATACAAGTACCTAACCAACTATATTGGTGAAAAACTGAGCTCTTCTTTTGGGAAGGCTTAGTTCAAGAATTCCCAATACATATGTCAAAATGTTCTCAGAAGTGGGCTGAAAAGATAGACTCTGAATCTTATCTCTCCTCCCTCTCTCTTTATAGATGTCAGACTTGCACTGCCATTGCAGGCGTGCCCTTTGCATGTATCTTCTTTAGAGTTCACAGGCATTTCCCCCTAGTAAATCCTTGGTGTTTCTCTCATTCTGAAATTATGTAAACCTCTAAAGTTTAATAAATTGTGATAACTGAATATTAAAAAACAGACAAAATTTTTAAATAGATATGTCTCTAAAGATAAATCGTTATAACCAACAAGCACATTAAAAGATATAAGGATTTTCTATTATAAGAAAACGGAAATAAAAATAACAGTGTGAGTCTACTTCATATTTACTAATGGCTGATACTTAAAAATCCCATGGGCTGGAATGACATAGAAACACTGGAGCCACTCATTCATAGATATTGGGTCTGTAAAACTGTGCAGTTTTGAGCTAGGACTTCCCAGCTTCTCAAAATATTAGCTGTATAATTACCATATATCAAAAGGAAACAAAAAAGTTCTTCATACAAAGAATCAATGTTTATGATATGCACAACATAAGAACCAGTCCAACCCAGGGGACACTGCAGAAACTGATGCATCAACAAACACTATGCAGAGAGAGGACCTAGACCCCTGCTCAGATGTAGACCATAGACAGCTCAGCACCCATGTGAGTCTCCTAGTAAACAGAAAAGAGACAGTCTCTGACATGAACTTGGTTTCTTTCTCCTTCATCACTTCGCCCTGGTAGAGTGACCTAGGGAACCCAGAGAGGAAGAGGGTCCAGGCAGTCCTAATAGGGCCTGATAGGCTAGGGTCACACAGGAGGGGAGGAGAACTTCCCCTATCAGTGGACTAGGGAAGAGGGATAGGGGAGGAAGAGGAAGGGAGAGTGGGACAGGGAGGAGTTGAGGGGGGCATCTACAGCTGGGATACAAAGTGAGTAAATTGTAATAAATTTAAAAAATAGAAAACAAAAAGCCTATAATTTAACAAAAAGAACCCTAAGTAAAGTAGGTTTGGTGAAAAAAGAAAACTACAGAACTTCTGGGTATGACAAAGGAAAAAATATGTCTGAGTGCTTCATAAAATACCAAATAGTCTAGGTTTAGAGGAAGGGCCTACTGGATACTTTTAATCTATTTATATATAAACACAGATGCCAAAATATACTTACTTTTTCCTCAGAAAGCGCTTTGATGTATTTTTTTCCCACTTTTTTCTTCATTGTCCATGAAATAGCCTTCATTCTTTTACCTAGACTTCCTCCATTGTTTGAAGTTTTATCTTGTTCTTCACTTCCATTTGTTAGTTCCCCTTCATGGACCTAATGTAGAATTTTTACAAAAGACAAAATAATAAAGAAAAGACCATTTGAGTCAAGTGTTTGTCAGTGCTAGGGATTTCATGTGCTAGGCAAGGGCACCACATTTAAACTCCAAGTCCAACCCGAAGGGCATTGATTGATAAGTTCCTTAGGAGAATTCAAGTTTGAATTTTTTGTTCATTTCATGAAGTACACATTCTGGACATAACACATATTAGTAAACATTTACAGCTGGCTTCTTGCATAGGAAACTTGGTTGAAAGTTCTCATCTTTGCATGTGAAAGTCTTTGAGAACTTATGGCTTAATAGCTCTATTGAACAATCATTTTAGTTCTTGTCTTTGAGATGAACAAAATATAAGTAATCATCAGGCATCCTGACTGTTCCCAGCTCCTAAGAAGAGAGATCATGTAATGGAGGGATTAGAAAAACCTTTAACACCCATCTGTGATCTGTGATGGAAGAACATTATAACAGCCTCTTGTGTCTCCAAGAGATTCTCATGGTCATAGCTATTTTCAAAGAAGTTTTAAAGTTTTAATTAAAACAGTTGTAATCTGCAATGTTTTCTTCTGGCCATTTGCATATGCTTGCATGTTTTTCACTTTAAGTAACAGTAAATATTACCAGGCTCAATCCATTAATAGAGAAATACATAATTCATAAATATTGCATACATGGTACTAATTAAGTCTTTTATTTTTTTGTTGGTGTTAGCTGGTGCTCCTCAACAATATTCCTAAAGCAGTGATTTTTTTCCCTCTGACTCAGAATAAAACAAGTATTGGTGTTTTGCTACAAAGCTCAACAGCAAAGCATAAATCGACACAGTATAGTATAATTAATAATGGGAAACTTCTTTGAGGTAATCTTAAATGCTTTAATATTAAAGTTTAACCACATAATTAACATATTATTAATATGATGTTTATAAATTATGTGTTACATCCTATAGAATCTATTTGGAATAATATATCTTTATGAATATACTCTTAGCTACTAATCAGATTCCAAAACAGCACGTATATTTCAAAACAGTATATGAGGACAGCTTTACAAGACAATTATGATTCTGACCCACAGATATACAATAAAACTTGAACGAATTGATAATATAATATTGCCATGATAATGCATATCCTTAACTTTATTAGGTTCTCACCAGAGTTTGGATTTGCTTTTGCCTTGCCTTCCTCTAAATAGCCACAAATGTCTTTCTTAAGCTATCTGGGTTTCCTCCTCTATGCATAGTAACAGGAAGGAAGTGATCTGACCGGTCACTCCATACCTGTCCACATTTCCTGTTTGTTTTATCTGATTTATTAATCTCTGATATTGTTTTGCTTGATCACGTTTATTCTTTTAATGGTTATCTGCGTTTCCCACATGATACATACTCCACTGGAGTAAAGGCTTTCTCTATGTACTCCAGTCTGTGCTCAAGAAGAACTCCAGGCACATTAACTGGGGCTCACTCTCCTTTATATAAGCAAAACCCCGATGTGGAAATCCCCCTCCACTGGAGAGCGTCAGGGTCAGACGCTCCTGACACCGCAGATGTGCAGGCAGTCAACTCTGAAGCGCATGTGCCTTAGTGCCGCCCACCATGCTTGAGAACTGGACAGCCAGTCACTCCAGAACACAAAGAGGATGGGAACTTCTGTTTAGAGGGCCTCAGCATTTTGATATGAAAGTTTAACCACATAGCTAACATCATTATTAATCAATATTATATTTTGCTTCATATCTTACCCCAAATTGCACATGATAAATACAAATGGACAACCAATGTAAGCCTTCATTGCAGAGAACTTGTCCCATATATTTTGAATTATTTTTCTTCTCTGTGAAGTTCTTCATATCCTGAACTAAATTTTTGTTTTGAATTTACAGTTCTGTTATTTTCATCATTTATTTATGTATCTATTTATTTATTTATTTATTACAATTTATTCACTTTGTATCCTGGCTGTAGCCCTCTCCATCTTTTCCCAGTCCCACTTTTAAAGTAATGTTGCTTCCAGTCTCCAGGCCTCATGAAATAGGCATTTTCATCTTTTATTGCAACAGTACTCTGGAGTAGCTAAGAGAAACCTTGTCATTGTGTAGTTATCTGTGAACAGGATGAAAAAGATACCTGATAAGCTGGGGTCAGATGAAAGGGGAGGAGGACCTCCCCTATCGGTGGACTTGGAAAGGGGCAGGGAGGAGATGAGGGAGGAAGGGTGGGACTGGGAGAGAATGAGGGAGCAGGATACAGCTGGGATACAGAGTTAATAAAATGTAACTAATATTAATAAATAAATAAATATTTTACAAACATTTAAAGAAAAAATGAGAAACTACTTTATCAGCTCTGTTAAATGCTTTAGCAATTTACAAGGCCAATTTTCACAAAGAATAATTAATAACTTATTCCAATGACAGTGAATGAAATTTGGATACTTTCATAGGTTTGTTAAAAGCTAAATAGCAAGAGAATACAGCTACATTTAGTTATAGAGTGTTAAAATTATATACAACACACTACATGAAAATAGTCATATAAGTAACCTCTCCTCTGTGTATACACACATACACACACATACACATACATAAATAAACAAGTGTTTACAAATATATGTTTTGTGAGTACATATATAATCATCCATAAACATATAGATGGCAAAAAGTGATTGTAGAGGTTAGTGTTTATAGTCAGTTTGGCAAGATCTAGGATCAGTTAGAACTGCTATTGCATGGTCATGCAGGATGATCTTGACTAGGTAATTGAGATGGGAAGAGCCGTCCTCTCTAGCCACCATTCCCTGGCTGGACTTGATAAATGGAGAAAGAAAACTGAGTGGTAGCATGCATTCATTGCTCTCAGCTTCTAGGTGATGTGTGTGATACAACCTGCTTTTTCAAACTCCTGCATCTTTGACTTCCTGGCCAGGATGGACTGTGATCTTTATCTAAAAGAAACCCATTCTACACAGAGTTGCTTTTGGAATGGTGTTTTATCACATCAGCGGGGGAAAAAAAAACTAAGACAGGATTGTGTGTGTGTGTGTGTGTGTGTGTTATGGTTTATCTACCTATTACATAAACCAATTAAAATATATTATACATATAGAAATATGCTCTAATGGAAATATTACAAAATAATATAATATAAAATTTCATTTTAATTTATTTTATCTAGAATATCCATTTCTGAATTAAAAATAATGTATTTATATATATGTATGTGATATTTATATAACCTGTTTATCAAAAATCAACTGTTAGTGAGTTCACTGACTCAGGTTTAGAGTTAGTTTTAATAATGAATATGTTCTGCATTCTTAGTTTTCTAAGTGTGCAACCTTCATATTATTTAACTAGTTACTGTACCTTTCCTTAGTTACAGTAGGTGTCCCTTGATAAATAAGATGGTATAACAGAACTGCAGACATTAGAGTGAGAGAAGAGCTCGCATTCTGCCTTTGTCATTTGCTAAGTCTGTAGTTGAAAAGAAATTGTGCTCAGTGAACACATGCATTTCCTCAACAGTAAAATTGAAACACTAATAGTTCCTAACTAGATACGTAAATTAGTTACACTATACTTCTTTCATTTCAAGCACTCCATTAAATATAGCTATCATTGATACTGCTACTGTTATTATATATAAAATGTAATGTCATAGAGTGCTTTGCTTAGAGGCCTTTACAGGGGGTGAACAGTCCACACATACATGTTTAATGGTAACCAATAAGACACTTAATGCCTACATTAAAAGTGATATAGTCAATGGAGTAGTTACATGCTCATCTTATCAGAATGACCATCAAGCCCCCTTAACCCCTTAGCATGCTATTGGTTCTTACATGTGTATTGCTTTAGCATGAATGTGCTCACAGGACTTGGTACTGTCAGTGTAACTTTGAATTATAACTATCATAAAATTATAACTAACTTGATATGCATGTTCTGCCCCAATACTGAGTAGGCTTTTTAGACAGCTATTCACCTTAATGCCCAACATGGTACTAGGCCTTAAATAATTGCTCATTTATTTCAAAATTCTGTGCAGGTCTACATGACATGAAAATGTATTAAATTTCCTTACCTAGCTCTGAAAATGATATTATCTCTTTACATTATAAAGTTTTATAATATGCAATCACAACATTCATAAAGATAGAATAAAACACTAACCTCATTTGAGTCATCAGATTTTAATATGGAATTATTCCGAAAACGATCAAAATTCCCAAAACTGCTGCTGCGCTGTAAAATTGAAAAAGGAAAAGAAACTTAAGGTTTGTGACTTTCACAACTGAGAGCAATAAATTTATTATAACTTCTGAGAAATGCCTCTTGAATATGGAGGCTATGAAAAGTCCTTCTCAGGGCTATCAAAAGGCATTGAAGGTATAAATACTATTTATATCATATACTAAAATTGCTAAAATGTCTCCCCTTAGTTTGTGCAATAGTGGTTAAGACCGTATAGTAGTTACGAACCCCTGCTCAGACGTAGCCCATGGCAGCTCAGTCTCCAAGTGGTTCCCTAGCAAGGGGAACAGGGGCTGTCTCTGACATGAACTCTGTGGCTGATTCTTTGATCATGTCTCCCTGAGGGGGGAGCAGCCTTACCAGGCCACAGAAGACAATGCAGCCAGTCCTGATGAGACCTGATAGACTAGGGTCAGAGGGAAGGGGAGAAGGACCTCCCCTCTCAGTGGACTTGGAAAGGGGCATGGGAGGAGTTGAAGGAAGGAGGGTGGGTTTGGAAGGGAATGAGGGAGGGGGCTACAGCTGGGATACAAAGTGAATAAACTGTAATTAATATAAAAATTAAAATTAAAAAACAATTTTCATACACTTTCTTAGGCTCTTGACACAAGCAGATGAAGCCTCTGAAGATTATAAACTGAGCCTTCTTTGGATAAGCTGAACACTAAATTATTTTCAGTAGGAAGGGACAGGCAGTATTTATTTACAGAGTGGATAACTAATATAGACACAACAACAAAACAAAGCAAGCATCATAGTAATCCTTCTTCTGTCTCCTAAGATAAGCTTATTTAAAATCAAAGCTAACACAAGTACACTCCCCACTAGTAAATTAACTTAAATTTAAATTTTCTGTTGGTTATGAGAAAGAGAATGCATTCAAGTGGGCCTATTAATAAACTGAACATGAAGGCATACCCAGTGTGAAATCGAGAGTCAAACTGAATTTCTTTGCATTTCACATGGAATTTCAGTGAGATACTAGCCCTTCCCCCACCATGCAGGTAAAATTCTCTCACCGATTTCAAGGACAAGCTCCATATGTCGTTAGCAGAACACTGCCCCGGTGTTATAATGTTAGATTTTTATTCTCATGAAACTCTCTCTAGGTAGGTAATTATAAATAATCTTGAAGTGCTTCAGAGTAAATGGCTCTCCTGAATCATTTTCAAAATTCTTCAAAGTCACTGAGTCAAAAAATTGACTTTCTCACTATCTATTTAATTTTATGCATTGTTTAGGGTGATGGGAATCTAACTGTGTGTGTGTGTGTGTGTGTGTTTCTCTCTGTGTGTGTGTGTGCCTATAGATACAAAGAAAACAGCTTGTCCTAATGGTTGCACCTCATTTCAAAGTAAATGGTTTTAGAAATTAATAGATTTTACTGAAAAGGTAACCTAGTTATTTGGGAAAAAAAATCACTAGCAGTAGTCAGTAATCTATAGAATTTATCATTGTCCACTCAGAAATCATAGCTGACTCTAAAAATTCTTTGCCAGAGAATCGTTGTCCTTGGAACTCTTAAACATGTCTCTTACTTCTAAGTGCCTTTAAAACTCCTTACTTCTCCATAAAATGAGTTGAAATAAAAATATCCTGGGCATGTGACAAGTAGTAAGCTTGTTAGACATTCTGCTCCAAGAGTGATGGCTGTGGTAGACATATACCTTTTGCTGACTTGATTCCCCTGCTGAACAAGCTCACAGCACTTTCTGCTTGTGGTGAAAGAAAAGCCTAAATAGCTGGAATTATGCTCCTCAGTGGGAAATTCCAAGTAATCTCATACAGAGCATACCAGACTAGAGAGGGACCCGGGGCACCGATCACTTCTGCTTGCCTTGCCTAGTGGGCACTTCCGTCAGACACCTTTGCTCTGAGATCAGAGGGACGTGAGGAAACTACTGTCCTGCTTACAGACGCATACATCAAGGACATTTATTACTCTGTTGTGTACTTGAGACATTCTTATGGCCTATTGGAACCTGGGCCTGTGGCAATTTAGTAGCTTATATCCAGCTTGCTCCTGCCTATTACATATTAATGAGAGTTACAGAATGCTTCCCATTACGGCGTAATGGGGCCTGTTGCATGGAAGAGCACAGAAGAGATTCACTTCAGCATTTCTCTACACTATATTCTTCCATTAAGGAATCAATATCCACCACCTTTTAAAATTAATTCTTCCCCCATTATACCAATAAAGAAAAGCTGATAAAGGAACAGTGACTTTAAAAAGATAAAAGATAAAAAAAAAAAACAAAAAAAAAAAACCTGCTACTTTGGATTTTGTCAGTTCTATCCATGCTAATTCCTCAACAACCTAAAGGAAGAGGAGTCTGTCTGTCCTCCTAAGATATTCTTAAGACAAAAATTTCAGTGCTCATTTAAAAGGACATTTAATATATTTCATTATCCAGTCTAAAAGTTAGATACTTTTCGAGAACATATTTTCCTAATATATTTATAGGTTATAGCTTATGTCAGAAAGGAATTAATGTCTACTACAAGGTATGGACAAGAATGGATTTACAGTTTCTACTGTCAGATTTTATAAAGCTGAATTATATGGAAGGAAAACCTGCTTCCTACAAAGTAGTCTTAATAAATGAGAAGATGTTTGAATATTCACAAATGTGTATGCTGTGATCATTTTGAAGATACTGGTTGGTGACAGCAGATCAAGATAAGGCAATTAAATGAAAGAGGAACTGTCTCTGGGAAAAGCAGTGTGAATATAAAAGCAATTCATATGTTAGATAATATTTGATGATGTTGGTATTAGATCATATTTTCATATTTGCTCTTTACATTTTCGTAAGTAAATGTTCAGGAGCTTGAAGCAGAGCTCAAAAACAGAACACATACTTTGCATGTGCAAGGCTCTATGTTCAATTCCATTTCTCCCAGAGCCAAATGAAGTGTACATGTCCTTCTTATATATTTTCTAAAAAAAATCACTTCTAAAATGGCACACCTATGGAGGAAAATTTGCCAACATCCTATAAATTTCCATATATATTTGTATTTTGTCATAGCAATTAAATTTCTAAATTTCTATGCCAGGTTTATACTAACATATTAATGTATAAATATATATATATATGTATATATATATATATATATATATGCACACACACACATATTCATTGTAATATTTTACCCAAAACCCTGCAAGCACCAACACACATCAAGAGGGTAATAACTGTATATAAATGTATGTGTATATATCAAGGTAAAACTTCTGAAACTCACCCTTCCCTAATTCAATAGGAAGATCCCTAATATATAGTACAACTGAAACTGCAAGGCAGGGAAAGGTATACAGAATAAGCTGCCACCGGCCCAAGTGAGGGAACATTGTGTCTCAGGAAGGCAAGAACAGGGCTTCTTTCACAGAGAAATAAATCAAAATAAATGAGTAGAGATGGCAGGAAAGAAAATCTATTTCTCTGAATATACTTTGCTTCATAGATTTGAATATAAAACTGTAAAAGTTTTACAAATTCATAAACCAAATTCAATAAAAATAAAAAAATCCCTAAGCTTTAAAATCCTAAAGATATAAATCTACCTGACTTGAAATTGATTTCATTATTTAAGGGAAAACTTATTCCAAGTCATTTTAAAACAAAGTAACACGGTACTCTGTACACAGCAATACTGCAAGGAAAAACTGTTACGGCAAATTAAATCTTAACCTGTGTGCACTCCTTGAGGTTACTAATATTGGTGCATATGTAAACACAAAAAACAATTAAAATGAGTAACAATGTCAACAACATTTGAAGTCAAGATTCTCAGCCTATAATAAAAACAATGCAGATATAAAACAAAATGCTTAAGTAAAACCTGCAATCTTAAATCCCAATTGAAAACACCGATGACATTTCCCAATTTGCTCCCTTATAAAACATTCTTTTCCTAGCTGTACTCACATTTATAAAGGTCTAGAACAATGACACCCCAGTCTTGTATCACTTCTACTTCACAAATTAGACCTACCACACACACCATTAAAAGGGAAGCTGATCTCTTCAGAACTAAATAGAACACAAACTAGAAGGCCTGGCTCCTTGTCAAACCACAGACTAGTCTTCCAAATATCTTGGGGCTATAATGGAGGTTTTCAGTATTTGAATCAATTGTAACCCAAAACATAACTATTTTAGCGTTTTAATTTTTTTATTTATTACATTTTATTCACTTTGTAACCTCCTCCCTCATCCCAGCCCAATCCCACCCTCCTTCCCTCTTCTCCTCCCATGCCCCTCCCCCAGTCCACTAATAGGGGAGGTCCTCCTCCCCTTCCCCTAGCCTACCAGGTCTCATCAGGACTGGCTGCATTGTCTTCCTCTATGGCCATGAAAGGCTGCTCCCCTCTCAGGAGGAGGTGATCAAAGAGTCAGTCACTGAGTTCATGTCAGAGACAGTCCCTGTTTCCCTTACTAGAGGACACTTGGACACTGAGCTGCCATAGGATACATCTGTTCAGGGATTCTAAGTTATCTCCATGCATGTCCTCGGTTGGAATATCTCAAAAAAGACCCCTTTGCCCAGTTTTTTTTGTTTTTTTGTTTTTTTGTTTTTTAGTTCTGTTACTTTCCTTGTGTAGCTCCTGTCCCCTCCATGTCTTTCATCTCCCCCTTCTTTCATAAGATTCCCTGAACTCTGCCTAAATTTGGCTATGAGTCTCAGCATCTGCTTTGACACCCTCCTGGGTAGAGTCTTTCAGAGTCCCTCTGTGGTAGTCTCCTTTCCTGCTCCCTGTTTTCTCCCTCTTCTGATGTCTATTTCATTTGCCATTCTGAATGATGACTGAGCATCTTACCCAGGGTCCTCCTTCTTGCTTAGGTTCTTTGAGTGTACAGATTATAGTATGATTATCCTGTATTACAAAATTAATACATGTAATGTGCTGTGAAATAATTGCAGTATATCTTACCAGGTCTAAAATCATTGATTTATGATCATACAAAAGAGAAATATATAGTCTTAGGAAATATAACAGCTGAATTTTAAGAACAGACAAAAATAAAAGAAAATAAACTGTCTTTTCTGAATATAATATATTTCAGAGTTAACTAAACAATTGATCAAAGAAAATTAGCCTGAATAGGTATGTATTCTAGTTATTAAAATTGAGGAATATATAAAATTCTATTTTGCAAATCTCTATAATAATACTAGACATAGGAAATGATTATCAATGTCTACTGAAAGAGAAGCAATGAAAATATGAGATTGATTATTAAGGCACTCTATACCTCTTATGAGATGGTATTCAGAGAGGAGAGAGGGCAAGTGGAGCAGAGCTATTTGTGGCTATAGGGGTCGACACAATGGATAAAATTACAACATGCTTCTGCCTCTACCAGATTTTAGTTAGTACAGAGACAAAGCAGCATGTTCAGTGCTGGGAAGAGGATTTGGGTCTTTGAAAAGTCTGGAATGTTGGAACTATGCAGGCTGTTTCAACCACTCTTCTGTCTGTATTATGAGCATGAAGAAACATATGGGATCCCTTTTAAAATTATGAATCATATTTTGACCAATACCAGGGTATTTGACCTTACTTTTCCTTCTTACCCAGCGACCAGCTTTTAGGATTGTCAGATAACATCTCATCTGCACCATGACTTTAGAATTTGAGTTAGGCACCAATAGAAGTGCCAATCCATTTCAAAGAAAACATTCACATATGTGAGTCAGACACCCACAGTGTTTTGAAGTATACTGGCAAATTGGAATTTATATATTCTTACTACCTACAAGTTCTCACAGCTAATGATTACTCAAGCCTTTTTTTATTATCCACTTTTCAGCTCAAAATTCTGTTTGAACTCATCAGAAATACTGAATTGTAAAAGGCTGCATCTCAACAAGTCTATCCCCCCTCATCCAAAAGCATTCAAGGATTTGACTGCCCTGGCTGATTCAGCTGGTAAGATGTTGTAGAGTGAGAATAAAATTTAACTCACTGAAAATAGTCTGTTAGGATTGCCTCAGTGTTAAATAATTGCAGCATGATGTGGTGCCAAAGGAAGACAGTGTGTGTGGGTGTCAGGAAACTTCAAGCTGAAAAAACAAAAGAACTGCAAAGTTATGCAGTCAACACTATCGTTACAACCTTGTGTGAAGGCAACTCAGAAATAAATTAAATGATCAAATTATCAAAACAAAACAGAACACAAATCAGTGTCGTGGATAATTTGTGTAATTTGGCTTCTATGAACCAAAGTTTGCCAGCTCCTTCTTCAGCTCCTTAGCTTCATATCAACTGCAAAATATGTAAAGAATGCGTAGAAGCCAGTGCTGTCATAGATTTCTAAAGTTTGCTCAGAATTTCCATACTGAAACTTTACTTTTAGAGTTTTATGTGACACTAAAATGTTTTCTGTAAATTGAAACTATTTCAGAAATTACACTAAGGGTGTGGGAAGAATTTCTATAATACAAGAAAAGAGTCAATGCAAAATGGTATTTATAGCAGCTGACAGTGCATTAAACAATTTTCAGAGTAGAAAAGCTGAGTATTTAAAATTCTCAGTTTCACTTCTACATGATCTAGCACTATGTTCCACTAGTTTCTACTGCAACCAAAGACTGTAAGCCATGTTACAATTCTAGGAAGTCAGTAGAAATTTCTCTATTCTGTTTTAGTTGAAGGGAGCTCATAGTAATATTTTGACATGCATTAAATATATTTTCAAATACAAAATATCATGTGGCAAACATCCCTATGAACAATCTTTTAGAAATCTATAAAATATAAAAGAAACTATAAACTTTAAAAGTAGCAACTATGAAGTAGGTGTGGCTCAATAGTAAAGCTCCATCCTGTGAAAGCTCAAGCGTGTATGGTCTCCATACCTAAACTAAACATCCCCATAACTAAAGATGTTGGGTGCAGTGTCACACCCAGCACTGGGGATGGAGAGGCTAAGAGACATCTCGAGCTTGCTAGACAGCCAGTTCAGCCTAATTAGTGAGCATCAGGCCAAAGACCCTGTCCCAAATTAGGTATATGCTGTTAACAAAAATACTAGAGGTTGTTCTCCAATGTCTGCATGCATATTCACATATATACATGGGAACCCACATAGATAAACTGTCAAGTGCATGCATGCACACATATACACATACTCATAAAAATGTCAGTCTTGATAATACTATTCTGTATGTATGAATAGACCCCTGTACCTGTAATTTTAATTCTGCAGAATATAAATTAAATGATGAAAAGTTTTGGATATAAAATTATCTAAAATCAATACAATATTACTATTTTAAATTTTTATTAGTTAAAGTTTATTCACTTTGTATCCCAACTGTAGCCCCTCCTTCAGCCTCTCCCAATTCCACCCTCCTTCCCTCTTTTCCTCCCATGCTCTTCCCCAAATCCACTGATAGGAGATTTCCTCCTCCCCTTCCATGTGACCCCAGTTTATCAGGTATCATCAGGACTGGCTTCATTGTTTTCCTCTGTGGTCTGATAAAGCTGCTCCCCCCTCAAGGGGAAGTGATCAAAGAGCCATCCACTGAGTTCATGTCAGAGACAGCCCCTGTTCCCCTCAATAGGGAACACACTTGGACACTGAGCTGCCATGGGCTACACCTGTGCAGGGGTCCTAGGTTATCTCTATGCATGGTCCTTGGTTGGAGTATCAGTCTCAGAAAAGACGCCTTTGTCCAGAGTTTTTGGTTCTATTGGTCTCCTTGTGTAGCTCCTGTTCCAAGTCTTTCATCTCCCCCTCCTTCCATAATATTCCCTTCACTCTGATGATACCCTGCTGGGTAGAGTCTTTCAGAATTCCTCTGTGGCAGGAACCTGTCCTGTTACCTGCTTTCTCCCTCTTGTTCATAGCAGCTTTATTCATAATAGCCAGAATCTGGAAACAACCCATTTGAGAAATGGACACAGAAATTATGGTACATTTACACAGTGGAATATTACTAAGCAATTAAAAATAAGGAAATCATGAAATTTGCAGGCAAATGGTGGGAACTAGAAAAGATTATCCCAGAAGCAGAAAGACGCACATAGTATATACTCACTTATAAGTGGATATTAGACATATAATATAGTATAAACTTACTAAAATTTGTACACCTAAAGAAGCTAAGCAAGAAGGAGAACCTTGGGGAAGATGGTCAATCCTCACTCAGTAAAGGCAAATGGGACAGACATCAACACAATTTTAAGTTTCTTTAAAATTTTTATTCTAAGAGATTCTATAGTTAATGATGGAAATGCTCTTTGCAACCTATTAAAGGCTAAGGCAATATTGCTTAAATAATGCTAAAACAGCAAAAAGGTTGTGGTATGTTTACTACTTACTGAAAGTACTTCTGGAAGACACAAATGTGACCTCTCCAGCTTTTATGGGACAATATGTGTGTGTGTGTGTGTGTGTGTGTGTGTGTGTGTGTGTACTGCCATATGGGCATAATCATTTTAATGATTATTTTTTAAGATTTTGGTACACTGTTATTTCACTAGATTTTTATTGTCTGGAGGTATGGACAACAATACCTCCAGCTGAGAATTAGCAAGAAGTTTTACATTCTTATAGCAGTATGCTAGTCTGACTATTTTGTTAAAAGCCTTTATGAGGAACCGTATTGAGAAATGTTCAGAAGCCCCTTTTAGGCTTAATGACCCCCTGGACGTGGTGTACCGTGGATACAGGGTGCAGTTAGAGCTTGGGAGGATGTAGGACGTAGGAGGGAAAGACATGAGGAGCCAAGGGAACAGGCCTACACATCCACCATCCTCACCAGAAGCTAAGTAATTTCATTTAGCAACCTTCATAAGACTAATCGTAGTTTCTGTACACTCTGTGGTACAGGAAAAGCCATGCAAAGGACAGATGATTCAAATTTTGAATGAAAACAATAATCCATACATTCTTCTTCAGCAAATTTCAAAAGATAACTTTTATGAATATTTGATTTTTAATATGTGATCAGATATTAAATATGATTTTAATTGGTCATGGCATTACTGATTTTAATCTTCTAATTATGTAGTCAAATAACTTCAAAACTAGATAGTTCTGCATTGTAATATTTTTGTAGTATATGCAGAACAACCAAAGTAATATTTCAGATCCTGGTGAGAGAAAACAAATACTATCTAGAAGAAGTTTATATACTGTTGCCTTGCTACACTAGCCCAATTTTTAAATAAAAAACTCTTTCTGGTTTCCTTAGTGTGTCTTATTTTTCAACTTGTACTGCCTCCAAGTGAAATTATATCATAGTTATATAAAACAGCATTAATCTAAATGAAAAGTATGAAACAGAAGCTAAAACCATTAAATTTAGGTATTAAGAGAGTTCTAGAAAGTTAAGAGTAATCTACCTTCTTACTTATGGAACACCTCCTTTTAGAAGTTAGTATATCAGAACGTTTTTTTTTAAAAAAAAAGCCTTTTCAATAATTAGAAGTGGAAAGTCCCTAAAAATTCGTAATGAAATCATGATCAACATGATGAAAATATATGTGGTGCTTCCAAGCACAACACACTTTTTAGCATATTCAATCAATTAATATGTTGATTCAAACTTTAGTTGTCTGAAAAATCCTCTAACAAGTATGTCAGTCATGTATTACTATAACTAAACCTACATTATATTAATATGATAATAAGTGATCTATTAATTATATCATATTACTATTATCTGTTATGATATATTAAGGTAATATATACATTCGTATAATAGCAAAGAGATAAAATTCATTCATAGTACTCATTGTTATGACATCATAGTCAAAGGCTTGAGTGTTAACTTGAGAAGAAAGAATCTGTCCAGTAATTTCCCATCAGACACAGGAGCACAAATGCCCTGTGATTCCCTTTGCTTCAGACATGCTCTCCTTTTTGGTGGCCTCTGGGTACAAAATGACCTTTCTAAAGGTCCTCTCATGGGCTGTTTTAGTCATGCAGCAATCTCCTTGAACACAGGTAATGACAAACAATAAGCTAATTCTCAAAAAGTTTTTTTTTAAGTCATTTTTACTACTTTTAAACGGGTAGGTTTGATGCATGATTTTGGTGGCCCTGATTAATGGTCACTGCCAGCCCAGCTTCTGGAGTTGTAATGTGTCTGTGAGCTTCCCTTCAGCCGAGCTCCGCCATTAATCCAGTGGCATATGTCAGCTCAGCAAAGCAAGGTCACTCTTCTGCTTCAAGGGGAACCTTTTTAGAAATAATAAAACTGACAGAAAGTTCTTTTTTGCATGCTTTATGCTGCCTGAGGTTGAGTGCTGCAGTTAATATCGTAAAGCTTATAAACATTCTCTTCCCAGGCAACTGCTGCCACTGGGCTTAGGAATTTAAACGGTTTTTTTTTTTTTCTTAGTAAGAACAGACATGTTTATGTGGGGTAAATATATGCTATGCAATCCCAAACAAGAAAAGAATATGTGGAAAAAATAGTAGAAAGTTTGGGTATTGGGTGCTAGGTTTTTGTAAAGGTTTTCTTCAGTATCAAATACACGTATTACTACAACTAAATCTCTATTGTTATGATATTTTTTTCTTTCAGCGAATTTGCATCTGGCTGCCTGTGTGTTTAAGTGTTTTGAGGAGTACATAGTAGTAATAAAAATAAATTAAGCTAATGACACTCTATGACCTAAAAGTCATGTCTCATAATTGCAGTGCATTTACTTCTGAAGGAATTATATTTCTTAAATTACAAACATTTGCTTCATTGTGAATGGCTACTTTAAAATTGGTAGAAATTAACAATGAGGTGATCAAAGTGAGCTCGTCCTAATCTTCATGTAATCTGTAAGTACACTGACTAATGAAGTCATCAAAAGCTAGCATTGAACCAAAGGAAAAAAATGATGGCTATCCAACTCTAATAAAGAACATATGTAAGCATAAACATTACAAAGAAAGTCAACAATAACAATTAAAGATTCAAGGAAATAGCCCTGTAAAATTTCAGTGTGTTCTCTAAAGCACACTGTGTATTGTAAAATAAGATTTTATATTGGCTAAATCTGTCTTGAGTCTTATTCTAGATGCTAACGCTGCGTAATTATAGAAATAAAACTCATTATTTACTGATTTTCATTTAATTACGTAAAGAAAAACTATTAGAAGTAACACCAATTAGTTCTTCTAGGAAACCAATACATAGGGTGTGTCTCTAGGTCAGATACTGGGATTTTGTCCAGCTTACACAAATAAACAACTTCAGATTGATGCACTTATAAACAAGTACACCAAAAACTTCCACTGTCGCATAACTCTGTATTACAAGAGAGTACACTCTCAAAAAGAATGCCTGCCCCAGACTACTGAAACAATGTCTCCCCTGGAAGAAACGACACCTGAGGCAGAAGGTCACCACTGGGACCTGGTCTGGTGATGTGCTGGATAACAGTGAAGTCAATTAGGTGCCATTAGGACTGGAGACATGACGTTATTCCAAGTCTCATCTTGTGTTAGTTAGCAAGTCTGCAGAGGTAAATGAAATTCTTGCTTCTCTGTGCATCTCTGCAGGCAAGTGGATAAATTTCTCCCTCATTATATAGATGTAGATGTAGATTACATATATGTGTATGTATGTATGTATGTATGTATGTATGTATATTGCTCCCTACAATGCAACACTGTCCTGCTAACAGTCTTCCACTCCTCATACACTGTAATACACTATTTGATTTTTGTTTGTTCATTTCATTGCATTCTGATTCTAGAAACGGTTGCTCTATTTTTATGTGTGTGTTGCTCAGATCTTTATCACGGATGAGTTTTCTGGCTTCTCTGAAGTAGGTTAATTCTGTAAATGACTAATTTTACCTATTAGTCATGCCACATTCAATTCACATATACTGAGAAATCACTAAAATTTTGTATTCTGTAAATGCTTTTGGTGACAATTAGCCAAGAGGGGGGGGTGGGAAGAGCCAATGTAGTCTGGAAGTAAGAACATCTGAGTTCAAGCTTTCTTGACTTCTGCCACAAGTCAAAGGGTACAAAGTAAGATATATCTTCTGTTCTTGACAGGGCAACTGGTTGGGGTGAAACCAACTATAGCCAGGAAAATAGAGCAATTGTGGAACAGATATTACAAATTAAGAAAGAAGGAAAGATTATCTAGTGAACATAGGTCAGGAAACACACACGCTAACAGCCTATAGCAAGCCTACATGACAGGCTTTAACATGTTCTCCTTTTGCAATCACAACACCAAGGCTCGGATGAGGTTTAATAAAATGCTCATGATTCTCTGGTTAGGAAATATCAAACTCATACTTTCAAACCCAATTCTGTGTGACTGTATTCCATGTTGCCTTTTTCTTTGCTAGCTAACCACTCCTACTCTGTGTTGGAGTGACGGATGGAGGATTTTTTAAGATGACAGCTCACTAGGCATGGGTTACGAATATACAGAGATACTCCAGAGTAAGAGCAGCAGAGAGTGTGGTCATAGCATCAGGAACAGAAGTCTTTATGGACTCCCTAAACCAGACTGTACGTTAGTGAGTATCTTCATAAAGCACCCCAGAGGATCCTAATATGTAGCCGTAAATCACTGGTTAAAGGTATAGAGCAAATTTTCTTATATGTTTTAAATGAGGCCTCATGGAAGCTATTGGGTTATAGCAGAGGTATATTTGCATGAGAAAAGATGAGAGTGAGAAGTGGGCAGGAGAGTGTGAGAAAGGGGAAGCATCTATTCGATCTGGAGTGCAGGTCAAGTGTGGGGCAGAAGTAAGAAATCAAAGGTAACTGGAAGAAAAGAAGCAGCCAAAGTCAAATCCTCACCTCTACTAATGGGAGCTCTTTGACTGTTAGTGGCTAAACTGTCTTGCCCCCAAATCTGTGTGCTGTCTTCTAACTTGATTGTTTCAGGAGGTAAATCTGTGTGAAGAACTTCAAAGGTATTATTAACTAAAAGATGTAATCATTGGGGTGTTCCCTAATCAAATCCTACCGGTTTCTTTATAGGGTCTTTTCAGAGCTAAAGATCCTGGAGCAGAATTGCAGAGAAAATGACAACATGGGGCATCCATCTACTACCCAGAATAGAGGCTCTGTGGCAGATTCTCCTCTTGCAGACCTCACTGGATCCCAAGCCTCCTCACATGCTAATGTTGGAGGAGCTGGACTTAATTGTAGTGACAGTGGCTGTCTTCATCTATATAAGAATCACCCAACTGCCACCACAGACAGTTTCAGAACACCCATTTCTCTTAATGGAGCACAGCTTTTTGCTTTGCTAAGGAAATGTGAATGACTTACTAAAAATCCACCAGATTTTTTTTAATTTTATTTTTCTCATTAGTTACATTTTGTTAATTCTGTATCCCAGCTGTATCCCTCATTCCCTCCCCAATCCCACCCTCCCTCCCTCATCTCCTCCCTGCCCCTTTCCAAGTCCACTGATAGGGGAGGACCTCCTCCCTTTTCATATGACTCCCTTTTGTCAGGTATTTTCAGGACTGGCTGCAAAGTCCTCCTCTGTGGCCTAACAGTACTGCTCCTCCCTTGGGAGGTGGGGAGGTCAAAGAGCCAGTCATTGAGTTCCTGTTAGAAATAGTCCTTGTTCCCCTTACTATGGGAAACCAATTGATTACTGAGCTATCACGGGTCACATCCGAGCAGAGGTTCTAGGTTTTATCCCCTCATGGTCTTTGGTTGAGTGTCCATCTCAGAAAAGACCCTGAATTTTTTTATGTGAAATTTATATATTTTATTTTTTTTTCTTTTTTGTTATTATTATTAATTACAATTTATTCACTTTGTATCCTGGCTGTGTCTCATCTCCTCCCAATATCATCCTCCTTCCCTCTTCTCCCACTATGCCCCTCCGCTAGTCCACTGATAAAGGAGGTCCTCCTCCCCTTCTATTTGACCCTAGCTTATCAGGTCTCATCAGGAGTGGCTGCATAGTCTTCCTCTATGGCCTGGCAAGGCTGCACCCACCAGGGGAAGGTGATCAGAGAGCGATCCACTGAGTTCATGCCAGAGAAAGTTCCTGCTCCACTTACTAGAGCACCTACCTGGAGATTGAGGCTACATCTGAGTAGGGGTTTTAGGTCCTCTCCATGCATGGCCCTTGGTTGGGGTATCAGTCTCTTCAAGGGACTCAGAGCTCAGTTTTTATGGCTCTGTGATCTCCTTTTGGAGTTCCTGGCACCTCCATGTCTTTCTATCTCCCCTTCTTTCATAAGATTACCTGCACTCTGCCCAAAGTTTGGCTATGAATCTCAACATCTGCTTCAATACCTCAATCACCAAAATTCTTAATACTAACAAATGGGAGAATTTGATAAGTTTGGTAATGCTTAGCTTGGGAATGTAGATATATTGTTTATGGATTTGATTCCTTTGTTTAGAGAATACATTCCTTGTGGATAATGAAGCCATTTTTCTCTAAAATAGGAAAAGACAAGACACAAATACTTGAGTAAGTCAAGTTTTAACGAACTAAGTGCATTAACAGTCAAGGTAGTGGTTCTATATTCTTCCTATAGGACATGTAATATTCAAATGTTACAACAAGAGGAAACTACATTCTCTTAATTCACTGTCTTTGTTTTTTTCTGCATGCTGACCTAGCACTTTCGACTTATTGGCAGTCTATTTGGCCCCAAAGCTTTTGCTGCTTGCTTGAGATTAAAGTTTGATTTTGGATTTACATTCTGTAAGATGGGAAAAATCTAAAGCAAAATAGTAATTTGTTGGAAAGAATGTTCATCACTAAAAACAGTTCATAACTTTAATCAATTTGACAGTGAACTGAATAAGTTATGAGTTCATCCTTCAATTGAAGTGCCCTAAAATTAAAATAAAATTCAGTATAAATAAATGTGTTTTGAAAGAAGAGGGGAAAGGCCTCCAGAAGTCTTTCATCAATTATGGGCAATTTTTTCTGAACCAGTGAACAGTAAAATTGAGCCATTTCTTAGAATATAGGCACAAGCTGAATACAAGGATGGTATAGGATAGTAGCAGTTTTAATGTTTGCTACATTTAATGTGTGTATATGTTGAAATATGTCTATTTGTACAGATGACAAAGTCTAACTCTTTTCTACAGCACCATCAAGATACTACTTCCCTTGATGGCTCCACAGTTTTTCAACTCCTATTATTTGAAAAACTGAACAGTCAACTGAATTTATCTAAACTAGTATATAAAAATTAAATCCAAGGAGAAGCTGCAGCAATAGTATGGCACGGATTTGGTTATAGAAGCACTCTTATATAAATTTCAGAATACGTTCTTAACCTTGAGTGAAATACTTCACATGTACAATATTGCACTGTTCTCTATAAATTAGGGGGAGATAATGCTATGCTATTGTGGTCTTAGAAAAAAATTATTGGGAGCTGGTGTGGGATGCATCCCTTTAGTTGTTGTCAGGAGTATTCTAAGTATCCACCCAAACAGTGCAGGCCATCTCCACTGCTCTTGGTTGTCTACCAGAGCTAGATGGTAAGACCCTATAATGTAGACATTAAACATTTTGGTCAAAGATTATTAGAAAATCAAGTTGGTGCTGATCAGGGATCATCCCCTCTCGTGACTAGATCTCATCCCTCTATAAGGTGCTATGTGTGCTATGGGCAGAGGGTTATCAATGCTCTACCCATCTCCTGAATTACATTCATGAACAACATGGTCAGCTATGTCCATGGGTGCAATACAGAGACAAATGTTAGGTGTGTGTGTGTGTGTGTGTGTGTGTGTGTGTGTGTGTGTGTTGGGGTATATGTGTGCGGGGGTGTAACAAACTATTTTCTGATTGGATTTGAATCCTGTATTGTAAGAAGAAATTTACATCTACTCAAGAACCCATAATTGATGAGTTCACAGGCCACAGTGGTGAACTTAAGAGAGTGGGCATAGAACAAAACTGTCTTCTGAATGCTTGTCTTTATACCAATAGATTGGCTCAGCTCTCAGACTTCATCAGAGAGATGTCTTTGTGCAGCGGGTGGTAGTGCAGAAACTCATAGCTGACCATTTGCAGAGATTAAGCACCAGAGGATTGTTCAGCTACAATGAGACATCTGTATCACCCCACCTACACAGCTCTAGGGGCTATTATGGAAGAAAGAGTAGAAAATTAGTCAGAGTCAGAGGTTAGGGAGGAGCAGGGCAAAAGAGTATCTTCTGGACATGACAGGGCTTTTGCTCCGTGAATTTGCAGCATATGTGTTTGTCTGTATTTGTCTGCAGGAGACCTGAAGCAGATAAAGGTGGTCAATATTCTCCGACGGTGAATGGAGTTTGACAAGCCTGATCCTAGCTGAGTAGCTACTGACACATGCTGGCATCTGAGGGAAAGAGAGTCAGTTTTCCTCGAAGGCATTCCTCCGGTAGGTCACCCACACTCCAGGGCATGATCCCAATCCCATCAATATATGTACAACACAAATGGGACTTGGTGGTTTATAAAAGAAAAAAAAATATACAAATGATTATTACTGCCCAGCAAGGAAGAAATTAACACAGTTCCAAATGCTAAAATTTGGACAGATATGATAACTGCAGTATATCTGGTAGGTGTTGATTGAATTTATTGTACATTCCTCAAAGAATTAATAAAGCAGTTAATGGACATATGCTCCTCATGCAATGTCTTACCTCAAGTCAGTAGCAGGTGAGGAAAATGCCCTCCATTTTCCCGTACATGGTTAAATAAGAGTTAAAGTGCATTTTAACAGCCTTGATACAAAAAAGCAATGCAGACGGCTCTTTAATGCCACAACTACGTGTCATCCCTGTCTAGGAGCATAAATTTGCACAGCGGGCAGTACAGTGAAAACAGCTCCTAATCAACTCATCACCTCTCATCATTTCTGGGATCAAATGCAAATGGGAAAGAATGCCACTTCAGTCACTGCTAGTGAAAATTAGCATCTGTGACACTAATGGTGTCTCATTCTGTATGCACTTTAGATTAAAAAGAACCTTTTTTACAAAGCTATTTCAAGAAGTGCCATTATTCCAATGTTTCCCTTTCCAATGACAGTGGTATTGAATCTCCTTAACTCGGTGCAGACCTCAGTTCAAATGTATTGACACAGATTACCATGCACAGATATATTAAGTCCCTGTTGTCCTAGAACACTTCCAAATTTATCTGTGTGGTCCATTCCCTTTTTCTTTCGAAACTTTCTAGCATGTTCTCTCACCTGGAACAAAGGTTGGCCATGAAAGAAAATAAGCTTTCTAGGAATCTTGGGCAATCCTTGGCACAATGGAGTTGTTCTTTAACACTCGAAAATTAACTAAAGGTGGATGTAAACACATACACATAAATGACTGGCTACCAAGAGTCACAGTGAGTAGACCTGGGAATCTTTTTTCTACACATCTGTTCAGAGCCAACTGCACTGGAAAGCTTAGCAAAGAAGAAATATGCAAGGCCTCACTTTCACCACTGGATAACATTTTTTTAAAAAACCACGTGGCAAGTAAGAAAAAAAATGTATACAATTCTAATTGCTGAAATTTAGACAGATAGAGTACCTGCAGAGAGTTCATAGATAATAATTCCTGAATTTAGTTGGAGGAGGAGAGGTCACTAAATTTCTTTTCAAAGTACGAAAGTTTCTAAAGATGGGCTTTCCCTGGTGTCTTTAAAACTCATCTGGCATTTAAAACAGACAGTGGCAGGACTGTCACTGACAGTGGCATTAAGACATCCAGTTTTGTAGTAGTGAAAACTGACACCATATGTTTTTCATGACACAATTTTTTACCTATGTATTTTTGGCTAAGATAATTGATTTTGTTTAATATAAATAATCTTTCATATGTTTCTGCTCCTTCATTTGTGATGCTACATAAGCGTTCTCTCACAGAGTTGTAGCAAACATTAGGGTAGAAAATCTGAGTAGAACAACTGTTACATAATAAAATTAATAATAAACAGAGGCAGCAAAAATAAACATTAGACATGCATGAGAAAAATTAGGCCCTATAATTATTTGAGCATTTACATATCATATAAACTATGTAGATAAAAAGCTTATTGAGACCGCGTGTGGAATATGTTTACACATCTCTAAACTGTCAGCATTGAGCACTAGTACTGAAAGAGGAAAAATAAAACTCAAGAAGAAAAGTGTGGTGGATGAAGAGAGGTTATTTTTAACTACTCCACATGTAGAATGTTTAGCCACTATTCATCAAGTTTCATTTTTAATTGGAAATTACCTATATGACAAATAGTTCTGGGGCATGCTAAACTTGCAAGAATTTGTTAACCTCTGATTATATGTAGTTAGCTATTTTATAATATATCTTCATGTATTCTTGGGTATTCACAGGAAAGATCTTTGGTTTCTGAGTCTCAACCAATATTTTTAATGTTTTATAACATATTTAAATGCTATTCATCTCACATATAAGCTACTTGAATAAAATAAGCTATAATAGAAAAAGCATAGAAAAAGCATAGAAAAAGCATAATAGATCAGCACATCATCAATGATAAAATAAGATGTGGCAAAATTATAATTTGGCTTTAACGCATTGGTATGTTTATTGGAAAATATTGTAAACAAAAAAATAATACATCATTTTATATGTAGTATTCTCTAAAAATCTATTACTGCATATTGTTTAATTAATATCTTTAATGTCACTATAAAACTTACTAGAAAATATTAAATAACAAAGCCTATTTCTCTAACTTTATTTTTAGCTGATATATTAAGAAAATAAAAATTGTTCAAATTGTACATGTGTCTGGTGATTTGATGTAATACATGTGTAAAGCTTGCAAATGTTTAATCAATCATGTCTCTGTCTTTCTCAAATATTTATCGTCTTATTTCTTGTGTTGGGGTGTGTGTGTGCGTGTGTGTGTGTGCACATGTGAGTGGGTGTGCCGCTGCCTGTACATGTATACTTATGTGGCGGCCATTGGACAGCCTCCGGTGTCATTCCTTCTCAGACCCTGTCTGCTTTGGGATTTGAAACAGTGGTTCGCACCACTTGAGTCTTTAAGGCTAGGCTAGGCTTCTGGCCAGCATGCTCAGGTCAATGCCTGCATTTGCCTCTCCAGTGCTGAGGTTACTAGCAAAGACACCACACTGTCCTTTTTTTACATAGGATCTGATGGAAAAAAAATGAGGTCATCATGGTTGACTAGAAATCAACTTATAGAATGAGCCGTGCCTTCACCTCTAACTTATTATTCCATTAGAAGATGATACATTTTAATTGCAGAGAGTCATTTTATGCAGTCGCATCCCAGGACTTCTTATTCCCAGCTAATTCAGTAGCCACCAGTATTCCAGTTAAATAAAATGTTCATTAGGTTTCATTTAAGGTAACACTAGGTAGAATAGGTGTCTCCTGTGTTTCTGGTGTTAGAGGATTAAACCTATGGACACAGCAGGTTCTATATCATATAGCTACATCCACAAGCCTGAATTTGTAGATTTAAAATATGCCAGGTGGGGAGATAACATTTCCCTCATTTTTGACATCACAATAAAAAAAAAAAAAAAAAAAAAAAAAAAAAAAAAAAAAAAAACAAGGAAATCCCCTTTACACTTTAAGAGCACAGCACAAAGAATGAATGCCTGTGGGTCAGGATATGGAAAATATTATCTGACAGATAATCAGTACAAACAGTTACATCCTGTATTTCAGGCCAGTTTCTTGGTAGCTCTGCTGTGTCTTTCTAGACAGGCGTCACATTCCTTTTTGTATGTGGAGTTTGTACTCCTTCAAATAGCCGTCCGTGTAGGGATAAGACTAAAATGTATTCTTAATAACCCCTATGGATTATACCCTTTATTCATAAGATAGTCAAAAGTTTTCTGTGGTAAAATAAATATGAATTAGTAGGGCGGTGTTTCTAAGACATAGTTATAGTAATTGGAGGAATATTGGTTTCATATAAAAAAATTTAAATGTCTGTAATGTGACAAATTTGTGTGATATATTTTATTCCCAGGTGCATCAAGCGTATTTTTATTTTATATTTGTGGAAGTCAACAAGATGACCAATGGTTCAAATGTGCTGTAGTAATTACTGTGATTAAGCCCACTGCAAATAATAAAAGATCATTTTGAAAAGAGTACAGTGACTTGAATATATGGATAACACACAGAACAATAGTTTTTATGAGATAGTCAAAAGTCACATTTGAAACATTTTCAGAGAAACAACTACTTGATTTTAATTTCTGTAATCTCTTCCAAAGCTATTGTCAACTGAATATTTCATTTAATCAGAGATATTTTACATAAAAATAATCATATGAAGAAATATAAGTAATACTTTCAAAAACCTTTTTTATATATTTTGGGATGTGTTGCTTCGAAATTTCATATTAGTAGTAAAAAGACAGAAATTGCAATATATTATTCTGCTATACTTTTATAAGATGCTTGTCTAACCTTTATTGGATTTTTTGGATTTTTGTATTAGAAAAAAGTAATATTGAAAATCATCTAGTCTAAGTTTCCTACATTTGGAAGTAATTTATTCTCATTTTACTTCAGATATTTTGGAGAGGATTGCATGCAACCTCAATTCCAAAGGAAAATCAATTCCCAAACTGTTTCTCTGACAATGACAAATAAAAGCTGATAACAAAATATAAAGTCTGTAAAAACACTGAGAATCAACTACTATAAAATGTTTGAATTTCTTGAGAAACTTTAGTAATGCATAAATAAGACAGAGATTTTGATAACATAATTTCATACTAAAGAAATTAATGTTACTGGTAAGACTAGTTTAGAGTTCTATGGTAAAATATAAACTTTGCTTCTTCTATATTATTTTTCATGGCAGTTGTTTCCAAATGAAAGAATAAAAGAACATTCTATATAAGACTGGCTTATCAAATTTACTAACCTATATATTTTGTTGCTTCTCAAAATAGGACACAATTCTTTCTCTATTGACAAATGTAAAAATGCATGTCTACAACAAAATATCACAGTTTAACATTCAAAATACAAAAAGAAAAAAAAACCCAAAACTTCTCCATTTAACAGTCTTCTTACAATTATGTATTTTTAAATGTTTAAAATTTAACAGATGAAATAATTCCTTAAGTACTCTGGTTAGACATTGAGCAACCAAGTAATGAAAAATGATATTAATCACTAAGCAAAGACCACCAAACAGATTTCCATAAAATTATCTAAACCCAACCTTAGCTACCAACATAAATGGCTGAATCTAATACACAGCTGTGAAGACCGTAATTGCCCATTGGCACCTAACTTTGGCATGTGGATTCTTTCTATTTGTATTTTGATGCACTCAGCTCTCCTTGAACTTAGTGACAGACAAAATGTCATGTATGTAGTGGAGGTGATGGTGTAGGGCGTGTGTATGTGTATGTTTTTGTGTGGTTTGTCGTGGTGTGTATGTGTGTTTTTAAAAATGTGTGTGTTTGAGTGAGGGGGTTGGCGTGTGTGTGTGTGTGTGTGCAGACACAGTATGTGTATGTGATATGCATTTGTGTATATGTGTATGCTTCCTAGTAAGAAGTTTTGCTTTACTTAAGAATGTTAGAAAATCGCCTTACCTTCGGTTTGTGTTGTTTCTCCTTCTCTGAGGCACTGGACGGCTTCCTCCTCAGCATTTTGAACTCAGGCCACCTCCAGTGAGCCCAGTTTCTACTGTTACAGAGACAACTGAAAACAGGCGGCAGTTGCTCTCTGTGGTATACAGCATCTGATAGCTCCGAGCCTGGTGATATGACACTTCCTCCTTCGGTCAGGATGTGACTTCAATGTCTGCTTGGGTAAAGGCTTCTTCTTCTTTCCCCCCCTCTCCTATATTACCGTAATTATTTGGTAACTCTATACTGCCTTCTTGGTGCTGTGTTCTATGATGTAATTCCTATCTCACAACTTTGACGTGCCTACAGTAATTATTAGGGGTAGAATAGTTTGAAAAGAAAGTTTATTTTCTCAGTTTATATAAAATAAAAGAATTTAACATATTAAATAGAAAGTATAAGAGGAGAAGATCTGAACTAATAAATGAAATCAAACAGAATACTGTGGATTTTAATTATGAAAAATTAGAGACTATTTAGAGAAGTTAACTTTGTAATTTTACATTTTTTTACTCTTTGAGGTAATAATATAATTACATCATTTCTTCCCTTTCTTTTCCAAACTTTCCCTTATTCCTCACCTTGCTCCCTCTCAATTTAATTGCCTATTTTTCTTTAATGTGACATATGTCTGTGTCTTTCTAAATGTATGATTTTACATTTTTAAATAAAGATCTATTTGAAGTTAAATAATATTTTCTAAGCTACTAATATGTAGTGTATAGATTAAATTCACCCAACTGTAAATAAGATTATAACTCCAGAGATTAATGATTAGGCGTAGGTAACTTATTTTTATACTTCTAAAAAATGTATCTATTTTTTTTCACTATATATCCTGATTGCACCCCCCCCTCCTGACCTCCCAATTGCCCCTCCATACCCCTTCTACCCATTTTCCAAGGAGAAAGTCTCCTATGAGTACCATCTCGCCTTGGCACGTTAAGTCACTGCAGAACTGTGCTCATTCTCTCCCCCTGAGGCCAGCCAAAGCAGGCCAGTTAGGGGAGTGGGATCCAAAGGATAGCATCAGAGTCTGAGAGGTCCGCCATTACAAATGTTAGGGGATCCATATGAAAGCCAGAACCAGTCCATGCATGATCTTTGGTTGGTGGTTCAGTCTTTGTGAGCCTTCAAGGACCCAGGTTAGTTGGCTCTTGTGGAGTCCTTGCCTCCTCTGACTCCCTCAATCATTCCCCAACCCTTCCATGTGAGTCCCCAAGCTGTGTTTAATGTTTGGCTGTGGGTCTCTGCATCTCTTTCCATCAGCTGATGGAAGAAGCCTTTTTGAGGAGTTATGCTAGGCCCCTATCTATAAGCATAGCAGAGTAACATTAATAGTGTCAGAGACTGATTCTCTCCTGTGGGATGGATCTCAAGTAAGGCCAGTCTTTTGTTGGCAATTCATAGGTAATGTTTAAAAAGCAAGCGTGTCATTGTTAAAAAACTCTAATTAATTAATGACCCATTTTCTGCTACATGGTATAATTCTGTATTCCGATAATTCCTTGTTGATGTCACCGACTTATCAGTGTTCCCCTTGGATAAGGCATCCAGTGTCTACGAAGCAAGCCTAGAACAGCACCAATATGCCTTAAACATTTTGTTAAAAGCCAAATCCAGATATCCACACTTACAAGAAGCTCTGAAAAATGAGGCCTTATCTGAAGTACATGTGCAGCGTGTTTTAAATGCTGGGTCTATTTAAAGGGCTGCTTCAAGATGAGTTATAGTTTCTGCTCATAGACTCTTTGGGTTAAAAACAGTAGAGCCTTCGGATCCTACCTTAGGATCAGAAGGAAGGGGAGGAGGACCTCCCTTATCAGTGGGCTGGGGGAGGGGCACGGATGGAGGAGAGGGAGGGAGGGTAGGATTGGGAGGAGGGAGGGAGCTACAGGTGGGATACAAAGTGAATAAACTGTAATTAATAAAAATAAAAAAGAATTAAAAAAAAAACAATAGTGCCATATTCTCAGTAAGAGCTTCTCGAGGTACCATTGCTCTGGCCCTGCTTGCTCAGTGTTCCCTCCTACATCTGTACCTTCCTCTCTGAGCCCAGGTGACATTCACTAATTCACTTAAGATAGACTAAATTGAGTGCCCATTATTTGCTGTTGGACATAGTGGGCACTCAATTTATGTGCTTTATCAAACATTTTCACTAACAAGACCAAAAGGATATTTTAATGCACTACAGTAGGATTGGGTAAATCATTTACGAGGATTATAGTGAACAAACTGGTGCAGTTATTCACAGTAGAGGTACTTTGAGAACTAAGAGATTACTATTTCAAGGTACTGGCAGGGGAATAACACCAGAAGACCCGAAAACTCTGAGGCTGGGTAATTCCCTAGAAGTGTGCCTTTCTGTAAACTTTCTGGGCGAGTCTCAGTGAACCTAAGGAAATAAATTACTCTATCATCTAAGAAATTAATAGTCATAAAAATACTTTCTTAGCTGAAACACTTGTGCTCCTCCATTTCTTTGTCTAACAGATGGAAGTTTAATTCATCAGTGGAAATTGATCAGTTCAATGACAAGTGCAATGGCGGTGCCTATCCATGAAAGTTTCACTGAGACTAAGAACTAATGTCAGTATAGCCCACACTTAGGCAACATCGCTTCAGAACAGTTTTACATCAAAAATTATTTGTGGGTACTAAATGAACATGAAAGATCAGTTATATTTGGAGGATTTTCATAGTTTACATTTTTGTTATGATAATTAAAATATAGTGACTGCTCAAACCCCAGTGCCCACGTTGTGTGTGTGTGCATGTTTACAGTTTAGATGGAGTTACACATGTGGTAATGATGCTCTCCTAAAGAGCCACAGGCCCCTAACTTAAACCTCCATGGAAGTCATAGGAAATATCCTTTGAGTTCTAGATTTGTGGCATACTCCAAGAGACTCACCAATATCTATGCTATTGTCATTATCTTTGGTCACCTCGCAGAGTTCGAGCATAATACCATGTTGATGAAGATACTACACACTGCAGACACAAGACTCAGATGAATCAGGCTGGAACTGACCTGGACCGCCATCCTGGAGGTTCAGATAGCTCTTGTAGTACCAGCTTGCTTCTGCAAGCTGCCAACAATTAGTTGCTCAGGAAAAAACAAACAAACAAACGAACGCCCAGTGGTGCAACCGTAGCACGATCATCTTGGAGATGACCAAGAGCTATCTCACTGGACCTCAGGCCATGCATGGTTGTGTAACATGGCCAAGTGCCTGTGTGTGGGTGCAGAGGTCATGGACCCTAGAGAAGAAACTACTATTGTCATTTTCCTAAATTAATATAATTTCTAACTGTGTTCGAATACTTATTCTTGTACCCAAAGTGTAGCTTTAACCTCCCACCAGTGATGGCTACTACAAAGACCCAGAACTGGTCAAAAGGTAGGGAATAAGTTGCTGTGGGATGGCTAACCCTAACTGGTACATCTACAATGCCACCTCTATACCTAGGGTTCAGAAACTTAGCGAAAGATGTGCGAATATAAAAGCCAGAGGACCAGAACACTTGCTGCTAGATATATGTATATACACATTATATACATATATATACATATACAAACATATAGGTATGTATGCATGTATATATGTTGAACTTAAGGAACACACATTAACATATATTAATTGATTAATATATATTTATTTTAATTAATAATGATTCAATTAATTCAATTGATAATATGTATTATTAATTAATATACATTAATGTGCATGTTTCCTTTCAAGGCATTGCTGTTAGCAGGTGGTCCAAATGCTTGCAAATGTACTAATTGGATTCAGTAGATTATAAAAAAGATAAAAGGACATGGAGTTGTGAGGGGTATCTGTTCAGCATCTCAGGGAAAATGAGAAAGGGAATCAGGTATATGTGTAAATCAAGCTTAATTGTATGCACATATAAAATTATCAGAGTATAAATAAGGTTATTTTTATAGTAAACAATATCATACTTAAGCATTCCATATAACTATATGTTTATATTTCTAGGCATTTGACCAGTTCTAATTCCATAAGGAATATTTAAAATGTAAATAAAATCAATATGTTAAATTTATATATGAAAGAAGGGACTCCAGTCTTTCATTTATTTAAGAAAAATGTTCTCTGACATTTATTTATTTTATTTTATTTTATTTTGTTTTTTTTTATCAGTTACATTTTATTAACTCTGTATCCCAGCCGTGTCCCGATTCCTCATTCCCTCCCAGTCCCTCCCTCCCTCCCTCATCTCCACCATGCCCCTTTCCAAGTCCACTGATAGAGGGGACCTCCTCCCCATTCATCTGATCCTGTTTTATCAGGTATCTTCAGGACTGGCTGCAAAGCCCTCCTCTGTGGCCTAACAGGACTGCTCCTCCCTTCGGGGGTGGGGAGACCAAAGAGCCAGTCCTTGAGTTCCTGTTAGAAATAGTCCTTGTTCCCCTCACTTTAGGAAACCAATTGGTTACTGAGCTACCACAGGCTACATCTGAGTGGAGGTTTTAGGTTATATCCATACATGGTCCTTGGTTGAATGTCAGTCTCAGAAAAGACCCTGTGCCCAGATATATTTGGTCCTTGTGGAGCTCCTATCCTTTCCCCATCAGACTAACTCCCCTTCTTTCTTATGATTCCCTGTACTCAAGCGATAACACATGCTGGAGAGGTTGTGGAGAAAGGGGAACCCTCCTCCACTGCTGGTGGGAATGTAAACTTGTACAACCACTCTGGAAATCTATCTGGCGCTTTCTAAGACAAATAGGAAGAGTGCTTCCTCCAGACCCAGCTATACCACTGCTAGGTATATACCCAAAGTTTGTTCAAGTACACAAAAAGGACACTTGCTCAACCATGTTTATAGCAGCTCTATTTGTAATAGCCAGAACCTGGAAACAACCCAGATGTCCATCAACGGTGGAATGGGTACAGAAATTGTGGTATTTTTATACAATGGAATACTACTCAGCAATCAAAAAGGAGGAAATCATGAAATTTGCAGGCAAATGGTGGGATCTAGAAAAGATCATTCTGAGTGAAATATCCCAGAAGGAGAAAGACAAACATGGGATATACTCACTTATATAGACCTATAAGATATGATAAACATAATGAAATCTATACACCTAAAAAAGATAATCAATTGAGCGGACATGGGGTAAGATGATCAATCCTCGTTTAGAAAGACAGATGGGATGTGCATTGAACGTATGACAGGAGTCTACTGAGCGCATCTGAAAGACGCTAACTAGCAGTGTTTTCAAAGCAAAGACTCATGACCAAACCTTTGGCAGAGTTCTCTGACATTTAAAAGATATGATGCTTGAACTCTAATTACAATGTAACCATGTTATAGTCCTTGCTGTTTAGAAGACATCATGTAACAAATATTTTCGTTAATCTACTGGTATTTTAGGGAATTCTGCAATTCAGTTATTAACGAGTGACCCCAAATAGTCCAGTGAGTCCAGAAGTCCATGGAACAACAAGACCGAGGTGGAGGGCCAACACTGAGCACACCTAAGTGTTAGTCACATGTGGAGTCAGCCACTGGGCCACGTGCTGCTTCCCATATTTGCCAAAGAAGGAAATTGCAGAAGTGCCCTTTCGGTACTTTGCTTGTCACAGGCTACCTCAATGATTCTATCCTGCATGCACGATGAAACCGGTAGGAGAGGGGTATGCATGACCACTTCCTGCTTGAGTCATCGATAGTGAGTCAAAATTTTGAAGAAATTGCAGGCAAGTGAGAAAGTGAGGTGTATAGTTTGGAAAACTGAAGTGAGGTTTGCACAATTGTTTCATTGATCAACCAATCATTTATTCAGTCTTCATCAAAGTCAAGTCATAATTGGCAGGAAAGTAGTTGACATGAGAATTTTCTGTCTGATGGATGTGATCTGAAGATACTGATTGGCTGAGGACTTCCACTGACATTGCTGCCTTTACCATTATAAGGTCAATAATAAAATTTAATAAAAGTATCTTGTTGATTATAGTTTACATTTTTTTTGTTCAACTTATGAATAGTTTTGAAATCAAATCTTTTAGAATGGACCTAGACACCCCACATAGTAATGACAGTTGTGCCTTTTCAAACCTGCATGGCTGGTCATATGCAATCATATGCTTCCATGTTTTACTGAGACAACTGCGTATGAGACCAATTTTACAACCTGAAACACTGCTGGCTGTGCCTCAAATGAGTGTTGAGCAGGGCCACAGGGAAGTATCTTTCAAGAACTTTGAAATCAGCAAAATAAGACTGTCATGATGGAACCCATCTCTGAAAGTCACAATGTAAATTAGACTACCAAAAAAAGAAGAGGTTTTTCCATTAAAATCTGCAGAATTTGATGTCTTGCAAGAACAAAAGGAGTCAAACATAAACCAACTTGAGTTGATAGTCCCTCAGACCAGGCTCTGTTTTCTCAAGGCTGGGAAGAGAAATTTACAGATAGCTGTCTGGGCAGAGGTGATAAAATCTTACCTGGCAGAGACACTGAGCTCTCACAGGAACCTGCCTCTGCAGTGGCTTTCCTGCAGACCTTGTACTTTTCCTTGCTCTGGGAGTCATTTACCCGTTCCCTAGGAAGTCCATGTTTACTGATCCTATCTTCTGACTTGTTGAAGTCCTTTCAAGCCCACATTCTTTCAAGACCACATTTGAAATTAAAATCATTTCTATTAGTTTCTCCTATGGTGCCCAGAGATCTGTGGCATATTTCTGATAGATGCAAACATGAGGCTGGCCAAGGCCTACTTCTCCTACATAGTTTGGGATATTAGAGTAAAACAGAGGTAGATCTTGGTAGTGACTATTTGGATGGTAGATTTAAAAAAAAAAAAAAGAATCAAAGCCTAAATAACTAATTTTCCTGAGAACTGCCCCCCAAAAACATGCGTCATGTTGAAATGGATGTATATAAAAGACCTGATAGACTAGGGTCAGTTGGAAGGGAAGGAGGACCTCCCCTATCAGTGGACTGGGGGAAGGGCATAGGAAACCACCTGACCCATTAACACCAGAGAGGAGCAGATAACTAAAGGTCAGCATAAGAACATAAGCAATAAGACCTAAGGCCATATAACATCACAGGAAACCAGTAGTCAGTCCTACCACAGCAAGCTCTGGAGACACTACCCAAAATGCAACAAAAAAGAGTTTAAATCTGAGGTAATGAAACTGATACAGGTCTTAAAAGAAGAAAGTAAGTCCCTCAAATAAATACAGGAAAATACAATCAAATAGGTGAAGGAATTCAATAAATCCCTTAAAGAAATGTAGAAAAATGCAATCAAACGGGAGAAGGAAATGAATAAAACTGTTTAAGACTTAAAAATAGAAGTAGAAGCAATAAAGAAAACACAATCTGAGACAATCTTAGAGATAGAAACTCTAGGGAAAAGGACAGGAACTACAGACACAAGCATCACTAACAGACTACAAGTGATGGAAGAAAGAATCTCAGAGGTAGAAGAAATAGTTGAAGAAATCAATACATCAGTCAAAGAAAATGTTAAGTCTAAAAAGTTCCTGACACAAAACATCCAAGAAATCTGGGCCATTATGAAAAAACCAAACCTAACAGTAATAGGAATAGAAGAAAGAGAAGACTTACCAGAAAATACTTTCAACAAGATCATAGAAGAAAACTTTCCCAACCTAAAGAAAGAGATACCTATAAACATACAAGAAGCTTACAGAACACCAAATAGATTGGACCAGAAAAGAAAATCCTTCTGCCGCATAATAATCAAAATGTGTTCTGTAAATGCACAGAACAAAGAGAGAATATTAAAAGCTGCAAGGGAAAGCATCCAAGCCACATATAAAGGCAAACCTATCATAACTACACCTGGCTTCTCATCAGAAACTTTAAAAACCAGAAAGGGCTGGACATATATCTTACAGACTGTAAGAGACCACAGATGCCAGCCATGACTAGAAAATCCTTTAATCACCATAAAGGGAGAAAACAAGATATTTCATGACAAAAACAAATTTAAACATTACCTATTCAAAAATACAGCCCTACAGAAGGTAGTAGAAGAAAAACTCCGACCCCAAAAGGCCAGACACACCCAGGAAAATACTGGAATAAATAATCCTACATCAGCAAAACAAAAAGAAGGGAAGCACACACACACACATACACACATACACTCTAACACTACAAACATCAAAATAACAGGAAGTAACAACCACTGCTCATTAATGTCTCTCAACATCAATGGCCACAATGCCCCAAGAAAAAGATAGAGGCTGACAGAAAGGATTTGAAAACATCCATATAAGAAACACACCTCACACATAAAAGAAACACACCTCACACATACAAGAAACACACCTCTGCTGTATACAAGAAACATACCTCAGCAATAAAGATATATACATTACCTCAGCGTAAAGTGATAGAAAAAAGTTTTCCAAGCAAACTGACCCAATAATAAGATGGAGTAACCATTCTAATATTTAATAAAATAAACTTTCAACCAAAATTAATCAAAAGAGATGGGAAGTACACTTTATACTCATTAAAGGAAAAATTCACTAAGACTTCTTAATTCTGAACCTCTATGACCCAAGTGCAAAAGCACCCACATTTGTAAAAGAAATATTACTAAAGCTTAAATCACACATTAGACTCTCAATACATTAACAGTGAGAGATTTCCATTCTGTACTCTCTCCAATGGACAGATCATTGAGACAGAAATTAAATGAGGAAACAATGAAATTAACAGACATCATGAATCAAATGGACCTAATGGATATCTACAGAATGTTCCACCCAAACACAAAAGAGTATACCTTCTTCTCAGCAACTCATAGAAGTTTCTTCAAAATTCACCATATAATTGCTCACAAAGCAAGTCTTAATAGACACAAGAAGATTGAAATAACCCCTTGTATCTTATCAGACCACCATGGATTAAAGCTGAAATTCAACAACAGAAAGCCTACAAACTCATGGAAACTGAATAACTCTACTCAGTGACCACTGGGTCAGAGATGGAGGAAAGAAAGAAAGAAAGAAAGAAAGAAAGAAAGAAAGAAAGAAAGAAAGAAAGAAAGAAAGAAAGGAAGGAAGGAAAAAAGGAAGGAAGGAAAGAAGAAAAGAGACTTTCTAGAATTCAATGAAAATAAATGCACAACATATCCAAACTTATGGGACAGAATGAAAACAGTGCTAAGTTTAGTCCATTACACTAAGTGCCTTCATAAGGAAATTGGAGAGATCTCTCTCAAACTAGCAATTTAAAAGCACACCTGAAAGCTCTAAAACAAAAAGAAGCAGACACAACCAAGAGGAATAAATTACAAGAAATAATCAAACTCATGGCTGAAATTAATGAATTAGAAACAACGAGAACAATTCAAAGAATGAAAAAAACCTGGTTCTTTGAGAACATCAACAAGACAGACAAAACCTTAACCAAACTAACCAAAAGGTAGAGAGACCATATACAAATTAACAAAATCAGAAATGAAAGGGGAGACATAACAACAGACACAGAGGAAATCCAAAGGATCGTTAGGTCTTACTTCAAAAGCTTCTATTCCACAAAATTGGAAAATATAAAGGAAATGAACATTTTTATTTTTTTATATATTTCATTTACCAAAGTTAAATCAAGATTAGGTCAACAGTTTAAACAGTCCTAAAACCCCTAAAGGAATAGAAGCAGTCATCAAAAGTTTCCCAACTAGAAAAAGCCCAGAGCCAAATGGTTTTAGCACACAATTTTACCAGACATTCAAAGAGCTCATACCTATACTCCTCAAACTATTCCACAAAATAGAAAGAGAAGGAACATTGCTAAGCTCATTTTATGACACCACAGTCACCGTGATACTTAAACCACACAAAGACTCAGCAAAGAAAAAGAATTTCAGACCATTTTTGCTCATGAACACTGATGCAAAATACTTAATACAATACTCGCAAACCGAATTCAAGAACACATCAAGTACATCATCCACCATGATCAAGTAGGCTACAGCCCAGGAATGCAGGGATGGTTCAATATAAGAAAATCCACTTAAAGAAGCTAATCAAGAAGGAGGATCCAGGGTAAGATGCTCAATCTTCATTCAGAAAGGTAAACGGGGTGACTATCGGAAGAGGGAGAAAACAGGGAACAGGACAGGAGCCTACCACAGAGGGACTCTGAAAGACTCTGTCCTGCAGGGTATCAAAGCAGAGGCTGAGACTTATAGCCAAACTTTGAGCAGAGTGCAGGGAATCTTATGAAAGAAGGGGGAGATAAAAGGACCTGGAGGGGACAGGAGCTCCACAAGGAGAAAGAAAAAATCTCTGGGCATAGGGATCTTTCCTGAGACTGATACTCCAACAAAGGACCTTGCATGGAAATAACCTAGAACCCCTGCACAGATGTAACCCATGGCAAATCAGTGTTCAATAGTAAAGGGAACAAGGGCATTCTCTCACATGAACTCAGTGGCTGGTTCTTTGATCACTTCCCCCTGAGGGGGGTGTAGCCTTACCAGGCCACAGAGGAATCCAATGCAGCTAGTCCTGATGAGACCTTATAGACTAGGATCAAATGGAAGGGAAGAAGGACCTCCTCTATCAGTGGTCTGGGGGAGGGGCATAGGAGGAGAAGAGGGAGAAGAAGTGGAATTGGGAGGGGACAAAGAAGGGAGCTTCAGTTGAGATATAAAGTGAATAAACTGTAATTAAAGGAAGAATAAAATGTTAAAAAATAAAAATGAAAAAATTATAAAATAAAAGAAAATCCATCAATGTAATCCTCCATATAAACAAACTCAAAGGGAAAAATAATCATAGGGTCATCTCATTAGCTGCAGAAAAAGACTTTCAAAATTCAACACCTCGTTGCAGGATATTTGATCCCATTTTGAACCCCAAATTTGTGAACTGTAAATCCGTGTTTCTTGTTTGGTGTGGTTGAGCCCTACTATGCAGCCCTATTAAAGTTCTTTAATCCAAGAACTTTCTGTGTAAACAGGTGATCATGATGTGGTTCAGCCATGGCTTGCTAACACTTTTAGCCCAAGAACTTTCTGTACACAGGATTTGATAAGGCTAAACCTAGGTCAAGAGGCAGAGTAAGAAATCAACTGAGAGGGTGAAGAGTAGGAGGGACTTGAGTTGAAGGGGAGGGATTTCAGACAGCCTGGAAGAGTAGATGGGGATTTAGCTCCTTGGATTTAGCTTAGGCTTTAACTTTTTAGCTCTCTGCCTTTGGGGGCTTTTTGGGCTTTGAGCTAGCAAAGCTTTGGCCTTGAGCTTTTGGGCCTTTTCCTACTGGGCTATCAGCTAAGCTAGTGAGCCTTCTGGGTTTTTTCCACCCAGAAGTGAGCTAAGTAGGAAGATCAGCTGGGTGCTTTCTCTTCCTGTCTGAACTAGTAGGTTTTCACAACCATCTCACTCCCCACTCCTCAAAATTGAATGGGCTCCACCAGTAGTTAAATATGTCTGCAGGGAAGACAGCAATTCCATTTAGAAATCTACCTGAAATTCTTTATGGATATCTATCTTATAAACTCATTTTTTTTCCTTAAAGTGAATTTCATCGAATGTATGTACCCTTGTTTGTGTGTAAGTGGATATGTCTGTTTCTCTGTCCATCTGTCCTTGTGTATGTAGGTATGACACTTAGATTCACTCATTCACTCCAAGTGGTTTTGGGAGGTGAAAAATAAATGGTCCAGAAGGCTTTGGATATTTGCAGAAATGTCTTGGAAACAGTCTCTCCTACAACATTAGTTCTTATTTAAAAAAAAAAAAAAAAGTTGTTAAGGATGTGCTTTCATTTTTTTATTTTGTTTTTTAAGTACATGTTCTTTGTTTATTTTTCCCATTATTTATTCATTTATTTAATCATTTTACAGCCTGATATCTGGCCTCTCCCTCTCTCCTCCCAGTCCTACCCTCATGCCCCTTCCCCATCCAGTCCCTTTCCTTTCTCTCAGAGAAGCCCCCAAGGGGTACCAACTCAACCTGGCATGTCAAGTCACAGCAAGACTCTCCCCTTGAGGCTTGGCAAGGCAGACCAGGCAGGGGAAGAGGATCCAAAGTCAGACAACAGAGTCAGAGACAGTCCCTACCCCCATTATTAGGTGATCCATATGTTGACCAGGCTGCATATCTGCTACATACATGTAGGGGGTCTAGGTCCACCCTGTGCATGCTCTTTTGTTGTTGGTTCAGTCTCTGTGAGCACCCATGGGCCCAGGTTATTTGACTCTGTAGGTCTTCTTGTGGTGTCCTAGACCCTTCCAGTTCCCTCTATCCTTCCTCCCACTCTTCCACAGAATTCCTGAGCTCTTTATGAGAGGCTTTACACAGCAGCTTATGGAAATAGATACAGAGACCCACAGCCATACAATAGGCTGAGCTCAGGGAATCTCATTTTTAATTTCTAAAGAGAAAATGCAATACAAGATACTGTTATCCTGGTTGTAGAATAAGGTCAGAATGTACAATGAGCTAAGTTTCCAGAGAATCACACAGACTGAAACTCACTTGAAAGAGAGAGCTTCTTAACTCACATTTGCATGTGAAGATGCTTGAGAATCAGTGTAAGGGATACTGAAGAAGACAGAAAGGGAGGACAAGTTTAAAGGCAACTGAATAAATTAGCAGAGCTGATAAAGTTAATGCGTGGATATGAATCATTCCGATTACATCAATAAATTAAAAATACATACTTGCTATGTAATTTCAAATAATATAAATATGTTAAAGTGGTTCCCATAATAAAGATAAACTTTATCCATATGTGATTAAAATTTGTTATTCACGAACTAATCTCATCCTCAAATTTAATAATATTTATGAAGTGATTATAATTTTAGTGCTTATTATACGTTATAAAGTATGCTGTATGATTTGTTTGTATTTTCTATGCACTCTTTACCAATTCTCTTGGGCTCATTCTAATGTGATCATCTTTGAAGTGCTGACAGCAGGATTCCATCCAAAATCTCTGCTCATAACCATCACTCTATGTCATAACTGTGTCTTGGCACCCTAAGAGAACCTGGCATGGAATGGTTGTGATTTATGGGGTAGTTGGGGTCAGGAGTGGTGAGTGTGGTTTGGGAGGATAATGCTGAGCAGCTTGGGGTAGTTGCTGAGAAAATCAATTCAATAATATTTTTTTAAATTGAAGACAAAGCTATCTTTTAATTCAAATAGCTTTGCTGTAGATTTTATCACTGCTCAGTGCTAACCTTAATTATATCAGAGTCATCTTCTCTAATTCTGTGCTTAAACAAATTGGTGTAATGTGGGTAAGAATACAACTCAGTCTTCTCCATATTTTGTAAAAGTTCTTAGTTACCTACAGTTTTGAAGTTCTCCAGTGCTGTAATCTAAGTATCAGTAACCCACAGTACTCCAGAATTTATGTTAAGGCCCTCAATATAGGTGTGCAAAGGAACTTTATATACTAGTGTTGGGAACATAAATTGGTACAGCTACCATGAAAGACAATATAGAGATTCCTTCAACAACAACAACAAAGGGAAGTCATAAGGAAAAATGCCACCCATTCGTCATCTGGAAAAACAGATGGAAGTGGGGGGCAATGTGTTATATAAAATATGTCAAGCTCAAGAGGTAAATGTCTAAAACATAGAGTGAAATGACTTGAGAATAGAAGAGCTATCATTTCAAAAGAGGTGGAAAGAGAAGGATGTATTTGGCAGAGTATCTCTTTTGAAATAGCAACAACTTATGTAAAAAAAAAACGACATATAAAAAATGAGCCAGTGATTCTCAAACTGGACAACTAAGGAAATAAAAAGTGTGAAATACTATGTGGCTCAGACATAAACATCACAGTTTACATAATGATATATATATATGTATACTTGTATACATATATATATATATTGCTGATTACTTAACTAAATAGTTATGAGATCTAGAGACAGAGAATAGCACACGATTCTCAAGGACAAAAACAAGAATCAATACATAAATCAAAAAATGTACCTATTTTTTAGAAAATTGTATACAAACAGTCATTTTAACAAGGTTTTAATTCTGTAGGGATCTGATAAAAAACTGAAGGATGAAGCCTGAGAGAAAGTAAAGGAGGAGGCACAAGGAAATTCTGGTTTTAATTCTTTGAATGTGAGCACTTTCATTTTACTGAACCAAAAATAGCATTTAAAAGTGTAGGGCAGACAATATTATAGAAGTACGAAAATGAGTGTGATCATTATTTGGACATAATGTTAAGGCAAGTGAAATGTGAAAATTAAGACATGATTAAGGAAATGACAAGCACATTTTACAGAAAAAAAATGGAGCTCTATTAATCCATAGCAAGGAAAAATAGAATAAACCTCAAGGCAGTATCAGCTTCACAGATAGGACCAAATGTCTTGGTCCATTCCAGCTTCTATAACAAAATACCATGAACTGACATTTTCTAAGCCTTAAAAATTGACTTCTCACTATCCTATAAACCAGGAAGTTCAAGAGCAAGATAGCACTAGAAAGGTTTGGATATGAAGATATGAAATTAGACATAGGGCATGTAAAATTAAGTAGCCCGACGTTCACACATTTCTGTCTCCCCAGTCCATGGTTGGATTGTTCTGCCTTAGACAGGACCTCTCCAGTCAGTTCATTTTCAGAAGCATAGGTCTGTAACAAAGAAAAGGCTGCTCCTTCAGACCCTTTACCTTTAAGTGCTGCTTTTACATTATATAGAATTTGAACCTGTGGGTTTTTTTTTTTTGTTGTTGTTGTTATTTTTTTTTTTTCTGAGAGTGTGGTAGGTCTGTCTACCTGTCTCATAGCTCCTAGAGTTGAGGAGATTTGTCGGTGTGTTTCCTAGGTTATACCCTCAACTCTACTCTATCCTGTCTGTTCCCCTTTCTCAATACCCTTCTCCATTATCAATGGCTACATATTTTATTAGGATTCTTCTTCTTCCCTTGCACATTTCTTTTCTTAAAAGAGCTTTCTTCTTTTCCAGTTCCCACCATTTACCTGCAAATTTCATGATTTCCTTGTTTGTTTGTTTGTTTGTTTATCGCTGAGTAATATTCCATTGTGTACATAAGTGAGGTATCCCAGAAGCAGAAAGACCCACAGGGTATAAAGTCACTCATAAGAGGATATTAGACATATAATATAGGATAAACCTACTAAAATCTATACACCTAAGGAAACTAATCAGGAAGGAGGACTCTGGCTAAGATGCTCAATCCCCATTCAGAAAGGCAAAGAGGATGGACATCAGAGAAGGGAGAAAACAGGGAACAGGATAGCAGCCTACCACAGAGGGCCTCTGAAAGGCTCCACCCTGTAGGGTATCAAGGCAGATGCTGAGACTCATAGCCAAACTTTGGGCAGAGTACAGGGAATCTTATGAAAGAAGTAGGAGATAGAAAGACATGGAGAGGACAGGAGTTCCACAAGGACAGCAATAGGTCCAAAAAGTCTGGGCTCAGGGATCTTTTCTGAAACTGATACTCCAGCCAAGGACCACTCATGGAGATGGCCTAGAGCCCCTGCACAGAGGTAGCCTATAGCACTTCAGTGTCCAAGTGGCCTCCATATTAATGGGGACAGGGACTGTCTCTGACATGAACTGATTGGCCTGCTCTTGGATCACTTCCCCCTGAGGGGGGAGCAGCCTTACCAGGCCCCAGAAGAAGACAATGCAGCCACTCCTGATGAGACCTGATAGACTAGGATCAGAGGGAAGCGGAGGAGGACCTCCCTTATCAGTGGACTGGGAGAGGGATACGGATGGGGAAAAGGGAGGGTTGGATTGGGACGGGAGGAGGGAGGGAGGTAAGGGGATACAAAGTGAATAAACTGTAATTAATAAAAATAAAAATAAAAAATAATAAAAAATAGAAAAGTAAGAAAAGATCTTTCATGTAAGTTTTTAGATTATGATAATTATATATTTAATTATATATTCTTTTCTCTCCTTTCCTTCCTCCAAACTGTGAATTGTATGTATGTTTTCAGGACTGACTGTTTGGTACTGGACAAACAGTTGCTGTGCTCCTCCCTGGAGAAGACCACCTGTCCTCATCCCTGTTTTTCTTAGTTTCTATATGAAGGACTATATATCCTTCATTCTGGGAAATTTCCATTGCCTTCTCTACTAATTGTTATTATAAATAAATTTCTTTCACTATTTTAATTTTAGTTTGCAGGAGTTCTTTCTGATTGTTTTCCTTATACTATATTATATTCGTACAAGAAGCAATGGAATATAATGGCTAAGAATTAATACTTTAACCATCCCATATTAACTGATTGCTCTCTGTTTACTTGAGTGACCGCGGCAATCTTTCCACAAAATTGGAATGACAGCATTATTTACATGCATTGAATTGTTATAAATATGCAGTTAAACACTCATAACATTACAAACAAGTAGCTGACATGAAATAAACACTAGAAAATAACCACAAAAATCGGTGGAAATGTCATCTTGTGTTTACTCTTTGCTACTTTCTGTCTTCATGTCTTTCAGACTTTTTCCTTTTTTCCTTTGATTTCCAGGTTTTATCTTCAAGACTACCATAAAATGTCTAGCTATCCATGAGTGTTGATACATAACTAAACCAGACTATGAAAAGCCCAACAGAAAGCTCTGTGAATATGGTATATGATGGTTGGTGACAGAATCTAGAACCGTCCAGGAAAAAGGCCTCTGGGCATGCTTGTAGAGGATTATCTTGATTTTGGTTATTGATTTCTGAAGACTCATCTCAATTGTAATCCCCTGGTAGGCGATATTGGATGGCTTGCTTTGTAAAGATAAGCTCTGACTGTGAGTTTGAACTCAGAAAGGTCTCTTCTGACTAGATATGAAGTGACTATTTGATTCAGCTCCTGCTTCCTTGCTTTCCCCACTGTGATAGACTATAGAGCTGTGAGCTAAAATCAACCCATGCTTAAGCTGCTTCTTTCTAAATGTTCATAGTATCAAGAAAAATGTAACAGGACAGTGTGCTTGCCATGTAATTAGACAGCAAGTGCCCTGTTCTAAGAAAAAGATCAACAGTTTCTGAGATGCTGTTTTTTGATGCCTTACAGGCTATGAAACAACTAATAACCCTACTGAGTCTCTGGAAAGACAAAAAAAAAAAAAATCACCCTCAGAGCTTCACAAATGGTAAGGCTCCCAGGGACTCTCAGGTCCGTGCTGACTAATTTGTTGCATTGCCACTTCCTTGTTCTAGTTTCATTTCTGACACTGTTATAAATACCCTTACAAAAGCAACAGAGTAGTTTGTGAATGGGGAGGAGGCTCAGGAACCAAGAGTGCTCACAGCTTTTCCAGAGGATCTGAGTTGGGATTCTAGCACCTACATCTGATGGCTCACAACCACCAGCAACTCTACCCCCAGAGGATCCAGAATCTTCTGAAATCCAGGGATACTGATACAAACATGGCATACACTTACCTAGACATGCATGCATGTAAATAAATAAAACAGATCTATTTTAAAAGGAAAAAAGGGGATTATCTTGTTTATTCATGCTACAGTCCACGATTGAGGGGCCAATAAGGCAGGGCCTCAAAAAGGCATGCATATCACATCCACTGTCAAGAGCAGAAAGGAAGCAAGGTACCCATGCTTCCTTCTTGCTATTTTCTGCTCAGCTAACTTTCTACTTTTATATAGCATAGAGCCCTGCTCATGAAATGGTGCTTCCCACAAGGGGATGACTCTTCTTAACGTTTCTTTACCAAGACAGCCCCTCACAGACAAGCTGACAGACCAACGTGATGTAGACGATTTCTCATTGAGATTCCCTTTTGAAGTGATGCTACGTTGTATTATATTGACAGCCAAAACTAACCAGTACAAACATCTAGTATCAGAGTCTGCACCTGCCAATGTCTCTCAACCTTTATTTACCTTCCATCATCCTGAAATATTAATTGAATTCCTTCCCCAGTTCCTTTTCCAAATTGCCTTGTCTCTGGGATTACAAGTTTTTTGATAATTAATGTAGCAGGTACATTATTGAATTCATCATATTCACAGGAGAAAAAGTTCCATTTGTTTGTGGTTTTAGAGTTTCCAATCTATTTGGTTCTGTTGCTTTGGGCCTCTGGTGACAAAGTACATCGAGGTAAGAGCACTCCATAATAGGTTTACTCCCTTCATGGCAGTCAAGAACCAAAGAGAGAGCAGAATACAAAATTCCAAGATTCCTTTCAAGAGCATATTTCCAATGACCTCACTTTCTTCTTGCAGACCTCATCTTCTAAAGGTTCCACCACTCACCAACATCACTACAGACTGGAACCTAGGTGTCAACCTATGAGCCTCTAAATAACATTTGAGATAAATTATCAGTAAACAGCACCTCACTTTGACAAGTTTATATTGTCATATGTATGCTATTTGTCACTGAAATTTTTACTCTTGTATTTGAAACACTTATTTGCAAAGCTCTAATTGTAGGAACTATATGTAGGTAATTATAGAACATGATTCCTATCATTCCCACTTCTACCCTGTAATTTTCCAAACTGACATAATGATGAGACTACAGGTATGACTCCATAAGAGAAGATGGGACTCCAGGGTAAAGCTTTTCCCTTTAAGGCCATTCACTTATTCTAACTGATCTTATTCCACGTGTTCACAGGCTTCTTGTTCCACCAAACAGCATCTTCTGGAATGCCCTGCCTTTTTATTCTCACAAAGTAAGGCATCTGAGAACTCATGTTCTTATAATAAAAATTTGAAAATAACTTTTAAAATAATAATATATTTAATACCATTCAAATCATACCTCATTTGGCTGAAAGCAAATTCTGATTTTATCACAATGGTGACAATGGAAACATTTTGAAAAAAGAGAAAAAAATATTTAAAGTCAACCTTAGTCTGAAAGTGTTATACCTGACATGTGCTATTTAAGTCCCCTGCTAAATTCAAACTTTGTTCCTCAGAATCACAAGAGGAAGGTAGGCTACACTGATCGACAGAGTACAATTTCCTGTCTACCTTCTGAGGAAAAAATAACATAATTAATAAAACACTGCTGAAGAGATATATCTGTACTTCCTTTCCTTAGAAAAGCAATTCTTAAATGGGAAAAGAAAGATCATTTCTACCTCCTTTCTTTCTTTGTTCATCAGAGATTTATGGCAACTTCAGGTGTTTTCCAAATTTTTTCAGACCTTTTCACTTGAGAGTAGTTGTAAAATTATAGGTGGTAATTGTGTAAGCCGTTTATGAAAAGGATCCCTATGAGCACCATGCTCTCCTCTCTTTCTACCACAAATAAGAAGGTAAAATGTCTCTGTGTGATGCAGGACCAGAGGAACAAAACAGAATTGTGGGTGCTTCCAGTGTGCAACTATTGGCACAGCAAATTAAAATTTCATCATGTCTTACATATGAAGACGCTTCATTTAATTAGAACTCTACTTTTGCCTTTGATCAAGAAGGGAAACACAGGATATATTTAAGGAAATGGATATATTGTATATAGGTATACATTGCCCCTCCACAACACAAACAAAATGAAAATTCCACATAAAGCACAGTGAAGCTCAGCATCTCTGATTCCTCCTGAGTTGTTTTTCTAAAGTGTGCATATGTTTGTTGTTTATAGGAAGGCAAATTCAAATGATCATTTACAGGATTTTATTATGAAATATGTGTAACTCAATTATGTTTCTCTCTCATAAGAAAACATTTCCCTAAAAGCTATATTTGTGAGAAAGGAACATTTGATTTTCATTGTCAACTGAGTAGTCTAATGACTCAGACAGCCAAGTTAGCAATTTGTGCTCAGCAACCCCATACAGATAATTGATTAAAAAACAAAGTCAGGTTGATTGGAATCAGAGACTGCTCTATCTGAGGGTGGAGAGTGGTGAGCAGCTAGGTACTTAGACAACTAGGCCTCTGTATAAAAAGTTGGCTGGAAATTCTACATCCCCTGTGTTACTCATCACGGAAGACTTCTGAGAGAACAAAAATGATGGGACTTTGTAGAACTAATGCAGCTTTGAGTTTCAGACATGTGTGAACTTGGGATCCATGCATGCTCTTTGGATCAAACTCTTGTTATTGGTACAGTGGTGAACTATTTTTTTTTTAAGATTGATGTCAGGATTTACTCACACGTTATCATACAATTTCTGCTGTGGAGAATGCCTTAGAATATTTGAATTTCACCCTCTGCAATAAATCATGACATGCCTAGTACATGGACCCCATGTTTCTTCCAGGATGTGGTCTCAATGTCACACAACTTTCTGGTAATGTGCCCCACCTGACTTCCAAAGCCAGTGTGCAAATCTTTGCTGCTCCCCTGATATTCTTGTATTGTCACATGCTGACTTGATATTTGACTGTGTGGTTTATTCCCAACCAGGGGAAATTTTTATAAGGGAAGTTGGTTCTGCTTTCGCTTATGTTTCATGGTAACCTTTAATTTGCAACTGAACTTAGACTCCAAAGTCATTCCCCCAACTCAGAAAGTCCCAGCACCAACTCAGAAAGACCCAGCTCCCTCCTGTGTTTGTACTGTCCTTTCCCAGTCTGACCTTTCAGCTCTCCCTTTGTATGCTCAGACAACCATTCTTTTTTCTCTTATTTTGGCATCTACTTAAGGTTCAAATGTTTTTCTTTGTACTTTGAACATGTCTGGCTCATTGTTATCAGGAAAGCACTGTTCTGATTGTTGCTTCCACATGGGACCTTCTTCAGGCACATACCTGTGGATGCTTGACTGTTCTTGTTGTTGTTTTGTTGTGTGTGTTTTTTTTTTTAATTGATTACCTGGAAGGCAGCATTTAGCCCTATTTTTTTCACTGTTACTCTGTCTGGTGCAGACAGTAGTTTGGAAAGTGTTGGTTGAATGAAACCCCTCTCCATATGTGTGCGTACTGCAAGACATCTTCCACTGACAAACACCATAATTAAAACCTCAGACTCCATATCCCTCCAGAGTGAAGAGGATGTATCAGATAGAAAGAGTGCTGAATTTGATGATATAAAGGTACTGAAAATTGTTGAAACACAGACCAGGAACCTTTGAAGAGATACTTTCTGTTTTATGGAGAAATCCATAATATACATCCATACACCTTTCTAATGATGATAATGATATTATTGATTTACATAAGATTCTTTCCCAAGTCTTTAACACTTTTTTACATCTATTATTTTACTCTAAGAGCCTTTGTGTGAAGTACTCCTCCTGATTTTATGCATATGGGAACCTGAATATTTGCATTTCCTTTTCTTTCAAGTCCTGATTCCTGGACTTCCAATTCTGAGTCTCTTGCTTTCCTGAGGCATTCACAGAAATGAAGTCACTTCTTTTCTAGGGATGGTTCCATCTCTAGTAGCAGACGGCCCTGTAATCTTTGAATATTGAATCTCATCTTGAATCTTCAAATCCTCTTTTGTGGAGATGGTGATTCGGAAAACTGAGCCTTCTTTTTTCAAAGGAGAAAAGAAATGTACAATATGATAAGAACTTAGGGGGAGGCATAGGTTTTTTATTTTAGAATTCACTACATACTCAGTAATTGTGTCATACTGTTTACATGAATCCTGCTTCATTATTTCAGCTACCCAGGGTTATCTCTGATGGCATGGACATGAGGACAGGACACCAAATTAGAGACTGCAAGTGTCTATTGCTGACTCTTAAGCCTTTCCTATATCTTCCATTGTGAGATTCCCCAGCAGAACTCCTAATTATACAAAGAAGACATTGCCTCTGGGATTTGCCTGACAGGCTTGTCATGTCCAAACATTTTGAGGGAGGACCTTACTTTCTTATTTAAAATAGGCTGGCTGTCTACACTTGCTTTAACACTTTACCAGGATATTCCAATGATAGGTTGGTGTGTGCGTTGCTTTTTAAGAGTTAGACTTTAGTGGGAAGCAAAGCTACTGACAAAATGAAATACAAGGCAAGGTGATTTGTGCACTTAGTGAAAGAACAGAGGGTACAGCTAATCTGTTAGAAAGGTTAAGAAAATGTTTCACTTATGAAGCAATGCATGAGGAAATATTATGCAAAATAGGATTTGCCACATACCTAGAGATGAGAAAAGAAACAGGCAAATCAAGAGTGAGCAGAGAACATGATAGAATTAGACATGAGAATGGAAGGCAAGGTCTGGGAAAGGGAAGCAATTTCATACAACAAATGTGTGTTAAAGAAAAATGAAGCTTTAGAAGGTGTCAACTAAGGGTCAGATTAAGAAGAGTGATATTAGTATGTTTGAACTGTACCCGTGAAAACAATATAGTTAGGTGTGGAGGTTAAAGAAATGGCTCAGTATCTATTTATCTAACCAAGGACTTGGGTTCCATTCCCATCCCACATGGCGGCTCAGTTTCTTCGATAACACTAGTTTAAGGGAGAAGACAACCTCTTTTCACCTTCTTAGACACTGGTGTACATGACACCTGACATACACTCAGACAAAACAGTCATACCCATGAAATTGTTAAATCTTTATAAAATGATTAAAAGAAAGCTAATATACCAATACTATACCAAATAAATAAATATACTAAAACTAATATCCTCACCCCTACTAGCTCAGAATGTGACTTTCTAGGGAAATACAGTTGCTGCAAACGTAATTAAGACAAGGTTACAGTGAATTAGGTTAGGGCTGTTATCCAACATGACTGGAATCCTTTAATGTATGTGGGGACAGTGGGGAGTACTTGGACCTGAACTGGGGAAAACGAAAAAGTACTACCTAGACAGAGATGCCCATGTGAAGACAAATGAAATAGCTAGAGTTAGATCACCACAACGCAAACTGTGTCAGACTTCCAGAAGCTGTAAATCACAAGGAAAGATGGTAATTCCTTGGAATAAGGAAGGATCTGAGCAATAACTTGGTTTTGAACTTATTGCCTGCAGAGTTTGTGAGACAACATTATTCATTATTTTAAAAGCCAGATGCTGTGTACTATTTTGCTAGGATCACTCTAAGAAACTGATAAGATGAACTAAACATTGTAGGTGTTATTTTCTTTAGAATATACATCTGGGTCGGGTGGGGGACTCCTGAAGCTCTACAGCGAAAGGAGAAGAACACAGTCGCAACAAAGCAATGGACAAGAAGCTCGGGGACTGTGGAACGTAGACCATGGGGGAACAACGTACTGCCCCTCCACTTTGCAAGGTTTTCCAGGCTGATAGAAGACTATGCTTCCTCCGCTTCCCCTCATCTGAAGAATAAATAAGCAAAAAGAAAAGTTCACCCTTTTTCTTTTATATGTAGTCCAAAATGCCATCTCCAAGCTCTCCTGCTTTTATGATAGTGCATGGATAAAGAAAAAAGGAATGCATTGAAATTAAGTCTTCCCAGAGTACCTCATTTAGTGATGGGAATGTCACAATGAAAAATGAGAGTACTAATACTATGATGTAGACATTAAAATTATTTTGATATTGATATTTTGATGTTGATAAAAATAATTCAGTTGAGACCTTATAACCATGAAATAAAATTAACCTTCCAGTAGCAAGCCATTCGAGTTCCCAGAATTGTTTTTCTTGATATTTATCCTAATTGAAGAGAGTGATTTATATACATATCTTGAAATTTCCATTCCTATGCAAGCAAAAAGCCCAAGAAGCATGATATAACTAGGATCAATACTCAGGATAGTAGATTACAGTTGTTATTTCTCTTAGTTTTATTTTCTCTAAATATCATAAATTATGATAGTTAGGCATTTTATTGCAGGTGCATGACTTCTTTCTAATTTAGGCAAGTGGCATTCAAATTACAACACTCCTAAGGCTATACTCTTTAACGATCTCTAATCTAAATAGGAAAATAAGTCTATTTGAAATGCAGATGACTTGAATATGTTTTTAATATATCAATAACATAAAACACATCCACATACTTTTTATAAGTGAGAGATTCTTACTAGAATGATAGAATTTACTAAAGAGCAATAAACCTATGTAAGTTTTTTTTTTGTTTTTTACATTCTGCAGTTGTATTAAAACTTCCTGACAAACAACATGCTGTACTTGTGCACACCAAGAATTTAGTTAATATGCACTGTGTTTTCAAGGTACCATTCATTTCCTCTACTGGAATTACATAACTAATAGTAGTATAAAAGATCTTGTGCCTTACAAAATGTAAATATAAAGGGAATTTCTGATTGATTAACATTGAAATAAAACCTTATCAAGATTTCTGCTTGTTATAGACATGGAATGCATGGTAAAAAGAAGTTTAAAAATCGACACAATTATTCAATAAGACTCTTCTAAATGTGAAAAGCAAGCATGTGTGAGTTGCAGCACTGAGATCAGTCTTTGAACTAATACATGAAATCATAAAATTTATCTGGAAACATTTTGGATCATAGCAGAAGTAAAGAAGTTGGAGGGTTTTTTATTTTTTTTCTTCTGGGAAAGACTGACTTTTGTAATGGGGGGAAAGGCCCCCTTGATTACTGATGGCACAGACTAAATGCCTGGAGAGCCAGACTGAACACAAGCACCAGAAGAGAGAAGCTTGTATGAGCTCAACAATTTTCCCAAAGATCAAGCTGTATGATGGCTCATTGCCTGTGACCATGTTTGCATGGGAATTCCTCTGGTTCAGTTTAAGTTGTGAGATAGTCAAGGAAGGTCCTTTCCATTTTTGTAAGAAATTATTTAATTTACACTGAGCACAGCAATTAAATTTCATAATTACTTTAAGTAAAACATATCCAAGAGTAGCAAGGCTGCCAAGGACAGCACATTACAGAAATGAATTACTTGGTTTCAGAAACAATTATTTATATTTAACCTCATGCACCAAGATTTTGTTGTATCTTTTTAAATTATTGTCAATAGTACTCACAAAGTGTGCCCCCAAACACTATAGGCTGCCACCAATACTATTGGTTAACTGCTTCCCTCCCTGCCTATAGCTTGACAATAAGACTGTCGTTAAAGACACCACAACCTTATGACTTAGACATGGAGAGGTTCTCCTCTCCTTTCTGATCTTAGTCCATCAGTTCACATCAAAAGTGGCTGCATTGTCCTCTACTATGGCCTGGTAAGGCTGCTCCCCCCCAGGGGGAGGTGATCAAAGAGCAGGCCAATCAGATTATGTCAGAGGCAGTCCCTCTTCACATTACTATGTAACCCAATTGGACTCTGAACTGCCCTGGTCTACATCTGTGCAGGGGTTCTGGGTTATCTCCAAGAATAGACCTTGGTTGAAGTATGAGTCTCTGGGAAGTTCCCTGTGTTCAAATTTTCTTGTTCTGTTGCTCTCCTTGTGGAGACCCTGTCCTCTCCAGCTCTTACTATTTCCCAGTTCTTACATAAAATTCCATTCACTCTGCCCAACAGTTGCCCATCAGGCTCAGCATCTGCTTTGATAGTCTGTAGGACAGGTTGGCTACCATAAAAAGCTAAAATGTTATGCTCAGGATGCGAGGCTAAGCACTGCACTCAGGGTCAGCCGCTGTAGACCCAGAGAAGAGCATGTCTGATTGCATGCGGGTTGATGCCCCAGGTCCCGCCTCTGAGAAAAAGGTATTAGACGGGTCTGATGCTCTTTGGGTGGATGACACCTAAATGAACATGGGTACAAAGTCCCAGTTTATTTCTAATATCAGAGATCAGACCTCTACTCTTGCCTGATGCGTCTAAAACAAAAAGGGGGAACTGTAGAGAGCTGCGTAATGCCGCGCCTTAAAGATGGAGCTGGTTTCTGCCTTCCACCTTCCCGATGGTGAGTGCTCTCTGTCACAAACAACTCCACATTTGGCTAAGGCTGAGGATCGGGCTTGCTTCCATGTATGTGGACCTATCTGCATTGCCCACGTGGTACGCTGGGGTTGGCTACCCAGAGGCTATTTAAGCTGTGGGCTGGCTTTCCCCAGGGTCCGATGATTGTTCAAGGTTCTGAATAAACTGCATTGAAAAAAAAAAAAAGAACATGGAGAGATTTGGCTCAACTGGAAGCTTCACCCCCACTGGCCAGTATTCATACTACTACCATGTGCTCTGAATGTAATTATAAATCAAAATACCTGGGCCAAGTGGGGGGAGGGGCGGCAGAGACCGATAGTCCAACTAAGGAGCATGTGTGGAGAGGACCTAGATCCCTTGTTCAAAGGAAGCACATTGGCTGCTCAGTTTCCAGGTGGGTTCCTTAGTAAGGGGTACAGGGGCTGCCTCTGACATAAAAGCAGTGTCATGCTCTTTGATCACCTCTCTTTAGGGAGGGTGCAGCCTTGCCAGGCCACAGAAGATGATGCAGAGACCTGATAGGCTAGGATCAGATAGAAAGGGAGGAGATCCTCCCCTATCAGTGAACTAGAAAAAGGGCAGAGGAGGAGAAGAGACAGGGTGGGTGGGACTGGGAGGAAATGAGGGAGAAAGCTACAGTAGAGACACAAAATGAATAAATTGTAATAAATAAATATATAAATAAAATTAAGTTAAAAAATTTTATACTAGCTATGAAACCTACAAGCCATCATGACAATTTGCTTTTAAGATATGCCCTCTGGACTCTTGCTAAAATGCTCAATTCCTATCCAGAAAGGCAAAGAGGATGGACATCAGAAGAAGGAAAAAAGAGGGAAGAAGTCAGTAGCCTGACACAGAGGACCTCTGAAAGGCTCTGCCCTGCAGACTATCAATGTAGACGCTGAGACTTATGGGCAACCTTTGGGCAGAGTGCAGGGAATCTTAGGAAAGAAGTGGGAAACAGTAAGATCTGGAGAGGACAGGAACTCCACAAGGAGAGCAACAGAACCAAAAAAATCTGAGCACAGGGGTCTTTCCTGAGACTGATACTCCAACTAAGAACTATGCATGGAGATAGCCTAAGACCCTTGCACAGATGTAGCCCATGGCTACATATATCCAAGTGGGTTCCATTGTGATAGGAACAGGGACTGTCTCTGACATGAACTGATTGGTGTGCTCTTTAATTACCTCCCCCTGAGGAGGAAGCAGCATTACCAGGCCACAGAAGAAGACAATGCAGCCACTCCTGATGAAACCTAATTGACTAGGGTCAGAAAGGAAGGTAAAGAAGACTTCCCCTATCAGTGGACTTGGGGAGGGGCATGCAGGCAGAGGGTGGAGGAAGGGAGGGATTGGGACAGGAGAAGGGAGGGAACCACAGGGGGGATACAAAGTTAATAAAGTGTAATTAATAAAGAATTTAAAAAAAGAGAGATATGCCCTCTGGTGCAATAACAAAAGCGATGTTTGGGGAGTAACCAACTTTTTTTTTATTGGATTCAAGGCCTTGTCTTAGTGTTTTCTATTACTATGAAGCAATACCATGACCAAAGCAATGCTTATAAGAGACAGCATTTAAGTGGGGCTTTTTTACAGTTTCAGAGGCTTAGTCCATTTATCATTACTGTGGGGAGCATGGAGGCACATGGGCAGACATGATGCTGGAGAAGTAACTGAGAATTCTGTATCCAGATGCACAGACAGCAGGAAAAGAGAGACGCTGGGTCTGGCTTGGGTTTTTGAAACCTCAAATGTCCACCACAGTGACACACTTTCTCCAGTGGTCCATACCTCCTATTTCTTCTAAAGGGGTGCCATGCCGTGAAAACCAAGCATTCAGATATGTGAGCCTATGGGGAGCCATTTCTAGTCAAACCACTACAGGCCTATTCCATGAGACAGAACCCATACCTGATACTGTTATTAAGTACAGAGACCTGAGCATAGATATGTCATGAGACCTACTCCTGTTTTTTTAGTAAATGAGCGTAAGGATAAAATGTCTCCTAATAACTTACTATCACACACATAGATCAGTGTATCATTTGGCTATCTTCAGAGTAGATTCTTGCATTTGAGGGCAATTAAGGTAGAGACCAACAATTGTATAACATGCAGGAGATAAAGATTTTGGGCCACTCAGCCATAAATGGGATGTCTTTATCATACCCTCTCCTCTAAGCTCAGGGATATATGTAGAAAATGGAAGCAGTAAAATTCTAAGAGCCAGAGGTGGTTGATGACATCAAGGAAGCAGTGTTTCCCAGACATAGCAGGGCTGATGAACATGAGAACTGGCAGATGCTGTGACAGCATTCACAGGACCTGCACAACAAGCTAAATCCGGACAAAACCCCAGCATGGGTGAGGAGAAGTGGCCACAAAGTGTTATTTCTAGCCAAGAAGATAGCCACAAATGAAAATTGCTGAGAGAGAGAAAATAACCTTTCTCGAACGGAATATTACAGGTATATCAACAGCAGGACAGGGCAGGCAGGCCCCATGCTCAGTGTTAATTGGTCAACACAAGTCAGAATATAGACTTTTTAGGTAATTTTCTACAATTTTCAATTTTCTGTTTGTTTGGTTATGAATTTGCATGAGAAAGATTGGATCTAGGAGGAGTTGGAGAGCAGGATATGATACAAACATATATATGGAATTCAGAATGAATAACTTAAAAATAAATAAATACATAATATTAAAGAAGGAGACTTAAGACCTTATTGAATCAATTGAAATCTTTAGCATATTTTTTTAGAATTATATTAGTATTATCCAACACAAAGAACTACAAATAATTATATTCACAGATTCAAAAATCCCACTCAGATCTATTAGAACAGTTCAAACATCTTGGGATCTTGGGATGTAAAGATCATGACCAAAAAAAATAACGCACTTTCCCTTGCAAGTGGGCTTCATTGTTAGCAAAGCTGAGGTTTCTTTAGCTCTCTGAAAGGGAGTAACCTGTGTTCTTCAGGGTCTGTGGTAGACACTGTATTAGATACCCATGATTATGTAAAAGCTCTGCTGACAGAAACCTTAATGGCTCTTAGAACCATGAAAGACAGTCCACGATTGAAAATGAGAGCAAAAGAAATGAAAGAGGTATCAATGTGTGTGTGTGTGTGTGTGTGTGAGGTTTGTGTGTGTGTGTGTGTGTGTGAGTTAAAGTGCTATTCTTAAGTTCTGTAAGTTCTGATGGTGAAATTGAAAAGAAATGAAACAATGATTGTTCTAAGAATGCCAGACTGCTTTTACACAAGAACTTATATATATAACTTATAATAAAACTTATTATAAATGAGTTTTTATAAATAAATTTCATAAGAAAATTTATTATATATAATAAACAAATTTTATAAAAAATTTATTATACATAATAAAACATATATATCTTACAATTAGGAAAAATGCTCAACATGCAACATTATTTTTCAAAATTTAGAAGATACGTGGTGAGCAACCTTGTGGCTTATTTCACCCTTTGGTTGGAAAATTTACTATTCCATCATTTATAAAAAGTCCCTGAAACTGATGGGATTTTTAACAAAGTCAGTTGGAAAGAAAAAAAAAAAACAACTCTCTCTAGGGGCTTCTTCTGTGGTAACGGTGAGAGGTGTGAGCTCTCTAATTTTCAGCTAATTATTATTATCTTGAGTATTAAGTATTACTGAACTTTGATAAAAGACAAACAAAATAGGTCACATAGAAAGCTTGTGAAAATACCCAGTGGCAGAAACTCTGGTTTAGCAAGCCTGGAGCAAGCATTAAAAATACCTTCAGTGATTCTGATGCTGTTGGTTTATGGAACCAAAACCAGAAATATTATTTATGACAATGTTCTAATGAATTGTGAAGCAAAAAGTATTTTATTTGGAATCAATAGATGATTCTTTTTTACTTATTTATTTTTAATTAAAATTTTTAATTCATTTTTATATTAATTAGAGTTTATTTACTTTGTATCCCATCTGTAGACCCCTTTCTCATTCCTTCCCAATCCCACCCTCACTTCCTCATCTCCTCTCATGCCTCCTTCCAAGTCCACTGATAGAGGAGGTCCTCCTCCCTTTCCATCTGACCTTAGCTTATCAGGTCTCATCAGAACTGGCTGCATTGTATTCCTGTGTGCCCGGCAAGGCTACTTCCCCATTAGGAGGAGGCCGTCAATGAGCCAGACACTGACTTCATGTCAGAGACAGTCCCTATGTAATGATTCTTTACCCAGTGTTCATTCCCACATCAGTGCTTTATGGAGGCCTCTGGTTCTCACAGAGAGTAAGTTCTCTAAGTTACCGAGTCATAAATATCAAACGTTCCCTCCTGAGCAACACTGAGTTCTAATCAGCATATGACAGCTGTTAGAAAGACGCACTTCTTCTTGTCTTAAAGTTGTATACTGAAAGTTATTCACCATTTGTGGCATACAGGGTTGATTTTGTGGATGTATGTGGAAATCAACCCATTTTCTCCAGCTGGTAGTTTTAAAATAATTTGCAGTCATTATGCCTTCTGTGACAAAGCTGACTCATGTTGAACCTATGGAGGCATCTTAAAGGTCACCCTTTGTATCTATTATTTTACAAGTAAAGAAACAACAGATAATACTCTCTGACATATTCTCCAGCCCAGAATATTTACAAATGAAGGAGTTTCCCATACAAAGGAAGTCTACCAAAAGTACATCAGCAATCACAAAGATTTGCTCCAATGATCTGTGCTTCTTTTTCCTGTATCCAAGGACCCCAACACCTTAAATCATGGTGGCTTTTCCACATGTAAAGGAATACTGAAAATTTGGGTTACTGTCCTGTAGATTTTCTTACTCACAAGCAAGGAGGATCATAGATTTGATGTAGGAAAACAACTTATCACTTTAACAGAATAGAATCTCCCAGGATTATTCTTTTTTAGATATTGAAAGTATTAAAAAATCATACAAATTAGTTTTCTCTGAAAATATTCTATCACATAATAAGATGACTAAGTTTTACAGCTTTAAACATTGCATTATAAGTTTCAGGTAATGGCTGTCATGAAGAGATTTGAAGGCAATTTCTTTTCTGGGTTATTTTTTTTCATTTTCTTTCCACATATGGACATCAAGAATTATTTTAATCCTAGCCAGCTGCTTTGATAGATTACTCTTGTTTTTTTTTCAGAATCCGTCCTGCTATCCCAATCCCACACAGCCAGCAATGCCCCTTAGAACTCTTCAGTTTTCTTCAGTTCTATAGAGCTCTGAAAGTTATTGATTATGCAAATGTAAAAAATTAACTCATCGAAAATAGCACACATAAAAGGGGAACTGGCCCAAGAAACCCAAAGAATATTGTTTTAACGGGAAGCTGTACCATTACCATTAACTGCTACAACTACTGTATTCCTGTTACAGCTTTTTTTTTTTTGATGTATTTATCACTGAGTGGGAACAGCTTAATCTGTTCCATACAGGAGGGACCCTCAGTGGCCTCGAAATATGATGTTCTTTGCTGCAACCAACTGATTTAAATTTCCGGCAGGTGGCATGTCTAACTTTTCTTTTTTCTAAGAGGAAATAACCCTTCTCAAAAAGTCAAATTTCTTTTTAAAGCTGTGGTGTCTTTAACCACTTCTTTTTTTTTTTTTTTTTTTTTTTTTTTTTTTCAGTTTTTCAGTTGACACCCTGTCATGACTTACGGTGTGTTGCATCAATCACTCTAAGTTCTTACAGAAAATATTTTGTGGTGGTTGACTATCACATGTGAGAAACTAAGTGCCCTTTGCGGGTGACTGCACTGATACCTCTGATTTCTTGCCAAATCATTCAGAATGCCGCAAATCCATTAAACCTCTCCACGGGGAGGAAAAAAAAATTCCCGCATCCTAGAGAGAATTTATGAGTTCATTTCAATCACCACAAAAGAAAGCCGCCCTTAATATTCATTAGAGATTTTTACGGTGGCAATATGCATTATCTATTCAGATGCCCCTCTGAAAGGCCAATTTCCCTTGAAACCCTGCATGGCTCCCAGCCACTCTATGGAAACAATGGCCTATGTCCAAGTGGAATGAGGGAAGCAAATGGATGACATTTCCTTATCCACTGGTAATGATTCCATTAAGCCATGATGGTGGCTATGAGCTCCTGAGTTTAAAACTCAAAGGGCAGAATTGGAATATGCAGTCATGTCACTGTATCACTTCTCTGCTGTCATCTGTGACCATATGTCCTAAAGTGAATGGGGCTTTTTGGTTGACATCACAAAAGATGACTTTTAAAACTGACATTTCTTTCATTTAGAGAAATGCATACGCTGGGGACATAGTCTGTGGGCCTGAGGATTTTCATTAATCTCTGTCTGTATTCAACCATTGTTCGAGTCACCATCACCCTTCACCTATTTTCGCCTCCACACCATTCTCAACATATGTAGCAATCTTTTCAAAATGCAAACTTAATCACTTCACTCCATAACAATAACAAACAAATAAGAAGCGAGCAAACAAAAGCCATCATCTCCACTTACACAATCCTCTGTTGTTTTAGATGATGAGCAATAAGACCTATGGCAGCTTAGAAGGTCCATGGGTCCCCTCCCCCAGACTTATTTTGTGTCTCATCCCTTGAGAGATTCCCTCCCCATCCATTCTGACTATTTTTCTCTCATTTTTATTTTAGCCTAATTAAGTACAACTCCTTATATTTAAAGTCAACTAACCATATCCTCAAAGTGTTTCCTGATTCTTTGACTAGGTCATATCTTCCCACCAAAAAGTTCATCATAGAACCACATAAAGATAATAGCTATTATCAAAGTTACCCTTTCATGTTTTGGGGTAAATATTTTTATTTTTGTCTCTCACTTAAATTGTGAGTCATTTAAAATACTCAATATTTTATTCTTATCTGAAACAATTTGAATATTCTAGTTGTTGAACAAAAGTATAAATAACTTCTGGCTTTTGATGATTTTTATACATTGTCTGAGAGTCCTTCTGTGTGACACACAGGCATGGATTTGGGTTGGGCCTGAGGTATGCTGTAATAAGGGCAAATTTCTAACCCAATTATTCATTAGTATGGTTGTATTTAATAGCAAGAAACCATGAGATGCATAAAGATTGTACACTGAATATTCATAAGGATTTTAGAGTGAATTCAACTACTTGTTTTACAACTACCCAGGAAGGAAGGGGAACATGAATTTCTTTCCCTCATTTTTCATTGTCTTATGAAAAATACTGTTATGACCTGAAGTTATATCTTTACCCTGAAATAAAATGTCATGAAATGTGTACAACGTCAGGCTGTGATAAAGTAGATGAGTTTGTAAAAGCTAAAGTCATTTAAAGTCATTTCACATGTATAAGGCACTGTTAACGCAGTGATAATTTCGGGTGTGAGAGATGCCCTATGTTGATGCCAACACACTCCCCAGTCCTGAGTTCTGTCTGAATTCCCCAGAGACTCACAGACAAAAAAAATCACTGGAACACTGTAGAAGTAAAGAAACAAAACAAACAAACAAACACAACAACAACAACAAAAAACAACCCTTATTTAATATTTACTCTGAACATCTAACATCTAGGGTTCAGAGTAAACTCGAAAACTAGTTGAAAACTAGCAAAAATCAGCAATGCGCAGTCAGGTCAACACTCTCCCTGGGACGCTAACAGTGCACCTGAAATAGTAGCTATTTTAGTTATCTCTGTGGCCCCACAGTCTAGGAAAATGTGTGATCTCGCATAGATGTAATGTTCTTGTTCAGTTTTTTCCAGTCCATACTTCAACAGAAACTGGGAGACATCAAATAATTTAACAATTCTGTAAAAGTAATCTAACAGGTACACTTCAAGGCCAGACTCACCTGTCTACACCTATGGAGTTTTCAGCAAGTGTCCCTTAATGCTCATTTATTCATATCTAAAGCATAACTTAGGCAAATTTAGTTATACAAACATTTGGACTAAGATTTGAGTTTATATTGATACCAGCTCTGTCATCACCAGCTATGGAACCTCAGCTAATTACATAGTTCAAATTTTCCATCTGTAAAATAGCAATCAGTTTTGCCAAGGTAAAACTGAAAGGTAGATATCTCCTTGAAGGTAGGAGCACTATTTAGTGAGCTCACAAACACCAACTTAGACTTTGTTTATTGATTTGTATCATTTCAATATGAACTGTAAGTTAGGAATGAATGTCCCCATTTAGTATAGATTAGTAAAGTAAAGATGCTAACCACATCTCAAAAATTGTAAAGCCACATTGTTTTCAGAAACCTTTGGGCTCTTAAAGGTTTTTTTGGTAAAATCCAGATTTTCCACCAGTTACTATAATGTGTGAATTATTAATGTCTTTGATCTTCAAATTCCAAGCATTGAAATGAGGATAACAATGCCACCTCACTTCCGGTGACATTTATCGAAGTCACCAGAAGACAGTAATGGTGAGTCTCTTGAGGTCGTGAATACTGTCATACAAATTTGCTCATGTGATCAAAACCAAAGTGTAAAGATACACACCAGTCAAGGTGAAAGTGGTATGTAAGTGTGTGAATGTTTGTGTGTGTGGTAGATGATGGTGAACAGGAGGAATATGGCCTCAATCCAGTGATTCACATTATGAAACCCCTTTTTTGTCCCCTTCTACAATTTACTTTGGCTTCTTTCACTTGTTCTTTAAAGAACCCTTTGAAATCTCTCTCTCCTTCCCTGTTTTCCTCACTCCCCCTCTCTCTTATGTACACACACACACATACACACACACACAGTATTTTAATGGTTAATATTTAATAATTCTTCTCTGAGAAACATGGTTTATCTTAGCTCCAAAGAATGAAAGTGTCTACACTTCAGTTTCTGTGGTCAGGAAGTCCTAGCAGGAAAACAAGTGATTTCACATGTATGGTTGCTTGTGCTATCTGATCTTGTTTGACTTATACCTGGTAGTGTGTCCAGAGAACAAAAGAGAAAGGAGAAGATAAGACAGAGGAAGTATAGTCTATCCGGGAAATATGAAAATAAAAACTTTAAAACTAAACTGTGAAAAAGAAACAAACACATACATGTGAATAGGGCTAACAAAGAGTCCTTTGAAGAGTGAGGAGGAAAGAACAGCTTTGAAAGCACAATATATGTATATGTACATATATATACACATATATATATATATATCTTACAAATCTTCTTCAGTATGTAGACTGCCTTCCTCTATATAACATCATCCTGTAAAATGTAGGAGATGAAAAGAAGTTGATAGCTCTTTCCTGTCCTAAGCATGAGCTAGAACCTAATAGAGATTAAATAAACTGACCCAAAGAGATCCTACTCAATGATTAAGCTGAACTCACAACTCAGTTGAGTACTGGTTGAAAACTGCATTCCTTTGGAAAGTAATAGTCATGATAGCCACACACAATATGCCTTTGTCCTTAACTTAACTTGCTTAGTAATACTGAATTAAGAAATGTTTGTGCCATGGAGGGCAATTTGGCAGAACATATGAAATGTTCAAACACTCATTCTTTTCTATTCCGAGAACTTGAAGACCATCTTATGATGCTCTTGAGGTGTTGACCACAAGACAATGTTAAGATCTAACTAAAGTGCTAAAATTCTCTGGTGACACATTTAGATCCCTTCAGATTGCGTTCATTGTCTGTCTTCCCTTTTAGCCAACAATGAATCTGATTTCAATTTTGTTGTGGAAGGCAAAATGTAGTTACAATTATCTTGAGTATGGTTCATGTTGTTTTAGGTTGACTTTAGAAAGATTTCATTGTAAGCTATGTCAATTTGTTAAGGTCTTCTAGGACCTTACTTCCATAGTCTCTCTCTGCTTTGGCAAGGTTCCAGGGTCCAGGGCAGGATCTGGGACAGTATGTGAAATTCCCCTGTTCACTTTATCTCTTGGGTAGCCAAGCTGATAGCTAAAGCAACCCATCAGCAACCGATCATATCACAAAAAATGATTGAAAGAAAAATAAGGGAGGGAGCTTAGGATTCCTTTTCTAGGTGTAGGGACTGGCTATACTGCTACTAAAGAGAAAAACTTTAACTGGCCACCTTTTTTGCTGCAGCCAGGACTGTAAAATGGCTTCTAGCCAAAACTGTAAGGGGTTGTAAAAAGGGGGCTCTTTTTCATTATTTTATTATTATTATTATTATTATTATTATTATTATTATTATTTACAATTTATTCACTTTGTATCCCGGCTTTAGCCCTCTTTCTCACCTCCTCCTAGTCTCACCCTCCTTCTCTTTTCCCCTGTCTGTGCCTCCACCCCCTTAGTCCACTGATAGAGGAGGTCCTCCTCCACTACTATCTGAACCAAGCCTATCAGGTATCATCAAGAATGTCTGGATTCTCTTTCTCTATTGCCTAGTAAGGCCATCTTGCTGGGGTTGGTGGGGGTGGGAGGAGGTGATTAAAGAGCAGGCAACCAAGTTAATGCCAATGACTGCCTTTCTCCCCTTACTAGGGAATTCCCATGGAGTCTTGAGTTGCCCTTGGGCTATATCTGAGTAAGAGCTTAGGTCTTCTCTGTGAATGGTCCTTGGTTGATTCATTAGTCTCTGCGGGTGGCCATGGGCCCAGATTCTTTGGCTCTTTTGGGAATAAACATCAAATGGCAAAGAAACACTTAAAGAAATGCTCAAAGTCTTTAGTCATCCTTGAAATGCAAATCAAAATCACCCTGAGATTCCACCTTATACCCACCAGAATGGCTAAGATCAAAAACTTAAGTGACAACACATACTGGAGAGGATGTGGAGAAAGGGGAACCTTCCTCCATTGCTGGGGGGAATGTAAACTTGTACAACCATTTTGGAAATCAATCTGGCACTTTCATAGGTAATTAGGAACAGTGCTACCTCAAGATCCATCTGTACCACTCCTGGGCATATATCCGAAAGATGCTCAACCATACAACAAGGACATTTGCTCAACTATAGTCATAGCAGCTTCATTCATAATAGCCAGAATCTGGAAACAACCTACATATCCCTCAATAGAGGAATAGATACAGAAAGTATGGTTCATTTACACAATGGAATACTAGTCAGTTATTAAAAACAAGGAAATCATGAAATATTCAGGCAATGGATGGAGCTAGAAAAGATCATACTGAGTGAGGTAACCCAGAAGCAGAGACACACATGAAATATACTCACTTAAAAGTGGTATTAGCCATATAATACAGGATAAACACACCAAAATCTATAGTCCTAAAGGAGCTAAACAAGGAGGAACCTAGGGAAGAGGCTTAATCCTTATTCAGAAGGGCAAACAGTATGGATATCAGTAGGAGAAGACAGGGAATAGGACAGGAGCCTTCCACAGAGGAGCTCTGAAAGACTCTACCCATCAGGATATTGACCAGATGCTGAGACTCATAACCAAACTTTGGGCAGAGTGCAGAGAATCTTATGAAAGAAGGGAGAGAAAGAAAGACCTGGAAAAAGGGATCTTTGATCTGAGATTAGATCCTATGCAGGGGTAGGCGACCTAGGAGGCCTCCACAGGCTAACTTAAACATTTTCCTGCTTATCTTAGGCTGATAGTTATATCCTGAATGGCTGTTAACTTGTTTGTAAATTGGTAAGAAAAAGGAAGGGGGAGAAAGTAAGCAAAGAGCATTCATGCACATGCTCAAGGGAAAAGGTGGATAAAGTTAAGAACTTTCACTTCAACAATTTCTCACAAGCTTACATGTGATGATGATGTTGATTTCTGCCAGCATCTCTATAGAAACTGCAACAAGTTTAGCCTATCAGTTCCATAGCATCAGCCCATATACACATGGACAAACAATCAGTCATATGGACCTGTACATGTTCATATACACATTCAATGGATGATATAAAAGGAGCTCCTCACATACAGACAGACAATTGACATATACTCATGTAGCATATGTTCAAATAGAAAACAGACAGACACACATATTTATATGTAAACACATATCTATATACATATGTATAGCTCATGGATGAAATGAATTCCAGCCAGCTTTCATTTAGTGGGCTTCCACCACCAGGCTTCTGCCAACAGTGTGTGTGTTTTCTGTCACAGTTTATGGTATAGCCTTTATACGTCTGAGAGAAAGCTCCCAGAAAAGGAATTCTGAAATACAACAGGTTACATGTTTTAAAACTAAATATTTCTTATCTATGTACGCATGACATGAGTTCATAGTGAGTTCAGAGTGACAAAATTGGCAAGGCCTTGAGGATAACAGGGTCTAAAATTTACAAGAATATATGTCTTTTCAATTAAGACTGACCTGGCTACACATTTTTTAAAGCTATCTCTAAGTTTATAGTGAGTTCAGGACAATAATTTTATTTGTCTTTCATTCTAAGAAAGAAAATAAATTTAAAATTATAGTATCTAATGCCATAAGGTGACAAGGTATAAGGAATTACAACTGAACTGTTTGTATATGACATGGAGGTTTGCACTTGATTAGACATTGCTTGGTAGTCTCATTATAATTTTGGTCCATGGGAAGTTTAAACCAACTTGCTTGTATTTAGGGTATATGCCAGGATTTGTAATGAAGGCTTATCTTAAAGGCACAAATCTGTCTCAAGCCTGTCTTTTAATGAGGCATTTGGAGGTCCACAAAGGTATTTATTGCAGCCATAAATTTTATGAAGTTGTTTTAGAAGTTCTAAAACAACTTAACTTTTAAAATTGTTTGAATCAAATCAGGAATTCCATAATCAGGACTTAATTCATCTAAACAGCAGTACATCTTTAACAATATCCCATAGGAAATTCGTTTAATCAGCATGTGTAAACACCCAGAAGGTGACAATTCATGCCATGCCAGATTATAGAGAGATGGAGCAGTGTACAAAGAATGAGTGTCAAACACTGGAAGCAATTTTGGTATGTATCATGCTACCGACCTTGAAAAATACTGAGTCCCCTTCCAGAAAGCCTACCTGCGTAATGAGAGCTCCGTTTACAGACTGGCTCCCGACATCAATTTAAGTTTCTCCTTAATTTGATGAAGTTATACAAGCAAGCAATAAATGGGGAAAAATTTGTGCTGATCCCTATTTTCAACTTAACAGGATTTATAATCACTCTAGGTGCCTATCTCTGTGGGTATTTCTATGGGAGAGTTTGTAGGCTTGGTTAACTGAGGGGCGGGCGAAGACCCAACCTTGAGTGCAGTGAATAAAAAGGAAAACTGAGGACCAGCATCCATATCTCTCCATTTCCTGACTAGGAAAACAACGGGACCAGCTGCCTCGACCTCTTGTGTTTATGCCTCCTTTACCTTGATGCAGGGGACCCTTAAACTGTAAGTCCACTTTCTTTCTTAAGTTGCTTTTATCAGGTATTTAAAAATTATTTACTTTTTATTAATTACAGTTTATTTACTTTGTATTCCAACTGTAACCCCCTCCCTTGTCTCCTCCCAATCACTCTCCCTCCCTCTTCTCTACCCATGTTCCTCCCCCATTCCACTGATAGGGGAGGTCCCCCTCCTATTCCTTGTTTATCAGGTCTCATCAGGACTGGCTGCATTGTCTTCCTCTGTGGCTTGGTAAGGCTGTATTCCCTTCAGGGGTTGGCAGATCAAAGAGCAGGTCACTGAGTTCACGTCAGAGACAGGAATTTTTTTTGAGCAGCAGCAACAACAACAACAAAAAAATCCTGATTTTTTTTTTTTTTTTTTTTTTTTTTAAGAAACAAAAAGGTAACTCGTTTAGGGAACAAAGTCTTCATTTCTGCACCAGTTTTGGAACTCCACCAGAGATCTGTTTTTCTAACTAACATCCATCAGGCTTTTGTGTTGGAGAAGTATTAAACTTCAACCCAAAAATGACATTGGCTTGAATGTTCTATTGTTATGTCTCAAAAGTCTAAGCTAACAATATCTCTATTTACCTTGGACTTTGAAGTACCTAGTACTTCACACTTAACATTTTCTTATTTTATTTTTACTTCGTATGGTAAAAGATTTTTATTAAAAACGAGATCTAAACATTTTATACACATTTAGAAATTACTTTCTTTAAACTCAGTCTAAAGAATTTCCCATAAACCTGGTAATATATACTGTTACAATACTTTATATTTTAAGTGTTCCTTTCATAAACTTACTTTTTCAGAACATAAAACATGTTTGCATTTCCCTGATGACTAAGGACACTGAACATTTCTTTAAGTGTTTCTCTGCCATTTGATATTCCTCTATCGAGAATTCTCTGTTTAGCTCTGTACCCCATTTTTTAATTGGATTGCTTGATTTGTTGCTGTTTAAATTATTGAGTTCTTTATACATTATGGATATTAGACCTTTGTCAGATAAAGGGTTAGTGAAGATCCTTTCCCAATTTGTAGGCAGTCCTTTTGTTTTGACAACAGTGTCCTTTGCTTTACAGAAGCTTTTCAGTTTCATGAGATCCCATTTATTGATTGTTGCTCTCAGAGCCTGTGCGATTGATGTTCTGTTCAGGAAGTTGTCTCCTGTTCAAGGCTCTTCCCTACTTTTTCTTCTAACAGGTTTAGTGTGTCTGATTTTATATTGAGGTCTTTGACACACTTGGACTTTAGTTTTGTGCAGGGTGAGAAGTATTGATCTGTTTGCATTTTTCTACATGTAGACATCCAGTTAGACCAGCACCATTTGTTGAAGATGCTATCTTTTTTCCATTGTATGGTTTGGAAAACTTTGTCAAAAATCAGGTGTCCATAAGTGTGTCAGTTTAATTCAGGGTCATCTATTAGACTCCATTGATCCACCAGTAGGTTTCTATGCCAGTACCATGCAGTTTTTAGCATCCTGAGTGAGGTATCTCAGAAGCAGAAAGACACACAGGGCATATACTCACTCATAAATGGATATTAAACATATAATGTAGGATAAACATACTAAAATCTGTACACCTAATGCAGCTAATCAAGAAGGACGACTCTGGCTAAGATGCTCAATCCCCATTCAGAAAGGCAAAGAGGATAGATATCCAAGGAGGGAGAAAACAGGGAACAGGGCAGAAGCCTACCACAGAGGGACTCTGAAATGCTCTACCCTACAGGGTATTGAGGAAGATGCTGAGACTCATAGCTAAACTTTGGGCAGAGTTGGAGGAATCTTATGAAAGAAGTGGGAGATAGTAAGACCTGGAGAGGGCAGGAGCTCCACAAGGACAGCAACAGATCCAAAGAGTCTGTGCACAGGGGTCTTTTCTGAGACTGATAATCCAGTCAAGGACCACTCATGGAGATGCCCGGAACCCCTACACAGAGGTAGCCCACGTTAGTTCAGTGTCCAAGTGGGTTCCATAGTAATGGGAACAGGGACTGTCTCTGACAGGAACTGATTGGTCTGCTCTTTGATCACCTCCCCCTGATAGGGGAGCAGCCTTACCAGGCCACAGAGGAAGACAATGCAGCCACTCCTGATGAGACCTGATAGACTAGGATCAAAGGGAAGGGGAGGAGAACCTCCCCCATCATTGGACTGGGGGAGGGGCATGTGAGGGAAAGGGGGAGGGAGAGTGGGATTGGGAGAGGAGGAGGGAGAGAGCTACAGGGAGGATACAAAGTGAATAAACTGTGATTAATAAAACTAAAAATAAATTAAAAAAACATGTTTGCATGTCTGGCCTGATCTTTTCTAGGGTTACTTTATATACAGAAACTGCAGGATATTTATAGACCAGTGAATTTTTACACAGAGGAGTGTACTTACGTGTTCGTGTTCTCTGTTTCAAACACTTCCTTTAAATGACATAACATAGACTGTCCATTACAAATATGATATAGCATCTCATTCACATACCACACACCACCCAAGAACACTCATATTCTCCTAACCTCCCCAGGACACACACAGAGCTTGCCAGGACTTTCTTATATAAGGAAATAGTGACATGGATGAATATGGTATCTTTAAATTATTCTCCTGGGTAAATGATGATTCTCCCTCCATCAAGTGTTATATTGACTATAATTAAATAGTTGTCACGGAGTGATAGTGGTACACACCTTTAATCCCAGCACATGGTATACTCAGGCATATTCTTGAGTTCTGGGTTTGAGGCCACCCTAGTCTAGGAGCTAGTTCTAGGACAGTTAAGGATTACCAAATGTATACTTGCTCTTTTCATAATATTCTACTACTAGTAAGTCTCATCATTTTATGTAACACACAAACACGTTGCTGTCTTACCCACTGAGCCTATAGCTCATGTTCCTTTTTTTTCTTCTTAGATGTTCCCAGCTTTTAGTATGCAAAGCATCATAAGTATCCTTCAGTCTTTCTTGGCTCTAAACACTTGTCTTCAAGTATCATTCTGGTTTGCCTCCACCATTGCCTTTCTTCAGGTGCATCGAAATCCTTTTTCAAAAGCACTCATCTCATACGTTAGAAAAGACAGGGGACGGTGTTTTTCCCATTTATGTTTCTCTTGCAGAGTACACGCTTTTATAAATCTGGTGCTTTACCCATCTCATCATGTATCAATTCCTTGGTCACTTATCTTTCTCCACTCTGTAGACCCTTAAGATCTTACAAGCAGCTTAACTGTCTGTTAGACATCGCTATGTCTCATTCACCTGCAGACTTCTTGTGAAGGACCCTTCACAAACAATGCGTGTTTTTGTTTGATTTTAGTTGCTCATGTTCTCAAGCAAATAAAATATTGCTTCTTTTGAATCTTAACACAGCCGTTGTATTATTTAATTGGGGATTAATCTTAGTTACTGTTGACTGACATATAACACATTTAAATGGTCCTGCTTAGGAGATATTGACAACTTTAGTTTGCAAATGGGTACTATGGGTATGCACATTCAATAAGGGGAAATGGAGTGATTAGAGACTGAAGCTTCAGTACATAACAGGAGTTAGTTGTGAAAGGGGAAGTTTACTCAGGCTCAAGATCCAACCTTAAGAACATAAGCCTGAAAAGGATGCTATAGAATCATATCTGAGCGAATTAAGTGTTAGAACTGCAAGGTGGAATTCAGATCCAGCTCTACCATATCTAAGCACGTTGGCACACACACACACACACACACACACAATCTAGTCATATTTTTACCCTTTAAAAATCATAGAAGTGTCACCTCTGACTACCTGCCATTAATAGTAACTCTCATTTCAGAACTACATCTTTTCCCTGAACACTGTCTGTCTTCTGTACCTCTGTAGAGTGAAAGTTAAATAACCCAAATAATAACTCTGCAATTACTACAGAAAAAAAAAATACCAGCTATGCTAAAATGAAGCAGGGTGGTTTTCACTTGTTATCATTATGGAATATAGGTGTAGAATACAAAAATAATAATTTGCACTCTTCTCACTTCTTTCACTGTAGTGTCTCAAATCCCTGAGCATAAGTGGTCTCATTAAGTTTACCAAACCAATTTAACTCTAACATGTTCTTGACTTACTCTTCAAATCCACTGAGGCCATCCTGTCACAAATGCTAAATGTTACCATTTGAAATTCCAAGCATTCAGCAGATATGTTTGACCTTCTAGAAGATAAACTCAGTCACTCAGCTATGTACTAAGACTCATAAGATCATATAAATGAAAAAGAAAACAATGACGCTCCTGTGTTTATCTGCCACAAGACTCACATGTACCTAAAACAGCAATTTACAAATAACTAGACGCATTAGAAAAACATTGGTTATATGGACAGACAAACAAGAATTGATGTTATCAATATGTTTAGAAACGAGACATGTAAAGAAATGAAAATGGTTCAGAGCACTGGCTGCTGTGGCAGAGGACATCAGTTTGATTTGTCCACCCAAAATGGTGGCTCACAACCCCTGAAATACCAGTCCTTGGGGATCTGACACGATTTCCTAAAACAAGCACACATGTGAACATAAATACTTAATTCTTAAATAAATTAAAAAGGTATTTAAGAAGAATAGGTACTATTTCTGACATGAACTCATTGGCTGGCTCTTAGACCTCCTGGAGGATCAGCCTTTCTAAGCCACCGAGGAGGACATAGCTGCCAGTCCTGAAGATACCTGATAAGCTAGGGTCAGATGGAAGGGGAGGAGCACCTCTCCTATCAGTGGACTTGGAAAGGAGCAGGGAGGAGATGAGGGAGGGAGAGTGGTTTTGGGAGGGAATGAGGGAGGGGGCTATGGCTGGGATACAAAGTAAATAACCTGTGATTATTATAAAAATATAAAAATAAAAAATAATGATTTTGAAAAAAAAGGTATTTGAAAACAAGGTCTATAGTTTTTAGACTATATTCATTTAAATAGTAAATCCACTTGTTTATTTCATTCCATTCTAGGGACTTTGGACTTACAAATTACCTACAGGAAGTAAAGAAATGCCTAGCAAATTCCAGTACATGGTAGAATATGGTAACCGCCATGAAGACAATATATATGTGGTAGCTCTCTAACTTAATAACAGTTTTCTGATGCCACATAGTAGATGTTAATATGTGTCAGATAGATGTATAACTAAACCATAAGGTGCTTAAATGACCTAGGAGTTTAAAGAAAAGAGAGATGACTTCTGTCTGGTGTGGCCCAACAAAGGTTTCTAAAAGATAAAGTACCTGGTGTGAGCTTATGAGATGGAGAAATGGATCCAAAAAAAGGGGACACACCAGGAAGGGACCTTAACAGAAAGATGCAGAGGCTGCAAAGTGTGAGGCAGCTTTTAGAAATTACCGATTGTCACTTTGGCAGTTCAGCTTAGGAAAACTATAAAGGGCAATAATTAGATGAGACTGAAAAATTAGATTGAAGCTAGCCTGCTGAGTCCTGAAATGCCAGTATTAAGGGATCCAGATTTTATTCTTGAAGAAAGCTCTGGGCATTCCTGTTTCCTTGGCCATTTATCAATTTTGACATATGCTAAAGAATCAACATCCTTGATCTTGCTTTTGAAGCTATCAGTGTCTTCAAAAACCAGTCCCAATTCATTATATTGGCAGCTGCTCTCAAAGGACCTGCTGAAAAGACACCTGCCAATCCAGCTGCCTCAGAAGAGGATGACTGAAGAAGGATGGGATCCATGCCTGAAAGTGGTCACTGTGAGGTAGTGCCACTCACTTCGTGACTGTTACTAGAGACCAATCAGATATATCACGGTACTCTCACCGCAGGTAACCCTAGCATTAATCCTCCAAGACACTTAATACTTATGTCTGAATTTTTAATTAGGTCATGATGTCTGTGAGTGAGGAGAGAGTGAGTACATTGGAGTCAGGGGAGGCCACAGTTTCTCTGCAGCTGAAGTTAAAAGCAATTGTAAGCTGTCCACTGTGTTTGCTGGGAACTGAACTTGTGTCCTACTCCAGAACACTATGAGCTTAAACTTCTGGGCCCACACTCCAGCCTCAATCTTCAGCGATTTAACGAGCACAGCTTAGAAATGGGACAATTTTTCACATGAACAAAAATTTTCAGAGACATTGTAAAATATAGCTGCTATCTAATAGCAGACCTAAGCTTTATTTAAAAAATGGCATAGAATAGGCTTCTCGGATACACACAGCCACCCCATTAATCCTGCATGAATACACAGAACCATTAACTCGAGGGAAATTAAGGTAAAGTGCACACCCAAGGAATGAACTTAGAATGAAGCTAAAACAATCAGACACCCGTAAGTCCTAGAGGATTTGTGTTATTTAATTTTGGCATTGCAGGTACCTTTGTGAATTAAATATTACAATTTCCATTTCAGTTGGGAAAATTAAGATTAAATGCTTTGAGTAATTTGTCTAAGCTGAAAAAGTAGCAGAGTTAGAAACCAAATCAAATTTGTCTGCTTATAAAGTCTGTGTTCTTTCTCACGTAGTTCATAATCTTAGAGTTTAACTTAGAGTAGGGAGGACACAATAAAATATTGATTAAAAAGAGAGTCACTAATATAAGACTATACATAAGACAGTATCATGGCCTTATATCCTTTCCCTGTTTGACTTCTGACTTTTGCATAACATGAGATGCCGCAATGTTTATATTTGTGCAATAGTAGGAAAATGCTAGTAGCGTGATATGCAATAAATCCTTACCCTATAGAGTTATTGTGTGACTGAAATGACTTAATTCATGTGAAAGGTTTTGGAGAATGGTAGGCCCACAGGAAAATCTTTAGTGCCAGCTATTGTTGGGCAGTGAAATCTTACTAAAACAGCAGTAGTTTAGATAATACAAAGAATACTTTCTTGACCCTAATCAGTAGCTAAAGTCTACATTCAACTAAAGAGAAGCTTCTGGAATATACTGCCGTGTAGTATATTAATCCAAAAAAGAATGTATACTGCATTAACACATGGTAAAAAGTCAGAGGAGAATCTCTGATTGTTGAAAAGTCAACTCCAGCACTAGTGATTTTCCTGATACGGCTTCATGTGGCTGCTTAACACACCTGTTATCTTTTTCTCCATGTTGGTACAAGGTTCCAAACTAGATAATGTATGGATGTTGTTTAAAAACTTACCCACATGTTTGAGAGATCCATGTCTGTGTAAGAAGATTTGAGGCACAGATGGCGACAGGAACAGCAGCCGCCCCAGTGTACGACTTGGGCAACTGGAAAATCAGCACTTGTCCAGAGTGGGTTTTCTGGAAAAGGTTTCCAGTTCCTCCACACTGGAACTTCAGCTTCATAAGTAGACTCTGTGTCTCCCAGGACGTACCCACTTGAAGGGCGGGTTCTGCCTTGGGATGCAGAAAGAAACTCTGATCTAGCATTCAGTTCTTCCCTTTTCCGTCTGTCCTTCTTAAGATATTTTTTTCCTTGGGATTTGGTAAATTTCACACAGGAAAGCAATGTGTCAGTACCACCTTCTGAAAGATAAAGTAACATGAATTAAAAACCCAAGACTGATGATTCCTCTTGTGCAGAAAGTGTATATACTATGCTTTCTTCTGTTTAATAGAAATGAATGAACAACACAGCATGAGCCAGGAAGTCAGTTTCACAAAGAAATTTAAAATCATATACCTTTAAAAGGCAAATTCTTTTGATGCATGTGTTATGAAAGTAACTTGTTTCTCTAACTTTTTGAAATATCTCTTGATTACCATTAGTTAGGTTTGAATGACTAGCCCTATATGCAAAGGGTATGTTAAAGGACACTTGAGAAAATACCACAAATTAAAAGATAGCCCCACATCTTATAAGCATAACTTGGAGTATTTTTATTCATAAGAATTTTAATTTTGAGGCCATATGTATAAAAAAGTCATCATATGGAAGAAAATGAAATAATTTGCCTCACTTAAAGAACTGAAATCTCTTATATTTTTGGTTGTGAGCCTAGCCTTTAACAGCTGAGCCATCCAGCACAGAAGAAGATGATGCAGACAGCCTTGATAAGACCTGATAGGCTACTGTTGGAGAGTAGGGCGTGAGGTCCTACCCTATCAGTGGACTGGGAAAGGGGCATAGGGGGAGAATAAGTAAGGTGTATGGGACTGGGAGAAGAAGCAGTGGGGGACTACAGCAGGGATACAAAGTGAATAAATTGTAATAAATAATAATAAATAAATTTTAAAAAAGGAAAAGAAGAGAAAAATGTTTACTTTCCCTAAGTACCACAATCTGTAACTTACTAAATTGTGTAACCAAGAGAAATGTGTAGTATGTATCAAAAGTGGGGGGAAAAGTATTCAGAGTTAAGGGGGTCCCTTCATCCCTTTATGTCAGGTGGTAGTCATTCTTTTTTTAGAGATATTGATATATTTTGATATAATTAAAAGTAAAAGCAGAGTAATTATAATAAAATGAGTGCTATATTATATCTAAAAATATAACTGAAATCTCAATGGATGGAACTGAAATAATATTTGCATTTAGATTTTTCTATTTTAATATTATTCTCCAGAGATATTTTTGTATAATTTGTATCTTGTAAATGTTTTTATTTCCTTAGATGAAGGGGTGAGATAAGAACCATACCCAAACTGTATGATACATGGCCTGGGCTGAGCCCAGAGCATTTCTTTTTCTGTTCTAACTATCCCTATGTTGTAGATATAAACATGTCTTTGTTTTGGTCCCAGGTGTGGCATGTGGGACTGATTCAGAGGGTCCACAGCAACAGACTATTTGCCTCATGCAGGCTCTGAGAGGAGCTCTTTGCCAGCTGAAGATAGTTTAAATCTGAGGACTCTGAAGTGAGAGTAAATGCCAGAGCCCAGAAAGGTGATGAGAGAAAGAACAAGGCTGCTCCTGCTTCCTCCTTGCTGCTCCTAGCTACTCTTGTGAAACATGAAGTTGAAGTTCTCCTGAAACAAGGATTACACTGGCTCCAAGGAATCTGATGACCCTAACCAGCAGGTAGCAGCTAAGGAAACTGTGCCCCCTCTCCCACTAACCCTTTCTCTCTCCTACCTGGTGTTGGGGTGTTGGAAAGGATTGGGGTGGAGTAGGGAGAAAAAGGTAAGAAACATAAATAAAAGCGGTTGTTTTGTTTTTTTAAGTATGGCAACAATTCCTAAACCCAGGCCTAGAAGCTCCTAGCCTCCATAAAATCTAATCATCTGCTAACCTGAACCTTGAAGGTTTTAGCTTCCAGTCTTTGTCTGCTAGCATAGGCCTAGGATGTTTCAGTCTATGAGGCTTACTTTCTCTAGTTCTATCTAAACTCTTATTAGTTGATTCAGTTCAGCTGTTCTGGCTCAAACTCCTTTCCAACTTGACTGATTCAGTCTGGCCTCTCACCTGACTTCTGACTGAACTGCTCTGCCCTCAAACTAACTTTGGCAATATGTTCTAATCATCTGGTTCCTTCTCCCTCTCTGGCTTATTCTGCCTTTGCGTCTAGCTTGTTCTCTCTGTAACCTGTCTCTGTACAACTATCCTGGTAAAACTGCCACACACACACAACTCTATACTACTCCCTCCCTCTTTCCCTGTACTGTTCCTAAGTTCTGCCTCCTTTTCCTCTGCTGTTCCCATGTGAGTTGGGCATATCCTGTCTCTGACTCATTCTGTCAAATCTTTCTCTGATTCATCACTTTGTCTGTCCCTCAATTAGACTTCACATCCAAACATTGCAGCTTCCTTCTATGAACTAATCTTATCTTCACTGTTTGGAATTAAACAATAAAGGATTTGTCTGTATTCCAGCCAGATCATATAGACCTAGAATGTCCCTTGACATATTGTTGGATTAAAATTTCTCTACAATATGTCAGAGTGAAATAATTTGCAGTGGTAAGAAAAAGATGAAAGAAAATGGAAGAAAGTATAACATCTTCAGTATTATAATGTGCATGGTAAGATTTATATGTATACAACATGACAGCAAGATTGATGACATAACTAGTGTCCATAAAGGATTGCTCCTAGGATCTCATGGATTAAACTGTGAGAAGTATGCAAATCTATATAGACTATATTTTTAAAATTTTTAATTAATGAAAAAGACAGAGAGACTAATAATATTAATGCAATAGACAGTTAAATATTATACTGTATTAAGCTACATGAAGTGATCTCTCTCTTTGATGGTATGCATAGCCTATAAAGGGTTTATATTAGATAAAAAAAATAAGTTATGTTGCTGGCTAGAAGGACCAGGACATCATCATCAGACTTCAACATTTATAAATTGTTTATTCTTAGATTTTCCATATTTTTCTGTTCTGAGTTGTTTGTATATCTGTAGCTGGGGAAAACTAATCTTCACGTGAAGAGGAGCTACTGTAGTATGTAAATAATTACAGGTACAAAAATGTGAATCCCTGAAGGATAGTTTCTCTACATATCAAATCTTAACTGGTACAAACCAAGTATGGTTTATAGGGTTCTGTAAATAAATCAGCATGAATGATGGTTGCATGGCACAAGCATAGCACCTTTCTCTACTCACATAAGCACATTGACAAATACTGTTTTCTATGGCCTGGAAGGAGAAGCAGCTGATGCTCCTAACTCTTACTGTTCCTCTAGGCTTTATTCATAGCACTCTCATCCTCTTGTTTAGAGGGAAGGAGTGATTGGGGTGAAATTCAAGAATTGCAGTTAGGAAACCTGTTTTCAAGTAACAATATAGAAAAGCCCAATGGTCAAGAATTCTGTTAAGACCTAATCAACAGACATCACTATGACAAGGTGCTGGACCACTTGCTAACTTGTTACTCACGGGGCTCTGTTAACGTTGGTTTCACCTCATCCAGGCTTTGCACTCCGGCTTTTTTGATCCACAGCCATTTCTGCAGTCTCCTTAATGTCCTCATTGATCCCACTGGGTCGCCACCTGATTTTATGGCCTAGCACAAACACAGCCCCAGATATAGTCAAATTATTCTTCATGAGAGATTAAATATAAAATATGCCAAGATCATAAATGTGAGGATATTAATATCTTAAAGCCTAAAGCCTGGAACAATTTCAGCAATGACTCGAAAGTACACCACATGTTGGGAAATTCAAATTTATAAAATATGTTGCATCTAGTTAGTTATATTGAGGCAGAGCAGGTTGAACAATCTTTTTTTTTTTTTTTTGCTTCAAAATGAAGCAAAATGGGATGAATGCAGAGTAATCTATAAATTACTCAGTCTTGCCCAGTATGAGATGGTAGAAAGGAATAAGTCTTTTATGGAAAAGGTTACTGGGTCAGCAGGCTTGACATTGTAAGTGTTGAAGAAACAAGCAGGACACAAGGAGAGAGTATACTCTAGGGATAAAAGAAGAGAAAAATGCAAACTTTCTTTGTTGTTGTTGAGATTACTGTAGAACTGTCCTAGGTGATGTCTTGAATACTAACACAAAGGATGCTGAGGAAGATGGATCTCTAAGAGTTTGAGGAAGTCTGGTTAAATAGAGTTCCTGGACAGCCAGTATAGTGAATTTCTCTTTCAAAAATTAGTGAATGAGTCTTTCAGAGTACCTCTGTGGCAGGCTCCTGTTCTGTTCCCTGTTTTCTCCCTCTTCTGATGTCCATCCTGTTTGCTTTTCTGAATGGGAATTGATCGTCTTACCCAGGGTCCTCCTTGTTAATTACAAGGAGAAAGGAAAAAATATGTGGGCACAGGTATCTTTTCTGAGACTGATAATCCAACCAAGTACCATGCATGGAGATAACCTAGAACCCCTGCACAGATGTAGCCCATGGCAGTTCAGTGTCCAGGTGGGTTCCCTAGAAAGAGGAACAGGAGCTGTCTCTGACATGAACTCAGTGGCCTGCTCTTTGATCACCTCCCCCTGAGAAGAGAGCAGCCTTACCAGGACACAGAGAAAGACAATGCAGCCACTCCTGATGAGACCTGATAGACTAGGATCAAAGGGAAGGGGAGGAGGACCTTCCCTATCAGTGGACTGGGGGAGGAACATGGGTAGGGAAGAGGGAGGGAGGGTGATTGGGAGAGGATGAGGGCTACAGTTAGGATACAAAGTGAATAAACTGTAATTAATAAAAAATAAAGAATTTTTTAAAAAAATGAATGAATTTTTGGAATAAGTGAATTTGGTTTCAAGTATGAAATATTTTCAAATATACATTACATTAAAAGTTCTTTGCTTTCCAAAAGATACACATTAAATGAGACAAAAATATAGTCATAACACACCACATTATGGTCTAATATATCAGCATTACTTATTATATCAAATTATGGATAAAATGAATTAACATGATATGAATAACTTTTAAAATGTCATCATGCTTCTTTATTCTATGTATGTGGGAGGTAGTCTCCTGCAAGTGTCAATGGAGTACCTGTGCTGGTCAGAGGACAAATTACAACCTACAACTTCTTCTTCCACCATGTGGGTTTCAGAGATTAAACTCAAGTTGTCAGGATTGGTCCTTTACCCTCCTATCCATCTTACCTGCCCTGTGCTAATGACTTTTGGGGTTTCTTTCAAAGAAAAATTAATCACCACTAAGTTTAATGTTGGTGAATTTTTATTCATGCTGATTTTATTTATTACATTTTATAGATATTTTTCTCTTAAGTGTTCTGAAAGAGCTTGGAATTTAACTCGTCACATGCCAAGTTTCATATTAGTTTGTATTTGTAAGTGTGTTTTGTTAACATACGTGAGGATATATTTAGATAGATAGATAGATAGATAGATAGATAGATAGATAGATAGATAGATAAATGAGTGCTTGCCTCCATCCTTACATACATAGATATTTTTATTTAAAAAATTTCTGGACTGAAAAATATTTTACCCTCTGTTTTTATCTCATTCTTTTGATTGATAGCTGACCCATGGCATCTAAGTAGATACTGCAGATTTTAAACAGTGACTCGTTTGCTTCCTCCTCACTGTATGACTGTGGCATATCAGGAGATGCTTTTCATTCCTTTGAAAGACACTGCATGCTTGAAAAAGTATTCGAATGTAAAAGCTGTCAGGCATACAAACATTTTCAACATTTATAATCAGATTTTATTTTTCTCTTCAAGAATGACTTTGAACAACCGATAGGAACATCATGTTCCATCTGTGTATAATAGCACCTAAGGAAGAAATGTGACATTTTGTCAGTGCAAACCATACTTCTTGCATTAAATAAGTGGGAAGATAGTGAAATAGCTTGAATCTTTTAAAGAGCTCTGTGATGCAAGATTCTTCGATATGTAAAATCCTCCTCTTTCCAAAGGTCATGTTTGGTTCAACACAATTTCCATTGCTATTTATTTTGGGTCTTATTTTCTCAGTATTCCTTCCCAGTGCTTGCTTAGTTGCTTTGCTTTATAGCCCACTTATAATTCAAAAAGCAGTATTTTCTCATCTTCATCTCCTTCCAGAAACAATAAACTGATTTCTCCCACCTGTTTTGTTGTTGTTGTTTTGTTTTGTTGTTGTTGTTTTGTTAGATTTTTTTTCTGTGCTTATTTTTATCTTCATGTGGTAACCTCCTCCTTCAGCTAAAGCTTAATTGCAGCACCTCCATTGACCCCATCCTCTACCTTTCCTTGTGAAAAAGGCTTTTATTTAATTTGGGAAACAGTGTTATATAGCAGCGAAGGTGAACTTCATGTTAATGATTTGCCCCAGGATGAAGAAAAACATTTGGAAGGTGTCTAAATTCTGAGAAGAAAGATTTTATGGCCCAGAGGTTTGACCTCTTATTATTTTCTTCACACTCTGTAATAGCCTTTTTATAGCACAATATTGTTATTTTTTTATATGTTTTGTTCACTAACTTATCTTGAATTACCACTTTCAGTCTGCCACATTTAATTTTAGCTCTATATATTTTGGATGGTAATACACACTTAGTAACTTCTTGTTGGACATAGTTTTTTTACTAATAAACAGATTATTCATAGCAAATTTTTAATCTGGACTAGAGATTATCTAGACTGTTGTTATTAGGTAGCAAAAGTTAATATTCCTATAATAGTTTTAAGATACTGAAGTATTAAAATAAATTATATAAAAATATTTAAAATAATCTTATTCATCTTTCTCTCCTAATCTGTTACCTTTAGGTATATCATTGTGATCCAAATTTATAATCATGTACCCTTTAAGAAGACCATCTAAAAGAATCAACTCAATGATTTTTGGTCAACCACTAAAACTTTATGCAACACCTATGTAACACACTCTCTTCACATTTTAGAGGTATCGCACTGAATAAGGAGATGCAGTCACTGCCTCCAGATAATCTGTATTCTACATAATCTTGCAGAAAATGTATAAAAAGAAACATGTGAGGTAAGCACACTGTTAATAGTTGATAGGGTGAACGTATGAGGCCAGAGAAAGGGGTTCATTAATTTAGACAGATATTTAACATGGTCTTCTCTGGAAATAACAAAATTAAGGTCTTGCCTTAGTCTCATTTCTGTTGCTGTGATGAATGCCAAATGTCCTGATTTAAAAAAAAAAAAAACCCTCAGGGAATAAAGTATTTATTTAGTTTATAATTCCAGGTTACAGACCATGATAGCAAGAAAATCACAGTGGCAGGAGATAGAACCAGCTGGATACATTATGTCCACAGTCAAGAGCAGAGAAAACTGAGCATCATTGTTTGCTTCTGCACAGCCAGCTTAAAAATAGGCCGGGCCTTTCCTCATACTGTTTAGGAAGGAGCCTTGGCCTAAGGAAGGCTGCAACCCTGAGTGAACTGGGTCTGCCTAAAACAATCACCAATCAACACACTGCTTCAGAAATGTCCACAGGACAACCTGACCTAGATAATTCCTCATTAGACACCAAACCAGGTGATTTTAGGTTGTGTCAAGTTTATTGTCAAAAAAATGAGGACACAGACCAGAATGAGGAAGTGGCCAATATGTGAATATAAGGATAGTTTTAGAGTCAACAGATAATCAAAAAGGACCTGTCAATGGCTATTTGAACAGCTAAAATGGGTCAGCCAGGCAAAGAGCAGAAGAGAATTAGACTGTTAAAAAGCTGAGATCATGAGAGAACTCTTATGTGTGTTTCCCCAGATGCGGGGAGAGTGAGCCATTAGACTGGGAAACTGGCCTGGAGCAAGAACGAGGTTAAGACATGTCCAAACCTCAAAAATCTCATCTTAAGACTGGCAGAAGTAAGGATTGCTTCCTCTCTGTTCTGAGCCTTCATGCCCTGGAACATATAGCCTTGCAACACCCCCACCCCCATCCTTAAGGTAATTACATGATATGTCCAGCTAGCACCTGGAACTTCTCTCTATGCAAATGAAGCATTCCCACCACCTCAGTCCCAGCCAATGGTGTACATTCACCCTGAAAGCTCCTACACATTTCCCCAAGGTTTATGTGGCCTTCAGTCTTCCCAATAAAGAAGAGCTGTTTCAATGAAGGCTTCCCTCCACACACACACTGCTCCCCATACTCACTGGATCATGCTAAGCTTCCCAGTTAAACTTCCTTTCTTCCAGCACTTGTTCTAAGAAGGCCAGAAGCAAACCCAGAACAACACCCAGAAGAGAAAGAAGGCAAGAGCCCAGACATGGACAAAGTCCTTCAAGGAGGTCTTTGTATCTCTGCAACATAGTTCTTGAAGTCCTAGCTAGTGCAATAAGACAAATAAAAGGAATACAAATAAGAAAGGAAGAAATCAAAATATCATTCTTTGCAGATGACATGATAGTATACATGAGTGACCCCAAAATTCAACCAGAGAACTCCTTCAGCTGATAAACACCTTCAGAAGAGTGGCTGGATACAAAATTAATGCAATTTCCTTTTCTTGAAATATATCCTTAAATTTCTTAGGGCCAGCTCTGGAGCCTCTCTTAATATCATCATTTTCTTCTTATGTGCACTCACAGGAACACACCCACACACAAATTTGCTATGATCAAATAAATGACAAAGACTCATAACTTGCACCTTCCTTGAAAAGTCTATTGAGAGCATCAGATTCCCAAAGCAGACAGGCTATTTCAAATGATTTATAAAGATGATTAGTACTAGCTGGTAGCCTGTTCCCAAGAGGATTCTCATCAGGTCGTCCTCACCTCACTGAACGTCATCTTCATCTACCTAACTGAATGGTCCATGAATCAGCACAGTCTGTCTCACCTCCAACTTGAGTCTGCTCTTAAGTCTATTCCCTCATCACCATACTCTGTCCTAGCTACCAGACTAGCTTAGCTTCCTCTCATTAAACATATTTGCTAGGTCTCTAATTGGATTTCCTTTCACTTTTGTCTTTTTTTGTAAGGCAGAGTCTTCTTTGAAAGCTGCAAATCCCCATCCAAATGGTAATTATATGTGATTTTTAAATGTGATCTTTTTCATATGTACATATTTAGTATGTAATATGTTTTTCATACATATTTAGATGTATGAATGTTAAAATCTTTTAGTTCATTTTGCTCATACATTTTTTTATATATTGTAAAAAGTTTATTGGGAATGCTAAATTAAGTATATCTCATTTTCTTATACTTTGAGTAACTTAGAGCCAAAGAATAGATATTAGAAATTGGTGTCAGTGAATTTTTTAACTGAGTTAATCATACAATCACATTTTATGAATTTGTGTAGAAATTTTAGACATATAGTCTTCTAGCCTATTTTAAAAATTGAGAGAACCTTAAGTGACTTTAAAGAAAGATGATTTATGAATAACAGAATTTGAATGATAATCAAGTCCTTCTTAGTTCAATGATTATTCATATAAGATTTTTTTTTTGTAAGCCAGCACCATAACTAGTGATCTAGTATTGATTTCTAACTTAAGACTAACCAAATTCAGTGTTTTTTAATTGTTTAATTTAATTGTTAATTAAATACAGTTTTCCAGGACAAGGAGTAAGTCGAATGGACACTTGTAGGTTCACAGGCTCGTCATGATTAATATTAAGCAGATATTTAAATTTGCATATTTTTAAATACAGAGATATATACATCATAACTACATGAATGTACTGGATGGACGTTCAAATATTTTTTGATTTTGCCCATTCCTACCTCAGAGGTGAGCTTAGGCTTGTAGAGACTCACTGATCCACATCACTGAACTATCTGAACCCACACTGTCTGCGACTGCTTGAGGAAGAGAGGCTGAAAATTAAAGTGAAAATTCTTGAACAAGCTTAAAATGCTCTCTTTTTCCTTTGTCTTGCCTTAATTTCAGATTTGGAAACATGTTCCTTTCGAAAGCAACGTGTTTAAAAGGTGTTGCTATAGAAAACCCAATCTACAATCTCTATACTATAGAGAAGCTATAGGCAATCTATATATGATAGAATCTATGGATAATCTCTCTACTATAAAGAATCTATAGTATAGAGAATCCCAATCACTTGGAAGCTGTGTTGTATGGTCTTTTCAACAGGGCAAGGATTGGGTGTATTTTATTAAATTGATATTTTGCTTAGTTGTTGAATGAACCTGTAATTCACACTATGACTTAAAATCTCAGTTATTTCCGTGGACTTGTCGTGTCTGTTTCCATGGACTTGGCATTCACAGTTTTCTCTGCGTTGACTAGTCTATGACTCTTTGCTTGATTTTTAAAATGTTAGCAATTAACAGAGCTTTAGAAATTATGTTTATGCTCAATAAATATTAAGTGAAAATAATCATATAATGTATATAAAAATTATAAAGGTTAGTATAATGAGCTTTTTTCCCTAAACACCATTATAAGCAGTTTGTTTTTTAATCAGGCTCGTGCATTTTTGATTGTGCTACAATGAGAATGTATCACTTTTACGGCAGAGAGAAATTCTTTATTGCTCAGGGTCCTTTGAATGCAGATTTCAATAATCAAATCAGTCTGTGGTAAACAGGCTGAAAGAACTCAGGTTACTGCTGTGAGTTATTCTCACCCAGGGATTACAAACACAGACGTTGTTTTCATGGTAAAAACCAAATTAAAGAAGATTTAATTGTTCACTTTATTGAGCCCCCCAAACTGACATCTTCATTTTGTCTATACAAGGTCTTTATTCATGACCTAAAACATACACTGAAAATTAATTTGTAAGTTCAGAATAATCAGCTAACATTTAGTAACCCATTGGGCAGTAATAAGATGAAGAAGATTAAAACTGGAATTATTTAATGCAAATTCATGAAAACAAGCACATTTCAGAGGTTTGTTTTATTGTTTCTCAGACTTGCATTCAACTCCAAAGACATTTTGAAAGTTATTTATATATGCAAAATACTATTGATTAAAGAAATAATTCTAGTTGGAGGGAAAATTGTCACATTGATATTAGGCAATCAAACATGGTTGTACTTATATAATTATCATTTAATGACAGAAAATGAAATTAAACTAAATCTAGATCATCATTTAAAATACAACTAAGCACAATAAAAGAATGCCATTATTAAAATATGTAATAGAATAGATTCATCAGTAAAAACAAAGCTCTCCTATGCCTTTTGAGCCACTTATTATTCAACTTTCATTTATTTACTGAGCTCCTAATCTGTGGAGGAGGCAGAGAAAGAAACATTTTCTCCACTTGTGAAGCTTAGTGCGTGAATGACAGGCAGGTGTTATAACGCAATCCCCCTTATGCAAACACTAAGTTTCCAGGGATGTCTTACACACCTCAGTGTATACACGAAATGTATTTAATTAGCCCAAACCAGACACGTGGGACAGGTTAACACGTGAACTTCAAATAACATTCATTGTGTTTTGTTGTGTCTTGTTTTCTTTAACACGAGAGAAAGAGAATGTGGGGTGAGGGAGGGGTGCTGAGCCAGAGCATTTACAAGCTTTTGAGAACTAAACAGTATTTAGAATCTCTAACAGGGTCCTTTATGTGACGTTCTCAGCCTACACTGTAAACACAAGCTGCTCAATGAACCTCTAATACAGGCGTCCCTTCCCTACTTCTCAAGGATGTTTTGGGACATACCTAACCTTAGAATAAGGCACCCTCTGGGAACGAAGTGGAGAAGAGGGATGTGGACGGACAAACAGTGCTGTCTTCCAATACATGAAAAATTTACAACTTCGTGCCATTTCTACACTTCTGTAATGGGAGCTGAACTGCTCTTTGCATTGTGACCCTGAAGTGGGAGGGTCTTGAAGGGACACCCAAGCTAGTAGAAAATTGCCGTGATTACACAAGCTACAGATGCAAATAGGGGCAGTGCTGGTTAGAGAAGAACATCTTTCTTACTTCCTGTATGATACTCCCTGTTGTGAAATTCTGAAAAAAATTCTAAAACTGCTCATAAGACATTCATCTTTTAAAATAGTTGCACTTCCTATCTGAACAAAAAATTCTTAAAGCAGATAATTTAGGAGCTCGTGTATGGATTAATTTTTATTAATTAGCCATGGGTTTTTAATAATAGGGAAAATATTCAAGGAAATAAAAAAATGAGGAAGATCTAGTATGATGATCAGAACTGTTCTACCTCGACCCTATTTCGTTACTGTACATGTGAACTTAAACAGCCATTTTCCTGTTTACACTACAAGCCCTTCCTATTTAAAGTAAAAAGAGTTAGAGAAATTCACTATTGCTATAATAAGTCTAGGGACATGAAGCCTTCTGTTATTTTCTGTTAACTCTTGGGCTTAGAAAAGAAGCAATGATGGTGGGTGTGAGGCTTTCCTCTATTCAAGCACTCAGGGAGAAGAAGGAAGATGGCTGTAAATTTAAGACCACTTAGGGCCAGGACTACATAGCCAGCCCTATCTCATGGAAGGGAAAGAGAGAAGGAGGAAGGATGAATGGGGGAGAGGGAGAGAGGAAGTAAAGGAGGGGAAAGTAAGGCAGCAAGGACAAAAGGGGAATTAGCTAATAAATTTTTCCTAGTGTTTTTTAGAATAGCACTCTTTTTTTTCTTTTAAAGAAATGCCTCATACTTATTATCTTAAGTCACAAAAATCTCAATAAAGACAAGACACATTTTTTTTTCCTTATTCTGAGGAAACAATTTCATAAGGCATCAAAACACATACTGTAGTGCAAGGAGATAAGGCGCTTGCTAGAAAGAGCTGAGACAATCACTTCAGTGGGAGGATTGAGGAGCAGCAACAGGTACAAACAGCCCTCAAAGGAAGATGTGGGCTCCAGGTTCTCCCTCCTTGTGATAAGAAAGGGAAACACCCATAACTGACATTCTGAAAAGCAAAACACCAGAAACCAGAAACTTTGTTTATTTCTTTGCTTCTCTCTCTTTCTCTTTCTTCACTTCAGGAATGAACAGGGTTTTTTGTTTGTTTGTTTGTTTTTTGTTTTTAATCTTTACACTGCTGTTAACGTGTGTTTATCTACTAAAGAGATCCCCACAAGCAGCTCTCCTTGTGATCTCTATCTGAGTTCCTCCTTCCTTACTTCCCTCTCCTTAAGGTCTCCTTTGCCCTGGAGGACACTGCTGTTAGGTGTCACAGTGTGGCTGCGGTTTCCCCCTCCTGATGTCATGGTGTAGCTGCGGTTTTTCCCCTCCTGGATGTCACAGTGTGGCTGCAGTTTTTCCCCCCCTGGATGTCAGTGTGGCTGCAGTTTTTCCCCCCCTGGATGTCAGTGTGGCTGCAGTTTTCTTCCTCCTGGATGTCATGGTTTGGCTGTAGTTTTCCCCCTCCTGATGTCATAGTGTAGCTGCGATTTTCCCCCTCCTGGATGTTGATGCATGCATGCAGATGCCTCCTTCTCCTCAGCCCCCCATATCTGTCATCCCAGGCCTGACAGTTTCTGTAGTCATGCAGCCATATCAGGCTTTCTGGCCTCTCCTTGGTTTGTGTTTGGCATCACAGGCTAACAGGGAAAGGAGGACACCTCAACCAGCTCCTAATAAACAGCTGGACTTCCTGCCTACACCAGCACAGGATGTAACAAACACACACTCCTGGTCTTGTTGAGTTTAAAGATTGCAGCGTCTTGTTGGGAACCACAGGAAAGACTCCAAGAGCCTATTCTACCGTTGCAAGATATCTTACCCTTAGAACCTGGGAAGAAATATGTTGTTTTTTTTTGGTTTTTTTTTTTGAGCATGTGATGGTGGAGGATTTATTTTTTTCCCTTTTTTTTAATTTTTCATCAATTACACTTTATTCATTCTGCATCCCCCCACAAGCCCCTCCCTCCTCCCCTCCCAATCCCACCCTCCCTCCTCCCTCTGCTTGCATGCCACTCCCCAAGTCCACTAATAGGGGAGGTTCTCCTCTCCTTTCTGATCTTAGTCTGTCAGTTCACATCAAAAGTGGCTGCATTGTCCTCTACTATGGCCTGGTAAGGCTGCTCCCCCCCAGAGGGAGGTGATCAAAGAGCAGGCCAATCAGAAATATGTTTTCATCCACAACATTTTAGGTTATTTTGCCATGTTCAATAGATAATTACCACCGTGACTGCAGTTACAGCGTGGATATAAGATATAAGATGATATAAGAAACCTGTACTGTTATTTTACCCCAATGTTATCATGCCCACCTAAAGACTACCCTGGGTAACCACAAGTATGATCTGAACAACAAGCCCTTTGCCCTTTTTTTGTTTTCTTTTCTGCCAAATAGATTTGTCACCTTTTGAGTTTGTCTGATAAAATCCACTGTTGGGCCTCTCTCTCTTTTAAAAAATATTATTTATTACAATTTGTTCACTTTGTATCCTGCTGTAGCCCTCTTTCTCCTTCCCTCTTCTCCACTCATGCACCTCCCTCAGTCCACTGATAGGGGAGGTCCTCCTCCCCTTCCATCTAACCCTAGCCTATCAGGTCTCATCAGGACTGGCTGCATTGTCTTTCTCTGTGGCCTGGTAAGGCTGCACTCCCTCACAGAGAGGTGAGCAAAGAGCCAGCCTATGAGTTCATGTCAGAGACAGTCCCTGTTCCCCTTACTTGGGAACACAGTTGGAGACTGAGCTGCCATGGGCTATATCTGAGCAGGAGTATTAGGCTGTTAAAGGCTGGGCTCACAACCATAAATATATAAGATAGACCTTTCCTGACAGCTTGTTACACATTATAGCACATCCTTAGTTTCCACAGGAACCCAGTGAAATGATGTCAGTTAAGCTCACCAAAATCAGCCCCTCTATGATCAGTGCTACCCTTCTTAGCAATAATTTGCTTCAATAGAAGATCATTTTAAGATTGAATATAGCTAATGCGACATTTTCTATATTCTATCCATTATCAATTTAATTTTAGTCCTCAGAAATAAATGATTAACTCTAGATGATGTTTGTAGCTCATGAAGCAGCAGGTGAGTCTGCTTTATACAATCAGAGTCTCCCATCCACTCTGTAGAGCAGACCTCTCTGATGGCACTGGGATGGCAGTCAGACTTCAAGAGCATCAAAGGTGACTATTTTAAGGACAAGGTAGATGGGTTGTGAAGCTGGAAATGGATTCAGCTTTGGGAAACAGAAAAATCAGCAGTGGCTAAAAGCGAGTAGGGTTCCAAGAAGACCAGTGCAGACACGGCTGTCAGATGCTGCTGCAACTTCTCCAGAATGACAGCAGCAGTCCAAGCTTAGGGTCTTTGCCTGTTCCCCCATCCTGCTGTACCAGTGGCCTCATGGTTGGAAGGCAGCTGCTTACTTTCCAGGTACCAAACTCCAGGCAGAAAAGAGGACGCCCTGTTTAATCTTCATGAGATTTTGGTTATTTTTTTCCTCCTTGAAAAGCCTCTCACTGAATTAGTGTGAATTTCATTTGTTAGAACTAGTACCCATGGCTACCTCTAACCACAGGAGAGGTTAAAAATTCAAATATTTAACCTTGTAGCCCTAGTCTCCATCTTCAAGAATAATAACTTAATAAGTATATGGCGTGATCTAATCCTTAATATTTTTGAGACATTATTTTACTATGTAGTCGAAGCTGTCTTTGGATTTGTGAAACTTGTGAACCTCATAATTTTCAGGGTGTTGAGATTACATGTAAGAGCAAACACACCTTAATTAATGTTTTAGTAGCTGTAATACAAAGGAGTGTGTAGATGCATATATCCATACACACAGACACAAATGTAATTGTAATCAATTGATTAACCCAGAGACAGTTCTTCCCCTGTAAAGAAGCTCAGGGGAAAATATATTTGGTAGAGCCTGAGTAGGGGGAGCCGCGCAGTGTTTAATGCCACCTGCAATGAAGGTAATAAACGTTATCCCTCTTTTCTATCAGGAATATGAATGGTGCTCTGAAGGCTGACTGTAACCTAGAAATTTACGTGAGAAATGAGGCGTGCAACATTTTTGAAAATGTATTAGCCCAAAGTCTGTATTACTGCATATTTTATGCCCTTTTCAATATGCTACAAAAGATTTGAGCCATCAACTGACTACTGCCAGAAAAGAACAAACAAGAGCTGGGACACAAAATAACACCGAGAGCCAAGTCCTTCCAACACGTCCTTTATGGTCGGTGTAATGATCAGAGAGCTGAGCAAACTGCTTTGCCTCGAACTGTCCCCATCAGCACTCAGGCAAGCATGGCTCTCCAGCAAACCAATCCCAAGTAAAGAGTGTGTACATGCTCCTAGGGAAGCCAGTGCTAGAGCGAGCATTCGTGAGCATCTTCTGCACTTGCTGCCCAGCCCTTCATAACGTCTTCCACCCGAGACCTTGCTGTCCCTTGAAGTAAGCATCTTGAGGATTTTCTGTCTGAGAAACCGGTTCATATATCTCTTACGACAAACCATGCCTGTAATCTCAAGATGCTGTGACTGGAGGATTACTCTGATTCTAAGCTATCTCGGGCTACATAGAAAATTTCAGACTAGCCAGGGTGACATAGAAAGATCCTACCTTGGTGTGTGTGTGTGTGTGTGTGTCACACACACACAGATCTGTCTGTCTGTCTGTCTTTTTGTAAGTATGGTCATATAATAAGTACTGAAATATTTAACATTCTATGAACTTTGCCTCATGTTACTAACAGTAAAATGCTCATATGAATATGTATGCACTAAAAATAATCTGCTACTAGGTAGTTTATGTTTTTTTTTTCCTTTCTTTTTTGGTTATTTTGTTTTGTTTTGTTTTGATACTAGGTCTCATTTATATGGGACATGACTTTGAATTCCTGATTCTGTAGCCTCTACCCCTTTAGTGCTTAATGTATATAAATTCTATGTTGATAAAACAATCAACTTCACTTTTTCCAGGAAACTATTATCTTTCAAGATTAGACCTGAGCCAAGTTCGGACTTGATCAGTGGAAACATACAGCACTATGTCTATGGACCAGTGCCAGCAACTGTACCAACCCCAAGAGTTTCATGGTTTAGGTCCTTGTCATTAGCCAAGGATGTGCATAGAGCTCACTTTCTCAGCTGAGATCTTGACAATGGAGCAGTCCGAGGTCTGGGCCAGTGCTCTGCTGTCTTTAAAATGTCTCTGTAGGAGCCTGATACAGAGGATGCCTGGGCAGCCTCCACATGCAGAAACACTGAGGGTACCCACAGTCAGTGCCAGTCCCCACCTTCTACCAGAGACACGAGCATCCTCATTCCCATCTAAGTTTCTTCTTCCCTGAAAATGGATCCTCTTCCCCCATCTTTGTCTTCAAACACGGGAATTAATAAATCAATCATCTGTGTAACACTCTTTGTTAAGCTCAAGCATTCGGTCATATAGATAAATATTTTATACTTAACATCTACTGAATACCTATCATAAGTAAGGAAAGAATTATTAAAGAAGATAAGTTTCCAAATGAGGAGCTCAGAACGAGATGGAGCATGCTTATCTCTTGCTGGATATGAATCCTCCAAGTAATCTTTTGCAACAAATTACATGGCACAGTTGAAAGGTTACCATGCTATTAGCGGCACATCTTGGCTAACTGAGGCTTCCAGAAACACTGGTCGGAGAATAAAGCTTTATTTCTTAGCAATTTCTTCTAAGGACTTACGAGATTATTTCATCCTTTCTAACAGATAGTTATGCTGATACTAAAACCCAAAAGAAAGATTTCTTTTAATATGTGGCACATCTTGGGGCCACTTCCTATAAGGCAGCCAGTATTTCTTCCTGACTGTGGGGCAGTGTTTCCCTTAATACTATATCTGATCTTCATCAGAAAGGAGGCTGCATATCCTAGACACAGTCTAACAGCTGTGTCATTGTGGAACAGAAACAGCAGAAAGAAGAAACAGAGAAGAAAAAAGAGAAGAAATGACAACCATATTTTTTTCAAGCATCAACTAAATGCCAGCAATGATGATGCTAAAAGCTCCAAGTGAAGTATCTCCCTCCATCTTTGTGACAGCCCTGGGATGCAGTGTCTTTTCTGAGACATTTTACAGTGATGAAAACCGAGGCAGAGAACATCGATACATTGCCCAATGCACAGAACGGTTTAAGAGCCAAACTAAGATGCAAAGACCGTTTTGGTTTTAGCACTGTCATCCAGCCACTTCGGAGTGAAGCCACCAGAAGATGGGTGCTCTGGGGATGCGTTGGCAAGTCTCAGAGTGCAGTGGACTCATCCCAGCAAGAGTCACAACAGCCAACGGAAGCTGTAGCTGACTGAAAGCTGTGATTGGCTCTTTAGTGCTAATTCCCTAGGAAATAGGACTGGCTTTAGAGAAGTGGGCCTTCTCACCAAATCACTTCACAGTTCACTTGCTGTGGATCGGTCTACTGCACCAACACAGCCCAGCTCTAAATCTCCTAACAAAACTATCACAACGATTAAGAATGGGTCCACTCTAAAGGCCACAGACTGTTTGGCTGCAACTTCCTGTATTTCTAGATGGCCATAATCTGTTTGTCTTTCCATGAAGGTACCCAACTGAGTCCATGTCCTTTACAGTCATGATTATCTCCACTGGAAATGTCATTCATCTCAGGGAGGAAATTTACAGTTTTTAACAACTGAAGTGATTATTTTTTTAATATTTTCTTATAGTTGAACATTACTAGATATATGAAGGTTAATTTTATTTTTGATTTCTAGAAGATTTAATCACAACTAAATTAAATTCATGATTCATGATTCCTAAATTCATGAGATTGTCAGAGTTTGCCTTTGCATATTACTGATAAATTTGTTATTTTATAGGCAAAATACTGATTCTCATTGTTGAAACAGAAATAAACTCCTAGAATACGTCTAATTAAAAAAAAAAAAAAAGAATGGGGTCCAAAGCCGTCAGAAAAAATATCAAAAATCAGCCTGATGCCTGAGTTGGCACTACTGACTCGTTTTCCTGTTATAGGATGAATAACAACTACTTGCCTTTTAACTAATACTGATTGTTACTAGGGAGACTCGACATTTAGACACTCTTAATTGTGTGAATTCTTGTGTTAATCAAAGCAATTTTCAAAGGGCTAAATCGGGAGTCAGAGTAGATGTGTTGGTGTCAGATGTGAGCACAAAGAGGCATGTGCTCTGCGCTGAAGGACGACAGAGTTCGAAGCAGTTAACACAGGTCTCCCGGAAACGCCTCGGAGGGTTCGTTTAACAGGCCCGGAGTTACGGCAAAAGGCTGCTGGGCACGGGGTTTGCATAATCAAAACGGCTTATTATCTCAAGACAATATTTGATTTTCTTTTCATTTTTCTCCCAATTCACAGGAACATGAGCTTAGCAATTAAGAAAAACAACCAAGAACCTCAAAATACAAAACAGTTCCCTGGCCATCCGAGCACTCCGCACTGCCTGTTTGTACTGTGGAGCTCCACAGTGAAACAGTTTTCACAACACCTCGTAAATGTCAACTACTGCATTACACACCTGAGGCACAGTCCCTTGCGACCCTTTTCCTTGAACAATGTGTACGTTTTTCCTCAGAAGAAAACTGTCTTCATTTATTAGAGCTACGAGAAGAAAGATAAAGGTTACACATGAAGTATCAAATATTACAATTTGAGAGAGACTGCAGTTCAGTGAGAGAACACTTCCTTAACTTGGAAGAGGCTCTGGACTTGAGCCCAGCACTTTAAACATCAAAAGCAGTAAACAACAAACAAACAAACAAAATCCAATTTAGGAAGTTTAATTTCATAATGCATTTTTGTTTAGTCAATTAAGCCATTACATCGGCTTGGTAATGTTTTTCTTCTTTGTTTAATAAAGGTGATCTGCTTTTAGAAGAGGCATATCAAACAATGTATCAGCTCAACAAATCAAAACTCAAAATGGTCACTGGTCATCTGGGTCCTAAAGTAAGATGTGGAACATGGCTTGGATTCAATCTCTTTTTTTCCTAGAAAAGCTACTTCTAGCTCCAAGACACCTACCCAGGCCATAACCACCTTGCTGGTTTCTGTTAAACTGAATTTTCTACCACTGGCATTTTGAGCTTCATTAGCTCAGGTCTTCTCAACATGAATTATTTATGTCAAAATTGTTCTGTACACGCTTTAGTCAATGTTCTTGGTTTGGGCATCCATTCGCTTGCAGCTAAATGAAACCTTTTCAAAGGTAGCAGCAAGCCCCTTCCAGCTCCTCGGAAAAAAAAAAAAAAGAAAAGAAGCTTCATTTATTTAACTATGAAACACACTGCGTCAAAGAGAAAAAGACTTCATGGGTCACTTAAATCAGCTTTTTATTTTATACTGAAACTAGTCACCAGGCTAGTGATTTTATCCTTCCCCTTTATTCCTTTTTACATTTTCTACTCTTCTTTCTCACACTCAAGGCCTGTCATCCTGGCACACAAGTTCTCTCCAATTGTCTTTCTTGGCTATGGCCAAAAAGATACAGGAAACTCACAGCTAAGTACCAGATGTATTTGTACCAACAGCAGAATTTAAATCAAAGCAACCATGATACAGAATTCTAACAAATACTTGAATTTTACAGGGGTCTTGTTTTGGGATCTGGTTCTTTGAAGCAAGATCTTCAAAACTTTTTCAATTCATAGAAAAAAAAATATTTCTGAATTAATCTTTTGCTGGTCTTCTGTGATTTTATATTTTTAGGATGAACTTTGAATAGACCCTTCTAAGCTGTTATCTCGTGAGGGAAATAAGACAAGCCTTACTCGCTATACCGTGTTTGCATATCAACACAAGGTAATCAAGCTTGGTACTATGGATGGAAAGTCATATTATTGAGACTCATGGGCCACAAGGGTTTGAAAACAGGACATTCTTTAAGGTAGAGGATGGAAGAGAAAGATTACACATACAACAAAAATGATGAGAGCTCTGATTGAATGAATGAATGGAGGAAGACAGTGTGAGGCTGAGATTGTTTCTGAGAGACACTGTGGGGCTGATTAGTCAATGTGGTCAACTGTGACTGAGCCCCACTTGTCTGATGCAAGGACTTGAACATGACATGCTAAGTCCATGTTGCAGATACAGATATCTGCAGGTTTCAAACAAGTCATTTACTAAATCAACTCAACACAATCAAGGAGATAGTGAACTTCTACAGTGAGCCAATAGACAAGCTCCTCCACCAGAGGAAAGGCATAGCCCTCAGCTCACTCATCCAAAAACTGAGATTTATACTGTGAGGCAAGCTGGGAGAGGTAGTCTCCTCCAGGGAAAAAGAACACATCAAATGATTGTTCTGTGCCAAAAAGTCAGCCCTGAAAACATTCATACAAGCAACATTATATAGACCGAGCCAGTTGAAAAGGTTACATTTAAGAATGTATTGTGTGTGTGTGTGTGTGTGTGTGTGTGTGAGTACATACATACATACCTTACACCCATCAGAATGGCTAAGATCAAAAAGTCAAGTGACAACAGATGCTGGAGAGGATGTAGAGGAAGGGAAACCCTCCTCCATTGCTGGTGGGAATGTAAAGTTGTACAACCACTTTGGAAATCAATCTGGAGCTTTCACAGAAAATTAGGAATAGTACTACCTCAACATCCAGCTATACCAGTCCTAGGCATATATCTGAAAGATGCTCAAACATACAACACAGACATTTGTACAATGATGTTCATAACAGTTTTATTTATAATAACCAGAATCTGGAAAGAACCTACATACCCCTCACTGGAGGAATGGACACAGAAATTGTGGAACATTTATTTACATAATGGAATACTATTCAGCAATTACATACAAGGAAAGCATGAAATTTGCAGGCAAATGGTAGAAACTAGGAAAGATCATGCTGAGTGAAGTAACCCAGAAGCAGAAAGACAAACATGGTATATACTCACTTAGAAGTGGATGTTAATGGTGCTGGTCCAACTGGATGTCTACATGCAGAAAAATGAAAATAGATCTATATTTATCACCCTGCACAAAACTAAAGTACAAGTGGATCAAAGACCTCAACATAAAACCAGATACTCTAAATCGGTTAGAAAAAAAAAAGTGGGGAACAGCCTAGAACTCATTGGCACAGGAAACAACTTCTTGAAAGGAACACCAACAACACAGGCTCTAAAAGCAACAATCAATAAATGGGACCTCATGAAGCTGAAATCTTCTTTAAAGCAAAGGACACTGTCATCAAAACAAAACGACTGCCTACAGACTGGGAAAGAATCTTCACCAACCCTTTATCTGACAGAGGGCTAATATCCAGTATATATAAAGAACTGAAGAAGGTGAAAAGCAGAAAACCAAATAATCCAATTAAAAAATGTGGTACAGAGCTAAACAGAGAATTCTCTATATAGGATTATAGAATGGCAGAGAAACACTTAAAGAAATGCTCATCCTCATTAGCCATCAGGGAAATGCAAATCAAAACTACCCTGAGATATCACCTTACACCCATAAGAATGGCCAAGTTGGAAAACTCAAGTGACAAAACATGCTGGAGAGGTTGTGGAGAAAGGGGAACTGTCCTCCATTGCTGGTGGGAATGTAAACTGATACAACCACTTTGGAGGTTAATCTGGCGATTACTCAGACAATTAGGAATAACTCTTCCTCAAGACCCAGCTATACCACTGCTACGTATGCTCAAGTACACAAAAAGGACATTTGCTCAACCAGGTTTGTAGCAGCTTTATTCATAGTAGCCAGAACCTGGAAACAACCCAGAACAGAAAGTATGGTATTTTTACACAATGGAATACTACTTAACAATCAAAAATGAGGAAATCATGAAATTTGCAGGGGGATCTAGAAAAGATCATTCTGAGTGAAGTATCCCAGAAGGAGAAAGACAAATATGGTATATACTCGCTTATATAGACCTACAAGATATGATAAACATAATGAAGTCTGTACACCTAAAGAAGATAAACAAGAAAGTAGACATGAGGTAAAATGATCAATTCTCATTTAGAAATGAGATGTGCATTGGATGTATGACAGGAGTCTACCACATAACACATCTGAAAGACCCTACCAAGCAGCATTTCAAAACAGATACTAAGAATCATAACCAAACCTTTGGCAGAAGGGGGGTTAGTATGACAGGGGAAGAATAGGTGCCCCACAAGGACCAAATATATCTGGGCACAGGGTTTTTTTCTGAACCTGTTTCTCCAACCAAGGACGATGTATGGATATAACCTACAACCTTTGCTTGGACGAAGCTCATGGTAGCTCAATAACAAATTGGTTTCCCATAGTAAGGGGAAGAGGGACTATCTCTGACAGGAACTCAATGGCAGGCTCTTTGACCTCCCCACTCCCCAAGGGAGGAGCATTCCTGCTAGGCCACAGAGGAGGACTTTGCAGCCAGCCCTGAAGATACCTGATAAAACAGGGCCAGACAAAGAAGAGGAAGTCCTCCCCAATCCGTAGACTTGGAAAGGGGCAGGAAGAAGCTGAGAGAGGGAGGGTGGGATTGGGAGGGAATAAGGGAGGGAGGGAGAGCTGGGATATAGTGTTAATAAAATGTAACTAATAATAATAAACAATAAAAAATAAGAAAAGAGTTAATCACTGTGAAAAAATAAATAAGAAGTGGATGTTAGCCATATAATATAGGATAAACATACTGAAATCTATAGTCCTAAAGAAGCTGAACAACAAGAAGGACCCTAGGGAAGAGGCTTAATCATCATTCAGAAGGGCAAACAGGATAGACATTGGACGCAGGAGAAGACAGGGAGCCTTCCACAGGGACTATATGAATATATGAAATATATGAAATGTATATTTTCATCAGCTGTTAGTTTTTGGAGTGATGTGTTGTATAGTCAAAGCTAATGCAGGAAATTAAATTATTATATTCACCAGAATACTTGGTTGATAACCAAATCTGTACTAACCAACCGAAGCTCTAAAAACTGAATTGAAGACTACTCAGAGCTCAGGATTGTTCTTGATACTTTGAGTTATCAGTAGGGACTCCAAGAAGACACCACAAAACTAGCCACCCAAGAGAAGTGCCACACCTGCTGAAGTCAAGAAGGGACCAGATAGAGATGCCAGAACCATGGCTATATGCTGAAATTTAACAATGAATTTAATTTTCATGCTTTGTCCTTCCCCACCTTATGAGTCAATTTCACATCAGGATCTTAAGCTGGACCAGGGATAGAAAGTATCTAAACTAATATTTTCACTAGCTGGCAAGGATGTTAGATAGAGCCCTAGCTCTCTCCCTTTCTTACTTCCTTCCATACTATTTTCTTATCATTTTCACCTTCCTCTTTCCTAAAAAATTATTGGAGGGTCAACCAAGGACAGAAATATATACACTCTAAATATACGTACAGTAATGTAAGGAATTGTGTGATTGGATTCTGTATTACCAACAACAAGCTTAACTTCCATAAAAATGCTCAGAAAAATTTTTTAAATTCTGTAATTTGGTAAGCATAAATAAAATATTTGTAGAGTGAAACAAGCAGAAGATTCTGTCTTTGATATTTATAGGCTGTGTGTTCTTTCACAAGATCCTTAGCCTTTTTTCTTACCTTATAGTGCTGGAGAGGATGTGGAAAAAGGGGAACCCTCCTCCATTGTTGGTGGGGATGTAAACTTGTACAACCACTTGGGAAATCAATCAATCAAAAAAATTGGAATAGTGCTACCTCAAGATCTAGCTATATCACTTCTGGGCATATACCCAAAATATGCTCAACCATAGAACAAGGACATTTGCTCAACTGTGTTTATAACAGCTTTATTGATAATAGCCAGAATCTGGAAACAACCTAGATGTCCCTCAACTGAAAAATGGATACAGAAATTGTGGTATATTTACACAACGGAATACTACTCAGCAATTACAAACAAGGAAATCATGAAATTTGCAGGCAAATGGATGGAACAAGAAAAGATTATTCTGAGGTAACCCAGAAGCAGAAAGACACACATGGTATATACTCACTTGTATGTGGATGTTAGCCATATAATATAGGATAAACACACTAAAATCTATGCTTCTAAAGAAGCGAAAGAACAAGAAGTACCCTAGGGTAGATGCTTAATCCTCATTCGAAAGGCAAACGAGATAGACATTGGAAGCAGGAGGGAACAGTACAGGAACCTTCCACAGGGGACCTCTGAAAGAATCTACCCAGCAGGCTATCAAGGCAGATGCTGAGACTCATAGCCAAACTTTGGGCAGAGTGCAGGGAATCTTTTGGAAGAAGGGGGAAATAGAAAGACCTGAAGGGGATAGGAGCCCCATAAGGAGACCAACAGAGACAAAAATTCTAGGCCTATGGCGCCTGCAAAGACCGATGCTCTAACCAAGGACCATGCATGGAGAGGACCTAGACCCCCTGCTTAGATGTAGACTATAGACTCAGTCTCCAAGTGGGTTCCCTATTAAGGGATACTGAGGCTGTCTCTGACATGAACTCAGTGGTGGTTCTTTGATCACCTCCTCATGGGGGTTGCAGCCTTGCCAGGCCACAGAGGAAGATGATGCTGACAGCCTTGATGAGACATGATTTAGGGGAAGAGGACCTCCCTTATCAGAGGTCTAGGGGAGTGGTACAGGGGAAGAAGAGGGAGGAACTGGGAGTAGATTAGGGAGCTGACTACAGCCTGGATACAAAGTGAATAAATTGTAATAAAGTGAATAAATTGTAATAAATAATTTTAAAAAATAAAGAAAGAAAAAATTCTACCTTGGCTAATATTTGTTCAATGTACTATAAAATGAAAAAATCTGGTTATTGAAGCTATTTTATTCAAATCATATTTTGATTTTAGGTAAGCTCTGGTTCTTAGATTTTAAAGTTTGTGCTCAGGATTTTACCCATAAAACAAAAGCCACAATAAAAGTAAATATTTTCAAAATGATGTCATTTTTTTAAAAAAATGAACACTATGAATAATTTTCTCGTTTATGAAGCTAAAAATACAATTAAACTAAATTACCGATTAATTTAGATTGACACCTAGCATATAATAATTTCTCAGTTGAAAGCCCTGAGCAATCAATTTTCCCATGTTTATTTAACAGCTGTTGTCTTTTATTAGCACAAATGTAGTTTCAAATGAAACACTTCTTAGAAAAGGAAATGGACTAAATAAACTAAGGAACTTTGCATCTAGCACTAAAATTATTTTCAAGATTTTTTTCTCCCAGAGGTAAAGTGTATTAGTGTTGCACTAAATTCATGTAATCAACAACTAAAATATCAGGCACAAATCCTCAGCTTAGTACAGTTTATAAAAGTTTAGCTTTAGGGTGCAGAGATGGCACATCAGGTAAGGACATTGGTTGCTTTTCCAAGCTGGGGTTTTATTTCCAGCACAAACATGGTGGCCCACATCCATTTGTAAGTCCAGTTCCAGGGTATCCGATGCCTTCTTTTTGCCTCCACAAGTAGCACATATGCACACGCTATACAGATGCACATACAGGCAAAACACCCATGCATATTAAATTAAATTAAAAATAGTTTGCTTTAGGCAACCATAATCTTCAGGACTAATATTATATGAGCACCACGTAGAAACACTGCTTTGGAATTGAAATGTAGAGAAATGACTTTGTAACAGATTCTGGAAGAGTTAATATGACTCCCCAAACATCTCTATATATTTCCCCCTGCTTTGCGGTAACTGTCTTTACAATTCACTCTTAGTGTACTATAAAGTCAGGCACTATTGACGCCAGCTCTCACACACTTCCCCATCTGCATCTCACTCACTATCACAGCCTGCCTATCCTCGGGCTCAGTAAACCACTCTTAAGTAATTATGCAATTAACAGCTTAAAAGTAGTGTTTAAGATGAGAAAGAAATATTATGGGTGGATATGGAGGGCACTAATTGCTTAGAAATACTCTGAGTCTTCCAAATGAAGTTAGTACTCCCATAAAATTTGAGCCTGCAGCTTGTGTCCCTCCTCCCTCACTCCGTCTTTCCCGTCAGTTTATAATGACACAGACAGCCTTGGTTTCAGGCCATCAACTCTTCCAAGCATTAATCCCTAGGTAATGTCCTGTGACTCAGCTGCTTCTGATTGAAATGTCTGCAGAATTGTCTACACCTACACACACACACACACACACACACACACACACACACACACACACACACACAGGCACATACATCAGAGAGAAGGAGACAGAATGTCACTCAAGAACCTGGGACATGTCAAAGCTGGAAAAGATTATGTACAAGTCTCTTTTTGAAAAGGGAAAGATGGCTGGTCAGAAGCATCTCACCTATGGCCAGGAACGTTTTCTATATTGTCACTCCAGCTCTAACTGAACTATCTGCCTCTTGACATTATACTATACAATGTAAACAACAAGCATTTCACAGGAAAGCAGCCACAGGAATTAGAATCTTGATGGTAAGGCTTTTTTTATTTGTGACAAAGTTTCAAGCTAAAAGTATCCACAACACAACTCTGGCTTTTTTTTCCACAGACCAGTCTAAAACATAACACCTGCCCACTAAAAGGAATGATGGGCAGACACATAAGCAAAATGGCAGGGCATAGAAGAGAGATCATTCCTTCGGTTATATCCCGAGTGTCTATGTGCTGAGACAAAGTCTCCAATCTAAGGAAACAACACTAAGTATAGTCTTTCTTTGCAATTAAAAGAAAATATTTTGAATAATCCAGAAATATTTCATTTGTTTATTGAATAAAAGTTTTAAATATTAAAAATGTGACTAAAATAATTCACTAAAGCATTACGCAATCTTGAATACAGTTGTCCTCTTTAAAACAACAATTATTATTTTGAAAACAATTGAATTTTAAATCTACCAAAATACATAATCAAATTAAAGAACACCTATTGGGAAAGTAAATTAAATTCCCCTTTTCCTAAAAATATTAAAAATTTCAGTCAACCATCATCAAAAAACCATCACTGTTATTTCTTGCTTCAATGACTTTGAGAGGTACAGCACAAAGGAAATTTTACACACATCATTGTTGTCTTCATGATAGGTTAAGGCTTTCTCTTTTAGTCATTATCTTTCCAAGTTAAGCAGTAGTAATTATGAACTCACTTATTATTAAATCCATCTATACCTGAGTGCTAATTCACACTGAGAAACTTAAAGCTAAAATTGAGGTAATTTTTATTTGTTATTAGCTATTGCTATACTATACTATACTATAGAAATTACTATAGAAAACCTAACATTACAATAAATGAAAAATAGTTATCTTTCTAGATTTTTCCTTATATGCTTATTTTTAAATTATTGGCATGTAATATTTAATATTGAATCTTTACCTTTTCCCTTACCTGAAAACTTAGCTTTTTCCTTTCTTTCTGTATGGGTATCTTTGTTTCTTTGTATATATATATGTGTGTGTATGCATGTCTATATTACTGTATTAGTCTATCTTACTGTATTTGTATTTTTTTAACCAGACCACAACATCCTGCTTATTTCAATAGTGAAACATGTGAATTTTCCCAACTGTCCTTTAAGCAACTTTGAGAGAGAACAAAGTCAACTGAGCTAAAGTTAGCAATTACCTGTCAGCTGACAGGGCCTCCTGATGTGGGAACCGAGCACGGCATCGCTGGGCTCCTGCCAGCTTGTGTCATTCACAGTGGTTCCTCCTGAAGTAAGACAGAGGACTGGTTAGCAGCACTCACAGTGGTATCTGTGGAGTATGTAAGGATTTTGAAATCAAAAAAATTGATCACACAGTTGTAACTTAGGAGTTTTTACCTCTTGTGGGGAACTTTAGTCACTGAGCAAATAGCCACAGGCTGTTCACTGATATACATAAAGTCCTAAGTATTTACACAGATGTGAATAATCTTACTTGGATGCTTCCTGGTAGCTTATCATTCTGTTTTTCTTTTTAAACTGATTTCTTGAATTTACTCTCATTGTCATCCATTTACTCTCATTGTCATCCATAAGTTACAGTAACACGACCCTCAATATGATCCACCATTTTAACAAGATGATTAGGCACATAGAGAAAATATGGAGTTATGAAGTTTCTTGAGCCATCAAGTCCTTGGCTAGAAAGATGTGCCCAGATGTGCCCTCTGAACACTGAAGTGGGCCTTGACATATGAAGAACTACACCCAAGGAAAGGGAAACAAGGACTATAGTCTTTGTCATACATTGAAGTAAGTGCATTGTAAATTGTGCAAATACAATGGAGCTCGGACACAAACTCGGGATTCCGTGTTATGTCTGAAGTTACTAGTACTCCGTGGACACTGACAAATCAGACAAGACGCAGTCTGTCTCTGCCACTTCTGGGAAAACAGCAAAATGATGAAAGAGCAGATGTCCTTGGTGGATTAGGGTCATCACATAGGTCAGTTAAACCTCCCAGATACTATCAGGAGATCAGTTCTGAAAAGAAAGAAAAAGGGGAACAAATTCCATGTTCCTGTACCCTGCAGGAGGAAAGAAGAAAGAAGGGGTACCCACAAGTTTACCCACTGCAATAAAAGAAATCCTTTTTCTTGCTGCTCTTGTTGCTGGGGTTGAGGAAGTGGAGAAGGACGTGTGTGTGTGTGTGTGTGTGTGTGTGTGTTTGATATCCATGTGTCTATCTGTAGATCATATGCTTATACATGCATACTGAGCCAGAGGAAAATCCCTGTCATGCCAGATCATATTCCCTTGAGACACTGTGTTCACTAAGCGTGGATCTGGGCTGTCAGTTAAGAAGCCCAGTGATCCTACTCTCCCTGTATCCTACAACTCTTGAGTTACAGGCATATGTGGCCAGGTCCAGTTTTCACATGGATGCTAGAGATTTGGTGTCAGTTCCCTATACTTGCATAGAAAGGGCTCTTGCCCACTGAGATATCCCCCTGACTGCATAATCCAGATGGTTTGGTATTGAGAATATATTAAAATTGCTGCTGGTAAGGGAAGAGGAAAGAGAGGAGACCAGAGGGAAGAGAGAGGAGAGAGAGACAGGAGAGAGAGAGAGAGAGAGAGAGAGAGAGAGAGAGAGAGAGAGAGAGAGACAACTGGCCCATGAGCTTTCTAAATGACATTGATAGAATTTAATTTTCACTTTAGAATGAGAAGTCAAATCAAGCAAGTCATCCATTGTTACCACCAAAAATGTCATTATGGTGGAAACCTAGCAGATTTGCTTCATGAAAAGGCAGGAAAGAATTTTTAATGTGTAACAACTATTCTGCTTGTTTTTCATTTACTCTTAAATTCATAGATCTGAAAAGCTTTCTAAAAGGTCACCTTGACCATGGGCCAACAGAGCTAAGTGTGGAGAGCTAGAAAATGATTAGCCAATAAAAGCCACCAACAAAAGTGTTCTTTTTAAACATAAAATTATTATACCAGATAAATCAATGGTTTGTTTATTTTAGTTGTTTAATATTAAATAGAACCATATTTCTTAATTTTTTTTCATGCTTCAAAGATAACCTGATTTGACTTTCATTGACCCTTTGTTACTTTGTGGACGTGAGAGGAGAGAGCAACTCTTGGGGAAACTGACCACATTTTCACAGATCACTTTAAGAATCACTAACCAAATATTTTATCTTCAGGTGGAAGTTCCTGAAATGACCTAGAAGAACAAAAGAAGCAAGATCTTAGGTCTAGATTTAGTAAGATTTTAATCAAACAGAAATTGTAGCATGAAAACAAACAAACAAAAAGAAACTGTAGCATGTACTATGCTTTTGAGAGCTGAAGTAAAGTTTGTTTCTCTTTGAGGTCAACTATGGTCCTGAACTCTCCTGACTTTAGTGACAAATCATAATAATGCAAATATTATCTTGATCTGGAAATTTATATGAATATGGATAAATTAATATCCATGAAACTTGAATAGGAAATGAGTTGAGCTATTTCTACAAATACTAACAAGCAAATAGAGAGAAAATTTTTCCCAGGATGTCATCCCAAGATATTTGTAGGGACTTAGTTTCAAACATCTCCTCTGATGCTTCTTCCTCCATCACACATACACACACACAAATACACACATACATACAGTATTACACATACACACAGACAAACACACATATACATACATACATACACACATACACACAGAGACAGACTGGGAAAGACCCAAATCCACCCACATCATATTTGCATGTGATCTACACATGCCCTCTCCTATGTTAAATAATTTCTAGACTACTTATATCACTTACATTATAAATAATATGAAATTAGTTTTTTCAATGTTTTGATTAGGGAATTATGACAGTAATGATGCTACTATATGTTCAATACAAAAAAAAAGATTTTAAAAACTATACTCGTTAAGTCTCTATATAAGAGCTCTCATACTGAGTGATAGCCGAAATTCTGTTTAAGTGCAGCATTGTTGATGTAAATTACTGTAACCATTATAACATTTGTGTGTGTGTGTGTGTGTGTGTGTGTGTGTGTGTGTGTGTGTGAAACTTGACTCTACCACAGCTTGGAATTTAACTAATTTTTTTAATGTGAGAAGTATATAGAAAGAGCATATATTTAAAAACATTACAAGGAGTGAACCAGCCTAATGACTTAGTGTATAAATTAGGATCTTTAACAAGTAAGTTGAGGTAAATATATAAACAGGCATGAACCAAAGCACTAAACTTATTTGTAAGCTGGTTGAAAGAAGCCAACTCTGTAAAGGCACTTGAGCCTACAGTTAACTTTTAACATTTACTCTATATTTGGTGATATTTTATGATCATTCTTGTTTGTGTGTAGTGAAGTAGAGGTATTGTGATCCCATATTTGAATAATAGTTCTTATTTTATAACTACATATTGAAGCATGAAATTATATGTATGACTTCTGCTTTATAAAAATACCCAGTGGGAATAGGAATCAGAGACTAAAATGAGCAAAGATAAAACAATATTGATGCTTGCTCAGGCTTGAAAATATGAAATCATCTTTACTATGTCTTCTGTGACAAAGAATAGCAATATGATGATTGAAGCAAGTAGTTTGATTCATACGTGTAGAGTAATATACACACCCCGTGCATACAACCAACTTGGTTGCAAATTGCTTCCCCACTGTTGATAATCCTTAAAGCCAAGGTTAACCTTTTCTGTAAACCTAGGGCTTAAAGCCAGACTAATTATAGAAAGTCCTTTCAATATGCTAGTGCAAGGTGGCACACTTACGATCTGAGTTTAAGCCCACCCCACAACATGGAATCCATGTCCTACACCTCTTAGGTGACAAAGATAGGCCAGTTATCTAGAATAAAAGAAAATGCTACTTCTTTACAGCAATGAAATGACTCCTAATGAAATTCAGGGCGCTCTGTGGAACAGGAAGCAGAAAGAAACAAGAGCCAGAGGGAATGGAGGACACCAAGGAAACAAGGCCCTCTATCACAACAGGATGGAAGCCCACCTGAACTCACACAGCTGACACAGCAACATCCCTGGGCCTGCATGGTCCAGACCAGGTAGCATCCTAGAGCTGAAAGGAGAAGTGGACACATACACCAACCCTAACCCAGAAGCCGTCTCCAATTGATAACCCTGACCAACTGAAAATTTAGTTTTCTCTAAGGGGGTCATGTTTGGGAAACAAACTATTCTCAAGGGTAGGCTGCATGCCCGGCAACAGATGGCCAACAGAAAGGGAACTTATTTCCTCTTTCTTTTTTTGCTGTGTGTGTGTGTCTGTGTGTGTGAATGTATATGTGCATATGTGTGTTTGTGTGTGTGAATGTGTGTCTGTGTGTCTATAGTCGTGTGTGGGAATGTTTCTGTGTGTGTATCTCTGTGTGTGTGTTCCTCTGTGTGTCTGTGTGTGTTTATGTGTTTCTTTGTGTATGTGTGTCTGTTTGTATGTCTGTGTGCCTGTGTGTGTTTGTGTGTTTCTCTCTGTGTGTGTCCATGTATGTGCCTTTGTGTGACTGTAGGGGCATGTGTAGCGTCCAGAGGACAACTTCAGGTCCTTACCTAAGACCTTGTTTGAAACATGGTGTCTGTTATTTGCCTCTGTGGATGTCAGGCTGAGTGACTGCCATTATGTGGATGGCATGTGCCCCACAAACCTTAGGCCTTTGGATACTTGGTACCCAGTTGATGGCCATTTGGAGAGGATGTAGAACTATGGATTTTTCTAAGGGAAGAATGCCACTAAGGACAGGCATATATTTCAAATGACTCATCTCATTCTACCTTTTCTCTCTTCACTTCATGTTTGTGGTTTGTCATGAGCTCAGCTGATGCAGCCAACACTCCTGTTGCGTGTTCACATGCTTTCCCGCCAAAATGGACTCTTACGTCTCGGGAAGCATATGCAAAATAAGCCCTTCCTTTCATAAGTTGCCTTGATCATGGTATTTTACTGCAAAAACAAAGAACCTGTGGCAGCAGTTGGTACCAAGGGGTGGGGTTTTACTGTAACCCACCCGACTGTGTGGATTTTGGAGAATTGAGGAAAATTTGGACACTCTGGACTAGAAATGTAGTTGAACACTCTAAACAGAGCTTTATAAGACATCTTAGTAATAGCTAGGAAGACAGTGCTGCTGATGGCTATGCGGACCATGGAGGCCAAGCAAAAGATGTTTGGGGGATCAATATTTGCAAGTGAGCTAAGGACCATTCTGGCGCTGTCAGGGCAAAACATGGGAGTGCTTTTTGCCCTTTCCCTAGCAACTTGTTTCAGTGTGAATTTTAAAGTAATGGACTAATCTCTTTGGTGGAGGAGATTTCAAGGCAGCCTGCTACTGACTCTGTCACATGGTTACTTGCAAACACTTTTATGCAGAGTCACACTGCAAAAAAAAAAAAAAGCAAATGGGGCAGAAAGAAATAAAAAAATGACAGCTCAGAGAAGAAAACGACACTGGAAAGGTTAATGTTAGAGCCAAAGCTTGTGCTGGAAGAGAGGCTGTAACCATTAAGGAAATTTGTACCATTAAGGAGGGGTCAACTATGCGTTGGAAGAGATGGAAGAGGCCTTCCCCAGGTAGCTTACCTTCCAGTTTATGAAAGGAAAAGGCCTTAAAGAAGTTTCTGCTCTTAGAAAGCAACAACAAACACAAGCTGCTGCAAATGTGGTTCAAGGAAAGCCGGATTCACCCCTCCCCCAGCTGATAGTCAAACACGGCCATGCTGTCCACCTTGTTCTGGCTTTAGAGTTACGAAGAACACATGAGCAAATGAGTTACTCAAGTGTTGAGTAACTCTTGAGGCCCTTGGGTAAATATGTGTATGTGAATTCTGGGTTATGGTAAAGACCACGAAATGCTGAAGTTGCCAAGGTCATGAGATGTACGCCAAGGAGAGGTGAACACAGAGAGTGGAAGTGGCCCCAAGAGAAGGAAGTGGGATGCAGGAGGCATAGAGGAAACGACAAAGCCGTCTAAGCCTTCAGACCTTAGGCATGGTGCTTTAGTTTCCTGCTAGTTTTTTGCTCTGGCTTGAGTCACTATTTCCTCACTCTGCCTCCATTTTTCCCTTCTGGAATTGTAATGCATACTCCATTCTTATGTATGTTGGACTATCTTAATTTGCTTTTTTTTTTAAAAGGGGGTTATGATTAAGAAGGAGCCTTGAGTCTCAGAAGAGACTTTGGGATTTGGATTTTCAAATAGTGTTGGTATTGAACGACTATGGTAACTTTTGAGGTTCTAAATGAATTTTTGCCTTATGACAGGGCCACAAGACCATAGGGGCAGGGAGTGAAATGTGGTGGTTTCAATGAGATGCCCCCCCAAAACCCCAAGTATTGCACACTTGCTTCTGAGTTGCTGGTTGTTGGTGGAAGATTCAGAAGTACCAAAAGTAAGGCCTTGCTAGGGGAAGTATGTTATGGGGAAAGCTTTGAAGTTTCAAGATTCAAGGCTCTTTGAGGTGTCTTCATTGTTTTCTGTTTGTGTTTCAAGATGCTAGTTCTCAGTGGCTAGTCTAGCCAACGTGCTTATTGCTTGTTTACATGTTTCCCCACCACGACAGACTCAGCCCTCTGGAGTCATAAGCCAAATAAACCCTTCATTCTATAGGTTGCCTTGCTCGTGGTGGTTAAGCACGTGAATGGAAATCCTAAAGGGGTCTCTTGTCTCCACCGCCCATCTCACCGTGGATGGGTGAGACTACACCCATCTATGCAATCCCATGGCACTGGGACTACAAACGTGGTGCAAGCATATCTGACTTTACGTGGGCTCAGGGGATATGAACTCAGCCCGGCATGTTTGCATGGTACGCACTTTGTTCACTAAGATGTCTCCCAGACCCAGTTAATAATAATAAAAAAAGATCAATAAATAAACATTTAGTACAAAATTCTTAGGACAGGTCGTAGTATCTAGCACGTGTTGAGAACTGACAAATAGCTTCCATCCTAGTTTACTTAGAGTCTGTGCACCTTGATAAATTCAACTTATATGGGAAAAGCCATAATTTGGTCAGCACTGGACACTTTTGGAATCTTTAATTTGTGAAAAATACCAACCGGAAGCCAATAGCTATAATTCTCTTTAAGTATTTGACCTAAAGTTAGCAATGTTCCTATCCATGTAAGAAATAGTAAACAGCTGGATGGGATAGAGGTAGGTGAGGAGACTGGGGTGCAGGTAGGGTTGAACAGAGACCTCCTGCCCGGTTTAAAATATCCGTGTTGTGGTTTATGTCATTGGGACTGATGATATACAGCCACCCTTCCTTGGCAGAGCTCTGTTAATCACCCAATCACACATTGCGCATGTGCTTCTATCCCCAACTGGGAGAACCTTCAGGGACAGAAGCAAAACTCCAGCAGCATGAGTAGACCAGAAAAGGCCAAAACTCAGAAGAGAGAACTTTGCACAAATTGTATTTGGTCTCAGGGCAATCCAGGATGTGAGGAAGCCGTACACCATGGTATCAGCAAACCAACTGGGAAGTTTCCTCATAAAGCAGCTTCCTGTCCCCATGAATTTCTTGCTTATTAGCTAAAATCCCATTACCTTATGCAACGCGTGTGTCACAGCTTTTGGCAGCACACACGGAATGAAAAGCTAGGCCTGACCTAAATAGCCAAAGCTCTTTCCAAACACATTTCTGTTTGGATTAGAAGAATTCTTTAGGAGATTAAATAGGTCACTGATAGACACATGTTTGGAGTGGGTTCCCACTTTAACCCAGGCCTCGTTTAAACACATTTCTTCTTCTTAAAATTTAATTTTCACATCCCTGCCTACAGGAATGTTGCCACCCCAAATTCCTGTGCATCAGCATAAACAGAGAAATAGCAGTGGGTAACACACACCTATATTTGTGCACGACAGAAGAAAAATAGTTCAGGAAATCCACTAATATTCTACGTGCAAAGATGAAAGGATTTACTGCCTACCAAGTAAATTTGACTTACGTTTTTCTGTTTGGTTTTTCAGCTTCAAAATTAGGAACTTCCTATAGAATAAAACAAAATAATTAGTTCAAGAAAATGGGGAGATGTTTTTATTATATTTTATCTTTGCATATAAGCTAACTGTAGTTAATTTTGACATTTTTCCCATAAAAAGATTACATTTTCTCATTTATTTTAGTGGTGTCTTATAGAATCTTGAAATTCAGGTTGTCTTTTTAACTTGTGTGTGTGTGTTAGTTATAGTGTACGATGTCATGTATGCTAAATATATGCATATATGTGTAAGCACAGGGACAGAAGATGCTACGAGGTATCTTTCTCTGTCATCCTCTGCCTCATTTCTCTGAGACAGGATCTCTCACTGAACTTGAAGCTCACTGTTTTCTGTTACACTAGAGATCAAAAAAAACAAAGAAAACAAAAGAACGTGTGATCTTCCAGTCCACCACCTTCCTCCAGTACAGAGTGGCAAGTGGGTACATCCACGTGGACCTGTGTTTTACCATGGACTCTGAGTTGCAAGTGTAATTCCTCGTGCTTGTATACCTAGTGTTCTGACTGACTGAGCCATCTTCCCAGCCCAATGTCCTTGTAGCTTTAGAAACTTCTCTTAGTAAGGTTTATATTTTGTTTTATAACCCTTCACCTGTTTAAATAAAAGTAGATCTTTAAAACGAATATATGTTATTTAATCCTCAGTTATTCGGCCCACAAAGACCAAAGGGGAAAGAAATATGACAGAGTATGTAGAGAGTTAATTATATTTTATCATATCTTCTGTTGAGAAAGATCCAGAAAGTAGCCTGTCACAATGCCCTAAGGGTCTTGGAATACATCTGTGGCTCCTCTGACCTTTCTTCTTCAGCAGCTGAATGCTTGTAAAATCCCTCACACTGTAGGAAAAGAATATGTCACCACACTTGTTTCCATCCTTCAGAGATGGAAGGATTTTCCCTCAGGCACCTTTAAGCACACTTCTGATTACTTTTTCAGTCTCTTCTTTTCAAAACCATGTATTGACCACATACTGTGTAACAGGAAAGCAATTTTGGTCTGGAAAGGTTGTTTGGTTTGTTTGTTTGGCCAGATAAGAATTTACATACCAAAGAAAATTGGGACCAGTGTTTCATGTGGGGGTGGGTGGATGTAAAAGCAGGAAGGATGGCACATACATTCAGAAGAGAAGTTGGTTCTGTTGCTCAAATAGTTAATACTATTAGCCTGTGCAGTCCAGTCTCAAACAACCTGTGTCCTGTACAGGGACTGGTCAACACATTCTCTGACCCTTACAGTGCTTGGATGCCGATGTCACTTTGAAGGACACTGGGTTTTTAGTTTCCTGGTTGATGAGCAGAGCCCTACTGAAAGCATGGATGCCGAAGCCATCTTAGGATACGAAGAGCAGTGCCTTCCACAAGTTGAAAATGTGGATTAGTCCCAGGTGATGAGTAGGAAATGCAATGCACACGAAGATGTGGGCTAGAGCCGGTGAGATGGATCATCAGCTTCTCAATTAAAGGAGCTTGCCAGGAAACACAGCGAGCTGAGTTCTGTTCCTGGGATGCACATGGCAGAAGGACAGAGCTGACCCCCTGAATTGTTCTCTGAGCCATACACATGTGCCATGGCTCACCTGTACACACACACACACACACACACACACACACACACACACACACACACACACATCACATCACATGCACACGTGCACTAAATCAATAGAAAAATAAATGCAATGACATTTTTTTAAAGATGTGGAGATCATGGGCCAAACTGTGGAGCAGGCTTGGCTATATTAACAAGCCCTTGAGTTAATGACCAAATTGGCCATTCCTTGGGTTATCTATGCTTTCTCATGCATGTCCTGAAAAGAATTAGACTTTTATGAAATTCTTTAGTTCTTCATCCACAAGCAAATTACTTTGTTTTAATCCCAATGAACAAGAATGGAAGTTTAACCAGCTTTGTAATGGCCATGAGGAGACCTCCTAGCCATCCATCTCTGTGTAATGTTTTCCTGAGCTGTGTGTTTGGAACTTAATGTGAAAGAGCCACTCTGGACTGAGTGGGCTTCAACAGCCAGAATCATTATCTTGAGCCTTATTCACATGATCTGTGCAGTTTAGACAAGTGACAAGAGAAAGCCTAGGTGTTATTCTTGAGATTGTAAATCTTTCATTCACTCAAATAGACTGTCATGTCTAATGAGGCAAGAGAGAGAAATACAATACAAAAGATGGATTTTGCAATAAGGAACACAGGAAACAATAGATACCTTTCCTGTTTTCAGTCATTCAAAACACAGCCTTGATACAACTCATATCAATATTTTATTGCCTTTGCTCTCAAGCAGATTAATTCCAGATGGCTCACAAAATTCTCAAGCAACTGAGCCTGGAGTGTTTGAGTTAAATGAGGAAGTGGGTACATCATTCAAGCCACCTCCTGTTTTACTTGGATAAAACTTCTCTTTAACAGCCAGTTAGGTTTTGGATGCTAGTTAAAGTGATTTAATTCCTTGTGGCTGTTAGTTTTGATGAAAGAGACACAGTCACTCTTTGGCTTGAGGTATAGACATCTACGCCAAGACTAAAATTATTTCAGAGTATGGTAGAGATTTTGAGGGCTTAGCAGCCAGTCAAATTCTCTCCAGATTATCTATTTCATTCTGTTTTACAGGAATTGAGGCCATCTGATGTTTTTTTCTCAATTTAAGTCAATTTAAGTTTTGGGGTCTTTGGTTAAAGAATTTTCCTGTAATGAATCCTTTGGAAAAACATGTGCTTCATACTTAAGTTTAATTCCTCCTAAGATGAAAATTATCATAGCTCTCTTTGGATAAACTGTTTCCCACAAGGGTAGGGTAAATCCAGCAGTTTAAATGAGGGTCTGAAGCATGACTGTTGGGGGAAAGAAGATCACTCACGGAGAAAAGTATCTACTTACTTGGAAGAATAGGTCTCTGCTCTGGCTGTTGCATGGTTATAGATTTCTATTAAGCTGGGGAAGCGATTTTTAGTACTGCTGTGCCAGACTCAAAGCAGGTGTGGGAAATAAAAATGCTTTTCCTTCCGACTTCTGCCTACACAGGCAGACTATCACGTACCTTGGAGTTCAGACCCTTGGCTCGTTATTCCTAGAAGGGCAAGTCTTAGAAAAACTATCCACGGGGTTAATTAGGAGCTGTGGCCTCCCTTTCCCCTTCTACCCCAGCTGTGTATTTTCTGCTCTATTTCTGCGGGCATAGCACGAACGTGCTACGTTCTGAAGTCCAAGAGAAAGGTGCCATTACAGAAAACCAGCGGGATAATTCTTCTTAGTCATCTTATGAACACTTGTCATAAATATCAGATAGTATTGAATCCCGTTACCTTTATTTCATTAGTTTGAAAATCAAGCAATAATCATTGGTTTTACCATTAATTCACTATGGAAAATAATTTAATGTTTGCTCCTGGAAGTTGCTACAGAAACAAAAAGAAAAAAAAATAGGGCAATGATTGCAAATTGGACAATAGAAACTATAAAATGCACCTAAGTCGAGTTATTTGGAGGTAAGATTGATGTAGGCTCCAGGAGAGCAGAGTTTTTCTCTTCTTTTTAAGTTTTATTTATTTATTTATCTATCTATCTATTTATTTATTTATTTATTTCAGTGTATTCAGTTTGTATCCCTTCTGCAACCCCCACCCACCTTATCTCCTCCCTGTCCCAACCAACTTCCCTCTTCTCCTCATATGCCTTTTCCCTAGTCTCCTGATAGGGGAGGACCTCCTCCCCTTCCATCTGACCCTAGCCTATCAGGACTCATCAAAGCTGGCTGCATCTTCCTCTGTGGCCTGGTCAGACTATACTCTCCACCCCAGGGGGAGGTGATCAAAGAGCCCTCCAGGGAGTTCATGTCAGAGACAGCCCCTACCCCCTTACTAAGGAACCCACTTGGAAACTGAGCAGCCAATGGGCTTCCACTAAACAGAGTGTCTAGGTCTTCTGCACGCATGGTCCTTGGTTGGAGTATCAGTCTCTGCAGGACCCCTGGGCCCAGGTATTTTGGTTCTGTTGTTCTCCTTGTAGAGTTCCTGTCCTCTCCAGGTCTTTCTATTTATCTCTTCTTCCATAAGGATTCTGTCACTCTGCCCAATGTATGGCTATGAGTCTTAGTATCTGCTTTGATACCTTGATGAGTAGAGTCTTTCAGAAGTCCTCTGTAGAAGGCTCCTGTCCTGTTCGTTGTCTTCTACTTCTAAGGTCTATCCTGTTTGCCCTTCTGAATGAGGAGTAAGCCTCTTCCCTAAGGTCCTCCTTATTGTTTAGCTTCTTTAAGAATATAGATTTCAGTATGTTTATCCTATATTATATGGCTAATATCCACTTATAAGTGAGTATATGCCATATGTGTCTTTCTGAGAACCGGGTTTTTAAATGACTCTGAAACTAAGATTGTAAAATTATGTATATAACAAAAAGACAATGCCACAAAAGTCATATACTTTCAATATAAATTGCCGTTTTCCTATTCTCATTCAATTGTTACCAGATGACTGCTAATGGGGTAGAACTTAGTATATGCATTGAATTCTTGGATTATAAATCTGATTTTCCAATTATGAAGTCAAAAGTTAATATGATGTGACTATGTCAGCAGTTGCTGCTGCTTGGCTAGTGGAACTACTAATAGTGTTTCTGCGCCAAAGAAAAATGATTGACAGATTGAAGGCACAAATCCCTTGGTGGAATTTTAAGACGGCAAAGATGTTATGATCTGTCTGACCTTTGGTATTCATATGAATAAACTGAGGTTCAAAGAAATAAAGTTCAAAATTTAGGATGTGATTTTGATTAAATGGTAGCTGCTTTGCTTACTATTATATATAATAATATATATGTATATAGACATATATATCATATGTTATTTATGATTTATTTATTCCTACATTGTGTAGGAAGAAAACATTTCATTTTTGTCCATTGCAAACTACTTGGCTGATACCTTGGAACAAAGGATGATCAACAAGAGAAAAGCATCAACATGGATTTAATAAAATGTTATGTAGCCTGTAAAAAATGAAGACATCCTAACCTTTGAATTACCTGTGTATTTTTAGGAGCGGGCAGTCATATAGAAATATGATTAGAGGACAAAAGAAGGCACGATCTAGTAATAATAAACTGGAGCAATTTAGTGCCTGTCACCTGGGCATTTTTAGGATGAGGAGAGGAGTTTAGAGTGACCTTTGTAAATTTCACAGCTGTATTACTGAAGAGAGCACGGAGAGCTCTGCCTTTGGTGGGTTGCATGACTAGAGACATAGGCCTTCTAAGTTCTGTGACCCACGTCAAGAGAGAAGCAGCTGAAAGAAGACAGGGAGAGGTCCCTGTTGCAGGCAGCAACTCTAAATTTCCTCCAAACTAAATTACTCATTATACCAAGGTCCTATCTTTTGGCATAGTACTTCCAAAACTCATTAAAGTTTTGGAGGCAAAGAAGAGTTTTGAGTCTCTCTCAATTATCCAGCACTCATGCCTCTTGATCTCAGAATCAACTGAAGAAACACTTCCTTCTTCAAAGATTAAGGGATCAAACTTACACAAAACGGACTAAACATGTTATACATACAAACACATATATGTTGTACCAATCACGTTAGAGATACAAATAGATGAGTAGTTTCTCATAAATATTTTCATCAATATTTATATAGAAGTCTAATATTGTATACAAACTGAACACAAACTTATCTATCTATAAATATGTAATGTTTCTATTAAAATACATGTTGTGAATTCCCTTTTGTTCAATTCATTCTCTTTCAATAATAGAGATTATTCACTTGCAAAACCAAAATATTAAAATTAGTAATTCTATGAATGCCACATGCAAATGCAATCTTTTTTGGTATTTCCTTTTTAAATTTGTTTACTTGTTACAATTCATTCACTTTGTATCACAGTTGTAGCCCACTGCATCTCCTCCCAGTCTCACACCCTTCCTCTTCTCCCCACTATGCCCTTTCCCTAGTCCCCTGATACGGAGGTCCTCCTCCCCTTCTATCTGACCCTGGCCTATCAGGTCTCATCAGGGCTGGCTGCATCATCTTCCTCTGTGGCCTGGCAAGGCTGCCCTCTCTAGGGGGAACTGATTTTATGTGTGTGTGAGTATATATATATATATATATATATATATATATATATATATATATATTTCTTATCATCATATGCTTTAGCAAAGTTCAGTAGAGGCTCAAGGGGTACATGAGGATCAATAGAGGTTCTCTTCATTTGGTTAACTTTGCTATCTTGTTTTACTGAATGGGGAGTCAAATCTGGGGCTGTGTGCATGCCAGGCAAGCACTATGCCCAGAGTTACATCTGACCCTCCCTTTACAGGTATAATACATGTCTATTGACCTATTCTTCAGCACCAGTCAAGCTGATTACTTTCAAGATGTATATAAACCCAGCAAGGACATATAAATGTATCTACTTTTTTAATCACAATTTTCTTATAAAAATTAGAGGAAGTTATATGTAATCAAATTACAATTGTATTGAAAATGTGGAGGAGTCTAACCACCCATTAAGACTTCTGCTTTACCTATATACTTTTATATTACTATAAAAGTCATGAAGATGTGTCTCAAGTTGTGGAGGAGGTCAGACAGCAAAGATGAATCCTGATAAGTCTGAGCCTAGTTAGTTAAAATAAGTTGCTAGGACTGAAATGGTTTGGATGTTATGCTTTCTAACTTCATGGTTGTGCACATCTGCAGAATTCTAATGACACAATGCAAGCATGGTTCGAAGTGCTTTAACTCCAGTAATTGGCTCAGTCTCCCTCTCAGTTCTGCAGGGCTGATACTGTAGCTATTATCTTCAATTTGTAAGTGTATAAACTGAAACAGAGCCACACAGCTCGGAATATGTCAAAAGTGAGATTTTCTGCCTGTAAGCCTCTAAGTTTGACTGCAGAGATGTATTCCATCCACCTGTCACTGAGATCAAGATTTCACAAATAAGCACTATTGGCCATGAGCAAGATCAGCTCCAAAAATATGCAAGGAAGCGCTATGCCATATGTCACTGCTAAACAAACACCTGAGGAAGCACACATTTCTCGCCTTGCTAGTGCTAACAATTCAGCATACTTGTATGGCTGTGAAGATGCATTATAAAATTATTAATCATTTTGTGAATGCCACACCACCGTCATCAAAAACGCCCAATAAAACAGCATACTCAAAACAGGGGGTTGATTAAGGAGCAAAAGTGTGTAGACCAGAGTCTGCAAACAGAAACTCCTTCATCCCAGCATATCAGTGTGATAAGGACAAGGTTCTCAAGGAAACTGTAAGCGTGACACCGAATAAAAGCAATAGTTAGCTCACTTAACCTTATGGAGACAGGAGACATTCTTGCCAGGCTGCAGAGCTCCTGTCTCAAGGTAGCAGTTCAACAGAGCTGGTGAATTCTGATTTCTCTGTGAGGGTGATGTATAGCATCCACACAGCCCCTCATCTCAAAGCAGATCATATAGCTTGTAGTGCCTGGAGAATGCACAGGGACCGTATCCAATCCATCAGGTGCAGAGCTTGTAAATTGCCTATGAACTTTGCCATCTGTCTGCTGGTGTGCTAAGTGAGCTGTCTGTCAATCCTGAAGTAACAAACTTTTCTCGTGGCACTATAAATATCCAGGGTGACAAAACAGGTTACCTGGGGGATGGTTATTTGCATTAGAAGAAATTCAAAAATATTTTCCAGGTTTCTTGATACAGGAAGCTATTAAATACCCTTAAACATGTTGTTCTTTACAAAATTATATTTATACAGGGTTTCAAAGGAAAAGAACAATGAATATTTATTGTAATTTATATTTCCTCCTACTAGTATTATGATTTGGGCTAATTTGGCACAAAGGGAAGTAGAGCATGCCATACAAGCCGGTGAGAATGATATTAGAAATAAGATGAGCAAAATATCATATGCACCCTCACCAATGGCAAGGCATCAGACCAATGCTGAAACCTGGTCCACTGCTACCCCAGGCAGTAACCAGAGAGCCTCTCCAAGCCTATGTTAGGTCATCAGATACAGAATGCGGGAGGGCAAATAGGAAGTCTGAACCCCCCTTGGTGAAAACAATTTAGATTGCTGTTCTATCCCATGTCAGGAGGGATCACAAAAGCTTTTAAGACACCATTTAATTGGGAACGGGCTCTTTTTGCTTTACAGCTTTTTCTTTCAAACATGATTAAAGAGATAACTGTGGCTTTCATTAGTTTCAATTAGTAATTGTATCATAAGCCTAGGAAATAAGAAAAGGAAGAGGGCATAATTAACCTTAATCCATTGGTTTCATTTTACTTTAATGTAAGTCTCTATTTACAGGAGGAAGCTAATTAAATCCACCAAAATGTGCTCACATATGAATTGGTATCAGAATAGGTGTGTGTGATCATAGTTATAATGGGAAAATGAAACATGGAAGAACTGCCACCTTTTAACAAAACGTAATCTCTGTTTTGTATGTTGGTTTCTTATGAATCATTATACAATCTAGACATCAAGGAAAGGATTGCATGAACTGTTTTGACACCAACTCCTTTTGTTCATTGTTTAATGAAGACCTGGCTGATGGGATGCCATTGTTAATCTCATTGTCTTCCGTTACTGCCTATGTTATTAATAGCTATGTCAGTGCTCATGCTAGTACAGAAACTGAACAAAAACTCCCAAATCTAATAGTTTGGGGCCACATGTGACATGCTGTTAAGTGGCTCGAATGCCAACCTGACAGTCACCTACACTGACTTGCCCATTCCTCACCTTTTCTAAGATGCTGTGTCCTGCATCAGTACATCAGTTTATCCATTTGCAAGGCATTAGGCCCTAAGAGCTTTCAAACACTTTTTGTGACCGGTGCTAGAGATGCATGCCATGAGAAGGTCTCAACTTCCACCCTTCTGCTGCCTTCTCTCAAGCTCAGCTAACCACAAACCACAGTTACAGCTCAGTGGGAGCACTCATAATGATGACTTGTTTTGTGCCACTCCTCATTCTAATAATGTGAAATTCTTGCCACCTTTACTCTCACAAGAGGATTAAAAGGTAACAGTAATTTTATTTTAGTTACTTTTGTTTTATTATTATTATTTATTACAGCTTGTTCACTTTGTATCCTGGCTGTAGTCCCCTCCCAGACCCACCCTCCCTCCATTTTCTCTCCCTATGTCCCTCCCCTAGTACACTGACAGAAGACGTCCTCCTCTCCTTCTATCTGACCTTAGCCTCTCAGGTCTCATCAGGACTGTCTGGATCCTCTTTCTCCATGGCCTGGTCAGGCTGCACCCCACAGAGGGATGTGGTCAATGAGCCCACCACTGAGTCCATGTCAGAGACAGCCCCCAATCCCCTTACTAGGAAACCCACTTGGACACTGAGCTGCCATAGGCTACATCTGAGCAGGTCTAGGTCTCCTCCATGCATGGGTCATTGGTTGGTGTATCAGCCTCTGCAGGACCCCCTGGGCCTAGAATTTTTGGTTCTGTTGTTCTCCTTATAGAGCTTCTGTCCCCTCCAGGTCTTTCTATCTTCCTCTTCTTTCAAAAGATTTTCTGCATTCTGCCTAAAGTTTGTCTATGAGTTTCAGCATCTGCTTTGTTATCCTGCTGGGTAGAGTCTTTCAGAGGCCCCTTATGGAAGGCTCCTGTCCTGTTCCTTGTCTTCTCCTGCTTCTGATGTCTATCCCGTTTGCCCTTCTGAATGAGGATTAAGCAAGTCTCTGTCCGAGGGTCCTCCCTGTTGTTTAGCTTCTTTAGGAGTACAGATTTTAGTATGATTATCCTACATTTTATATCAAATATCCACTTATAACTTGAGTATATACCGTGTGTGCCTTTCTGTTTCTGGGATAACTCATTCAGGATGAGCTTCTCTAGTTCCATCCATTTGCCTGCAAATTTCATGATTTCCTTGTTTGTAATTGCTGAGTAGTATTCCGTTGTGTAAATATACCACAATTTCTGTATCCATTTTTCAGTTGAGGGACATCTAGGTTGTTTCCAGATTCTGGCTATTATCAATAAAGCTGTTATAAACACAGTTGAGCAAATGTCCTTGTTCTATGGTTGAGCATATTTTGGGTATATGCCCAGAAGTGATATAGCGAGATCTTGAGGTAGCACTATTCCAATTTTTTTGATTGATTGATTTCCCAAGTGGTTGTACAAGTTTACATCCCCACCAACAATGGAGGAGGGTTCCCCTTTTTCCACATCCTCTCCAGCACTATAAGGTAAGAAAAAAGGCTAAGGATCTTGTGAAAGAACACACAGCCTATAAATATCAAAGACAGAATCTTCTGCTTGTTTCACTCTACAAATATTTTATTTATGCTTACCAAATTACAGAATTTAAAAAATTTTTCTGAGCATTTTTATGGAAGTTAAGCTTGTTGTTGGTAATACAGAATCCAATCACACAATTCCTTACATTACTGTACGTATATTTAGAGTGTATATATTTCTGTCCTTGGTTGACCCTCCAATAATTTTTTAGGAAAGAGGAAGGTGAAAATGATAAGAAAATAGTATGGAAGGAAGTAAGAAAGGGAGAGAGCTAGGGCTCTATCTAACATCCTTGCCAGCTAGTGAAAATATTAGTTTAGATACTTTCTATCCCTGGTCCAGCTTAAGATCCTGATGTGAAATTGACTCATAAGGTGGGGAAGGACAAAGCATGAAAATTAAATTCATTGTTAAACTTCAGCACATAGCAATGGTTCTGGCATCTCTATCTGGTCCCGTCTTGACTTCAGCAGGAGTGGCACTTCTCTTGGGTGGCTAGTTTTGTGCTGTCTTCTTGGAGTCCCTACTGCTAACTCAAAGTATCAAGAACAATCCTGAGCTCTGAGTAGTCTTCAATTCAGTTTTTAGAGCTTCGGTTGGTTAGTACAGATTTGGTTATCAACCAATTATTCTGGTGAATATAATAATTTAAATTCCTGCATTAGCTTTGACTATACAACATATCACTCCAAAAACTAACAGCTGATGAAAATATACATTACATATTTCAGTTTCTATGGACAAGAAATACAGGCATGCCTTAAATGAGTCTCTTGTTTCAATATCTTGCAATGTTGCAGTAGAATAGTTTACCCAGAAATTCTGAGGGATCACTCAACTAGGGAAGAAAGGCTGCTCTTGACAGCTCATCTGATTGGCAGCTGCACTTAGACTTTTGGAATCTGTTTGTACTGAAGTCTCCATTTTCTGAGGAACAGTTCACTAAATCCTGCTCTCAGAGCCTAGAGTGGGGATCCACCACTTGGGACCCTGCTTCCTAGAAATGTGTAACAGAGTAAAGACCTCGTGCAGGAGCAAATTGATACCCTATGGCAAATCGCTCAACTTGGCTGTCAATAAAAATATGCTGGACTTTGAGTCACTAGCATATAACATGAGAATTTTTCCTGTGCTGCAAATCTGTCTAAACAATTGTCAAGCTATATTTTAGGTAATTGGACTGGAGAATTCGATACTACGATGGAGCAGCTGAGAGTGGCCATTGTCACAGTAAATTCTACCAGAGTGGACGCAGGACTAGCCACAGGATTATCATCATGGATTGCTGCAGCCATGAATCATCTGAAGGAATGGGCGGGCATGGGAGCGTTAGCAGGCCTTCTGGTGTTGGTCTCCTTGGTTTGCCTGTGGTATATATGCAAGATTAGAGTCTCACAACAGCGTAATGCAGCCATGATCATTCAGGCCTTTACAGCCATTGAAGCAGGACAGTCTCCCCAAGCATGGTTGGATACCATAAAAAGCTAAAATGTTACGCTCAGGATGTGAGGCTAAACACTGCACTCAGGGTCAGCCGCTTTGGACCCAGAGAAGAGCATGTCTGGTTGCATGCGGGTTGATGCCCCAGGTCCCACCTCTGAGAAAAAGGTATCGGACAGGTCTGATGCTCTTTGGGTAGATGACATCTAAATGAACATCAGTACAAAGTCCCAATTTATTTCTAATATCAGAGATCAGACCTCTACTCTTGCCTGATGCATCTAAAACAAAAAGGGGGAACTGTAGAGAGCTGTGGAATGCTGTGCCTTAAAGATGGAGCTGGTTTCCGCCTTCCACCTTCCCGTTGGTGAGTGCTCTCTGTCACGAACAATTCCACATTTGGCTAAGGCTGAGGATCTGGCTTGCTTCCATGTATGTGGACCTATCTGCATTGCCCACGTGGTACGCTGGGGTTGGCTACCCAGAGGCTATTTAAGCTGTGGGCTGGCTTTCCCCAGGGTCAGATGATTGTTCAAGGTTCCTGAATAAACTGCATTGAAAAAAAAAACAAAAACTGAAGGCAGGGAGGAGATGAGGGAGGGAGAGTGTGATTGGGAGGGAGTGAAGGAGGAGACTACAGCTGGGATACAAAGTAAATAAACTGTAATTAATATAAAAATAAAAATTTAATAAAAAAATTACGTGATGCAGCCATGATCATTCAGGCCTTTACAGCCATTGAAGCAGGACATTCTCCCCAAGCATGGTTGGATACCATAAAAAGCTAAAATGATACGCTCAGGATGCGAGGCTAAGCACTGCACTCAGGGTCAGCCGCTTTGGACCCAGAGAAGAGCATGTCTGATTGCATGCGGGTTGATGCCCCAGGTCCCGCCTCTGAGAAAAAGGTATCGGACGGTCTGATGCTCTTTGGGTGGATGACACCTAAATGAACATCTGTACAAAGTCCCAATTTATTTCTAATATCAGAGATCAGACCTCTACTCTTGCCTGATGCGTCTAAAACAAAAAGGGGGAACTGTAGAGAGCTGCGGAATGCTATGCCTTAAAGATGGAGCTGGTTTCCGCCTTCCACCTTCCCGATGGTGAGTGCTCTCTGTCACGAACAACTCCACATTTGGCTAAGGCCGAGGATCTGGCTTGCTTCCATGTATGTGGACCTATCTGCATTGCCCCCATGGCACGCCTGGGTTGGCTACCCAGAGGCTATTTAAGCTGTGGGCTGGCTTTCCCCGGGGTCCGAGGATTGTTCAATATTCCTGAATAAACTGCATTGAAAAAAAATAATAATAATAATAAAAAAAAGAACTCAAAAAAAAAATTAGTCATGAAAAGTTTAAGTCCATATCTAGGATTGCTAACAATATAATTATTTTTTCTCTAAGCATTTGTGGACATTGCATGTCATTAAATAAAAGCATAGTTTTACTTGTAAAAAAAAAAAAGAAAGAAAGAAAGCCCACTGACATGCCCATTGTAATCTCATTATGGACGTCATTTCCTGCTGCTTTGCCTTATTCTTTTAAAATTCATGTGACATGTAAGGACTGCTAAAGATGTAATGAAAGAAGAAAGGCAGAAATGATAAAAATCTTCTACAGCAAAGCACTTGGACATGAGTTTCAGATATTTGGTAAAACACCAGTCCAGATGTCACAGTGAAGGCATTCTTTAAGCTGAGATTAACATCTACATAAGCAGATTTCTTCACAGATCAGTTTGTAGGATGTGGAAGGTGCCCCCATTCAGTTAACTGAAGGCTATATATATTAGTACTTTTGTATCACAGTAAAGAACCCCTCTTACAGAAACAGCTTAAGTGAGGAAGGGCTAAATTTTTCTTTATTTTCAGAACTATCTGCTGGTGGGGAAGGTATGGCAGAAGAGAACGCATATGTCTGTGGCACATGAGGTAGACGTTGTTCATGTGAAGCAGAAGCGTACTGGAATGCCCAGGTACATTCCCTCCATACATGGCTCAGAGACCATTGGGGAAAAGTCTCCTCTCTTGATGTCTTAACTACTTCCCCATGCGTTACTGAAAACCTAAAACAGTGCGCTGTACCTAGCAGCCTTCAGATTGGTAGTGGTGCCTTCGTAGGCAGAACAGAAGACAAAATTACCCGTGAGCCGTCCTTCCTGTGGTCTATAATATTTTGCTGCTGAAATATTTTGCTGAAACTTTTGCTTCAACACACTTTAACCATCAGTGAAGTATACATTCAAGATGTCTAGTGCAGATACTACTAGTGGCTCTAGAATGGAACAAAGCTAACTGGACATAAGAGATTGAACTCCTGACCTTGGCCTCACTCGTGCTGAGCTCTAAGCAACTGTTAGACACGCATCATATTGTTTGTGTTTAAAACTGTGCTTGATGCTACTATATTACCCTCTCCTTAACATCTGGTTGCTGGGACAACTTAATTGATTTCTCCTGTGTTTTTTATGAGCACAGAATGTCGATGAATGAGTAGTTAGAAAATTAAACTTGCATTTAAAAAAAAAATACAAGGGAAACGAAACCCCTGAATTATGAATGTGCAATTGAGCAAATGCACCTGTGATGGGCTTTCTTGGTTATTGTTGTCCCCCTGTGGTAGGTGTCTCAGACTGAACTGTCAAATATTGCACTATACTTGGGTGTTTGAGGCAATTTGTGGAGAGTCAAATCTTAGGCTTTCTAATGCACATCCACAATAAATCCTATTGCTTCCTCTTGTCCAGCCTTGCAAAAATCAATGCTTTTACGTAAAGAATGCTCATTACAAATTATTCTGAGCAGCTTTTTTTTAAAACGATATCTAAGCTATAGTGATAGTTTGACTTAAAGCCATTTAGTCCAGGGTATTAAATTAAAAAGATTGCTCTGTCCTGGTGTGATGGCTTGCAGAGAAGGGGAAATGGCTATTAACATGCAGGGTGCCAGGTGGTTAACGTGGGCAATAACATTTCATCCTTACTACAAGCTAAGAAGCAAATATTTCTCCCCACAGTGCTTACAAACTTAGGGTCAGAGTCATTCAATAACATTCCCAAGGACACACAGTTCCCAGCCAGGGAGCGGGAATAAAATTCAACTCTATTAACTTCATTGCCAGCTCAAGATTTTTTTTTTCAGCTGTGGTCCTCTAGATAACAGATTCATTTAGCATATATATTATATTCTTGAATCCTTTCTCTTATCATAAACCAGTCCTCCTTGCTTCTCACCTCCCATAAACACACTCTTGTGCTCAGCCCTGCTTTAGCCTCTCTCTGTGTGCCCTGTGTGTGCACACGCCATTCACATGCATGCCTGCAGCAGAGGCCAGGGAGTAGTTTGTGAGTGAGCAGCCAGTGCTCCAGCCAAGTCAGTAACCTCAGCTTCCCCTTGACCTCCACTGGCCAGGAGTTTGGGAAAGGTTTCCTGTGGTAACCACATTGTGATTTATTCTCTGTTGAAGCAGTTATAAATCCCCTCCTTTTGACTTTCTGTTCCACATTAACTCATGAGAAGTCTCCTTAGTAACACTTTACAAAGCCACAGATATCACAGAGGACTTGCCTTATGTCCCTGTGTTGAGTGTTTACATTGGAACTGGGACCCTGAAGGATCAGTCATGCTGGTGATTTTCTCAAGACACAGAGGAGTCCCACGCCTGCTGCAGAGGCATGTTGTAAGCTTTCCTCTCTGCAGAAGCCAAAGGTTAAAAACGACATTCCAAAGGCTGGCTCAGGTATGGAGAATAGATAATACATAACTTTTAATATATTCATTCGGGTAAAATACAGGAAGCAGATTGGAACGTGGAGGCACACCTTGTTACCTTGTTTAGGAACTTAGAGCGTGTAGCTATGATTTCCAGGAACTAAACCTGGGTGTCAGCTTTTTCCAGTGCTCAGGGATATTCTCCGTAAGTCTTACTTGGTAGTGGCTCTAGGAATGAATGCATTCTGAATTCATCTGTAACAGAAGGAGCTTGTCAGGAACTGAGAAGCACATGGAACAGCTATCCTGAAAAGGATCCTAGAGTGAGGTGTTTCAGGAAATCAGACGTCAGAACTCAAAGCATGTCATCACTATACCCCTTTAATCCAAGTGGAGATAAAACGACTCATGTAAAGGAGTTATGGGCAGATAACACAACTGGAGGAAGCAGCTTGTTTTCTCTTTTGTTTTGTTTTCAGATGTGATTGAAGTCCTGAATTTTTTGGTTTGTTTTGGAAGGGTTAAGATAACCCTGATGGGCAGTAAAGGGATAAAATGTAAAGTCCTTTAAATACAAATTATTACCTTAAAAAAAAAAAAACAGAAAAGAGTAATATTTCACTTATCCTGTCTCAAGCAATATCAACAAATACTTCTTGCTCCTAATATATACTACAGTTTTTTATATATTCTATGAAATATATCATATTTTACGTATTCATCACCTGCATTTAAAGTAATCCTCTTTCTAGTATTCTTTTGGTACCTGTCGCTGTATAATTCAGCATTAGGGCAGGGGTTGTGAGATATATATATATAGGTTCTACAGTATTCCATCATTTTCATTTTTTTTTCTTTAACAAATTTTTAAAAGCAAAAACATATCCCTAGATAAAGAGCTGTAAACTATCAGTTGCTTCTGAGAGAGGGGAAAGTAGTGTCTTCTGCAGAGATGAGCTCCACTGATTATTCAAAACTGAGCTGACAACCATGGAAACCTATAAGGACAAGAAACACTAAGTGGTGTCAGAGGTCATATTTATATATTTATTCATACACATATATACTCTGAATTTGAAGGGGATTTGAGGTGTGTCTGAGAGGGTCTGGAAAAAGCACAGGAGAGAAGAAATTACATTTTAATTAAAAAAATTTTAAATTCATATTCAAATATTTTAATTAAATATTTAACTAATGTTTGAAATATTTTAAATACCATTCTTCAGTATGGGCAATACATAACCAGGCTCCCCACATCCAGAGATTACAATTTTTGCTCTAGAGTCTGAGCCAGCAGCTCCTCTAATATCTATATCACATGCTAAACCCTTCCTGCAACAGGAGTGCTACAAACCAACTTGGCCAGGCTAATGCAGAGGGCTGTGCTCCTCCTACAGAAGAAATGGGTTAAAAAAGTTTAAGCATTTTTCCACAGCCATACAGCCTCCAAGAAACAGGGGGAAGAAGAGCTCCTCTCTGCTTCACTCAGAGCTCACACTCATAAACACTGAATCGCTGCTCTCTGTCATTATTATTCCAGATGGAGTAACAAGCCTTTGTTAATCCATTCATATAGCTTATAACTGTTTATTGAATGACTGTGATGTGTAAGATATAAATAAAAATACATTCTGTTCTGTGTTTAAGTTCATTTTTTAAAAAAGCTCAAGTTTTTTTACCAATTTAATTTATGCGATACAAAATGAATTGGAAAATTGAAAGTTATTTTCTTCCTTTAATCAATATCACTTGCCCACCACATAATTCAGGCTTGATCCAGTCAACCCTAACTTGGCAGAAATACAAATATTTTACAGTCTTACTCTTTTTCTAAATCAAGACATTTATTGCTTTCGGGCATCATAAAGAGGTATTAAAGTAGGTACAGGTTCAAGCACTGATAGTCTGTATCTAAGATAATGTCACAACAAAGCAGTCAGAGAGCAAGTCACAGTATTTACATACTTTCCAGCATACTGATTTGATCGCAAAATTTGCAGCGCTGTGAAACATCTTATCCACTTCTAGCAGTATTTTTCTTTAAGTGTTTCTCCACCATTAAGATTCCTCTACTGAGAATTAAGTTCTGTGTCCCATTTTAACTGTAGAACTTGGAGTCTGAGCTGTGGGTGTTCTGTTCAGGAAGTTGTTTCCTGTGTCAACAAGTTCAAGGCTCTAACCCAGTTCCTCCTCCAGCAGAGTTAGTGTATCTGGTATTATGTTGAGGTCTTTGATCCCATTGGACTCTAATTTTGTGCAGGGTGATAAATATGGATCTTTTTGCATTTTTCTATGTGAAGACATCCATTTAGAGCAGCACCATTTGGTGAAGATGCTATCTTTTTATCCACTGTATGGTTTTGGCTCATTTGTCAAAAACCAGGTGAGCATAGGTGTGTGGGTTCATTTCTGGGTCTTTGATTCAATTCCATTAATCAACCAACGTATTTCTTTGCCAGTATCATGTAATTTTTATTACTATTGCTCAGTAGTACCACTTGAGGTCAGGTATGGAGACACCTCCAGAAGTTCTATTATTGTATATGATTGTTTTTGCTATTGTCTTTTTATATGAAGTTTAGAATTTTTCTTTCAAGGTCTGTGAAAAAATGTGTTGGTATTTTTATGAAGATTGCAGTGAATCTGTAGAATGCCTTTGGCAGGATGGCCATTTTCAATATATTAATCCTACCGATCCATGAACATGAGAAATCTTTCCATTTTGTGGTATCTTCTTCAATTTCTCTCTTCAGAAACTTGAAGTTCTTGTCATACAGATGCTTTGCTTCCTTGGAGTTACCCCTAGATACTTCATATTATTTTTGGCTATTGTGAAGGGTGTGATTTCCCTAATTTCTTTGTCAGCATATTTGTCATTTATATACAGGAGGGCTAATGGTTTTTTTGAATTAATCTTGTATCCAGCCACTTTGCTGAAGGACTTTACAGCTGCAGAAGTTCTCTGGTGGAATTTTTGGAGTCACTTATGTATATTATCATATCATCTGTGAAAAGAGATACTTTAACTTCTTTCTTTTCAATTTACATCCCTTTGATCTCCTTTAGTTGTCTTATTGCTCTAGCTTGAACTTTAAGTACTATATTGAAGAGATGTGGAGAATGGGCAACGGTGTCTTTTCCCTGATTTTAGTGGGATTGCTTTGATTCTCTCCATTTAGTTTGATGTTGGCTATTGGCTTGCTGTATATAGCCTTTATTATGTTTAGGTATGGACCTTGTATTCCTTATCTCTCATGTAGGCATGTTGAATTTTTTTTATTATTATTATTACAGTTTATTCACTTTTTATCCCAGCTGTACTCCTCCTCATGCACTCCCAATTCTGCCTTCCCTCCCTCTTCTCCTCCCACCCTCTCCCAGTCCACTGATAGGGGAGGTCCTCCTCCCCTTCCATCTGACCCTAGCCTATCAGGTCTCATCAGGACTGGCTGTACCTCCCAAGGGGAGGTGTTCAAAGAGCCAGCCCATTCAGTTCATGAATGTTTTATTTTTTATGTTTTCTTTATGACCTATTTTTTTTACAGGAGGATTTAAAAAAAATACCGTCATGATAATTACTTCTTCCCCTTTTGTGTCTTGGACTTTCCATCTTGAGTCCTTCTTGAGTGACAGATCTATTAAAATAACAGCTTCAGTCAGGTTACCTTGACAAGTCGAGGTTGATTATGAAAGAAAATGGGTTTTAGTATAAATAAGACATTGGCGCTGGAGAGATGCTCAGCGTTGAATATCACTGGCTCTCCTTCCCATGGACCCAGGCTCAATTCCCAGCACCCACATGGTTTTTGTAATTTCAGTCTCTTTCTATTTTCTTATTATTTTAATTTTTATTTATTCATTTTATATCCCGGTATTGGCTCCCTTCCTCCTCTTCTCCCAGTCCCACCCTCCATCCCTGTTTACCCATCCCCACTTCCTTACCACTTAGAGAATGGGAGCCCCTCCCTACTCACCTATCCACACCAGCATAACAAGTCACATCAGGTCTGAGTGCACCTCTTCCTGTGTGGCTTGATGAGGTAGCCCCACCAGGGAAAAGTGATCTAAAAGCAGGCAACAGAGTTCATGTCAGAGTCCCCTTACTAGGCAACCTATAGACAGACAGAGTTTCCCATCGGCCACATCTCTGTAAGCTCCAGTCCATGCATGGTCCTTGGTTGGAGCTTCAGTATCCACAGCAAGTGCCTGGACCCTGGTTAGTTGGTTCTGTTGTTCCTCTGTGGAGTTCTTGTCTCCTCTGTGTCCTTCTATCCTTTCCCCCACTCTTCCACAAGGCTCCCTGTGCTCCACCCAATGATTGGTTGTAGGTCTTTGCATCTGTTTCCATCAGGTGCTGGGTAGAGCCTCTCAGAGGACAACTATTCTTGGCTACCCTCTGCAAACACAGCAGAGTATTGTTAATGGTGCCAGGGGTCGGCTGTCTCCCATGGGATGGCTCTCAGGTGGGGCCAGTCATTGGCTGGACATTCCCTCAATCACTGCTCCATTTTGTCCCTGCTCATCTTGTAGGCATCATAAATTTTGGGTCAAAGATTTTGTTGGTGGATTGGTGTTTCCCTCTCTCTACTAGTAGCCATGTCTAGTTAGAGGGTGGTTAGAGGGTGACTTCTTTTTTTTTTTTTTTTTTTTTTGGATTTTCAGATTTTCTTTTCTTTTTTTTTTCTTTTCTTTTTTTTTTTCCAATGCAGTTTATTCAGGAACCTTGAACAATCCTCGGACCCTGGGGAAAGCCAGCCCACAGCTTAAATAGCCTCTGGGTAGCCAACCCCAGCGTGCCACGTGGGCAGTGCAGATAGGTCCACATACATGGCAGCAAGCCAGATCCTCAGCCTTAGCCAAATGTGGAATTGTTCATGACAGAGAGCACTCACCATCGGGAAGGGGGAAGGCGGAAACCAGCTCCATCTTTAAGGCATAGCATTCCGCAGCTCTCTACAGTTCCCCCTTTTTGTTTTAGATGCATCAGGCAAGAGTAGAGGTCTGATCTCTGATATTAGAAATAAATTGGGATTTTGTACTGATGTTCATTTAGGTGTCATCCACCCAAAGAGCATCAGACCCATCCGATACCTTTTTCTCAGAGGCAGGGCCTGGGGCATCAACCCGCATGCAATCAGACATGCTCTTCTCTGGGTCCAAAGCGGCTGACCCTGAGTGCAGTGCTTAGCCTCGCATCCTGAGCATAACATTTTAGCTTTTTATGGTAGCCAACCATGCTTGGGGAGTCTGTCCTGCTTCAATGGCTGTAAAGGCCTGAATGATCATGGCTGCATTACGCTGTTGTGAGACTCTAATCTTGCATATACACCACAGGCAAACCAAGGAGACCAACACCAGAAGGCCTGCTAACGCTCCCATGCCCACCCATTCCTTCAGATGATTCATGGCTGCAGCAATCCATGATGATAATCCTGTGGCTAGTCCTGCGTCCACTCTGGTAGAATTTACTGTGATAATGGCCACTCTCAGCTGCTCCATCGTAGTATCGAATTCTCCAGTCCAGTTACCTAAAATATAGCTAGACAAATGTTTAGACAGATTTGCAGCACAGGGAAAATTCTCATGTTGTATGCTAGTGACACAAAGTCTAGCATACTTTCATTGATAGCCAGGTTGAGCGATTTGCCATAGGGTATCAATTTGCTCCTGCACGAGGTCAATCCTCTGATTGAACACCATCAAGCCTCCTTTTAGTTGAGTATTAATTCCTTTTTGTACATCTAAGGCATGAGCTACATTGGCTAAAAGATTATTCAGGGTCTGAGCAGTCTGCATAGTATGACTCATGGCTAATGCCACAGTGGTAGCTCCAACAGCCGCCAATGAGATGGCAGTAACAATGGCGGCTGTAGTTCCAAGATCCCTTTTCTGTCTGAAGAGAGTCATAGCGTGAGGGGCATCAATGGGCACAGGCACCCAGCGAGGCATGCAAGTAACCCGGGCATACCTAAATTCACTAGCATTCCTGCATTAGGCAAAAAAGCAAGTATCATCACCACAATTACTTGGCTCTATCTGGCTAATAATGAATAAAAATGGGGGATATAAACAAACAGGTGTGGGCTTATAGGAAATATTATGAGAAGCCTTAACCCCCTCGTTGGAACATCTTGCATCAGTTCTAGAACTAGCAGTGGTGGTGTCCGAGGTCTGAGTAGGTTCAGGAGACCATTGCCCCCAGGGGCGAGACGTGCTCCATGTAAATTGACTAACTCCATGTTTTCCTCCACTTTTGAAAGTCATTTAAGGTTCTTAAATTATTTTTTCCCTTTTTTTTTTTAAATTTTTCCTCAATTACACTTTATTCATTCTGCATCCCCCCATAAGCCCCTCCCTTCTCCCCTCCCAATCCCACCCTCCCTCCTCCCTCTGCATGTATGACACTCCCCAAGTCCCCTGATAGGGGAGGTTCTCCTCTCCTTTCTGATCTTAGTCCATCAGTTCATATCAAAAGTGGCTGCATTGTCCTCTACTATGGCCTGGTAAGGCTGCTCCCCCCCAGAGGGAGGTGATCAAAGAGCAGGCCAATCAGATTATGTCAGAGGCAGTCCCTCTTCACATTACTATGTAACACAATTGGACTCTGAACTGCCCTGGGCTATGTCTGTGCAGGGGTTCTGGGTTATCTCCAAGAAGACTTCTTTTTTATTTAATTTTAATTTTTTTTTTTATTTTTTTACTTTCTTTCTTTTTTTATTTAACTTTTTTAATTACACTTTATTCATTTTGTATTCCCCCATAAGCCCCTCCCTCCTCCCCTCCCAATCCCACCCTCCCTCCCCTTTCTGCATGCATGCCCTTCCCCAAGTCCACTGATAGGGGAGGTCCTCCTCTCCTTCTTTCTGATCTTAGTCTATCAGTTCTCATCAGAAGTGGCTGCATTGTCATCTTCTGTGGCCTGGTAAGGCTGCTCCTCCCTCAGGGGGAGGTGATCAAAGAGCAGGCCAATCAGATTATGTCAGAGGCAGTCCCTCTTCCCATTACTATGTAACCCACTTGGACACTGAAGGGTGTTGAATGTTTTAAAGGCTTTTTTTACATCTAATGAGATGATAATGTGTATTTTTTCTTTCATTTTGTTTATATGGTGGATTGTGTTGATTTTTGTATGTTGAACCACCCCTTCATCCCTGGGCTGAAGCCTACTTGATCATGGTGGATGATATCTTTGATGTGTGCTTGAATTCAGTTTGCAAGTATCTTATTAAGTATTTTTGTATCAGTGTTCAAACAGGAGATTGGTCTAAATTTTTCTTTCTTTCTTGGTTTAGGTATCATAGAGAAAGTTTGATAATGTTTCTTCTGTTTCCATTCTATGGAATAGTTTGAGTATTATTGTAGCTCTTCTTTTAAAGTCTGGTAGAATGCCATGCTAAAACTACCTGGCCCTGGGTGGTTTTTGGTTGGGAGACTTTTGATGGCTGCTTCTATATCCATAATAGTTATTTCCTACACTTGATATAACTATGGTAAGTTAATCTGTCAAGAAAATAATCCATTTTCTTTAGATTTTTTTTCCAATTTTGTGGAACACAGTCTTTTGAAGTAAGACCTAAAGATTCTTTGAATCCTCAGTCCTGTTGTTGTGTCTCCCTTTTCATTTCTGATTTTGTTAAATTTGTTACTGTTTCTGTGTCTTTTATTTAGTTTGGATAGGAGTTGGTCTATCTTGTTGATTATTTTCAAAGAACCAACTCTTGGTTTTGTCAATTCTTTGTATTGCTTTCTGTGTTTCTAATTTATTGATTTCAGCCCTGAGTTTGATTATTTCCTATCCTCTACTCCTCTTGGGTATGTTTGCTTCTTTTTTACCTAATGCTCTCAGATGATCTGTTAAGTTGATAATCTGGGATCTTTCAAATTTCTTTATGAAGGCACTTAGTGTTATGACCTTTCCTCTTACCACTGTTTTCATGGTGTCCCATAAGTTTTAGTAAATTATAAACTCATTTTCATTGAATTCTAGGATGTGTTTAATTTATTTATTTCTTTCCTCACCCAGTGATCACTGAGCAGAGTTGTTCAGTTTCTATGAGTGTGTAGGCTTTTCGTTTTTTCTGTTGTTATTGAGGTTTAGTTTTAATGCATGATGATCTGATAAATAACAATGGGTTAATTCAATTTTTATTTATTGGTTAAGTTTGCTTTGTGACTGACTATATGGTCAGTTTTGTAGAAGGTTCCATGTGGTACTAAGATAAAAAGTATATTCTTTTGTATTTGGGTGAAAGGTTCTGTAGACATCTATAAAGTTCATTTGACTCATGACCTCTGTTTACTTCATTGTTTCTCTGTTTAGTTTCTGTCTCCATGATCTGTCCATTGGTGAGAGTGGGGTATTGAAGTCTCCCACTATTAATGTGTTGGAAATCAATGTATGAGTTAAGCTTTAATAATGTTTCTTTTATGAATGCAGGTGTCCTTGCATTTGGGGCATAGATGTTCAGAATTCTGATGTCCTCTTGGTGAATTTTTCCTTTGATGAGGATGAAGTGTGCTTCCCTATCTCTTTTGATTAATTTTGGTTGAAAGTCTATTTTTTTATATTAGTATGGCTACTCCAGCATGTTTCTTGGGACTGTTTGCTTAGAAAATCTTTTTCTAGCCCTTTACTCTAAGGTAGTGTCTATCTTTATTGTTGAGTTGTGTTTCTTGAATGCAGCAGAATGTTGGATCCTATTTCTTTTTATTGGAGAGTTGAGTCCATTGATGTTGATAGATATTAGTAAACAATGATTGCTATTTCCTTTAATTGTGGATTTGGTGCTGATAGTACGTTTGTGAGCTTGTTTTCTTTTTGCTTTTGCTGTTGTGAAGTTTTCTATATCCTGTGTTTTCTTGGGTGTAGTTGGGTTGGAACTTTCCATTGGGTTGGAATTTTCCTTCTAGTATCTTCAGTAGGGCTGTGTCAGTGTACAGATATTGTTTAAATTTAGTTTTGCCATGGAATATCTTGTTTTTTCCATCTAAGGTGGATGCAAGTTTTGGTGGGTATACTAGTCTGGGTTGGCATCTGTGGTCTCTTAGTTTCTGTATAATATACACCCAGGTCCTCCTAGCTTTCACAGTTTCTATTGAGAAGTCTGCTGTGATTCTGATGGGTCTTCCTTTATATTTTAAATGGCCTTTTTCATTTGCTATTTTTAATATTTTTTATTTGTTCTGTAGATTTAGTGTTTTGATAATGATGTGGCAGGAGGAATTTCTCTTCTTGTTTAGTCTATTGGGTGTTGTGTAAGCCTCTTTTATGTTTAAGGGCATCTCTTTTGTTAGGTTGGGAAAATTTTCTTCTATGATTTTCTTAAAAGTATTTTTTTTTAAAGTATTTTATTTCCTGGAGCCTGGAATCTTCTTTTTCATGTATTCCTATTTTTATTAGGTTTTGTCTTTTCATGGTGTCCTTGATTTCTTGCATGTTTTGTGTTGGAAACTTTTCTATCTTAATGTTTTCTTTGAGAGATGTATTGATTTCTTTAATTGCATCTTCAATGCCTGAGCTTCTCTCTTCCATCTCTTGTACTCTGATGCTGATGTATAGCTCCGTGGTTTCAGATCTATACGTTTTTTCATTTCCAGAGTTTTCTTGGTTTGTGTTTTCTGTATTTATTCCAATTCTGTTTTCAGGTCTTGAACTATTTTATTTATTTCCTTTACCTGTTTGGTTGTATTTCTCTGTATTTCTTTGAGAAATTTGTTCATTTCCTCTTTATATGCCTCCGGTAAGTGCATAATAATAGATTTAAGGCCCTTTCCTCTGTTTCAGGTGCATTAGAATATCTTTTTTTTTTTTTTTTTGGTGTGTGGGGGGTGTTCTGGTGTAGCCACAAGGTAGTGGGTTTTCTTAAGTGTATTCTTAGGCTGGCCTTTAGCCATTTGGTTGTCCACAGCCATGGCTGTTCTTTGAGCCTTCACTTAAGACTGGATCTATCTCTGGTGTCTGGTATAGTTTTCAGGCTGGTGAGAAAGGTCCAGAGGAACACAAATAGGTGCTGGCATTTTGGATGCAGCCACCCTGGAGTGGGTCTTTGGGAAGGCAGGGCATAGGTGCAGGTGCCTTTAATGGCAGGGATGCAGGCACAAGTCCCTTGAAGGGCTGGGCATGGGTGTCTCAGGTGGTAGCTGAGGGGGCACAGGTGCCTCAGTGGAGCTGCAGGGTTGGTAGCAATGACAGGGTATCTGGTGCCCCAGAAGGCAGATGAGCTGTGGCTTACACGCCTGTCAGACACTGCTTCTGGGACTCAGATTTGTCTGGGCTCCACCATCTTGGATCCAGGATCCATATGATTTTATTGTCCACAGTGTCTCTACAGGGGACCAATAGAACTGTGGTTTAGAGTTGAGATGCTGTCCTAGGAATCCAGAGGCTGCCTTTTGTGGGGAAGGGGAGCAGGAGGGATCCAATGTCTGGCTGTTGGTTCCTGGGCCTGCGGGCTTACACTCATTCGAGTATGTGAAAAGGGCAAGAGGGTCACAGTTCATGAGTCCTGGACCTAGGAGACTGTCACAGGGGCATCTGATCATCCCCAACTGCCTGGATTTCCCCTCCAGTCCAGGGAGCACCGAAGTCAGTGTGCTAGATCCAGTAGCCTATTTACTCACTGGTTTTACGATCCCTGATCTTCTGCCCCTTAGCGTACACACTGGTTGCTGCCATTTTGGAACTCCTCCTATAGTTTTAATTAAATACTAAGATATACATGACGAGAGGTGTTCCAGTTTAAACATTATTACTACCTTTTGATTTTTCAAGATCAGGTGATGATAGAATGAATTCAAGTAGACAAGTAAGCCATGAACTTGCTGTTCTGCATAATTATCCACTGACATATTTAAGAGGGTCTTCAGTCTATTCAATTATTTTCTTTTTAATTATAGAATGAAAATGCTTGCAAACACTATTTCAGCTTCGGCTGTTGGCCTCCACGTAAGTAGTCTACCTCAAATTAATGTATAATGTGTATTATTGACTCCTCTTACTCATGTCTATCAGTAACAACACCTTGGTGAAACTGAGAAAGTTTTCACTGCATTAAATACTTTTATACTAATTCTACTTCTCAGAAACTAGTTATAGAATTTTCTCACCAAAACTTGTTCCTAGTTCATCTATACTGGGAAGCAGAGACTTATATAAGCTACAAAAATAAGTTTTTAATGTCACCAAGAATGGTAGGTGGAAAGGTAGGTGGAAAACTCCAAACTGTTTTGTGGTAACCCTTTCTTTAGAGCAAAAATTTTCCAGGTTTGAGACTAACTAACCTCATCCTTTGCTAATGGTGTGAGCCGTTTATGATTTTTCAGGATTTCTAAACATCTCTAAAGTTACTGTGTGAATAACAAAATGATTGTATGTAAACATATTGCCTAAATCAGCACCTCACTGAAAAGGGCTAACTTCATTAACGGTAGCATTTTTGTGTATCATTGGGGGAAAGTGTAATTATAAAAGCAGGAGACACTTTTAAAACATACTTGCATAACACATTGTTAAGATTTTTTTTACTTTATACCACAATTGAATTAAATTAAGTTTACTAACACAAAATCATTTAAAATACAGTGCAATTGACTAAAACCATTCATCACTGTTAAGTTGATGCCTATTTCTTTCAGAACTCACAGAGCTATGCATCTGCAACAATTTCAGACATAATTCACAAAAGTGATTGGCATTTGGTAACACATTTTGTAGGGGAACAGAAAGCAGGAACTCAGAAACAGCTTAATGAAGTGGTGGGTTACAGGACTGGAAAGTGGACAGTGGTGTGCTGGAATTGGCATTTGATGTAACCAGTAGTTAAACGTTAAATGTTATAGATTTGTTTACTTTTAGTCAGTTAGCTTAGCTACTGCTGGGCCATTTAAGGATGAAAACTGGCAAAACACAACCCCTGGTGTCTCTTTTTTAAATTTATTATTACTATTATCATTTATTAAAATTTATTCAATTTGTATCCTGGCTGAGGCCCCCTCCCTCATCTCCTCCCTGGTGTCTCCTTGATGTGCTCCAGCCTGACTTACCAGATACTACTGGGTCAGATATGAGCACTTTAACATGCTCTATTGAACAGGTGCTGGTTTACTGCCTTTAGCAACCTTACCTTTCACTCCTTCAATTAAGTAAAAAAAAAAAAAAAAAAAGTGATGATCTTGCTTTGAGGATTGCATTAACTTATATAGTTGCCTCTTATTCATAATTAGCCAACAGTCACAAAAGCTACAAACAATAAAGAGAAAATCAGCAATAAAGAGTAAATGGAGAGTTCTTGACAGTAGCTGTTTACTGACATAAAGGTGTCATTGGCTAGTGAGTTTAAATAGATAGTGGGAAAGAACCCCATTTATGTAGTGGCTTCACTTACCATGAAGAGCTTATCATATGCTTCTCCTGTCTCCTCACTTCTGCTACAGGTGCTTTCTTGTTTAGCTTGCTGTGGGATTGGCTCATATATGTTATCCATAGAGCCTTCCTGCAGTACAGAGAGTTAAAAATAGAGGATAGAAATTTTCTTTCTGAAAAAGTATCTAGTTTTCCTACCAGCTTCTTATAGGGGTCCATCTAAATTATGGTATTCATGAGGGTGAAGGCTGTACAGCATGCTAACTTTCAACAATGAACAGAACAAAAGAGACAGTCTAAACTATTAAAACTTGAAATTCATAGGAGATGTGAAGCATTTTGAGGGATTCACAAAAGGAGGGAGTTCTTTCAAAACCATGATGAAGATCGGAAGTTCAAGATACTAAGCAAAAGTTCTTGGACCCAACATTTAACTGTGTTGCCCACAGACTTTAATAGTTTCACTTCTTTAGCCACTTCTATAACCATCATTTGATTATAGAGTAAACACAATCTTCTGGATTCAGCTTTTTCAACTTGAGAGCATTAGTTTCATTTGTCTTATGGAGGAACTGCAAGCATAAAAGCCATATATAACAGTGTATGACAAAGCAGTGATATGAATAGTAGAAGAATCAATAGTAATAGGTAGAGTTTTGCCACTGTAAATCCTAGAAAACTTTAAAATACATGGGTTTAATTGTCAAGCCATTGGAAACTCTGCTAAGGAAGCAAAAATAACTGAAGAATTAACTTAGCATCCTGCCCTATTCTTTTTAAGAAATCACTAGTTTACGTCTAACATCATTAATAAGCAATCTTTAAGGAGGTATAAACTGTATTCTAGGCATATTAGCTAATGATTTCTTCAATATGATGAACTTCTGTCATATAAAAAATCATTACAATGTGAAGTTATTTTACAGTGTTGCAGTGAAAATAATTTCTTTAAAATATATTTTGCTGGACATGATCACTTCAGTCCCAACACTTGGGAAACAGACTCAGGTGTATCCATCAAGTTTAGGGAAGTGAAGTCTACATACATACTGTCTCAAAAAAGAGTATTTTCTTAAGGTGAAGTAAAAGTTGAATGCATCGCCTAACCCTAGAACTTGCATCTAGCGTACTTCATATTGTCTGTTTCTGCATAGCATAGAGTAAATTGTTAGGGAAATTAGGAAGATCTAAATAAGGTACACAGGTGAAAAAACATTAATAGTGTTTGCAGAGGAGGCAATCATTAGTGTAAACACAAAATGAAGCTAAAGCATTGGGCTAATCAAGCTTTCAACCAGAACAAGAGCACACTGACAGGCTGGCCATTATACCCTGTGCAGAAGCATGCAAGAGTGTCCTCACATGGAATCATCCAAAGGCTGCAGGAGTACTAATCCCCAAGAGTCGACATGGAAGAAAAACTTCTACCAATAGCTGCAGGAGCTCTTGGTTCTAGCTGTGGGTCAGGCAAAAAGAAAAAAAAAATGCAGATAGGTCCACATACATGGAAGCAAGCCAGATCCTCAGCCTTAGCCAAATGTGGAATTGTTCGTGACAGAGAGCACTCACCATCGGGAAGGTGGAAGGCGGAAACCAGCTCCATCTTTAAGGCATAGCATTCCGCAGCTCTCTACAGTTCCCCCTTTTTGTTTTAGACGCATCAGGCAAGAGTAGAGGTCTGATCTCTGATATTAGAAATAAATTGGGACTTTGTACCGATGTTCATTTAGGTGTCATCCACCCAAAGAACATCAGACCCATCTGATACCTTTTTCTCAGAGGCGGGACCTGGGGCGAACAATTCCACATTTGGCTAAGGCTGAGGATCTGGCTTGCTTCCATGTATGTGGACCTATCTGCATTGCCCACGTGGCACGCCTGGGTTGGCTACCCAGAGGCTATTTAAGCTGTGGGCTGGCTTTCCCCAGGGTCCGAGGATTGTTCAAGGTTCCTGAATAAACCGCATTGAAAAAAAAAAAAAACTAACAGTGCCATCAAAATGAAACATGGGACAAGCTATCACTGATTCACTGCCTGGGTAGGTCACACACCATATAACTGTATGTAAAAACCCTGATTCTAAATTGGGTTCTCAGAGAAACTCAAGATTTATGCCTCATAAATAGACAGCTAAAGGTGAAGAAGCCTGTAAGAAAAGATGAGTCACCAGCTTACTGTGTAAAGTTAGCCAAAGCATGGGAAGTGATCAAATGCTGTGAAACTGAACTGACAGTCTGAAACCCAAACCATTTTATTCCAGATGAAATTAAAATCACAAAACAGATGGAGAAAAGATTTAAGAAGGAATATTTATGATCTTCACAGAGCTAAATGAAAATGTGATATCTGACTTACAAATAAATAATTTATGATGAACCAAATCATACAGAAGTGATAGAGGAGCCATTAAATATAAACGTTGTCAGCCGCGCCAGCCAGAAAAGCAGACAGGCCAGGGGCAAAGGTAGGCAACCTTCAGATCATCAGTCTCCCTGCTATCCTCCAAACTCAGTCCCCATCTCATTTCCAGCTCTATATGAGACTGCCATCTGTGACTTCTCCTTCCTTTCTGCCCCCTTTCCCAGGTGATTAAGCAGGGACTGGTGGCACACCCTACTCTCTTAGATCCAGTAGACCCTCTCAGCCCAACCCCCCTTCTAACCATCTGTCTGTAAGTGTGGGCCCTAATACCAAGAAATGCATTCTAACCAAACACCCCAGTGAGCACACCGGGCAAGATCTCAGAAGTACTCCTTCCATGGCAACCCACAGCTACCACATTCTCCTAAGAACCAGAGAGGGCCACCGACACCAGGGAACAGAACTTCCATCCAACAAAGACAGGGCCAGATATTAGCACATAGAATTACAATCATCCCAAACCCAGATGCCTAGGAGAAAACACAATCATTTTGAGCCAGGCCAATATGTCTTGAGAAAGCCAAGCAACCCTACTGCAGAAGACCCTGAGCAATGAAATAAAGCTGAAGCATGAGACAAAGACTTCAAACTAGACTTCCTGTGGAGAAGAATTTTAACCTAGAAATATCACTGCTCTGGCAACAGATCACATCCAAAGATATAATCTTTGTGATCCAGATGGAATGCAGACAAGCCCTAGATTACAGTATGATCTGGCTGGAATACAGACATGCCCTTCAGACACACCTTTAATCCCAAACAATGTAGGAAAGGTTAGTTTAGAGAAGGGAGCAGCCATATTTGAAAGTGATGTATATTTAAGAGATCAGAGAAAGTGGCAGATCAGAGAAAGATTTGACAGAAAAGGTTAAGTCCAAATCTTACAAGAAGAGAGAGAGAAAAGAGAGGAGAAAAGAGAGGTGATGGGAGAGAGCAGCACAGAGGGAGAGAGGAAGTAGGAAGTTTTACCATGAGAGTTTTACAGACAGGTTGAAGAGAGAACAATCTAGACACAGGTGAAGGAAGAACAAGCCAGAGAATGAGAAGCCAAAAGATTAGATCAGATTGCTAGAGTTAGGATGCCAAGTAAAGTAATTAAATCAGAAGCAGAGCAAAGCCAGTTTGAATTAATTCAGCATGGAGAGGAGTTTGGGCCAGAAAAGCTGAGTTGAACTAGACAGCCAGAATTCAGAAAGAGCTAGAAAGAGCCATAAGTCTCAGAAGGTGAAAATAATCTAGGTCTAGATTAGATTGTATGGAGACTAGAAGCAGGACTAGGCCTAGGTTAGCAGATAGAGGCAGTAAACCTCCAAGATGACCGTTACATCAGGTGAATAAAAGATACATTTACATTTGTAAGTATGTTAGAGGTCCTTAAAGAGGAAATTTTAAAATCTTTGTAAATAAATTGATGAAAACATAAAGAGTGGAATGAAATGAAGAAAACAAATCAAGACTTATAAGTAAAAATGGAATCAATAAAGAAAATTCAAACTGAAGGAAATATGGAAATGAAAAACTTAAGAACTTAAAAAGGAACCTCAGAGGCAAACCTAACCAACAGAATACAAGACATGGAATATAAAATCTCAGGGACTGAAGATAAGGTAGAAGAAATGAATAACTCATTCACAGAAAATGATGTTAAATCTAAATTATAAAATAAAATAATAAAAGCACAGAAAATGCAGGAAATCTGGGACACTATGAAAAGACAAAATTCACAAATAATAGGAAGAGAGGAAGAAGAAATCCAAAGGCAGAGAAAGTATTTTCCACAAAATTATAGAAGAAAATTTCTCCAACCAAAAGTAGAAGGTACACAGTACCTCAAGGTACAAGAAACATACAGAATACCAAACATACTGGACCCAAAAAAAGAAATTCTACACATCACGTAATATTAAAACATTAAACATACAGACCAACAAAAAAACATATAAAAAGTTGCAAATAAATATATCAAATAACATATAAAGACCTTAGAATAACACCTGAATTTTCAGTGGAGAATCTAAAACCAGAAGGTTTAGACAGATTTTCTACCAACTCTAAGAGACCAGACAATCCAGCTCAGCCTACTATGCCCAGAAAAACTTTCAATCATAATAGATGGAGAATGATACTCTATGATAAAACTAAATGTAGAGAGTAGTTGTTTACAAACCCATACAGAAGATGCTAAAAGGAAAACCTAAACCTGAAGAGGCTAACTACGCCTAAGAAAACACAAGGAATAAATAATAGTAGAACAAAAAATAAAAAGAAAAGGAGGAAATCCACAGCACAACAACAAAATAATGAGTCTCAGTAAACACTGGTGATTAACAAATCTCAACATTAACGGTCTCAATTCCCCAGTAAAAAAAAAAACACAGACTAAGATAATGGGTGCAAAAATCGCATCCATCCTTCTTCTGCATAAAAGAAACATAGTTTAACATCAAGGATAGACATCAATTCAGGCTAAGGAGGTGGAAAAAAAATTATTCAAACAAACATACCTAAGACCTAAGCCAGTATAACCATTTTAATATCTGACAAAATAGACTTCAAACCAAAACTAATCAGAAGACACAGGGAAGCCAGGTGTGGTGGTACAGGCCTTCAACCCCAGCACCTGGGAGGCAGAGGCAAGCAGATCTCTGGGAGTTCCAGGCCAGCCTGGTGTATAGAGTTAGCTCCAGGGTAGCCAGGGCCAAAGAAACTGTGTCTTAGGGGAAAAAAAAATGATATAGGGAAAGTCACTACATAACTTATAAAGGGAAAAATCCATAGAAATGATACTGCAATTCTTAATATCTATGCACTATAACAGGGCTTTCCCTAGCTGATGGAATAATGATGCAGAGAGTTATTATTATTTATTATAGCTCAGGTCTTAGCTTGCTGCCTCCTAATTAGTTTGTATAACTTAATTAACCCGTTTATTTTAGTCACATTTGCCATGTGACCTGTTACGTCTCTTCAGTCTGGGTACTTCCTATTTCATCCAATATCCTCCATGTCTGTCTGGCATATCTCATGTTTCTCAAATCTTCCTACAGTTCCTATCTTTGCCCAGAAGTCCCGCCTTTCCTCTCCTTCCTAGTAATAAGCCATTGGTTCTTTATTAAGCCAATAAGTAGGTGCTGGAGGCATATATTAAGGCAAGTGATATTTTATAAAAATAACAGTACCAAAGGCCAAAGTCTGGCCTCTACTCAACTCTTTGACAGCACAGAAATCAGCATTTGAATAAGGCAAAGGCAACCTTTACATGGTCCACAAAAAGATTATCCTAACAATGCACCAAAGACAATGGTACCCAAGTTCATAAAAGAAACACTACTACAGCTTAAATCACCTCTTGACCCTCACACAGTGACAGTGGATGCCTTCAGTTCCCCATTCTCACCAATACACACGTCATCCAGACAAAAGTTAAACACAGAAATAATGGAGCTAATTGATGTCATGAACCAAATGGACCCATCCAACATTTACAGAAGCCATATGCAAAAGAATATACCTTTATTTTTGGTGCTTCATGGAACTTTCTGTAAAACTGACAACATACTTGGACAGAAAGCAAGTCTCAATAGATACCAGAAAATTGAAGTAACACCCTGCATCCTATCTGACCACCATGGATTAATGCTGGATAGCAACATCACCAGAAACAACAGGAAACTTACAAATTCTTGGAACCTGAAGAGCTAACAACTGAAAGAAAAATGGGTCAAGCAGAAATTAGGGAAGAAATTTAAAACTTTCTGGAATTGAATAAAACTGAAAATACAATATACCCAAACTTATGGGACACAATGAAGACAGTTCTAAGAAGCAAGTTCAGAGCACTAAGTGGCTAGACTTAAAAAATAAAAAACAAAAAAGAAGGTATTTTGTAGTTATAAATTAGCATCATAAATGAAAGCTATAGAACAAAAAGAAGCAATCATACTCAAAAAGAGTATATGGCAAGAAATCATTGAACTTGGGGCTAAAAATCAATAAAATAGATTCAAACAAAAAATTACAAAGAACTAATAAAACACGAAGTTGGTTCTTTGATAAAAATCAATGAAATTAACCATACAATGGAAAAAAGATAGCATCTTCAACAAATGGTGCTGGTCTAACTGGATGTCTACATGTAGAAAAATGAAAATAGATCCATACTTGTCACCCTGCACAAAACTGAAGTCCAAGTGGATCAAAGACCTCAACATAAAACCAGACACATTAAATCGGCTTGAAAAAAAAAGTGGGAAATACCCTAGAACTCATTGGTACAGGGGAAAACTTCCTGAACAGAACACCAACAGCACAGGCTCTAAGAGCAACAATCAATAAATGGGACCTCATGAAACTGAAAAGCTTCTGTAAAGCAAAGGACACCGTCATCAAAACAAAGCGACCACCTACAGATTGGGAAAGAATCTTCACCAACCCTTTATCTGACAGAGGACTTATATCCAGTATATATAAAGAACTAAAGAAGCTGAAAAGCAGCAAACCAAGTAATCCACTTAAAAAATGGGGAACAGAGCTAAACAGAGAATTCTCTGTAGAGGAATATCGAATGGCAGAGAAGCACTTAAAGAAATGCTCAACCTCACTAGCCATTAGGGAAATGCAAATCAAAACAACCCTGAGATTTCACCTTACACCCATGAGAATGGCCAAGATCAAAAACTCAAGTGACAACACATGCTGGAGAGGTTGTGGAGAAAGGGGAACCCTTCTCCACTGCTGGTGGGAATGTAAACTTGTACAACCACTCTGGAAATCAATCTGGCGCTTTCTCAGACAACTAGGAATAGCGCTTCCTCAAGATCCAGCCATACCACTCCTGGGCATATATCCAAAAGAGGCTCAAGTACACAAAAAGGACATTTGCTCAACCATGTTTGTAGCAGCTTTATTTGTAATAGCCAGAAGCTGGAAACAACCCAGATGCCCCTCAACTGAAGAATGGATGCAGAAATTGTGGTACATCTATACAATGGAATATTACTCAGCAATGAAAAATAAGGAAATCATGAAATTTGCAGGTAAATGGTGGGATCTGGAAAGGATCATCCTGAGTGAGTTGTCCCAGAAGCAAAAAGACACACATGGTATATACTCACTCATATAGACATACAACATAGGACAAACCCACTAAAACCTGTGCATCTAAAGAAACTAAGCAAGAGAGGACCCTAACTAAAATGTCCAATCCCCATCCGGAAAGGCAAAGAGGATGGACATCAGAAGAAGAAAACAGGAAACAACCTAGGTACCTACCACAGAGGGCCTCTGAAAGCCTCTGCCCTTCAGACTATCAAAGCAGATGCTGAGCCGGATGGGCAACTGTTGGGCAGGTGAACGGAATTTTAGATAAGAACTGGGAAATAGTAAGAGCTGGAGAGGACAGGGTCTCCACAAGGAGAGCAACAGAACAAGAAAATTTGAACACAGGGAACTTCCAAGAGACTCATACTCCAGCCAAGGACTATTCATGGAGATAACCCAGAACCCCTGCACAGATGTAGCCCAGGGCAGTTCAGAGTCCAATTGGGTTACACAGTAATGTGAAGAGGGACTGCCTCTGACATAATCTGATTGGCCTGCTCTTTGATCACCTCCCTCTGGGGGGGAGCAGCCTTACCAGGCCATAGTAGAGGACAATACAGTCACTTTTGATGTGAACTGACAGACTAAGATCAGAAAGGAGAGGAGAACCTCCCCTATTAGTGGACTTGGGGAGTGGCATGCAAGCAGAGGGAGGAGGGAAGGTGGGATTGGGAGGGGAGGGGAGAGGGGCTTATGGGGGGATGCAGAATGAATAAAGTGTAATTGATGAAAAATTTTTAAAAAAAGGGAAAAAAATAATTTAAGAACCTTAAATGACTTTCAAAAGTGGAGGAAAACATGGAGTTAGTCAATTGGCATGGAGCAAGTCTCGCCCCTGGGGGCAATGGTCTCCTGAACCTACTCAGACCTCGGACACCACCACTGCTAGTTCTAGAACTGATGCAGGATGTTCCAACGAGGGGTTAAGGCTTCTCATAATATTTCCTATAAGCCCACACCTGTTTGTCTATATCCCCCAGTTTTATTCATTATTAGCCAGGTAGAGCCAAGTAATTGTGGTAATGATACTTGCTTTTTTGCCCAATGCTGGAATGCTAGTAAATTTAGGTATGCCCTGGTTACTCGCATGCCTCACTGGGTGCCTGTGCCCATTGATGCCCCTCACGCTATGACTCTCTTCAGACAGAAAAGGGATCTTGGAACTACAGCCACCATTGTTACTACCATCTCATTGGCGGCTGTTGGAGCTACCACCAGGGCATTAGCCATGAGTCATACTGGGCAGACTGCTCAGACCCTGAATAATCATTTAGCCAATGTAGCTCATGCCTTAGTTTTACATAAAGGAATTAATGCTCAACTAAAAGGAAGCTTGATGGTGGTCAATCAGAGGATTGACCTCTTGCAGGAGCAAATTGATACCCTATGGCAAATCGCTCAACCTGGCTGTCAATGAAAGTATGCTGGACTTTGTGTCACTAGCATACAACATGAGAATTTTTCCTGTGCTGCAAATCTGTCTAAACAATTGTCTAGCTATATTTTAGGTAATTGGACTGGAGAATTCGATACTACGATGGAGCAGCTGAGAGTGGCCATTGTCGTGGTAAATTCTACCAGAGTGGACGCAGGACTAGCCACAGGATTATCAACATGGATTGCTGCAGCCATGAATCATCTGAAGGAATGGGTGGGCATGGGAGCGTTAGCAGGCCTTCTGGTGTTGGTCTCCTTGGTTTGCCTGTGGTATATATGCAAGATTAGAGTCTGACAACAGTGTGATGCAGCCATGATCATTCAGGCCTTTACAGCCATTGAAGCAGGACATTCTCCCCAAGCATGGTTGGATACCGTAAAAAGCTAAAATGTTATGCTCAGGATGCGAGGCTAAGCACTGCACTCAGGGTCAGCAGCTTTCGACCCAGAGAAGAACATGTCTGATTGCATGCGGGTTGATGCCCCAGGTCCCGCCTCTGAGAAAAAGGTATCAGACGGGTCTGATGCTCTTTGGGTGGATGACACCTAAATGAACATCAGTACAAAGTCCCAATTTATTTCTAATATCAGAGATCAGACCTCTACTCTTGCCTGATGCGTCTAAAACAAAAAGGGGGAACTGTAGAGAGCTGCGGAATGCTATGCCTTAAAGATGGAGCTGGTTTCCGCCTTCCACCTTCCCGATGGTGAGTGCTCTCTGTCACGAACAATTCCACATTTGGCTAAGGCTGAGGATCTGGCTTGCTTCCATGTATGTGGACCTATCTGCATTGCACACGTGGCACGCTGGGGTTGGCTACCCAGAGGCTATTTAAGCTGTGGGCTGGCTTTCCCCAGGGTCTGAGGATTGTTCAAGGTTCCTGAATAAACTGCATTGAAAAAAAAAAAAAGAAAAAAAGAAAAAAAAATCAATGAAATTGACAAACCCTTAGGCAAATTTGACAACTAGCTTTCCAAGCTAAGATTGCCCACCAAGCACCCAAAACAACTACAATATCCACATCTGAGCCAAAGGGCTTGAAATTTCTGTGATTCAAAGGGCTGGAGAAATAGCACAGTTGAAAACACTTGGCGTTCTTTCGGGGGATCTAGGTTCAACTACCAGTGTCCACATTATGCAGCTCACAACCAACTGTAGCTCCAGCACCAAGGAATCTGACACCCTCTCTGGTCTCTGCAAATACCTGTTCACATAGGGTATACACATACATAAATTTAAAAAATATAAGTAAAACTTTAAAAAAAGAAGATAGAGAAAATAGAGAAGATAGAAAAAGATTCTTCACAATAATAAGCCACAGGATAAAAGGCTTTTTGGTGGCTTTTTGGGTAAAAGCACTTGCTGAGCAAACATGAGGACTGGATTTAAATCCATAACACCCTTGTCAGAGGCTGCTACCTCCATTTATGCCTGGACCTCACCGCTATAGAGAATGGAGCTGGCCTTCAGTCCAGTTGCAAGCTCAGTGAGGGTCTCTGTCTGACAGGATTAAGCAATCTGTGATAAAGCAGAGCACCCCAAAACCCAATGTCCTCTCCTGGAAATAAACAGGAACAGCTAACACACACACAACATAACACAACACAACATACACACACACACACACACATACACACACCCTATTTAACAAAGAATGTGAGAGCCACGTTCTATGTCAATCTAAGAAATGCAAAAGCATTTTTAGTCATGAAAGAACTCTCATACACTTCCATGGAAAATTACTTTAAGACCTGTTCCAGAAGAGCTAAGAAAGAGCCAACTAGTGGAAAAAAAAAATAGAAACCTAGACCAAATAGTATAATAATATACTATTTGAAGCCAAATAATATAATCACAGAAATTAGATCAAGTCATCAAAAATTGGATGAAATCGAGCTCTCTTGTGAGAGAGAATCAAAATGCTGAAGCCTTCATGGAGTGGGAAGAGAAAACAAGGAGGCACATGACCAAGCAAGCTGGCGTGCAGAAAACACATGGAGACTAAAGTACAGGACTAAGGGGAATCCCAGAAGGAGAAAAGGAAGCAACATTCTTGTCAATGCATGAACACAAGATCAATTTAATTTATTTAATGTAGTTTTAAGCATTTGGTCCGGCCTGTGCAACCTTTTGACCTTGTGACAGCCATTGTTATCTACAAAGTTCATGCCCAGGACCCAGGCAATCAGGTAAGGAAAAGAAATAACATACATGTAAAAGCCTCCTAACAGTTTATATTAGGTTCACAATTTTGGTGTTGTCCGTTTGTATCTACACTAAGGTGTATGCATCCTACCGAACATGGTAGATGTGCCTGTACGAAATGTCACCAGAGATACATACAAGTGTGTGTGTGTCATGACAGTCAATGTTTCTTACAATGCAAAGATGTTTAAATACTTAAATGTACATTGAAATAATGAAAACAATATCACAATACTTCTTCAAAGGCATTTCAGAATTTTAGCATATCTATTACAATCATATTAGCAAGTAGGAAATAAGACTTTTTTTATCTTCAATATCATAGAAGAAAGAAATTGAGAATTTTATCATTGTTAAATAAAAATAAATAAATAAATAAATGAATGAATAAACTGCATGGAAAAATATCCAAGTAAACCACAGACTGCCAGAAAAAACATTTTGATTCAGGAAAATTATTTACTTGCAATATCAACATATAGGGATTAATATGCCATTTATAAGTTAAGGCAAAAAGTTTACAGTGTCAGTCAAAATACTTAGTAACCTGATCCACAGTTTTCTTAGAGTTTTTAATTGTGATGAGGCGCTGAAAAATCCCGCTCATTAAAGTAATGTGATCTTGTTAACAAAAAGTGTACGAAGTCTGATGGAAAATATTCCCAAACATTACTAAAGGCCAAGGAAAACAACTAGAAAAATGAAAACTATGTATATTTTTATGTGTGAAAGAACAATAAACCATGATGTATTGAATGTTCCTCAAAATACTGTAAAATTAAGCTCTATTGTAATAAAAATTCTGTTCAAGAATTTTATGTTTGGAATATGATCCCAAGTTTTTGTAAAAGAAAAGGAGCTTTTTAAAGGAAAGTGTATTCTTGTAAGCAACGCATCTTTCAGGCATGAGAGTGTGGTACAAGAACAAGGAAAAATCAAGGGAAAGGCATACAGCAATGACGTAGACAAGAGCCCAAATAAAGACAGAGGTGGCCCTTCAAACCACGTGTTTGTTCAGGGGTAATTGATTTGAACCACATGCCCTGCAAAGTCATGCCAAGCTCAATACCTGTATGATGAGCCCACCAAGATCACCTTGTTTAGAATGAGCAAGCATTTTCAGAGCCTCATCACAATAAAACAAACAAAAAACAAACTCTAAGAAAACTGTGGGTCAGAGTAGCATATTTAAAAGGATATTTAAAAGCCCCCTGATACAATGATAAGCTCCATTTCAGGTTTATAGGTCCAAATTAATAGCAATCACCTTCAATGTACTATTCATTGTATTGGTTCAAAATGGGTAATTCATTGAGTTGATATCTTCATATTTCACTTTAAAACCCCATTTATTAAGAAAGTTGTAAGTTCTCCCCATCTTCAAATAAAAGAAGTTAACCCATTCATTTTTTTATCCATGATAATCACTATGTGCTTATTATTTAAAACCATCCTCTTTTCACAGATTTAAAGGTTTATATGTTTATGCAGAACCTCCTTTTGAATTGTGTGATTTTTTTTTCAGCACGTCAATGAATTTTATTCTCTTCTCCTAAATACAGTGTCCCATATGTTCACATTTCACAAGGACGGATCAAATATGCCTTGGATTATGTGTAAATTCCTGGAAAAAGCTGTTAACCCCTCCTTTGCACAGTGCACAAGAGCGCAGGAGGCTTTCACTATGCATAAATTAAAAATGCATATAGTAAATATTTTTCTTAAATATCCAAAGATATTAAGATAACTCCAAACATCTTTTGTACACTCTCTTAGTAAAGCACTAATTTTTGTGATCTACAAACATTGGAATACAAAATAGTTTAGTGTTTATGATAATTCAGTCTGCTGTCTCTGAGAAAGAAACAATCTTAAGGACAGCTTTAAAAGCTAAAAATGAACTGGCTCAATCCATAAACCAGAACTTTGATGCAATGTGTTTTGATTGTGTCGCTTTCCTTATATAACAAAGAAAGACAATCATGTTCATTAGATGCATATATGTCTTTAGCACCAAGATTATAAGCGTATAGCACACTGCACTGAACCATACTATGTTATAGAGATGTTAACATGGTGATTATGTTAGCATTCAAAATGATTTCAGAGTGCAGTCATCTCTGGCAATATGCTACCTAATTCCTAGGGAAGCATATTCATATAAAACATATATAACACTTCCAAAACAACTAGAGAAAAATGCACAATTCCATTTAAATCACTTGAAATGGGATTTCTTCAGTCAGACTTATATGACATGAAGCAAACTCGAGAGCTAGCATTTAATTTTTAACAATGCAGGCAACTTAAACTTGATGATTCAGCCTCCTGCAACTCACAATCAGATTTTATTTTTCAAGATGTTCTGAGATGAAAATCCCTTATTTTGGCTCAAAATACCTCCTGTTTAGGTATTGCAATGCAAGTCAGCACCATTTCTAGCACTTATGTTAATCTCACTTGCAATTTGGAAGGAAAACAAACATAGAAGTAGAGCATTTTATTTTCCCAAATGAGAGGGCTCCCCCATCAACATCTTGAAACACCAGGGAGGATTTATGATGCCCTGCATTACACACACAGGAATATAAATAAAATTATTGAAATCCTTGCATTGGTAGGTCATCCCAATTTCAGGTTAGAATTATTAAATACTTCCAGAACTATAAGTACTGGCAAAGTTTCACTGATCCACTCTGGGTTTAAAACAAAACAATAATGTAAGAGAGTGTTTGAGAAATAGAGATGCTTTCAGCTCACCTGAGCCCATTACCAAGCACCTCTCCAATCTATTGTGTGTTGCACTAACAATGCAGTCTATCCCCATGGAAGCCTAACCAAGAAAACATTGAATAGAATTCATTTCCCAAATAATAATGAGAAAATAAGGGGGTAGGGAAGAGAAAAAACAATACAAAGAAATAACAATAACAAAAATCCTTGATTCCTGGGATGTCACAAAGAAAAGCAAGTATATGAAAGGTTGTATGTTTTCATGTTTTTTTTTAAATCATAACAAATAAAACACAAAAACAGTTCTCCAAAAGCAATGTTCACAGATCACACTTTAGAAAGTCAGAATCAGCATGTGAAATAACTGATAACCATTATAAAGTAGATGAGCAATAGCACATGTATATTTTTTCGTTGCATTTATCTATGTGTTTTTACAATACTTACCTCAATTATGTTAGCTCAAGTGCTTTAATGAATGCACCATTTCTATTCATTCTGCTGTGAACTTATAGGACACTCCAGCTTAGGGTACACTTAATTTTAATGGCTTTATTTGGCACAACGCCCTCAAAAGAGAATAAAAGTGGTGCCTGTAGAGGTACTTACCAATGAGAAGCAGATAAGATTCATTTTGCTCAGCCTTGGTCCTTGCTGCTGTTGTTAGACACTGCGAGGTCCCTGTAGCTCTTTCTTGCCTTCACATCTGTTTGGACAGTTCTCATGGGAGATTATTGTAACATCAAATCCCTGCCCTAATCCAGGGGATTCTGGGGCTATCAGCAAATGAGATAAGTCTTTATTGAACAAACGGTTTCACAAGTTAATGAAGAACCCTGACTAATAAGATGAGAGAATGGGGCCCACAATGATCCCTGTAAACAAATTTCGGGGGTGTGGAGGAAGAGTGCGCTGTGAGAACCTGTGTTCTTAGCTAACTGTATGGAGAGAATGAAGCCACTGACTGAAGAAAACCTCACTGCTCGTTGTTAATTAACGAGCTTCCCTTCCAAGGCTGGGGTTGACAGCTCTCTCTCCCATGTTTGTTCATCTCCCTTTCTATTCCTCTCACCTCTTGTGTTAATTAAAAAAAAAAAAATTAGAGGCCAGATTGAAAACAAACCTGACCTCCACACAAAATAAATTACAGACCCATCCCCTAGATGATAAGACAACAAAATAAGCACAGTTTGGGGTGGCATAACATACAGAGCATCGGCATTAGCAGTCTAGCCATTGTCAAGTGTGCAAACTTCCACACTGGATACTTCCCAGAGCTGCAGTCATCACCCCCACGCCTCTCCAGAACTCTTACGGATTCCCCAACAGAACTTGTACCCACTAAACACCATCTCCCCCTTGCTTCCTCCTCCAGCTCCTCACAACCACTGTGCTCTTGAGGTCTTTGCTAAGTATCACCAATCTACCTAACCTGTATCGTAAACTTATGTCCCTGCGACTGGGTTTTGTGTACATATGGCAAACATGTATATGGTAAGCGTGTGTCCTTTCGGTGACCTGTTTCACTTAACATGCTTTCAACGTGTCTCTGTGTTGTCGCAGGTATCTGAATTTTATTCATCTTAGGTATGCATAATATCCCATTTCATATTTATGCCACATTTGTTCACTCATGGATTTATTTTTCAGAATGGGTTCATTCTTGCTTTTAAGCATCTGTTAACAATGCAGCTGGAAATACGGTTGTAAATACAGTTCCCATTCACATCCCTATTCACAGTTCTTTGCAATCTATATCCAGTAGTAGAATTACTGAATCAAGAAGAAATTCTGCATTAAAAAAGAGCAGGCATCCATTTTCCTCACAGCCATCTCCCTTTATATTCCCATTGACCTTCAGACAGGTCACATTCCCACCAAGTCACTGGTCCTAACCACCGCTGGCTATGTTCTGGGTGGACTCTTTCATACTGTGATTCCTATCCTTATGGATGTGAGCTGAGTCTCCTGCCATGGAAGGGAATTCGCATGATCACTAGAGGTGGGGTGTTTATTGGTCATTCTTATATTTTCTTTGAAGAAATATTTCTTCAACTTTCTTGACTGTTTTAATACAGTTGTTATTTTGTTATCGAGCTATGGGACCTATGTCTTCTGAATATTAATGACTGGTATGCTATGTGTTGATATTTTCTCACATTCTTAGTTTGTGTTCTTTCTTTGAGGAACAATGTCCTTTGATGCACAGTCCATGCATGAATACATATTTGTATGTATGTGAAAAGGCTGATATGCAAACATTTGTGTGTGCATACATGCACATGTGTGTACAAGTGCCAACACACATACTCATGTGCACATATCAACTTCCCTACTCATGCCTCAGGTGTTGTCTACCTTGGTTTTTGAAGCAAAGTCTTTAGTTGGCCTGGACATTATGAATTAGGCAAGCCCAGAGATGTGCCTGCCTCTGTCTACCCGGAGCTGGCATCACATCGCCTTTATTGCCCATGCTTTATATGTCATGCCAAAGAAATCATTGCCAAACTAATATTATGGTACTTTTCTTATGTTTTTTTTCTTCTAGTAAAAAATTCAAATTTTAAGCTCCTACATTTAAACCTTTTAACTTCATTTTTACATATGATATGATCTGGGTTCAAAATTACTGTTTGCCAATGCATGTCCTGACTTCTTCAAACATCATATGTTAACAGCCCAATTGTCTCACTTGAACAAGTTACACATCCATGTTGTAAATAATCTCAGTGTGTGTGTGTTTCTGTACTATTCAATTGGCCAGAAGGTGTGGGTAAGACTATTATGTGAGGTGGGAACTATGCAATTCTTTTTTTAAATTTTTTTATAATAATTGCAATTTATTCATTTTGTATTCCAGCTGTAGTCCCTTCCCTCTTCCCCTCCCAATCCCACTCTCCCTTCCTCATTTCTTCCTATGCCCCTCTCCAAGTCCATGGATAGGGGAGGTCCTCCTCCCCTTCCATCTGACCCTAGCTTATCAGGTGTCATCAGGGCTGGCTGTATTGTCCTCCACTGTGGCCTGGCAAGGCTGCCCCCCCTCAGGGGCAGGTGGTCAAAGAGCTAGCCATTTAATTCATGTCAGAGACAGTCCTTGTTCCTCTTACTAGAGAACCTACTTGGACACTGAGCTGCCATGAGCTACATCTGGGCAGGCGTTCTAGGTTATTTCCATGAATGGTCCTTGGTTGGAATATCAGTCTCAGAAAAGACCCCTGTGCACAGATATTTTGGTTCTGTTGCTCTTTGTGTAGCTCCTGTCCTCTCCAGGTCTTTCTATCTCCCCCTTCTTTCCTAAGATTCCTTGCACTCTGCCCAAAGTTTGTTTAAGAGCCTTAGTATCTGCTACTTTCAGAGTCTTTCAGAGGCACTCTGTGGTAGGCTCCTGTCCTGTTTCCTGTTTTTTTCTTCTTCCAATGTCTGTCCTGTTTGCCTTTCTGAGTGACAATTGATCATATTACCCAGGGTCCTCCTTCTAGCAATTCTTTCCTGTCCTTTAGTCCTTTAGTGCCTGGGTATTAGAGGACAACTCTCGGGAGTCAGTTCTTTTCTTTTGCCAGGCTTGAGTTCAGGAATCAAACTCAGGTTACCAGGCTTGCTGTCAAGCACCTTTACCCACTGAGGGTTACTGATTTTTTTTTTTTTTGAGTTAATTTTGTATCCGGCCACTTTGCTGAAGGTGTTTATCAGCTGTAGGAGTTCCCTGGTAGAGTTTTTGGGGTCACTCATGTATACTATCATATCATCTGCAAATAGTGATAATTTGACTTCTTCCTTTCCAATTTGTATCCCCTTGATTCCCTCCAACTGTCTTATTGGTCTAGCAAGGACTTCCAGAACTATGTTGAAGAGATATGGAGAGAGTGGGCAGCCTTGTTTTGTCCCTGATTTCAGTGGGATTGCTTTAAGTTTCTCTCTGTTTAGTTTGATGTTGGCTATAGGCTTGCTGTATATCGCCTTTACTCTGTTTAAATATGTGCCTCGTATCCCTGATCTCTCCAGCACGTTAAACATGAATGGATGTTGGATTTTGTCAAATGCTTTTTCAGCATCTAGGGAGATTATCATGTGTTTTTTTTTCTTTCAATTTGTTAATATGGTGGATCACATTAATGGATTTCTGTATATTGAACCACCCCTGCATACTTGGGATGAAGCCTACTTGGTCATAGTGGATGATATCTTTGATGTGTTCTTGTATTTGGTTTGTGAGTATTTTATTAAGTATTTTTGCATCAATGTTCATAAGGGAGATTGGCCTGAAATTCTCTTTCTTTGTTGAATCTTTGTGAGGTTTAGGTACCACGGTGACTGTGGCTTCATAGAATGAATTTGGTAATGTTCTTTCTGTTTCTATTTTGTGGAATAGTTTGAAGAGAACTGGAGTTAGCTCTTCTTTGTAGGTCTGGTAGAATTCTGAGCTGAAACCATCTGGTCCTGGGCTTTTTTTATTTATTTATTTTTGGATGGAAGACTTTTGATGACCACTTCTATTTCCTTGGGGGATATAGGACTATTTAATTGATTTACCTGGTCCTGAGACACTCATATATTAATATGTAGATTTGAAATAGTATTATATAGCTTCAGTGTTAGTCAGAAGCCAAGCCCAATAGCATGAATATGTTTATTAGATTTACTAGATTGAAATAGATTTATTAGATTGGCTTAGATAATACTATTGGAGTTGTCCTAGAGTAGCTGACTCAAACCAGAGTCCTTCCCTCCTTCAGCTGCAAGTGATGCTACAGTACAGAAGAAATAAACCATTACTGAAAGAAAAAGTTCCAGGATGCAGCATCCATGAGGTTGTAATCCATGATGAGGGGGGACTTGGTGCAAAGCAACATTCAGAGGACTTCCCTCTCTGCACTAAGTAGTGTGTAACCCATGCCTTCTAAATAAGCCCAATTAGCCGATAAAAGATTTGCAACAGAGGCTGTTGGGGGCCAGAAGAGAAGAGCAGGCAAAGAGAAGGACAGATGACATTGTCAAGTATGATGCCTGAATCTAGGGTCTGAAAGCAGTTCTGTTATGGGTTAATGATTTGAGTCTCTGCAGTACTCTCCAAAATATACGAAGGACAATGCCACTGTATCCTGTTATCTTGAACCTCACCACTCTCCTGCATCACTGAAGCAGTTTCCATTCATAGACCTAAGACTATATGAAGAATTCTTATCTTAACTAAATGGTCTCAGACACACAGTATGGTTCTTGTACCTCAATTTGGAAGTTGCCTCTCTAACTGACCCTAGCTTATCAGGTCTCATCAGGACTGGCTGCATTGTGGGCATAGGGAAAGAAGAGGGAGGGAGGGTAGGATTGTAAAGAGATGAGGGAGTGGGTTACAAAGGAGATGAGGGAGTGGGATACAATGTGAATAAATTGTAATAAATAATAAATTAATTAATTAAAAAAGAAGTTGCCAATGGAAGTTTGCATTGATAAATAAAGAAAATGGGAAACTGTAGGTGCACTTTAGTAAGAGATGCTACTCAAGGGGAAAGTCTAGGATCAGCTACGTGGAAACTTACTTGCAAGATCTAAACTATTGGATAATGCTGATTATGCAATCAACCTTTGATGGACACTTATGTTGAATCTGTATCTTGTGAATATTTTGACAATGCTGCAATGAGCATGAATACAAATATCCCTATAGAATACTGACTTCATTTAATTTTGAATACACATACATTATAGTATGTATGCTGGAAAAAAAAAAGTAGCATGTTAAGTAATGAATTCAGAGTAAAAGAAAGAAATGCTGTAGTTTGCCACAACATATGTAAACTCGGAGGATATAACAAGTGAAAAAGCCAAGAAGGATAAATAGATATAATCTTACATGTATGTGTAATTAAAAATTTAAATTAATAGAAACAATAGTATAGAAGGGAGGGAGGGGAGGACTGGGAGGGAGAAAGAGAGAGGGCTACAGCTGGGATACAAGTGAATGTCTAAAATTATTTAAAAATAAAAAAATATTAAAAAATGAATTTTCACATGGTGCTCATAAAATCACGCAGGCACACATATATACATAAAATAAACAAATAAATCTTTAAACAAGAACAGCAAAATCCAGAATCTCATTTCTGGGGATTTTTGTCCTTTGTTATTTAATTTTAATTATGAGTAAATATGTAAAATTACTTAAAGCAGTGATTGGCTTGTAAAAGGTTTAAAATATGGTAAGATTTATTTTAATTTTGATAAGCTTATACAAAACTGTCATTTTAGGGGTATAAATTTTATATGTAGGTATCTAATTAATTTTTGTAAAAAATGTATCATTTTAATGAAAGTAATCTTAATGTTAGTATAAATAATTCTTAGTAAAATGGGGTGAAAGCTGTGGTTGAAACTGAAGGCTGGGGAAACACACACACACATATAAGAATAGTAGTATGGATGATAGACAATAGCGGTAAAGATAAAGGATGGTTTCACAGTATGATGTGGGGCAATAGAAAATTAGTCCCATTTCTAAATTCAGGGACAGTGTTTTCAGCACTGCTTAATTTGGTCTCATTTGCTCCCCTCATTGTACAAAATAAATAAATAAAAGCTAGAGCAAAGACTTCCTTGGTGAATTAGTAGCAGAGGTGATCTAAACTTAAGATTTACCAACCATTTCTTTGTCTGTATACACACATTAACTGTAATTGGTATGTTGGAAAGGTCCTGGCTGAATAGTGTACTTCATATGTTGGTTCTGTGGAGACAGTGATGGAATTCCTTATGCTCCCTTATTTTATGTCCCTCTGCTTTTTAGATGAAAACGCTGAAACTGAAGTTTTAGAGGCTCCATCACAGTGCCTGGTGGGCCAGTGATCAGCACAGAATGATCATTTGTCTGATTCACTGGCATGGCATCCTTTGTAGTGGGACAGTAGAACTCACTGGCCTCTCCAGACTATCTCTATATGGAAAGGCCTGACTAAACTAATTTATAATAAGAACTGGCTGAGCTTATGAAATTTAATAAAATCACTGATATCAATTCATATAAAATACTTCAGTATGTGTACTGAGAATCATGGTTTCTTTAAAAACCCATTTATGCTTCGTGTATACGTTTTTGTTTTAATCCCAGGTATGGGATACGGGGCTGCTTCAGTTGTCCACAGCTGTTAACTATGATTATCTCATGCTCTAGGATGGGTGTGATTTTGCCATTTGCAGATAGCTTAATTCCTGGGACTCTGGAGAGGGTCAAATGGGAGAGCCCCAGAGTGGCTGTGGTGGCTGCTGCTGCCCCTGGTGTTGCCCAAGCTGCTGCAGCTGGTGGTCCCTGCTGTTCCCTGCTGTTGCTGACTCCTGCTGCTGTGTTTGCTGATGCATTTGCTAGGTTGCTGGATTGCTGGATTGCTGGTTGCTGGTTTGCTAGCTTGCCAGATAGTCTGAAGACAAAGATGGGACTTGCACTTAGAAACCCAATATCCCTGATTGGTGAGACATAACTTAAAGAGATCTCCACCCCCTTTTCCCTTAAACCTTCTTTTTTTTTTTTTTTTACCTACCGAGTGTTGGGAGGTTGGAAAGGATTGGGGTCAAAAAGGGTGATAGACATAATAACCCAATAAAGTAGCCCCAAAAAATATGCCTACAATGGGTTTTATTCTTTTTTTTTTTTTTTTTAATATACAGGGGAAGCTTTGTCAAAGACTTCAGAGTTAGTCTTCACCTGAATCTGCCTGGATCCAAATCTTGTTCTCTTTGCACAGTGCCTTGACAAATACTTGTTGAAAATGTGAAGTCAGTGTCACCTTACAAGGTAGGCTGATTCTGTGAAAGAAAAGCATATGTATTCTCAGTATATGAGAGGAGAAGAATGCTAACGTAGAAAATAGGGCATTTGCTGTAGCTGTCAAGACCCATTCTCTTCTTCAAATTAGCAAGGGATATGGCAAATGGGTACCCTGGAGTAATTTTAAACAAATCACAGATGTTTTGTAGAAACAATGTTTAGATATTTTATTGCTTTTATTGCATGCAAGAGACATAAAAGTTAGGAAATTTTCAAGTTGAAAGCTAACTGCAGATAAACAAAGTTTTAGAAAGGATTAAAAACTCAGACCTGCAGAAGCAGTTAATATGCTCACCATCAGCCCCTTTTCTTATTTGAAATCATGCACATTTGAAGGAGTGCGAGTAATGATGATCTTTGGTCTTACACTGGCAAAGGCCTTATTTTTCATCTCACTTTCATTACTTTACTTCTGTTAGTTGGTTTTTAAGGCTGCACGCTTCCTTTTCTCTCCATGCATTGGGCTGTACTAGTGAGAGATACTAGAACTTTTACACCAGGGACCTAAGAAACAAAGAAAGCAAAGCACAGCCAAACATCAAAGCACAAAGATTTGGCTTCTCCTAAACTGTGAAGGTGAACAGGAGCATACTCACTGGATGACCAGGAGTGAGACAAGGCTGAGCAGCAGGAAACACATGGAAATACCATCTGAAGCACACCACACACACAAGGCTATCACCTCAATGGCACATGAGAATAAACATAAATGCTCCCTGCTCCCCACCACACAGACAAGAAACACGAATTAAATCTGTAAGCTGTTTTATATTCAAGAGTTCCATCAACCAGAGAAAACAGTGCATTAACCTCCTTAACAGCGGTTGTACATCTCATCTTCAACCAGAAGATTGTGTAGGGAAAGAAAATTGAGGCAATCAATCACTCCAAAGTTTGGTTTTGCCCCTCTGTTTAGGTGGTGGGTACATGTCCGAGCTTTATAGTGTTGGTTCTTTGCTTCTTATCATCTCCTGTCTGTAGGATGGAGGAGCCTCACAAGACACCAAGGGCAGTGAGTCCTGCATTCCTCCTAAGCCAGTCTTTTGGATGGCTTCCACACTGAAGGTTAACTGAGAGCAAACAAGCAATTATCTGTGTTCATGTGCACATTCTTTCCTACACATTGAAGTAAAATGAGATCTTGTAATATAGAATGTAAAAGGCCCTTGTTTTTGCACCCCTATCATAATTAAGAAGATGGAAGAAAAGGGGGGAGGAAAAAATTGTGGGCACGTCACTGAATACCATTTTTAAGAAAAAGCATAAAGCATTTGATCATGTGAGGGCATAGGGAAACTTATTTTTGTTTGTTTGTTTTTTGTATCTATACTCATTGTAATCCTTCACTAGAAGAAAAATAAAATGTAATCACGTAAATTTTATACTACTTGAGAGATTTTGCAGTGATATAGAAGCTGTGGAAGAAAAAATAAAGTAGGAGCATTGATCCATCAAAAAAAAAAAAAAACTGACATAGTAACTCCTGAGTTTGGGCACTGTCCTCTTGTCTCTCCTCATTGGACTGTACATTACCTACAGCTCTAGCTAATGAGAGAAATTTCTACTTAACTCTCATTTATTTTCCCAGTTTCACAATTTGTCAGGTCTCAGAGAGCCCAGGTCTCTGCTCTAGCACTTGCTAGGTTCTGAGGTGGGAAGGGTCATCTGCTGCTTCTGAATGTTCTCTCCAGATGACATCTCTCGTGGAGCTATCACAATGATGCCCCGTTGTCATCTTGGAAACTACCTGAGGCCTACAAAGGACGCTTTGTAATTTGGCATCTTCATTTCTTTTAGAGCTGCTTCACAACAGAAGAGCTGGGATCTAACAAGGAGAAAACAGAAACTGTTGGTCTTCTTAAAGTTAGAAGTAATCAGCTTTTTGTAGTAAGTTCTGGAGATCGGTTATGGAGCACAGAGACTAAGGAGCTAATATTTGTATTGCACACTTAAAAATCATTAGGAGATAAGATATCAAGTGTTCTCATCACAAAAATATAATTATGTAAAGTACTAGTCAAATAACATGTTGTATATACCAAATGCACACAATTTTGTTTGCCTATCATACAGCAGGAAAAAAAAAGCAAAAGAAACACATGGATAAAATAATACCAAGCTTAGAATGATATTTCTCTCATATTTAATTACTAGATGTATCATAATCTAAACCCACATTTATGGTACTGAAGAAATAAACCCTACCTTTTTCAGAGGCGCATGGCATAGGAAGGTTCATAAAGCTATCAAGGAATAAACTGTATGTTTAGCTGCAGCACTGTGATTAAGAAAACATCAAAAATAATTAGAGACACTAATAAATAAATGCGACTGAAATAACATAATATCTTGGACTTGCTTAAAAAATAAAGGCAAGAAAAATGATAAATATACAATGTTAGAAATTGCAATGTGTTGTTAATTGTTGAAAATATGTAGAGGTATATAAAATTATGCATTTGATATGCATAAAAATTCTGACACTCATATGTTTTTCTTTTTAATTTAATTTTATTTTATTTTTTAAATTTTATTTATTTGCAGATTTTTCTTATTAATTATACTTTATTCAGTTTGTATCCCCTCATAAGGCCCTCCCTCCTCCCCTCCCAGTCCCACCCTCCCTCCTCTTACTTCACACATGCCCCTCCCCAAGTCTGCTGATAGGGGAGGTCCTCCTCTCCTTCCTTCTGGTCTTAGTCTATCAGATCACATCAGGAGTGGCTGCATTGTCATCTTCTGTGACCTGGTAAGGCTGCTCCCCCCTCAAAGAGCAGACCAATCAGATTATGTCAGAGGCAGTTCCTCTTCCCATTACTATGGAACCCACTTGGACACTAAAAAGCCATGGGCTACATCTGTGCAGGGGTTCTAGGTTATCTCCATTTCTGGTACTTGGTTGGAGTATGAGTCTCCGGGAACCACCTGTGTTCAAATTTTCTGGTTCTGTTGCTCTCCTTGTGGGGTTCCTGGCTAATGAGGTTGAGCATTTCAATTCCTCTCTGTAGAGGAATATCGAATGGCAGAGAAACACTTAAAGAAATGTTCAATGTCCTTAGTCATAAGGGAAATGCAAATCAAAACGACCCTGAAATTTCACCTTACACCCATCATAATGGCTAAGATCAAAAACTCAAGTGGCAACACATGCTGAAGAAGTTGTGGAGAAAGGGGAACCCTCCTCCACTGCTGGTAGAAATGTAAACTTGTTAAACGTGTGACAGGAATCTACTGAGCGCATCTGAAAGACTCTAACTAGCAGTGTTTTCAAAGCAAAGACTCATGACCAAACCTTTGGCAGAGTACAGGGAATCATAAGAAAGAAGGGGAGTTAGTCTGATGGGGAAAGGATAGGAGCTCCACAAGGAAAATATATCTGGGCACAGGGTCTTTTCTGAGACTGACATTCAACCAAGGACCATGTATGGATATAACCTAGAACCTCCACTCAGATGTAGCCTGTGGTAGCTCAGTAACCAATTGGTTTCCCAAAGTGAGGGGAACAAGGACTATTTCTAACAGGAACTCAAGGACTGGCTCTTTGGTCTCCCCACCCCCGAAAGGGAGGAGCAGTCCTGTTAGGCCACAGAGGAGGGCTTTGCAGCCAGTCCTGAAGATACCTGATAAAACAGGATCAGATGAATGGGGAGGAGGTCCCCCCTATCAGTGGACTTGGAAAGGGGCACGGTGGAGATGAGGGAGGGAGGGAGGGAGGGACTGGGAGGGAATGAGGGATCGGGACACGGCTGGGATACAGAGTTAATAAAATGCAACTGATAAAAAAAATAAATAAATAAAAATAATAAAAAATAATAAAGGAAAAAAAAGAAATGTAAACTTGTACAACCACTCTGGAAAGCAATCTGGTGCTTCCTCAGACAACTAGGAATAGCACTTCCTCAAGATCGAGCTATACCACTCTTAGGCATATACCCAAAAGAGGCTCAAGCACACAATAAGGACATTTGCTCAACCATGTTTGTAGCAGCCTTATTTGTAATAGCCAGAAGCTGGAAATAGCACAGATGCCCCTCAGTGGAAGAATGGATACAGAAATTGTGGTACATCTACACAATGGAATATTACTCAGCAATAAAAAAACAAGGAGATCATGAAATTTGCAGGTAAATGGTGGGATCTGGAAAAGATCATCCTGAGTGAGCTATCTCAGAAGCAGAAAGACACACACAGTATATACTTACTCATATAGACATATAATATAGGATAAGCCTACTAAAATCTGTACACCTAAAGAAACTAATCAAGACGGAGGACTCTTGCTAAAATGCTCAATCCCTATCCAGAAAGGCAAAGAGGATGGACATTAGGAGAAGTCGAAAAGAGGGAACAAGTCAGGAGTCTGAAACAGAGGACCTCTGAAAGGCTCTGCCCTGCAGACTATCAATGCAGATGCTGAGACTTATGGGCAACCTTTGGGCAGAGTGCAGGGAATCTTAGGAAAGAAGTGGGAAACAGTAAGATCTGCAGAGGACAGGAACTCCACAAGGAGAGCAACTGAACCAAAAACTCTGAGCACAGGGGTCTCTCTTGAGACTGCTATTCCAACCAAGGACCATGCATGGAGAGAACCTAAGACCCCTGCACAGATGTAGCCCATGGCAGTTCAGTGTCCAAGTGGGTTTCATTGTGATAGGAACAGGGACTGTCTCTGACATGAACTGATTGGCCTGCTCTTTAATTACCTCCCCCTGAGGGGGAAGCAGCATTACTAGGCCACAGAAGAAGACAAGGCAGCTACTCCTGATGAGACCTAATTGACTAGGATCAGAAGGAAGGAAAAGAAGACCTCCCCTATCAGTGGACTTGGGGAGGGGCATGCATGCAGAGGGTGGAGGAAGGGAGGGATTGGGAAGGGAGGAGGGAAGGAACCACAGGGGGGATACAAAGTAAATAAAGTGTAATTAATACATAATTTAAAAAGAATAATAAAAACTCATTAAAAAATAAAAGAAAAAGTGGGAAAGAGCCTTGAACTCATTGGCATAGGAAACTTCCTGAACAAAACACCAACAGCACAGGCTCTAAGATCAACAATCAATAAATGGGACCTAATGAAACTAAAAAGCTTCCGTAAAGCAAAGGACACTGTCATCAGAACAAAACAACAGCCTACAGACTGGAAAAGATCTTCACCAACCCTATATGTATATTAACAGAGGGTTAATATACAGAATATATAAAGAACTCAAGAAATTAAAAAGTAAAAAAAAAAAAATCAAGTAATCCAAGTAAAAAATGGGGTACAGATCTAAACAGAGAATTCTCAATAGAGGAATATTAAATGGCAGAGAAACACTCTAAAGAAATGCTTAATGTCCTTTGTCATCAGGAGAATGCAAATCAAAACAACCTTGAGAGTTCACGGTATGCACTTCAGAATGGCTAAGATAAAACCTTAAGAGACAACACAAGCTGGAGAGGATGTGGAGAAACTCATTTTCTTTTCTTTTTTTTTTTTTTTATCCACATGAATGTCCAGTGTACTGTGCACCTGTGAATATAATATTGAGATGGTAGAGAACGGGGCATCCCTGACTCATTTAGCAGCCAGAAACAATGAGGGAAGTCCTGTCTTAGGAGTGACTCTGTTTCAAAAGACAAAGCAGAAAGTGACTGATAAAGACACCCAGTTCTAGCCTCAACACAAGTGGGCAAACATATATCCACATGCATATGAACAAACACACACACAAACATATATGGACATATATATGTATATTCTATAAAGGAGCCAACAGACTCCTTGCTGAATTTGTGTTTGCTTTCATAGCCAGGTTCCACAGAAAGCACCAGCCATTGTCCCTGTGTGGTATTGCTGAAACATTCCCATTTTTGTAGAATTGTCTAAATCATGTCTGTAGTTCATTGATTCCTCTACAGCACTGGCACAGTCTCAAAACCTAGAGATCATAGAATTTCCTAGTCAGGCAGTGTCATAAAGGCCCACCACCACCAGTGTGTGCTGTACAGGATGAACACAGGCCCTCTGGTGCTGAGACACCAAGGCCCTGGAGCAAGTTCTGGAAGTGGCTAGTCGCTAGTTAGAGAAAGAGAGAGAGAGGGGGAGAGAGAGAGAGAGACTTCCTTCTGGACTCATTAAATCCTTTTTAGTTTCTTTGCAAAGTAACTTATATATAGTAAATACATAGTACTGTTCAGTGTATTTTCACACACAGATGCGTCCATAGATAGATGCATCCCTACAGCGAGGACCTTGCGTATATACCTAAGATGTCCAGTGCTTTGAGGTTTCCAGTGCATGTTCTTTCAGCTGTACCTTGTACACCCTCTAACCAAGGAAGCCACTATTCCAACTTCTATCATTGTGTATTATTTTTAACTGTCTTTTATTTCATGAAGACAGCACCGTGTAACATACACTTCTTTTGTGTGATTTGGTATTGCCAGTGTTTACTTTCATTGTTCCGGAGATGTGCCTTCAATAATGAACCTATTTTCTTGTTTTCTGGCTTTTTGAACACTTGCGTTATGAGACAGTTTTCTCACTGGACAGCTAAGCTGTCTGCCAGTGAGCTCCAGGTGTCCTCTCTCTGCATACCAAGCACCCACCCCTCATCACAGAAGTTACAGACATGTACCACTCTGCCCAGTTTTTTGCATGAGTGGTGGGGATGAGAAGTAGGTCCTTGTGTAGCCAGCGCTCTATGGACTGAGCCACCTGCCCAGCCACTTTTGCAGTGTTATGGTGCTTAATTACCATTACCATCGCTTTGTGGAAAATGATACTTTCAGGTAAATTGAAGGATCTAACTTTGCTTTTTGTCTTTAATATTATCTTGGCTATCTCAGTCTTATGGGACTTTTTTAAAGTATAGGATTCAAAATTTAGACAGACATGTAAGTTTCAGTTGACCACTGGCTAATTATGATTTTATGAAAGACATTTACCCAACTCCCCTTTTCTGTGCTTCCTCATTTGTAAAATGAGCAAGGCTTGGTTTAGACCATCCTCAAGACTTGCATTTGTGATTTTCCAGCCTAATTCACACTAAAAGGAAAGGTAATTAATGTTCATAAATAAAACACAGGAACACTCCTTTGGAAGAATAATGGCTTTATCTCATTTCTTTCAGACATTATTTCACATTTAACTATGTACTTTGAAACTGTGTTAGAATATATGGCTAATGTAATATCAAAAGGTTTACAAACTCACTGAGTTCCTAACTTACCTCTGTAAGAATAACAAAACAGCATACCTTGCCTTTATTAGAAGAAAGATTTAGACGTAATAGAATATTAGCTGCGATTTTTATCTGTTTCTAGGAAAAGGATTTAAATGGGCAACAACTGGCACTATTCTGCCTTTGTAAACATGATCTTTAGTCTAAAATCCCCCATTTCTAATCCATTTTCTCAGGTAGCCCCACAGTGGCACATTCTGTGTGATTCCCAAAATACGTCCTATGTCGTTTGTAGTCCTATTACCTAAGATCTTATGCACCTGTACTGAATTTAGCATCTATCTGGGGTCATCTGAGCATTGTTTCTCCAGTATATCTGGGTCTTTGGGAAGAACTCACTGGTTGTTAATGCCTCTTCTGTGGCAGTCATATGTGTTTACCCATTTTCCAATGTCCTTGGAAGTAGCCAGACTATTTCTCATTTTTCAAGTAGAAAAATAATGTAGATTAAAATTAGATAATGGCTTCAATGTTGTTTTAAATAGAAGTCATTTTCCTATAGAGAAGTGGTGATGGTAGAAAATTGTTTAATTTGCCATGGCTGCCCATCCATACAGGAATGCAATGGGACTGAGAAGGGAGAATCCATAGCAACTGTAAAAACTGCAAGAAATAAACATCTGATGGGCCCAAGACAGATAGATAAACAAGTGAATAAATAAAGAGCAAAGGATTCAGTGAGAAAGGGCCATCAAAACCTTATTTGGAGATTTGAAACCTAAATAGCTGGGTAGTGGTAAGAACTAGAGAATTCAGGAAGGAAAGTGAACACGTAGATAACATGTATTATTTGTATTTGTATTATTTGGGACTTATCAGGGGACAGCAGCAGAGGGGGCTCCAAGGTCACAGCTGTGTGGCAGTCAGCAGAGAAGTACATGGTGGAGTTTGAACGTTACAAGAAGCTTTGCATCCTTCATCTTATTATCGAAACTCCTAAGGAAGAAACATTTGATTTTGAGACATTAACTAGCTGATGGGCAGATGGTTTAGGATGGCACTCAAGATTCCTATTGTGGATCTCATTGTTCCTTTTATTACGTTACACTACCTCTCATATAGGCATGAATAAGTTACCTAAAACAAAAGTAGGATGCTAGATAATATCATTTTATTTAAGTTATATGATGAAGCCTTACATTATGAGCATATCTTCACATAGTTAAATACTGAATAAAGTTCTTTTGATATTTATCCCCCCAATATTATGTACATGTACCACATTTTCATAATCCATTCATCTGTTAATGCACATCTAGGCTATTTTTTATAGAATAGCTACGAGTAAGGCTAAGCAAAGTTCTTCTTTGTAGTGTCTAGATTTCTGAAATGTCATAAGGGAAGATAATAGTAAAACACAGATGGCATGATGAAAGAAAGAGGAATTATGGAGAGGATGTGTTTAAATGTGAAGAGGAATGGAGAAAAGTTCAAGGGAGGGTGTTGGAGAAGGAATAACTCTACTAAGGATGTAAGAAGATGCCATAGGCACACTTTTTATAAGCTTACTAAATTATAACTAAAAAGAAAATTTGAATGGAGAGACCCTAGTAAGAGAATAATAATGCTAATCTCAGAAACCATAGATTAATAACAATAGTCCAGTTCCAAGTGTAGAGTTGTTGGTCAGGAGGTTATCAGACAGCCCCCGAACAACACAGCCTGTTGCCATTGCTTTGAGCTGCCCATTAGAACTTGGCTCTAAAAGCCTATTTCTGAATACACAACATGATTTGGTCAAAAGAAATAGGGAAATAAAGCTGGTATTGACTTGAAAGCTCCTTCCATGATGGGTCACTTTCATAGTATGAAACAATGTCTTCTGAGCATGATACAACCAATGTTCTCATGATCCACTGCAACTATGGTTATTTGCGTGAGACCTGTACAAGACTGAATCCATCAACATTTCATGAGGGAAGAGCAAAGCACTAAGGAGGCCTGTCCCTTCCTGGAAGATGATTGACATTTAATGGTAGCTGGGGGAAAGGATGTCAGTTTCTTCACTTGGGTAGCCACTTACCAGTTGCCAATGCTTCAGTAAATGACCTTCTACCAATTCCCATGCAAACAGCCCTATTTAAACTCACAGGATTGCTCTCTCTCTCTCTCTCTCTCTCTCTCTCTCTCACACACACACACACACACACACACACCATGAAAGTAGGAGGGGACTATAAGGAAGAAGGGTTTCAGCAAAGAAAATAGTGAGGATGATACAAGGGTAATAGAGAATGGAAAGGACTAAAGTTCACTGTATACAGGTTAGGTACTCAAAATGAGGTGGGATACAGAGAATGAATAAAAATTAAGTATACGTGAACATTACATATGGAAAACCATTACCTTGCAAGCTAATTTTTAAAATATCAAATATGTGGCTGGAGAGCTGGCTCTGCATTTAAGAGCAGTTGTTACTCTCTCTGAGGGCCTGGGTTCAGTTCCCATCACCTATATGGTGACAGCTGACAACTGTTTGCAGAGCCATTTCAGGGGATCCAACAAGATTCTTTTCTGCCTCACTTGGTGCCAGGCATGCATGTGATATACATATGTACATACAGGGAAAACACACACAGACACACACAAATAAACCTTTTACTAATATAAATAAAATTAAACAAAGAAAAGCCTCTCTTACACAGGGAGAAGTAGTCTGCTCTGAAGGTTCTAAGGCCAGGACCAAGTAGTCCCTATTTTAGGCTCTATGGCCCATGTGTTCTTGTAACCATCTAACTCTGCCATTGTAACAGCTTTAGATACAGGTAAATGAGGAGTAATGATCTTTGATTTCAATGAAGTTTGTCAAAAAGAAGTTGATGTGTCCCTTGGTAATGATTATTTCTGGGATGAAATAGCAGGCAACTACACCCTCCTGCCAAAAAAGAAAAAAAAATCAAATGTGCTAGAAGCTGTTAAATGGATTAAAAGTTTGTGCAACAAAGTGATGCTCAGTTGCATAACCAAAAGTAATGTCTGCCAAAGATGGTCCTAAATGCTCACTCCACTACAAAAAGGGAAAAAGACAAATCTACAAAGCTTTCTAAGCCAGGTAATGCAAAGAAATCACTCACCACAGAAAAGAGGGAAGTATCTGAAAAGTTGTCAAATAGCCAGAAGCAGGAATGGGGACTATTGTTCACTCTTTAGACTACTCCAGGAGTTAGGAAGGAAAGGGGGAAATAAGTTTAATTATACATTATTTATCATTTGGTACTGAAAGTGTGTCCTTAGTTCTTTCTATCAGAGAGCAGGCATGACAGTGCAAAGCTACGTCTTAGGTGTGAGAAGCCATATCATCTTCTTACGGAAGCTGAACAGTGCAAAGGATGTAGCTGCATATGTCAAGAACAATTTCAGGCACAGCATAACTGGCCTACGACAGCCAACAACAAGCTCCTTGAACATGAGCGACCTGCCTGACCTTGGTCCACTCTCCTTCTGTAAGAGAAGAATTCTGACAAGTTCCCGAGATCAACAATAACCATTTTCAAGATTACTATTTTAGACAAATTGGAGGACACTAGGGCATCTCACTGAGCAAAGTGACACGTATTTGTTTGAATAATCACATCATTTATTAAAAAGAAGCCCTCATAAAATATTGATGGGAAATATGAGATTTAAAAAAATGATATTGGGAGGACATGAGTTGAAAACGATTGAAAATTGCTTGTTTTATCAAAATAAGTAAGTTAATCTGAGTCATAAAACAATCTGTGTTGTAGGAAGGTACTGGCCCGCCCACTTCATGTCCCAAATGACCCAGGTTGGCCCTATATAGTGAATAATATTCCACTCTATAGATTTGTTTTCATCAATAATTCAAAGTGTAAAAGTGCCTTGTGTTAGAATTACTTAAATTGACTTTTAACATAGTTTAAATTAAGTGGTGAATTGCTTAACCTTCTATTTTGTTTGGACCAATTTTATGAAGTCTAAACTTTAACAAAGCAGACAGAAAACAAAAGACATCAGTCAACTAGCTAATGTGCTTTTCTTTAATATTCAGAAAATCATCATCTTACTAGAGGCCCAACTAAAAGAGAAACAAAATGTTTTCTTTTTTCTAAATAGAGAAAAGAATAATGACAATGAAAGTATTACCCAGAAGATTTTTTTAAAGAGCTTTGTTTGAATACAAAAATGGTTACTATTTCTCTCAGTTCATTTGCAAATATCTGTGTGCACTGTTATTCTATGTGATACAGTGTAAAAATGTTAAACTACTGAAGTTTGGAAATTCTTTAAATTTGATTTTGCCATGAGTATAGCAGGCTAAGGAAGTTCATCCCATCAATAAGAAAGAACGTGTCTTATTTAATACAAATCAAAAATAAAGTGCTCTAGAGTTAGGCAAGATTGAGGGAAAGCACAGATCCCAATGGAGCTGTTGTTGGAGGAAGACTGTTTTCTTAATATCTGCATGTCCAATGTCTTAGCTCTCAGCTCCCCAGAAAGATAACTGTCTCTTGGACCTAAAGAAATTAGATATTAGTATATCCAGTATATCAAATAAAAAAGCATATCTGAAAAAAACTGAAACCTACTAAATTTATACATTTCGGACATAACCCAAACAGAGCTGTATTTGAGAATAACGTTTTCTAAGGAAGATCTACATCATCAGTTGGCACGCCAACATGGATGGAAGGAAGTTTCCCAAGGCCTCACCCCAAGATGAAGAGCTACAGGCAGTCAACGGTGGCTGGGGGAGGGAGAATCGTTCTCCACTTGATGAGCTCCCTGATAGATTAGTCAGTTCAAAGTGGCCAGCTATTAAAGAAAAGCAACAGCAGTTCTTTAGCAGCAGTAATTATGTTGAAAACCGGAAGAGATTTCTGCCAAGCATCTATGTTTTACACTCCCACATATCAGCAAGTCAAATTTCATGCTCCTTATGTGTGCTCTCCTTGTATATGACATGATTACAAGTAAAGTGTATGCCTGTATGCACTGTACATTTATTAATTTATAGGTGGAATGTTCACTGCTGTGTAGGGTGTTGCTTTCATATGTTTATATTTCAAGCCGTACTCAAATGTAAAATTTTCTCCTTTTTAAATGCAGAATTTGAATTATAAATTTAATTTTCTAACTCTTAAGGTCAGAATGGGTTACTACTTAAATAAGGAGAACATAGAGACATTTTAAATTAAATCTTTTGTCAGACAAGTCATTTCTCGTTCAGTAACAAACTAGGGATGAGAAGGGGAGTTATTCGGTGGTGGTCCTCCTGGTCTTCCAGGCAAATCTGGAGCCTGACTGAATCCCCTGTAAAGAACACTCTGTAAAGTGTTCTTTACAATTTTTCTATAAAGAAAAACTGCGAGGTTTTGCCTAATGAGCTGTTTGCTGAGTAGTAATTCTTGACTCTGGCTTCTCAAAATCTTTCTGCTTCCATTTTTGCAAGTCCAGTGGCCATTTTGTCACACACAGAACACTTTGTGGTTTGGTAAGTGTGGGAGATGACAACTTACGAGCAAACATGCTCATCTTGCCTGATCTACAAGTGAGACTGATGTGAGATTGATGTGTTAAACATCGCCTGTTGTGCAGCTGTGCTACCCTGAGTCAGAACTGCCCGGCACAGGAAATTGTAGATTACTCGATAAAAGGCTGCTCCTTCATCTCCATGTCTGCTTTTCACCAGGAGTTTCAAACTAGGACAAATCTCTACTATTTTAAAAGGTTGCCACATTACACATGAAAGGTCTGCAGTGACAAAAGCCTTTTGTTTTACAATCTCCGGGGTACTCAATATATCTGATCTTAAAATTACTATGTGCTGACTGTATTGACTCCTTATTAAATGAGATAGCTGCATCAAAAAGAGTAGCATGCAACTGGGTCACAGAACTCAGAAAGTTCATACTAAAAGATTCTAGACAAATTGCTTTGAAAAATTTACAGAAATCCTTATTAAATTTTCCTCACAATAGACACCTGGAAAGACAGATCACACAGGAATGAAATGAATGGGGTGGTAATAATGCAGGAGATGTGTAATAGTGGGATGTCTCTAATTAGTTAGAATTAGTAAAATTAATTACAAAGTAATCCTTAAAGCTGTTCCAGTTGATTGTTTAGCCCTAATCATACACAATGGCTAGGCAAGTCTTGGCTTAACTAATCTGTGGGTTACACTTCCCAGTAAGCAGAGTCTGGAACCAAAGATAAATGGAGAAGGACAATTACAATCAAAGTTCTGCTTTTGGCCCACCTGAAGTCACTCTCAGAAGCCTCGAAGTCCATTAATGGCCAATTCTCTCGCATGATTCCTTTGCCTACCATATCCACTGGATCCTTTTGATGCCTCCAGTTCAGAAACCTGACCCCTTTACTCTCACCTTCCTTACAGTGACCACTGTCAGCTGCCCATCTCCTTCCTCAGCTGCACCCAAGGCTCACGGTGCCCTCCACTCTCTTTATCACCAACAACCTCCTTCCCTTGCTAAAAGATCTAGATAAGGCATTCCCTGATGTAATCCCATGTTCTGTGTTTGTCTAAATTACAGACTTGAGACCTGAAGGATTTTTAATTCAATTGGGAGTGTTTCTGCACAAATGTCCTTTTCTTCTTTCTTTTTTTTATTTATTTTTTATTTTTTTTATCAGTTACATTTTATTAACTCTGTATCCCAGCTGTGTCCCGATCCCTCATTCCCTCCCAGTCCCTCCCTCCCTCCCTCATCTCCACTGTGCCCCTTTCCAAGTCCACTGATAGGGGGGACCTCCTCCCCATTCATCTGATCCTGTTTTATCAGGTATCTTCAGGACTGGCTGCAAAGCCCTCCTCTGTGGCCTAACAGGACTGCTCCTCCCTTCGGGGGTGGGGAGACCAAAGAGCCAGTCATTGAGTTCCTGTTAGAAATAGTCCTTGTTCCCCTCACTTTGGGAAACCAATTGGTTACTGAGCTACCACAGGCTACATCTGAGTGGAGGTTCTAGGTTATATCCATACATGGTCCTTGGTTGAATGTCAGTCTCAGAAAAGACCCTGTGCCCAGATATATTTGGTCCTTGTGGAGCTCCTATCCTTTTCCCATCAGACTAACTCCTCTTCTTTCTTATGATTCCCTGTACTCTGCCAAAGGTTTGGTCATGAGTCTTTGCTTTGAAAACACTGCTAGTTAGAGTCTTTCAGATGCACTCAGTAGACTCCTGTCATACGTTCAATGCACATCCCATCTGACTTTCTGAACGAGGATTGATCATCTTACCCCATGTCCGCTCAATTGATTATCTTTTTTAGGTGTATAGATTTCATTATGTTTATCATATCTTATAGGTCTATATAAGTGAGTATATCCCATGTTTGTCTTTCTCCTTCTGGGATATTTCACTCAGAATGATCTTTTCTAGATCCCACCATTTGCCTGCAAATTTCATGATTTCCTCCTTTTTGATTGCTGAGTAGTATTCCATTGTATAAAAATACCACAATTTCTGTACCCATTCCACCGTTGATGGACATCTGGGTTGTTTCCAGGTTCTGGCTATTACAAATAGAGCTGCTATAAACATGGTTGAGCAAGTGTCCTTTTTGTGTACTTGAACAAACTTTGGGTATATACCTAGCAGTGGTATAGCTGGGTCTGGAGGTTGTCTTAGAAAGTGCCAGATAGCTTTCCAGAGTGGTTGTACAAGTTTACATTCCCACCAACAGTGGAGGAGGGTTCCCCTTTCTCCACAACCTCTCCAGCATGTGTTATTGCTTGAGTTTTTCATCTTGGCCATTCTGATGGGTGTAAGGTGATATCTCAGGGTCGTTTTGATTTGCATTTCCCTGATGGCTAATGAGGATGAGCATTTCTTTAAGTGTTTCTCTGCCATTCGATATTCCTCTACAGAGAATTCTCTGTTTAGCTCTGTTCCCCATTTTTTAATTGGATTACTTGGATTGCTGCTTTTCAGCTTCTTTAGTTCTTTGTATATACTGGATATTAGTCCTCTGTCAGATAAAGGGTTAGTGAAGATTCTTTCCCAATCTGTAGGCGGTCGTTTTGTTTTGATGACGGTATCCTTTGCTTTACAGAAACTTTTCAGTTTCATGAGGTCCCATTTATTGATTGTTGCTCTTAGAGCCTGTGCTGTTGGTGTTCTGTTCAGGAAGTTGTCTCCTGTGCCAATGAGTTCTAGGCTGTTCCCCACTTTTTTTTCCAATTGATTTAGGGTATCTGGTTTTATGTTGAGGTCCTTGATCCACTTTGACTTTAGTTTTGTGCAGGGTGATAAATATGGATCTATTTTCATTTTTCTGCATGTAGACATCCAGTTGGTCCAGCACCATTTGTTGAAGATGCTGTCTTTTTTCCATTGAATGGAATTGGCTTCTTTGTCGAATATCGAGTATTCATAGGTGTGTGGATTTATTTCTGGGTCTTCTATGCGGTTCCATTGATCCTCCTTTCTGTTTCTATGCCAATACCATGCAGTTTTTATTACTGTTGCCCTGTAGTACAGCTTGAGATCAGGAATGGAGATACCTCCAGATGATCTGTTGTCGTACAGGATCGTTTTGGAGATTCTGGGTTTTTTGTTTCTCCATAGGAAGCTGAGAATCTTTTTTTCAAGGTCTGTAAAGAATTGAGTTGGTATTTTGATGGGAATTGCATTGAATCTGTAGATTGCTTTTGGCAGTATGGCCATTTTCACAATGTTAATCCTACCAATCCATGAGTACGGGAGATCTTTCCATCTTCTGATATCTTCTTCGATTTCTTTCTTCAGAGACTTGAAGTTTTTCTCAAACAGGTCTTTCACTTGCTTGGTTAGAGTCACACCAAGGTACTTTATGTTATTAGTGGCTATTGTGAAGGGTGTTGTTTCCCTAATTTCTTTCTCAGCCTTTTTGTCTTTGGTATATAGGAGGGCTTCTGATTTTTTTGAGTTGATTTTGTATCCTGCCACTTTGCTGAAGGTGTTTATCAGCTGAAGGAGTTCTCTGGTTGAATTTTTGGGGTCGCTCATGATTACTATCATATCATCTGCAAATAGTGACACTTTGACCTCTTCCTTTCCGATTTGTATCCCCTTGATCACCTTTAGTTGTCTTATTGCTCTGGCTAGGACTTCAAGTATTATGTTGAAGAGATATGGGGACAATGGACAGCCTTGTCTTGTCCCTGATTTCAGTGGGATTGATTTAAGTTTCTCTCCATTGAGTTTGATGTTAGCTATAGGCTTGCTATATATTGCCTTTACTATGTTTAGGTATGTGCCTTGTATCCCTGATCTCTCCAAGACTTTAAACATGAATGGGTGTTGGACTTTGTCAAATGCTTTTTCGGCATCTAAGGAGATGATCATGTGGTTTTTCTCCTTCAGTTTGTTTATGTAGTGGATTACATTGATGGATTTCCGTATGTTGAACCACCCTTGCATGCCTGGGATGAAGCCTACTTGGTCATGGTGGATGATATCTTTGATGTGTTCTTGGATTCGGTTTGCAAGTTTTTTTTTTTTTTTCAATGCAGTTTATTCAGGAACCTTGAACAATCCTCGGACCCTGGGGAAAGCCAGCCCACAGCTTAAATAGCCTCTGGGTAGCCAACCCAGGCGTGCCACGTGGGCAATGCAGATAGGTCCACATACATGGAAGCAAGCCAGATCCTCAGCCTTAGCCAAATGTGGAATTGTTCGTGACAGAGAGCACTCACCATCGGGAAGGTGGAAGGCAGAAACCAGCTCCATCTTTAAGGCATAGCATTCCGCAGCTCTCTGCAGTTACCCCTTTTTGTTTTAGACACATCAGACAAGAGTAGAGGTCTGATCTCTGATATTAGAAATAAATTGGGACTTTGTACCGATGTTCATTTAGGTGTCATCCACCCAAAGAGCATCAGACCCGTCTGATACCTTTTTCTCAGAGGTGGGACCTGGGGCATCAACCCGCATGCAACCAGACATGGTTTGCAAGTATTTTATTGAGTATTTTTGCGTCAATGTTCATAAGAGAGATAGGCCTAAAGTTCTCTTTTTTTGTTGGGTCTTTGTGTGGTTTAGGTATTAAGGTGACTGTGGCTTCATAGAATGAGTTTGGTAGTGTTCCTTCTGTTTCTATTTTGTGGAATAGCTTGAGGAGAATTGGAGTTAGCACTTCTTTGAAGGTCTTGTAGAATTCTGCGCTGAAGCCATCTGGTCCAGGGCTTTTTTTGGAGGGGAGAATGTTAATGACTGCTTCGATTTCCTTGGGAGATATAGGGCTATTCAGTCTTTCTACCTGATCTTGACTTAGTTTTGGTAGATGGAATCTTTCAAGAAAATTATCCATTTCATTTAGATTCTCAAATTTTGTGGCATATAGGCTTTTGTAGTATGACCTAATAATTGTTTGGATTTCCTCAATGTCTGTGGTTATGTCCCCATTTTCATTTCTGATTTTGCTGATCTGGATAGTTTCTCTCTGCTTTTTAGTTAGTTTGGCTAAGGGTTTGTCTATCTTGTTGATTTTCTCAAAGAACCAGCTTTTTGTTTCATTGATTCTTTGGATAGTTTTATTTGTTTCTAGTTGGTTGATTTCAGCCCTGAGTTTGATTATTTCCAGCCGTCTTCTCCTCTTGGGTGTATCTGCTTCTTTTTTTTCTAGGGTTTTCAGTTGGGCCATTAAGTTGTTTGTATGTGATGTTACGAATTTCTTCTTGCAGGCACTTAGTGCTATAAATTTTCCTCTGAGCACTGCTTTCAATGTGTCCCATAAATTTGGGTATGTTGTGCCTTCCTTTTCATTGAATTCTAGGAAGTCTTTAATTTCTTTCTTTATTTCTTCCTTAACCCAGCTGTCATTGAGTAGTAAGTTGTTCAGTTTCCATGTGCGTGTCGGCTTTTTGTTGTTTCTGTTGTTGTTGTTAATGTCTAGCTTTAGTCCATGGTGGTCAGATAGTATACAAGGGATTATTTCAATCCTTTTGTATCTGTTGAGGCTTGCTTTGTGGCCCACTATATGGTCTATTTTGGAAAAGGTTCCATGCGGTGCTGAAAAGAAGGTGTACTCTTTTGAGTTTGGGTGAAATGATCTGTAGACATCTATTAGGTCCATTTGATTTAGGGATTCTGTGAGTGCTTTTATTTCCCTATTTGGTGTCTGTCTAGTTGATGTGTCCCTTGGTGAGAGTGGAGTGTTGAAGTCTCCCACTATTAAGGTATTAGGATCAATGTATGATTTAAGCTTTAATAATGTTTCATTTACGAATGTCGGTGCTCTTGTATTTGGGGCATAGATATTCAAGATTGTGATGTCCTCTTGGTGGACTTTTCCTTTGATGAGAATATAGTGGCCCTCCTTATCTTTTTTGATTAACTTGGGTTGAAAGTCTATTTTATTAGATATTAGGATGGCTACTCCAGCTTGTTATCTGGAACCATTTGCTTGAAAAACAGTTTTCCAGCCCTTTACTCTGAGGTAGTGTTTGTCTTTGTTGCATAGGTGTGTTTCTTGGATGCAACAGAATGTTGGATCCTGTTTCCTTAACCATTCTATTAGCCTGTGTCTTTTTATTGGTGAGTTGAGTCCATTGATATTGATAGATAATAGTGACCAATGCATGTTAGTTCCTTTTGTAATGGAGTCGATGATCTAACCCTGTTTCATTGCTTGTTTTCTTTTCATTTTTGTTGGGACATTATCTGTATGCCCTGTTTTCTTGGGTGAATTTGTTTTCATTGGATTGGAGTTTTCCTTCTAGTATCTTCTGTAGGGATGGTTTGCTGTGTAGATATTGTGTAAATTTAGTTTTGTCATGGAATATTTTGTTTTCTCCATCTATGTTGATTGAAAGCTTTGCAGGGTATAGTAGTCTGGGTTGACATTTGTGATCTCTTAGAGTCTCCATGATACTTGCCCAGGCCCTTCTGGCTTTCATAGTTTCTGATGAGAAGTCCGGTGTGATTCTGATAGGTCTACCTTCATATGTTACTTGGCCTTTTTCCCTTGCTGCTTTTAATATCTTTTCTTTGTTCTGTAGATTTAGTGTTTTGACTATGATGTGACGTGATGTGTTTCTTTTCTGGTCTAGTCTATTTGGAGTTCTGTAGGTCTCTTGTATATTTATGGACATCTCTTTCTTTAAGTTGGGAAAATTTTCTTCTATGATTTTCTTGAAAATATTTTCTGGACCTTGGAGTCTGGAGTCTTCTTTTTCGTGAATTCCTATTATTCTTAGATTTTGTCTTTTCATAGCATCCTTGATTTCTTGGATATTTTGTGATTGGAACTTTTCTGATTTTACTTTTTCTTTGAGAGAAGTATCCATTTCTGCAAGTGTGTCTTCAGCTCCAGAGATTCTCTCTTCCATCTCTTGTATTCTGTTGGTGATGCTTACTTTTGTGGTTCCTGATCTTTTCTCCAAGTTCTCCAGCTCAAGGGTTTTCTCATTTTGTGTTTTCTTTATTGATTCTAATTCTGTTTTCATGCCTTGCACCATTTCTTTCATGTGTTTGAATTTGGATTCCTGTCTCTCTACGATGGCCTCTATTTCTTTTTTCATTTACTTCTTATATGCCACTAATTTTTCCTCTACTTGTGTATCTATTTGTTTGGCTATGTTTGCCTGTGTTTCTTTAAGGATATTGTCTATTTCTTCTTTCTTTGCCTCCAATTGACTGGCCATCTCTTTGAAAGACTTGTTCATTTCCTCCTTATGAGCCTCAAATAATTGGGCAAGCATGGCTTTAAAATAATTTTCCTGTGCTTCTGCTGAATTGGAGTATCCATCGATTTTGGGGTTTGCTGGTGAAGTCATGATGTCCTGATTTATGTTGGAAGTGTTCTTTCGCCTACCCCTGGCCATTGGCTTATCTGAAACCTTCCCTGTTTGTTTTTGGATTCTGCAGATCAGACTGGTGCTGTCTCTCTCTGGTATCTGGAGAGTTCTTCAGGAAGCTGAGCACTCTCAGCGTGTGCTGAGGACTAGCTGTACCTGTGGGAGGAAAGTACGCAGGTGCAAACGGGGCAAATGCAAGCGTGTGTGTGTGTGCGCGCGCGCATGTGTATGTGTGTCTGTGTGTGTAAGTGTGCGTGGATGGGTTTCTCGAGGGACAGAGTGATGGCTAATGTTGAACCCTTGAGTGTGTGGGGGGGGCTCTGCACTGTATATGTCGCAGGCGCTAATGATGATCGCAGCGCAATTTCTGGCATTAACTGTCTTAACTCCTCAATGAGGCCCACAGGGCAGGAACTTCAATGTCCCTAGTGCCCCTCTGTTTCCCAAAGTGGGTATGTGGGTAGGAGGGGGGTTCGATACCTGGCTTCTGATTTAGAAGGACCCAGGATCTGGGGAACTGCAGATTCTCAAGGGTGCACTCACAGGCAGGTCTCTTGGCAGAGATCATGGTATCTGGGGCTCTCTGCTCTCTGGTTTGGCCCTGCTTCTTTGATGTGTTCCGCCAGTTCTGTGCTGCTGTCACTGCCAGGTTCTGAGGTCTTGCTGCAGCGTCAGTGATGGCGATCCTGCAGAGCTAGTATGGTGTCTAGCAGATTCGCGCCCTGGGAGGATGGTGCAGCCGCTGTGCGAATCTGGGACTCCTGGACACATACTGCTGGCTTTTGTCTGCCGCTAAAGTGCTTGGGGCTCCGTCTCAGCGGCTGTATACCCCAGGCAGTTAGGTCTGCGCTGAGAAAGATGAGTCCGCTGTGCTGCTGTGCTGCTGTGCTGAGGAGGAAGGAAGTCTGGGGGAAGGGAGTGCAGCAAGAACAAAGGATCGTTTCTCTCCTTCCCCAAGCAAGTCTCCGGGTGACCGGAGGCCAAAGTTTTCACCTTCTGCGATGTTCCCTGTTGTTCAGAAAGCCTCGCTGTAGTTTTCCTGGTTTGGGGGATCTTCCATTCTCCAACTCAGAAGATCAGGTATCCCACCGCTCAGGAAGTGTTTGTGCTAGTCGCCATCTTGGCTCCGCCCCCCCTTTTTCTTTCTTTTAGAGGATACAGTATTTATATCAAATTCTGACTCTGAAGGAAAATACCAAGTCATAGGAGGAGTTTATCCAGGAGTCTAAGATTTTCATGACTGACCCCAAGATGCTTTATGACATCCTATCATCACCTTCATCCTGAATTTCTAGCTCCCTTTGGTTTCCTAGATGCACCAGTTCTCCCATCTTTCCAATGTTTGGGAACATTTGGCCTCTTCTTTTACGATGTATTGGCCTCTACAGCTTCATGTATTACCCAACTGCAAGGCTCCTCCCAAAAACCCAACTTAGAAGTCACTTTTCCTTTGCAGTCTGCTCTGCCCTGGTGCCTGTGGTGATAACATGCAGGTGAGAACATTTTTTTTTCTAGTTTACTATGGCACCTGGACACACCTGACTATAGTGAGTAAGCAGGTACTTAAAGTTTGATGAAAAAAAAATGTTATCTGAGCAAGGAGAAACTAAAGTGGAGACAGGAAGTTTCACAGCCACGTTTCAATCAGTTGAAATCATCCCCAGGGCAATAATTAATTAATAACAGGCATTTGGCACAGCACACTGCTGGGAGTGAATTGCTAAAGAAGTAGGGTTGATGGAAATAGGAATGGAGCTTAAAGTACGCTCTGAGGCCTGACATGGGCAGAGGTAAGACTTGTCTGCTCACTGCAAAGGGAACGAGAAATGAGGAATTGATGTCTTACAGCAGAATCGCATGCTACCTAAAGAGTTTGTTGGAATTTAAGCCCTAGGAAAATTTAACAGTCAAAACTAACCCTAAATATAACTCCTTTTATTTTAGTTCTAGCTGGCTAAATATAACCATTTACTCATAAAGCAAAAATCAAGAATTAATAACAGAAATACCTATCGGTCAGATTATGAAGAAATAACTGGTTTTAATATACAAAGTTGTATGTACCATCAACTCCAGTTATTCTTAGCAAATCATGTGTTGTCTTGAGAAGTCCATAATTAATAATAATAAACAGATATAATTCCAGATCACTGAGAAGCAACAACCTTTAATGTTTATTCCTTTAACAAGATTAATCTCTGCCACAAATCACATTTGTACCCTCAAAGACCTTGTAAAGGGATTGAAAAAGCAATAAAGTTAAATGTATAATGATCTAAGGAGCAAAGAGAGTGAGCAGGTAAGGCAGGCTTGGGAGTGCTGTAGGCACAGTGTGTTTTAACTGAGCTGGAGGGGCAGGGGGCTGTCACAGCTATGAGAGGAGTGCAGATAGGAGTCTGTGTCAGGAGGGAGATGCTTATGAGCCCACCTGCTCCTATTCTAAGTTGGTGGCTATCCCCTTCCTTGTGTTTGTCTGGGAGGGAAGGCTACAAAATCTTAAACTTTTTCATAAATATCGCTGAGCCAGGCTGATGTCTCTTCAGAGAATGCACACAGTACCTGGCTCCTGCGTGGTTAGTGCTTAATTTAGATGTTTTGCAAATGACCAAGGCCTATGCTGCACAAACTCAAGCCAGGCCTTTGAAAGGAGTGCCATTACGTGGTCCACGTGCCAGTCCACCCCCAGTCTTCATGCCAACCGCTAGAACCATGGCTGCAGACAGACTCTGGAAGCAGAATCCCTGAGTTGTGTAGCGGTGATCCTGAGCAGGTTTTATGCTTGAGATTTCTTATATGTCTGATGGTGAAAATAAACAACAGTTCCCCCACAGGATTGCTATGAGGGTAGTGGTAGCATTAAAATGAAGCTTGTGGATCAGTTCCTGACATCACGGGCCCTATATGTAGGTACTGAATACAGAAATAGACCAAAATCAGGCAAGTGACATGAGACACTGGAAAATGTTCTCCTTTATGGTAAGTGGAGAAGCACTGAAGAATTCCCACCACGCAACTTAAACACACCTGCCTCCGAAGCGCCAACAGTGACACTGGGAGTGTTTTGAATGCCTCCATCCCTGAAACCAGGGAAATGAGCACAGAGAGGCCAAAGGCCATTTTCATTTCTCTCATACCAAGCCAGACATGGATCTGAGTGGCTCACCTGAAGGCTTGGACTCCTTACTGGTGCTAATGGAAACTGCTCAGCTCACCCTGCCACAGGAGCAGCTCACCAAGCTCTCTTCTTCACGCTGTCTCAGCAGCTAGCACATCTCACAGTGTGCAGTCAGGGCACAGAGAATTCAACAAACTCTGCAGAAAGTAGCAGAGATGCTACACACTCACCCTTTACCGTCAACAAACAACAAACCTGAAACAGACTGTAGGGAAATCGCTCTAGGCCAAGTGCTGCTTCAGAATTCGAGGTCCAGTGTAAACCCAGTCTTTGCTATCAGCGTAAGTCTCTTATTTATATCTGTTATTACAGCAGATTTGACACAATGGCAGAGGCAAGACCATGGGGCCATCAGTGAGTGAAAGAAGTGCCAGGAAAGAATGGGAGGCAAAGAAAAGTGGGACTGCAAGACAAAACACTGTTGAAGGTCTGTCAAGGAATCTGAGATTGGGACCTGGAAGGATGGCTCAGCAGGTAAGAGCACTTACTGCTCTTGCAGAGGACCTGGGTTAGATTCTCAGCAACCACATGATGGCACAGAACTCTTTGTAACTCCAGTTCCAAGGGGGTCCGATACGCTTTCCTGACTTCGATGGACTCCTGCACACACACGGAATACACACATACACTCAGGCACATACATATTTAAAAAAAATACAAATTTGAATTTGGCTTAGACATGGCTTTCAAAGCTCCAGCTGAAACAGAGGGAAGCATCATTTTAGACCGTTCTAAATAAACTGAATTATTTAGGATCATTTATTTGGTAGGAAAAATGCATTTGCATGTAAAGCAGCCCACAGCAATCTGTGGAAAGCACAGTCTCAGAGCTCTGCTGTTTGCACACCCTCCTGCCTGGTACCTAAGGGTTTCTTAATTGGTGGTTTTGCATTCTTCAAGTGGGTTTGTTTTATTCACGCACACTTCAGTGCACAAAACTTTGATTTGGATTTACTGTTTTAGAGTCTTATCGGGGGCCTTCGAACGAGGCTGAACCTGAGGCTCCCTCCGTAGAGCTTGTTAAGGAGAGCACAGGCGCCCGAGGAGGCTGACCCAGCAGACCTGTGGGCATTTTTAACAAGCGCCTCCTGGTTCTGTGGGTGGCAGGCTTACGTAACGCTCAAATTAGAAATATAAATAATAAGCCCGTATCAATTTGTCATCTTTCCCTTTTTTAAGCTCAACTTTTCCCCACCTACACAGGTCTCACTAACATTCATGAGGTGCCGCAGGGACTTCGTCAGCCCCATTTTTGTTTCCTAGCCACGTTTATAATAAAATGGAAGAACGGTTCCCATCATGCCAGACTTCATCCTGTCTCTCAGCTTTCTGAAGAAACGTTGAAGGCTCCGTGGAATATTTTCCACACAATGCAAGATTTTCTTTTTTATGCCTTCTGGACTAGGGACTTAGTCAATATATCCTCAGCTGTCTATTTTGCTGGTTTCTGTGTGTTTTAAATTAGCATGACAATTTCTGTGAGAGCTGGGGGAATACACAGTAGTTATATGATTAAGCCTCTGATGGCAGGCTTCTGTGCAAAGGTTGCTGGGCTCAATGTGAGACTGTCTGTAAAAAGGGGTCCTGCCCCTGCCCAAGACACATTGGAGTCTCTAGTGTGAACACCCAGAGTTCCTATGGTCCTGGGCTCTGATCTCAGGGCATCTTTGCCTATAGATCTTGGCCTTTATAATATGTGACAAGAGCATACATCAAACTCAAGTCTGGAGCTTATGAGGAAAATGTTACCAGTTACAGTGTTTCTGTTTTGGACACTCTTGTTAAAGGTTTGGTGGTATAATTATCATCAGAAAAAAATGAAGAGAGACCAGGCACACAACAACATAGGAGGAACCTGGCAATACAAATTGGTCAGTGGAAAAGGGATTCTTCTGACAGGTTGTGAAACAAACAAATCAGACACACTGGCCATCAAGGAGCATGTGAATAAATAAAGATCTAATACAGTGTATGTAAATTCAGGATCACAAATCTGGAAGGCAATGGAGTCATAGACTTACTAGTTCACCATACTGCCCAGGTTTTCTAAAGCTTGACCTCACGCATATGAATCCACTCATTGTGTACTCAGACCGTCTCCATGTTTATTTCAAGGGAAATATGTTAGGACTTGAGAGTGAAACCTCAAGAAATAAGAAATGGAAGAGATTAATTCATGAACAAAGTGAAAGCAACTGCCCAAGTTGGAGAGGAGGCCCTAGGAAAGTGCTGGTCACTGTTATATAAATACAACAATAGTCACACCTGGAAATGATAGTACATACTACTGTGGCAATGGCAAAACAAGACAGCTACCTGACTTCTTTTACAAACAATGCAGAGAATATGTGTACATACGTGTTAACAGGCACCAGAAATGGGCTATGATAACATTCTAAGAAATAAAATTTGACTGAAAATGACCCACTTTAATGCAGATGGATTTGAAAGATGCTTGGAGTGGGGGGCATGGCAAGTCAGTCTCAAGGTAAGAAAATATCACAGCCTGCAGAATCTGCCAGGGGTTCAAGCATCCCAGATGTGAAGGAGAGCTAGTAGACTGTAAGGAACAGGATGAACAGAATGAGACCTAGAACATTTTATTTGGATGTAAATTGAAAGTAAGACTTCTTTTTTTTTTTTTTTTTGGAAACTAAGACTTTTTTAAAAAATTATTTAAAGACAGTGACATAATCGAAAGGATGACTGCAAAAAGCTCGTTGTGATTGGAGGCAGAAAAAAGAAAGGAAAACAAGTGAAGGAATGCTCACTTTCTGAATGCCTTAAATTTAAAGCATCCATCAAGGAGGAACTTAGGCCAGAAACTTGAGCAAAGTTTGTACCTTTCCATCAGAGGCCTAGGAGGTGTTGGCAGACAAAAGGAAGGAGATCGCCTCATTCCTCTACCCGGTGGACCATCGCACCTGATTTTAAAAAAAAAACCCTTTCCATGGAAACAAACATTGTGTTCCATTTCTGCCAAGGTCATTCTGCATATGCAGATGGCTTAGGAGGCTCAGCCTTGTTAAGTCTTTTGGCAGAGAAACATAGATTTTCATCACATCCTTCCCTGCTCACTGATATCTGGCCCCCAGCCTTGCTGGAGCCTGTCAACTTTAGAAAAACCGGGTTGTCTCTTGAGCTTATTATCATCACCGTTTCTCTGATTCTTATGCCTTCTCTAACAAAATATCAGTCAAAAACTATAAAGGAAGCCAATTCAGTACCAACCTGCAAGAAATGAAAGTCCCTTTTACCGTCTCCAGTGCCAAAGCTAGGAATGGGGATAAAGTCGGTTAACACATCTCCCGTTGGCTGTGGTTCACTCCAGTGTTCCTAATTTCTCTGAAGACCCATTGAGCAACCTGGCCTGAGTCTGAGTTTGTGCAAAAAAGCCTTGAACCAGGTGAGTCTCACATTGTTTCCAGCTCATTAGAGATGTTTTGGACAACTTCTCTAATGAGGTTTGACATTTGACTACCGCCACATATGTGTCCCCCACCAAGCCACTCCCCCCTTCCTGCTTTCCCTGCTCTCTCAAATCTTTGCAAGAGAATTGCCAGATATTGTACCTTATATCAATCACAGTGCTCTAGTTTGATTAATCTCTTTCAGCAACCCTCCTGCCTGAATCCTCAGATTAGGTCTGATCTCCCTCACCATTTAATAAACTAAATGTTCTTTCAGCAACTAGTCTTTATCTAAAATGATATCACGCTTATACATGCAAGTTGATCAGTGTGTGCCTTTTTCTCTAGACTCTGTGACTTTAATTATAATGTACCAAACCCAACTAAGAAAGCGTTTACAAACATCCAGTTTTAAAATCTATGTAAGATTTTTTCTGTCACTTTGACAAAGTTGCTGGATTGTGGGAAGGGCAGATACAATATGTTTCACCAAAATGTTTTTTTTTTTCATTCTATCCTAAATGGCATATGGCATTTACCAACAGATTGAGGATATGTGATTTAAATCAAATTATCAGCAGGTAACTGAAACTTCTAGGGGTCATTCTCAAGGAGGAGTTTTACTAATGGGTGTTTCTGATCCAAACAGCATTTTGACTATTTGGATAAGAAATGCAATTTGATTCTATACTTTAGTATTTTAAATGATAGGAATTCTTTATCTCATTAACAATCCAATTAATGAAATGTTGAAAAGTAACTCAATAAAATAATCAGCTGTTCTGTTTAAAATGCTCAACAACTAATTGCACTGACTTTTCACCAATTTGTCTGAATCAACTGGAAATTTAGTCACAGCTTATAGATATGATCTTTAGGTGAATCTTCTAATTAATTTTCTGATGGCAGCGAATTAACTGAAACCAGCTAAAATAAGACATCTCCTTTATTAAGCTAAAATAGCTTGTGTGCCTAAATAGGATGAAGTGATGAAGTAGTGCCAAGTACAGATCCCATCAATCAGGTAAGGAAAAACCTGTCCGGAGAGATCTAAACTGACTTCTCTAGGCAGACAGGCTTGGGAGGTCAGCGCTGACCCCACTTCAAACCTAGCATGAAGATAGCAGTGTGACAGAGGAGTGCGGTGTGTCAGAAGACATGGAGAAACTGCCATTAACTCATGGCCAAGCAGAGCTGATGGTTCTCGGCTAGTGAACACCGGGGTACACACATAGGGTACACACAGGCAGGCTTGCTCATCAAGATCAGCCATGCCCGACCCTGTAAGCCTTTAATAATTCTCAGTTTTGTATTTAGGAGGAAAGTTGGCATTATAAAATGATATCAATTTGATACTAATTAGAACAAAACAGTGGGAAAGGCAAGCAGCTCACGGACAATTATGGAATCACACGTTGCCTTTACTCTTCTGTGGAGTCGAATGCAAGGTGATTCTGTGGTTAGACTATATAAAAACACTTCCCGTTCTAAAATTCTGACTCTGGGGAAACATCTCTGGCTCTCTAAAAATAATTAATGTTGCAGGTAAGTTAAAACACGAGGATCAGGCATATGCCCTTTATAGAATATGGATCTTAATTTACAAGATTTGATTTCGTGTGTGTGTGTGTGTGTGTGTGTGTGTGTGTGTGCATTGCATGACTTTCCATAACAGTATACATAGAAACAACTAAACCAGAAATAAGACATTGGTTGAAATGGATGAAAGGCCATGGGGAGAGGTCATAGGCCTCTGGTGGACTAGTGAGGCTCTCAGTCATAGTCAAAGAAGCCTCTCTCGGCAGCAGGTGATAGTCTGAGTGGGAATACAGAACTGGTCAAACTGTTGAGAAAGTCACCACTCAGGGCTCAGACCTAAATCCGACATCTGAGTCCCCTACCTTCCAGGACCGTGGCACATCACAGATGAGAAGGACTATGGGAACTGAAAGTTGGGGTGGAGTCCAGTGGGGTCCTCTCCTTTGGATATGACATAGGTGTTGCAATCATGGGTATACTGCAGTTGTAACAGTTTGCAAGAGGCCTGACAGAAAAAAGATAGAAGCAATAGAAGGGGGAGAGAGGGAGGCAGGGAGTGCCATGACTGCAGGAGAAGAACTATGCAAGCAGAAGGGGTTCAGTTGAATGCATGTATTCAAAAGTCGTTGGTTGCAGGTGTACTATTGTAAGAGTTTAAAAATAAACTAAAGAACTGGAGAGATGGCTCGGTTATGAGCATGTGACTGCTCTTCCAGAGGTCCTGAGTTCAATTCCCAGCAGCCACATGGTGGCTCACGATCATCTTTGATCTGAACCCCTCTTCTTCTATATGTGAAGTCAGAGCACTCATATACATAAAATACATGAATAAATAAATCTTTTCTAAAACTTTTAAAATATTTAAAGACTTTGGATTGTGGCACTAACATGAACATTCAAATTTCTTTTTCTTTTTTTTTCAACCAATATCATGCTCCATTGGTGTGTGTGGGAGTGGGGAAGAGAAACTCAGGTTTGAATAAACACAGAAAGTCATAAGCACCAGTTGTGCCAGTAAGACAATTCTTTGTTTCATTTCCTCCCATGATCCTTCTATAAAATTGTTTAGCCATGTCTATAGTGCGAACGAGAAAATGAGCAGGTGTGGCCAGAGACACACCACAATGGCAAACCATACCTGCTGCCCAGGCAGAAACTGTTGGAAGCATGCAGGCTCTGGTAAAGATTTTGCTATTGGTGGTTGGGGTAAATTCTGCAGGCTGCTCCTATCTATGTTATAGCTCATCTGCAACAAAACAGAAAGCCCTCTGTTAAAAAAACAAACAGTATTTTCATTAAATACCTAAGAAGCTCATGGATGCGCACTGTGGAGTTATATGTACTCCCTACTCCTCCCCTAATTCCTCTCACAGTCACCCCCAAGTGCTCAGCCCTTCCCAACTTCATGTTCTTGAACAAGGAAAGTGATAACCCAGAGAGTCCAATTTGTGCAGCCCATGCACTCAGCATGGGTGAACGCTCTTTCACAGTCTTAGATAAATGCTCTGTCCAGAATGTTGCATGTGCTGCCTCCACGTGTTGATTAAAGCAGCCTTATTAGGCTAATTGCTTTTTTAAAAATAAGAATATAGTTCAGTATAAGAAATGGAGGGTGAAGTCAATATGAAGAAAAATAGTTTACAGAGCAAACATTTGGCAGCTCGGTGGGTTCTCCTGAATTTATTCATTCATTATATAACACTCACAAAAGTACGTGGTGCGGACGACCGAGTAGAAGGAAACAAAATCAATTTTTGTTAGTGAAAATGCAAATTTCTTTGCGATTTTTTTTTTCTCTTTAAGATTAGAAGAGGTGAAGGAGTTGAAGGATAAGGCATTTTCCAGCTAGGAACCAGGAAGTACCGAACATGAGGGATTTATTTAACAAGAAAAGTCACATTATTGAGATTAGACATCTCTTTCTCAAGGTGCTCCTGGGAGATAATGGCTCTCATACCTATAATTCAGTGGAGGTATTGGCTGTCTGCGAACATAAAGATGAATCTGAAGGCTCAGGTTAACACCTTCATTTCTACATAGCACAGGATTTTCATTGTGACCTGAGAATACTGCTCCCGCTCCTAGTACATTCTTCTATGGTTTGATTATATGCTCTTAAAATATGGTAAATTTTAAGACAATCTAAAAATAAAAGGTATTAGCTATTTTCTGCAGGATTAACTTGGAACAACTGTCTCATTAATAAACACAGAGAGCCGAAAAAAAATTAGAGTCTAACATGAAGTGAGCACAAGAAAAGATTTTTCATTAGTTCTTTTACTAAAAAAAAAAAAAAAAAAGATTGATTGATCTTGTTCTTTTACTTAAAAAAAACAAAAAACAGATTTAAAGCTAGTTGTGTTGATACATGCCTATAATCCCAGAATTCAAGAGGCTGGTACCTGAGAGCTTATGAGTTCAAAGCCAGTCTAACTCTCACTTCAAGAGCATATTTCAAAAATTTATTTTTAAACAAACAAGAAAGTTATTATAAATAACTTTTGATTGTGGTGAATATGCTCATCCAAGAGAAAATGATGGTAAAGGAATGCTAATGTTCCATAAATACCTGTTGCCCACCCTCGTACCGTCTTTGAACTGACCAAAACCTCATTCACATAGCATCCAGCTTTTCCCTGAACCTTTGATGTCTCATCTCATAATTCAGCCTCTTTGGGGGCTCTCTTTTGTATTTCCATTATGTACTTGCGATACCCAAATTCTAACCTCATTAATTTGACCTCATCTTGGGCAAGGGCAAGAGAAGTAACCTCTTTTTGTCCTTGACCCCAGGTCCTGAGTTCCCGTGATGACCCAGTATGGCAATTAACCCTAGGCACTCTAACACACATTTTATTACCTCATTTTGAAAAGTAGAACATATTTGATGCACATCTCTTTGTATGTGTGTGTGTGTATGTATTTGTGTATGTGCCCTTGTGTGTGCAAATGTATGTGTATTCATTCATGCTGATCAGCTAATAAGAGTAAATATCTGCTTCAATAGCTCTCCAGCTCACTTTTTGAGACAAGGTCTCTGACTTAACCTGGAGCTTGGAAACATGGCTGTTCTGGATTTTTGATAGCTGTACATTCTAGTGTTTCCACCCCAATCCCAGTATCATCACTGTGGATGATGTACGTTTCACATGGTGCTGGAGACACAAACTCAGGTCCTCATGCTCTCAAACCACACACTTAGCTGAGTCATCTCTCCAGCCCGCAGTGTCTTCACGTTCTTGGTAGCAGTTCTAATTTTTAAATTAATTTATTTTTATATTAATTACACTTTCTTTACTTTGTATCCCAGCAGTAGCTCCCTCCGAGTCCCCTTCCAATTCCACCCTCCCTCCTTCATCTCCTCCCTAAGCCACTGATAAGGGAGGTCCTCCTTCCCTTCCATCTGAACCTAGTCCACCAGGTCTCATTAGGACTGGCTGCACTGTCTTCTTCTGTGGTCTGGAAAGGCTGTTCCCCCATCAGAGGGAGGTGATCAAAGAGCCAGCTACTGAGTTCAAATCAGAGACAGCCTCTTTTCTCCTTTTACTTGGACACTGAGCTGCCATGGGCTACATCTGTGCAGGGTTCTAGATTATTTCCATGCATTGTTCTTGTTTGGAGTATCAGTCTCAGAAAAGACCCTTATGCCCAGATTTTTTGGAGCTCCTGTCCCATCCAGGTTTTTCTATCTCCTCCTTCTTTCATAAGATTGGCCTGTACTCTGCCCAAAGTTTGGTTAATAGTCTCAGCATCTGCTTTGATACCCTGCTGAGTAGAGTCTTTCAGAGTTCTTCTGTGGTAGGTTCCAGTCTTGTTCCCAGTTTTCTCCCTGTTCCAATGTCTACCCCATTTGCCTTTCTGAATGAGGATTGATCATCTAACCCAGGGTCCTCCTTCTTGCTTAGCTTCTTTAGGTGTACATGTTTTAGTATGTTTATCCTATATTACATGTCTAATATCCACTTATAAGTAAGTATATATCATGTGTGTCTTTCTGCTTCTGGGATACCTCACACACGATGATCTTTTCAAGTTCCCACCACTTGCCTGCAAAATTCATGATTTCCTTGTCTTTAATTGCTGAGTATTCCGTTGTGTAAATGTATCACAATTTCTGCACCCATTCCTCCATTGAGGGACATCTGATTTGTTTCCTGATTCTGGCTATTACAAATAAAGCTGCTACGAACATGGTTGAGCAAATGTCCTTGTTGTATACTTGAGCATATTTTGGATATATGCCTAGGAGTGGTATAGCTAGATCTTGAGGTAGCACTATTTCTAATTGTTAGAGAAAGGGCCAGATTGATTTCCAAAGTGGTTGTACAAGTTTACATTCCCACCAGCAATGGAGGAGTGTTCCCCTCTCTCCACATTCTCTCCAGCATGTATTGTCACTTGAGTTTTTTATCTTAGCCATTCTGATGGGTGTAAGGTGAAATCTCAGGGTCATTTTGATTTGCATATCCCTGATGACTAAGGACATTGAGCATTTCTTTAAGTGTTTCTTTGCCATTTGATATTCTAATATTGAGAATTCTCTGTTTAATTCTGTACCCCATTTTTTTTTCAATGCAGTTTATTCAGGAACCTTGAACAATCATCTGACCCTGGGGAAAACCAGCCCACAGCTTAAATAGCCTCTGGGTAACCAACCCCAGCATGCCATGTGGGCAATGCAGATAGGTCCACATACATGGAAGCAAGCCAGATCCCTCAGCCTTAGCCAAATGTGGAGTTGTTCGTGACAGAGAGCACTCACCATCAGGAAGGTGGAAGGCGGAAACCAGCTCCATCTTTCAGGCACAGCATTCCGCAGCTCTCTACAGTTCCCCCTTTTTGTTTTAGACGCATCAGGCAAGAGTAGAGGTCTGATCTCTGATATTAGAAATAAATTGGGATTTTGTACTGATGTTCATTTAGGTGTCATCCACCCAAAGAGCATCAGACCCGTCTGATACCTTTTTCTCAGAGGCGGGACCTGGGGCATCAACCCGCATGCAATCAGACATGCTCTTCTCTGGGTCGAAAGCGGCTGACCCTGAGTGCAGTGCTTAGCCTCGCACCCTGAGCATAACATTTTAGCTTTTTATGGTAGCCAACCATGCTTGGGGAGACTGTCCTGCTTCAATGGCTGTAAAGGCCTGAATGGTCATGGCTGCATTACGCTGTTGTGAGACTCTAATCTTGCATATATACCACAGGCAAACCAAGGAGACCAACACCAGAAGACCTGGATTATCATCATGGATTGCTGCAGCCATGAATCATTTGAAGGAATGGGTGGGCATGGGAGCGTTAGCAGGCCTTCTGTACCCCATTTTTTAATTGGATTATTTGATTTGTTGCTATTTAACTTCTTGAGTTTTTATATAATCTGGGTATTAGCCTTCTGTCAGACATATGGTTGGTGAAGATTCTTCCTTAGTCTGTAGCCTGTTGTTTTGTTCCGATGACAGTGTCCTTTGATTTACAGAAGCTTTTCAGTTTCATGAGGTCCCATTTATTGATTGTTGATCTTAGAGCCTGTTTTATTCTTATTCTGTTCAGGAAGTTGTCTCCTGTACCAATGAGTTCATGGCTCTTCCCCACTTTTTCTTCTAACAGATTTAGTGTGTCTGGTTTTATGTTGAGGTCTTTGATCCACTTGGACTCTAGTTTTGTGCAGAGTGATGAATATGGTTCTATTTTCATTTTTCTACATGTAGACATCCAGTTAGAGTAGCATCATTTGTTGAAGATGCTCTTTTTTTTTTTTTTTTGTATGATTTTGGCTTCTTTGTCAAAAATCAACTATCCATAGGTTTATTTCTCAGTCTTCTATTTTATTTCCTTGGTCCACCTTTCTGTTTCTATGCCAGTACCACACAGTTTTTATTACTGTTTCGCTGTAGCACAGCTTGAGAGCAGAGATGGAGATACCTCCAGAAGCTCTGTTGTTGTACAGGATTGTTTTAGCAATTCTGGGGTTTTGGTTTTTCCATATAAAATTGAAAAAGTGTTCTTTCAAGGTCTGTAAAGAATTGTGTTGGTATTTTGATGGGAATTGCATTGAATTTGTAGATTGCTTTAGGCAGGATGGCTATTTTCACTATATTAATTCTACTGATCCATGAGCATTAGAGATCTTTCCATCTTCTGATATCTTCTTCTATTTCTTTCTTCAGAGACTTCACATTTTCTCCAAACAGGTCTTTCACTTGCTTGATTAGTCACATCAAAGTACTTTTTGTTATTAGTGGCTATTGTGAAGGGTGTAGTTTCCCTAATTTCTGTCTCAGGCCTTTTGTCTTAGCAGTTCTTATTCCACTTTTCCCAAATATATCTTTGTATATCTCCAGCCACTATGGTTGCCTTTCCAGAGTCCCAGTCCTGTAGAGGGTGTATCCGTGCAAATTTTCCCTTTCTCTTGGTATATACCACATGATTTTACAGGCTATTATATCTCGACTTTGTTTTATATCTCGACTTTGCCATCAGACTGATGATTATTACAGACAAAAGTTTTGAAAGTCTGTTATATCAAAGAACACTTAAAGTTTTTACACAAAACCTGTAAAGAAGTTATTGCTATCATTGTACAAGCCAAATAATGAGGAATAAATGTTAAATAGCTTTTTTGAGACTGTATAAATACCATATACCAGGTGCATACTCATTTCAGCCCAAAGATCAGATTATCAGTAGGAGGGCAGTTACTCAGCTGTGGGTCTATGGCAGCCTGGCCAGGAGGACTGGGTGGTGCGCCTGCCTATGTTGCACTCACAGAACCAAGTAGGGAAATGAAAAAGTAAGAGAAAGATAAACTAAACAAAGAAAAGCCAGATCTATCTACTATGAATGATCAAGGGTCTTACAAAAATTTCATCTCATGCCATTTTGAATTTTGATCAAAATCATTTTATTTGTAACTGCTGCAATGATATTTTTCTTATAAAATTGTAAAACAAAACTTAATTGTATTTTTCATTTTCTATTTTTTTCTCCTCTGTCTGCTTATTTGTAACTTACTCCTGCAATGCTTTTGTTGTTGTTGTTTTGTTTTGTTTTGTTTTGTGTTGTATCACATCCTTTGCAGTCACTTGTAATGGTCATAATCTGTTCATGAAAGATGTATTTCTTCTAAGCGGTTTAGTGTGTCTGATTTTATGTTGAGGTCTTTGATCCACTTGGACTTTAGCTTTGTGCAGGGTGATAAGTATCTATTTGCATTTTTCTACATGTAGATATCCAGTTAGACCAGCACCATTTGCTATAGATGCTGTCTTTTTTCCATTGAATGGTTTGGCATCTTTATCAAAAATCAGGTGTCCGTAAGTGTGTGGATTTATGTCACGGTCTTCTATTTGATTCCATTGATCCACCAGTCTATTTCTATGCAGGTACCATGCAGTTTTTAGTATTGTTGCTCTATACTAGAGCTTGAGATCGGGAATGGAAATACCTCCTGAAGATCTTTTACTGTAGAGAATTGTTTTAGCAATTCTGGGTTTCTTGTTGTTCCATATGAAGGTGAAGAAAAAGTGGGGAAGAGCCTTGAACTCATTGGCACAGGAGACAATTTCTTGAACAGAACACCAAAAGCACAGGCTCTAAGAGCAACAATCAATAAATGGGACCTCATGAAACTGAAAAGCTTCTGTAAAGCAAAGGACACTGTCGTCAGAACAAAATGACAGCCTACAGATTGGGGAAGGATCTTCACCAACCCTATATCTGACAGAGGACTAATATCCAATATATATAAAGAACTCAAGAAGTTAAACAGTAACAAATCAAGTAATCCAATTAAAAAATGGAGTACAGAGCTAACCAAAGAATTCTCTATATAGGAATATAGAATGGCAGAGAAACACTTAAAGAAATGCTCAACCTCATTAGCCATTAGGGATATGCAAATCAAAACGACCCTAAGATTTCACCTTACACCCATCAGAATGGCTAAGATCAAAAACTCAAGTGACAACACATGCTGGAGAGGTTGTGGAGAAAGGGGAACCCTCCTCCACTGCTGGTGGGAATGTAAACTTGTACAACCACTCTGGAAAGCAATCTGGTGCTTCCTCAGACAACTAGGAATAGCACTTCCTCAAGATCCCAGCTATACCACTCCTAGGCATATACCCAAAAGAGGCTCAAGTACATTATAAGAACATTTGCTCAACCATGTTTGTAGCAGCCTTATTTGTAATAGCCAGAAGCTGGAAACAGCCCAGATGCTCCTCAGTAGAGGAATGGATGCACAAATTATGGTATATCTACACAATGGAATATTACTCAGCAATAAAAAAAAAGGAAATCATGAAATTTGTAGGTAAATGGTAGGATCTGTAAAAGATCATCTTGAGTGAGCTATCCCAGAAGCAGAAAGATGCACAGGGTATATACTCACTCATATAGACATATAATATAGGATAACCCTACTAAAATCTGTACACCTGAAGAAACTAATCAAGAGGGAGGACACTTGCTAAAATGTTCAATTCCTATCCAGAAAGGCAAAGAGGATGGACATCAGAAGAAGTTGAAAAGAGGGAACAAGTCAGGAGCTTGACACAGAAGACCTCTGAAAGGCTCTGTCCTGCAGACTATCATTGCAGATGCTAAGACTTATGGGCAATCTTTGGACAGAGTGCAGGGAATTTTATGAAAGAAGTGGGAAACAGTAAGATCTGGAGAGGACAGGAACTCCACAGGAGAGCAACAGAACCAAAAAATCTGAGCACAGGGGTCTTTCCTGAGACTGATACTCCAACCAAGGACTATGAATGGAGAGAACCTAAGACCCCTGCACAGATGTAGCTCATGACAGTTCAGTGTCCAAGTGGGTTCCATTGTGATAGGAACAGGGACTGTCTCTGACATGAACTGATTGGCCTGCTCTTTAATTACCTCCCCCTGAGGGGGAAGCAGCATTACCAGGCCACAGAAGAAGACAAGGCAGCCACTCCTGATGAGACCTAATTGACTAGGATCAGAAGCAAGGAAAAGAGGTCCTCCCCTATCAGTGGACTTGGGGAGGTGGCATGCATGCAGAGGGTGGAGGAAGGGAGGGATTGGGAAGGGAGGGATTGGGAAGGGAGGAGGGAAGGAACCACAGGGGGGATACAAAGTGAATAAAGTGTAATTAATAATAATTTAAAAAAAGATATTCTTCCTAAATTTCTGAAGTGACCTGCATGTTCTCGGTGAGGAATGTATCTCTCATTCACTTGCAAATTGATAATCCTCCGGAAACATGGCTGTCATTCACTCCCACTTTCAAATAATAATAATTGTGTATTTCCTATCATCTAAGTGTACATGCATTGGTTTCATCTTAATGGTCACTTACGCCTATATCCAGACCTTAATTCCCTAACACAAACCTGTATTTACTTATTCATAAAGTCATTCTGGTTTTACTGGACCCAAACACATATCCATATTACTATGTGTCTCAAGATGAGTTCTGTTTCTTTTCTTTTTCCTTATGTGTTTTCTCTGTGTGTGCATGTAACTTGTGCATGTTCATGTTTGGGTATGTGCATATACATGTGTGAGTGCATGTGTACATGTACGTATGTGCATGTGGAGAGCAGAAGTGAACACTGTGTGTCCTTATTTTTTTTGAGGCTGGGTATCTCACTGAACGTGAGGCTCAGTAAGTGTGTAGACAGGCTAAGCAGTGAACTCCAAGAGTCTGCCTGTCAGTGAGCCAGCGCTCAGCCCCATTGCTGAGGATATGGACACAGAGGGCTATTCTTGCAGTAGTGCTGGGGGTCCACACTCAGGTTCCTATGCTTGCAGGGTGTGCATTTCACCTACTTGGCCGCTTGCCCAGTCCTTTTCTATAATTCCTTAGCTCCAAATTCTCTGAATAATATCATGGATGAATGTTTCCTGTTCGTGGTTACCAAGTACTTGTCACAGTCCCGCAAACTGAGACATGAATGGCAACTCTGCTCAAGTGAATGAAAATGGTGGCCTAACGTGTTACCTTGATTGCCTAATGTGTTACCTTGGCAAGGATCACATGGAAAGCTCAGAATGAGTGAGATGGAGGCCTGATTAATTACTGCCTGTCTCAGGCAATGGATAGAAAACCACTGCAGTGTCTCTTCTCGGAACTATTTGTCTCTTCCTGCATTTTTGGCACATCTTGGTTAAATGATTTTCTCTGGGAAAATAAAATAAAAGAGATCTCCGTAAATATCTTCTGGAATCTCCTTTCCTTTTTGCAGTGAGACTCTGTCTCTGGATCCTAGGAACTGTTAGTGAAAGCTGAAACCATCTTCATTAACACTGTTTGCAATTTGTTCCAAAAAATTCTTGCCCCAATAGACCAGATAATAAACTACTAAGTTACTTTGTTGTTTACATTGGGGCAATTTTTATAAACAAACTTGTCTGAGCAAATATCTTGCCTTTCTATCAGAATAATAAATCATTCATATGGTATAAAACTCATTTGTCAAGATTATATTTACTTATAAAGACTTTGTCAAGGCCTTACCTCCCTGAATTCAGAAAAACAAAATAATCACATAATAAACAGGTCAATACATTCTTTATCTTAAACTGCATGCCTTATGATGTACCTAAGCCTATGATGCCATGCCCTTTCTTCATATTTGCTTCTTTGAGACACTATGAAGACTGAATAAGATAATGTCCTTCATTAGTCTACTAAGTAAATAAAGTTATCATTCTTTCACAGCACAGTTCATAATTTCCTTTGAATGTCTGACACATTGGATTCACAAAATAACATATTTGAACAAAGTTATGAGACTGGGAAATCTGCAAAACGCCATGTCTTTCTGGTTCTTAAGCAGTTCAGTCACAGATATTTGAGAATAGATGAACCAATGTCTAGTGCTTTGTACAAAAACAGGACATTGTAAACTTTCCATGACATAAGTGAGAACAGATCTGTAGCTTGAGACATTGTCCCAGAGTCACGCACCTGAGGCTAGTTGGCTATTCAATAGAATCATGTAAATGTTTTCAAATAATGATGAACACAACTACAGAGAGCCATGTTTAAAATACTGAAAAGGGTCCACCTGACTCAAGATCTGCGGGAGGGCTCAGAACATTGTGTTCCAAACAATCTGCAGAGGCCTGAGTGGAAGACAGGAGGATCTTTGGCCACACTCTTGAAGCCTGCAAGAATGTCTAAGCTACTTCCATACCCGCAGATTTCCACAACTGTATTTCAACATAAAACTCAACTTCCTCGTCACTGTTTTGTATTCATTTGAATGTTCTTTAATTTTCAAAAAAAATGGAAAGAGGAAAAGGTGGTGTGGAAGACAGACAAAAAATAGAGTGATGGAGAAAAATTGTGCTTTACTTTTTTTTTGTATTTTATGAATAACAATGTATTTTTATGACTTACCTTGATTTTTGTTTTAGTTTTGAAATTTGAAAAATTTGATTAGAAGGCACTTCCTTAAAACCATAATATTTCTAACAATATTAATTTATTGATAATACATAAAACATAAATTATAGTCATTATGCAGCAAGCATAATGATCCTTGAAGAAAATGTAGTAGATTTGTCAAATATTAATTCAGTTTTATGAGAGACTTTCTAACTGCTCATTATATGGATGTATTCAGAAATAGCTTTCCCTTTCCTGTAACAAACCTTTGGGTTTTCATAAGAAATGATGATGAATAGATATTCCCCTGCCTCCCCAGCCAAGGCGTACTGCAAGCTTGAAAAAGAATGAAGAGCAGAGATGAAGTGGAAAGGCATTTCAGGCTACTGAACAACAAACTTTCCTTTTTGACAGTTTGCCTCAGGCCATCATTGTGAGGCCTGTTCTAACCCAGCTCTTAAATTCTGTTCTTCTTCTGGACAAATGATAAGGAATAGTGAAATAACTCCAAGAATATTATGATCAACACGCACAGGCACACACTCGCCAGCGCATACACATGTGTGCACATCAGCCAAAGCCTATGCTTTATGCTATTCAAAAAGAGAAAATATTTACACATCAAAGATAGTACCTTTCTTGCAAAGTAGCACATTTCCCAAAATCCCTTTCTCACCCCTTTGGGTGAGATTTGTATTGTCAAGTTTATTGGACAGCTTTCCCAGGCACATGCCCTGTTTTATTCATTCAGCAGGAATTGTACCAATCAAATTTTCAATATGCTGTTTGCATTATAGCTGGATTTGGTTTTTGGTATTAAAAATATATACTTTATAGCTTTTATAATACATAAGCTAGATAAATTGTTAATACTTTAGAACTCCCTAGGCCACATGAATGATAAAGATTTCTGTGTTATCCCTGACAAGGTTGAGGACCCAGGAGAGCAGCTTTAATCCTCTTTTTTTTTTTTTGTACTCTGCCTGTCCAACAAGAGCAGAAACTTCCTATAGAGCAGGAACAGAACCAAGAGCTTAATTTTCCAAAGCCAAGAAATGGTATTCAGTCACATATTTTTAATCTATTTAAAATATTAAGTAACTAAATACTGACCCAGGCAAAGCATTTGTTGTCCTTAGGAGACAAATAAAAGTTTTTAAGGGCTGAACTCCAGCCAGATGGAATTTCCATTTGTTTCCCTTGTTGCTGTCCAAAATGCCACCGTTCGGTAAAATTTTAATCTTTCATTAAAAATAAATCACCGCTTCTTATGCAGGAAGGGACAGTGATAAATATGACTTGAACACATCTTTTAATTGTCCCTTCAGTGCTGCCACCCGTATCTTCCCTTCAGCCTCGTACCTTGGATTGTGCTCAACATTTGCTACTAAGAACAATCAGGATGTGTCAATTGAAAGTGAAAAATGCGAGCAATTATTTAGGTTGTCTAAAAATGATCAAAACAAAATCAGCTGTGAACATTACAGAGCAGAAAGAGGTACTTTTGAGATGAGAATTCTCTGGAAAAATTCCAGCTTTTTGTTTTGCTTTTGCAAATGTGTTCACTTTCTTTTTAATTTTTCATGGCTTGTAGATTTCCAGTTTGACTATAAGTCTTTCAAATATCCTCATGATTTTTTTTTACAAAGATAATAAGACGAACAGTGCCAGTAGATCCCTGCCTTCTGAAGAGTGAAGGCTTCTGTGGGAACACAAGGGCACCTCCCATAACTTGTTGGTAGTGCTAACAAATAAAATATTGTGGACTGCTGAGGTTACTCATCCAGTAATGGTGCTTGTCACACAGACCTGACACCTGAGTTTCACCCATTTAATCAATGTCAAGGTGTAAGTGGAGGAAAGGCTCCACAGCTGCCATCTTTTCCACATGTGGGCTGTAACTCATTCTACATGTATTGTCTTGGCTAGTTTTATGTCAACTTGACACAAGCCAGAGTCATCTGATAGGAATCTAAACTAAGAAAATGTCTCCATAATCCAGGTGTAGGGTGTTTTCTTAATTTGTGATTGATGCAGGAGGGCCCAGACCATATGGAAGGTGTTATCACTGAGCTGGTTGTCCTAGGTTCTATAAGGAAGCAAGCTGAGAAACCCATGGTGAATAGGTAGTAAATTACACTTCTCCTTGGCCTCTGCATCAGTTCTTGCCTCTAGACTCTGGCTCTGTTTGAGTTCCTGTCTTGACTTCTCAGTGATAGATTGTCAACTAGAAGTCTAAGCTAAAATAAACCCTTTCCTCCTCAAGTTGATTTGGTCACAGTGTTTCATCTCAGCAATAAAAAGCCTAAGTAGTACATGCATACACACATGTGACACACAATAATAATTATTATTTTATAAATGAAACATATCGCACAAAGAGATCCAGTTTCTTTTATTAAAATAGTTCAATAACCTCCAATTGTGTAATGGAAGTATAAAGGCAAAAATTTCCACTTCTTCCTCCACTCTAAATTTTCTGCCCTGTGACTCACTCCTACAGAAGACAGGTAGGAGCGAAACTGGTCTCTCTGTTTTTCTGATCACCTTATTGCCGGTTTCCTAGTCCATTGTTTTATAGCAGTATCTGCAGGCCAACATTACCTCAAATGTACTACAAGTGGTTTGGGTATCTGTCATAAGCTTGATTAGTCTGACCTGGATATCAACAAGATTTCCAGAAATGTGTGAGGGTCACACCCAGAGGAACTTGGAGTCGGATCTCAGTAAGGGCATCTTACTTGGTGTTCTCTGATTGAACTACACTGCTCCCAGGGGCTCCTCATACCCTCACTTTCCCTTCTATAGTCCTCAGTGTGATGACAACTTTCTGTGTCTGAGTATGTTGTGCTTCAAGACCCAGGAGTATGCACACCATAGTGACGGAAACAGCTCCTCACCCTCGGTGAGCACATGTGCAATTCTGACAACTTGGAACACACTTAAGGTTTTACATGTGTGTACGCATGTGTATGGGTGTATGTAGAGGCCAGAGATCAAGTTCAATTCACTATCTACTTATTTTTTGGAGACAGGATCTCTCTGTAACCTGTCTCCACATCCACAAAGCTGTGCCTACAAATGTGGACCACTATGCCTGGAGTTTGATTGTTTGCTTGGCTTTTTTTGTTTGTTTCTTTCTTTGCTGAACACAGATTCTAAGGAACAAACTCAGGTTCTCATACTTGCAAAGCAATTGCTTTATGAACTGAGCCCTTTCCCTAGCCCTAGCAGAGGCTTTTAAAGTAGCTCCATAAATCATACTATAAAATTGACCCTGTCTACATATAAGGGAAGTCTTATTTACATCAGCTTTCCATGTACAGGAAACCAATCAATCATAACTGACTGATTAATGTAAGATAGTCAGCTCTCTTACATTGCAGCCCAAATTTCATAACTCTTTACAGGATAATCTCTCTTCCATGGATTATGGAATTGTTAGTCAGGGATTGATTCTTCAGGTGGCATCAATTTTGAAAATTTCAATATCATATTCTGTGTTCTGTGTTTCAATAACATATTCTGTGTTCTCAAACAAAGACAACGTAAGTGCTAGGCCTATCATCGGCTCCTTTTATATGAAGACCATGAAAAATCATTATCCATTAGAACTTTGAAAACAATTCTACCACGACGAATTTTCTTCACTTTGCTTCTCTCTGTCTCTGTCTTTCTCTCGTGGAATGACCCAGTGACTCATGCTTGTAAATCATAATGCTGATGTGTTAAAAGGAACATGATTCTGAGTAGCAGAAAGACCATCATAGAGAGACTCAATTATAACCACAACAAAGAAAGGTGGGGATTGAAAGCCAAGAGACAAGATTAAGGTCAATAGATGAAGAATACTAAGAGATAATGTAGGAGTAAAGGGTAGAATTTTAGTGACCCCCATCTTGTAAGCCAGTGGCTGTTTGCTGGAGGGAAACCATTATGACCTTTCATTTCCTTGAACATGGCCTAGAACAAGAAATCAGGGAGCAGGAATGGTCAGATACTAAGCAAAGGTAAACTGACTTGCCAGTGTTTTTGCTAAAATTAGACTTTGTAGTGAGAAACTTGGAAGTGAAAAGATTGGATATGAGCTTGTGCATATCTGGTTTTTATCAGGAGAGACCATCCCTCATCTCCCTTCCCCCTTCTTCTTCCCTCCCATCTGTCTCATGGTCTCAGTTTCTATTTTTTCTACAGAATGATAAACTAGTATGAGAGCCTTTGGACTTTTCTCTCAGACTCTGGCTATCATCCCCTTTTGCTTACCATGCTTTCTAAAATGTGCACACTTGATTGTGTCACACTCTACCCACATTTCTCCAGGGGCTCCACACCATCTGATCCATGGCACACACTCTTGCATGGTAAGCTGAATGAGGAGAGTTTGTTTGCATGGTTCTGCTGAGGCAGATGTCACTTTCCTTATTCTGTCTGTAAAAATCCTCATATAGATTGGCTTGTAATGTATCTTATATCTTGCTTCCTTAATCTAGACTAGTCAGTAAATTCCAACTAAGAACTGTGCATCCATTAAGCCTCGCTTTACTCTCTGTAGAGTCAGTCCCAATATACTTCAGGTAAATCCAGGTTCCTTCCTTCAATATTTTTTTTGCAGTGATAGATATGTCTGTTATAATGTTTATTCTGTGTAACTGACAGTGAATTAGACTACGAACACCACGAAGTCAAGGAAAACACTTTTAATTCTTAAAATCTAGCTTCCTGAAAAAGGCTCCAGTGCAAATATTCAGTCAGTTATTGCAGGCTGAATAATATGCATTTATATAAGAATTCATCGAGTTGGAGACAAAGTGTTTCCACAAACTTATGAAAGGAGTAGAAATGCTAGGTTTGTATTTAAGATCTATATTCAGCAAGTATACAGTTTATCCAGACAGAACTCTCTAGTGGATGCTGAGGAAGCCATACAAATTTGTTCAGTGCATATCTTTTTAGCAATTGACTCCATGTTGCCACTTCTCTAATCATTTCAGAAACATCACTGAAAATTTTAATCCCTGACCTAAATTGACTACATGACCTAAGACCTCACTAATCATCTTCTCTCCAACTGTGCCTTAATTAATCAGCACTAAAGTACATAAGAGAAGGCTGTTAATCCATTGATTCCTCCGTAGTTGATGCAATGCTTCCCAGACTGTATTTCTGAAAACAGTGTCTAAGTCACTGGATTGGAAGGAGAAACTGAGACCTGCCTTTCTAAAAGGGTCTCCATAATACCTATATTGACTGGTACATGATAATTTTAATATCAAAGGTTTTTCAAGAAAAACCCTGGCACTGTCTAGGAAAACTTGTCCACGTATATCAGGGCATCAGCACACCTTTTTGGAATCTGTTGATTAATGGCATATTGTTGGGTGAAAAGGCTAAGGAGACCTAGCGTAATACTTTCAGGGAAGTTCTTAGGGCGTGACTACTTCTTCCAAGGGGTAATTAAGCACAGAAGAAGAAGCATGTTTCAAGTCTGTTTGTAAGTTGCCATAGCAGCTGTCTGAACACTGAGTTTGTCCCTCAGTTTGCCTAACTGATGAAGAAACAAGAATCTCTCAACAGTAGCAAACATGCTTTGAAGACAGAGAGCCTTGCTCACCCTCTGAAGAATATTTTATTAGACTCTTTTGTGTTTCTCACCACACTTAAGATGGTGGCTCACACAGAAGTGGAATATATGTAGAATGAATGAATTGATGAATGCATGGCCCTTATTTTGCAAGATAATTGGAAGTGTAAGTCACTTGTCTTTCTTATTAGCCATGAAAGAAATTATAGGCTTCCTTGAAATGCTATTGTTAAGCTTGAGATCTACAGCTTGTATAAGATTTTTTTTTTAATTCAAGAAAAGTACACATCACATAAACTGCCTTTTAACTAAGTGGGGTGACTAGCATTCAAACACCATGGGGCTTGTGTTCTGTGCCAGCTGCCTGCCCGTAGTCCAGTGGAAGTTAACATTGAATGATGTCAATTTGAGAAAGCATTACTTTTATACCTCACATGACTGTTGCCTGAATATAACTGAGTGTCTACACCTTTCCATTTTTTCACATATATTTTACTAATCATTCTAAACACATTTCTTTCATTCCACAGAAATGAGCATCTTACTTTCCACCTTCATGAAATTGCTGTTAATCATTCTTGAATGATCCCATTTAAACCATTCCCCTGTGGTTTTACAATCCCTTCTGCTTGCTAATCTAGGAAGAACGATGTGCAAAAAGGAACTACAAAGAAGCAAATAGCAGTTCTTGTGAATCATCATTATAAGCCTCGTCAGCAACAGCAGAGTTGCTCAACTGTTATTTAAAAGTCCAATAAATCTGTAAACAGAGCATCCATAGCAGTGAGCTTGAAATTCATCCAAGTGATGATAGATGCATGATATAGGATAGAGAATGCTTTTATATCCATGATTCATACTTTGTTCCTGCATTTAACCTACTCTGACAGATAGAACAACATGCTTAAAACTTGTCAATGACAAAAGAAGGATTGGCAACATGCCAGACAAGGAATGGAAAGAGAATGTGTATATAGTTTCTTAGGACCTATATAATAGCTTGTTCACCAGCCTAATTTACTCGGCTAATTAAAAATCCCTTATCTTCTTGTTAATACATCAATGATGCGTCAGGTGCCTGTATTTGATATAGAATCCAGTTCAATACCTGGATATTTCTTAAATATCTGGATGCTTGGTGTTGCAGTATCTTTGATCCCATTTGAATCCCAAGATTGTGAACTGTAAAGACCTGTTTCCTGTTTGCTGTGGCTCAGCCCTAATATATACCTTTAACCCAAGAGCTTTCTGTTTATTGTAAACAAGTCCTTATGGTATGGCTCAGCCTTAGCATACATCAAGAACTAAATAAGGTCAACCCTAGGTCAAGACGTAGAACATGAAATCAGCTGACAGAGATTAAACAGAAAGGAAGAACATTAAAAGAGGGATAGTTAAGACAGCATGGGGAAGAAAAAGGGGCTTTTAGCTTTTTGATTTTTGGCTTTTTCCTTCTGAGAATTGGCTGAGTAGGAAGATCAGCTGGGTGCTTTCTCTGCCTCTCTGGGCTAGTAGGTTTTCACTCAGTATCTGGCTCCTGAGTCTATTGGTAAAAATGAACAATTGGGATTTTAGCTTTTTAAAACAACAGCTTGGGCTTATTAAGCTAAAACAATCAGATATTTTATTATAATTCACGATTCTCTTGCGGGTGGATCTTCTTTGCACATAATATCAGTTTGTGTATATTGGGCAAGTATTGCCTGTGGCTTCTGGGAAATATATGGCTCTAATATAAGGTGCCATAATCATGCTTCTTCTTTCGATAAGCAAGTCCCACAATTTGTGTGATTAAAGGCAGATTAATTATTGCTGAAGACCACATTTGCATAACTCATTGAAGAGTGAGAAGTTGTTCTGATACCTAACTAGAACCTTCACCCCTACTGAATAGTGTTCATGGTATAGGAAGGGACTATGCATGTTACCAGAGAAGAAACATAAGTGCAAATCCAGGTACAAACCTTTGATCTGCATGATAGACTCATATAATAGTGGCCCAAAAGTTGTTTGAGAAACCAACCACTGTGTGATGGATTTAAGGCCCATTCTATGAGATTGACTCCATGCCTGACATTGCTTACATAGCCAAGAACCTGATACTTAGACAGGCCATTGTCCTGGGAGAAAATGGAATACTGTTCTTCTGCTAAAATAAATAAATAAATAGCAGCAATAAATGACTCCTGATGAAATTCGGCTATACCCAGAGATAAGTATTTGGCAACCATCATAGAAGTTTTATCTTGCAGTAGATGAGAACTAACACAAAGGCACACACTGGGTAATATGCAAACACTGATAGAGTTAAAGCACTCAGTCTTAAATGGGATGTCTTCATCAAACCCTCCTCAGGGTTCAAAGAGATGTGCAAACAGGAGGTAGAAAGATTTCGTAAGAGCCAGAGATGATGAGTGACTTTCCTCTAGACTCCACAGGACCGATGCTCATAATAATTTACAGAGAATGTGGTAGCGTTCACCTGGCCTGCATAGATTCAATCCAGACAAGGTTTCATCATTAACAGGAGGAAGTGGTTATAATCTCCCACCCCAAATCAGGAAGTTATCTGCAGTTGACACACATTTTCAAAGGAAGAAAAATATTTTTCTCCAATGCAGTATCAGTGGGTATATTAACCACACTTAAAGGCAGACAAATACAAAAAGGAACTCAGAGATTCAAAATGTTAGCATCATTAGCACACTGTGTCTGATCAGCAGGACAGCAATGATTGCAGAGTGACCAACAGGCCAGAATGTGGGCCCCAAAATTTTGGCATCTGTGTTTCTCAGGTGAAAGGAGAGCCCAGGGTGAGAGCAATGGGCAAGTCCAACCTCAGGTCCAACCAGTTAATTCCATGAGGTCTCAACATCTGGCACCACTAGCCTGATTCCACCTTCTCATGAATACCTCTCCAGTTGGGTACCAGGAGGGAGGATCCAACCTCGGGCCTCCGGATGACCAGTATCCATGGAAACAACCCCAGCTGCTGCTCCAAAGCTTAGCCCTTCTCCTTAAGGAGACCAACCAGAACCTCTGGGCTCAAAGGTTCTCAAAAATGTCCACCCAGCAAGCACAGTCTCTGGGCAGCTGCAGCTCATTAACCTCAAGAAAGCCAGTGGAAGGGAGGCTGTCTTCTGGCCTTCTCCTGATGACAGAAGAGCCTCCCTTCTGGCTCCTGAGGAGTCCTTTGGGCCTCAAGACCACATATCTGAGGAGAATTGTGGATAATTCCCTGAGAACCATGTTCCACTGAGACCATACCCACCAGACTAAAACCATACCCACCAGCTTTCTGCTTCCTACAAAGATGTAGCAGATGGGAAGTTTAGGCTTCCTTTGCTTCCTCTAGTAAGGGAAGTGAGGACTGCATTGGACACAGACTCACTTGCTAGGTTTTTGGTCACTAACCCCTGGTGAGACTGCCTTGCCAGGCCACAGGGGAAGAGGACATGCTCAGTCCTGATGAAATTTGATGAACTGGGATGGATAGGAAAATCTTCCAGCCAAAAAAAATTAAAAAATAAAAATTAAAAACAATAATAAAACAGAGTTGTATGGTTTCAGCTCAGAATTCTGCCAGACCTTCAAAGAAGAAATAATACCAATATTCTTCAAATTATTCCACAACATAGAAACAGAAGGAAGATTACCAAAATCATTCTATGAGGCCACAGTCACCATGACACCTAAACCACACAAAGCCCCAACAAAGAGAGACTTTCAGACCAATTTCCCTATGGACATTGATACAAAAATACTCAATAAAATACTCATAAACCAAATAAAAAATAGATCAAAAATATCATCCACTATGCCCAAGTAGGCTTCATCTCGAGTATGCGGGGGTGGTTCAATATATAAAAGTTGTCAATGTAATGCACCATATAAACAAATTAAAGGAGAAAAAAAACACATGATCATCTCCTTTTTTCATTTTTACTTTATTTTTATTAATTACAGTTTATTCACTTTTTATCAGAGCTGTAGCCCCTCCCTCACCCCTCCCAATCCCACCCTTCATCCCTCTTCTTCTCCTATGCCCCTTCTCTAGTCCACTGATAGTGGAGGTCCTCCTTCCCTTCCATCTGACCCTAGTCTATCAGGTCTCATCAGGACTGGCTGCATTGTCTTCCTCTGTGGACTTGTAAGGCTGCTTCTCCCTCAGGTGAAAGTGATCAAAGAGCCAGCCCATGAGTTCATGTCAGAGACAGTCCCTGTTCCTATTACTGGGTGATGCTCTTGTACACTGAAGTTCAATGGGCTACATCTCTGCAGGGGTTCTAGGTTATCTCCATGCATGGTCCCTCTTTGGAGTATCAGTCTCAGAAAAGATCCCTATGCCCAGATATTTGCTCTCCTTGTGGAGCTCCTGTCTCCTCCAGGTCTTTCTATCTCCCCCTTCTTTCATAAGATTCCCTGCACTCTGCCCAAAGTTTGACTATGAGTCTCAGCATATGTTTTGATACCCTGCTGGGTAGAGTCTTTCAGAGGCTCTCTGTGGTAGGCTTCTGTCCTGTTCCCTGTTTTCTCCCTTTTCTCATGTCCATCCCCTTTACCTTTCTGAATGAAGATTGAGCATCTTACCCAGAGAACTCCTTCTTTATTAGTTTCCTTAGGTGTACAGATTTTAATATGATTATCCTATATTATATGTCTGCCATCCATTTATAAGTGAGTATATATGATGCATGTCTTTCTGCTTCTGGGATACCTCACTCAGGATGATCTTTTCTAGATCCCACCATTTGGCTGCAAATTTCATGATTTCTTTGTTTTTAGTTGCTGAGTAGTGTTCTACTGTGTAAATGAACCACAATTTCTGTATCCATTCATCAACTGAGGGACATCTGCTTAGATGCAGAAAAAGCATTTGACAAAATCCAACTACCATTCATGTTTAAAGTCTTGGAGATATCAGGGATACAAGGCACATACCTAAACATAGAAAATGCAGTATACAGACTATAGCCAACATCAAGTTAAATGGAGAGAAACTTAATTTCCTTGATATCAGGGACTAGAAAAGGCTGCCCAATCTCTCTATATCTCTTCAATATACTACTTGGAGTCCTAACTAGAGCAATAAGACAACTAAAGGAGATTAAAGGGAATAAAAATTATAAAGGAAGAAGTTAAAGTATCACTATATTTGGATGATATGATAGAAGACATAAGTGACCACAAAAAATCTGTCAGTGAAATTTGACAACTGATAAACACCTTCAGCAAAGTGGCCGGATACAAAATTAACTCAAAAAAATCAGTAGCCTTCCTGTATACAAAGGATAAACAGGCTAAGAAAAAAAAATAGGGAAACAACGCCCTTCACGATAGCCACAAAAACAAAACAAAACAAAACAAACAAACAAACAAACAACAACAACAAAAAAACCCATAAAGTATCTTGGTGTAACTCTAACTGAGAAAGTGAAAGACTTGTATGAAAAAAAAATCTTCAAGTCTCTGAAGAAAAAAAAAATTGAAAAAGATATCAGAAGATAGAAAATCTCCCATGCTCATGACTCAATAGGATTAACATAGTAAAAATGGTCATTTTATAAAAGCTATCTACAGATTCAGTGCAATCCCCATCAAAATACCAGCACAATTCCTTACAGACCTTGAAAGAACAATTCTCAACTTCATATGAAAAAAAAAATGCCAGAATAGGTAAAACAATCCCATATAATAACATATTTTCTAAAGGTATTTCCATCCTTTGTCTCAAGAAGTACTACAGAGCAACAGTAATAAAAATGGCATGGTACTGGCACAGAAACAGACTGGTGGATCAACAAAATGAAATCAAAGACCCAGAAATAGACCCACATACCTATGAACATTTAATTTTTGACAAAGAAGCCAAAACAGTCTAAGGGAGGGGAAAAAAGATAGCATTTTCAACAAATGGTGCTGGTCTAACTGGATGTCCACATGTAGAAAAATGCAAATAGACTCATATTTATCATCCAGCAATAAACTAAAGTCTAAGTGGATCAAAGACCTCAACATAAAACCAGACACACTAAATCTATTAGAAGTAAAAGTGGGAAAGAGCCTGAAACTTATTGTCACAGGAGACAACTTCCTGAACAGAACACCAACAGCACGGGCTCTAAGAGCAACAATCAATAAATTGAGACCTCATGAAACTGAAAAGCTTCTGTAAAGCAAAGGGCACTATCATCAGAACAAAACAACAGTCTACTGACTGGGAAAAGATCTTCACCAACCCTTCATCTGAGAGACGGCTAATACTCAAAATATATAAAGAACTCAAGAAATCAGACACCAACAAACCAAATAATTTAATTAAAAATGGGGTAGAGAGCTAAGCAGAGAATTCTCACAGAGGATTATAGAATGGCAGAGAAGCACTTAAAGAAATGCTCAATGTGGATCTTCTGTCCTCTCCCAGTCATATTATCTCTCCCTTTTATCATATGATTCCCTGCACTCTGCCAAAGTTTTGGTTATGAGTCTCTGTATCTGCTTTGATACACTGCTAGGTAGAGTCTTTCAGAGGCCCTCTGAGGTAGGCTTCTGTCCTGTTACTTGTTTTCTCCTACTTCCCATGTCCATCCCATTTCTTTTTCTACGTGAATATTGATCATCTTACCCTGGGTCCTCTTTCTTGTTTATCTTCTTTAGGTGCACATATTTTAGTATGTTTATCCTATCTTATAGGTCTATATAAGTGAGTATATACCATGTGTGTCTTTTTGCTCCTGGAATACCTCACTCAGGATGATCTTTTCTAGATCCCACCATTTGCCTGCAAATTTCATGATTTCCTTGTTTTTAATTGCTGAGTAGTATTCCATTGTGTTACTGTTTATCCAACCAAGGACCATGTATGGATATAACCTAGAACACCTGCTCGGATGTAGCCCATGGTAACTCAGTATCCAAGTGGGTTTTCCTAGTAAGGGGAACAGGAACTAATTCTGACATGAACTTAATGACTGGCTCCTTTACCCCTCCCCCACCAAGGGAGGAACAGTCTTGCTAGGTCACAGAGAAGGACCTGGCAGCCACTCCTGAAGACACCTGACAAGCTAGGGTCAGAAGGAAGGGAAGGAGGACCTCCCCTAGCAGTGGACTTGGAAAGGGGCAGGAAGGAGATGAGGGAGGGAGGGTGGGAGTGGAAGGGATTGAGGGAGGGGGCTACGGCTGGGATACAAAGTAAATAACCTGTGATTAATTTAAAAATTAATAAAAAAAGAAAAAAAAAAGAAATGTTCAACATCCTTAGTCATCAGGGAAATGCAAATCAAAACAACTCTGAGATTCCATCTTACAACTATCAGAAAGGCTAAGATCAAAAACTCAAGTGACAATACATGCTAGAGAGGTTGTGGAGAAAGAGAAACACTCCACCTTGCTGGTGGCAGTGCAATCTTGTACAACTGCTTTGGAAATCAATCTGGTGCTTTCTCAGAAAATTGGGAACAGCTCTACTCCAAGACACAGCTATACCACTTATGGGCATATACCCAAAAGACACTCTACCACACAACAAGGACATTTACTCAGCTATGTTCATAGTGGCTTTATTTGTAATAGCCAAAAGCTGGAAACAACCCAGGTGTCCTTCAACCAAAAAATGGGTAAAGAAGCTGTGGTACATCTACAGAATGGGATACTAGTCAGCTATTACAAACAAAGACATGAAATTTGCAGGCAAATGCATGGATCTGGAGAAGATCGTCCCAAATGAGATAACCCAGACCCAGAAAGGCACATATGATATACATTCATTTATAAGTGGATATTAGCCATATAATACAGGAAAACCTTGCTGTAATCTGCAGACCTAAAGAATCTAAGTAACAAAGAAGACCCTAAGAAGGATGTTTAATTTTCATTCAGAAGGCCAAATAAAATAGACATCAGAATTGGTTGAAGAGAGGGAACAGGACTGGGGCCAAAGATATATGTCTTCTGAAAGACTCCACTCAGCAGGGGATGGAAGTAGATGCTTAGACTCACAGCCAAACTTTGAGCAGAGTCTTATAGAAGAGTTGGGGGATAGAAAGACACAGAAGGGGCAGAAGCTCCACAAGATGACCAATAGAGTCAATAAATCTGGGCCCTGGGGACCTGCAGAATCTGATGCATCAACGAAGGACCATGCATAGAGGGGACCTAGACTTCCTAGCTCAGATGTAGCCCATGGGCAGCTCAGTCTCCATGTGAGTCTGTCTCTGACATGGATCTACTATTTGATCTCTTCCCTCTGACTGGGCAGCCTTGCCAGGCCTCAGAGAAAGAAGATGCAGGCAGACCTGATGAAACATGGTAGGCTGGAAAGAACTTGTAGGAGAGGAGGGCTCTGCTCTCTAAGGACTAGGGAAAAGGGGAAGGGGTGAAAAGGGAGTAAGGGTGAGACCAGGAGGACACAAGGGAGGGGACTATGATCAGGATGTGAAGTGAATACATCACAAAAATACTTCAATTAAAAAACAAAAAAGGAACTCAATGACATTTTGTAGATTTGTTTAAATCACAAATTGTTTCATTTGCTCTTTTTTTGTCTTATCAGTTTTTTGTGTACATTTTAATTTTTTGGTTTTGTGTTTTTATGGATTTTGTGTGTGTCTCCTGTTTTGTTGTTGATTTCTTCATTTTGTTTGCTTATTTGCTTTTAAAAAAGAGAAAGAAAGGGAATGGAGTTGGAAGTGTGGGAAGGATCTCAGAGGAGCTAAGAGAGAGAAAAGTGTAATTAGAATAGATTGTCTGATTATTTTACTTAAAATTGAAAGAAATTAAAGATAAGAATGATAATGCGGATATTGATTATGTGGATGTTGATAATGTGGATGTATGTTAAAAATCAAAATTACTAGATAATAGGTCAGATGGAAGAAGTATGGGGTCCAGGGAAGAAAGTAGGATGGCAATGTTGACTGGGGTTTACTCTCGTGCTCTAGGCCTTGGCTTCAATTCTCCAGCATCTCTAACACTTTTAAGATATGAAATAAAATAAAAGGTGAAATATGCTACCTTGAAAGCGAAGACAGGAATGCTATACTCTATGATAAAATCTTTCTCTTCACCGTTGCTCAGGACGAAAGCATCTCGTCCATGGTCACAATTTCTAGTTTCTCCTTGTTAGCTCACTGGCTGGGGTCTGTGACTGGTGTCAGCATCCTGTTCTATACACAGGTGGGTGAAAAGCCAGGGAGACTATGCCCCCAACATCATCTCTCTCTCGTGGGAAGTAACAAAAAAGTGTCAAATAACGTCACATTTATTATGCCATGCCTCTGTCAGTTAGGCAGCCCACATGATTACCATCAGGAGGAAACCGATCTGAGCATGAAACACACCAGGACTAATTTTTGCCTTCACTGTGTATTCATCAGGATGCACATGTAGACTGAAGCCCCTCTCATCTCACATGTCCCTAATTCTTTTTTTTTTTTTTTTTTTTTTTTTCAATGCAGTTTATTCAGGAACATTGAACAATCCTCGGACCCCGGGGAAAGCCAGCCCACAGCTTAAATAGCCTCTGGGTAGCCAACCCAGGCGTGCCACGGGGGCAATGCAGATAGGTCCACATACATAGAAGCAAGCCAGATCCTCGGCCTTAGCCAAATGTGGAGTTGTTCGTGACAGAGAGCACTCACCATCGGGAAGGTGGAAGGCAGAAACCAGCTCCATCTTTAAGGCATAGCATTCCGCAGCTCTCTACAGTTCCCCCTTTTTGTTTTAGACGCATCAGGCAAGAGTAGAGGTCTGATCTCTGATATTAGAAATAAATTGGGACTTTGTACAGATGTTCATTTAGGTGTCATCCACCCAAAGAGCATCAGACCCATCCGATACCTTTTTCTCAGAGGCGGGACCTGGGGCATCAACCCGCATGCAATCAGACATGCTCTTCTCTGAGTCCAAAGCGGCTGACCCTGAGTGCAGTGCTTAGCCTCGCATCCTGAGCGTATCATTTTAGCTTTTTATGGTATCCAACCATGCTTGGGGAGAATGTCCTGCTTCAATGGCTGTAAAGGCCTGAATGATCATGGCTGCATCACACTGTTGTGAGACTCTAATCTTGCATATATACCACAGGCAAACCAAGGAGACCAACACCAGAAGGCCTGCTAACACTCCCATGCCCACCCATTCCTTCAGAAAACCTGTGCATCTAAAGAAACTAAGCAAGAGAGAGGACCCTAACTAAAACGTCCAATCCCCATCCAGAAAGGCAAAGAGGATGGACATCAGAAGAAGAAGAAAACAGGAAACAACCTAGGAACCTACCACAGAGGGCCTCTGAAAGCCTCTGCCCTTCAGACTATCAAAGCAGATGCTGAGCCTGATGGGCAACTGTTGGGCAGAGTGAACGGAATTTTAGGTAAGAACTGGGAAATAGTAAGAGCTGGAGAGGACAGGGTCTCCACAAGGAGAGCAACAGAACAAGAAAATTTGAACATAGGGAACTTCCCAGAGACTCATACTCCAACCAAGGACTATTCATGGAGATAACCTAGAACCCCTGCACAGATGTAGCCCAGGGCAGTTCAGAGTCCAATTGGGTTACATAGTAATGTGAAGAGGGACTGCCTCTGACATACTCTGATTGGCCTGCTCTTTGATCACCTCCCTCTGGGGGGGGGGGCAGCCTTACCAGGCCACATGTCCCTAATTCTGATGTTCTGTTTTAATCTGCAGGGCCGTTGCTCTTACACTCTTGCTCTTATCTCTATTGGAATCTTTTATAGACAATCACATTTTATCACTTACCCTTCATTATAAAAATCAAATTTCTTGTCTGTCAAAAAGAAATGGAGTCTAGCAAGCTGAGAACTAGCTCCCTGAAAAAACTGTGCTCACACGTCTGCCTGAAGGTACAAGCTCCAAAGCAGAAAGCTGGAATTATAGATACCACCTACATTCACAGGTATGAAAAGAAATAATGATAGGACAGGGCTAATTTTTCAATCACAGAACAAAAAGGATTCTAAAGACTAATTTTGTTATAAAAGTTGGTTTATGATTAAAGATATTAAAATTTACCTGGATTTATTTCTTTTCTGTGCTGCTAGTTATTGCCATATTTATATCACAAAAATGCACAAATGATTCATAAAATATAATAGAGTGGTTTAATTCTCTTCAGATAAGATTTATCAATTTTCTGAAAACTATATTACCAATCATGATATCACTATATAATCCTGATATTCAAATGGTTTGTCTGTTCTTTGGTCAGTTTGAGTAGATCTGTAGACATAAGCATGCAACATTGATTCTTTTTAACTTTATTTTTTTTTCTCCTTTTAACTTTAATATTTAAAAACTTTGCTAGTAAATAGAAAACATCGCATACCAAAACCGACTGTACCTAAATCAGTCACCTGGACATGTCTCCTGAGAAGCAGTTAAAAATTGCCATCATGGCCACAGATAGTGCCCTCTGGGCTTAATCCTCTTGCTCCACTCAGTTCCCGCTGCTCCGTCCCCTCTCCTCAGCATCTAGCCCAGCACTTTCTTACGTCCACAAATGTGCGCACTGACTTTACGTGCAGTGGTGCATGTGTGTACTGGTGGGAATATGTGGTGTGTCTGGCTCTGGAGATTATCAAAAAGTGTTTAAACCTCTGCTTTATGCGAGTCCCTGTTCCCCCAGGAGCGTCAGCCTGTAGGACACTGGATTACGTTTTCTTTTGCAATGTTTGAAGTATATTGGCTGCTGTTTCTGGGAACTCCAGTTAGCCACATCCAAATCAAGCTTAGCAATGATGTCGCAGTAGGAAGTATCAAGCGGTGTCTACTACACAGGCAAAAAATGCTTTCTTATCCACACTCTCTTTTTAAACAGATGCTGATTTATAAACAAATGAAAAATGAACTTGGGGATCATTTTGTTATAAAACTTAGATCTAATAGTAGGTTATCATTGCTAAAATCCCAAAGCTATCATGCATGAGTTGTTGGTCCTGTAGTAACATTAAGGTATTCTTTAAAAAAGCCCATGGCAGCTCAGTGGGTTCTCTAGTAAGGGGAACAGGAACTGTCTCTGACATGAACCAACGACTGGCTCTTTGATCACCGACCCCTGAGGGGAGAGCAGCCTTGCAGGCCAAAGAGGAGGACAATGCACCCAGTGCTGATGAGACCTGATAATCTAGGGTTAGATGGAAAGGGAGGAGGACCTCCGCTATCAGTGGACTTGGAGAGGGGCATGGATATGAAGGAGGGAGGGAAGGTGGTATTGGGATGGAATAAGGGAGAGAGCTACAGCTGGGATACAAAGTGAATAAACTGCAATTAATATAAAAAATAAAACTAAAAGAAAGTACAGTTGTTTATCACGGATCTAAAAGACTAGGGTCAGATGGAAGGGGAGAAGGAAATCCCCTATCAGTGGACTTGGGTAGGGACATGGGAGGAGAAGAGGGAGGGCAAGTGGGAGTAGCAGGAGATGAGGAAGGGAACTACAGCTGGGATACAAAGTGAATAAACTTTAATTAATAAAAAATAAATAAATGTTTAAAAATACGGTTGTGATGGTTGATTTTAGTTGTCAACCTGAGTGGATTTATAATATTCTAAAATATAAATGTTAGTTGCCTGTTGATCAATATTTAGATTAGCAAAGTAGATTAATAATGATTGAAGATAAATAATGATTAAAGATAAGAAAAGAGATCTTGTATTTACAGGTGAAAGTAATAGTGTATCTGGAGATGAGAAACTCTAGAAAAGTCAGGTTCATTATCTCTAAAAGCTACTGCATGCTTTGAGCATTGCCGAGAGTGAATTTTCACATTTGTACATACAGAACAGAATGAGAAAATAAAGATAATTCTTCTATTATTTAAAAATTTTATTTGCTAACGATAAAATTTATTTTTCACCACCTACATCACTCCCTGGCAGTAATGTGGACACTTAGAGCTTTAATTTCATTTCTGTTTTTCAAGGCCCAGGCATACCATCAACCCTCTTGATTAACATCCCCAAGTACTAGAGAGCACAGTGTAGCCTGAAGCTTGCTCACTGGTGGCCACAGCCACACAGGGCCCTGCCTACCACCTCGCAATGTAGTGTGGGTGGGGGAAGATGTCCACAGATCTGGCAGGAGCTCTGCCACATGGGGTGGGCTGCAAACACCTAGCATATGGATATCCATGTATTTTTCCATTTGTGTTCATCAGCTATGCTCACAGATTACATGGTGAAGCAGCATCTAGGCCTTCTGTAATGAACCACCTTTATTTTCCAAGCAAAGGTGACCTTGAGGTAAAGCAACTCATCAACCTGGAAAATGCTGAGTATGACATCATCAGATGTATTTGCATGAGGACAATTGATTTTTGCAGAGGTCCAGCAAAGAGCACTTTGGAGGACATCTTTCAGAAAGCAAACAAGGGGAGAAGTAAAAGCAGCCCTAATGTTATGAGGGGCCAATCTATAGGCATGATGCTAAGTTATTAGGAGGCAAAAGTCAAAGCCTCAAGCCAAATAAAATCCAAGCACGGACTGAGATGGAGTGCAGGAAGCCTGACAGTGTCTGGGATAAGGATGGTTCACTTTAAGGGTGTGGTCTCTGGTGATTCAATAAGGCCTCAGTGATAGTTATACACCTAAAAATATAAGTATACTGAACATAAGTTGAGCTCACCGGGTTTTCACAAATGAGGACACAAAGTTGGGTAAGGGTGAAGGGGAAATGGATCTGGGAGAACTTTGAGAAAGAAAGGAAATGTGATCAAAATAAAGCATAAGGAGTTCTCAAAAAATAATTACCGTATTAATACAAAGGCACATTCAGAGAAGCAAAAACTAGTAATTTTCCACTATTAGTACAGTAAATAGCAAACGGTGTTTTTGGCAGAAATGAAAGTACACTAGATGGTCAGCTTATGCACATGAAGAAATGGCATCAGCTGAAGTAAATTAATAGGTAAATATAAGAGGCAACCTGTGTTTTGTGCTTTTAAATTTTTTCTTCTTTCATTTCATTTGTATAAAATGAAAACTGTAAAATTCTACTAGTGGGTTTATAATATAGGACTATATAATGTTTAATTTGTATATCAAGGTGATATTTATTTGATATCAATGCTACAAATTCAGACCTATGTAAGGGCAGCTTCAGTGCTGACATTAATAGGACACTTTTCTAACCTACATAATTATAAACTTACCCTGTTAATCTTCAGAGAAACTACTAGAAAAATTCAAATAGACAATTAGAATGACAACGGAATTAAAATAACACTGAAAAATATGTAACACAAAGTAAAACAATATACAGGGATAAAAGAGAAAAAAGTCTGAAGACATAGAAATTTACTAGTAAAATCCCAAATATGTTTTCACAGTCGCTTAGGTAGGCTAGTCACTCCAACCAAAATGCAGAGATTGGAAGATGACAACAAACTGATACACCTATTTGCTGTCTGCAAGACACAGCATAGGGGGGAAATGGACAGAGAAATAAGTAGCCTTTTGATAAACAATAACTAATGTGCAAATGTAATTCAAAGTCAAGGTAAATTTGATTACTTTAGAAATATGACACACTCATCACCAACATTCACTAGTCACTGCAAGTATAAAAATATAATAAATATCCCAGAATCCACTTTTCTTGTCTTCTCTTCCAGTTACGTCAGAAATACGACAGACTCACATCACTAGCATTCACTGCAAATAAAAAAATACAAAAAAATCCCAGAACTCACACTATTCTTATCTCCTCTTTAAGTTACTTCGCTATTCAAAATATAAATGCTATGAATACTTGTAGCATTATGGGAAATGTTTGCCTACGTCTAAACTATATATAATGCCATTATATAGTGCATGCTTCTTGTCTCTAGCTTCTTTCATTTGAAGCCATGTTCTTGTAATGTATCTATGTTCATCTGCTCATTCATATTACTATATAATAATTCATAATGCAATTGTACTATCATATAATGTCTGTTCTATAAATGATGGATAATTAAGGAGTTTCTAGATTTTGTCTATTATTAGTAATGTTACTATTAATGTTCTTGTAAATATTTTTGATGAATATATGCATATAGGTCATAAATATGTAAACTTTGGGCCACAGGATATCTATATTTTCCACTTAAATGAACATTACAACTAGTTTTTCAAAGAAGTTGCACTATCGTGTGCTTCCTTTAGTATCTTAAAACATTGGGCATCGTCTGTTTTATATCTCCATTCTTTGGAGGGATCTACAAGTAATTGTTTATTTTAACATCACGTGTCCTGACCACCTGCTCATTTGTCCATTTAAATTCTCTGTCTGCTATGACTTTGCTAATATTGATCTGCAAATATTTTCTACCCGTCTTGAGATTGATTTTAATTCTCTAAATGGTGCTTTGATGAACATATATTCTAAATATAGTCTAATTTATCAACTTTTCTTTTATGGGTATTGATTCAAGGTCTTCTTTCTGAAGATAGTCTACAATGGCAGTTCTTCTGAAGGACAGTTCTAATGATATTGTTTAACTTTCATATGCACATCTGTATTTCTCAACAGTGAGTGTCTTAACTGTAGTGAAAACTATGAACTGAGATAGATGATATATGAATGATGAAGATAGGTAGACAGATAGATAGATAGATAGATAGATAGATAGATAGATAGATAGATAGATTTCTAGTCTCCTTTGGATATCTAATTTATTCAGCGTCATTCATAAAATGATGACTCTATCCTTATTTCTTTCTTGCTCCATCATTTTTGTTTCATTTTGAAAGTGTTGCTTCCTTTTCAACTGCCTAGGGATGGAGTTCTAATGATATTTACCAGGAAACTGCAAATGCCCAGAAACATGCAAGATCAGCACCTGCAAAGGAAAGCACTGTGCTGTTATTTGTGGTTGTACACTGCTTTCACTACAGTTGTGCTGATTATGTTTCATTCTCGTGGTGTTGCTCTTCTATTTTCTAAATAACACTTTTATCAATAAAATAATTAGTACTGTCTAATTTGTACAAAACATAAATTATAGAATAAGAATCATCCAGAATCTCATCACTCAAAAGAAAATTACTATAAAATTTTACTAGTTTTTTTCTATATTTTCTTCCAGGCGTCCATCTTTAATATTTAATTAAAAACCGGTATTCCATAAAACATAAGGATATATACAGAAAATCTAATGAGTGACTACTGATTTATCAATGTTTACAATAAAGAAGAGTTACAAATGACAAAGAAATGAATCAGAGTGGAATGTGATGGTGGAGCCATCCATTTCATTTTTCTCCCCAACATGGTTGGTACATCATGAGAAATAAGTGCACACTAAGGCCACACTAAATAGTAAGTACTTCACTGTGTGTGTGTGTGTGTGTGTGTGTTTCAAAGGCACAATAACAATGCATGAAAATTGTTTCTAGACTGTATTTACCAATTAAAATATACAAATCATTGAAATTAAAATGAGACAACACAACAAGGCAGAAAACTTGCAGTGATCACTTGAAGCACCTTAACACAAGTAGCCAAAATGTTCCTGAAATAATACTCACTTTCCATAGCAAAAGCCAGGAACATCACAACTAGAATTAAAAAAAGACAACATATACCACCATCAATGCATTAAAATTTTCTAACAAATATTTCATCACATTCATTAAAATAATTATTAACACCCTTGAAACAAGGGGAAAAGTATAAAATCTAACAAAAAGAAGTGTAAGTTGTAGAATTAACAAACACATGAATTTAAGTAAAAGTTCAGCAGAGACTTTATAGCAGAATAGACATGAAAAGGAAAAGGTCAACCCATTTGAAAAGAAGACAACCACTTTCTCAATAAACAAGTAAGAGAAAACACACAAAGGTAGCCAGGGATTCTGAGATTTGTAAACCAAAAAGGAAAGATTCAAAGTTCATGTCAGGAAAAATCTCAAAAGAAGAAATAAAAGAATGTGCTTTAAAACAAAAAGTAGTTGAGGAAATAATTCTGAATTTGGTGAAACATGCTTACATACAATTTCAAAATATTGAGCAAACCCCAAATAGAGTAAAGTTTAAAAATTCTTCTCCGAGAGTACATAGACCCCCTGCTCAGATGTGGCCAATTGGCACATGTGGATCTCTGAGGGAGGGGAGAAGGGGCTGCGTCTGTCAGGAACTTGGTTGGTTGTTCTTTGATCATTTGCCCCTGGTGATGTGGCCTTGCCAGGCCACAGAGGAAGAGGATCCAGGCAGTCCTGATGAGACTTGACAAGCTGTGGAAAGATGACAAAGGAGGAGAACACCGCTTTCAGTGGACTAAGGAAAGATGATAGGGGGAAGGGGGAAGGAGAGTGGGACTGGGAGGAAGTGAGGGAGAGGACCTCAATAGGGATATATAATGAATAAACTGTCAAAAATGAAATTTAAAAAAAAACCTTCTCTGAGACACATTATGACTGAAATTCTGAGACACACACACACACACACACACACACACACACACAAACACACATTGGAAGTAGAAAAGGAGAAGCAAAACATTACCTTCTCCTGAATTACCAAAATAATTACTTTCATCTGAAAACATGGAGACAAGAAATGAGTGTAACATTTTTTAACTGTTTAATGAAAAGGAAGGAAGGTGAGTAGGATCAAGGGGAAGAGGAGGAGGAGAAAAAGTAGGAGGATGGGGGAGGAGAAAAGACAGAAAGAAAGTATTCCCAAATGTATTATCTAAGAATTGGGGCAATGCTGAAGTGGCTCAGGAGGTGAGCTATACAGCTCATCCAGAGGACTCCAATTTGATTCTCAGCACTTGCATCAGGTGGTAACCAAGTGAGTACCCTAGTAAGGAGAACAGGAACTATTTCTGAAATGAACTCAACGACTTGCTCCTTTACCTCCCTCCCTCCTGAGAGAGGAACAGTCTTACTAGGCCACAGAGTAGGACATGGCAGCCAGTCCTTAAGATACCTGATAAGCTAGGGTCAGATGGAAGGGGAGGAGGACCTCCCCTAGCAGTAGACTTGGAAAGGTGCAGGGAGGTGGTGAGGGAGGGAGGGTGGGATTGGGAGGGAATGAGGAAAGGGGCTACAGCTGGGATACAAATAAATAACCTGTGATTAATATAAAAATTAATATATATAAATAAAAAATAAAAAAGAATGGGTGGTCAAAGACATTCTCAGACAATGAAAATCTATGCAAAGGATTAAATGATGTTCGTAAACAAGGACAAAGCTTATAAAAAAAATAAGAATTGGAGCTCCAGTTAGGAAGAATGAAAGGAGTTTGATTATTATCAGAGTGCTGACAAAATTTATATGTGTCCTCTAAAATTTGAAGCAAATACAAGTAAACCACACAAAAATTATGTTATTGATCAGCTTAGACTTTCATTTTAAAAGTAGCATGAATCTGATGGCTTAACCAATAAGAAATTCATTCTCATAGTTCTGGAAATGACTGCAGATGAAGGTGGCAGAATGGTTTGGTTTCATTCTGAGGCCTTTCTGCTGGCCTTGCTGGTGGCCATCGTAATGCTGAAAATTAATGCAGCCTGTCTCTTGTTCTAGAGCTAAAGGAAATAAAAATCTCTGTTGTCTTCTTCTTCTATACAGGTTCTAATCCCCATATGAGTGTGGTCCCTCACTTCCTCCTCTGTATCACCAGTGTACCTCATCTTCAGGTACCAATGCAGTGCAAGTTAGGTCTCAACCCAGAGACCATAGAGCACAAATATCAATTCTTGGTAAATATGCTAAGCAGAAAAAAAGTCAGAAAAGAATTTCCCTGAATTGTGAAGAAGCTCACAGACTGTCAAGAAGAAGAAAGAGAGGAATGAGAAGGAAGAGAAACAAACAGGAAACAAAACAAACATATATATATATATATATATATATATATATGTTTGTTTTAGATCTTTATAGTTAGATCTTTTACAAGGAGGGATATATATCCCAATTAGAAGAGAGTTTGGTGGAATGGATGAAAGGCGATAGCACCGAAAGAGAAGCTGTCCTCCGGAAACTCAAGTCAGCAGCATAATTGGGCTGAAAGTAGAAAGTTGGGAAATGTTGCATCACCTGAATGTGGTCTCTTTAAAGAAAACAGTAAGAACTCTTTGAACCTTCAGCAACCTCACCACATTCCCCCAAATGTTCCGATACTCAAGGATGCTCAGCTTTCACAGAAATGATAGCAGCTTGCAAACTTTCTTATCTCAACCACATCCCAAGCAAAGATCTTACTGATATATATGTAAAAGAACAGTGACCTAGAAGAACACCATAACCAATCAGACATTACTGGTAAAAGGTGGCTGGGGAGAAGAATAGCTAGCTAGTGTGCAAAGAAGTAGATTGACAGGAAAGAACCGGTAAAAGGACCTAGATTGTCTACCTGACAGAAAGTGTTGTGCATGGGAAAATAGCAAGAGAGGGAAACAAGTGGAAGGATGATTTTTCTCCTCTATTCCATAGTGTGGCCTGTGGTTGTGCTCTATTCAACATCTGTCAGCCTCCATCAATAGACCTACATAAAAATGCAGGCAATTATCATTTGAAAGGTTATAAAATTGTCCACACAGTTAAATTCACCTTCCAATTTGTAATTTGACAGGAATGTTGAGAAGTTAGATCCAAAGAAAATAAGTCTTCAGAAAGATGCTCTCCTACTGCTCTAATCAACTTCTCAGGACCCACAGTGCCCTTTGGAGGGCCTGAAGCCTTAGCAAACTCAAACTGAATAGCTGTTTACCAATCTCAACATCATGAAGACCCCTAATGGGCTGGTAGCTGCCAGTGACTTGGGCAAAAGAAGCCTCATTCTTTTAAAAAAAATTGATTTTAACTATTTTTTTCTTCACGATTTATCATTCATTCTTATCTTTGCCTTTTTCCATTATCTGCTAGGCCACTGAAGAAAACAATAGTTTTTTTAAAAGATGGAAATAAAGTAAACTTTATACATTTCAGATAATTTTTTTTGCTATAAAATGTGACTTTAATTATTCTTTAAAACATCTCTCATTTTTGATAGATTAATAGGGCTAAAATCAATTTAAGCAATGGTACCTTGTCTTCTCATTATAAAAGTCAATTGTCTAGCTATTAATACTAATAAGGTATCATCAACACGAGTTCTTTTCTCCACTATTTTATCTTAAAAGAACCACACAAAATATAAATAGGCAGTAGATAGTACCTAAAATTTTAAGAAGACTAAAGATAAAGTTAGTAAATATTATAAGTGCTTTCATCTATGCCTAAAAGCTGAGCAAAGTTCAGGTACGATGAATTTTGCAAATGGTTTAAGTACTATAATTACTGTTTTGTCATTTCAGATAATTTTAAGATATTCTATGGGATCCTAAACCAACTGACACTAACCTAAATACAAAAAGAAATCTAACAATGGGCCCCAAGTAACTCACAAATACCTACATAAAACCTGTCACATCTTAGTTACAAAGGTCCTCAACCAGACCTTTATAATATACTAAGAGGAGCCATAGAAAAGTGAGAATAATGGTGGAATGGACATAACCATGACCTTCAAACAACCCTTTCACTGTCTTTCATGTCTCATCATCAAATGGGTCCATTGGAATAGCTTGTTCTTCTGGGCCACATTCTGCTCCTAGCCATGCTCAAAGTGGTAACTCTTTGAATGGAGTGGTGAATGGTCTGGTGTTTCTAACACAGATTACGCCATTGCTTTGGTAGGGGGTGGAGGAAGACGGGATTGGATCATGTATCTGCATCTGCGTGTTACTAATACACTTCTTTCAACTTGGTACCATTCAATTCAGCTCAACAATATATATTAGACATGTGTCATAATAAACCACACAATACCTTAATCAGATGAGACAGGATGGTTAGGATCCTAGAGTATGTTGATACAAGGATGACAGTATCAAGATACATTCCTGTCTCTTTCTTCATTCTTTGTGTATTCTTTGTGTGTGTGTGTTTTCTTTCCTTCTTAAGGCATTGTCTTCTTTGAAGAGGCATTGATAAAATTTCAAGGTTGCTCTCCATATGTCATTCTTCTGATGTCTTTCACTAACCAGTCTAAAACATTATACTATTAAGGAATTTACCGTGAAGAACAGTCATTTCTGTTGTAGGATTCTGGAGACCAGAGAAGATTTTCTCAAGGGCCCTTTACTCTTCAAATATTCACAAAGCCCTCCACTGTTTGGTACAGGGATCTCTCATGCTTCCATTCTCTGCATGCAACTAGAGTGCTCTACTGGTGATTTTCATCTGCTTCTGAATAAAAATGAGATCAAATGTGCCTCTTCCCTGGGCCTTTCACATAGTTACTGTATTTATTACATTAATGTTTACCATTTGAATTTCATTTAATGAGTGCTAGAAGGAAGGAGGGAGGAGATAGAAGGATCACTGGAAGATGCTGCACCATTAATTCAAATGAATAATGAAGACAAGCCTGCACACACACACAACCATATGTGTGCTGTCTGGGGGCAGTGGGGCTGTTCATTTTGCTTTAAAATCACAAGCTTGGACAAATAAATAGATTGTTCAGCTTTGGAGAGAACTGAAATGATAAAGCATGCAAGGCTTTAGATCTGAATGTTCAACTACCACACAGGGCGGGGGGAGTGTATTGCCCTTACAATGGTCCACTTCTTGAACTCTTTCCACTTCCAGGCATTCCCTATCTCTTTTAATACCTCATTGCTTTTGCATCAATTACAGAATGACCTAAAGCTGCACTGAAAGTGCAAGTGATATATAGTGAGACCCACTGAAATGAATTTCTGATGAAAGAATAAAACTGTTAAAGGAATAAATTTACTGCACACAAATTTATACAAATCCCGTATATAGTATGAAATCCTTTGAAATGAAAAACTGATGAAAGATTAAAATGTTAAAGGAATTAAAATCCACCACACCAGTGAAATATAATGATGATTTGACCTACTAAATGAATGGCCCAAATGAAGATATAAATTTGAAGTGCTTCAATGTACATCAGTTTTAAATGTATGGTGAGCCAGCTAAAAATATGACTCTGGCTGTTAAAGGAATACTCTTTGTGAGACTGGCCATTATTTAGAAACACCTGTGTTAGCTCTTTGTAGAATAAGAGGGAAAATACCCCATTTCTAACATTGGGAAACATCACTATTAACCTTTCCATCTTTTCTGACTTTGTCGCTCTTGAACTGTCCACATTCTGTGTCTGTCTGCAAAATGACTTAATTCTTATCCACCACTTAAGGGAGGATAAGAATTAAAAAACCTCCTGTTGCAATCTCTTTCCTTCATTTTACTAAACCGTGGTTTATATCTTCTTTACAGAATATATAGAAGCTGATACAAAGATGAAATTTTATGTGGACATGAGGAGTTACTAAAGCGATACTTACTCACAATTACTTCTTTCTGTATCTAACCAGCAACTTAACATTAAAAACAGAATAATAACCACCATAAAGTCTTTAGCCATTAAAATGTTTCAAGACTACTTTCATGTCCATGAACATTATAGCTACCAACCAGCTTAGGATACGGGTAGTGTGTGTGTATGTGTGTGTGCGTGTGTGTGTGTGTGTGTGCGTGTGTGTGTGTGTTTCATAATTGAATCAAGACTTGGTCATTTGAAAATAATACACTGTCACTGGGAACAACTGGAGAACTTTGGTCATCGTCAGATAAGATAAAGTTGCAATTAGACTACAGAAAATTTTGCAGAGTTCTTTTCTGAGCTCGGTCCAGGTTATAGTATTAGAGCCATGTGCAATTGGAAACTATCGCCAAGAAGAGGTCATTATCTCTGTAGGCTCGTCCGGCAGACCAGATTTCTGGGCATAAGGCCATGTGCATATGGCCATTAATTCAAATGATTTGTACTGACCATCAGTCAATAAATAACTTGTTAAAAGACCACGAGGCGAAGAGCTCCCATGCTAATCAAGTCTTTTTGATGCTACTCTCACTTCTAGTAGAAAGAGGCCATCTCTCCTGGAAAGCAACCTGAGTTCCTTTCAACTTTGAATATTGCTGGGTGAGGACCTGCCCCAAGGGCCAACAATATTGCTAAGAGAAAGTAAATCCTGCCACACAGTTGTATTGGACCCAGGGTCCTCTGCCATGCTTAGTCATAGACATGCCCTTGATGTAAATAAATTAGAAACTGCCATACTGCTGAAGTTTCTCTGGTTTAAAAGCCAGCTGTTTTGTGTCAACAGAAAGTCTTGCGGTTTGGCCCTTCAGGACTTGCTGCACCAGTGCCTAAATATTTTGGGAACAAAAACTATCTTGGTTATCTTTGCAACTCTAAGGAAAGCCAGGGTACTCAAAAAAAAAAATCTCCTGAATTAAATTGAAAGCAATTTTCTGTGGCTGAAGTCAGAGGTAAAATGACTGAGGCTTCAGCACCCCCTGGGGATGGCATATTGACTTTCCTTATATTTCTTCATTCAGAATGTTTATGGATTGCCTTTCAAGATGCTAGGTACCGGGGATTGGATACCTATCTCAAGAGGCTCATTACCTGTTAGAAAGTTTCAAAAGCCTTGGTTGACCCTTATCCAATGACTGTTTATGGGGCACTAGCTCTTAGCACAGCCTATACCAGGTCCAGACTATAGAAGTAAATAAAGTACAGCTTCAGTAGTTGATGGGAAAAGAAGCCACAACTGAATGTGAAGAGTGCTCCAAGGATGCTGAACCATGAATGGGAAGAAAGAAGGAATAGCTATATTGAAAGCTGAAGGCTGACTACACATTGAATGGGGAAAAATAAGTTGCAGGGAAGAGCAGGGGGCTACACCGTACCAATTTAACTCATTTTATCATGCCAGTACTGCAATGTTTAGAGGTAGAGTTCTTCTCTAGCATCCAGCTACTTCCATTTGCAATAAATTATTAGAAGGTGTAGTTAGCCTTATCAAATCCTTAGCATTTTTTTCTGAACAGCTAATGAGCATTCACCCCTTACAAATTATCTTTGCTCATAGAACTTCCAACTAATCACACGAGGCTTTATCATACTAAGTTAATATTATCACTGACGTCATCTAGAGCTTAAAGAACTCTAATATCAAAGGGAAAAATAATCTTGAGTTCTCGAGGTTAAATTTAATGGAATAATTGTATTTGTTAAAGTAAAATAAAAACAGGCCTATAAACAGCTGTTATTTTTGGGATTTGTTTGCTGTGAGCATAGTATTGCTGTTGTTTGTGTTCTAGTTGGCTTTCTGTTGCAATAATAAAACATGAAGCACAAGAAGCTTGGGGAGGAATGGGTTTATTTTACCATTATTAAGGAAGTCACTTAAGCAAACTGGAGTTAGAAACTGAAGCAGATACCATGGAAGAATGCTGCTTACTGCCTCACTCTCTGGTTCTTTACCCAGCTAACTTTTTTTTTCCAATTTATTCATTTCAAATCCCAACTGTAGCCCTCTCCCTCATCTCCTCCCAGTTCCACCCTCTCTCCTTCATCCCCTCTATCCCTCCTAGTCCACTGAAAGGGGGAGTTTTCCTTCCCTGCCCTCTGAACCTAGCTTATCAAGTCACATCAGGACTGCCCGGATTCTCAAGGCCACATCACCAGGGTGAAGTGGTCAAAGAGCATGACAAAGGCAGCCCCTGCTCGCCTTCCTCAGGAACCCACATGGATACTGAACTGCCTATGGGCTACACCTGATCAGAGGGTCTAAGCCCTTTCCATGCATGGTCCTTGGCTAGACTCAGATTTTTTTAGCTTTGTTGGTCCCCTTGTGGAGCTCCTGTCCTTTCTGGGTCCTTCTTTCCCCTCCCCCTTCTTCTATAAGTCTCCCTGCACTCTGTCCAAAGTTTGGCTATGAGTCTCTGCATATGCTTTGATCCCCTATTGGGTGGAGCCTTTCAGAGGACCTCCATGGTAGGCTCCCAATCTGTTTCCCCTCTTCCACTGCTTCTGGTGTCTATCCTATTTGCCATTCTGAATGAGACTTAAGCATCCTCCCTAGGGTGCTCCTTGTTGTTTAGCTTCTTTAGATCTGTAGATTTTAGTATGATTATCCTATATTATATGGCTAATATCCTCTTATAAGTGAATATATGCTATGTGTGTCTTTCTGGTTCTGGATTACCTTGCTCAGGATGATCTTTTCTAGTTCAATCCATTTCCCAGCTGACTTTTTTTTACAAAGCCAAGGACCACCTGTTCATAGGTAGCACTACCCACAGGAGCAAAAACTTCCTACATCAATTGGCAATTAAGAATGTAACTTACTACCATGGCCAGAGGCCAATATGTTCAAAGCTCTTTCTCAGTTAAGGTATCCTTTTCCCAATGGGTCAAGTTGATAACCAGACTTGGCCATCACACTATGTCAGCATTCTTTTACATTGATTTTTAGGTGATTGGGAATATAACAAAGAGAATGTAGATGGTGATTAGGCTCTACTATCTGCCTGCCCAGGGATGTCACACATCAGTTGCTTTCTCATCGCCAGGAAGTCAGCTGATTTGTACTCAGATTCCTTGATCCACAAATCAGCCAAATTCAAACCTTAAAAACATACAGTTGCCTGTAATACAAGAGAAAGAACCTGAATATTTTAAAAAACCTATACTGTGAGATTAAAGTTAGTAATGATAAGAAAAATATGATGGTTAATATTGTCAAGTTGATGGTTAATATTGTCAGGATCTAGAATCATGTTGGAAAAAAACTTTTGGATCTATCTGTAAGAGGGTTTGAGACAGAGTTGATTGGTGTGTGAAGACTCATCGTGAATACATAGAGCTCTATTCTGACACAGGGTCCTGTATTTAGTAATAAAGAAAAAAATAAGCTGAGCTCCAGCCTTCATTACTCTCTGCTTTCTGCTGGTCATGAAATGTGACTTGCTGACATAAACTTCTCCCGCCATACCCTTCTTGTTATGGTCTCTGCCCCCAAATTACAAACTTTTATCAGGAGTTTTGTCATGTAGGTGAGAAAAGAAACTAATGCAGAAATAAAATACATGAGTTAAAGGAAAGTTAAAATATTGCCACTCATGGTGGCATGAACTTAGTCACTTAGCACTTGGGAGATGAATTTGAGGAGGATTCAGAATATGGTCATTGTTGGCTACAGAGAGAGGGCCAAGCCAGCCTGAACTACATGAACTCTTTCCTCAAACATCAGGAAAGAGGAGTCAGAGTCACATATTATTTGTGTACTTAAACATTTATTGCACATAGAATATGCATGGACAAAGCTGTTGCAAAAGACCGCTTTAAAGTGTGCATAAAACACCTTAGCATGTATTCTGATTGTTAACTGTAACAAAAAGTAATATACTTATGACCTGTTTTATGTGAGATATTAGCATTGTGGTCATGTTAAGTGAGTTCTTATCATCAGTGATTCATAACAAATTTTATGGATGAAATAATATGGTCTTCGGTGCTTGCTTCAAAGTCATAAAAGGAAAAAGATGAAGGAGATGAGCAAGGGGCATTACGGGCTATCACTTGATGTTTCCTGAAAGTTAGTGACAGAATTCATTATTCTATACCATCTACTTTTGTGGATAATTGAAAGTCTCCAGTTAAAGGATACATTTTAAGAGAGGGCACCATCATGACTCTTGTAGATCTGCTAAATGAACATGGGTCAAAGACTTTTTTTAATTAGGTATCTAATGAGGAAACCAATATGATGTTACTGTTAGTTCAAAGGAGATCTTCATAGAACTGACCTATGAAAGCAGTAACTGATGGTGAAGTAAACATAGCAGTTCAGTTGATCCTAAAAACTGGCAGGAGTGTAGTAGCACGAGTTTCTATTCTACAGTACAAGAAACATTTACATATTGATAGTCAAGATATCGGGCTTGATATCGCTTATTTAGAGATTTCTCTAAAAGACATAAAGGCAATGAAAGCTTTAGAAAACCCACAAAAAATTATATAATCAGAGGAATGTGCCCAAGCAATACTGTTTTCATTGATGGTAGCATTAAACCCTTCATCTCATTTCAAAGTCTCTCTGGATTTTTCCTGTGTAGTCTCTGGAGTAGGCTGAAATAATGACAAGCAAAATGTCCACACCCTGATGCTCAGATAATATATTGGTTTGTATAGCAAAATAAATAATTCAGTTAGGATTAAGGAACATGTTTTCCTGGATTACTCAATGAGATCACAACAGTCCTTATATTGAAGGAAAGTGAAAGTAGGAAGAGTGATGCTGATGGAAGTGGAGATGGACCTGATGCAGTCACTGCCTTTGAAAACAGTCAAGGGCTGAGAAAGTCAGAATAGAAGCATTCTTCTTATGTGTTTGCTTTGTTTTAATTAATTAATTTAGTATATACATGTATATGTATATATGTGTGTGTTCTTCTGTGTGTGTGTGTGGTCCTGTATGTGCATGTGTGTGGAGGTCAGAGGTCAGCCTGAGATCTCACTTGCCAGGTACTGTCTACCTTGTTTTTTGATACAGGGCCTCTCACTGTCCTGGAACTCACTGACTGGGCTGGGCTGGATGGCTAGACAGCCCCAGGGATCTGCCTGTAGCAACCTCCTCAGCACCAGGAAGGACCCCAAGCAAACACACCATTATGATTAGCCTTTTATGAAAATACTGAGATTCAAACTCAGGTCCTCATGTTTGCCTGGTACGTACTTCACCCACCAAACTATCTCCCTAGTCCCAAGTCTAGATTATTTTCTTAAAAATCTATGCCTCTACATGCAGAGGGTGGAGGAAGGGAGGGATTGGGACGGGAAAAGGGAGGGAAACACAAGGGAGAAACAAAGTGAATAAAGTGTAACTAATAAAGAATTAAAAAAAGAGAAAAAAGAGGACCCAGGGTAAGATAATCAATCTTCACTTAGCAAGACAAATGGGATGGACATTGGAAGAGGGAGAAAACAGGGAGCAGGACAGGAGCCTACCGCAGAGGGCCTCTCAAAGACTCTACCTAGCAGTGTATCAAAGCAGATGCTGAGACTCATAACCAAACCTTGGGCAGAGTACAGGGAATCATATGAAAGAAGGGGGAGTTAGTAAGATCTGCAGAGTACAGGAGCTCCACAAGCACCAAATATATCTGGGCACAAAGGTTCTTTTCTGAGACTGATTCTCTAACCAAGGACCATGCATGGATATAACCTAGAACCCCTGCTTGGATGGAGCCCAAGGTAGCTCAGTATCCAAGTAGGTCACCTAGTTAGGGGAACAGGGACTGTCTCTGACATGAACTCAGTGGCTGGCTCTTTGACTCCCCCCGCCACCTGTCCATGAGGGAGGAGCAGCCTTGCTAGGCCACAGAAGAGGACATTGCAGCCCGATCTGAAGAGATCTGATAAGCTAAGGTCAGATGGAAGGGGAGGAGGACCTCCCCTAGCAGTGGACTTTGAAAGGGGCAGGGAGGAGATGAGGGAGGGAGGGTGGGATTGGGAGGGAATGAGGGAAGGGGCTACAGCTGGGATACAGATTAAATAACCTCTGATTAATATAAAAAATAAAAATTATTACTAAAAAAAAAATCTATGCCTCATTCAGAAGAGGACAGCAGCTTAGCAACCGGGAAGAAGTGAAGTTGGTGGGGTATCAAGTGTTTCTTGAGCTTCGTGCTCCACCAGCTGTTTACTTCAGTGTTTCATCTATCACTTTGTCTGACAGCCCCGTTTGTTCCCTTTTCGTACTTCTACATACAATAACTTCATTTTAGGACAGTGTACAGATCTTCCTTGCTAAGGAATGACTTGTCCTCACACTTATCCTCACACCTCTCTTGTGACATGACATCATCCCCTCATTTGCTGAAATGCCAAACAACCACAGACATCTCACAGACACCTCAGTTTCCACATTTGTCTACTTCATTTGCAGAAGAACATAGAAATCTACAAGAAAAGAAACACAGGCCAACGTGGAGGTCCTTTCTCCTTGACAAGACCTTATTTTTCTTTTTAAGGTTTATACTGAGTATTGAGTTCTCTAACAAATTCAAGACCCAGAGGTAGCTTGCTCAGTAGATCAAAGCAAACGGCTCCAGCAATGTGCTGCCCTAAGTACCCACTGTCACAGCTGCAAGTCTCCATTGCCTTCAAGATCACTAAGCAGGTTAGTGACGGGCTTACTGAAAGCCATTGCTAATGGTTTTGCTTTTGTTTTTGTTTTAATAAAAAAAATGAGTTGTGACTGCTTTACAAGTGACATTTGCATTGGCCCTATCCAGAAAGTGATTCTGAAGCCATGAGCTTCTAAGTGTCACAGAGCCATGACTTAGAAGTGGGTCAGTAACACGGGTCCACAAGGAGCCACATGCAATCTGTACTCTCCCAACCAAATTCTCTTGGACCTTTAATTTCCTGTCATTACCATGGTAATGAGATCTTTTTGAGATCTTAACTTGGTAAAGTGTTAAGACACATAAAAGAATATTTTATAGTATCCAAGGTCCATGTGCTCAGTGTATTGACAGCAGGCTGGATAGACACCAGGGGCTCCTTCATGGTGACACATAATTAGAGAGGAAATCCACAAATGTATATACACCATGTGTAATTTGCTAAGCTGGGTAGTGGTCATGTCATTTACATTTTGCTTTTGCATGTGAAGATTTGCAAAATAAAATTTAATAAAATTATCTATGTGTGTCACTGCCCTTAGAATGTTGAAAACAATTCATTATGTAGAAAATCATGAGAATTAAAAGGTATTTGATGTGTAAACACTTAGAATTGTGGCTCTGAGCTAATAAATTCTCAATGTCTATTTAATACCTTATTAATTTATGCTAATAAATAAACAATTTTGAATTTCAAAACTTTTTAAACAGTCATTATAAAAAAACTACTTCGATGCCATCTGCTATTTCCACAATAGCCTCACCTCACCCTACGATGAAGTCCTAACCTTTTACCTGGTATCAGGGTGCACAATTCTTGTCCTGGAGCTAAGCACACCTGAGCACATGTCCAGAACACACCATGTCATGAGCATGCATCGTGACAATGGTGGCTCTGCAGTGAAGACACATAGGGCTGACACAAGATGATTGTCACCCCATTGTTTGCTTGGTTTCCACTTGGATCCCCTCACATACATGTCATCTCTATCTGTGGATGGGCTTGCAGGACATCTGGAGTCAGAGAGCAAAGGAAGAAGTAAGATGTAAAAAGCCTTCAGCACACTACAGTAGCTTTGCTTTACTAATGCTATTGAAAGTTTAGTGAAAGGACTAAAAGATGGAAAAGGTTTTATATAAAAATGAGAAAACCTAAGGTTGAGTAACCCTTTTGCTAATAGCTGGAGGAACTTCAGATGGCCCATTTACGTAACTTTTGCAATTGCAGCAATGCATTCGGGTTAAATCTCCCATTATGAATTCTATGATATGTTACTCTTGCTTTAAAAAAAAAATCTGAGTCACCTCTATATAGAAAGAAACAGCTATCTCTTGCTTCTCTACTTATGGTTTCTTTTCTATTACATGCTATTATTGTGTAACTTTTTAAGTAAACCCTTGTAGTTATTCCTATGATTCCTCCATTGCACATTGGAAACACAAAGCCTTCTCTGTCCCCTGGATTCCCAAAGCATTTTGATAAACATGTAGTCCTGTGGTAAGATTCCTGGATGTGAAATATCTGGATCACACCCCAATACCTCTCACTGAAGTGACACAGAAATTGTAGTCTTGGTCAGTGAGTTGGAGATCTGTGCTTCGATTTACCTCTGTGGAAAGTGTAAATATAGGCAGCAAGATCAAGGCTCCTTTCTGCTGGAGACATGATGGGAAGAGAGCTGTGCTTTGAAACCTGCAGTGATTTCAGGTAACAAAACAGTAACAAAGTTTTACCTCAAGTAAAATTCAAGGCACAACATTGGCATATGATCAGATTAGAAAAGAAGAAGAAGTAAATGTAGTTGCAGAGAGAACGAAGTTTAGGAATCTTTCTTCTACTTCTTCAGTGACCTTTTTTTTTTTTCCAAGTCACTGAAAGTTGCAATACTCTGAAACCTAGGTCTTTTCCAAAATACCTCCTCCACCGCCCACCCCCACAAGTGGCCAGCTGCACAAAGCATGTACCAATGCACAATCATTGGCCACTTCCCAAATGGACCAAATCAGAATTTACCATGTGCTGAGATGCCTAATTTATTTTCTGTGCACAAAAAACTGTGAAGCACTGACCTCAGAATAGAATTTAAAACCCACTGCATTACCAACATGGCTCAACCTAATTAAAACCTCTGGTTTAGCGTTTTTGTTTTTGTTTTGGTTTTGGTTTTGGTTTGGATTTTTGAGCATCATACACCAGACATTAATATTTGCAAGAGGAAAACATCACTGAAAGATACAGGCTACGAGTTAAGAGGCTATCATCGCCATCCTATTTGGCATTCTTCTCATAACTTTGTTTTTTTTTTTTTGTTTTTTTTTTATGTTTCTTGATAATTTTAATATTTTCTCAATTACATTAAATAAATTATTTTTCAAGGTCCACTGAGCTGTATAATGAATAATCTTGACTAGTTTTATTGTTTAATTAATCATTGTATTCATTCTTTCATTCATTCATACAATATGGAGATGAAGCCCAGGATCTGGTATGCTAGGCAAGCAATCTATCAAGGAGCCACATCCTCAGGCCATTGTTGAAAAAAATTTAATAGCCAATGTATTATCTTAATCTTGAGGAAACCTATTGTCAAAATGTTGATTAGAATTTTACCACAAATTATATCAATTACAAAGAAAAGCAGTTTTATAACAACTTTGTTTTAAAATAGTTGCACTTGTGTTTCAGATTTCAGCATAATTGTATTTATAGTGCATTTTTTTGATAAATAAATAAAATAATAGTGTATCTCTAAGTATTTCTGCACAAACACTGTTTTCTGAGAAAGATTCCCAGGGTTCTGGTTCCTTGGTGGCTGCCATACTGGTTCTAGGCCTTTGTTTCCTTTTTTATGGGATTGGTAAATAATATATAGCTGTATTCATCTTTCCAGGATACTCTGCTTTCTCCTTTGAAAAGTAATTAAAAAACTGCCCTACAGTTACCCATGAGTAGCACCATAATTTCCTCCTCTTGAAATTGATATTTTCTTTCTGATCTGTAAAAGTATCTTTTACTCACCTGTTGATTGTTGTCATGGAGGTTTGCCTCCTTCTGCGAACCTAGGCCTAGTCCTGGAAGTTTCTATCCTCCATACCATCTAACCTAAGCCTAGAATGTTTTCAGCCTCTGAGACTTGCTGCTTAATAAGCTCATGCTTTTTTGTTTTTATTCTGAGCTCAAAGCTCTCTGGCTCAACTCAGCTGTTTTAGCTCAAACTCCTCTCTCAGCCTCTGAATTGCTCTGCTTATTATCAAACTAACTCAAGAAATCTGCTCTAATCTCCTGGCTTCTCCTCATTCTTTGGCTCATTTGTACTTTACTGGAGTTCTCTTTCGGCAACCTGCTTCTCTATTACTGTCCTGGTAAAAATTGCATTTTCTCTCTTTCTCTTTTCTCTCTCTCTGCATTGCCCCTTAAGTAGTTTCCCTTTCATCTCTCTTCTCGTGAGAGTTCGGGTATCCTATTTTGTCAAGTCAAGTCTTTCTCTGATCTGTCACTGTCTCTGACACTCAATTAGACATTGCTTTCAAACATGGCTGCTTCCTTCTACAAACTAACTTTACCTTTATTGTTTGCCATTAAAGGCATGTACCACCACACCTGAACCTAAGCTTTCCTTTACCTGAAACTTGCTCTATAGCAGGCTGGCCTTGAACTCAAATGTACTTGCCTCTATCTCCTATTAAAGGCGTGTTTACATTCCAGCCAGATCATACAGACCTAGGAGGTCTTTGGATGTGATCTCTTGCCAGAGCAGCCATGTTCTGAATCAAAACTCTTCTGTACCCACCTTTTCTTCAGTCTGCCACAATGACCACTGCTGGGAACCAAACCCAGGCACTTTTGAAGAACAGCAAGTCACCTTTCCAGGCCCCGAGTGTTTATTCTTATTCTGATTTTTACTATTTATTTAGTATCTGCACCTCCATATCTCTTCACTATGTCTGCCTATAAACACCAGCCAAATAACTCCCAGGTCTACTAAGGCTGTGCTTTGGAAGAAGGCAAATTCATGTATACTTATACCACAAGGTCTAATACATTTAGGAACTAAATAATTATTTTCTATTAAGCTATGATCATTTCCAGGTTAAAAAATAGTGGTAGTCATTCAATACATTGATAGGGTGCATCACCATATTAAAGTAGTTTTCTGCTGGTGGTGTTTGGTTTCATTTCTGGGGATGGAAGTCTAGAAAGAATAATAATCCTTTAACAAGGTTCTAACTTAACGAGACAAGCTGGAGCTTTCCAACTTCTCATAACTTTGAATTGGTGCAGTCATTTCTTTATCAGGCAAGACTACAGAGATAGATTTCACTTTAAGTATGGGCTATTCTGCATTTCAACAATCATCATAGAAATGTAGAACTTGGCAGGATAACTGTCACACCTGAGAGTTGAGAAAGCAGGTTTAAGGTTTTATGATTTGCTAGAAAAATTGCAATATAATGGTGACAACAACATGATCAAGACTCATGTCTCCTAACCCGCCCTTTCCTGTCATCTAGACATATCCCTCTTCATGTCAATCACCTGCTTTAGCTTTCTAAATGCTTACTTCGTAATGTTGAGACCACAAGTATGAATGAACTTATTTGGTTGGAACCTTTAGTATTTCAAACCCCTCTTAGTTTCTTTCACCCTCCTTCTTGTGCTTTAGCTAGAAAATCTTGAAATTCTTATTTAAGAGAGTACTTCTATATGATAAAAGTATCTCATGGGTAACATATTTCAAAGTAATACTTTGATTTGAATACTTCCTCTGGGCTCTTTCTCTGATCTCTAAATATCTATAACCCTTTCTCTGATTGAAATGTTTGTCTGGGTAGTGTACCGAATGGGTTGTGTTTGATAGCTTTACCATTGTCTGAGCAAGTAATCCCATGAGAATATGCTTTCTAATTAGTGCACTGGCCTCAAACATTGTAAATGACACAATAAAAATCCACTTAGACAGTTTAATATTACAAAATAAAGCACAAAATAGGTAGGTACTAAATAATAAACCTTCAACAAATGAATAAAACATTTGAAAGGAATAAACAGAAGGTAGGCTCAGCACATATGTCTACTGCTATTGGACTCTGCTAACTTCTTTTCATCTGAAAATTTATTCTAAAGATTCTACAGTTTCAGAGCATGAAGAGTTTGTTTTCCTTTTGTGCTGATATTATTCCCTTAGATTACTGTCTCTGGAGGAGGGTTACTAGTTGCAAACATTCTAATACCCTTGATAATTTGAAATGTAAATGTGTAAAAAAAAATCCCAATTTTTACACAACAGGCATATTCAGTTATTCATCAATTAATTGTGCCAAACTGTTTCCTCAAAATGTTGTAACTTCATTCAGACAGTTTCTCCCTCCTCCCCTTCATATACCCATCTCTTTCTATCTCACAGAGCCGTTTTCCTTCTTATTTAACGCTAACTTGGCTGCCAGCTAGATGCCTCGAACATAGTGAACTGAAAAGTTTTATCTTGCCAGAGTTAGAAATATAAGAAAATACTTAGTTTTGAAAAAATTCTTTAAAACTCAAAACTGTTTAGTAATTCTGTATTTGTGGGCTTGCATTTCTTTTAAAACAAAACTCCAGAATGTGTCTCAGACCTTAATGATTGGATGATTCCATGACTTTCTCTTCAGGTACTTAACTATTATCTATTACAATTTATTCACTTTGTATCCCTCATATGCATTGTATACATCAATGCCCAGCAGAAGCTGCCCACATAGGACCTGCACAAGTTCAAGACGACCAAAATTCCAGCGTGGATATTGGAGGTGCTAAGTGACAGCTAATGGGTCCCATGAAAATCACTATGTTTTAGGGTGTGGCCTGTTGCAAAGGCTACTCATATCCTAGTGGATAGCCACGTATTCATAATCACACAACAGCAACTAGACTTAGTGGGTTATTAGTAAGAATAATAAAAAAGAAGACAATATTATTTTGTATTTATTTTTAGAAAAATTTGGCTAGTTCGCTAGGTGGATGGGTATTGCTTGATGTACACTGTATAAATAAATGAATCTTTCAAAAAAATAATATATTAACATAAAAAAAGCTTCAGTTAGAGATGTAGTTTAGGTAGTGCACAAACGATAGATTGCCTCAAGGAAACAGAAACAATAGGGAATTTGCATGTATAAACTCACAGTGACTGTGGCAGCATACATAAGACCTGTGCAAGTTTAGCTCACATAAAATTCCAGCAGAGAATTTTGGAGAGTGTTGGTGGGCATGAAGCCTCACACCTCGCTGAGGTGTCATGGGTAATTGACAGCTGTTGGGAGTGAAAGAGTTAGCTTTCTTAAAGGTGTGGCCTTGGTGGATGTAACCTGTCCCAGTGGCTGGTCAAACACCTGACCATACAGGCAATTCGAATGGGACTTGATATTTTTTTAATAAGTTGAGTGGGTAGAGAATGAGGAGGTGGGTCTAGAAGGAGATGGAGAAGAGAATAGATATTATCAGAATAGAATATATGAAACACTCAATGAATTAATAAAAATATGTTTTTAAACATTAAATATTAAATAGTGCTTATGTGCTTACCTTTTCTCATATATTTTCTTTTCACAGTGTTTTCAGTATTCCTTTATGTATAACCTCCACCGACATGCATCTTCAGGGTTAGATTATTATTACTTACTACTTACTATTAAATATCTTGTTCTCACACTATATTTTATCTTCAACCTTTATTATTTCCTTTCATTTTTCATATATAATTTAATTTCTTCCTCTCTCTTAAAAACCTACACCAGGGCCTGGAGTGATGGCTCAGCAGTTAAGTGTGGTTGTTACTGTTCCAAAAGACCTGAGTTTAATTCTGAGCGTGCTTTTTGGGCAGCTCACAATCTCCTGTAACAGCTCCAAGGAATCTGATGTCCTCTTCAGTTCTCAGCTGATACAGACACAGACAAGCATGTATACTTGCAGATACACACACATACAAGAAAATAATAAAAATAAGTATTCAGAAACAAAAATCTACATTGAAGTAGAGTTAACTTTTAAGTTAAAAGTGCTAGACATTATCAGAGATTCTGAACAGTGGTTCCTAGAAGCAACACTATGTAGAATGAAAATAAAAAAGCAGTTTTATACTTCTTATAAACATTTTGTAGCTAAGCAGGCAAGGGACATGATACTGACTTTTATATGGTCTCTGAAAAGATCACATTTAAAAGCTTTTATAAACGTTCTTTATTAGGTAGGGCTCAGAACCATGAAATGGTATTCTCAAACCTTTAAGCCCAATATATTTGCTCTTCTCTTATAAAAGATCCAAATTTATCACTAGATTCAAAGTGGGAAAGGACCAGGCCTTGCCTCTTTCAGTCCTTAATATTGTGGCATCTAGAGCAACTACTCAGTAAAGCCTTTCAAGTAAATAGCCCTGAGTGACACAGCCATCCACATCTGTAGGAGAAGGTAATACAGAAATATCCCCTTGACTTGATGGGAAAACACACAGCACTCATTGCTGATAGTAGGGATTTATAAGTGTTCCAGAACTGAAGATTCTACAGCAGGATGCCTCTGACAGTGAGCTGAATGATTTGTAAAAAAAAAAAAAAAAAAATGGAGGGGCTTATGGGGGGGATGCAGAATGAATAAAGTGTAATTGATGAAAAATTTTAAAAAAAAGAACTAGATGGATTTTCAGGTTCTTGAAAAAAAAATCAGGGAAGAAGGGAAGATAGACTAAAAGGTACCTGTGATGGGGGCAGCCAGAAATAAAAGAATGGAGTACAAGAAAAGTGACAGAAAATGTCAAGAGATGATAAGCATAAAAATTATCAGAATGGGTGACAGAAAGATGGATTTGAGAATAAAAGCACCTGCTTTCCAAACCATGTAGCCTGAATTCAACCCCCAGAGCCCACATAAAAAGCTGGATTTGGTTTTGTACATCTGTCGTCCCAGCACCCTAAAAATGAAGTGGCTGGCAGAGACAGAGGGATTGCTCAGAAGTTTGCCACGCCAACCAACGTAGAACATGCTTCCAAGACAAGAAATAACAAGAAAACCCTGCTTTAACAAGATGCAGAGTAAGAACTGGTGCCAGAACGTTGTCCTCTAACATCCACAAGAGCACTGTAGCTTATGGGCATCCCCACACACACCAGCACAGAAAGATGAAAGAAAGAAACAAACAAATGAACAAACAAACAAGGAAGGAAAGAAAGAGATCACTCCATATGGTTGGTTAGGTATGAAACTGCAATAGTGGTAGACTTTTCAACAAAAATATAGGAAGAGGTTTCTTTTTAAGAAACCTTGCAGGTTTCTTTTTAAGATGTTAGACTCAAGATAATTTCATGGTTCACACACACTCAAAAAATGTCCAATAAATCAAAAGTGTTGGGAGTAAGTCTAAATTGTATGACAGTCAAAAGAAAAGAGAGGAACCCACAGGTGGATTAAACAGAGACCATATATGCAGAATAATATCAAACAACTGGTACCTCATGTAAGTATCCAATGGATATGCCAGAGGGTGATATACAGCCTTAGAAATATCAGTTCATCATTGGTACAGGTGACAACTTCCTGAACAGAACATTAACAGCATGGACTCTAAGATCAACAATCAATCAACAACAGCCTACAGACTGGGAAAGAATATTCGCCATCTCTATATCTGACAGAGGGATAATATCCATAACATATAAAGAACTAAAGAAGTTAAAAAGCAACAATTCAAGTAATCCAACTTAAAGATGGGGTAGAGAGCTAAACAGAGAATTCTCTGTAGAAGAATATAGAATGGGAAAGAAATACATAAAGAAATGCTCAACATTCTTAGTCATCAGGGAGATGCAAATCAAAATGACCCTGAGATATCACCTTACACCCATCAGAATGGCTAAGATCAAAAACTCAAGTGACAACACATGCTGAAGAGAATGTGGAGAATGGAGAACCCTCCTCCATTGCTGGTGAGAACGTAAACTTGTACAACCACTTTGAAAATCAATCTGGCGCTTTCTCAGACAATAGGAATAGTGCTTCCTCAAGATCCATCCAGCTATACCACTCCTAGGCATATATCCAAAATATGCTCAAGAACACAACAAGGACATTTGTTCAACCATGCTCATAGCAGCTTTATTCATAATAGCCAGAAGCTGGAAACAAATAAGATGTCCCTCAATGGAGGAATGGATACAGAAATTGCGGTACTTTCACATAATGGAATACTGCTCAACAATTAAAAACAAGGAAATCATGAAATTTGCAGGCAAATGGTGGGATCTAGAAAAGATCATTCTGAGTGAGATATCCCAGAAGGAGAAAGACACACATGGTATATACTCACTTATATAGACCTATAAGATAAGATAAACATACTAAAATTTGTGCACCTAAAGAAGATAAACAAGAAAGAGGACCCGGAGTAAAATGATCAATCCTCACTTAGAAAGACAAATGGGATGGACATGGGAAGTAGGAGAAAACAAGTAACAGGACAGGAGCCAACCACAGAGGACCTCTGAAAGACTCTACCTAGCAGTGTATCAAAACAGATATTAAGACTCATAACCAAACCTTAGGCAGAGTGCAAGGAATCAAAAAAAGGGGGGGTGTTGTTTAATATGACCTGCAGAAGACAGAGGAGAGGAGTTCCACAAGGACAAAATATATCTGGACACAGGGGTCTTTTATGAGACTGTTTCTCCAAAAAGGACTATGTATGGATGCAACCTAGAGCCCGTGCTCAGATGTAGCCCTTGGTAGCTCAATATCCAAGTAGGTACCCTAATAAGAGGAATAGGGACTGTTTCTGACATGAACTCAATGGTGGGCTCTTTGACCTCCTTCCCCCCCCCCCATACACACACCTAGGGAGGAACAGCCCTGCTAGGCTACAGAGGAGGACTTTGCAGCCAGTCCTGAAGACACCTGATTAACCAGTATCAGATGAAAAGGGAGGAAGTTCTCCCCTATCAGTGGACTTGGAAAAGGGCAGGGAGGAGATGAGGGTGGGAGGGTGGGGTCAGGAGGGAAAGAGGGAGCAGGATACAAAGTTAGCAAACTGTAACTAATATTAAAAAAATAAAAATTAAAAAAATAGAAAAAAAGAAATTGTGATAAATTTACACAATGGAATACTACTCAGCGATTAAAAACAAGGAAATCATGAAATTTGCAGACATATGGTGGGAACTAGAAAAGATCATCCTGAGTGAGGTTTCCCAGAAACAGAAAGACACACACTGTGGATACTAGACATATAATATAGAATGAACCTACAAAAATCTGTACACCTAAAGAAGGTGAGCTAAAAGGAGGACCCTGGGTAAAATGATCAATCCTCACTCAGAACTGCAAATGGGACGGATATTGGTAGAAGGAGAAAACAAGAAACAGGACAAGAGCCTACCACAGAAGGCCTCTGAAAGACTCACTTATATCATTGTATCAAAGCAGATAGAGACTCATAAACAAACGTTGGGCAGAGTGCAGGGAATCTTAGGAAAGAAGGAGGAGATAGTAAGACCTGGAGAGGACAGGAGCTCCACAAAGAGAGCAACAGAACCAAAATATCTGGGCACAGGGGTCTTTTCTGAGACTGTTACTCCAACTAAGGACCATTCATGGAGATAACCTAGAACCCTCAGATGTAGCCCATGGCAGCTCAGTGTCCAACTGGGTTCTCTAGTAAAGGGAACAGGGACTGTTTCTGACATAAACTCAGTGGCTAGGTCTTTGACAGCCTTCACTGGATCTGGGAGCAGCCTTGCCAGGCCACAGAGGAGGACAATGCATCCAGTTCTGGTGAGACTGGATAAGCTAGGGTCAGATGGAAAGGGGAGTGGACTTAGGGAGAGGCATAGGAGGAGATGAGGGAGGGTAGGATTGGGAGGGGAAGAGGGAGGAGACTACAGCTGGGATATAAAGTGAATAAACTGTAATATAAAAAATTTAAAAAAGAAAAAAAAAGAAATATCACTTCACAAATGGTGAGAGCACTGAGAAAAGAATGCGTTTTAGTGACTTTTCTGATATGATATGAGTCTCCGAAAGGCCCTTGGCATCCTTTTCAACTAGTCCAGGCAAGCAATGTGGCACTGCATGAGGGACTGTACTGCCAGGTCCATCATGTCACAAAAACAGACAAGTGTTTTAAATAAGCAATGTCCAGCGACTGGGCAGAGGGACCTCGCTCAGATGAAAGATTGGCTCAAGAGCAGGAATCTCAGCACACTGAAGTGGCTTCCTGGGATGATACAGGATCTCCAATAAAGAACTGGCCATTAGAAAAATGAAAAACCAACAGAATTTAGAGTCCGGAAGCAGAAAGCAAGAAAGACCGTAGGAAGCTCAGCTTTGGCTGTACTACCCTATGAGTTCACTCTGGAAAGATCCTTAAAGTCCTCCGGTCTGAGGTCAGGAGAAAGTGCTGAGAATGTGCAGGGCTTGAAGATGTAAGTAAAGATGAAGAGGTTCTAGCAGAAAAGGAGAGCATAAACATGAGCAGCCAGGAATGCACAGGGAGGATTTGATAAGAAGAAAGGATGACTGGCGTGCACTATCAAGAAAGAATATGCAAGAAAGATGTCTAACTTTTATACTGCATAGATCACATAAAAAGGAACATTCAGCCCCACACAGGCATCAGCTACAAATATTATGCAGTCAATAAATTAATGAATAAATGATAGAAAAATAATGGGAAGAAACATACAGTTTTTTAAATTATGACTCATTCTTCACCTAAAACTTTCACTTTTTAACATTATGTGTTCATTATCCCCCACAACCAAATTCTTCAAGATGAGAATCATTTTTATGAAGATAATTAATTTATCCTGGAAATTAAATAGAATCAGGAAAAATCATCAATACAAGGATTTGCACACACTAAAAATTTGTATTTTTGCCACTATTGCCTTTTTTTCCCCTCAATTTCTTCTCAGGATGAATATCTGTTGGTTTTATCCCAGAACTACATTTTAATTTTTAATTCTATATGCAACATTTACACTCAGCATACTCTGAATAGAGGGCATTCCCTAATAAAGATAATACGACATGTTTCTATAACCAAGCAAGGTCAGTCCATGAGAAGAATAAATAAAAAGATAATTGAGTAACTGATAGAATCATCAGAGAAGATACGCAGGAAGATCATGTCTGGAGGACAAAATGATGGAAAAATAAATAGAAGATGATGAGGTCACAGGGTAAAATGATAAAGAGAATTGGAGTCAAGAGACAAGGGTACTTGTTCTGTGACTTACATTGTAGTCTAGGACAAAATAATATCTCTGTGCTTGTATTTTCCAATTCTGTCTTTGCCCTCCTTATTCACTCTGCAGGAGCCACAGTGATCTTTTAAAAACAAATCACATCGTATCACATCTCTGCCTAAACCACCTAACATTTTCTCATTTCAATTGGAATAAAACGTAGCCCCTTCACCATAACCTTCGGCACAAAGAATCCTACCCACAATCCTGAAGTCACACCCTTCCCCCTTTGCCTCCATTCACTGATCTTGGTTTTCTTTGTGTTTCTGAGACGTTGTGGGGTTGCATTTTTTATATACGAGGCTCCCACAATGAGCTATCCCTCTTCTTGTGTTTGACTCTTGTTATTTGATGCCCCTTCACTTTCTACTAAAAAAATGCTCCCTCCTCTTTTGTCTATCACACAGCTGTGACTCATTTTCTTCATGAAACTTTGTTGTATAGAAGTCGTGGCTTGGTCACTATGTATGAATTTGTATATTGTATGTTCTTGCCCTAAGATGTATTCCTGCCTGTCATATTCATCACTGTAGTTTTACACCCTCACTCACAATCAATGCCTCTTAAATATCTTGAGAGAAAAGAATTAAAATGAAGAAGCAAACTAAGAGACAGTCAAGCACACTGAAAAGAAAAAGAAGAATACAAATAAATCTCTAAAAAAGTACGTAATAAAATGGGAAAGTATGTCGAAAAATATGAAGCCATTCTTTAAACACTATAGCATCTTAAATATGTTAAAGAACACACAGTAGTTTGGCTTGTCAATAACAGCATAGGCTGCCATTCTCATTTGCTTGACATTCCAGAAAAATAAAGACGATGCAAAATTTTTTGTACATATGTAGAAGAGTAAGTGTGAACGTGTGTTTTATCTTCATGCTTTATTTGGGTGATACCAGAGTATAAAGACTCATGCAATACCCTCAGAGTACAACCAAGATGTCAACATTCACAAACCCATGTGCTAGCCCTCCAAATTACACTCCTCCAGCTGGCTTGGTTCATTTTGAAATGGAGAAAGCTAACAGTGCCAGATCACACCCAAACAGTATAAAACTGAATAGGAACACAATAAAGCAGTGATAAACAATAGATTATTTCAGTGACATATGGCAGATACACAGTCAGGCCAGTCTCAGAGTCAGCCTTTGCATTCTGTTTTAAAAATCAGTACCTGAATCACAACTCCAGCCTTCAAGGCACCCTTTGCAAGCAGGCCACAGTAATTTTAAAGATGGGAAGGAAAGGAACAGATAAATGAAGGAAAGAAAACAAGTTAATAGAAAAGAACATTAAAACTGGAATTAATTAGTTCATGCTTGACAATCAATGGGAGGAATGCAAAACACACAAAAACATTGGAGGAAGAGACAGCCCCACATGGACTTATGGAAAGGAAAAGAAAAATAGGCTATGCCAGGGGGGAGGAAGAAAAGGGAAGAGAGAAAAACAAACAAACAAAATCTAAAATACAAACACTTCATTGTCTCTTTGGATGCAAAAAAATAACTTCTTTCATTAAATGATGCTGTCAAGAAAACTGACTCTCTCTTACCCAGAAACTCAAAATTGGCAGCTCCTCCGCTATGTGCAGGAGAGGTGTAAGAGGGGACTGGAGAGTGAAGCTGGGCAAAAACTCAGTATCTTCATGTATGAAGTCCTCAAACATTTGAAAATACATATGCTCGACTTTAAACAGGTTAGTTAATAGTTCCTTGATTTCTCTTCCTAGGTAGAGGTAGTTTTTCTGAAACCGATGCTCTGGTGCAGATGATTATCTGTCCGAGCCTTGTGTGTCAATGTCTCCTGAGTGGTGCGACCAGGCTAGTAGGCTCTTTGAGGGGTGGGACTTTAGGCAATCGGTCATTGGAGACGTGGTATGGAAGAGAATGCTGTCTCCCTAACCCCTCCTCTTTTGTTCTTTCTCTTCTGTCCACCATGTGAGTGATTTTGCCCTCCCATGTACCAACACCACTATGTACCTCTTGGTCACAGACCCAAAGCAGTAAGGCTAAGGAACCGTGTTAAATCTGTAGCTAGGAAACCAAACAAACCTTTGTTCTCTGAAAGTTGATTGGTTTATGTGTTCATTATGGTTATTAAAATCTGACTATCATAAATGTCAAAAATCCAGTAATATATTTTGAGGGGTGGTTAGATACATGCTTTTGAAGTCTTTATCTCTACCATCTCTAGAGAAATATTCCCGTTTTCAGAACAGATTGTCACTCTCCCAGTTCCCACCAGCTTCTTCTGGGGGAGAAACATTTCAGAACAGACAGTAAAGATGTGTGGGATAAAACCATCCAAATAAGGCAACTTGATTGTATTTCTGAGTATTGTATGTACCAGACATTTTAATGTAAAGAACACTTAATTCATATCAAATGAAATTATGTACCTAGACATCAGGAGGCAAAACTAAAGTGTGTGTGTGTGTGCATGTGTATGTGTGTGTTTTGTTTTGTTTTGCTTTTTCAGGAGTAAATTCTTAAATGCCAATGCTAACTGCTACCTATGTTTGTGACAGCCTTTGTTGATAGTTTCTTAATGACGTGAGCAATCTCAATAAAGGTAATTCACAAATCAAAATATTTCAAAATAATTCCTAATAAGAGTAGTGCAGAAGCAAGAACAACAAATAAAAAGTTTTGGCCCTTGTTGTCATACAAAAACACTTACGTCATGATGTTATTCTGAATTAGCATCCTTATGGAAAATTTGGGTTTTATTTTTTTTGTCCAGCGCTGAATGAAAGCCAATGACAGTCACAGTGAAACCAGCAGGAGTGAGTGCCCTGTCACTGTCAGATCTTCTCCAGCTCAGCACTAGAAAGGAGCACTTTAGCTACTATGTTCTCCACTGGGGAGAAAAATGTAAAGGAAAGGATGTGTCCAACATTCCTGCCTTTTAGATAACCACCAGGTTTGGTTTGGTTTTATTGTCACTTTGATTGGCACACCCATAAAACTAGCACAGTTTATACACTTAGTGGATCCCTAAGAAGAAAAGGAAGAAAAGAAAAGTTGCAATAGTCACTACCATGTGGCTGCCTAGCCTCCTTGACCAGAAAAAAACGAGAGGAATGGAGAGTGTTTGGAATTCTGCTGCTTCAGAGAGTTGCCTGAATTACTGTGCCAATTACAGTTGCTGTGGTCAAATTCTTGACATGAAGATATGAAAGGGAAGAAGGCTCTATTTGGCCGCATGGTGAAGATGGTGTGACTACAAGATCATGAAGCATCTGGTCAGATTCTATCCACCACTGTCAGGAAGAAAAGTCTGAATTCAAATTCTGAGACCCCAGGAATGTTGAACAATCAAAAACAAAATTACACAAAAACAAAATTACTCCAGTCCATGGTGCAGAGAAAATGGTAGGAATGTGGATGGAGCATGGTGATGTTGGACCAAAACAAAATAGTAAACTTTCAACGCAAACACTAAGTCAGACCTTCTAGTTACGGTCTCAGATGAACGCCAATGCTTCAGGTAGCCCCACCCTCAGGCTCTTATCTATAGTGCATTCTCTCTCTTAGGCTGGCCACATTCCGCAACTTTCTTTGACAGATATCTCACATTTTGGGTAGTTCCGGTATCCTGAGGAAACTGTTAGATCCTAGGTTTCATCTAGCAGGTTCACTTCCATTACTCGCAGTAGCTCCATAGTGAGCATTAGGCTTTGATACACACTGCCTGGCCTAAACCGCTTTCTTGAACCATGGCGTAAGTCTGCACGGCCTACCCAGTTCTTTCTTGCACAACTGCAAAATCATCACGCTGTGAATATGTCATGCTCTGTTGTCAGTTCCAGGTGTAGTCTGGCCTCCCTTCACAACTGCAGCATGCCCTGAATACTGCTTGGCTAAGCCTGGGCTCCCTGAGCTGCCCTGCTGGAGCCAGGAACCCTGAAGACCCTTTGTCCAGCACTCTCCCTGGAGTGAGTATTGTCTTGCCCTTTACACCTTTGTCAAATAGTCTAGCAAATTTTCACTTCAATATTACTATTCTCTTTACTAACCAACTGTCTTGTTCATGCTCTCCTTGTTTACTTTGTCTATAAGGTAACAAAATCCATGTTCATGTACTCACCAAATTGCATATTTTCAGATCTTCCTACTTTACTTTCTCAGCATAAATCTGATAAAGAGGAAGAAGCCTGTCTATATTAGAGTAAAGGATATAGTGTCTTGAAATTGTCTCTGCCAAACAGTTGAGTCAAATTTCAGGAAATGGGCAGAATGTTGCCAGATCTTCTTCCAGATATAATATTAATGGCCTTTGGCTGCCCAGAACAGCCTCTTAATTTCTGTTTAGGGCAGTGTAAGATAGCACTAACCCAGAGTTGCTTACTTCTCCCATGCGTCAATCCCAAAGGCTCATGAACCACTTATGTAGCAATGGTCTCTCACTTCACTACCAATTATCTGTGCTTTTCTCATAGACAGGAAGCAACTTTAAGGAGAAGAGGTTTACTTTGGCTCTCAGTTTGAAGGTACCTTGGTGATGAGGCATGGGGTGGCAACAGCTTGAGACTGTGGCAGCAAGAACGTAAGAAGGCTGCCGCGCATATCTCTACTGACTAAGGAACAGACATCTGACCGGAAGAGCTACCACCTCCCAAAGGTCCCTCAACCATGAAGCCGGTGTGCAAATGCATTAGCCTACAGGGAACATTTCACATTCACACCACAGAACAGCTTAAGGTAATATTTTCTGCATTGTCTTATTTGGAACATTGGACAAGATTACACTGCTTGTCTGTTCTAGGGGAGCGATGAACACTTTACTGCAGCCAACACAGCTCTGTGCACTAGTGAAGGTCTGCACATCTTGAGGCTTCTCTTTCAAGTGAGGAAAGGAATGGATCACGTATTGCATTCCAGTCTTTGGAGGCTTGCCAAAGGAGTAATATATGTCGATTCGGGTGCTGTGGGGACCTGGCTTCTCTAGGTGTGCAGTGATGCTGGACAGGGAAACCTCTCAGAAGCTGATGAGATAGGTCCCAGTGAACTTGCGTCTATTCAGAGAGAACCCAGTAAGTCTTTCACTGGGAATCAGCATGCAGAAGAAGTGCATTCCCCAAAAAGGTTTCAGCAGCCCAGAGAATCTCGACCTGGGCTGATCGCTAGAAACAATTCCTGTTGTAAGTCATTTTATAGACTTGGAGGGGTAGAAGATCCAAACAAAAATTATGACCCACAGGCAGCAAAGGGAGCATGGGCAAAAATATCAAGATGTTGGCCTCTAGAAGTTACCCCAGAAAAGTGGTATATAGTTTTCTTTTAAAAGAATTCCAACTATCATAAGCATGTTCAATAAGCACAAAACAACCTACATGAACAAAATGGGATATCAACAAAGAAAGTATTAAAAAGACTCAAATAGAAATTTGGGGGCTAAAGAATAAAAAATGAAGAAACTCAAAACTCAATAGAGATGTTCAGTGGGAAACTTAAAGAGAGAATTGTCAAATTTAAAATAGGTCACTGAGTCTATTCAGTCAGAAGAACAGAAAATAAAGAGTGACGATCACTCAGGGGGTTAGGACACAGGATTGTTTCAAGGAGGAAAAGATAGAACAGAGCAAAATTGTTCTTAGGAAAATAATGGCCCAAACTTTATAAATCTGAAGAAAAATAAAAGGACATCTAGATTTGAGAAATCTAATAACCTCCAATAAACAAGAGGGAGCAAAGAAATTCAAAGCAATACATATTGCAAAAAATGGTATATAAATTACTTTAAATCCAAACCTGAAAGTTAAAAAGCAAAACTTGTACTAAAATCCTATGAATATGAAATACAGTTTTAAAAACATAAATATTAACAATAGCAAATATGTGGGCATGAAAGTTCTTAATATGCAATAAAGTTGTTATCAATGAAAAATAAATCATTATACTTACATAATATTTCACATAAATCTTTTTTTATTTTTTATTTTTTTATCAGTTACATTTTATTAACTCTGTATCCCAGCCGTGTCCCAATCCCTCATTCCCTCCCAGTCCCTCCCTCCCTCATCTCCACCGTGCCCCTTTCCAAGTCCACTGATAGGGGGGACCTCCTCCCCATTCATCTGATCCTGTTTTATCAGCTATCTTCAGGACTGGCTGCAAAGCCCTCCTCTGTGGCCTAACAGGACTGCTCCTCCCTTGGGGGGTAGGGAGACCAAAGAGCCAGTCATTGAGTTCCTGTTAGAAATAGTCCCTGTTCCCCTCACTTTGGGAAACCAATTGGTTACTGAGCTACCACAGGCTACATCTGAGTGGAGGTTCTAGGTTATATCCATACATGGTCCTTGGTTGAATGTCAGTCTCAGAAAAGACCCTGTGCCCAGATATATTTGGTCCTTGTGGAGCTCCTATCCTTTCCCCATCAGACTAACTCCCCTTCTTTCTTATGATTCCCTGTACTCTGCCAAAGGTTTGGTCATGAGTCTTTGGTTTGAAAACACTGCTAGTTAGAGTCTTTCAGATGCGCTCATTAGACTCCTGTCATACGTTCAATGCACATCCCATCTGTCTTTCTAAATGAGGATTGATCATCTTACCCCATGTCCGCTCAATTGATTATCTTTTTTAGGTGTATAGATTTCATTATGTTTATCATATCTTATAGGTCTATATAAGTGAGTATATCCCATGTTTGTCTTTCTCCTTCTGGGATATTTCACTCAGAATGATCTTAAATAAATCTTATAGTAACCATTAAAGGAAATACTTATAAAAGACAATGAAAAAAACAATCAAAATATGCCAGCATGAAAATCAATAAAACCTAAAAAACACTAAAAGATATGGAAAGTCTGTCAAAAAAGTTTCAAGACAAATAAAATTTAAATGGCAAGACAAGTCATTCACTAGCAATAACTTCATATAAAGAGAATAAACTCCCCAATCATAACACATAAAGAGGCTGAGTAAATAAAAAAAAACACAAAACACAAGATCCAACTTACAATGCATTGAAGAAATGACTTTAGAGTTAAAGACACACACGGTCAAATAGTGCAGTGAAGAAGCTTTGCAAATCGGAACCATAAAAGAACAGATGTGACCTTCCTCACATGAGACAAAGAAGAGCTTAAGTGGCCAACTATCAGAAGGTACAGACGATATCATAGGATGACAAAGAAGTAATCTAACAAGGATCAGCCACAACTAAGCCTGCAAATGTAACTAACATGAGACTCATCCAAGCACAGAAAATAAGCATTGACACAACTCACAGCAGCAAACACTGGCATAGAAATGAGGTGTGCTTATCCACTCCCAATCATGGAAAGAATGACCAGGCAGAAGATGACTGAAAAAACACTGAAACTGAGCACTACAGACCAACTGAGTGTAGGAGACAGGAGCAGCTCATTCCAAGCAACACAACAGGACAAATATACATTTGTTTCTGTTAGGTACACATGGCCTCTATCTTTACAACACAGTCCATATGACATGTTAGTTTATGAAACAAGTTTTAACAAATATCACACGAAAGATTTAAATCTAGTATATTTCCAGCTGAAAAAGAGTTATATTAGAGACTAACTACCGAAATAAAACTGAAAATCCATAGATATGGGGAAGGTAAAGAACATACTGTTGAACAATAGTTGGGCCTAGAAATAAATAAAAATATAAATCAAAAAACCACCTTGAGACAATCATCTCTGCAGACTAGCTTTCATAGTACCAGAAGGTGCTATGCAAACTGCCAAGGAAAGGAAGCAATCCTTACATAATCCTGCCCAGCTGTGATGCCTATGAACCCCAACAATGACCATCCTGACAAGACATCCCAAAGGTATAATACGGCACACGTATCTTGGCAATAACCAACGGCTGCCTAACTGGGCTTCGGGACTAATTAGTAGAAGGGAAATCGTGTCGGGTACTAGAAACCTAGTTAACTATTAGGGGATAGCGCCACCTATGACCTGAGTGGAGCTCCTACCTCTGTCACTTCACAAAATCAGTATACTTCCTAACTGCATTCCAAACACTTAACCATATACCCACAGGTGAGAATAGCTCTCTGCCTTCTTCAAAGGTATTTCTCTTTTCAGCATATGGAGACCATTACAGAAAACCACAACTGCTCGAACTGTAGAGAGCAAATTGATAGGAGGGTCTCCAGCCCCAGTTGCTACATCTACAACATAACTCTGAAAACATGTACATGCAAGCACCACTAAAGAGTCACTGCACCATGTGTTTGCACATTTAGTCGTATATATGTGAGATTAATAAAGAAAGAGATGGCATGAATTTGAGATAAGGTACACAAAGGAGACATGAGCATTGTGGGAGAGAGAAAGGGGACTGATATAATCATATTTCTTAAGAACCGCAAAAAAAATGGGTTGGTATTTTGATTAAAATTTGCAGGCAAATGATGGAACTAGAAAAAGATCATCCTGAGTGAGGCAAACCAGAAGCATAAAGGAACACAGGGTATATACTCACATATAAGTGGATATTAGTAATATAATATAGGATAAACATACTAAAATATATTGTTCTAAAGAAGCTAAACAACAAGGAGGACCCTAGGGAAGATGATTAATTCTCCTTTAGAAGGGCAAACAGGATAGACATCAGAAGCAGAAGACAGGGAACAGAACAGGAGCCTATCACAGAGGGCCTCTGAAAGTATCCACCTAGCAGGTACTGAAGCAGATGCTGAGACTCATAGCCAAACTTTGGGCAGAGTGTTGGGAATCTTATGGAAGAAAGGGGAAAATAGAAAGATCTGGAGGGAACAAGAGCTCCACAAGGAGACCAACAGAGCCAAAAATATCTGAGCCCAGAGGATCCTGCAGAGACCAATGCACCAACCAAGGACCATGCATGGAGAGGATCTAGACTCCCTGCTCAGATGTAGCCCCATGGGCAGCTCAGTCTCCATGCAGGTCTCCTAGTAAGGGGAGCAGGGGCTTTCTTTGTCATGGACTCAGTGGCTGGCTCTTTGATCACTTCCCCTTGAGGAGCACAGCCTTGCCAGGGTACAGAAGAAGAGGATGCAGCCAGCTTTGATGAGACCTATACGCTAGGGTCAGATAGTAGGGGAAGAGGATCTCCCCTATCAGTGGACTAGGAGAGGGGCATAGGAGGAGAAGAGGGAGGGAGGGTGCAATTGAGAGGAGATGAGGGAGGGAGCTACAGCTGGAATACAAAGTGAATAAATTGTAATAAATGATAAATCAAGTAAAAAGAAAAAAGAATTGCAAAAAGAAGCATCTTGAGACAATTGAAAATTGACATGCACTACACAAAAAGTTATGGAATGTAGCTGAAGCAGGATTACTACGAAAATTTTAGTGAGAAATTATTATTACTGAAACAGTAAAGAAAGATCCCCAGCAATCTAACTCACACCCCAAAAAACTCATAAATTAGGACGAAATTAAGTTCAAAGTTAGCAGAAGGAAAGAGATAAATAAATGAGGAGTAGAGAGAATCTATTAAATGATTTGACTTTACTTTAAAAAAAATAACAAAACTTTAGTTATAACAGCAAAAAAAAATAGAGAAAACATATATTTTTTTAACTGTCCAAACTTTCAATATTCATTTAACCATCCTGTTCCAGCTTTGCTGTGGCCATTGTTAGAGGATCTTTATTGCTGCATTAAAATAGGTGAGAATGAACACTGCACACTATGTATGCATACGAAAATGTCAAGGACAGACTCAATAAATAAAAAACAGCCAGTCTATTTAATCAAAATTGACGAATAACAAAAGTGTTCAGTTTCCTGTTCCTCTTCTCCATCTCAGTAGGTTAAAAAGTAGGGCTGCCATGCGGCTATGGTGCTGATGTCTTCTTTGGGGAGAGTGGATACATCCAAGTTCCAACAGCTGAACTCCCAGCTCCAATCTACACTGCACCTGGCCTGGCCATAAGAGAACTGGCTTGTCCAGAGTCCATCTCCTAAGAAGTGTGGTCCCACAGCCAGGATGGGTATAAGGCCTGTGCCCTTGACTTCATTTGTGAGCACTGGAAGAACTATCCATCTCTGTTCTTTTGGAATTAACTGGATCCTCATTTGAGCTCAAACTCTATGTCAGCCTCTTGGGTCCTCTCAGTCTGCACACCTGTCTTAGTTACTTTTCTGTTGCAGTGATAAAATACTATGACCGATAGCAACTTAAGAAAAAAGATGGGGGGGGGGGGGTTATGAAGGTTTTATTTCAGAAACCCAGTGGGTATTGGCAGGTGGCCACCAGATCAGGAAGCTGAGTGATCACATTTTTATACACATGAAGGAAACAATGAGCACAAACTTAATGTGGGACCAAGCTATAAACTCTCAAGACTGGCTGCTCCAGCTAGGCTTCCTGTCTTAATAGTCCCATAACTTCCACCAAGCAAGGTCCCCAACCAAGGGAGCAACTGCTGAAATATGTGAGCCTATGGGAGACATTTCCCATTCAAACCACCACAGTACATTACTTTTCCTCCCAAGAAGCATCTATAAGCCTACTTCTCTCTGCAACAACTTGCCTCGGAATCTCTTTCTTTTTAATTTATTTATTTTTATTAATTACAGTTTATTCACTTTGTATCCCCCCATAAGGCCCTCCCGGTCCCACCCTCCATCCCCCTTCTTCACGCATGCCCCTCCCCAAGTCCACTGATAGGGGAGGTCCTCCTCTCCTTCCTTCTGATCTTAGTCTATCAGATCACATCAGGAGTGGCTGCATTCTCATCTTCTGTGGCCTGGTAAGGCTGCTCTCCCCTCAGGGGGAGGTGATCAAAGAACAAGCCAATGTCAAAGGCAGTCCCTCTCCCCATTACTATGTAACCCACTTGGACACTAAGCTGCCATGGACTACATCTGTGCAGGGGTTCTAGGTTATCTCCATGCCTGGTACTTGGTTGGAGTATGAGAAAACATATTTTACATACATATTTTTCTGCATATACATAGTCCAAGCAAAATAAAAGTAATCATAGAAAATAAAATCATCTTGTTTAATATGGCTGTTTGAAACAAGAAATAATGTCTATGTCATTTTAACCTAAATAAATAAATTAATAAATGTTTGTCTAATATTGAATATTAGGATATTATGTATTTACTATTATACCTTAAATATATTATGTATTTCAATATTATATAAATATTATATATTACTATATAAAATCTATATATAATATATAAATGTATATTTAATATGTTATATATTTAATATTATATATTTTTATAATATAGTAGTATATGAATAGTATATGAAATTGTACATAAAAAGTATCATCTCCCATGTAAAGCAAGGAACTCTAACACCACCACATATTAAGAGGGAGAAGTATGCTTTTTTTCATTTTTTGTTTTTATTTTTATTAATTACAGTTTATTAACTTTGTATCCCTCTTGTAGCTCCCTCCCTCCCTCCCCCTACTCCCAATCCTACCCTCCCTCCCCCTTTCTCCACCCATGTCCCTCCACAAGTTCACTGATAGGGGAGGTTCTCCTCCCCTTCCATCTGATCCTAGTCTGTCAGGTCTCATCAGGAGTAACTCCATTGTCTTCCTCTTTGGCCTGGTAAGGCTGCTCCCCTCCCCCCCTCAGGGGGAGGTGATCAAAGAGCAGATCAATCAGTTCATGTCAGAGACAGTCCCTGTTACCATTACTATGGAACCCACTTGGACCCTGAGCTGCCATGGGCTACATCTGAGCAGGGGTCCTAAGTTATATCCATGAATAGCCCTTGGTTGGAGTATCAGTCTCAGAAAAGACCCCTGGCCCAGAGTTTTTAGTTCTGTTGCTCTCCTTGTGGAGCTCCTGTCCTCCAGGTCTGAGTATCTCCCCCTTCTTTCATAAAATTTCCTGCACTCTGCCCAAAGTTTGGCTATAAGTTTCAGCATTTGCTCTTATAACCTGCAGGGAAGAGTCCTTCAGAGCTCCTCTGTGGTTTGAGCAGCTTTATTTGTAATAGCCAGAAGCTAGAAACAGCCCAGATGCCCCTCAGTTGAGGAATGGATTCAGAAATTGTGGTACCTTTACACAATGGAATATTACTCAATAAAAAACAAGGAAATCATGAAATTTGCAGGCAAATGGTGGAAACTAGAAAAGATCATCCTAAATGAGGTATCCCAGAAGCAGAAAGACACACAGGGTATATTCTCACTTATAAGTGGATATTACATATGTAATACAGGAGAAACATACTAAAATCTGTACACCTAAAGAAACTAATCAAGAAGGAGGACTGTGACTAAGATGCTCAATTGCCATTCAGAAAGGCAAGGCAAAGAGGATGGATATAAGAAGAGGGAGAAAGCAGGGAACAGAACAGGAGAAGTATGTTTCTAAAACCAAGATTCAAGCTTTATCACCCTGTAGTGACAACATCTATCCTCAAAGAGAGAGCCATTGAAAATAGCTAAATGATAAAATGATAAATGATAAGGCATTGATAATCAAAGGAACCTACACAGCTGATGATTACTTTACTACCTCTGGGTTTCCCTAGCCTAAAGAACAGCAGCTTCAAATCTGTATCGGTGGCAGGTATTAACAATTAGAGGAATAAATATATTTCTTTATTATTTTTAAATGTAGCTACCCAGGTCATCAAATGTGAGTTCCATTGTCCACTTCTCTCACACTATTTTCTACACAAGGTAATTCCTTCATTCTCGACAGTATTAGTAGTAGCTTCCAGTCCCCGCCCCCCAAAATGGTCACATTCCCTGCTTTCCCAATCAGACTATGTAGAATCAGGTACAGAGAAACATGAACTATGAACTATGCATTGCTGTGCACTGGTTAATGAAAGCCCCGAGATAGGAGCCTATGATTCAGAGGGAAATGATGGGAAGGACTTTGTGATCTCTGTGTTCACTGAGTCATCTTCATGAAGACAGAGGAATCATGCCACTATGACCTCATTGTGCTTCCAACACTTCAAGTGGTCAATAAAAATTCTGCGTGTGAAGAAATGAAGGAATGTCCAAGGCTGTCTGGATTCAAGTTGGAAAGAAATAATCAAGTGAAAGCAGATGTCTGACAGTATACTAAAGAGTGAGACAGAGATCACTTTTATTTCCATACAGATCTTTATGATGTTGAGCTTTTTATGTACCTATCTATTCAGAGTCACACTCAGCCCATAAGACTTTATAAGATGTTTTCCTTTATATTTTCTTCAAAAAAGGCCTCATTTAACAGTTGCTGCCTGAATCAGAAACTTGTAGACAATTGTCTTTCCCCATAATGTCACCAAAAGGATGAAGTTCTCAGTTATGGAACTTATGGCTACTAAAAGGACATGAAGAAAATAAAGACATAGAGAAAGACTATTTCAATGTTTAATATTGGACAAAATTGGTTTGTCAAAGTAAATAAGTTTGTGTAAAGATTATCAACTTTGCTCTAGATAAACTAAAAACATACTTAGATTCAAAGCTCAAATCCCTGCCCTCAAGCCATATGAAAATTCAATGCAGTTATTGATCTGATATCTGTAGGTATTTCTTGATTCATTTTCATAATGGGTGCATTACTACTAATGCCTAACATTTTTGTTTCCAAAAAGAAAAAGTGTATCCATGCCAGTATTGGCCACAAATCTTCACTGTTCTTAAATCTTTTAGCCAGGTCTACCCAAACATTTATAGCGGGTGGGGAAATTTCCTACCTCGTAGAGAAAACAGCAGCCTTATAGTCACACATCTACCTCCTAGATTATCTGCTTAACCCCAGATCTCTTCTCCAGTTCTGTTCCAAATGATGGTGTGCCTCTCTTCCAAAGATAACATTTCACCTGTGCACCTGATTAATCATTCTCTCTTCTCCTTTTTTCTGCATCCACTCATTCCTTCACTAAATGTTTACTGAATGCCTTCTGAGGGTATTCTAAAACTGGGGTTATAGTATATGAAAAAGACCAACAGAATGTTTTCTCACAGACTATCCATTCTGTTGTATCTGCCCAAGGCTTCTTTTGGAGTTCACTAGCTTTTAAAATGGGTTTCATATTTCCTCTTTCAGTGACTCATCTTTCTAAACTTACAAACCTCTCCAAGTCAGCCTCATACTTAACACTCATCTGTTCGTTTTCCAACATTGAATCAGGTATACATCTTCATTCCTGACTTCTGCTCTTCCAATACTGGCTGGTCTCAGTGCTCTTTTCCTCAGTGCATGGTGTTCCAGTTTGTTTTGTTTCTGTGTTAAAAAAAAAAAAAAAAAAAAAAAAAAAACTATAGCCAAGCAACTTAGAATGGAAAGGGTGTGTTACGTCTTTCATGTTACAGTTCAGGCAAAAGAAGGTCGGAACATGGAGGTGTGAACTGAAGCAGAGAGCATGGAGGAGTGATGGTTACTGGATTGTTCTTCCTTGCTTTCCCCAGTTTGCTTTTCACCGTAACCTAGCCCCACATACTCAGGGATGGGAACAACAGGGTTCCCACAATGTATTGGGAACTCCTACCTCAAAATTAATCAAGAAAGTACCCCCCACACACATACAGACTTGCTTGAAGACCAATCTGATAGAAGCCTTTTCTCAGATAAGATGATGATCAGATGAGGTGATGATGATCACCTCTTTCCAGATGATCCTAGTTTGCATCAAGTTGACAGGAGAAACAAAACAAAACAAATTTTTGTTCTCTAATTCCTCTTAAATGTTATTTACCCTAAGCTTTTCCTTGAATTCTCATAAATTCTAGAACCAAATATGGTTCAGTCTATTGACTGTGCTTTTTTTGCTAATGCTTCTTTATCTATGCCCAACTTCCCAAGATCCATCTCTGACCATCTGATATGGTTTGAGTGTCTCACAAACGTTTATGTATGGAAAGATTTGAATGTCCCTTGAAGGTTTTTACATGGGGAGTTTGGTCCCTAGTAAGGCAGTAAAAGATGGTACATGGAGTTGAAGGGGCAATGTCCCATGATGGTGTGACCCCAGAAAATATTACAGTAATTCTTTTCTGAGTCTTCAGTGATTCTAAGGAGTTCCTTGTTATAAAGCCTGAGCCTAGCCCCAACAAAACTCTTTGATTTCTTGTGAGCATGTGACTGCTAGGCCCGTGTATTCCGGCTGTCTCATGGGACTCTCTACTACCCTCATCAAAAGTCAAATTAGAAGGCACCTATCTTCTAGCTTTAGAAGTCTGAAACTGTTTCTCCCACTATCTATTAAACTCACCTAGATTCTTTATCTAAGTTTTCAAATATTCAAAAGACATTCCTGGGCCAAGGAGATGGATTAACCTGACATCTTCAGTTTGATTCCCAGAACCCATGCATAAAGAAGAAATCAGACTGCAGGAAAAAATGTTTTCTGACCTTTACACACTGTCATGTGTCTTTGTCCACACACACACACACACACACACACACACATCATATGCAAAAACACAGAACAATAAGAATCTTATTAGAAAGGCATTTTTCTTTAATGTCCACAGGTATCACATGCTAAGAGGTGGTACATATACTAATATATATGTTTTTATAATATACATACATATTATATATAAGCTATAACATAGAATTATATTATATATTTATTATATTGTGAATATATATGTATATATTAATATATTCATATGTATGTGTGTATACTATATTTATTATATTATAATATATAACATAATTACATTATATTTAATATACATATATTCAGTTGGCATCTGGCCCTCTTGGTAGCAGTGGTGCTCTGAGGTCTGAGTGCTGTGTCAAGGAAGGCTGGTAATACCATTTCCTGTGCTGTTTGTTAGGATCCACCCTTGAGTGGTACAACACATGGTTTAGAGGAGGTTGTTCCCAGGATGTTTGTGAGCAGGGTCTATGCTGGTCCTGAGAGCTGCATGGTAGAATTGCTATACTGAGACAGTCTGTAGTTCTTGCAGAACTTGGCAGCATGAGCAGCCAGTTCCCTGCAACAAACGCTTTATGTTTGGGATTGGAAACAGGGTGCTCCCACACATGTAACTACTCTACCACAATACTTTAGTGTCCTAGAATTGCACATACAGATGCCTGGACACACACACACTCACACTCCTGCCGTTACAGGAGCTCTATCTGCTAGAAACATGCTGTTTCCTCTCCATAGCATGCCTGATATTTCTGTCTGATATAATTTCCTGTTCATCTTTCAGATTCAAATATCACCTACCAACTGAGACCTTCTTAAATCCCTTAGTTATTGACATGTCGTCCATAGGGAGCCCATAGCTTGTTGATCAGACTCCTTCCCTGGGATTTATAACATCATTTACATTCCATCAGGCAGAGAGTAATCATGCTTTATCACACTCTGTGGTCACCATTTCTGCTGCCAAGTATGTCATGGAGTAGATGTTCTCCAAAGAAGGGTAGACGCACGCACATGGTCCATTCTGTAACAGAACATCATTCTTGTGAAAGACTTGTTTTCTTCACAGCACTCTGAAGATTTGGAGGATAGACCTGTGAGCTGGGAGTGAACTGAATGTTCCTTGGAAGGTAACAGGGGTGCCTGCTTCCTGGAGGACATGGGTATGAAGGGCAGGCAGATCAATGAGCAATAGAAAGAGAGGCGCTTTGCTGTCTGGATATGCTATTCACTTGTAAATTGAGTTACTGCATGTCTGTAACCCTTTGAGCAGTTTTCATTTGAATTCTGGGCCATGATGTGCTCTCATGTCTTTCCTCCTGAAGACTTGCTTTAGGGGAAGGAGCTTTTTCATGTTCTCAGAGCCCCGTGTGGCTGACCTTCTCTGAAGCAATGCCCCAACCACCCAGGCAAGAGACACCACCTGCCATTGCAGCAGCAGCCTGGATGCCGCAGAACGTGTTCCCTTATTTGGTAATCAGCAATGAGCACAGCCAGGAGAGGGGCCCAGCTGCGATGTCAGTTTTCCCTCATTAACACTGGGTCAAAATGACTCTGCTGTTTTAAATGGCTCCTCTTTAATTAAATTAATGTCGACTTCTCTGTTTCACCCTGTCCTAGGAATTTTTCAGTCTGCTACTTAAGGCAAAAAAAAAAAAAAAAAAAAAAAAAAACAGAGGAGAAAAAAGGTTTTTTGATTAATCCTGTTGCTTGTGTTCTGATATCCACAAAGAGCTTAATTCAGTTCAAACACAATTGAAGAAATGTCAATTAAAATAGTCCATTCTGTTGTGTCATTCACCAAACACACCATTGATTGGACATTGACAAGGGCTAGAGTAGATAGATCAAACAAAATCAGTGTATTCCTTGACCTCTGGAAGTCTAGAGTCTGGCAGAGGGAGAAACGGGTCACAATCCAATATAAAGCAGGGTATTCTGCAGTGTAGTCAGAAAGGCTTTGAAGAAAGCTGAGCAGAGACAGAACAGGAAGAGGACAGTTCCCCACTGTGGCATGGAAATACCTTGACAAAACTTATCAAGAAGCCAGGAAAACACATACAGGGAGCAGAGGAAGATCTAGGGGCAGTAAAGCCTGGAGAGTCCAATACGCAGTACGGGGGGGCATACTTCAAATGAACTTTGCAGAATAAGCTCGAGGGGGCGGGAACCAGATCTGTTAGCGCTTTGCAACAGGCATCCAGACTTCCAAGCAGGTCTAAATTACTATGACACTTGTGACAAGACTTTAATTAGATTCATGCTCAATGTGCCTTACTTTTCTTAAGGACTGAAAATAAATTAGCCAATCTAGAATAAGGAAAAGCAAGAAAGTTATTCCTGGAGTCAATTGTTCTGTTATTTGTTATGCTACCTACTTTCTGCAAGAAATTGCCTTGTTAAAACATCTCATTTATTTCCACCAAAGGACTTTGCATAAATAGAAATTAAATGTCTGTGATGGTTTTCACAAAGTTGGGGGAAATTACTTCTTAGCTTGAAAGCAGTGTTGGGGATTTTGCCAGTGTCCTTGTGAAACTGTGTGCATGTCCCAGGAAGACAGATTTTCATACTCAAGTAAACTTTAGAAAACTCGCTGTTTTGTAAGAGAAATTTTGGAGTCCCCGTAGCTGATTTTTGAGTCACTGACTGGCCAATATAGTTAGATCATGGTGGCAGGTTGGTAGGAAAATGGGTTTTTGACAAGATGTGCTCAGCCTGACAGCCAATCACAAGAGTTCTTCATCTCAGTTTTCCAGAATGGTTGGTGTTACAGCTAAATGCACCCTACCTACTGCCAGGCTCATCATGGGCACCCATCTCAACTCTTGGTTAGTGTTACAGCAAAATGTGTCCTTTCTTCCTCTCTATTGTCAGGCTCATCACCGGCAACCAGCTCAATTCTTCCTTCCTCCTCAGTACCAGGTTTTACAGCTCACGCAGACGTGGATGAGAACATGGCTGTACTTGTTCTTGAAGAAATTCTACAAATCCAAAGCATAGTTTTGTCTTTTAAGTCCCTTTTGTCTTTCTATCACAGTGTCCTTTAGAGCTAAGAATGAACCACCCTGTTCCTCAAACACAGCAACCTCCACATTGGAGTGAGCCTCTGAAAAAAATAGAAATTCTATCACCGCATGTCTCGAACAGTCTCATAAGGAAGGCTGTGAAGTCCTGTTCCAGGGCAGTCTGCTTCACAGCACGGACACACATGCTCTTATATGTTTATTGGAAAATATGGCTAGACTTATAAATTCATTTCCCTGGATGGTCAGTCAACCTCTAATGTGTTGTGTGAGTACTGTTTTGTTTCCAGTGTCCATGGCAGCAATTTGTAGCTCTTTTCTTCTAGCACGAATTAGTGTCTGTCTTCTCCTGTGATGTTTGATGTGTTGTTTCCAGTTTCCAAGCAAGCACCCTTATGCACACACACACACACACACACATACACATGCATACACACACACACACACACACACACACACACACATAGATGGGGTGGAAGAAAAATGAGAGGGAGAGAATGCATGTTTGAAATCTTACGAAGAATTACGAAGTTGTGTTAGAATCCACAAATCATTTGGATCAGAGGCAAACGAAAGTATTTTGACTGCAAATTTTGTGCATTTGTGTCCAATTCATTGTTTACATATACATATACACATATATCAGTTGCAGCAATAGGTGTAGACCCTAGAAATTCTGCCCATGAAACCCCTTTCTCCTCTCTCTTTGCGTTCAGTAGTCATCCCCAACAGGGATGCTGGGGGAATGTAGAAAAGAACCAAATTTCCTGTAGTCTCAAGGACCCCATGCAGAATCCTGGAAACACTGAGAAATCTGGTGTCTTACATGTTCTCTCTTGATTCTGAGAAGAGAACAACCTGGTCAGAACTTTACTAAGGAGAACAGATCAGAGGGACGTGTCCACTAGGAAATCCCTGGGGAAGGTTAGAGAACCCTTTTCACTGTTGCTACCCCTTTCCCTAAGGTTCCCTAATGGTTCTAAAACTCTGGATCATTTTTCATGACTTCATCAGTTCATTCTCTTCAACAGTATTCATACCTGGGAGTCATTAAAATGTCCAAGTTTTGACCAGTGCATAAGTGAACCTGTGATGAAGGAAGTCCAGATAGCACTATGGAAGTTCTCTATTGGTACCAACAATTTGAAGTAGACCTAGTTTTTAAGTCATAGGGAAAATAACAATTTTTGTCATAAGCTATTAGTTAACTCTTCTCTGAAAGCCAAATATCATAATTGTAACAATACTGCATGTTCATAACTGTTCCAGAATGAAATAAGAATGCATGTAAGTAAATTAAGAGGATATAATCTATGGTTATGTGGAGAGCAGAATTCAGGCCCCTGTACTCATTGTCCCTAGCGAATTCCAGGAATACATTTAATTTCATGACAATAATCACTAGAATTGTAAAAAAAGATTACTAATTACTGACTTTAAAATTGAGAGATTATCCAGATAGCCGTCACTAAGCATATGACCCCTTGAGATTTATTTATTGATTCTCTGTTAGAACAGAAGAGAACTAGGGGAGAGAACAGAAGAGAGTCAAGGCATGAAAAGGGATGACTTCCTGTTTTTGCTTTAATATGTTGAGGACTAGGGATCCAGGATGTAGAGATCTCAGCCTGTTGCCATCAAGAAAGTGGATTCTGAAACCAACTAGATGGTATCTTGGAAGCAGACCCTCTAGACCAGTGGTTCTCGATCTTCCTAATGCTACAACCTTTTAATACAGTTCTTCATGTTGTGGTGACCCCCAACCATAAAATTATTTCACTGCTACTTTATAACTGTAATTTTGTTATTGTTATTAATAGCAATGTAAATATCTGATATGTGACCTCTGTGAAAAGGTTGTTTGACTCCTGATGTTGAAAATAAATGGGTGTCGGGCTAAATATTGTTTATTATTAGCCCTATGATTATCACTGCGTTTATTATTTAACTGGCTAGCACAATCAATAAGACAAAGACACCTGTTAGATTTTTATAATTGCCTTATCACACCTTGGACTGGGCAGATAGTTCTACTTACTCTGTCTCAATAACCTCCCATTCTGAACCCCATGCCATCTGCCTTAACCATTCCTATCTGAGCTGCCTTTCATCCATAAACTTATAAATACTTGCTTATGTTTTTCATCTTGGTGTTTCTTTTTACACCATTCTTGGAATCCTTTCTTCTTGCCCACTTGGTTCTTTCTCCACACTAATCTATCAGGGCATCCTTCCTCCTCTCTTTCTGTCTGTTGTCTTCCCAAGCTTCTCTCATCCAAGCCCAGGAACCTTAGCCATGCCTACCTCCTTCTGCCCTGCCCAGGTAGTCTTTTTTTTTATTATTAACCAATCAAGAATAATGTCCTAGGCAAATTTGCCCAAGGATAGGTAGGTGACCAGATCTCAAAGGCCAGTAATTAACATCAAATTACAAGCATCAGACCAACCCTCAACAGCTTACCAAAAAAGTCACTACCCACAGTTTCAGAACATGTTCTAAGCTGTCAAGACAAGAAAGGCCCATCCTGTCAAATGTCTTGTATTTAATCTTTGTAATATGAAGGACTGGGCAGAACATTTTCTGAGTGGGGAAGACCTAGCTGAATTATTCTGGTCCTAGACTGTGGATCAAGGGTGATAAGGACATCGGCTTGATGTTATTTTAAACTTTGTATTTGTAACAGTCTGGTATCAGCAACAGCAAACAAATACTGAGTTTGAAGTTTAAATGCTGCTTCACTCACCATACTTTGGACATGAACTTGCTCCCTTTGACAGCAGAAGAACTCATTGGTGATTTAACATTCAGAACATGAGGTCTTCACAAGTAAGCTTTTGTAGCCTGCAGAAGATCTGGACTGTTCTCTCAGCTTTCAAAAACAAGCACTCCTGAGCACATTTATCTTGAGGGCATGCATGCTGTCTTTGTAGGCTGGGCTCAGAATCTAACAGCCATGTGTCAGTGTCTGGAAACTATAAAGAGCCTCTTGTCTGCTCTCTTTGTTCCCCAGTTTCAGAAGAGTCTCTCTGTGTAAGGAAAATGATTGTAAACAGTTCAGATAAGAGTCACAGGGAACTCCATGCCCATGTCTTGGTTGATTTTAATATGTGACATATTGTCAGACCACAACAACTACAAAATAATGGAATTTTCTGAGTATGTGCTCAGTCTGGTATGTAAAACTGATGCATATAATTCTTTTTTAAGGGTAATATAAGGCAATTCCTTCTAAATTTATGAATACTGTACATATAAGAGCCCCCAGTCACTTAGAGAAGTCATGCTGCAAAGGAGCCTGGGAGCAAAGTTGTCAGTATACTTCTGGCTGCGACCCTGGCAAGTCAGGTTTCTGTAACATGTCAGTTTGAATAATATAAATGTACTTCCCATGGTAATGACTAGTTTATGACTAAAGGACTCAGGGCACACTGGTTACTGTTTATTTCTTCAGGCCTGAGTCCTTGGGTCATAAACCATTTGCTGGTGTCTTCAGGCATTCACTCTGTGAGTCTAAACACTTACTGTCTATAAAGACATTAGTCACATGAAACGGAAGCCCATGCCAAAAACTTTACTTAATTCTAGTGTTTTTCTTTGGGGTTCTATGTTCAAATATAGTCACCAATTGAGTTACTAGAAGAGAGGGTAAGACTCCAGCATCTGTATTTGGGTATGTCTGAGTTTATTTTCCTGTTGCTGTGATAGAAAGCAACTTTAAGAAAAAGGGCTCATGCGACTCACAGTTCCACAGATCTCAGTACATCCTAGCAGGAGAGTCACAGAAGCGGGAGCATGGAGGTGCTGATTGTACGCATCCTGATTCAGGGAACATGAGAAGCAGAGAAGGAGGAGTGGGATGCCACTAATCCAGCAGCCCCTGACCAGGGAATGTTCTTGCCTCCAGTTGAAATAGTTCTCCTTATGTCCACTAAAGTAACTGAGATAATTCTCCACACATGAACACATAGACGCCCATCTCCCAGATGCTTAAAGAAGCTGTTAGGTTAACAAATCAAACTGGCCATTACAAGATGGAACACAGTTCACCAAGCAATATGCAAAGGTCAGCAGTACAGCTGTCCTGTGCTGCCCATGGCCCTCCCAGGTCGTAGTCAGAAGCTTTGTCATACCTGTACGACTTCCAGCAGAGGCTCTGCTCCCAAAAGGCACCAGGGAAAATAACATATGTATTTGCAAAAAGTAAGAAGTGACGTCATGAAAAAGTGAAGCCTCCTCACATGAAGCCCAGAAGCCCTACTGTACTATACCATGAGTCCTACTTTACATCAGAAAGGTGTCAAGAGGTCACAGGCATCTTGTCTGCAGAACATTCACTCATATTAGGAAGCTGTAGAACAGAGATGATTTTTATATAATTTTATACATTTCCTTCATTAAACATGGAAGTTTGTCAAAGTAATTCTTTTTTTCTTTTTTTAAAATTTATTTTTTATTAATTATAATTTATTCACTTTGTATTCCAGCTGTATCCTCCTCCCCCATCCCCTCTTAATCCCACCCTTCCTCCCTCATTTCCTCCTATGCCCCTCCCCAAGTCCACTGAGAGAGGAGGTCCTCTTCCCCTTCCATCTGACCCTGTTCTATCAGGTCTCATCAGGACTGGCCTCACTGTCTTCCTCTGTGGCCTGGTAAGGCTGTTCCCCCATAGGGGGAGGTGATCAAAGAGCCAGCCACTGAGTTAGTATCAGAGACAGTCCCTGTTCCCATTATTCAGGAACCTACTTGGAGACTGAGCTGCCATGGGCTACATCTGTTCAGGGGTTCTAGGTTATCTCCATGCATGGTCCTTGGTTGGAGTATCAGTCTCAGAAAATACCCCTGGGCCCATATAGTTTGGTTCTGCTGCTCTCCTTGTAGAGCTTCTGTCCCTCCAGTTCTAGCAATTCTTGAACAACCCTTGACTCACAACGTGACAAATACTACTGAAACCTTTATACACACTATTTCAATAAACTTTTACTAATAATTCCATGAGTTAAATGGTTTTATAGATGTTCCAGAAGAGGGATCTTAGCTTTACAGAGATTTGGCACCTCCTGCAATACAACGAGTATGAGGTGAAGGCAGGCTTGCCAATGTGTGTCCTTTCTACCTGCCTAATGATGATTGTTTTCAAAGTGTAATAGGCAATCCAGGCATTGTACAATAAAAAGGAGTAACATCATTATGTTTGAGGTCCCATATATATCCACAAGGAATAATTTGTTATAATTTCTGCGTTTCTGTGTAACATGAATTCTAATCATCAACCCCTAAAGTTTAGGTGCCTGTAGGAGAAACACTTTTAAATGTGGAAGTTCAATTTTATTTCATATAAAACTGAAAGATCCTATAAATAAAATATTAACATATGGAAATAAAATTAGTAATAAAACATAGAGCAGCATTACCAAGCCACAGAAGAGGACAATGCAGCCATTCCTGACGAGATCTGATAGACTAAGATCAGAAGGAAGGAGAGGAGGACTTACCCTGTCAGTGGACTGGGAGAGGGACATGTGTGAAGAAGGGGGTGGGAGGGTGGGATCGGGAGGAGAGGAGGGAGAGGCTTATGGGGGGATACAAAGTGAATAAAGTGTAATTAATAATTTAAAAACAAAAAAACAAAAAAAAAACCATAGTCTTTAGACCAAAGAAAGGCCAAGTTATCCTAGAATACAGGTGCAAATTACTAGGATGGTAGTAAAGAGGCCAGGCCTATTTACTTCTGAGATCATATTATACAGGTGTAAGCATTTTCCAGAGGAAAACATCAAGCTTTTTCTTGGAGGCCAAGTAGGCTTGCCTCATGCTGTAAGAGCAAACCCAGTTAAATTATGTCTCAAGAATGAAAATTCTGTCCTGAAAAGAAAGCTTATTGGTTAGGAATGCTTGCTGATCTTCTAGAGGAATTTAATTTGACTCTCAGAATCCATGTCAGGCAGCTCATAACTACCCCAAACTCCAGCTCCAGACACTCTTTTTCTGTATTCTTCAGGTATGTACACAGGTAACACACTCACACAGAAACACATACATAACATAAATTAAAATAATGAAAATAAATCTTAACTAAGAATGAAAATTCAACAACAACATACTAACAAATCTCTTGGGGAAAAAAACATCCCTCACTATTTGAACAACATTACAAGTTCTAGCAGGCTTATTTCATATGAAACATTACCATCTTCTGGCAACTTTTATTTATCTAGTGAGCTGTGAAGAGAAGCTATTCTCAGGCTTTAAGTTGAGATAATTCTTCCACAAATTCAGCAGCAGGATTTTACTGAGGCCTCTGGAAGCCTCTCAGCACCTCACCATCATCGTAAATGAGGAGGAACACAAGAAGTCACAGGCATGGGAGTTGGTCGGTCACATTGCACCGGGAGTCATGAAGGACCAGAAGCAGTAAGAATATGCAGCACCCTCTGCTGGCTAAACCCCCTGGGGCCACCAAACACTTCAACTCACCCTACCTTGCCTATTGATTACCTTTCATAGAGTAATAGGAAATGTACATCCATGAATATCCTTGACAGCTGAATGTGTTATCGCTCGCTACTTTATAGTGTGTGAAATGATGGATGGAGACAGCAGCTCTGTCTTTATAGGAAATGCAAGGAGACATTTTATGATTGGCAGCCTTCACAGTTGTCTGCATCCTCTGGGGCAGCGCATGATCCCTGGGCTCACTGACACTTTGTGTTTGATTATGCAAGTAAGCAACCTCAAAGTTTCTATAATTTGAAACAGCATACATGTATTTTCCTCTCACAGCTGTGACAGTAGCTGAAACTTTTGTTTGCTATTACTGGGTGGATCAGGGCTTCAGCTAACGGAGAATTCTTTTCTACTAGAAAATGGTGTATGGCTTGTGGTTTATATCCTATTGTACAGATAAAATCACATGGCATGGGAAGTACATTACTCCTGGTGGCAAACACTGGCATTCTATGACAAAGGGAATGGATGTGTGCCTTGTGTGGAGAGCTCACCATTGGGAACAATAATAACATCCACCACATGTGGTTAACAAGCTAAAAGAGAAGCATTATTCTTCCAGTAGAGGCTGTTCTCTTCCTCGCCATCATTCTGAAGCCATTCACAGCTTAAGGAAATTAAAAACAAAACAAAACAAAAAAAACATGTTATTACTCCCTTGGTGTAATTATATAACTCTTTAAGTTCAAGTATAAAACACAAGATAAATAGGTATGTAAAGTGCTATGGTGGTCCTGAAGATAGACCTTGGGGTTGTGACTTGCCTGTTGTGTATCAGTTGGTTAGAATCAATTACACAGCAAGGATGACGTCTGTGCTTTAAAAAGATAACCAAAGAGGAAAAGAGAACCAGGTTGGATCAGAAGAAGAATGTAAATATGCCTCAGCTCACCTGCTCTGAAAGAGAAGCATAAATACTCTTAATAACTATCTCCAAGCCCAGCCTACTATGATTGTGCCTGCAAGCCATGATTATATATACATGAATTATTATTTTCACCAAAACTTGTTGTATATGACAAAGATAGTCTACGGTGACTTCATCAGAATCTACTGAAAATGTGACAGGTTTGATCACTCTTCTATTGTATGTAAAAGAAAACTGGATCCTAAATTCCAAAGAGATATTTTAAAGCTTTGAACATAGGCAAAGAGCTTTCTGAAGGTAGACTCCTGTGATGGAATGATGCAGAAAGCATGCTAGATGCTCCAATAAAGTACCATGTAGAGAAGTTCCGATTCTCGCAAAGCTGGCCAAGCAAGCTAAGACCTCTATGGAGAAGGTCAATGAAGAAAAGGATCATGGTCTGTCTGGACAAGCCCTCCTGTCTTTGCTATGGTATACTAAAGCCTGTAGAGTCTTCCCAACAAAATAAGCAGATCATATTTGGAGTTACCAAAGAAAACCCGTGACTCGGGCAGTTCCCAGTGCTTCCTTCCTTCAGCTATTTGCGCATCTGTAGTAGAGTCTCCTGTTTTGGACCAGGGCTGATCTCTATGGATGTAGGATGTGCCATGAGAGATAAGATGCCATTTCCAAGAGTAGTAATAACCTCTCTGGCTTACGCCCTTGTACCTTTGTTTCTTGGGTTATTTATTCTATGACAACCAGTTTCTAGGTTATGAGAACTGAGAGTGAGCAGACTGTTGCCAACAGCAAGGCATTGTCTTCAAGACAATAGTCTATGGAGAGCTGAGAACAGCCAACAACCCGATGAGCTGCTCCTTGGTTGAGCCTCCAGAGAAGAATGCTATTCTGATCAACAGTGACTGAAGGCAAGAGAGAATCTGAGCTGAACTGATTCAGCTATGACACTTTCACTCCCAGAGAAGATCAAATAATACAAACTTGTTTTAAGGTGCTAAGGTGATTTTCATACTGAGGAGTGTATAATATACCCTCTGTTGGACCTTATTCTTTAAAGAATATTTAAAAAAATATAAACACTTTTCCTTAGTCTTTAAAAAAATTACCAAGCACTTAAATAGTATCAATATTTTATAGGTCTCCTTATTTTTATGATAACAAGTTAGGTCTATAAATATGCACATTAAGACACCAGGGTCAATGCCTATCCATATAAAATTTCACTCTGGTCAACCTCTACTTTTAATAACATATAATTCATTTTTATAATTTATAATTATTGTGATGAGTAATACGCTATGGTAAGATGGTGACCTTATTGTTTCTGTCACATCAAAAAAGAGGCAACAAACTTCTCTACTTTTTAAATAAATATAATAGAGAATATCTAGCATAATTATAACGTATAGGATTTTCAACATTCTTTCAATATAAGCATACCAATATAGGTTTGGTTTTTTTTTTTTTTTTTGATGTTAGAATTACAAACTTTCTCCTTTCCTTATCTTCCCACCAAACTCTCCCATATGCACCTCCTAGATATCTTTCAAATTCATGGCACCTTCTTTCATTAAGAATGGTTAAAGAAACTGTGGTACATTATACAATGGTATACTACTCAGCCATTAAAAACAAGGAAATCATGAAATTTGCAGGCAAATGGGTAGAACTAGGAAAGATCATCCTGAGTAAGGTAACACAGACCCAGAAATACACACATGGTATATATTCACTTATAAGCAGATTTTAGTCATATAGTCACAGACATACTACAATGCACAGACCCCAAGAAGAAAATCCCAATGAGCATCTTAGGCTTCATGTGGGCCCACTAGTTAGGAAAGTGGGGGATATCTCTGACATGGACTATGTTGCCTGCCTTTTTATCACTTTTTCCTAATGGGACTGCCCTACAGGCCACAGTAGAGGAAGATGAACTCAGTCCTCATGTGAATAGAGGACTCTTTCTCTCTTCTCCCAATTCCTTACAACACCCTAACACCAGGTAGGAGAGAAAGAAGATTAGTGGAAAGAGGGGCCTTAATTTCCCTTAGCTACTTCCTGCTGGTTAAGGTAATAGAATCCTTGGGGCGAGACCAATTCTCATTTCAGGATATCTCCAACTTCTCATCAAGCTGCATCTAGGAACTAGGAACAGTTGGGGGGGGCGGAACCAGCAGTCTTCTTCTTCCTTGGAGCCCCTTTCCCCTCTCTGGCCTCTGGCTTTTATTCTTTCTCAGAGTCCTTAGAATTAAACTATCTACGGCCAGCGAAGAAACCCTCTCGGAGCCCACACCAGGCAAATAATTTGCTGCTGGGGATAATTTGAATCAATCCCATATCCCATACCAGGGATTAAAACAAAAGCATGTTTATGTAGCATAAACAAAAACTTCTACAACGATCATATATTATAAGTCTAGAGTGTGTACTTGTCATCTTTGAGCACAGGGAAGCTGACAGTTTTTATTACATTGGTTTTTTTTTAATTTTTATTGGTTCTTTGTGAATCTTATGTCATGTATCCTGATCCCACTTATCTCTCCCTACCCATATACCTGCCCTCAACTCTTGAAGCCCTCCCCCCAGGTGAGAGAAAAATCACATAGTGAAAGCTATTGTCTGTTACAGTGTATTCCACAGCATACCCTTTTGCCCACACTTCTTTGCTTACTTAAGATCGTTGCAATGACTAGCTGGTCTGGCAAGAGGCCTCTGGCTTCTGCTACTCTATTGATACTGGTACCTCGCTGGGACTCTTCCTTGATATTCTGTTGTTGCCCTGTGCTGCTCAGACTGATGGCTCTCCTGCTCTCATGCCATTGGGGCGGGCTCACCAGAAACACTGAACCCCTGCCTCACAGCCAGGGCCAGATCTAATCTGCTGCCCAGGTGAGATGAGGGCCTACTCTCTTGAGTGTTGCATCTGGTGAGGGACGTGACCATTCTCCTGAGCCCAGGGCAAGCTCTCCTGCCTGCCATAAGTGGTGAGGGACCAGGGAAGAGAGGAAGGTGGTTCTCCCTCATCCTAGTCACCACACAGCAGACAAGAAGCAGGGCTAACTCTCCTTAGCTCATGCTCTTAGGCCAGCTCACCTGCAACCCCTACATCCAGGGCCAGCTCCACTGTGCTGCCCAGGTGAGAAGCAGGGCCTGCTCTCCTTAGTGCTTCAGTAGGTAAAGGGAAGGGAAAGCTCTTTTGTTGTCATGGTCCCTTTGGGGCCAGCTCTCCTGCTCACCCCTGGTGGCAAAAAGGAGGGGAGAGGATCCTCTCTCACAGATGGCACCACCCAGCATACAAAAAGAATGGCCAGCTCTCCCATGCTTATGCCCTCAGGGCCAGTTCAACCCCGTCCTTCCCCAACTTCACCCGTACAACCAGGGTCAGCTCTAATGTGATCCCCAGTCAAGGTACAGGGCCGACTTACAAAGTGCTATAGCTGGTTAGAGGTAGGGTCAGCTCTTCTGCTCTCAGGCCCCCAGGGCCAGCTCTCCCAGGGTGCCCAGGTAAAGGATGTGACCAGTTCTGCACAGCCCTCAGACATCAACATGTCCCCAAGTGGCAGCCCAGACCAGGAACATCAATCTGTCCTTTGGTGGTAACAGGCCCCTGCAGCTACAGGGCCATGGACCCAGACACCTCCCTGATCCTTCCTCATAGCAGCAAAGGTCAAGTCCCCACCATGATCCCAGGTAGCATCACTGGCTAGTCACATCAGGCTGTTCCTCACTACCCTCAAGTCTATAGTTCAGCCTCTCTTCACTGTGCCCATGTCCCTTTGTTTCTCTTTCTCTTCCATTTCTCCACCACTTACTTGCTCCTCTTAGTGGCACCCAGGGTCTGTGAGTGCCTTTGATTGTCTCTAGAGTTGTTTCAAGACCACAATGCCCTGCTCATGCACACAGCAGTAGGCAGGGGTCATCTCTGGCATGACCTGCATCTCTAGGTCTGTGCAGCACCTGACTGGTGATCATCTCAGGCTAGCTTCCTCTCTGGGTCCAATGACATCAGTCTCCTGATCTTCTCAGGCTTGCTCCTTACCTGGGCCTACCCAAGTGACCCCATTCAAAAGTCATCTATCTTGGCCTCACTCTTGCCTGGGGCCCAAAGTCCCAGGCATATTTCTTCTAGTCTCTGGCTTGCTCCCTGCCCTGGGTGTCCATCAGGGCCTCCATGGTGCTGGACTGGTGGATGTCTAAGGCTTGCTTTTTTTTCAGAGAATGGTAGGCTAATCAGGTCAGAACACTGAGCATAGACAGACTCTCTCTTCTCTGCCACCTACCGACACATAAAGGACACAGCAGCCACATCGACAACATCTCTAGGGGCAGGGGAAGCTGATGATGTTTAAATTATGACTAAATTACCCACGGCTCTTTTGTTAGGAAATGGCATTCGATGCCATTTCAATTGAACATTACTTAATTATGGATTCCTAGCCATCTGTTTAACTGTAGACTCCTAAGCTTTGCTAACATCCTGTGTGGTTCTTCTACGGTCTAGTTCCACACAACTGGTAATCTGCTCCATTCTTCTCTGTCATTCTTTCACCTCAGTTCCTAAAAGTACAGTCTTTGTTAATATGTGATGTTTGCATATCCCTGAAACCCCATAAGCTAAAACCTAAGCCTTTGTGTGATTTTGCATGAAAACAAGCCCTTTAGGGGTGTTTTGCTTATGAAGGTGTAGTCTTCACTAATGAGACTGATTTCGTTATAAAGAGACCTCAAAGAGCTTAATAATCTCTTTTTCCATATGGTGGATGGCAGAGAGAGAAGTTGTCCACCTACAGACCAGAAAAGTACAGCCTGAGTGCACGTAGGCCCTACTGCCACTGTGTTCAGCTTCTCACTCTTCTAAGCAATGAGAAAGAAGTTTCCGTTCTTCATACTTACCAAGCTTGTGGTGCCCCAAGCAGACAAAGAGACTGTAAAACTTAAGATAATAGTGATGACGGCAATTGTAAAGATGCTGCTGGCACTAATGATGACAGCTTCACACAACGAATCATTAATACTTAGTTCTTGCTTAGCTAACTCTCCCGGTGACTATCACAAAATACATAAATCATTGTAATAATGTCCATTTCACAGAAGGGGAAAGTAATGAACAGCTATGCTTTCTTATTGAATGTAGAAAGAATAAAACTAAGATTGAAAATTTGAATTATCTCTGTGACTTACTAAAATAGCATATAATTTTCCTATTTCTAAAGTTAAGTAAGAGTTTGTTTCCATTTTTATCAGCCTGAAGCTGTCTCATGTTACTGTAAGCCCTTTGACATCTATGATTCTATTTGCTGTGTCTATTTTCCCACTTCCAGTAGTGTGAACAGTTTCATAAGTATGCAGGATTTATGGGTTTAAAGGAAGCAATAACCACAATTCTAATCTCCCTCCTGTATCTGTCTCCCTCCTATAATCCCTTACCTGATGATCTTGAACATGTGAATGTCAACTACAATGTGTGCCCATATAAATAATACATCCTTCAACACCAAACCGCATCTTTTACACTAATTTATTGATCTTTTATATAAAATTAAGTTTCATGAAATTTGTCATTGTTCATTAAAGTTCTGAATATCATTTAAGTGGGTTTCAGTTTTTAGACTGGCAATGATTTTTAAGATTATTTTCAGACTTGGATGTAAAACAGTCTTCTGTTTCTAACTGTCAAAGGCAATTATGTCTTCCAGAACAATCTATCATTTGATAGTTTATTAGACTAAATGATGAAGTGCATTCTTAAGGGCCAAATAAACAGTGTCATAAAATAGAGTGGCAGTGTCAACCCACAGCATAATCTTTCCCTAGCAGTTAAGGTTAATTAGAGAGAGGCTCATTCTTCTAAACACAAATACATGAGACATAAGAGGACTCGGGCAGTCACTAGATAGGTGTCAAGAACACAAATCTATAAAGTAGTGATTGAATTTCGACAATGATGTAAATAAGCCAAGGTTACCCAGCACAACAAAGATTAATTATAATCTTCAAGGGTAAATCATTTATAACAAGAGTAAAAAAAATACTTTCAGATATTTTTTCAGACATATATTGGCCTAATCTCTAAAAGCCAAGTTCAAAGAGTGTTTTTATATATACTGTTATAGAAGATAGTTGAAGTACCCATCTTTATAAAAGATTTCAATAGTCTTTAAAATTTGATGAAATGATTTATAATTTTAATGGCAAAATGATAGCTGTAAATATTCTTAAAGATAACAATTTTGCATTTAATATTTCAATTATTTCATAATTTTATTTATGCATATAATGTATTTTGATCTGCCTCTCAATGTCTTACCTCCAGTTCCACTCATTCCCTGACAAAACTTCATGTTCTTTATTTTAAAACCCACTGAGTAATTAATTTAGTAACTCATGCTGTATGGGCATGGGTGGACGACCATCTGTGGAGCATATGTGGCCTCTCCCTAATACATCCTTAGGGAAAAGCTGATCCTCATTCTGACCTCAGCCTTTTACTACCAATGACTCCCCAGCAAGAAGTTGGTCTTGGTAAGCCCTTCCCATTTCTGAGCTGGGATTCTGGCTAACTTGATTTTGCTTAGGTCCTGAGCATGTAGTCACAGCCACAATGAGTTCACATATGCTTCAGCCCTGTCATGCCCCACAAACACTGCTCCAAATAGCTACTACGTGCGTGTGACTCTTACAATCTTTCTCCTTGGTCTTCACAAGGACCCCTGAACACTGTGGGGAAGGAGTGTTATATAGATGTCTCATTGTCTCATTTAAAGGTGGAGCCAAGACAGTCATCATCTCTGAACCTTCTGATGACCCAGCCATGGTTATGATGGGTGTGAGCCATTGAGAAAGATCACAATTTGATTACTTTCACTTTCACCAGCAATGCCTCCTCCACCACCAACTATGAGCACCCCCCACACACACCCTGGCCAACAATATCCATGACATCCATGACAACTTCAGCATTTTCGTGACCTTCATAACCTGAGTTCACATCGTCATCACCACATGGAAGACCACGGACAGTCCTTTTAGGAAATTGTGGCCTGATGGCTGTGGTGCTGTCCAGAGCATAATTCCCCTAAAGAGCCCTGCCAGAGCTGAATGAAAAGTTCACTGCCATGACTTTCCACTTTCTTGCCCCCAATGTGTTTTTTATGTGTCTGACATGCAGCCTGGAGAAACATGGCAAATACAATGATACCAAAAAGGTCACATGAAGCCGGCATTATTGGAAGCCCTGCAAAGGTCATTCTGGGGATGCTGAAAACCAGAAAATATAGGTAGGCATTTCTCAAAAAAGATACAAATGAGCAACATGTATATGAAAAATACTAAATATCAGTAATAGTCAAGGAGATATATAACAAAATGTCAAGTTATTCCCTTCTTCCCATAAGAAAAGCTATAAGAATAATAATTTAAGAGGTGAGTATTATCAAATATGCAAAGGGAAATACTGTACACTGTTGATAGAGATGCCAATTGTAGAAATTGGTATGAAGGACCCAGAATTTTTAAAATATAACTGCCCTGTGGTTCAGCAATCCTACTACCAAGTGGATAGAGAAAATGAGTCATTGTGTCAACGACATTTTACAAGTCCAAGTTTTTTTTCAGTACTATGAATAATAGCCAATCAGTGTCCATTAACTCACTAACATAACCAAGATGTGATGGGTATACATAACAGAATGATATTTTGCCATGAAAATTGAAATTCAGTCTTGTGTGACATCAACAGAACTGATCAAACCATGCACAGAAACACAAGGACCAGATATTCTCACTCGCTCAAGCTTTTCTTCAGAATGTTCATAGAAGTTGCGAGGAGAATAGTAGGTACTGGAAGCTGGGAAATAGTGAGGGGATGGAGAAATGAGAAAGTGCTAAACAAGAGTAAGAGGTGAAGACCAAGAAAGCAGCTCTGCTGTGCTGTTGAATAGCAGTTACATCATGCACCTGCCAGAGGCTGGAGGAAAGTGAGTTGCCTGCTTCACCAGGAAGTCATGAAAATGAATAAGAAAATGGATATTGTTAATTTGATGTAAGTAGATGATAGTATCAATTATATATTAAATTCATATAATTATTCAATAAATATAACATATGTATACTTTATATATTACAATATTATATAATATAACTAAATACAATGGTATCCCATTATATATATATTTTTTTTGTATCTGCAAGTTGGTTTTTTATGTAACAAAAAGAAGCCAAAAGGAAGGTACTCCAACCACATAAGAAGACCCAAGCACAGGAGGTCTTTTGCCACAGAAGTAGGCAGCAGCTCATCAGTAATTTTACACGCAGACCAAGCATGGTATTTTGAAAAATCTTATGGCTCAATAATCAAGTTAAAACAGCAGAGAACTTTGTCAAGCAGCTATGAATTGAAGCAAGGGCCTCATGTGCCCTAAACAAATTATCTACTACTGAGCCGTATCTCCAACCCTAAATTATCCTTTAAACTTCATAAAATGAAAAAAGAACAAAAAAAATGTGTATTTAGATGCTATTTTAAAGTTTGAAGGAAAAGGCACGGCAGGCACTATGTTAGAAAAAGAAATGTTTAATCTTTAATTAGATGAGAACATGACCCCACACCTTTTCCTTTATCCTTTGCCTCAGAGAGAATTTTCTTTAAAAAAAAAAAAAAAGATATATGTCCAAAAAAAAAAATAGATTTTTCAAGCACATGCAAGGGCGTTTTGAAGCCAGACACTGTAATCAATTAAAATGCTTTCCTAGAATATCAGATCACTGGCCAAGCATCCAATTTAGGAACGAGCACTTTAAGCATCAAATGGAACTGCCTTCAATAGCGTTTTGCCTCCTTCCTTGGAAAGGGAGCATGCATGCTTCATAACCAATTTACTGCTTATTACTTTTCTTACAGAATAAGAGGAAGCAGATAAAACAGAATGAAATGAAATTTGTGTGTAGATCATACAAATCATAAGGTTATGGTCACGATATGGTCTATCTTATAGCAGCAGCGGTTCTCAGCCTGAGGGTTGCAACCTCTTTGGGGGTGGAATGACCCTTTCACAGGGGTCACCTAAGGCCATCAGAAAATGCAGATATTTACATTATTATTCATAAGAGTAGCCCAATTACAGTTATGAGGTAGCAACAAAAATAATTTTAAGGTTGGGGTCACCACAACCTGGGGAACTCTAATAAATAAAGGGTCATAACATAACGGACAGTTTTAAGACAGTTCATTCAGGCCTTTACAGCCATTGAAGCAGGACATTCTCCCCAAGCATGGTTGGATACCATAAAAAGCTAAAATGTTACGCTCAGGATGCGAGGCTAAGCACTGCACTACACTCAGGGTCAGCCGCTTTGGACCCAGAGAAGAGCATGTCTGATTGCATGCGGGTTGATGCCCCAGGTCCCGCCTCTGAGAAAAAGGTATCGGACAGGTCTCATGCTCTTTGGGTGGATGACACCTAAATGAACATCGGTACAAAGTCCCAATTTATTTCTAATATCAGAGATCAGACCTCTACTCTTGCCTGATGCGTCTAAAACAAAAAGGGGGAACTGTAGAGAGCTGCGGAATGCTGTGCCTTAAAGATGGAGCTGGTTTATGCCTTCCACCTTCCCGATGGTGAGTGCTCTCTGTCACGAACAATTCCACATTTGGCTAAGGCTGAGGATCTGGCTTGCTTCCATGTATGTGGACCTATCTGCATTGCCCACGTGGCACGCCTGGGTTGGCTACCCAGAGGCTTTTTAAGCTGTGGGCTGGCTTTCCCCAGGGTCCGAGGATTGTTCAAGGTTCCTGAATAAACTGCATTGAAAAAAAAAAGAGAGAACCACTGTTGTAGAGTGCTAAGGGCTAACGGGCCCACAAGAGCCCATGCTCTTGTTTCAATCCCAAACATATGGACCCAGGCTAACCAAAGCAAGCTTGTGACATGAGGCGTTAATCTCTCAGAAATGACAACAATCTAACAGAGCTGAAAAGTTAAAAAATTTTAAGTGTTTGAAATAAGAGATTGATGTCACAGCACATAAAATAATCAATCTCTATCTTAATGTACATTACTTTGATGTTTTTTTTTTTACTTCTTTTCATGCATCTAACTTGTATTGATAAATCTCTTGCTTAAGTCTTGAAATACACCCTTCCTAGGCAAACAGCATACTTTTTAAAATATTAATTTTAATTTATTCACTTATCTGTAGCTCCCTCCCTCATTCCTTCCCAATCCCACCTGCCCTCTCTCATCTCCTCCCATGCCCCTCCACAAGTCCAAGGATAGGGGAGGTCCTCCTCTTCCATCTGACCCTAGCCTATCAGGTCTCATCAGGACTGGCTACATTGCCGTCCTCTGTAGCCTAGTAAGGCTGCTCCCCCTCAGAGGTGGGTGGTCAAAGAGCCAGCTACTGAGTTCACATCAGAAACAGTCTCTGTTCCCCTTACTAGGAACTCACTTGGAGACTGAACTGCCATGGGCTACATCTGAGCAGGGGTCCTAGGTTATATCCATGAATAGCCCTTGGTTGGAGTATCAGTCTCAGAAAAGACACCTGTTCCCAGATGTTTTGGTTCTGTTGCTCTCTTTGTGGAGCTCCTGTCCTCTCCAGGTGTTTCTACCTCTCCCTCTTTTCATAGGATTCCATGCACTCTGCCCAAAGTTTGGTTAAGAGTCTCAGCATCTGTTCTGATACAGTGCTGGGTAGTCTTTCAGGAGCCCTCTGTAGTAGGCTCTGGTCCTGTTTCCTGTTTTCTCCTTCCAATGTCCATCCCATTTGTCTTTCTGAGTGAGGATTTATCATCTTACCCAGGGACTTCCTTCTTGCTTAGCTTCTTTTGGTGTTCATATCGTATATTATATGTCTAATATCCACTTATAAGTGAGTATATACCTTGTGTGTCTTTCTGATTCTGGGATACCTCACTCAGGATGATCTTTTCTAGTTCTTACCATTTGCCTGAAAATTTCATGATTTCCTTGTTTTTTAATTGCTGGGTAGTATTTTGTGTAAATGTACCACAATTATACTTTTCTTTAATGAAGCTATCAGAACTTTCTCTAAGTTTTAGTTTTGCTTTACAATAGTCTTGCCAGAAATGTACTTGAAAATCCCAGTTACACTTGTCTGAAACTTCCTAAAAATACAGCAAAAATTGGAGCTGTGCTTCCCACTGACCTGTGAGATTTATTTTTCTTTTTAGTTAAAGGAGTAAGGGCAGTGGTTCTCACTAAATGCCTGAGTGCTGACGAGTCACTGTTGAGGGTTTCTGAGTGACCTTTAAGTAGTACACAATCACCAAAGGACTTTTATTAATGGTGAAAGCTGTCATCCCGTCAAGATTCTAGCTTAATTCCTGAAGAGCTGATTTGAAGAGGCAATGGTAGCTTAAGAATATCTCAGAATGGATTGTAATTTATATAAACCCAACTTTCAAGCTATACATGAGCACACAGACACAAATACAACACACACACACACACACACACACACACACTCGCACACACACGCTCCCAGAAATACCTTAGGAATCAATTATCTATTTCATTCTTGCTGCTACCCCTATTCTTTTTTTGTCTGTTTTGTTGGTTGGTTAGTTTGGTTTGGTCTGTTTTTTTGTTTTGTTTTGGTTTGGTTTTTGTTTTTTGTTTTTTTTTTTTTTTTTTTTTTTTTTTGGTTTTTTGAGACAGGGTTTCTCTGTACAGCCTTGGCTGCCCTAGACATGCATTGCTTGCTTTGTAGACCAGGCTGGCCTCCAGCTCACAGAGATCTGCCAGCCTCTGCCTCCCCATGTGCTGGGATTACAGGCGTGCTCCACCACCCCTGGCTACCACCTTTTTTTTTTTTTTTTTGCCTCTTTCCTATGTTGCTTATACATGTACACTCACACTCCTGTGTGTGTCTGTGTGTGTGTGTGTGCAGAGGCACACACAGGTGTCATGACATCATTTATCTTTGAAAGGAAAGATAATAGTGAGATAGCTGCAGTTCGAATGACAGTGACTTCACCTTAGAAAGTCTCAACCATCCAATTCCTTCCTTACAGTCTGACAAAGCTCTGACAAGAGATGCTGCCAAGTCTAACTTTATTTATTATTCTCTTTTAAAATAACAATATTGCCAGGCATGATCTACAGATATGTTTAGGCTAAGATCAAGTAAATTTTTCCTTTCTTTTGCAATTGCACCTCAGCTAACATTCAAGATTGTGCACTGAAGTAACTGTCAGATCCACCTAGTCATGCTGCTTTTCTGTGGAATGGAACAATGCTCCCAGAACATTCAATGGATGATTTAGAAAGCCCAATCCTGGGAAATGTTCCCTGGGGGACACCAGGTGGGTTCATTCAAACCCAATGTCTGCCAGTAATTGGCTTTGGGGCAGTTTCTTAGCCAATATTAGACTTTAGATGGGTATACTAAGTTTATTGACACTTTCCTTTTCATTATACACAGATTGTGAAGGAGCCAGACCAATAACTTGAACCTATAAGTTATATCATGATGCCGTCCTCACTGAGATATGAATTTTGCTGAAACTACTCATTCTTTACAGGTATACCTCTTCTGTGTCTATGTATATGTATGTAAATGTGGGTTATTACCACAAATATGTACTTGTTCATATTTGTGTACCCATAGGATACTGCATACTGATCTCTCACTATCTCTCTTCTTCTCTTCAGAAAGCGTTTCTTACTAAACCTATAGACAGGCTGATGGCCAGCAAGTCCCAATAGTTCTCCTGTTTCTACATTTTTGTTACAGCACTAGGATTACAGGTACTTGTGGCTACACTGCTTTCTAAGTGGGTGCAGAAGACTCACACTCGGGTCTTTGTGCCTGAGTAGCAAGCACTTCTATACAATTAGCCTTCTCCACAGCTCTACTACTATATCTTTAAATGGAATAAATACATTCTTCCTAGGCTGTTTAAGACAGTCACTTATAACCTGGCAGCTTTACTTCCTCAAAATCAACATTCTTCTCCATTCCTAAGCACCCACAATTCTTGAAAACAATGACGTAAAAAAATTGATGGTCTGGGGCATGCTAAGCGAGATAGCCTGAATGCCTGACATCTGCCATTTGGTTCTTGATGGGTAATCCTTGCGATTCTGATAATCTAAAAGGCTAAGAGGATTGGGAAGAATCTAAAATAGTTTGCAAGCGTTCGCCAGAATGACTGGTATATTTTTGAAGGTCAAAGACAAGCCACATTACAGCAAGCCTCGTGCTCTAAAAAACTGAGTTAGTATCAACAATATTCAATTAACACAGCAATCATGGTGGGAAGATAGCAGACTGAGATTTTTTTAGTAAAGCCTCAGTAAGCTAAATTCGCTTACTAAGGACACTGTAATAATCCAGCAAAAGGCTGAGCAGAACTTAAACTTTGTGCTCTCAATGAGAATAGAAATGTAAATATGTTTACAGTATCAATCTGTATAAAAGAAAAGTGAACCGAGCACTTCATAATAACGTCAACAAATTCACACCAAGCGTTGACTGTGGTGGGAAGTAGATAGAATAAGAGAGAAAGGGAGAAGATTGGGGGAGACCTGGTTAGAACTGCTGTTCCCTGGATCTGTTACTTTGTCATTTCAGTTGGGGATGATGTCCAGGGATGGACAGGGCTTCCACCTGCATAACAGCAAGGTTGTGCTTGCTGCTGCAGAATCATGTGGAGAGAGTTAAAATAATTAAACCACAGCTCCAGGCACAAAACAGTGTCACCAAGCTTAATCTAGGTACTGTGTCATCCAAGGAAGAACATTTACACACTTACAAACACCGAGTTCATTTCTCCCCACCACGTGCAATTTGAAGAGCTGGAGAATGCACAAGGGAACACAACCCTGTAAACAGACAGGCCGTGGGGGACAGACAGTGAGCCTCTGAAAATCTGGACAGATGCCCAACTTTCTCGTGACCTTATTTTTCCCAAGTATCAGATGCGGTCAATAATGGCAATTATATCATACTACCTTTGAGAATTTTAAATATCTTCGTGTGTGTGTGTGTATGTGTGTGCCTGTGTGTTTATGTTTATGTACATGTTCTTGTAATGTCTGCACGTGGGAGGTACAAATGCGAATGTGCATGGAGAGGATGTGCACATACAGAGCCTTGTGGTTGGTGCCTCTTCCCTCTTCCTTTGTCCCTCTCTGACTTAGTTTTTGAGACGTGGTTTCTCTCTACACCCAGAGCTCACTGATTCGAATAGACTGGCTGGCAGGACCCTCAGAGCTGAGGTTAGAGACTCGATTGTCTTGCTCGGCTTTTGCGTGCTGGAAAATCTATACTCAGGTTTTCTTGATCCTACGGCAAGCATTTTCCCAATGAGGCCATCTCTCCAATTCTACAAAGTGTTTTTAATATAATATTTGTGTTAATTCCTTGAAATTTTCATACAGTGTATTTTCAGTTTTTTTGAGAACTTTATACACAAGTTCTACATCTGTATCCCTCCCAGCCCTTACCTCCTGACCTCATCCATATCCACACTCTCCATCCCAAACCTATGACTTCTTTTTAAATTATTATCAACACATACACATACATATTCCTATAATAGAATGTTATATACACATATTTACATGTTACATTTACATGCATACATATGTGTATACAACCCACTGAGCCCATTTAGTTTTTCTCGTATGTACATGTGTCCAGGGCTGACCCCTTGGAGTTGGACAGCCTATGTGATAGTTCATCTCTGGAGGAAATTGATTCTCCTCTCAGCAGCCATTAATTGCCTGTAGCTCTTCATCTAGGGGTTAGATTTTGTGGAATTACCTCCATCCACATTAGCATATCAGTTGCTATTGTCATTATGACTGTGACAGAATTATTCAGTCAAGCATATTGTTGAAATTCGTAGGTACCATTTCTCCTCTCATGTCTAGGATATAATTTCTAGCAACAGGCACTTGGCCCATTGGCTCTTACAAATCTCTCCCCCACCCCTCCTGTACTATTCCCTCGGTCTTGAGTATAGTGGTTGTATTGTTGAGTGTTGGACACCCCACAGACACTTATTCTCTGCATTTTGGCCATTGTGAATCTCTGTAATTGCCACCATCTGTCGCAAAAAGAAGCTTCTTTAACAAGGGTGAGAGCATCCTTTACCTATGTGTAGAGAATGGCATTGACAATACAATTAGAAAGTGCATTAGTCAGGACAACGGCAGTCTCAGGACTGGGGCCTCTCCAGCATGGCTGGCTGACCAGGTTTGTAGCACCAGGCTTGAATTCCCACAGAGTGGGCCTTAGAGTCAATTAGACAGCTGTTGATTACTCCCAAAATGCAAGTACCACTACTGTACAATAGGGATATCTTGCCTCCATGTCTTTGACAACAATATTTTCAGTCGGCAATGACATTATCTCAACACAAATACATCATAAAGCAAGAAGGCCCCACATTCCTCCATGTGTTACCTCGAGGGGACCAGCCTCCTTTAGAATCAACACTGCTTGCTATCTATATCCCAAATTTCCTACAACTGTTGACACACTATTCACAGGGTACCCAGCAGGGAATGAGGCCATTTCTCCACTAATCTTTTAAGCAATTTCTCCTACATGTCTTGGCAGGAAGCCGGTAACAGTTTGAACAGGCTCAAGCACAATATGTGCAGCGCAGCCAAAACTCATTAAGTGCCTTTGTCTCTTGCATCTTGAGAAACTCAGTATTGCACCCCTGATGAGCGAGGCCTCGAAATGTTATGCTAACATTAAAATTGCCAGAAAACATTAATTTGCTAGTCAAGTTACATCTCTCAGCAATGTTTAGACAGTGTTCTGGGGAACGATCTGCTTATCACCAAGTATTATAAATGAAATGTCAATGAGTTTCCCAGGTACTTCAACCACAGGTTATCAAAACACTCTAGAAAAAAAAGATCTTAGTTGTAAACTGAGAACGGAATGAAATTTTGATTGAACTTAACAGCATTTTTACCTTATTTTTACAGCCGGGATTTCTCACAACACTCTCACTTATAGATCATTTTATTTCAGAGAATTTAGGCAACAGCTTGCTAGATCCACCTTCTATTCACTTAACTCTACTGCTCAGACCATATTTTACTTGGCCTATGGTGCTGGCATTGCACATCTGCACTTTCGCATGGCATACCCTAACTCCTGGGACACCTTCCTTATCTAAAAGGCAGCCAACTAATAGCCATTTTCCTCTTTTTTTTTTAACTGCTTGATGAATTACTTCTGAGTAACAAGAAAGAAGGCTGACCTTGTCGCAACCCCCTTTGTTAAACACTATTATCTGGTCCCTCATACCACAGAATGCCATTATTTAAATTTGCATTTAAAATTATGCTTTCTTTTCTGTGCCACATTATAACCCCAAAGCTATAAGTTTGTTTGACCGACTTGGCAGACATTTTAGGACATCATTAAAACCAAAAGTCATTAATTCATTATCATGAAATAAATATTATAGTCAGTCTAATGAAGTGAAACACCAAAAAGTTATATTCTTCAAGTCAATGATTTGATCCACGGCATAATTCAATGTCCCTTTTATCTTTTTACCTAAGACATTGCTTGACAAACAAGTGATCTGTCCTTTATTCTTCAATGACAAAATCAAATAAACTACATGACAGTCTGAACAATAAGGCAAAATTGATCTTTAAAGCTGACCAAAAAAAAAAAAAAGTTCAATTTAGTCACTGAGTGTGGGCAAGGCCAGCATACACAGATCAAAGTGTAATTGCATTTGATCTAACAATCAAAAGGTTATTTTTCTACTTTGGTCATTTGCTAAATTCTAAATTCAACTGTGCTTCTTTAGCTAAATATTGAAAATCATGTTGAAGTAAAATAATAATAATGTAGTATATGTTGACTGGTAAAGTAATTCTAATCAAAATATGCTGAAAATATGGCAAATGTTACTGGTTTTGTTTGTAACAGACAGCAGGCTAAGGTATAAAACTACATTTTGCTAATATTAAGTTCTTTTATTTCAAGCAATACCATAAAAGAAAATAACTGTTCACTGATTTGCCAATAAGCAACATTAAAGGAGAGAGCAAATAGAATGATCTAGCTAAACAGCTGAGCTAATCATTCAATAGAATCCATAAGAACAGCAGCAGGCCATGTCCTCCAACAGCTATTTTTAAAGACTTGAAAATGACAATACTGTAAGATCAGCCTTATTCAGATTTCATGACTGATGATTCAGTGAGGCCAGAAACAAATGAAACCTTGGAACAGTTTCTCAAAAGTTTGATTCACATGGGAATTTGGTAGTAACTGCAACTTTTTATTACTATTTACAAAATTGTTTTTATAGACTCAATAAAGATTAAAATATGAAAGCCCACATGGATACTTGTCCACTCCACTCCTGGAAAAAAAAAAGAGTAACAAAGTTAGACAAAATAATCCAATAAAAATCCAGCAGAAAAGACAGCATGGCTGGAAGCCGGTGATAAAATATGATCCAGGATTGCTGATAGGGCATGGCTGGGGATTGATTTTGAAGTTAGACAGCCCAAGACCGAAGTCCTAATTCTTGCCTTCCAGGCAAGTTACTAGACAGTTCCTTAACCCTTCTTGCTTCCTTCCTTTCAGCTAGTGAGAAGCAAGCAGAATAGTACCAACTTCAGAAGATTTCTTGCTAAGACATATAGGTCCCTGACAATAGCAATAAGCCCGTTGGACTTCATAAGGGTTTTTTTAACTATTATTACTGATGACTTTTCTCGTACCTAGTGCATTTCCTTAAAGCATAACCAAGTGAGTTCATGTATGTCTGTGTCAACATGCTTTCCTGTCTTCCTCACAGAATGAGGCCTACCCCAAGAGTACATCATTTTCAAAGGGGCAACATTGTGCTCCCTCTAATAACCCAACTTCATGGACAGCGTCTCAGAATTTAGAATTACCCAGATGACATACCTCTGGAAACTTCTTTTTGCAACACGTGGAGACCACTACATAAAAGCAAAATGCAGGCTTGTGGAGCCCAGTCCAAGTGGATACAACGACAAAACATTCCAGAAACTAAGGCTCAAGTAACACTGTGGAAGGAATGATCTTAAGAGCCAGAGGATCGGGGAGTTTGGTGTGAAAACCTGTCACCTAGTATCCATAAGCTATGCCCATTAAGTCTCACCAACAGGACTGCCCGAATGTGAGCTGAGAAGGGATGACAGCAATACATAAGCAAAACTGGACAAGTAAAAGATCACTACACAAGAACTTTAGTTAGCTAAGAAAAGTTAGGAATGCGAAAGGGTTTCCCCGGGTAAGGGCACACCAAAAGGTTATCCAATGACAAATGTTCAGCCTTAAAAACATACACGCATGTACCATTCTATGGACTGAATAGGTTATATTTAGGACTGTATATGTCTACACATATACAACTATTTGCATTAAATAACAATTAGTGAAAAAAATGAAGGTGAGAAGAGAGGGGTATATGGGAGGGTTGGAAGGAAAAGTTAAGAGAGAGAGGTTATAATTAGATTATAATTCCCCAAGCAAAGCAAAGACATTTCTGGAGATGCCTAATTGAGGAGGAAAATTCTGCCCGAATGACGGTGATACTATCCCTTAGAAAGCGATCTCTAAGTGAATAAATATGAAAAGAGACAGAGAGACAAAGACAGAGACACAGACAGACAGACAGAGAAAGGGAGCAGACAGCAGCATTGCCTTTCTCTGCTTCCTGACTGTGGTTAGGATGTGAGCAAATGCCTCACCTCCCAGGATGGTCATGGCTCTTTCCCTACTGTGTACCTGCAAACCTTGAGCCAAAACAAACACTTCCCCAGGCTGCTTCCTTCAGCTATTCTGTCACAACAAGAAAATTAAGACAACACTCCCAAAAATCCAATGAGTCCCCCAGAAGAAAAACTGATCTTCAACTAAATTTTAAAATTTTTTTTACAATTTTGAAAAGATACCAGGATAATAATTCTGAAATTAGATTATTAAAGTTAGGGGTGTCAATGGTCTCAAATGAGTGCCGATCAAAGGTCTCAACAGCTTAAAAAGGGCTATGCATAAGCCACCTCCTTACTAATTTTGAGTCCTGTACTAGCAGCATTTGCATACAGGTTGTGCAGAGAAAACATTTGTGAGTACTTTTATAGCTGCATTACCCATTTTACTGTTGCTTATCTCACAAACAAGGAAGCATACTTTTTATAATCAGCCCATAGGACTAGCCTTTGCTGTAGAAAGCAATTGTCAATAACAGAAAGAGGCATTTCTACCCATTACCTACTCTGCTGAGAGGTCCATTTACTATTGACATGGGCCTTTAAGTTGCCCAATGTGGAATCAGAGACCTGTATTACAATGCTTTAAACTTCCCAGTCATGGACTATAAAATGGATAAGGAGGAATGTCCTGGAAAGAAATCTATTTTGAGCAAAAATATATATTCAAAATCATCTTTGTTGTGCTGCAAGATGCCAAACATATTGCCAGAATACTTGGGTTTCATAAGGACTCCCAGGATGCACTGTGCAAGGCCACAGTGATCCACCTAATGCTACATGTTACACCACAGGTTCTCAGCCTTTGTAATGCTGCCTGCCACTCTTTTATGCAGTCCCTCAACTGCTGGTCACCTCCAGCCATAAACTTATTTTCATTGCTATGTCATAACCATAAGTCTGCTACTGTTAGGAACTGTGATATAAATATTTGTGTTTTCTGTTGGTCTTAGGTGTCCCGAGGACCATTTGACCCCGTAGGGGTTACGACACTTGGGCTAAGAACCACGTTAGAGGCTATACTATTGAATTATCAAACATTCTGTGATTGGGGAGCATTAGTTGGGAAAATCCAGTTTCCTTCAGTATCACTTCTCCTATGTCAAACGCTACAACCCTTCTGGCGATCAAACTATTCTTGCAGACACGGATAAAAGTTGTCTTTTCACTTTAGGGATTTTCACTTAGGGATTCCCAACAGAACTATGTCTCTTTGTTTATGATTGTATTCTGTTTGAAAAAGAGTTACCTGAAAATAAATATGCTGAGAGAAATAGCTGTTAAAGAAAAACATATTTCCCCTGTTATAGTTTTCAATATTATTTTCTCAAGAAAATGGGCCAATATTTCATTTCTTATGGAATATACTTTTCATAAAAAATATTTTAGACATGCAAAAGGTACTATATTTCAAGTAGATATCTGCAAAGATGCTATCTGAAAAACACTGTTTCAAATTTTGCAGAAGCTTTGTGAACCAGGTTTGAAGAGGTATTCAGCAGGTGATCTATGGTCAGTCACCATAGCTAAGCAGAAAACTGATGTCAACATCTCACATACATGACCCTTGAAAGAAATCTCTAGATAGCTTGTGTGGAACATGGTGTGGTGTGGTGTGTGTGTGTGTGTGTGTGTGTGTGTGTACATGCCAGTTTACAGTCATGTGAGTACATGAACATGTGGACTTCAAAGGTCAACCTAGGGGTGTTGCTGTGTAGTCACTGTTGCATTCTGTTTTTGAAAAAGAGACACCGGGAAAGTTTGTCAGTGAGTCCACTCATCTGACTGTCTCTACTTCCCATTGCTGTCATTATGAATATGTTCGACCATGCCCAGCTTATATGGGTCAGGGACTCAAACTCGGGTCCTGTTTGTGTGCCATGTATTTTACCAACTGAAGTATCCACCTAGCAAAACTATCCAGACAACTTATATAAAAATGATGCAACTAGGAAAACCTCACTCTTTTTTTATCCTCTTTTTGACCCTATAGAACTAACCTTTACCTATATACAAAAATAAATGCAGATAAGGGATGAATAAAAACAAATTATATAACATAGGAGTTTCTAGCACTTACAAGACCAATGATTTCTTAGGTAAGTGGGCTTTACTCCACTCTCTACATTGATAAGAAAAATATTAGTGACATCAATAAAGTAAAATCATGCATCTGACAGTTTAAGGTAAAGTATATGCTATACAAGTTCAAGTTTTACTGTCTTTTTAATAACCTGTAAATCATGTTGACACCTTTAAGAAAAATGTCCATATTATCTAAGTCCAAATTTTATTGCTTTATTATTTCTGTTACGTATTTTGGAAATGGAAATCTCTTGACCTTAAAATAACCAAGTAATAAAATAAAATTGTAAAAGAAATTGAAAAGCCATGCATGAGTCTTTATTTCAACCCATTAAGATAGAAGTGAGGAAAAAAATTGATGTCTTCCACTCATACCCAATAGAAAAATGAAGCAAATCCGTGTCTTTACTCTGAGACTATACAATTAGATCAGCATGAATAAAACCGGACAGGCACTGGCTGGCCACTGTAATGGGCAGTTAGAACTACATAGATATTGTTAATGGCTTAGACAGATGGCACTATCTTAGTCTGTTTTATGTGACAAATTACTTGATTATCTACTCAACTTATTTCCCCAAGGAGTACTTACTGTTTTAGGAATGCTACATTATAAACACCATATCAAGAAAGTAGGAAACTATAATGCCCACTGCCTTTGAAATCTCAATCAAATTTTACTGTTAATAATCATAAGCTATTTCTCATGTCAGTAGCAATATGAATTTTGATAAATACTATTTCAAAAAAAAACAACAAAAATATGAGAACCATGTTAGAAACATATAAATCCATCCAATGGACAGAAGACTATAATAAGCATGTGAACTCTTTGTATGATAAATTTCTTAGCATTTAACAGATGGTTTTGTTATTGGTGTGCATACACACAGCTCAATGATAAGTGTGCTGTCTGCTAATCATTTGCTAGACAAAGCCATACTCATTTTTATGACAATATTAAGTAAAAGGGCCTAAAAGCATAAAAATTTGCTCCTAATATTGTTTATTACACATAAAATCAAATAAAATAAGAAGAGAGTGAAACAGAAAAAAAAATTCTGTAATATACTTTCATGTTTTCTGTATGTGTGTTCAAAGACTGACACTCAGCTCAAAAGTTAAAAAACAAAATCAAATAAGGAACAAATCTGAAAATGCATCTTGCAGTTCTATTTAAATGTTCACTTACAAAGCCATGAAGATCACCCTTTAAGGGTGAACTTCTGCTGCCAACATATCAAAGCACATTTTCTGACTAGTTCCTTAATTGAAATGAAAAGATAATTCAGATCATTTCGTGAGCATACCAAAGCAACGAGTAAATCAACAAATCAGCCGAAAGCAGTAAAACAGGCAATTAATATAATTTGTATTATTCATATCCATTGCAATTATGTAAATGCAGCTCAGGCTGCTTTGTATAATTTTAGTATGTTGTTACTTTTACAGAGCCCAAGAATTTCTAAACTCAAAGACTCCAAGAAAGAATGCATGAAAGGTACTGAAACTGTCATCAGCTATGATCCCGAATGACTTTGGTTCTCTAAACTAAATGCCACTTTGTGCTTCATCTCACAGATAAACCATGCTTTCACTCTCCTTCATACCTCAATTAAGCAAGAATAATTTTTCACATCTATTTATATCAATAATTTATATTATAATATTAATTACTTTTTATTATATCATATTTATAATAATATTTTTGAGCTGATAAACTGTGGCTTTCTTTTTATTTGCTTGTAGTAGCATGAGAGGTAAAGGGGTAATGAAGAATTTTGGTCCTGAAGCCTGATTCTGTAAATGGGTCCTCTGAGAGGCCTTCTGGATAAAGGCTCAAATTCTTAATCCAAAAGGCAGTAGTTTATAGCAAAGAAGAATAGTGTGAAATTAGAATTAGAAAGATGGTGAAGCTGTCGCATACTCCATCAGAAACATTCACCTCCAGTTCGGCTTTACAATTTTAAGTTTTAGTTTAAAAACGGTTGCTCCTTCCTGACTGTTTCTCTTCCTTTCATGGACTTGTCCCTTGTGTGATGCAGGATGCAGGCTATTAACGCAACCACTGAGAGGAAGGGAGTCTCTAAAAAGCGATAGTTGAAGCCGAATCCTTTCCCCTGTGATACTGTATCCAGACACATGAGTCACATCATGTTGTGCTTCTTCTTCCTCTTGGATACTAAAAAGCAAAGCCATCAGCAGGAAAAGAGACAGTAAAATCAACATTAGGTCACTGAATGCAGTTTAACTATTTTTTGCACAAACCATTCCATTTTATGTAGTGGATTTACCTCACTGCATATTTCTTTTAAAATGATCATCTTTAATAATGGATTTTGTGACTCTCCTTATACCTTAGATAAGTGTAGCAACTACAGTTCTTCAACTACACATTTTTTATAATAAACAGACCAATCAGCATGAATACTATGCATCAAAAACATACCTTACTTTTTTTCAGTCAGAAACACCTTTCAGCCAAGAAAACTAAAAATAAACTCCAACTTTCCCAAGGTTTCATGGTATTATTGTTTGGCTTTCTTCTATAAGAATTACAAGTGACAAAAAAGCAAGTGCCACTTAAGCAGCAGCACTCTGAAGTCAAGACACAGCTTTGACTGGGAATGAAACCCGCTCTAAAAGAAACTCTTCACATGAGTGAATCATCTGAGAGCTAAGGGATCATACTTGAAACAATTGGCCAGCATAGCCAGCCATATCAACAAAGACAGAATTCTATCATCTCATTTCACTCACCAACTTTAAGATTAAGTTCATTCTTTGATATCATATGTATAAATAATGACAAAAGACTTAGAAGAAAAAGGAAAAACACATCCCTATTCCTCTCCCCAGTGATGTAGTTCCTAAGAATTTAACCTACAGAAATCATATTCCATATTTGTCCTTGTGAACCTAGCCTTTAAAGTTTGAACCATCGATCCAGCCCCAGAAATCATATTTTAAAGACAACATCAAACATATGTCCAAATATGTTCGTGAACGACTGTGAAGTAAAATATTTCACACATGCTGTCATGTTTTCTTCAATATATGCCGTATTGTGTCATTCTTAAGGTCTGGGAAGTTATATGCTATTCGATGAAACAAGCAAAACAAAACACAAACCCAACATCCAAAGTTGCCATCTCTCTTTGTTCACTAAGTCCAGTCAAGGTTCGCTCTCATATTCTTGGGATTTGATGAGTCTCTTCACCAATAACTTAATTGTTCAAGTCTATAACATTGTTAACTTGTTATTTTCGTTAACTTTAACATTGGGAGTGGGGGCACCTAACCTCTTCATCATTTGTCCTCCATTCTCCTACTCCCTATCACTCTTCTTCTGCTCTTCCACCACCCAAACCATGACATGCACGTTGCCCCTGTTCTTATGTTCTGCAGTCAGAAACATCGCACTCTTTCTCACTAAATGTTTTTTTTTTAAATACCTGTTGAAAAGTTGAGTTTCTCTCCATCTCTTGTGCCACACTGCCTTTCAAGCTTTCAAGCTGCCATATTTGCCAGATCCCGAGCTTTCAGCTCTTTCCTGATTTGTCCTCCACCTTCCAGCTACTACCGACTTACCCATTTAGAAGCACATTTCTAAAGAAGTCACATTCTGTTTAAAATAGGGGCCCTCACATGGTTTATGTGTCTCAAGGATTTACTTGCATCTTTGCTTTTCTCAGCATCCCCGTCTTATGCATGAAATCACGTGCTCGCATTCACTAGACTTTATAACTGTCAGAATCCATGTCTGCAATGTCTCACCTCCACTGACTTTTTTTGTATGTGTGTTTTTAATTCATGAGCAAACTTTCTACAGTTTGAATTTAACTTACAGTTCCCATTGTCCATTATCTTATGGACTCTTTTTGGCCCAGAAAGAGGATATATTTATTTTTGTATCTTCAACAATATTATAGTACCTGATATTTATTTGAATCTAAGAAAGGTTTCCTTTTTATAATTTATTTAATTTTTTGTTTATTTAATTTTATTTTATGTGCATTAGTGTAAAGGAATTGGGGGTTACCGACAGTAGCTGGCTGCCATGTGAGTGCTGGGACTTGAACCTCTGTCCTTTGGAAGAGCAAACACTGCTCTTAACCACTGAGCCATCTCTCCAGACCCTAAGAAAGGTTTCTTGAATGAATGAAAAAAACTAATAAATGGATTAATGGCATATGGTAAGACAAATATGCATACATGTGTAGAGGTCAGAAGGAGAAAAAAATAGAAGTGGATTAAAAACATTTATCTGTTTTTAATAAATTAGGGGTGGAAAACACCTTTAAAACATATAGTAGGTGCTATAGGAAATGTCTGCTAGTAAAATAGGTGCTCATTAGTAGATTTTGTTTTGTTCTTGCTTTTTTCACCAAGAGAAATACTAAGCTACTTAGATTTCCTGTGTGAAGAATGGTTTGCCCAAGTCACAGTCTTCAAAACTGCTCATAGTATCAAACTTCAATTATTTTTTTATTTTCTTGTTAAAAAATGAATGGGCAATTTCCAAAAGGTGAGCTGAAGGTTTCCATAATAACCACTCTATTTAAGCTCACATAGGCAATGCTGTCCATATGCAGATCCAGAAATTACAAATGGGAATAAAATGCTTATCAGTCAAGCATCAAATGTTAACAGAACCCCGGAAACAGTTTGCATTTCCAATTATGCCATGTCATTCTGCATATCCCAAGGCCCGTGGTATATAAAACTTCTTATAAGAGAAGGAAAAAAGTCATAACATTTCCAATCTTGACACACATGCATGTGTGAGTATGGGTGGGTGTGTGCACGAATATGTGTGCAGAAACAAAAGAGAATAATACACATTTGATATACAAGATACTCTTTTAGTTCATAATTATTAGTGGTGCCACTGGCTTGATACTACTTTCCATAAGGATATCTTCTCTCCTTGACCTTATCATTAGCTTGAGTATACTGAGATTTTAAAAAAAGTTACTATTAATGCTTAGAACAATACACAAGGACCAGACATGTAATCCAAGCACTGGAGACAGAGACAAGCAGACCTTTGTTAAATTCTAGGCCAACCTGGTCTACGTTGTGAGCTGCAGACCAGCCAGTGCTACCAAGTGAAACTCCATCTGAATAAATAAATAGATAAATAAATAAATAAATAAATAAATAAATAGTAGAATCAATACAGAAACAGAGTCCTACATATTTCTGGTGCTTAATTAGACTGCTTTAACAAAAGTTCTCACTAGGCTAAATGGAATTTTCCCACCACAGCCTAAGACACTCAGCACTCTGAAAAACTAGAGACCACTTTGGACCCTGCAGCCAACATTTTGCACACCCTGTTACAGAGGAAATTGGCTTACTTAAAGACACTGCAGGAAAGGAATGGCTTCTTGGTGAAACACTAAAGGGCTTTCCTCTCAAAAATTGTAAGCATCGTTTTTTGTTTTTTTTTTTTTTTCAAAGATTTCCCAAAAGAGCTGTAGAAATCTTGCAATGTAATTTCAAGTGCTGAAATTTTGAAGAGCTGTAGCAACAAGCAAACACCAGAACTAAACAATGAAAAGCTGCTCCCATGTCCAGGGAGTTTTGCCCCCAGGTACTTGTTAGGCAGAAACTATAATATCAATCACCAGGTGCATTGCGCAGCGATTTAAATACCACCAATAGGAGGATGTGAACAGACTGCAGCGTACTCTGGCCTGTGGTCCCCTGGAATGAAGAATTGAATGAGTGGTCCTGGCTCAGAGGAACTGGCGCTTCCAGCTCTGTTCCTGACACCGCCGTGCTCCTTCAGGACGCCTGGGCTCAGAACCTGCATTCCTCCTTCCTTGACCCTCTCTCGGGGTTTCTCTGGGTCCTCTAGAAATAACAAGCTTTGCCTGCAGCGAGTGTCATGGCAGCTACAGGGTTAGCCGCCTCTCTTAGACCCTAAATTCATGGTTATTCAGCCTGAGTCTCTTGTTAGCGTCAATGGTGACCCCTCGGTTTCTCTTTAAGCTCTGCTGCAGTCTTCTCTTTGCCATTTCTTGCCCTGTTTTCTTGCTTGCTGCTGTGGCAATATTTCCTTATCCAGGCTGAGCTAAGTGAGAGGTGGTGTGACCAGTGGTGAGGGAGCAGAAGCTCTTCCCTAAGCTAAGATTATACTCTTCTTGTCTTCACGGCAATATTAAACATAATTCCTTGGGCTTCCGTCTTTCTTTTCCGAGGAAATTAATGCTAACATTCGCCATACTGGGAGACTGTACAAGATCCAAGCTCTGTCCTCACAGGAGTAGCAGAACATAGAAGGCAATGGCGCACTGTCCACCTCTCTTTCGTTCATCTGACTCATCAGATAACTTATGTTACGGATGTCACCTCTGAGGTCCAGAGGCAGCATAATGGTGAGTAGTGAGTGCCCCACATTGAGGCAACAATACAGGGTGGCGTGGCCTCCTCTTCACTTCTGGAGCAAGGCCTTCGAGCCATGCCCTGTGCCTGCACCCACACCCTTCTCTGCCGTCTGACATTTAGCCTGTCACGGCAGCCGAATTCACCATAAAGAACTGTGTTTTTAATCACCGGTGGAGAATTCCAACCTGTTCAGGTTTTATGACACGGTCACCAGATTAAAAAGAAAACTTGTGTTCTGATATGGTGGAGGTCCTTTGACAGTCTTCAGCAAGTTTCCATTTGGAAAGATAATACATGGTCAAGAGTTGACACATTACAAAAAGACTGTTTAGATCCAGCTGTACCTAGAATGCACCTATGATGTCAGTGTTTTCTGAAGTAAAGAACCAAAACACCTGTATACAGCAGATTAAATTTAATATTATTGTAGTTATGCTCCCAAAATTCATAATTAGAAAGTCAAGGTACCAAATTTATTTTAGAAGCCCAAAGGCTACAAACCTAAAGGATAGAAGACACCAGTCTCCCAGCTCAAAGCCTTCAGAGAGGAAGAGTTCCCTCTTACTTGGGGAACTACAAGCTTTTTCTTTGTATTATTTAGGACTTTGTCTGACTGGAACGAGGTGAGACTATCACACTGAGGTGGGAAATATGCTTTAGGCAACTGATTCAAATATTAAACGCTCATCCAGAAATATCCTCCCAGATATACCCAATAAAATGTTTGACCAAATACCTAGACATGCAGGGAGCCAGTCAATGTTCATGAAATTAGCCACCACACCTCTCTGCTCCCAGACTGAAGAAGCCTACAATCCAATGACAGCCCTGCTACATCATTTCACAGTTAATGCCACTGACGTACAAGGTGCACAGACGTTCTCAGGGGACCGTAATGCACACCTGCACATGTCACCTCAAATGCTACAGAGAAGCCAAGGAGCATGCCAAAGGTCAGAGGCTGAAGCTCTGGTGTGTAGTTGCAGTGCCACTGTGCAGAGTTTAACTTTGATTTGATTCCTCAAGGCACACCACTGAATTTCGTGTGAAACTATGGCTACTTCTGTAACCTATCTGTCTATAAAAATGCGATTTTCTCCCAAAGGTGTTCTGCACTTGTTTCAAATCATATGATGGCAATTCTGACTGAAAGGTCCCTGAAATAGCCACTTAGGTGTAATGCCCATACTTGATGCAGGCACATGTCTAACCTACGCGTGAAACTCAGAAAATAGTTAGACCTGTCATTCTCCCTTTGCTATTTGATTTCTACCATTATTTTCTAGGAAGGGTTATAGAATGGGCACACAGCAGAGAAGTTGAGTAAGCCTTAATGCTTTCTTCAGATTCTTAGTACAGAAGCCCTACTCCTAGCGCTCTTTAATTTGACCAACAACTATATTTTATCTTAAAAGCAAGAAAGGTGTTTTTCTGAGTCTGAACAGTGGACCACTTTCTTATTAATCTTGCACTGTTTATACAAGACAGACTGATAACAAATCCCTCTGTGGTCAGTTATCATGAATATAATGTTGTGTATTGGAGAATAGAATTTGGAAAAAAAAAAAAAAAACACCCAGCTGTGGCCAACAGTTTACATAATTTATACCAATATTTTGCAAGAAAAATATATTCTTTATTCTTGTCTAATCTTGGATTAGAAGAGGTGTCCAGAATGGGTCCAATAATTATATAATGGAGGACACTATAGTGCTGACAGTTGATTTTGGCTAATTGTGAGCTGGCCGTACTGCATTATATAAAGCTGTCGCTCACTTTTGTAAGACAAAGAGTCCCGGTGCCTTCACCTGTGAGCGAGAGATAACAATGGCACCTACCATTAGGGGTTTGTTGTCATAATTAAAAGAGTTACTTTATGTAAAACACTCAGTACGTACTGAGTGTACACCTAATGCCTTGTGACCGTTACCTCCAGATGAATTAACCAGGTGGCAATCTCTGACACTGATCAGCATGCCCGGTGACAGTGCTGACTCTCACGAAGTTCATGGCCAGACCACTGCTGTGCTGTGTGTCTTGCGGATTTTCACACACTCTCCTCCACTGAAACTCAGATTCACAGTAAAATACTCTAATTTGCATAGTGTTGGTCTGTGTATAAATATCAGTTTTCCATTTTGCATTTGTTTCAAGGCTGATTTTTTTTAGTATTTCGAGAAAAATACTTTAAAAATATTCATCTTGAGTTTGTTCTTTTTAATTGTAAATTAAATAGCAGATATGATCTCCAGATAAAATATCCACAACCAGGAGATGGAAAATTGGCATAGCAGTTAAGATCACTTTGTTGCTCTTGCAAAGGATCCGGGTTTGATTGCCTGCACACACGTGGTAGTTCATGGCTATCTGTAACTCCAGTTCCAAAAGATAATGTCTCCTTCTGACCTCTGTGAGCATCAGGCACATCTATGCTGCATACACATACATGTAGGCAAAACACTCATACGCATAAACATAAATAAACAAGTAAACCTAAAAGAATCCGTAACTACACGTCATGTAATTAAAGATTACTACATAATTATTCTAATAGAGTGTCTGAGCCTTATTCTCCATGGATTAAAAATAATGGATTAACATAGTAAAAATGGCCATCTTACCAAAAGCAATCTACAGATTCAATGCAATGCCCATCAAATTACCAACACAATTCTTTACAGACCTGGAAAGAAAAATTCTCAACTTCATATGGAATAACAAGAAACCCAGAATTGCTAAAACAATCCTCTACAATAAAAGATCTTCCGGAGGTATCTCTATCCCTGATCTTAAGTTGTACTATAGAGCAAAAGTTTTAAAAACTGCATGGTACTGGCATAGAAACAGAATGGTGGATCAATGGAACCGAACAGAGGACCCAGAAATAAACCCACACACTTATGGACACCTGATCTTTGACAAAGACGCCAAAATCATACAATGGAAAAAAGACAGCATCTTCAACAAATGGTGCTGGTCTAACTGGATGTCTACATGTAGAAAAATGAAAATAGATCCATACTTGTCACCCTGCACAAAACTGAAGTCCAAGTGGATCAAAGACCTCAACATAAAACCAGACACATTAAATCGGCTTGAAAAAAAAGTGGGAAATACCCTAGAACTCATTGGTACAGGGGAAAACTTCCTGAACAGAACACCAACAGCACAGGCTCTAACAGCAACAGTCAATAAATGGGACCCCATGAAACTGAAAAGCTTCTGTAAAGCAAAGGACACCGTCATCAAAACAAAGCGACCACCTACAGATTGGGAATCTTCACCAACCCTTTATCTGACAGAGGACTCATATCCAGTATATATAAAGAACTAAAGAAGCTGAAAAGCAGCAAACCAAGTAATCCATTTAAAAAATGGGGAACAGAGCTAAACAGAGAATTCTCTGTAGAGGAATACCGAATGGCAGAGAAGCACTTAAAGAAATGCTCAACCTCACTAGGCATTAGGGAAATGCAAATCAAAACAACCCTGAGATTTCACCTTACACCCATGAGAATGGCCAAGATCAAAAACTCAAGTGACAACACATGCTGGAGAGGTTGTGGAGAAAGGGGAACCCTTATCCACTGCTGGTGGGAATGTAAACTTGTACAACCACTCTGGAAATCAATCTGGCGCTTTCTCAGACAACTAGGAATAGCGCTTCCTCAAGATCCAGCCATACCACTACTGGGCATATATCCAAAAGAGGCTCAAGTACACAAAAAGGACACTTGCTCAACCATGTTTGTAGCAGCTTTATTTGTAATAGCCAGAAGCTGGAAACAACCCAGATGCCCCTCAACTGAAGAATGGATGCAGAAATTGTGGTACATCTACACAATGGAATATTACTCAGCAATGAAAAATAAGGAAATCATGAAATTTGCAGGTAAATGGTGGGATCTGGAAAGGATCATCCTGAGTGAGTTGTCCCAGAAGCAAAAAGACACACATGGTATATACTCACTCATATAGACATACAACATAGGACAAACCCACTAAAACCTGTGCATCTAAAGAAACTAAGCAAGAGAGAGGACCCTAACTAAAATCCCATCCCCATCTGGAAAAGCAAAGAGGATGGACATCAGAAGAAGAAGAAAACAGGATACAACCTAGGAACCTACCACAGAGGGCCTCTGAAAGCCTCTGCCCTTCAGACTATCAAAGCAGATGCTGAGCCGGATGGGCAACTGTTGGGCAGAGTGAATGGAATTTTATGTAAGAACTGGGAAATAGTAAGAGCTGGAGAGGACAGGGTCTCCACAAGGAGAGCAACAGAACAAGAAAATTTGAACACAGGGAACTTCCCAGAGACTCATACTCCAACCAAGGACTATTCATGGAGATAACCCAGAACCCCTGCACAGATGTAGCCCAGGGCAGTTCAGAGTCCAATTGGGTTACACAGTAATGTGAAGAGGGACTGCCTCTGACATAATCTGATTGGCCTGCTCTTTGATCACCTCCCTCTGGGGGGGAGCAGCCTTACCAGGTCATAGTAGAGGACAATGCAGCCACTTTTGATGTGAACTGACAGACTAAGATCAGAAAGGAGAGGAGAACCTCCCCTATTAGTGGACTTGGGGAGTGGCATGCAAGCAGAGGGAGGAGGGAAGATGGGATTGGGAGGGGAGGAGGGAGGGGCTTATGGGGGGATGCAGAATGAATAAAGTGTAATTGATGAAAATTTTTTTAAAAAAAAGGGAAAAAATAATTTAAGAACCTTAAATGACTTTCAAAAGTGGAGGAAAACATGGAGTTAGTCAATTGGCATGGAGCACATCTCGCCCCTGGGGGCAATGGTCTCCTGAACCTACTCAGACCTCGGACACCACCACTGCTAGTTCTAGAACTGACGCAGGATGTTCCAACGAGGGGGTTAAGGCTTCTCATAATATTTCCTATAAGCCCACACCTGTTTGTCTATATCCCCCATTTTTATTCATTATTAGCCAGATAGAGCCAAGTAATTGTGGTAATGATACTTGCTTTTTTGCCCAATGCTGGAATGCTAGTAAATTTAGGTATGCCCTGGTTACTCGCATGCCTCACTGGGTGCCTGTGCCCGTTGATGCCCCTCACGCTATGACTCTCTTCAGACAGAAAAGGGATCTTGGAACTACATCCACCATTGTTACTACCATCTCATTGGCGGCTGTTGGAGCTACCACCGGGGCATTAGCCATGAGTCATACTGTGCAGACTGCTCAGACCCTGAATAATCATTTAGCCAATGTAGCTCATGCCTTAGTTGTACATAAAGGAGTTAATGCTCAACTAAAAGGAAGCTTGATGGTGTTCAATCAGAGGATTGACCTCGTGCAGGAGCAAATTGATACCCTATGGCAAATCGCTCAACTTGGCTGTCAATGAAAATATGTTGGACTTTGAGTCACTAGCATATAACATGAGAATTTTTCCTGTGCTGCAAATCTGTCTAAACAATTGTCTAGCTATATTTTAGGTAATTGGACTGGAGAATTCGATACTACGATGGAGCAGCTGAGAGTGGCCATTATCACAGTAAATTCTACCAGAGTGGACGCAGGACTAGCCACAGGATTATCATCATGGATTGCTGCAGCCATGAATCATCTGAAGGAATGGGCGGGCATGGGCGCGTTAGCAGGCCTTCTGGTGTTGGTCTCCTTGGTTTGCCTGTGGTATATATGCAAGATTAGAGTCTCACAACAGTGTGATGCAGCCATGATCATTCAGGCCTTTACAGCCATTGAAGCAGGACATTCTCCCCAAGCATGGTTGGATACCATAAAAAGCTAAAATGTTACGCTCAGGATGCGAGGCTAAGCACTGCACTACACTCAGGGTCAGCCGCTTTGGACCCAGAGAAGAGCATGTCTGATTGCATGCGGGTTGATGCCCCAGGTCCCGCCTCTGAGAAAAAGGTATCGGACAGGTCTCATGCTCTTTGGGTGGATGACACCTAAATGAACATCGGTACAAAGTCCCAATTTATTTCTAATATCAGAGATCAGACCTCTACTCTTGCCTGATGCGTCTAAAACAAAAAGGGGGAACTGTAGAGAGCTGCGGAATGCTATGCCTTAAAGATGGAGCTGGTTTCCGCCTTCCACCTTCCCGATGGTGAGTGCTCTCTGTCACGAACAATTCTACATTTGGCTAAGGCTGAGGATCTGGCTTGCTTCCATATATGTGGACCTATCTGCATTGCCCACGTGGCATGCCTGGGTTGGCTACCCAGAGGCTATTTAAGCTGTGGGCTGGCTTTCCCCAGGGTCCGAGGATTGTTCAAGGTTCCTGAATAAACTGCATTGAAAAATAAAAAATAAATAAATAAAAAAAATGTAGAAAGAATTTCTTGATATTTATATTGCATAGAAAACTGAAATTTGAAACTGAAAACCTTAAATTGTTAGTCTCTTTAGGGTAAGAAATAAAATTTCCTTATACTTAACAATGAATCTCATTTTCATTAGACAGAAAAATCAATAGAATTTGTGAATATTTGGTAACATTTTGATAGCCACTTTGTAGTCTGTATAGAAAGAAAACAAACACATGCAAAATATGCAAAACAGTCTCCAATTTTATTTTTGTTTCAGAGCAAACAAATCATTGATGCAGTGCTGCACTGTACCTCACAGAGAAAACAATGAAATAAAGTTGCGCAAAAATGAAGTCATTTCAGAATACTGTTGTCATTTTGGTGTGGTTTGAATGAGGTTTGAGTGTCCCTCAGAGTGTCACATATTAAAATAAGAGCTTTTGGTGAGCTATTGAGACAGTGAGAACTTAATTTAGCTCTGCTGTTTACAAGTGTGTCCTCTGGGAATTGATTAAGATTAGATCAAGTCGCTGGTGTGAAGATCTCATGATTGATTCCTGGTAGCTTCCTAATACGAGGCTGAGAGACCACGCATGCCAAGAGATGAGCCTGCGCACATGCCCAGTCTTTCCTGTGTCATACTCTGGTCCTCCTCAGGACACTGGCAACACAAAGACCATCACTAGGTACATCCCCTTTATCTTGTATCTCCAGAGCCCTGAATCAAACAAAACTCTGTCCTTCATAAAATGAGTCTGCGCCAGGTACTGCATTAAAGGTAAGAACAATGGGGGTCTAGTGTATAAATCTAACCCATTTCCCATAATGCCTAGTGTATAAATCTAACTCATTTCCCATAATGATGCTAATCGCTACACAGTTTTAGCAACCTTTAAATCACTGTGCTTAATTCAAACAAAATAACAGACGGGCTTTCAGGAAAATAAGCCTTTATGTGGCTTTTTTTAAATTTCCTCTTCATATGTGATTGTTACATTAAAAGTTCACTAAAACCTAATTATATGTTGTTTTTATTCTGTATTCTGAATGTTTGATTCAAATTAACATTGTAATTAGATTAATTTTATCTCAAAAAGATATATTTATTAAATGTCATGTTAGAAAAGCTCCTCTATATAATGTAGCAAAAGTTCTAATGTTTGTGCAACCTTTTCTAGTGTGTATTTTAAGTCGTATTATTATTTGCTAAGCTGGATTTTGGAAGTTGACCACTATGAAATAATTCAGACTTGAATAAAATGGAAATAACGGATTTGCCAGAGCTTGAAAATAATGGCATCATCATATAACATGTTTTATCTATGTCCTTCTATAAATAAGCAAACATATAATGCCTCAGTAGATATACAAATAGATGTGCTTGAAGATACACAGAAAGACACTGTGATAGAGCTTTTGAGGGGACGACATCATAACCGTAACAAAACCATGGTCAGCTTAAAATATATTCCTCTTGAACACTGTCCTATGCTAGTTACATTTCTGTTACTGTGATGAAATGTTCCAACAAAAGCAATTTAGGAAGAAAATGTTTTCTTTGGCTCACAACCCCAGGATACAGTCCAGTATGGCAGGAAAATCATGATAGCAGGAGCTTGAGGCTGCTGGTCATCATGCATCGTTACTTAGGCGATGAGATGAAGTGAGGTGAATCAAACAAGTTTGGCATATAGTGTGAGGCTACCATGTGAAGATCACTTGAGCCGTACCACAGTGGTTGCTCTGACAACTAAGTTGACTAATAAGTGATTAATGGATGGGTACCTACAGCACTGTTACGTCCCACCACGTGGCAGCCATATCCTGAATATAGTGGAAAGTGACCATGTGAAGCGTCATTCTGTTCTTTTGAACAGTGTACAACTTAAGGTTAATGACTTTTACATTTCTGAATTTTTTTTCATTTGATCAGATCAAGATTGAAAGTGCAAAGCACAAAGATGAAGAGAAGCAACCACTGTTGTGTTCCTCTACTCCCACCAGAGAATTTGAACTTCAGTTCTCATTATATGAAACAGCCCATCATTAGGAAAATTGAAGTTTGAAATGAAATTTTGCTCTATGAGACATATGGAAGACTTACAAATGAAAACGCTTGCGAATATTATACCCGTTCTCTGTATGCTTTAACTGACCACTCAAATGCCTGCCCCAACCGCTTAGCAAAAGTTACATTCATTTTAATCATTAAAACCATTGGTACTAACTCAGAAAACTACTTGCCCCAACTCAGCACTGTTATAGACAGGAGTCAGAGGAAATGTTTTAGTGTAATTTATTGCATCATGATCAACTTCAGAGCAAACTGATCAATGGCCATTGTCCTTTAAAGGCCAACCTTCTTGATAATCTCTCTCTCCAGGTTGATTCAGACATGATACTTCTTTAAAGTGACCTTTCTATATTGCCCCTTACCTTGATGAGTCAGGCCATCGGAAGTAATTCACTAGCACAGCTCCTTCATCTAACCATCGAGACGATGCTGTTCTAAGTGAGTTCATTTCTTACCCAGTCATTTGGATGAAGTCCAAACTTGTGATAAAAGTCTTCACGGTATTTAATGTACTTTATAAGTAAATTTCAGCATAAAGCATATGGCTTAATGCAAACATCCCAAGGTTTAAATGCAGCTATGATTAACCTCCTTGGTATTATGTTTAGAATATCAAAAATAAGTCAGGAATAGTTTGATCTTCATGCAGGGCCAGATAATATACAGGGTCAGAATTTGGCTCATATGATTACTCTGAAGATGAAATTTTCACTAAACCATGAACTATTCTTGGCAATGAAAATGAGATTCTCTCAAAATGAATCACATCACGAAAGAAAGCCGCAGGTCCACACTTTCCACATCAGTATAAATCCTTGCTGACGCTGAAGATTTATGTTTTCAACTTGGCCTTTCTTTCAATTACTAGAGAGCTTTAATTTCTTTTCATTGAGATTTTCTCATTTTCTTCTCCTACTTTCAATGTTCTGCATATATTACACACCTGTATTTGTCTTTGATAATGGGAAAAAGACTCATCACTTTCAAGGCTCACTCGACATATCCTCATTATCTTGGGAATATCTTCACCAAAATATATTAAAATGTCACTGGAGAAAAATGAATGTATATCAAATGTATGAATATTGCTGGGCTGGGCCTCTATCTCTATCTCATTAGTCAGCACACAGCATCCTGACGGAGCCTCGGTCTGAGCATAGCACAACAAAACAACAAATAGATTTGAGACATACAAATGAAAAGGAAGGCCGTCTCCTTGCTGTGTTAACAATCACCCAATCATTCATCAACTTATTTATTTTCCCTACTCAAAGATTATTTTGCGCCACAGTCAAGCAAATACTGTTTTCCTCTTCACTTTAAAGACATCTATTGTGTACCTCTTGCGTGCCAAAGCTGTTCTCGACGTGGGTTGGGGTAGACAGATAAAACCTGGGTAGTCCCTGCTTTCCTGAAGTTTATATTCTAATGGAAGACTAGAGATAAACAAATAAATATAGAAAATGTCAAATGCGTCATTTGACATTTGACATTAGAGCCAAAGAGGAAAAACTGGGAAGGTGAGAGCTACAAGCCAGGGCAGACTAGGCCCTGGGGACAATCAAAGTGGTATACAATTGCAGCGGCATTAGAGTGTAAACTTAAGAGAACATAAATAAGTAAGTCATATGAGTATCTGAGAAAATAATGTCCTCTGAAGAAAACTAATCATGAAAAAAAACTTTCCTTATTATACGCTAACATATACAGGCTTGGAAGAAGAAATATACATTCAAGTAAAGAACAAGTAAGAATTATGGATTCATTAAGGCTTTACACATTATTTTATTACCTTAGAAATTTAAAATAGGTCCCTTTAAGATATCATGCCCATACTTTATTAACTCTTCCAAATTTATACAGTATGATAGTTGACAGTAAATTGTTTTACTCATTTTTTTCTTTTTTTCTTTTCTTTCTTTCTTTTTTTATTTTTAAGCAGTGGACCTTAACCAATTAAGGTTTTGTTGTAATGTGGAGTTGTTTGGTCACAGGCTAAGAACATTTGCAGCAAGCTCGTAAACGGGAGGGATTCGAGGAGCGCCAGGGGCACGGCCAGATGTCCCCCTTCTATGTTCAGAGCTCAGATTTCTAAGAGACCCTTGCTAGCTTAGCTGTCTGCACAGCAGCGTGAATGTTCTCTATAACTAGATGCTGTGCTTTTTGGAAAGTGGATGCAGATCCCAAGGCTCACAGGAAATCTGATACAGACATTTAGATGTTTGAGCATAAACAGGGAAAATAAGAGGAAAACAATGCGCCAAATGCAGGGGATGCCAAGAGAAGCGCAGAGGCTGTTCTGTTCTTCGAGAGGAACAAAATGTCTGTGTCGATATTTTCTTTAGATCTGAACCCCTTGAATGACTCAATTTTGGATCCCTTCCCTTTGCCTGAATCTCTTTTTTCATACAAAGAGGAAGGGCAGTGAAGAAAATTTTAAAAAAATGAAAAATTAGAGGTTCTGAGATACCCAAATTCAAACAATAAGTAGGAAAGAGGTCACTTTTCACACTGAAGGTGATCCCCTATACCTGAGGACAGTTTTAACTTCATTTTCTAACCAGGACGTGTTTGAGGACAGAGTATATGATTCTTAATCTAGAAATGATTAAGACTGGGTTCTTAACATTTATCCTTGGGCTAAGAAATGATGCTCAAAAGCAACAGGAGAATGTCCAGAACAAACAAGAACAGTTAGAAATTTTATATTTGTATTTTCTGTTTATTCTTAGCACCTCCTTTAAAGAGATGTGTGTGCAGGGTGCTAACTTCTCAGTACTTATAGATGAAAAACGAGGAAGAGAAAATGATGATTTAAATGTGTGAAGTAAATATTTAAATAAATTTTCAAAGAGAATAGTGTTTTGTTTTCTTTTTTAGTCAATGGAGCAAGCAATAAATGGAAAAATATCATAGAACTGCTTGGGGTATAATTTGTGTTGTTAAATTTTATTCCTGTATATTTTGGATAATCATCTTGATTCCTTCTTTACTTTTCATGGAGAGATACAGGCTATATAATTTGAGTAACATATATTATCTATATTCTGTTCCCAGTTCCATCATCAGTTTAATCAACATTTATGCTTGGTTGACCTTTCTTAATTAAAAAAGGAAGATTAACTTAGCCATTAATTTACGATCCAAAAGTCTAAACCTCCACCTTGCCAAACAAATATCCAGTGCTTGCAAATGACTATGTGATTCCACTTGACCGGTTTTTAGTGACAACATGGCATAGTGACCTTAAAAGGGATAACACATTGTTAATGTAGTGTAAAGATACATCAGACAATGCCCACTGAGAAGCAGAATACACTGTTGCATCCCTACCTTGATTAAACTACATTAAATTAAAAAAAAAAAAAAAGAGAGAGAGAGATTAAAGGAGATCTGGCATATTGTAAGTAGTTAATGTCATCCCCGTCATGAAGAGCTGTGTTCACCTAAATGGAGAGATGTCAGAAACCTGCGAATCACTGCTATGTGCCAGGCAATTTGATGAGACCTGTATATTCTTCTTCTCATTTTAGCCCGTCACTCTGCTTTTAAATTTATTTATTCAGTTATTTATTTATTTATTATTTTGTGCTAGGGTATTTATGCATATGTCATCATGCGGAAAGCAAAGGAGAAATTTCTGGGGTTGACTCTTGCCTTCCACTCTGTGGGGGGAGGGCTGTTCTTGTTCCTGTCACCCAGGCTGGCTCTCCAGGAATTGGCTTGAGAGAGATTCCAGCCAGTTCTTCTGTCTCTGCATCTCATCTCGTTGTGAGAGTGATGGGATTACAGACGCGTGCTGCCAGGTCTGGATTTTTGTGTGGATTCGAGCAGCTGAACTTGGTTGCAGGCATTGCATTTCTGACGTTCTTACCCACTGAGTCATCTCCTGGCTCTTTATTTCATGCACATACATCTAAGTTATAAAATGCCTATTAATACCTCATATCATGAAAGGATAAATCAAGTCTCAAGGAACACACTAAAGTCAGTCAATTTGTGGGAAAACCAAGATTTCTTAACCAGATCTCTAGAATACAGAGTCATTTAAAATATACCTAATCATATATATGTATGTATACACATGAAAATCTACACAATGTGTGATGTATTTAATGATACAGCCGAGTTAACTGGCATTAGTTGTGAGACTGTCATAAATTGTGTCTTGAACAATATGTAGGGTCAACCTTCGTGCTAAGGTGGATATTTTTCTTAGTGGGGCAGTGGCAGAAGAGCCAGAGCATACGGCTGTGAAGAGCGTTTTCTAAATTCCCTCCAAAGAATCCACGTATGATGGCGTACCTTCTGCTAGAGTTTTGGAGCTGGAAGAAAATTGAAAAACAAAACAAAACAAACAAAACAAAAAAAAAAACAGTTTAAACAAACAGTATCACAAACCTTCTCATCCCCTATTTGTTCCCAGAAAAACCTGACTTTCCTAAAGAAATGTGTATAGTCTTCCCTTGAATTTTTCTTTCCCCCTCCCTTTCTCATTTTAAGTTGGACATATAAAGCTTTAACTTTATCTCACATGCTCCCATATGAAATATAAAACATAAATATAAATTAATACAGATTTTTTCCAATGAAACAGGGTTAGATCATTGACTCCTTTACAAAAGGAACTAACATGCATTGGTCACTATTATCTATCAATATCAATGGACTCAACTCACCAATAAAAAGACACAGGCTAACAGAATGGTTAAGGAAACAGGATCCAACATTCTGTTGCATCCAAGAAACACACCTATGCAACAAAGACAAACACTACCTCAGAGTAAAGGGCTGGAAAACTGTTTTTCAAGCAAACGGTTCCAGAAAACAAGCTGGAGTAGCCATCCTAATATCTAATAAAATAGACTTTCAACCCAAGTTAATCAAAAAAGATAAGGAGGGCCACTATATTCTCATCAAAGGAAAAATCCACCAAGAGGACATCACAATCTTGAATATCTATGCCCCAAATACAAGAGCACCGACATTCGTAAATGAAACATTATTAAAGCTTAAATCATACATTGATCCTAATACCTTAATAGTGGGAGACTTCAACACTCCACTCTCACCAAGGGACAGATCAACTAGACAGACACCAAATAGGGAAATAAAAGCACTCACAGAATCCCTAAATCAAATGGACCTAATAGACGTCTACAGATCATTTCACCCAAACTCAAAAGAGTACACCTTCTTTTCAGCACCGCATGGAACCTTTTCCAAAATAGACCATATAGTGGGCCACAAAGCAAGCCTCAACAGATACAAAAGGATTGAAATAATCCCTTGTATACTATCTGACCACCATGGACTAAAGCTCGACCTCAACAACAACAGAAACAACAAAAAGCCGACACGCACATGGAAACTGAACAACTTACTACTCAATGACAGCTGGGTTAAGGAAGAAATAAAGAAAGAAATTAAAGACTTCCTAGAACTCAATGAAAAGGAAGGCACAACATACCCAAATTTATGGGACACATTGAAAGCAGTGCTCAGAGGAAAATTTATAGCACTAAGTGCCTGCAAGAAGAAATTCGTAACATCACATACAAACAACTTAATGGCCCAACTGAAAACCCTAGAAAAAAAAGAAGCAGATACACCCAAGAGGAGCAGACGGCTGGAAATAATCAAACTAAGGGCTGAAATCAATCAACTAGAAACAAATAAAACTATCCAAAGAATCAATGAAACAAAAAGCTGGTTCTTTGAGAAAATCAACAAGATAGACAAACCCTTAGCCAAACTAACTAAAAAGCAGAGAGAAACTATCCAGATCAGCAAAATCAGAAATGAAAATGGGGACATAACCACAGACATTGAGGAAATCCAAACAATTATTAGGTCATACTACAAAAGCCTATATGCCACAAAATTTGAGAATCTAAATGAAATGGATAATTTTCTTGAAAGATTCCATCTACCAAAACTAAGTCAAGATCAGGTAGAAAGACTGAATAGCCCTATATCTCCCAAGGAAATCGAAGCAGTCATTAACAGTCTCCCCTCCAAAAAAAGCCCTGGACCAGATGGCTTCAGCGCAGAATTCTACAAGACCTTCAAAGAAGTGCTAACTCCAATTCTCCTCAAGCTATTCCACAAAATAGAAACAGAAGGAACACTACCAAACTCATTCTATGAAGCCACAGTCACCTTAATACCTAAACCACACAAAGACCCAACAAAAAAAGAGAACTTTAGGCCTATCTCTCTTATGAACATTGACGCAAAAATACTCAATAAAATACTTGCAAACCGAATCCAAGAACACATCAAAGATATCATCCACCATGACCAAGTAGGCTTCATCCCAGGCATGCAAGGGTGGTTCAACATACGGAAATCCATCAATGTAATCCACTACATAAACAAACTGAAGGAGAAAAACCACATGATCATCTCCTTAGACGCCGAAAAAGCATTTGACAAAGTCCAACACCCATTCATGTTTAAAGTCTTGGAGAGATCAGGGATACAAGGCACATACCTAAACATAGTAAAGGCAATATATAGCAAGCCTATAGCTAACATCAAACTCAATGGAGAGAAACTTAAATCAATCCCACTGAAATCAGGGACAAGACAAGGCTGTCCATTGTCCCCATACCTCTTCAACATAGTACTTGAAGTCCTAGCCAGAGCAATAAGACAACTAAAGGAGATCAAGGGGATACAAATCGGAAAGGAAGAGGTCAAAGTGTCACTATTTGCAGATGATATGATAGTATACATGAGAGATCCCAAAAATTCAACCAGAGAACTCCTTCAGCTGATAAACACCTTCAGCAAAGTGGCAGGATACAAAATCAACTCAAAAAAATCAGAAGCCCTCCTATATACCAAAGACAAAAAGGCTGAGAAAGAAATTAGGGAAACAACACCCTTCACAATAGCCACTAATAACATAAAGTACCTTGGTGTGACCCTAACCAAGCAAGTGAAAGACCTGTTTGAGAAAAACTTCAAGTCTCTGAAGAAAGAAATCGAAGAAGATATCAGAAGATGGAAAGATCTCCCGTGCTCATGGATTGGTAGGATTAACATTGTGAAAATGGCCATACTGCCAAAAGCAATCTACAGATTCAATGCAATTCCCATCAAAATACCAACTCAATTCTTTACAGACCTTGAAAAAAAGATTCTCAGCTTCATATGGAGAAACAAAAAAACCCAGAATCTCCAAAACGATCCTGTACAACAACAGATCATCTGGAGGTATCTCCATTCCTGACCTCAAGCTGTACTACAGGGCAACAGTAATAAAAACTGCATGGTACTGGCATAGAAACAGAAAGGAGGATCAATGGAACCGCATAGAAGACCCAGAAATAAATCCACACACCTATGAATACTCCATATTCGACAAAGAAGCCAATTCCATTCAATGGAAAAAAGACAGCATCTTCAACAAATGGTGCTGGACCAACTGGATGTCTACATGCAGAAAAATGAAAATAGATCCATATTTATCACCCTGCACAAAACTAAAGTCAAAGTGGATCAAGGACCTCAACATAAAACCAGATACCCTAAATCAATTGGAAAAAAAAGTGGGGAACAGCCTAGAACTCATTGGCACAGGAGACAACTTCCTGAACAGAACACCAACAGCACAGGCTCTAAGAGCAACAATCAATAAATGGGACCTCATGAAACTGAAAAGTTTCTGTAAAGCAAAGGATACCGTCATCAAAACAAAACGACTGCCTACAGATTGGGAAAGAATCTTCACTAACCCTTTATCTGACAGAGGACTAATATCCAGTATATACAAAGAACTAAAGAAACTGAAAAGCAGCAAACCAAGTAATCCAATTAAAAAATGGGGAACAGAGCTAAACAGAGAATTCTCGACAGAGGAATATCGAATGGCAGAAAAACACTTAAAGAAATGCTCATCCTCATTAGCCATCAGGGAAATGCAAATCAAAACGACCCTGAGATATCACCTTACACCCATCAGAATGGCCAAGATGAAAAACTCAAGCGATAACACATGCTGGAGAGGTTGCGGAGAAAGGGGAACCCTCCTCCACTGCTGGTGGGAATGTAAACTGGTACAACCACTCTGGAAAGCTATCTGGCGCTTTCTAAGACAAATAGGAATAGTGCTTCCTCCAGACCCAGCTATACCACTGCTAGGTATATACCCAAAGTTTGTTCAAGTACACAAAAAGGACACTTGCTCAACCATGTTTATAGCAGCTCTATTTGTAATAGCCAGAACCTGGAAACAACCCAGATGTCCATCAACGGTGGAATGGGTACAGAAATTGTGGTATTTTTATACAATGGAATACTACTCAGCAATCAAAAAGGAGGAAATCATGAAATTTGCAGGCAAATGGTGGGATCTAGAAAAGATCATTCTGAGTGAAATATCCCAGAAGGAGAAAGACAAACATGGGATATACTCACTTATATAGACCTATAAGATATGATAAACATAATGAAATCTATACACCTAAAAAAGATAATCAATTGAGCGGACATAGGGTAAGATGATAAATCCTCATTTAGAAAGACAGAGGGGATGTGCATTGAACGTATGACAGGAGTCTACTGAGTGCATCTGAAAGACTCTAACTAGCAGTGTTTTCAAAGCAAAGACTCATGACCAAACCTTTGGCAGAGTACAGGGAATCATAAGAAAGAAGGGGAGTTAGTCTGATGGGGAAAGGATAGGAGCTCCACAAGGACCAAATATATCTGGGCACAGGGTCTTTTCTGAGACTGACATTCAACCAAGGACCATGTACGGATATAACCTAGAACCTCCACTCAGATGTAGCCTGTGGTAGCTCAGTAACCAATTGGTTTCCCAAAGTGAGGGGAACAAGGACTATTTCTAACAGGAACTCAATGACTGGCTCTTTGGTCTCCCCACCCCCGAAGGGAGGAGCAGTCCTGTTAGGCCACAGAGGAGGGCTTTGCAGCCAGTCCTGAAGATACCTGATAAAACAGGATCAGATGAATGGGGAGGAGGTCCCCCCTATCAGTGGACTTGGAAAGGGGCACGGTGGAGATGAGGGAGGGAGGGAGGGACTGGGAGGGAATGAGGGATCGGGACACGGCTGGGATACAGAGTTAATAAAATGTAACTGATAAAAATAAAATAAAATAAAATAAATTAAAAAAAATAAATAAAAAACAGTTTAAACAAACAGTATCACAAACCTTCTCATCCCCTATTTGTTCCCAGAAAAACCTGACTTTCCTAAAGAAATGTGTATAGTCTTCCCTTGAATTTTTCTTTCCCCCTCCCTTTCTCATTTTAAGTTGGACATATAAAGCTTTAACTTTATCTCACATGCTCCCATATGAAATATAAAACATAAATATAAATTAATACAGATTTTTTCCATTTTTTCTTTTGATAATCTACATTTAGTCAATTTCATTTCAGCCTTCAAAGCTACCAACGTAATTGAGGTAAAAGAAATATTCTTTATCTTCATCAGTTTGACAGTGGAGAAGAAATGAGAGTGCCCGTCCAGGTTTCAGCTGATAAGGAAGGTCCTCTGGTCAAGACAGCACTCCTAAAGGCAGACCCCATGATCTCTGTTCTCCAGCTACCTCTGTGGAGACGTTTCTCTCTCGTCTATTCATATGCTCTTCACTTAAAGAAATATAGCAGGACAAGCAGGTCAATGTCATTGTTAAGGCTGCTCCTACCTCTTTGAAAATAGCTTATAAAAAAGGGAAAAAATAGGACTTAAAAATCAATAAACCTTGCCTTAAATGTCAATATCAAATATCATTGCAAAAACAAAAAACAGAAATGGGACTCTAACTCAAAGCCCACACATTTTTCTCATCGACCATAAAGACTTCTTTGTTTATCTTAAGTCACTTCAGACATGGTAAAACCTCAGCACATTTAAAGATGGGCTCTATATTTCAGTCACAGAAATGTTCAGACAACAGTCGCTCCAGGCTGTTAGTTTCAACCGGTCTTCTCAGAGGCCTTCCCATCCACCTAGGCTTCAACCTATACCTACAAAAAGTGCAAACCCCTAGCATGGGAAGAATAGTCAAACGAGGAGATGCTTCTGACCTGGGCTGTATTGTAGGAGCATGTACTATAAGTTTGAGAATTTCAGAAGTTCTAGAAGGCTCCCAGAGAGATGGCAGTGTCCTCCTACGGTCAATGTATACATTGTCTTAGTTACACAGTCACTGCTCCACTCCCACAGCTTCCTGAAAGCTCCTCCATCAGGTGCAAACCAGGATGCTTTGTCTTCAGCAAGGAGGACTATGTAAGACACAGTGAAAGTGACTGTACCAAGCACTCCAGGGCAAAAGCTTCTGACGGCATTTCTGAGAGAACCCTGAGATCACCGTGCTGAAGTAACAGTTTCCAGAATTAATGGAGATGGCGATGGGTTCATAAAACCACTAACCTGAGATCAAGCAGGACAAGAATTAATTACATAGAATAAGTGAGCTGGTGAAGAATAGCTCGGGTGTCTTTTATGACCAGCATGGAATACTGCTGGGGGTTCAGTGTTCCGCTTCTAAATTTAAGAAGCGCTTTTTCTCTTTTCTCTTATGCTACGTGAAATTGTAATTTCATAGATTAATCCTTTGTTCCCAAGGATGAAACATTTATGTTCACTCCTTATCTGATTGATCCCTTATGAATTTGGAAACTCTTAATAAGGAGCCTTTACTTCATGACAACATAGTTGTTTGCATAAATTCAATAAAGATCTGCTCTCTAGTATGATACCCAGGCCCCATCTTATCAGTTAGTCTAATAGACTCTCTCTCTCTCTCTCTCTCTCTCTCTCTTTCTCTGGAACATTGTAAATTTCAAGTTACTTTCTAAGCTTTAAATAACTACTCCTCCACCCCCCCTCCAAAAAAAAAGAATGTTTCAATTCAGAGGAAACAAACACATAGAACATCTTTCTCCATTCAGGATGGGCTTTTAAGGGCTCCACTGCTGCCCCAAAGCACCTTTGGTCTACTATTCAAGACTTCAAAATAAGTGACACTGGGAACATTTCAGTTCTGAGCTGTTGTTTTAGCATTACAAGTAAGTAAGAAAATTTACTTCCTAGCAAATTTGTAAAACATAAGATACATGAAGGGTATCAAGAAGATGGAAATCTACCCCAGTTTATGGTAAGGAAATGCAATCTGAGAGTAAATTATTGGTCCTGATTTATTTTTATTTTTTATATTAATTATAGTTTATTTACTTTGTATCCCAGCTATAGACCCCTCCTTCATTCCCTCCCAATCCCACCCTCCCTCCCTCATCTCCTCCCTGCCCCTATCTAAATCCACGGATAGGGGAGGTCCTCCTCCCCTTCCATCTGACCTTAGCTTATCAGATCTCTTCAGATCGGGCTGCAATGTCCTCCTCTGTGGCCTAGCAAGGCTGCTCCTCCCTCATGGACAGGTGGGGGGGCGGAGTCAAAGAGCCAGCCACTGAGTTCATGTCAGAGACAGTCCCTGTTCCCCTAACTAGGTGACCTACTTGGATACTGAGCTACCTTGGGCTCCATCCAAGCAGGGGTTCTAGGTTATATCCATGCATGGTCCTTGGTTAGAGAATCAGTCTCAGAAAAGAACCCTTGTGCCCAGATATATTTGGTGCTTGTGGAGCTCCTGTACTCTGCAGCTCTTACTAACTCCCCCTTCTTTCATATGATTCCCTGTACTCTGCCCAAGGTTTGGTTATGAATCTCAGCATCTGCTTTGATACACTGCTAGGTAGAGTCTTTCAGAGGCCCTCTGTGGTAGGCTACTGTCCTGTTACTTGTTTTCTCCTACTTCCAATGTCCATGCCATTTGTCTTTCTAAATAAGAATTGATCATCTTACCCCAGGTCCTCCTTCTTGTTTAGCTTCTTTAGGTGTACAGATTTTAGAGTGTTTATCCTATCTTATAGGTCTAGTATCCATTTATAAGTGAGTATATACCATGTGTGTCTTTCCGCTTCTCGGATACCTCACTCAGGATGATCTTTTCCAGTTCCCACCATTTACCTGCAAATTTCATGATTTCCTTGTTTTTAATTGCTGAGTAGTATTCCATTGTGCAAATGTACCACAATTTCTGTATCCATTCCTCAACTGAGGGACATCTGGGATGTTTCCAGATTCTGGCTATTACAAATAAAGCTGCTACAAACATGGTTGAGCAAATGTCCTTGTTGTGTACTTGAGCATCTTTTAGATATATGCCTAGGAGTGGTATAGCTGGATCTTGAGGAAGCACTATTTCTAATTGTCTGAGAAAGTGCCAGATTGATTTCCAAAGTGGTTATACAAGTTTGCATTCCCACCAACAATGGAGGAGGGTTCCCCTTTCTCCACAACCTCTTGGAGAAAGGGTCCTGATTTCTTAATGGAAAAGGCTTTTAAAGTCCAATTTAAACTCCATCACAGTAAACTCAAAAAAAAAAAAAAAGGCCATTTGGCCAATTACTCATTTTGTTACATTTATATAAATAATCAGGTTATGACATGAAAGTGATGATGTTACCTTAGTTATTTCTATTGAAATTACAATAAAAGTAATTGAACGAGAAATGGATTATCATGGGATAGAGCCAACATTACAACATTATTAATATTCCCAGGTTATCCCCTTACTGTTATAGTAAATTTTTAACAAAAGGGTATTAGGCTATATAATGTCATTTATTTGCCCTATGATTATTATGGTGTTATTATTTAATGTGCTGTGACAAATAATAAGACACAGACACCTGTTAGATTTTATAATTGCCTTATTTTTCTTGAGTCAGGCAAATATTTTACTTACACTGTCTTAATATCCTCACCATCCATCTCCCAGCCCCCATCCAAGCCATCCTCCTTAACCATCCTATCTTCCATGCATAAGCTTATAAATACTTGTTTTTATTCTTCATTTGGGCTTTTTCACGACATTTTTAGAGTTCATCCCATCTTCCCAGCCCCATGTGGTTTCTTCTCCAGGCTAACCCAGTGGCATCAGCCTTCTTCCTGTCTTCCTGACTGTCTGTCCCGTGATTCTCCTGGATCTTCTGTCCTCAAAAGCCTGGGAACCTTAGCCATGCCTACCCCATTCTGCCCTGCCTAGGTATAGGCCATTTAATGAACCAATAAGGTATAATGTTTTAGGCAGGTTTACACAAACAAGGAATGGGAGTATCTGGCAGGCAGTAACCGAACCTTGAGGGCCAGTAATTAGCATTAGACCAACCTCCAACACCTTACTAGCATTCAGAGGTTATCCTCTATTGCCAGCTTACCCCCCACTCCTCTGACTTCTTATCACTGAGAGCTGCAACTATCTTTCTCTGAAATTTGACAGGCTGAGGCTGGGCAGCTTGACATAACTGAAGGGTTATCACAGAGTGGCCTGGCCACTCGGAACCTGAACCACAATGTGTATTTTTTATCCTCTACTCCAAGAATTGACTCTGATTGTGACCATGCTGTTTCCATCTCTATCCTGCTATCTAGGTACACTACGGACCTAGACCTACACTTGTCCTTAGTCAGCTGCTTTCTGGGACTTAATACTAAAAGACACTGGCTTAGAGTCTGCTCCCACCACCAATCGTTCCTTTTTGTCTTAGGAATGTCTCTTGCTAAATGACTATCACATAAAGTCCAGCTTAGCCAAATGCCTTACCCCAGTTTGTACCACCTCATGAAATAAGAAACCACTGTTTAACTGGAAGGACCCATCCCTAGGATGGAAGGCAGACTTGGCTCAGTAGGATATAGAGCAATCAGACACTTGGCTTCCTGTCTGAGAAACTTGTAGCTCAGCCTCAGGTGGGATAATCAAGAAACAGTAAAACTTTCCATCTAATAATGGAAAATACCAGAACAATTCAGTTATCCTAAATCCTCTCCTACAGCGAGATTTATGGCTTTGAGAAGTATGGAAAAAGACTCTTTGCATCTTTGTAAATAAATGTTATCATAAATGGTCTTATCTTTAATTTGTTCCCCCTAATAGTCTATATTTTCCTAAAGAACCCTTTAGGTTATTCCCACAGAACACTTTTTGGTCCCTCTCTTTTCCCTTTTTTTGTCTTTATTATTTTATGTGTATGATATTGAGAAAAAGAGAGAAGTGAGAAAAACATGGATTTGAAAATGGTATGGATCTGGCTTTAAAGACAGAAAGAAAATAAGACAAATGTTATAGTTTGCATTTGGAATTTTTCCTAGGACTGATGTGGTAAAGCCCTGGTTTCCAATGCAGCTATGTTAAAAAGTCACTGAATGACCCATTGAGTTCATAATATAAATGAGATATTATTATTCTTAGGTGATGAAAACCTTCGTAGAACCTCATTGGAGAAAGTAGGTCACTAGGGTGGTACCCTGGAATGGGATATCTTGCCTCTATATTCCTTTTGTTTGTTTGTTTGTTTCTTGTTTTTCAGGACAGGGTTTCTCTGTGTAGCCTTGGCTGTCCTGGACTCACTTTGTAGACCAAGCTGGCCTCAAACTCACAGAGATCTGCCTGCCTCTACCTCCCCAAGAGTTGGGATGACAGGTGTGCACCTCTATGCCCCATTTGCCTCCATATTCTTAACCACTCAGTCTCTCTCCCTCCATCTCCCCTCAAGGTTTCTTCCTCTGTCCTTCTTTTCCTTTCTCCCTTCTTGTTTCTTTGTCCATATGAACTGGATGCTTTGTATCATGAAATGTTCTTCCACATTCTAGGTAGTTTTGGCACATGCCTTTAATCCTAGATCTTGAGATGCAGAGTCAGGTAGATCTGTTGGGGATTGATTTAGTGCTAAGTATTCAAATACTGATTTCAATGCCTCGTGATCTGGTGGTTATGACCCTGCCATGGGCATTGTCATTAATGCTGAACTATTTCCTGTACCCATGAGAGAAGAAGAGGAATGTTCACCAATTATTCCTGATTGGCAGATTAAAAGGCCAACACTTGGGCAGGGCAGAAGGTGGTAGGCGTGGCTAAGGTTTGGGGGCTCCAGATGGGAGAGAAGGATCTCTCGGGAAGGAGACAAGTACAGTAAGAAGGTAAGAAGAAGAAGGAAGAAAAATGCTGCGGTGGGTTAGTGTGGAAAGAATGTCATGGCTGATCAGCATGGATGGAGGAAATTGACCTAAATGAAGAACATTAGCAAGTGTATTGGGATTATGGATGGGTGGTAGCCCAGATAGGAATGATTAAAGCAGATGGCCTGGGATGGGGTCTTAGAAGTGATAAGGAGAGTTTAGAAGGTTAATATCTGCCATGGGCCAGGTGAAATAAGGCTATTCTAAAGTCTTTCAGGAGTCTGTGTCTTTTATTGATTGTGATAGGTTAGATAATACTGCCATAATAATTTTTAATTAAATTTTTATTTTTTATATTAAGTACAATTTCTTCACTTTATATCCCGGCTGTAGCTCTCCTCCTCCCCTCCCAATCCCACCCTCCCTCCTTCATCTCCTCCTATTCCCCTCTCTCAGTCCATGGATAGGGGAGGGCCTCCTTCTCTTCCTTCTGACCCCAGCTTATCTTGTCTCATCTGAACTGGCTACATTGTCCTTCTCTGTGGCTTGGCAAGGCTGCTCCCCCATCTAGGGGAGGTGGTCAAAGAGCTAGCCACTGAATTCAGGTCAGAGACAGTCCCTGTTCCCCTTACTAGGGTACCCACTTGGATACTGAGCTGCCATGGGCTACATCTGAGCAGGGGTTCTAGGTTATATCCATAAATGGTCCTTGGTTGGAGTATCAGTCTCAGAAAAGACCCCTGGGCCCGGATATTTTGGTTCTGTTGCTCTCCTTGTGGAGCTCCTGTCCTCTCCAGATCTTACTATCTCCCCCTTTTTTTCTAAGATTCCCTGCACACTGCCCAAAGTTTGTTTATGAGTCTCATTATCTGCTTTTATATAATGCTGGTTAGAGTCTTTCAAAGGCCCTCCATGGTAGGTTCCTGTCTTGTTTCCTATTTTTTCATTCTTCCAATATCTATCCCATTTGCCTTTCTGAGTAAGGATTGATTATTTTACCCAAGTTCTTCTTTCTAGCTCACCTTCTTTAGGTGTACAGATTTTTGTAGGTTTATCCTATATTATATGTCTAGTATCCACTTATAAGTGAGTATATACCGTGTGTGTCTTTCCACCATAATAATTTTAAGGCTAGGCCAGGCATTTGGTTGCACATTCCCTTCAGTCTCTGCTCTATCTGCTCTATCTTTATGCCTGCACATCTTGTAGGTATGGTAAATTTTAGGTAGAAGTTTTTATGGGTGGCTTGCTGTTCACCTCCCTCCACTAGGAAACTAGTCTAGTTAGAGGCTGTCCTCTTCAGTCTCTATGATCCCTACTATGAGGAGTCTCTGCTTGAGTCCCCCTCACATCCTCCCAGGAACAAACACTGTCTTAGGTCTCCAACTTGTCACAGAAATACCCCCACCCGACCTAGAAAGGATCATCCTGAGTGAGCTGTCCCAGAAGCAGAAAGACATGGTATATAATCACTCATATAGACATAAAATATAGGATAAACCTACTAAAAACTGTACATCTAAAGAAACTAAGCAAGAGAGAGGACCCTGACTAAAACGCTCAATCCCCATCCTGAAAGGCAAAGAGGTTGGACATCAGAAGAAGAGGAAAATAGGAAACAAGTTAGGAACCTGCCACAGAGGGCCTCTGAAAGCCTCTGCCCTGCAGACTATCAAAACAGACACTGAGACTTATGGCCAACTGTTGGGTGGAGTGCATGGAATCTTATGTAAGAAGTGGGAAATAGTAAGAGCTGGAGAAGACGGGAACCTCACAAGGAGAGCAACAGAACCAGAAAATTTGAACACAGGGAACTTCCCAGAGACTCATACTCCAACCAAGGACTATTCATGGAGATAACCTAGAACCCCTGCACAGATGTAGCACATGACAGTTCAGTGTCCAAGTGGGTTACATAGTAATGGGAAGAGGGACTGCCTCTGACATAATCTAATTGGCCTGCTCTTTGCTCACCTTCCCCTGAGGGGGAAGCAGCCTTACCAGGCCACAGAAGATGACAATGCAGCCACTCCTGATGAGATCTGATAGACTAAGATCAGAAGGAAGGAGAAGAGGACCTCCCCTATCAGTGGACTTGGGGAGGGGCATGCGTGAAGAAGGGAGAGGGAGGGTGGGATCCAGAGGGAGGAGGGAGGGGCTTATGAGGGGATACAAAGTGAATAAAGTGTAATTAATAATAAATAAATAAATACCCCCACCCTCTGTTTCTCTTTTCTCTACAGTCCTTCTATCCTCTTGCCCTTGATCTCCCCAGGTCTGAGTTACAGAGAGGGCATGGAGAGAGTTAAGAGTCTCTTCATGCCCTCTCTGTAACTTGCTTAAACTCTACAGCCCCTCTTTTGAGACCTACTTTAGTTCTTAGCACTTAGCATACATAACTGTAGCTCCTCTGTTTACACCTGCTGTAGCCCTTAACATATCAAAAGCCATTTGCCTCCAAGTCTCCATTTTGACCAAAAGGTGATATTAAGTTCAGGTTCTCTAGCCTGTGTGCCTGTGACCAGGACAATTCAATAGTTCAATACTTGCTGCTCAAAATAAAACAAAAGATGATAAATGCATGGTCAGCTTGAGTCAAAGACTGAAACATCCTGCTATGTCCCAGAAGAGCTGGAAAGCCCCCAAGTGCTCCCCAACCCTAGACCCCAGCCAGTCAATTAAAGTGATTTATCTAGCTACCTAGCACAACACAATGCACTTGAAGCAAAACTGATTATGTTTCGCTAGTCAAAATGATGCCTTAGAAATAGACGGGGCATCATAGTCTGGCTTCCGAGTCTAGATTATGGTTCTGACCGGTCAGTTTTTGTTCAACTTTCAATAAACTTCCATCGATCTGAGTCTGGTGTCTGAGTGGTCAGTATTCAGTTATTCCTGAACCCGTAATACTCCTACCTTCTTCCCTCTCTTCAGCGACTACTTCTGTCTAGTCTATCTCCCCTTCTGGGTTAGATTGATGCATCCTCCCTTGGCTCCTCTGTGTTATTTATCTTCTCTGGGCCTATACCTCATAGTATGTTTATCCCGTACTGTCTAGCTAAAATCCACTTATAAGTGAGTACATAACATGTACATCTTTCTGGGACTGGGTACCCTCACTCACCATGATCTTTCCTAGTTTCATCCATTTGCCTGAAAAATTTTTTTCTTTGTTTTCAATAGCTGAGTAGTATCCCATTGTGTAAATGTGCCACAGTTTCTTTATCCATTCTTCAGCTGAGGGACATCTAGGTTGTTTCCAGATTTTGGCTACTATGAATAAAGCTGCTCTGAACATAGGAGCAAATGTCCTTATTGTGTGCTGGAGGGTTCTTTGGATATATACCCAGGAGAGGTACAGTTGACTCTTGAGGTAAAGCTATTCCCAAGTTTCTGAGAAAGCGCCAGGTTGATTTCCAAAGTGGTTGCACAAGTTTACACTCCAGAGTTCCAACCCCTAACACCATGAATGGTACTCTGCTAAGCTTGCAACAGGAGCCTGACAAAGTTGTCTCTGAGAGACTCTACACAGCAGCACCTTGAAATAGATACTGAGACTCACAGCCAAACATTGGGCGATTAGTAGAGTCTTGTGGAAAAGTGGGAGGAAAGAGAAAAGGACCTGGAGGTGACAGGGGCTCCATAAGAAGACCAACAGAGCTAACTAACCAGGGTCCAGAGGGGCTTGCTGAAGCGTCAACCAAGGACCCTACACAAACTGGATGTAGGCCACCTACAAAGATGTAGCAGATGGGCAGCTTAGACTTCATGTGGGCTCTCTAATAAGGGAAGTGGGGAATGCATGGGACATGGACTTACTTGTTAGCTTTTTTATCACTCCCCCCTGGTGGGACTGCCTTGCCAGGCCACAGGGGAAGAGGACAGGCTCTGATGCAACTTGATGAGCTGGGCTGGATGGGAAGGGGACCTCATCTTTTCTGAAGAAAATGGGAGTGAGGATGGGAAAACAGGGGTGGGGCTGGGAGGGGAAGAGGAATGGGGCTACAACAAGGATGTAAAGTGAATAAAAAATATAATAATGGTAATTATTATTAGGCTAATAATAAGACCATATCATTAAATTAACTACAACATAGATCTCTGAGTTCAAGGCCAGCCTTCTCTATGGAGGATAGCCAGGATTACACAGAGAAACCCTGTATTGAAAACAACAAGAAACAACAAACAAAAATGTTCCTTCACCACATTGTTCCTGCCTCCCCTCAGAAAGCTAGGCAATTGTTGACCCCAAATCTTTGAAATTAGGAGCCAAAATAAGTCTTCTGTTCCTTAAGTTGTTCTATTCTTGTATTTTGTCAAAGTGATAGAAACCAAGCAGACTAAAAAATACAGGTTCCCTTTAGAGAGTTGAAAAGGCAGGCTGAAGAGATGGCTCTGAGGTTAAAAGCACTGGCTGTTCTTCAAAGATCCTGAGTTTAATTTCCAGCAACCACATGGTGGCTCATAACCATCTATAATGAGACCTGGTGCCCTCTTCTGGCATGCTAGTTCACCTGCAGGCAAAATACTGTATAAATAATAAACATATAAATCTTAAAAGATAAGAAAAAATGAAGAGGAATTTTAATTCAGAACACAGCTGCTCTGGCAAGAGATCTAGCTGGAATGCAGACACACCTTTAATGCCAAGAGACAGTAGTAAGCAGATCTCTGAGGATGTTCCAGGTTTAAAAAAAAAAAAAAAAAAACTTAGATAGAGGTGTAGTGGTACACACCTTTAATCACAGCACTCAGGAGACACAGGTATGCATAACTTTGTCTTCTGGTCAATTAGTTGAGAAAATGAGTTGAGAGGCAGTGTAGAGGAGTTGACTTTGTGGCAGTTCAGTTTGAGGAAATCAGAGGCAGTTGTACTGGGAGAATACAACAGAGAGAGGTTGAAGACAGAAGAAGCTGGACACAGGTAAAGACAGAAAGAGCCAGAGAATGAGAAGGAGCCAGAAGATTAGAACAGATTGCTAGAGTTAGTATGAGACCAAGCAAAACAATTCAGTCCAATGCTGAGAGAAGCCAGTTTGTATCAGTCAGTTTGGAGATGAGTTTGAGCCTGAATGGCTGAGTTGAACCAGCCAGCCTGAAGAGCTCAGAATGTAGAAGACAGGATGAGTTTATTAAGTAGTAAGTCTCAGAGACTGAAAACATTCTAGGCCTAAATTAGATTGTAAGGAGGCCAGAAGCTTCCAGGACTTGGCCAAGGTTAGCAGATGGAGGCAGGAAGCCTGTGAAACAACAATTAACTCAGGTGAATAAAAGTTCCTTTAATAGAAAAGATTCTCCCACTAGCAGCCAGTGGGAATTAACAATTTACTACAGTTTGATTTTAGATGTTCTTCCCTTCGGAATTAAAAATAAGTGTGTTCAGCTTTGAGCCTATCAATTCATGGAAATTTGTTATAGAATTAATAAAAAAAATAAGATTAACTGCTTTGGCATAATGGTCACCATTTTAAACCATTTAGGTACTTAAACAAGACATATCTAGTAATGGTTCTTTTTTTCTTATATGTAGTCAACCATGAGAAGAGGTTAGCAGGGACCTGCAAAGCTTCTGAACACTATAGTAGATGGAAGAGTAAATGGAGATTGCAGGCCCATTCTTTGGTAGTTTGGACTAGGACACAACACATCTCTTTGTTGTTGTTGTTGGTGGTGGTGGTGGTGATTATCCATTGCAAGGATCACATGATCCTATCTAACTGAAAAGGTAGCAAGATTGTCTGCTTCTAAACTGACAGGAGGAAGAACTAGATATTGGTGAGTGCTAGGAATATTGGTCCTTGTCTCATTTGTCAGAAGCAAAACATTTTCTTCTGACTGTAGAGGAATTTTTATTTAGAATATGGCTGTCTGGCAAGAGATGACACCCAAAGACCTTCTAAGTCTATGTGAATCGGCTGGAATACAAAAACTCTTTTAATCCAGGAAACAGAGGCAAGCAGATCTGAATTCCAGGCCAGCCTGGTATAGGGTGAGTTTCAGGTAAAGAAAAGCTTAGGTCCAGGCATTGTGGTAAAGGCCTTTAATCCCAAACAATGAAGGTAAATTTAGTTTGTAGAAAGAAACACCCAAGTTTGAAAGTGATGTCTAATTGAGTGGCAGAAACAGTGGCAAATCAGAGAAAGACTTGACAGAATAGGATATGCCCAACTCTCATGAGAAGGAAAGAGAAGCTACTAAGGGAGAAATGAGAGAGACAGAGAGAGAGGAAGCAGTTTTTACCAAGACAACAAGAGAGACAGGTTGCACAGAAAAATCTTAGGTGAAGACTGAATGAGCCAGAGAATGAGAAGGAGACAGAAGATAAGAAAATATTGCTGGAGTGAGTTGGAGGCCAAGCAAAGGTATGCAGAGGCTGAGAGAAGGGCCAGATTGAATAAATTAGCTGCGAGGGGAGTTTGAGTAACCAGCCAGCCCAGATCTTAGAGAGAACAGAAAGGGTGAGCTTATTAAGCAGTAAGTCTCAGAGGCTGAAAACAATCTAGGCCTAGGTTAGACTGTACAGAGGTTAGAAGCTTCCAGGTTAGCAGATGGAGGCAGTAAGCCTACAAGACAGCAAGTGAGACAGGAGAAAAAAATGTTCCATTTACACCTGACCCAGTCCAGATTTTTCTTTTCTGTCACAGCAGTGCCTATCTGTATTGTAATGGAGAATTCTCAATATTTGGAGTTTTTCACTTTTACATACCATATAAAGACTTTTTACTTCCGAGCTCTAGGCTATTGCAAAGCTACTAAAAATCAAAGAACTCAAATATATTGTAATAATACTTTTGAAGTATCACTTACAAGTACACACTATGCTATCTTTTAGCCTCTTTCTGTTTCCCAGCAATGTTGTTTCCTGTATCTTATCTGCCCCCTATTCAAGCACAACCGGCCAATTAGAACCTATTTTTCCTCTTTATAGAAGAAAGCAATACACCACTGAACACTAACTTTGTCAGCATTCTCTAGATAGGAATAATTAACCATTTCATGAAAGTTTTATGTAATATGGTATGTGTGTGTATGTGTGTGTGTGTGTGCTCTAAAATGTTCTCACTTGGATCTGACTTTATTTTCTGCATAATTAAAAATAATAGCTAAGAAAATTGTTTTTTAATTGTTTGTTTGAAGCACAGTAACAACTACATCATGCCAGCTGTAGTAGAGACACTTCTAAGATGGGTCCCAGTGAGCCTTGCCCATTGTGCATCAGTTCTTATGTGCCTCTGTCACCTCCAGCATGTTCTAGACTTCATAGCATGCTTCTAATCAACAATTAGTAAAAGTGGGAAGATTCCTTTTAGTCATTAGTTACAGATGATTGACACTTCTGACTACAGAGTCTCCTTGAGAGCTTTGATACAAGTTGCCTTATTGAAGAGGCTATCACTGAGGCCAGTCTCAGGGCAATGGTCAAGAAATTGTGCTACTCAGACCAAGACTATGCCCTGAGATGAATTCTACCAAAAACTTAGGAGTGAAGTTGGCAGTAGATCCCCATCTCACTGAAACGTTGACTAGAGACATAAGACACATGAGGGGAACCCGAGAGGTCCCACACAGAAGACTAGGTAGCTTCCTCCAGAATTCCTAGCCCACGGGAGCTGTGAGGCACGAGAGCAGTGGGTCTCAACCTTCCTAATGCTGCTGCCCTTTAATACAGTTATTCATGCTGTGGTGACCCCCAACCATAAAATTATTTTCATTGCTACTTCATAACTTAAATCTTGCTACTGTTATGTGTTGTAATGTAAACAGTTTTGGAGACAGAGGTTTGCCAAAGGGGTTGTAACCCACAGGTTGAGAACTGCTGTATTAGATAAACCACTCTTCCAAGCCTACTTTAATATCTATTTTAATAGATAACTAATACACGAGGAATTCCGGTTGTTCAGTGGTTTTACTTTAGTATCTACTTTAATAGATAACTAATACACGAGGAATTTCGGTTGTTCAGTGGTTTTGTGTATTTTCTTCATCTTGTATGCTACCCCAACACGTTTGCTTTTTCCATCTCTAATAGGTTGAAAAAAAGGAAGTATAAATTTCAAATATGATAATCTGAGTAATAACTAGATATTAGATGGGCATTAATTTTAAAAAATTAATAATGCAAATGTGGCCAATGGGGTGGGATACAATTTGTAAGAGATGTTCTTTTTAAAAATGAGTTAGTCTGACATGCCTTTAAATACACTAACAAAACTCTTTACTTACACACTCACAAAGTAATTCACACCATATTTCAAAGAACAAATCCTTTAGATGAATTAAAAACTAGAGAAAGCTTACCATTGTCTTGTGTTATTTGAAAAACAAAATACAAATCCTATAAAGCCTCTGTTCTTTTTCTTCCTGGTTTTAGGGTGAAATGTTCTGCGTGGAAGGTTAGGGGCAGGTGCCTCACCCCCTCAGGCTGCAGCTTTCCTTCAGCCCTCTGATAGCTGGCATGCTCAAGCCATGAGGGCAAAGGAACTGCAGAGAGTAGGAGGCTGATAGCTGTTAACTCAGCAGCAGGAGCAGCAGCCAGCAGGCCAGCAAGCCAGCAAGCCAGCAAGCCAGCAAACAAACAAACAAACCCAGCTGAAGGAAGCAGGAAGTAGCAGGTGACCTGAAACTATCCTTCCTGGGAACAGACAGAAACCATCTTACAGTTTCCCCTTCCTCTGCAGAGACAGAGACCCCAGGATGTGATGACAAACTTCTAGTAGCTTTTGTCAAGTTCAGGTTTTTTTCTCCTCCTCCACCAGGTTTGGCAACTTCTCCCTGATTTGTCCTATTTTTCCATCTCCTTTACATACTCATAGTGAGCCAATCAATGCCCAGGGAGTGGAGCCCACCTGGTACCCTATAAATTTGGGCTTCAGGTAGTTATTTTTATTCTAATGCTGCTATAAAATACCATGACCAAGTCAAATAAAAGAAGAACAAAAAATGTATTTTGGAACGTTAGCACTCCAGAGGTAGCCAACTGAAGGCAGGTAAATTGGCAGCTGAGAGCTCACATCTTGATCCACAAAGAGGAAACAGAAAGAGGTAACTCAAAGTGGCCCCAGTCTTTTGAAACCTTAAAGCCCTGCCTCCAGTGCACATCTCCTCCAGTTAGGCTATATCCCTAATCTCCCAAGCAGCTGTCAACTGGGACCAATAGTTCAGTTGTTCAAAACTCTAGAGGATATCTCATTCAAACCAGTGAAAGAACAGCTGGTGAGGCCCAAAGAGGAAGAAGAGAAAATTTCAAAGCCCACTCATAGGTTCACTAATAACGACAATGATGATTGTTATTATTAATTATTAATAATGAATTGAAAATTAAGTTCTGTGTAACTGGATAGAAATAGTCAATACCTGAGAAGAGACATTTTGATTAAAACTTGGTGCTATACAATAAATGGATCTCGCTTTCAATCATTATAATATTTATCTATTTATTTCTATTTTTTAAGATGTGTTTTATTAGATGTGTGTGTGTGTGTGTGTGTGTGTGTGTGTGTGTGTGTGTGTATACAGATGCGAGAGGAAGCCAGAAGATGGTGTCCTAAACCCTGGAGCTGCTGGTACAGTTGGTTATGAACCACAGATGTATGTGCTGGGAATGAAGCATAGATACTCTGCAAGAACAGTAAACACTCTTAACTATTCTTATCTCTCCAGTATTATGGTCAGAGGTTTTTTTTAAACAATACAACCAGACAAGGAAAATTCAAAGGAGAACCATGCTCTTATGTTTATATACATTAACTTTTGCTTCTTTGAAAAAATGTTTTAAGTTTCATTTTATATGTATGAGTGTTTAGCCCTGCACGTTCATGCTCAGTGTCCAGGGCGGCCAGCAGAGGATGTTGGATCCCTGAAAGGGGATTTTCAGACAGTTGTAAGGTGCCATGTGTGTTCTGAGAATTGAACCCAGGTGCTCTGAAGAAGCAGCACGTGCCCTCAAGCTGGGGCCATCTCTCCAGCCCCAAGTTTTACTTCTCATTCACATTCAAAGAAAAAGGAAAGAACATGACAGCACACTTCTTAAAGGAAAAGATACTGGAGGATTCACTATTGCGCATTTCCATCGATGCTCATCAGAGGCCTGTTAAAGCATCAAAGGGCATCTTTTCCTTGGGATGGTTGTACTGACAGATAATCAGTGGTATTTTGGACCAAGTAATTTCGCTGCAATATTATTCCCAGGAATTGTCTTATAACTTGCAATGAAATAAACAGTTCTTCTCTTCTTGACCTCTTCTTTTAGGACCAGGGAAAGAACCTATGAAATTCCTGCCTCAAATTATACTGATAGACAGTCTTAAAATCAAAGGTCATAAGTCACGTAATTGGGGCCACTGGTTAAATCATTTGCTAATAAAACTGCATTCCTTCCCTCCCTCTGGGAACTAAGCTATGAGAAAGGATAGAGCAATGCAAGCACAGACAAGTCATGCATACACTAATATAGTAAGTCCTGAGACTTCTGCTTCCATCCCCTCTCTGTCCTGCTCCCTGCAGATGGATCTCAAGCTTTTGATTAAACACACTTAAGTTATATACATACGTCTTTGTCTATACAAACCTTCTAAAGCAGTAGTCCACTCCATACTACCAATTCTCTAATTTTACTGAGTCAGGCTAAAGCTCTGGCCAAATTTACAAATGCATAAAAAGTTAAATGACCTGATTGGCATCACATCGGCCAACCGTGCTTCAAAGACAAGAAAACTGACTGTTTGCCTTCCAAGCATTTGTTTTGCTGATATATTAGAGGGTAGTCCAGTTATCATTGGCCTTTATATATTCAATCTTTCGTAAAAGTTGATCTACTTAATTCTCTTTGTCTGTGCAACAAACTATAATAAAATTCTAAACAGTGGTTAGTTGATGAGCAATGGTAACTTCTTTCACTATTCTGAAAACTAGGAAATCCAAGATTTGGGTTAAGTACTGGTAGATTTGGTGTCTGGGAAAAGCTTTCTTTCTTTCTTTCTTTCTTTCTTTCTTTCTTTCTTTCTTTCTTTCTTTCTATCTGCCTGTGTCTTTAGTTCTTTGTTGTTGTTTTCTTTCTCTCTCTCTCTGTATTCATGAAGGGTAAACATGTGTACATCCATGTATACATGAGAGTGAGGCCAGAGGTCAACTTTGGGACCTAAAGAACCATCATCCTTGTTTTTTGTGACAGGGTCACTCACTGTTCGAGAGCTCACCAATCTGGCTAGGCTGGCTAAGCAGCAAGCCCCAAGGATCTGTCTGTCTCCACTACTCCAATACTGGGATTATAAGCACACATTGCCACACTTAGCTATGTGAGTGCGAGACATCAAACTCCAGTACTCACACCTGCACAGCCAGTACTGACCAAGCTAGGCACCTCCTCAACTCCCTGCCTACAGACTCATCTATGTCATCCTCTTGCTGTGTATTCATAGAATGAACAGCATGAAAGGTCTTTCTGTGGTCTCTGTCACCATGTCACTAATCATGTTTACTTGGGCTCTATCTGTTTTCTAATCACCCAACCAAGTCCTCAGTTTCTAAAGGATTCTCCTGGGGGTGAGGGTCCCAGCAAATACATTTGGTCATAGAGCGTTTGAATTCTAAATTCTACTTCATAACAAGGCCCTGTGTGTAGAGACACATGATGAATTGTCAGTTAAGTCACTAATCATTCATCCCAACCTGTTCCTCAGTTGTCACCATGTAAAGAAGACACAGGCTCTTTCGCTGGTCCTAATAGCCCTGTCCCAATGCTGTGTGTCGCCATTTGGTTAAGTGTGACCCTACGCCAGCTGTTCTTGACTATCTGCCTCATTTCAATAGTCAGAGTTTGATTTTCTCCAGTTAAAACGAAATCCTAAAATGATTTTGTGCCATGCATATTAAACCGAGAATTCCTGATTTTTGAATTACTTGGAACATCTAAGTTAATTTTAGAAGCATCGCTGGCTGTCTCTGTCAAGACTTAATTCTTATTTGAAAAATCAGATGAGGTCAGCTTCAGCTTCTCTTGAGATTTCACTCAGTTAACACTAAATATCATTTCATTTTATTCACTCTCTGTGAATTGCTCTGCCTCACTTTGAAGACATCATGCCTATGTTTAGAAAATAGATGCAGAAAGAAGAAAAAAACTGGAAGTAAATTTTTTTTGAATGTTCAAAAAGATAAGATAATTTGGAACTGCATTCCAGAATCAATAAGAGTTTGTTAATAGCTGGCTTCACCAGTGTGGAGGCCTTTCACACACTTCCAAATTGCTTCCAAATTTCAAACATTCTTTTAAAATGTTGCATTAAAACCAGACAACCTGCTCATGCCTAATATCTTGGTGTTCAGTATGCTGAAATGGGAGGACCATGAGTTCAAGGCCAACCTGAGCTACACAGCAAAACCTGGGCTACCTTGCCTCAAAACAGCAACAGTAATATAAAGGAACAAAAGAAGTAAGAGTGTCATATTAGACCGCCATTCTCAAACTCTCCTTTTACCCCTTTACAGTTACAGCTCCGGAAGGTCCCTCCCAAATGCGTGATTAAGATAAAGCCAATTTCTATAATTAGCACATAATCCAGACACCTAAACTATGCTCTTCTTTTTGCTGTGAACTAACCTTCAGTTTATGTCTGATGGGAAGACTATCTTTTAACTCGGAAGTTCTCAATGGTGGAATTTTGGGTGACCACAGACTATCACTGAGAGCAAGGATTACAACTGCCAGGTCTTGGGGGCAAAAAAAAAAGTGGGGCGAAGAAAGGAATTTGCTAAACAAAAGGAAACTGTACAGTCTGGATGAGCCAGTGCAGGATCGTTGTCAGTGAAGCAGCCCAGCTTCCGCATTCTGCTCCTCTTCTGGAAAAGTAAGAGTAAAGAGGGTATCAGTTTCCTTCATTGAGACAGGAACGGAAGCCTAAAAAGCCCCCTACTGGCCACTCCTGTTTCTGCCCTATTTGTGCCTTCAAAATACAAGGCATAAAAATCCCCCTTATCGATGGACATTGGAAATAGGAGAAAACAAGTAACAGGACAGGAGCCTGCCACAGAGGGCCTCTGAAAGACTCTTCCTAGCAGTGTTTCAAAGCAGATGCTGAGACTCATAACCAAACCTTGGGCAGAGTGCAGGGAATCATATGAAAGAAGGGGAAGTTAGTATGACCTGGAGAGGACGGGAGCTCTACAAGAACCAAATATATCTGAGCACAGAGGTCTTTTCTGAAACTGTTTCTCCAACCAAGGACCATGCATGGATATAATCTAGAACCCCTGCCCAGATATAGCCTATCGCAGCTCAGTGTCCAAATGTGTTCCCTCGTTAGGGGAACAGGGACTGTCTCAGACATGAACTCAATGCCCAGCTCTTTGACCGCCCCCCCACCCCCGCCCCAGGGAGGAACAGCCTTGCTAGGCCACAAAAGAGGACTTTGTAGCCTGCCCTGAAGAGACCAGATAAGCTAGGATCAGATGAAAAGGGAGGAGGACCTCCCCCATCAGTGGACTTAGAGAGGGGCAGGGAGGAGATGAGGGAGGGGGATTGGGAGGGAATGAGGGAGGGGTCTATAGCTGGGATACAAAGTAAATAAACTGTAAGTAATATAAAAACAATAAATAAAAAAGAAAAAAAAAACCCTTATCTACATTTAAGACATAGTGTAACTTTTCTTAATTAACTGTGGTTTCTTCCATTTATCTTTGATTGAATTAAATGCACTACACAAACATAAATTTCTAAAGACAGTTCTGTGACTTGACTGCCTTTGGTCATTAAAAACATATTTTTTTAATTTAAAGATCCATATTTTTTTTAAAGTGGCAGCTAAAATTACCTTAACTAGATGATTAGTTTATTAGTTTTATCTTGAAGAGAGAATGTGTTTTTTTATTATCTCAAAAGCATGAAGATTTTTAGATTTCATAATAAATCCGTTTTGTCCAAAATTATTTGGACTAGTGATCCCTTGTCCTTACTCTAGAAAACTGGCAATAATTACACAAAGTAAAAGAGAATCTTGGCTAAATTTGTTTCATGCTGTAATTTGACTCTATGAGGTCAGTGTGTAGATTTGTCCTTTAGAAAACAGAATTTTGTAGGACAGCCTGACCCAAGTTTCACAGGAAGGTAAATAAAAAAATGATTGCGTCTTTCTTTCTTTCTTTCTTCCTTCCTTTCTTTCTTTCTTTCTTTCTTTCTTTCTTCTTTCTTTCTTTCTTTCCATAAAACAAATATTTTATTGCTGTATTATAATACTCTTTCTAATGTATAACAAAGAAATCTTAGCACCAACCAAATACTGAAAGCCTATTATTAAAATGAAAGCACTAGTAGAATTTGACATCACTTTAATCATATTTTCAAAAGAAAGTGTGATTAATGGAGAGAAGGCATACGTCCTGTAAGAATGACAGTAATGTCACAGCAAACAGAAAACACCCATCTGAAATGGACTCCAGGGTCTTCTGTCTGGCAAGCCTGGATGTGTGTGCAAGTTCAGGAGAGACCCGGAACAGTACTGGCTGAGCCTTTACTGAGGCTCTCTCTCTCACACGAGCAAGTCCTTCCTCATTCCTGCCATCACGGATTTCTAAAGAGTCCTTGGTTCCTCCATCCCACATCCTCTCTGTAAGAGCAGGAACGAATCTGCTGCACAGAGTTCTGCACGTGAGCTTAGGAACATTACTATTTTTCGTAAAGCACTGCTCCTTCAGGCTAGGGCTACACCTGAGGAATGGAGCGTTTCCCTACCCTATGTGCATTCGTGGGTTTACTTACACAGAAAGCACACCACAAAGGGGGCCATAAAAAGACAAGGAAAACCTTGGCCTCTCAGCGTCAGCGCTACTAACGTAAACCAGGACACACTAAAGTTTTCCTGAGGCAAAGTCCAGTCCACAACTTTATGACAATCTTCCTGGACTGAGCTTTGCCTAATACCTTCCAGTTGGTCATGAGACAGTCAGGGGACTGAAAATGTGTCACTTGATTAAAGTTTTTCAGGCTGGTGATAAGAAGGAAAGCAACTGTGTTAACCAGGAAGCTCCAAAGTCTCACGTCCGTTCAAGTTCAGCGACAGAAATTCCTCTCCCTAAGTCCAGGCATTGACTGTCACAGAAAACCCATGAGGGAGCAGTTCCTCAAAGCTGAACCTGAAGAGATTGTGGGGTGCCCAGCTAAAACTGAGAAAGAAGCAAGCTAGTGTGAATCACGAGAAAGTTTCTGTATCTGCGAACTCCTGCTACAGAAAACGCTGCCTCTCAGGCTGTCGAAAGTATCTTCTTACCGCAGGGACAAGGGTCGCTCTGCACCCACAGAAAGGGAGCGTTTGCTTGGGTCTCAGATAGAGAGGAGCGATTTCTCTGCTGTTTTAGTTCAAGGGTTTGACAGCACCTCTGCACGGCAAGCTCTTGAGTGGAACTTTCCATTGCAGAGACACTCCTGAGGGGGGCAACATTGAACCTGGCAAGGATGGTTCTCCCCTTCCAGGCTGTGAGTCTTGTCTGTAAGAATAACACACGTCAGAGGTTTCAGCAGGAAAACCTCGTTGACTCAGAAAGAAAAATGTCGCGGGTCCAAAGTTGAGCCAAGCAGACCTTTAGCCCCACGAACAAGTGCTACGTACATCTTTTACCCATGTGCTTGCTCCCGCAAGAGAGAGTATAAGAAAATGAGACCGCATTTGTGTGTAATTTTCCTGAATCGAAAATTATTGTTGAGGCCAAATACTAATCTGAACCAAACAGCCTTAAATACACAGTTTTAATATCAATTAGTTAATTGATGAAAATATTAATTCCCAATAGAAAACATTCCATTTCTGCTGGAAAACATACATAGCACGTGAAATATATTTAAATATAGGAGACATACTTGGAAGACAACAATCTGGAAACACTGCTAATGACTTGGTCTTGCCAAGTTTGGACAAAGGGCATTCAATTTTGTTTCTGTAGTTATAGCAGCTGAACCCAGGGTCTTGTGCATGAAAAACAGGCATTCTCCTAACAGTTCTGTCATAAACTCCAAATGCTGAGCAACTCTTGACTTAGTTAATCATAGAATGAAATATAGTGATTCTTCTAGACTCCAAGGAAAAAAGCAATCTTTTCAGATTGTGAACTATAAATACCCTTCTCACTGTAGAGTTATGACTAATATGTTACCTTCTATAACTGAGCAATGTTTTGAATCTTGGCCACTACTACAAAGTATGCAAAAATGTATGTGTATATGTATATGTATTTGCATATGTATATGTATATTGATAAACATGAATATATACATATGTGCATATAACACATTTAGCTTATGTCAGTATAAGTGTTTTAGTACTGACTGGAATAGTCTAACAGTCTATGTTGATAGGAAGTACATGACCAGCTTCAGGGATACTTTAATAACTACATAAATATAAACTTTAGTGATATGGAACATTTAATTCTGTATCATTTTATTAAGTAAGTGTCCTTACTGCCTTAAGACCCTTTCCATGAATACTGATGACCAGCTTAGGGTCTTAGAGACTCAAACCCTCATTCTTCTGCCCCACTCTGATTATTCCCTTCTGTCATTCATAGGGACCCTTCTCCACTTCACACTCACTAAGCAACTGCTGTGAACTTTGCTTTGATTTTGATCTCAGCTCTCTCAAAAGCCACTAATCACTCCTTAAATGTAAAACACAGTGAGATCTCTGACATTACACCTCATATAGTTCAATATGTTTCTTTCCTTAAAAGTTGGATTAAAATTCCAACCCCTGGGGCCCCAGAAAAAATACAACATTATTTGCAAATAAAGTGGCTAGAGATGTAACTTGTAATAAGATGAGGTCATACAGGAGTAGGTTGACCCCTCATCCAATATTTCTGGAATTCTTATAAGTAGACATACATCTGAAGATGCACACACTAAAGCACACAGTGTGACAGCACAGAAGAGTTGTTTTGGGATTTTGTTGTCATTGTTGTTTGGTTGGCTGGTTTTGGGGGATAGGGTTTCCATGTGACTTCCCTGGATTTGCTTTGTACATCCACCTGCCTCTGCCTTCAGGGTACTGGTATTAAAAGCATGTCGTACTACGTCCGACTCAGACAGGGATTGTCATGCACTCCCAAACCAATGCACACCGAAGACTGCTGGCAAAGAACAAGAGGATAAGGAGAGGCAAAAAAAAAAAAAAAAAGGGTTTGTCTTACAGATTGCAGAGTGGCCTGTAGCTACCAACAATTATACATAGCCTCCAGAATTGTAATATTCTGGGTCACTATAGTTGTAAGCAGCCTGGCTTAGGTTAGTTTGTCATAGAAGTCCTAGGACTTAAGAAACTGCCTTAAAATCCTCCTGTCCACTGAGCTCCACACTATATTTTTCAAACAATCCTACTACAGTCTTCACTGTCCCTAATATGCCGAGGTTCCTGGAGGAATCTGCCAAACATCACACACTACGATGACATGTATGGAAGGGCTTCTCAAGTTAAAAAATCATAGTTTGAACAACTAAAACCATCCAACTTTTGACAAAGATGCCAAAACCATACATAAGGAAAAGATAGCATCTTCAATAAACAGTACTTGGAAAACTGGATATCATATGTAGAAGTATGAAATCAAGTCCTCATCTCTCATTCTGAGCAAAAGTCAAATCAACATGGATCAAATCTGCAATGTAAGATCTGAGACTTTGAAGCTGCTAGAAAAAAAAATGTAGGAAGTATACTTTGACATATAGGCTAGGTCAAGACTTTCTGGATAGGACTCTAGATGTGCAGGAGATAAGGCCAACAATTGATGGATTGGAGCCTCATGAAACATGGGGATTCTATATAACAAAGAAAAGTGTATTCAGTGAGTGAAGAGGCAATCTACAGTGAAGACTTTGCCAACTCTACATCTACATTTGAAAAAAAAAATAAAAGAATGGAAGAATGCAACTGGAGAATATTTTACTGACTGAAGTAACAAGGACCCAAAAAGAAAAATGCCACGTGTTCTTTCTCATACGCAGATCATTGTTTTAAACTTTTTAAAAATAAGTTATTTAATTTTTTATATGCATTAATGTAAAGGTGTCACATCCTTTGGAATCAGCATTACAGACAGTTGTGAGCTGCCATGTGATTGCTGGGAATTGAACCCAAGTCCTTTGGGAGAGCATACAGTACTCTTAACCACTGAGCCATCTCTCCAGGCTCTGTTTTAAACTTTTTAACTTGTAAATTTAACTTAGGATGTCTGTAGAGAATGGGAAGCTACTAAAGAGGATGGGGAGGGGAGACCTGTAAAGGGTGTTGATAATAGTGTGATTTGAAATGTGATATTAAAGGAGAGGGAGAGACTACTGAGGGTGGCGAGGTTTAAAAAGAAATGGAGGAAAGGGGATGGCGTAGGTGGGAAAGAGGGATAAGCAAACTTGAGATTTTCAAAACAACCATATAGTAACCAATTGTGATGATTAGAATAAGAATGGCCCCCATAGGCTCATAAGTTTTAATACTCAGTCCTTAGTTGGTGGAACTCTTTGGAAAGGATTAGGGGGTATGGCCTTGTGGAAGGATGTATGCCAATGGGAGACAATGAGATTTGTGGTTTAAAAGGTTTTTATCATTTCCATCACCGTTTCCCCACACACTCACTAGACATCTCTATCTCTGTCTCCATCTCCAACTTACGGATCAAGATGTGAGCTCTCTGCTATACTGGCCACTGTATGTTTGGTTTACCATCGCGGACTCCAAGCCCCCAAACTGTAGGTTCCTAATTAAATGCTTTCTTTTATAAGTTGCCTGGGTAATGATGTTTTATCACAGCAATAAAGAATTAAGACACTTACTAATTAGTATATCTATTCACTAATTAAGCTAATGAATATATTTATGTGTTTAAATATAAGCTCATTAATATGTATATACGTTTAAAAGAACAGAGTCTGAACAGAGAAGTTCTGCACAAGTGGATATTCCTGATCCAGACACTGTGTGTTGTTAAACAAAAATCCTAATGACAAGTACAGGACACCTTCCCCTGATAGTTAGCCCAGATATCCTCAAAAACAACACAAGCTATTTCAAGTGCTCCTGGCTGCCCACCAGCAGTAAGAGCCTATTGGTAAAGATAACACGTTTAGAAGTTGGACATAGAGAAATCACGCTGAAACTGAGTTGGACGTTTCCTCCATGCTGGCTAACTTTCTTAGTTGTAGAAGTTGCTATTCAGCAACTGAGGGAGAAAAGTCATCAGTAGTCTCCTACAGCTATGGATTCTTCATGTCACAGTACAACATGCCAGGAAAATTGTGTCCACTTCTGTAATAATGACTTACAGAGGTAACCAGGTACATTCTGCTTGGGTATAAAACCAATTCCATAGGAGAGAGTTTATTCCTGGTACTGTGTACCAGATCAAAAGCCCATGGCTTGAGAAGTCATAGGTACCAGAGATGAACCTAATCCTTATATTTTGCCAAGTGGAAATCAGCCTTATGTTTATACCTGTAGATAATGGTTGCCTTTGCCTTTGTCAAAGAAGCTTTTGTTTGCAGTGAACAGATATTTATGCAGAGACTCATAGTTGGTCAAGGTACTGAGAATAAGTGATTGTTGACTGCTCAGCCCTTAGTGAGACATCCATACATTAATTTACAAGGTTCAGGGAACATTATAAAAGAGGGACAAAAAGTATGTAAGATCTGCATGATGGAGATGTGGGTGATGAGGTCTTCTGGGCATGACAAGGCATTGCAATAATGAATTCTCAGCAGCTGAGGCTATCTGCATGTGACTACGTCTGTCAACACTTATTTGTGAATAAATAGGATCTGGCCTTTCTTTGAATAGCTATTAACAAATATCCGATGACTGCTGCAGGATGGAAAATCATCTCAGGACGCCCTGGTTAAACCCATGAAATCGCAAAACAAATCCAAACATAAACAAGAAGACATGACAGTAAGAGGTGGAAACGTGTTGAGGCAAGGTGATGAAAGGAATGGGAATAAGAGAAGGTGAGGTGGTGAGTATGACTAGAACGTATTATATACATACATCAAATTGTCAAAGAATAAATTACCTTACATAATAATAAACAAATAAGCAATTTAGCAAACTCTTGTTTTAGTCATACAAGTAAAAATTGCCAAAAATGTATTTGGGTTAGAAAAGTAACAAGAAGAGGTTGTCACTCATGACATTCAAACAAACTCTGTAGCAGCTAAAACACCAGACTTTAACAAACAGATAAGTCAATGATAAAGGAAAACAATATCAAATATTTGTGAAGTTGCGGTATATCATAAGGTTGAAATTGTAAACTATTAGGGAAATGTGTTGCTACTCAATAAGTTATCCTAAGAAAAATGGTTCTGTATCACAGCAAAGTATACTGATAAATGAGTTCCAGATGAATCTGAAAACTACATATCTAAAAATAAAAAATGAGAGCAAATATGAAAAAAGTAGAGACGTATTTGTGAGATATCACTGTGAGATGCTCTTTCAATATTTTAATGTGACGTGATACAATCCTTTCAGTATCTAAAGGGATTCAGTCCAGGACCACCTGCAGATGCCAACATCTATGGAATGACTGTGTTTGCATACAATACTTGAACTTTCTTTTGTATATTGTGCCAACTCTTGCTTATAATACTTACTGCAAATAAATATTATATAAGTAATGGCAAAGAAAAAATGCTTCATGTTCAATACAGGCACAGTTACATTTGGTAAATAATTTTGATCCTTGGATTGCTGAATTCTAAAATTTTCAACCTGCAAAACCATATTTAACAATATAGTTTACTAAACTATTTTATTCAGCAGCGTCTTGTCTCCTTGCTAAAAACAGCAGGCAGAACCATGGCAAAAGATTACCAAATAACATATTCTGATGTTGCAGTGAGAAACTCAGTTTAATGAGTACACCAGAGAGTCTCATGAAAGTTATATTTAAGAATCATTCCCAGGCGAGATAGACTGGATACACAAATGCAAAAGTCTGATAAAAAATAAATAATAAAAATAAACTTAAAAGAAACTCTGATTTTTAAAAATCAGGGCAATGGAGTAGACAGGACAAGAATCAGAATGGTGGGGACTGTCTAGGGAGATAAAGAAAGCCAGAAGAAGGGGAAGTGAATAAGAGCAAAATATACTGGCATATCCATATAAAATTGCCATAAGACTAATTACACATGCTAGCTTAAAGGATTCACTTAAAATTACAGCATTTTATGGGAAAAGAATGATAAGAATTAATAAGACAACATATTAGTAAGGAAAATTTGAGAATCCTTCAGAGAAAATCAGACAAAGGAATAAATTATGTAAGTCACAAATAAAAGAAAAAATGGTGATATGCAAATGAAAACAAAACTGTCTGTTCTCACTTTCAAAATAAAATCAGATGCCAATTATTTGACCAATTGAAAAGGGTGTTTTAATAAGAATGTTGCTAAAACAGTCCACTATAATAAAAGATCTTCTGGAGGTATCTCCATCCCTGATCTTAAGCTGTACTATAGAGCGACAGTAATAAAAACTGCATGGTACTGGCATAGAAACAGAGTGGTGGAGCAATGGAACCAAACAGAAGACCCAGAAATAAACCCACAAACTTATGGACACCTGATTTTTGACAAAGATGCCAAAACCATACAATGGAAAAAAGAGAGTATCTTCAACAAATGGTGCTGGTCTAACTGGATGTCTACATGTAGAAAAATAAAAATAGATCCATACTTATCACCCTGCACAAAACTAAAGTGTAAGTGGATCAAAGACCTCAACATAAAACCAGACACACTAAATCTGTTAGAAAAAAAAGTGGGAAATACCCTAGAACTCATTGGTACAGGAGACAACTTTCTGAACAGAACACCACAGAACAGCACAGGCTCTAAGAGCAACAATCAATAAATGGGACCTCATGGAACTGAAAAGCTTCTGTAAAGCAAAAGACACTGTCATCAAAACAAAACGACTGCCTGCAGATTGGGAAAAAATCTTCACCAACCCTTTATCTGACAGAGGACTCATATCCAGTATATATAAAGAACTAAAGAAGCAGAAAAGCAACAAACCAAGTAATCCAATTAAAAATGGGGAACAGAGCTAAACAGAGAATTCTCGAAAGAGGAACATCAAATGGCAGAGAAGCACTTAAAGAAATGCTCAACCTCATTAGCCATTAGGGAAATACAAATCAAAATGACCTTGAGATTTCACCTTACACCCATCAGAATGGCCAAGATGAAAAACTCAAGTGACAACACATGCTGGAGAGGTTGTGGAGAAAGGGGAACCCTCCTCCACTGTTGGTGGGAATGTAAACTTGTACAACTACTCTGGAAAGCAATCTGGCGCTTTCTCAGACAACTAGGAATAGCACTTCCTCAAGACCCAGCCATACCACTCCTAGGAATATATCCAAAAGAGGCTTAAGTACACAATAAGGACATTTGCTCAGCCATGTTTGTAGCAGCCTTATTTGTAATAGCCAGAAGCTGGAAACAGCTCAGATGCCCCTCAACTGAAGAATGGATGCAGAAATTGTGGTACATCTACACAATGGAATATTACTCAGCAATGAAAAATAAGGAAATCATGAAATTTGCAGGTAAATGGTGGGACCTAGAAAGGATCATTCTGAGTGAGCTGTCCCAGAAAAAGAAAGACACACACAGTATATACTCACTCATATAAACATATAATATAGGATAAACCTACTAAAATCTATACATCTAAAGAAACTAATCAAGAGAGAGGACCCTGACTAAAATGCTCAATCCCCATCCAAAAAGGGAAAGAGGATGGACATCAGAAGAAGAAGAAAACAGGAAACAAGTTAGGAACCTGCCACAGAGGACCTCTGAAAGGTTCTGCCCTGCAGACTATCAAAACAGACACTGAGACTTATGGCCAACTGTTGGGCAGAGTTCATGGAATCTTATGTAAGAAGTGGGAAATAGTAAGAGCTAGAGAGGACAGGAACCCCACAAGGAGAGCAACAGAACCTGAAAATTTGAACACAGGGGTCTTCCCAGAGACTCATACTCTAACCAAGTACCATACATGGAGATAACCTAGAACCCTTGCACAGATGTAGTCCATGGCAGTTTAGTGTCCAAGTGGGTTCCATAGTAATGGGAAGAGGGACTGCCTCTGACATGAACTGATTGGCCTGCTCTTTGATCACCTCCCCCTGAGGGGAGAGCAGCCTTACCAGGCCACAGAAGATGACAATGCAGCCACTCCTGATGTGATTTGATAGACTAAGATCAGAAGGAAGGAGAGGAGGACCTTGCTTATCAGTGGACTTGGGGAGGGGCATGCGTGAAGAAGAGGGAGGGAGAGTGGGATTGGGAGGAGAGGTGGGAGAGGCTTATGAGGGGATACAAAGTGAATAAAGAGTAATTAATAAAAGTAAAAAAAAAAATCAAATGAAAAAACTCCAGAAAAAAAATGTTGGCAAGTGGAATTGTCCTCTCAAATATTATGAAATATTATGTTAGAGTTTTGTTCAATACAATTTTATTGGAGAGAAATTTAACATTATAAGTCAAATATCAAAAACTGATTAATTCATTTCAACCAACTTATTTGACTCTGGAAAGTATCTTGAAAAAGTCATTTTATCAGTGTTAACAATTTACACATATGTAATAAGTAAGACAAGAACTAAGCCATAAAAAGAGTTAAAAGTGAAAAAAAGCCTCAATAAGGAAGGTTTTAATGTTATTTAAAATTTGGAAAATATTTATTCTGTAATTTTAAGGGGAAAGTAGTAAGATTCAAGTCAATGTTTAATGAGGGGTTCTAAATACATGAAAGATATGTGCAGATGTGTTTATTCAGAAAAGGAACTACAGGTCTCAGAATTCTAATGCCAACAACCTTCCAGCACTGCTGGCTTTATGTCAGCAGAGTCAACCAACTACTGATAGAAAATATTTTGCAATTAGGTAATAATTATATCATTTCCCCCTTCTCTTTCCTTCTTCCAAACCCTTCCATATCCCATTTTCAACTCCTTATATCTCCTCCTTTATTGTGTCTCAAATTATGGCCTATTTTTCTTTGATTATTATTATTGTTGCATAACTATATTAAAATCTGTTTAATGTTGCTTGTATGTGTATGATTTCAGGACTGACCACTTGGTACTGGATAAGAACTTTGAGGGCTCATCTTTGGGGAAGACTAATTATTCCTCTCTCAGCAATTGTTAGTTGCCTGTAGTTCTCTGTATATGAGTAGGGCCCATGTGAGATTTCTCTCTTGCACATTAGCATGTCTGTTGGTTTTATCACTGTTTGTTTAGGAAGCCATCATTGTTACAAGATCTTAAGTTGAGCTTCCTTCTTATTTCTAGGAGACACAATCCCACAACAGACTCTCTTGTGCAATGGCTCTTACAATCTCTTCTACACTGTTTCAAGATTATCCCCAAGGCCTGGGTACATGGACTGTGTTATAGATTCATTCACTCGAGCTGGGCAGACCACCGTAAAAGAGATGTTAGAGTTTTGTTCAATACAATTTTATTGGAGAGAAATTTAACATCACCTGGTGATGGCTGAGAGCTACACTTTCCTGTGTATATAAGGAAAAGTATTTAGAATGAAGCTAGAATAATGCTGGTTTAGTAAAGTAGTGGAATTTAGGTCTTTCCTATGATGCATGATCTCACCCACTCCTAGGTTTTCCGTATCAGGCCTGATTTCCCTCCTATTGAGTGGGCCTTAAGTCCACTTTGACAGCTGTTAGTAATGTCCATATATTTGTGCCACTATTACACCTTTAGGAATATCCTGCCATGCTGATCATTGTTGTGGTTCATAGATGGCATAGCTGGGTAGGTCTAGAGAGTCTTTTTGGCTTTTTGGATTCTTTCTGGTACTATGCGAACTAATCCTCATGGAAGAGATTTTCAGGTCAGATCCAATTAAGATCCTCTGATTCTTTTCTGAGTACATGTTATCTTCAGCAATAGAGCCATATATTCAGTTTCTAAAAGGAAGCCTAACATAATAGCAATAGCATACATTGTTTTTGTATTCTCTTGAACCACCTGACAAAAAGTCAAAGGGGAGATTCTTAACTTATTAAAGTCTCTCCAAGACTTTAAACATGAATAGGTATTGGATTTTGTCAAATACTTTTTCTGAATCTAAGGAGATGATCATGTGTTTTTTTCGCCCTCAGTTTGTTTATGGGGTGGATTACATTCATGGATTTCTGTATATTGAACCTCCCCTGCATGCCTGGGATGAAGCATACTTGATCATGGTAGACAATATCTTTGATGTGTACTTGGATTCAGTTTCCAAGTATTATTTTGAGTATTTTTTCATCAATATTTATAAGAGAGACAGGTCTAAAGTTCTCTTTTTTGTGGGGTCTTTGTGTAGTTTAGGTATCAAGGTGACCGTGGCCTCATAGAATGAGTTTGGTAATGTTCCTTTTGTTTCTGTTTTGTGGAATACTTTGAGGAGAATTGGAGTTAGCTATTCTTTCAAGGTCTGGTAGAATTCTGTGCTGAAATCATCTGGCCCTGGGCTTTTTTTTTTTTTTTTGGAAGGGAGACTTTTGATGACTGCTTCTATTTCCTTGGGGGATATAGGACTATCTAATCTATTTACCTGATCTTTATTTAATTTTGGTAAATGCAATCTATCAAAAAAATTGTACATTTTGTTTAGATTTTCAAATTTTGTGGTATATAGGCTTTTGTAGTAAGGCCTAATGATTGTTTGCATTTCCTCAGTATCTGTCATTATGTCCCCCTTTTTGTTTCTGATTTTGCTGATTTAGATAGTTTCTCTCTGCCTTTTAGTTAGTTTGACTAAGAGTTTGTCTATCTTGTTGATTTTTTTCAAAGAACCAGCTCTTGGTTTCATTGATTCTTTGAATTGTTTCTTTGTTTCTAATTTGTTGAGTTCAGCTCTGAGTTTGATTATTTCCAATCATTTACTCCTTTGGGTGTTTCTGCTTCTTTCTTTCCTAGGGCTTTTAGGTGTGCCATTAAGTTGCTTGTATGAAATGTCTCAAACTTCTTTCTGAAGGCACTTAGTGCTATGAACTTCCTCTTGGCAATGCTTTCATTGTGTCCCATAACTTTGGGTAAGTTGTGCCTTCACTTTTTAATTGAATTTTAGGAAGTCTCTCTCTCTCTCTCTCTCTCTCTCTCTCTCTCTCTAGTTTCCATGTGTATGTAGGTTTTTTGTTGTTGTTGTTGTTGTTATTTCTGTTATTGCTGAGGTCTAGTCTTAGGCCATAGTGGTCTGATAAAATACAAGGGATTATTTCGAACTTCTTGTATCTGTTGAGTCTTGCTTTGTCCCCAACTATATGGTCAATTTTGGAGACGGTTCCGTGGGGTGCTGAGAAGAAGGTATACTCTTTTGAATTTGGATGAAAAGTTCTGTAGACATCTGTTAGGTCCATTTGGTTAGGACCTCTTTAATTGTCATTGTTTCCCTATTTATTTTCTGTCTACATGTCCCTTGGTGAGAGTGGAGTGTTGAAGTCTCCCACTATTAAGGTGTCAGGATCAATGTGTGATTTAAGCTTTAGTAATGTTTCATTTACAAATGCAGGTGCTTTTGTATTTGGGGCATAGATGTTCAGGATTGTGATGTCCTCCTGGTGGATTTTTCCTTTGATGAGAATGAAGTCCCCTCCTCATCTTTTTTTGATTAATTTTGATTGAAAGTCTATTTTATTAGATATTAGGATAGCTATTCCAACTTGTTTTCAGAGTCTGTTTGTTTGAAAGACCTTTTTCCCAGACCTTTACTCTGAGGTAGTGTTTATCTTTGTGGCAGAGGTGTGTTTCTTGGATGCAGCAGAATGTTGAATCCTGTTTCTGCAACCTTCTGTTAGTCTTTGTTTTTTTATTAGAGAGTTTAGTCTGTTGATGTTGCTTGATAATAGTGACCAAAGAATGTTAGTTTCTTTTTATTGTGGAGTTGGAGGTGATAGAGTGTTTGTGTGCTTGTTTTCTTTCAACATTTTTTGTGAAGTTATCTATCCTGTGTTTTCTTGGGTGTAGTTGATTTTGTTATATTGGAGTTTCCCTTCTAGTGTCTTCTGCAGGACTGCGTTGCTGTGTAGATAATGTTTAACTTTAGTTTTATCATGGAATATTTTGTTTTCTCCATCTATGTTGATTGAAAGCTTTGCTGGGTATAGTAGTCTGGGTAGGCATCTGTGGTCTTTTAAAGTCTGCATGATATATGCCCAGGCCCTTCTGGCTTTCATAGTTTATGTTGAGAACTCTGGTGATTCTGATAGGTCTACCTTTATATGTTACTTGGCCTTTTTCCCTTGCTGCTTTTAATATTTTTCTTTGTTCTGTAGATTTAGTGTTTTGACAATTATGTGACATGAGGAGTTTCTTTTCAGGTTTAGTCTATTTGGTGTTCTGTACACCTTTTGTATGTTTATGGACATCTCTTTCTTTAAGTTGGGAAAATTTTCTTCTATGATTTTCTTGAAAATATTTTCTGGATCTTGGAGCCTGGAGTCTTCTTTTTTGTCTATTCCTATTATTCTTAGATTTCATCTTTTCATGGTGTCTTTGATTTCTTGGATGTTTTGTGTGTGGAACTTTTCCAATTTTATTTTTTCTTTGAGTTATCAATTTCTGAAATTGATTCTTTAGCACCTTAGATTCTCTCTTCCATTTCTTGTATTCTGATGGTGATGCTTACCTTTGTGGTTCCTGATCTCTTTTCTAAGTTCTCCAGCCCCAGGCTTTTCTCTGTTTGTGTTTTCTTTATCAATTCTAATTCTGTTTTCATGTCTTATACAATTCTCTTCATCTGTTTGAATATGGATTCCTGTATTTCCATGATGGCCCCTTTTGTTGTTGTTGTTCATTTCCTCTCTTTATGCCTCTGCTTGTGCCTCTACATGTGCCTCTGTTTGTTTGGCTGTATTTGTTTACCTTTATTTCTTTGAGTTCTGTGTTCATTTCCCCTTTATGTGACTCTAATAACTGGATAAGCATAGATTTGAGTTCATTTTCATGTGTTTCCAGTGAATTAAAATATCCATTAATTTTTTGGGATTGCTGATGAAGCCATGATGTCCTGACTTTTGTTGGATGTGTTCTTCCACAAACCTCTAACCATCTGCTTATCTGTAACATTTGCTGCTTGCTCCTGGATTCTGTACTGGGTCCGTCTCTCTCTGGAGTCTAGAATACTCTTCAGGAAGATGAAAGTGTATGTTAGTGTTTCAGCTGCAGCTAAGGGAGGAAGGTCACAGGTGCATGTGTGTAAGCATGGGAGTGTGCGTGGAAGTGTGCCTTGGAGGACCGGGTGCTAGTGAGAGTAGATGCCTAGAAGGGTGGAGTAAAGGCAGGTGGGGGTGTGGGTGCTGGTGCATTTCATGGGCTCAGTGCACATGCACAGGTGCACTAAATGCCTCAGTGGCCCACAGGCCTGACATACTGTCCTTCAGGTAGTCAGATCTGTCTGGGTTGCATCACTTTGACTCCAGGAATTGTTTGCCTGGACTCCACTGGGAGATCTACAGAATGGGACCGTCAATGTTGAGAACACTGTCCCAAGGATACCCATGTTGCCCAGAGTGGGTCTGTGGGTGGGAGGGATCTGATGTCTAAATGCTAGTATAAAGAGACCCTGGATTTGGGGTTCTGCACACACTCACTTGAAGGTGCACTCACTCACTTGCAGGCCTATGCAGAAAGCACAGAATCTCCCACCTCCAGTTCTCTAGGTTCTCCATTCTCATATTTGGGCCCACAAGCACAAATGAAAGTGTAGGGGAGCTGTCAGTTGTGTCCACTATTGACTGCCATGTCCGTAGTTGCAGCCACCTCTGCCATCTTAGTCACGGAGCATGGAGTCTCATGCTTGGGGCAGTGGCCACCCCCTGCAGCAGCCAGGCAGAGACTTCTGTACTTGGGGCTACCCCCACTGTCTCAGTAACTGAGCAAGGAAGCCCCCTGCCTGGATCCAAACTGTCCCAGCTCACGGGTTGTCCCCTCTAGCCCAGGAAGCCTCAATGCTGATATTCCGCTGATATCCCTCCACTCACCAGTTTTGGAGTTTTGGATCTTCTGCCCCTCAAATATGATGCACATTGGTATATGCCATCTTGGAGCCCCTGGCCTATGGCTCTTAAAGAAAGCATTGTCAGGCTGAGTTACCAGAATAGACAGATGATAGATGATTTATAGATAGATAAAAGATAGATAGATGTTAGATAAATAGATGAGTGATAGATAAATACATTATATGTAATTTCAGATGTATATAATATGATTCATCATGTTTTTTAAACATCCTTTGTTTTTTATTTTCCCTTCTCCTTTTTTCTTCTTCTGTTTGACCTTCCATCCTCCTCAATTAAAGACACCTTCCTATTTTCCCCATTTTCCCCCTCATATCAATTTTATCCTGCTAGTCTCCCGTTCTAAATATCCCTCACCAAATTCAATCTGTGATCCCATGTGGGCCTAGGACCCCTCAGTTTAGAAAACATGGCTGCAAATGATTTGAAATATATTCGCGGGTATGACTAGGCTGTCAACAAATAGTATGGTTTGTTTTTGTTTTTTTTTTTTTTTTAAAAAAAAGCGCTGGAGCAGGCAAGCATTCTGGTTAAAGTGGGGAGACCAAGAAAGAAGTCCAGGGTCCAAAACCCCACAGATGGCTAGTGGTGATTATGAATAACATATATTTTTTTCTTATTCTTTCCTTTTCAAAATTTCACCCAAAAATATGATTTTATTTATTAAAAGTTAGAAAATATGGTTAACGTATTTTTCACTTAATATAATACTCAGACACCATAGTTTTTTTTTTTTAATTTTACCCAGTATTCACTTGTGAATTTATGTGTCCTTGTATGGGAGGGATGTAAAGGGAAGGAAGGGGCATATGTACATACGTGCAAACGTGCCTCCCACAGTCTACAAGGGGTGTTCTTTCATTTCTATGTGGAATCTGGGGATTGCGCTCAAGGTTTTAACAATTTGCCAGTGTACAAATTTCCTAGCTACCTATCAAGGTGCATGGCACAATGCCAGAAAGGATAGCAACATTAACATGCCAAACAAACAGAAGTCTTCCAAGAGTGGCCACTAAGTGGACTCTGTTCAGCATGTCCTAGTTCTTACAGAGTCTGAGCACACTGTGCCTGACGGGACTGAAAGAGGATGGAAGCCTGATTGTAGGCTTATAAGTATTCTAATTTCACTTTTCTACCATTGTTGAGTCTTTGTATACTGATTATTGGCTAAGAATTAACCTCGGAGGATGGGTAGGCTAAGGCAATAAAATGCTTCCTGTGCAGGGATGAGAATCGCAGTTAGACCCTAGTACTCACAAATGAAAGCCACTGCTGCAGCCACACTAGGGAGGTACAGACAGAAGGATCGCTGGGGCTTAGAGCCCGTGAGAAACCTTATCTCAAAAATAAGGTAGAGAATGATTTAGAAGGACATCCAAGGTCTGCACACACAGGCACTTATTAGCAACATGAACACATACACACAGAATCTTTTCATTTGTAGCTCTTAAAAAAATACAGGTCACATGAAAAAACGGAGACACTAGTGACACAGAAATAAGAAAAGGTTCTGGCCATGACTCAAAAAGCCATGTATGTAATTTCTAAATCAGAGTGGCGCTTTGTGGTGTTGCAGGAGAGGGCATCCTGACTTCCCAGAAGCCCCTCAGTCTCGCCAGGAGCCTGCAGCCCAGCTCCTGCTCTCTCCTTCTCAGGGGTCCGTCCTTTCCGGCCTGCTCTGTCTCCTCTGATGAGACAGATTTAACTTGTGCAAGAAAAGACAAACCGTGCTGCCCCTTGCTTGGAAGGAGAAACACACTCCTTCTCTGAGAGGCTGAAGGAAGGGTTAAGGGCAAAAGACGGAGCGAGGGGCCTTTGCCTTTAATGCTCATTGAATCATTGCAGGAATAGCTTTTTCTACTGTGATGTGAACATGGGGGCGATTTTTCTGGTTTTCTGCCTCCTTGTTTTAACATTATTTTACAGTGATAAAGAAGAAAAGAAATCAATCCTTTTTTCCTCCACTTACATAACAAAAATGTGGGCAGTTTGCTAATAGGATTTTCACACAGAATTTTTTATTTTATTTTTTTGCTTGAGTAGTTTGGATGGCAGGAAGGAACAAACTTACGGAGAAGCAGGTTTTGCTGGTGTGTGGGGAGGAGAAGGGAAGCAGCAGCACTCGTTTGAAGGGAACAAAGCTCGTACTTCCAGTTCCTTTCAAATGCCTCTCTGGCATTCCTGAGTTCGCACAGTCCTGAAGTCACCAGAGAGAAGCAAACTGAACGTTTCAGAACTTCCAGACTTCTGCACGGGGTGGTCCTCAACGTTGGAAAGGGCAGGTGAAGGCATCCTGTCAAGCCAACAGCTTCGAAGCCATGGAAACTTATCATGATAGCTGAAAGGATGAATGGAACAGGAGGAGGAGCAGACGTGGAAAGTGGAAAGAAGGAAAGGGAGAGGAATAGGAAGGGGAAGAGAGAATGGAAGGCAAGTGGAGAGGGTGGAAAGATTTAACTCACAAAAAGTTGTTAGTGAATTTTGAAAACTTTGTGAGTTGATAAGCAAGCTCAGTTATCAAGTCCATTTAACTCGCTTCAAATTCCCAACCGTGACTACGGAAAGTAAACATATATGTGTATAGTTTTACTTCCAAGCCTGGAGTTTAAGGGCAATCTCTGCATCCTCTGCATTTACATCTTTTAAAGTAGAATATAACATAACATTTATTCAGATTAATTTTTTCATATTCAGCTATCACTGAACAAAAATATGATTTTCTTCCTTCATCAGAAATTGCCTAGTGGCTCTGATAAGATCAAACAGCTTCACCATGAGCCTAACTCAGCTCCACCAGAATCTTTCCCAGAGGAAAGGGAGTTGATTTGTCCCCATCAAAACAGACAAGTGACTGAAGGAAAGGGGCAACAGCAGAGCACTGCCCATGATCTAGCTGGGAGAAAGAGATAAACGTGACAAACACACGTGCACACAACGCCCCCCCCCCCACACTTTTCATCTACCTCTTTTATTGCAATCACAGTGAGAAGGTACTTTGTCTATGTTGAGAAACACTGAAATTTGAAAGGAACAGGGATTTAAAGGGTGCGAATGGCTAGTGTTCAATGACTTTGCAAGCCATATTAGGACTTTAAGAACTCATGAGTTCAGGCTGGGGGTGTAGCTCAGTTGGAAAAGTACTAGGCTAGCATGCAGGAGATACTGGGTTTGACCATCAGTACCCCATAAATAGGGTGGTAGCATACAGTTTTGTCATTCCAACACCCCAAAGGTAAAAACATAAAACCAATAGTTTAAAGTCATCATTGGCCTCAGCCAGTTCTTAGCCAACCTGGGGTACATGAGGCTCTGTCTCCAAGTAACAGTAACATTTTGAGGCTTCTTTCAGTTCCCTGTGTTATATTATGTACATTTAGGTGCTACCTTCCTTGTTCCCTTCCCTCTACATCTTTCTTGAACACACACAAACAATTTCCACACACATAGTACACATACACCGGCATACCACACACACATGCATACACATATACAAATACCATATACATGTATGCATACACACATATAGAAATTAATAATATTAGTAATATATGGGAATTGTTTTCATTAAAGCCATTTTCTCCCCAAACTGAGGTGAAGCAAGCCCTCAATTAACAAACAAACAATCATTTCCTACCTTGAAAGAAGCTAGAAAAACAAAGCATGTGCCCTCCATACTTCAAGAACAAGGAACACACATGCAGAACACTCTCCCTTATCACTTCCTCATGCCCAAAACGGAAGTGAAAACTATGGCTCCCATGAAAGCGTTCCAGTTTCAAAATTTGTCTTAATAAATCACACATAAAATGCTAACCTCAGCTCTTCCTCTAAGACACCCAATTCAAAGTTCTATCATAGGTCTGGAGGCAGTTCAGCTTGAAACACTTCTCTCCCTTAGGCTAGCCCTATGGGTGAGAGCAAAACTCACACAACTGGTTCCACCAGCAAGCTCTAAACCTTCATGCCCTATTGACCAGGTAAGAAGAGAATGAGCTAATAGCTGAACTTTTTTTTTTTTTTTCCATTTTGAATAGTCTGAATATGTGGCTTTTTCTGAAGCCCTGCCAGGTCTGGATCAGACAGTCTAAGGACAAGTGTGCCTGTGGGTTACTGCACACGCTCTCCTGTGAGATCCTCATCACGCGGTCTAGTCTGCCTTCACATGAGTGCACGTTTGCCATTCAAAAGGACATTAAGTAGCTGTTTCATCAATAGATGTTGGTGATACTTATCTCCCTTTTTCTCTGGAATCTGGCATGCAAAACTTTCAAGATGACCTGCTAAGATAAATGTCTAAGTGACAACTCCTAAAGACAAAACACACAATCTGATGAAAAGGACTGAAGATGAAAAATGGGGAGTCGCTTTCTTCTCTTTGGTCTCTCATTTTTTGCTTTGAACCCTTATTCTTGATTCACTCTTATGTTAATTCTCATTTGTTGTAATAAACAGTTCTGTGCATTACAGTGAGTGAAAGAAGAAATAATTCAAAATTTACTGGTAATATCCAGTAAATGTAGAGAAAGGGGGAAGGCTCTCTCTCTCTCTCTCTCTCTCTCTTTCTCTCTCTCTCTCTTCCTCCCTCTCTCTCTCTCTCCCACTTTATCATTTGGAAATACAACCCAGAACAAGAGTACTGATTATGTGGTTTGCACATGTGTGCCTTGTTATTGAAGTACAGAGGACAATGTATCCATGCTTTGTTCTCCTAGCTTCTTGCCAATACAGGAAATAATTGTTTATTTGTGAGTTGAGGACTTGCTTCTCCTCAGTTAGGGAAGAAAATAGCATTAAAGAAAACTTCCAAGTTTCTTCTTACTATCACCTTTTCCACCTACGAGAGGACAGAGACTACAAGTAACATGAGCATTTTCAGGCCATAACTTGAGTAACATCCATCACCTTTGCTCACACTTCAGTGGATATCACACAGTCCTGTGACCGAAGCTTGCTGGAGGGAAGAGGAAAATACATCATCTAGCTAGATGGCTTTTTTTTTTTTCTGCTGTGATGATATCCTCCTGTGGAAGAAGTGGAACACGGATTTTAGTGGCCAGTTTACAAGCCTCACCATACCCACTTGCAAAGTCCTAACAGTCATATACTTCTAACCTTAAGAGCATGGAAATGAGGGAAAGGTCCAAGAACTAGTGTAACCTTGGGAGTCTCTGCAAAACTAACTGGCCCTATGGCTCAATTAGTTATCTGCCATAAAAATGCATTGCCGAGGAAAGAGTTTGAGGGTTCGACATTATGTTCACAGAAGCATTGTGAGAATACAGTGAAGAAGTCTATATGCAAGATGCTTAGAACAGTGAAAAGCATTATGTTTCTACAGTGTTTGGAACAAAACTGAAATACGCCTTCATTGTTCAAATTTGAAGAATCACTTTAGACATAGGAAGCCAAGCTTAACATCCCACAGTCAAATAAGGTATGGTGCTCATGGATGAACCAAGAAATTAGTCAGCTCCAATTAGAGAAAACAGAGAATATGCATAAGTAAAAATAGAATATATGTCACAGGGAAGCTGATGCTCCATTTTTTTAAAAATAAATCACACCCATGAAGGCAGTATTAGAACATGGAGAGCCGTGTGTGAGAGCCACACAGCCGAATGGACGGTCCTACTACCAGTTCTGAGATTTGGAGATAATTAAGTTTTGAAGGTAAAACTCAGCTAGGGAGGCACCTTCTATGAATGAACCCTAGATGCAGAGTGCCTGGAAAAGAAGCAAGTTTTGCATTAGAGCACAGCCAATGAAAAGAAGGAGCAAGAAGAGGAGGTCTTCCCTATTGAGGGCAGAAAACAGTGCAGATCACAGCAAGATATAAATTTTGTAGATGCAAATGTTAAAGGATATTAAAGTAGGAGTAGAGAAACTTCTTTCCATCCTGCATAACAACCTTGATCGATGACCTGATGTATCAGGGTAAGAGGTCAGCTACGTTAGGTAATGGAAGCTGCCTGTCCCATTGACCTTGTTTGGCATCAGAGAGTCAACGTTTGCCATTAAATGTCAGATCAATTTTCAATGATTTAAGCATTTTACCCAGAAGTCTCTAGCTTCCTGGAAGCTTTGATTTAAAAAAAAAAAAAATGTTCAAACATTAACAGTTTTCCAGAGTCCAAAGAACTGTTATTTGGCTTAATTCATCTTAAGTTTTTTAAAAGAGATTTTAATTAATTTTTTGAAAATAGAATACAACAAATTTTGACGATGTTTACAACCACCCTTATCTCCAATTTTCAGCACTCACATCTCCATTGTTTTCCAGTGCTTATGAAGCAGTGCCTGTCTACGTTTTCAAATCCGTATCATAATAAAATAACCTTTCTCTCTGGGAGTCCTTTTTCTTACATGCGTATGTGTGTTGTGGGCATGAATATATACATGTTCATTTGCACATGAGTGTGTGTGTGTGTGTGTGTGTGTGTGTGTGTGTGTGTGTGTGTGTGCGCGCGCGCGCACTTATACCTGTGAGGCCTGAAGCCGATCTCAGGAGCCTTCTTTTGTTGCTTTCCACTTTTTTCACTGAGGAAAGCAATTTTAATTTAAAGCAGAGTTTGCTAATCAGCCTGGTATGTCTTGCCAGCTTGCCTCAAGTCCCTGTCTTTATCCTTCTGAGGCTGGAATGATGGTGGATGGTTGGCTACACTCCCACCATTTATGTGGGTTCTGAGGCTCTGAACTCCAGTCTTCAAGCTTGTGTGGCAGGTGCCGTAAGCACCGAGTCTCCCCCAGGTCTCCAGGATTCTTACTAAACAATGAACCATAGAGTGTTTTCCAATATAGTTATCCCCAGAATTACCACAGTATTACAGTTACGCACGAAAAGGTATTTCTTTCTTCCGGTCAAAGAAGGCCAGGTTTAATTGATCTTCTATCGAATCCAATGTGGAACGCTTGGTTAGATAGTCAATAAATGATACCCTCTCTGTTTGACAGGATCAAGGTTGAGGGGAGATGAAATGGGAATCCATCCATTCAAACCTCATAGATTTCCTCTCAGGAATTAAAAAAAAAAAAGGGTCAAGTTCTTTGATTCTACACTGTGAGAATTAAGTCTACTTTTCAAGTGAAGGCCTTAGAGCTTGGAGGCACCCTCTGACACACATTGAAGCTTCTCACTGTCATGCCTCTATCTAGCACCACTGTATAAACAGGTATTTATCAGGGATAATTTGAAACTCATCCTTTTATATCTCAGAGATCACCAAGAGATTCCAGTGTCCAGAGACTGGCACATCATTCTCATGGGCATAATACATGTTATTTTAATGACTGGTGGAAGGATTAAATGGGCCAACAATTGCTGTCCCTAGATGCCAACAAATTTCCAATTGGTGTCTGCTACCTGATGCTGTCACTTGTATTAGGTATGACAAGTAGTAATCTAAAATAACACCTAATTGAGACACTAGGTTTGCTTCAGAAGTGCCAGGAAGAAGGGAGAAGATTGCAGCCTCTTGCAATGCCAGCCTCCCACTCCCATTGTACCTGCTATACAATTATTGCTGTCTTGCCTGCCAAAGTTCCATTAAGGGCTTTGGGGCTCTTGGCACTTGTGTGGATACTCTACTAAATTTAACGCCACCCCCCCCCATGACTTATTCCTGCCATCTGGGCACATCAAACCAAAGAAATCATATCAAGCAAATATAAAGTGATCTGTTTTATCTAAACATATGGCAGAAGCAAATGAGAAGAGGGATTTTTTGCTAGTGTGATTTTGCATACATGTGTGGGCATGCACACACACACACACACACACACACACACACATCACTGTCAATTCAAATATTCATGCCAAAACAGATGATATTGCCAAAAGGTAACTACAGAGAATCTGAAAGCCTTTGGCTGCTTTTAAGGCAAAATTTGGCTTCAAAGCTGAGCTGGGGGTGTGGCCCTGTCCCAGCCAGCGAGGGCATGTAGTGGAGTCAGCAAAGGTACTCAACAGGCTCCACAATCCCGCTAAGCTTGGATGATCGAGACCAGCATGGTGGTGAGGAGCGGTGTTTGGCGCTTCTTCCCCATGCTTACACTCAGAACCTTGCAGTAGGATCCTTGAGTCCTGTGTTAGGGGAATCTTCAGTGCAGAAACATTCATAGACTACACTGTTTGGCATTGGCTTTCTGGACTGTGTGTAGCTGTTTGCCTCCCCACTGCCTTAAATATGTATATATCCTTTAAAAAATAAATTTAAAAAATCATAATCTTTGCCACAAATATAGTCACTGAAAATCTACTTCATTACACCCCAACCCCACTGCTCACCCTCACGCCTTTATTTATTTCACAAGCGGCAAAGATTTGCATTGTAATATAGTTCTCTATAGAAGAGGTTTGCTGGCAAAAGCCAAGGCTTTATTTTCTGCCTCGATTTTGATGAGTGCAAGTGCAAGCACACAATAAGGACTGGTTTCGCAAGGATAGTCATGCCCTGCTAGGAGACCTTTGACCTCCCCCAGGGGAATATAATATTAATGGGATTGTACTCTGTACTTGTACACCAGAAGGCATGAGCTCAAGACTAGAAAGGATAGATGGGAGCTGGTGGGTGAATACGGCTCCCTGGGCAGAGAAAAACAACTAGGTGATTTTGCCCAGCAAAACCCCCAATTAGCAGTTATTTACAGCCCACTGGCCTGCAACTTTAATTACCTGATCAGACATATTCATACTAACACTGTATCTTGCTCAAGTATAAATCACCTGCCGTAGGCTGATTCTCAGAGGAACAGGAGGGGCAGAGGAGTTCAGGTACAGAATGATTGTGTGGGTTGACATTTGTGCTGTGGTGGAAGCCGGACAGAGCTGTCAGAAAGTCTCACCAGGGGCAGTCATGGGGGTGGGGGGGCTGGTGTTCTTTCTGGGTAATGCAGATGGGCCTCAAGCCAGGCAGCTATAGATCTTCCTGCCTTTACCCTCCAGCTGTCTCTGCCTCCGGGTCCCACACAAAATCACACAGCCCCATTCCCCCTTGATTCTTGGGAAATCCTCACCAGTTGGGCTCCAAATTTGTCTCATTTCCAAGCGGAGTATTTCCCAGGCTTACCCCAGCACTGAGAGAGTCCCTTTTCTGTAGGAAAAGGAGGGCTGAATATTGGAAGGAAGCTCTACTCAACAGATGGGAATGAGATTGCGGCAACTAACTGGAGGCAATAAAGATGTTAGCAAACAGCAAGACTGGAGAGTGGGTCCCAAGGAATGCTAGCTGCCCTACGTGCTTGCTGCTTTTGCGTGCTGTACCAGTGCCAGAGAGAGCTGCCTAGCTAAGCCTCCGTATTAACAGCATGTGGCTGTGGCAGATTCACAAAGCACTCGTGGCTATGTTGGATCACATGATCTCTCTGAGTCTCTGCCTGACTAAGGAGGTTAACAGCTCTTTGTCATCTATTTTTCCTGGTCATTCTTTGTGCCCTATTCTGTTGTCCTTCTCTTCCTTGTCCCTATCCTTCCTTGCATTATATCCCCTTTGGGGGAAGAGGGGAAGATTGGTGTGTGTGTGTGTGTGTGTGTGTGTGTGTGTGTGTGATATTCAGAGTTATCAGTGTAGGCCAGAAGAGGACACTGGATCTCTTGGAGCAGGAGTTGCAGGTTGTTGTTAACCAACAGGTGTGGGTGCAAGGAACTGAACTCAGGTCCAGCAATATGTGTTCCTAATCACTGAGCAATAACCTCTCCAGCCCTCAGATTTTCTTAAGAGAGAAAGAGCCTCATCCTGAAGGCCAAGACCACATGCAGTAACCAGTCATTCTGAAATAAGAGCCATCCAGCCAGACCCTACCTGTGAAGAAAACACATTCCTTGCCTAGAACTGTGTGCATGATGTTGAAATGTGAATTACAGTGAGAACTCTCAAGGTGAACTGGCGTGTAGCTCAACAGTAGATCGCTTATGTGGCATGTAGCTCAATAGAAGATCGCCTAATTTCAACCCCTGGCTCTGCAAAAACCACACAGAGACACCATAAAGCAAAAATACCCACAAAACAAGAAATATCATAAGAAATGCATATGGCCTCTCCTATGTTGAATGCTTTCTCATAACTTAGCAAATCTCTACTTAGAAAAAAGTTTCTCAGTTTACACAACCAACATGAGTAGAGGGGTCACTTGGGAGCCAAATATCCTGCCCTCCCTTTATGAAACTCAATATTAAAATCCAGAAGCCCCACCCCCCTCAGGCTACTTGCACCCAGGTGTGCACTGAGGCAAATGAAGCCAACCGACCAGAGTTGCTTCAGTGTTCTTGGGACTCGTGACCTGAAGGAAGTCACCCAACCTAAGGGTTTTCAGGAGTCTTCCAGCTGTGGAAGGTTAGCAGGTGACCAGGGCTGCTTCTAGCCCTGCAATCCAGTGACCCTTGAAGCTTAACTTTTTCACCAGCATACCTATCGTTTCTTAGTAAATAGGTTCACTGTCCTTTCTACTAAAATAGGTCAAGCAAATGAAAAGGAAAGATCAGGCTATGCTGAGGGCCTAGATTATAACCTGGTAACCAGGGATGAAAGACATTGATAGCAAAAGCAAGCTTCCAGGGTCTACCATTTACAATTTAAATGCTTTGCTGGAAAGGTTAAAAGTTCAAAGTTGAGTCACAGTCTGAGGTGGCCCTGCTCTTCCTTTTTAATTATCTGAGGTCAGGAAGTTAATAATACCAGAAATCCCCAATGGAGACCTCCTGTGCACTCTGTGAACTTTAAACTCGCCTCTCTCTCTCTCTCTCTTTTTTTAAAATGGGTAAAAAGTTCAGTAGAAACACAGCGGACTTTTCCTCTTAGCCTCCACCCATTCATCCCCCAAGGTCAAAAGTTCAACTGTAAAACAGAAGGCCTTGTTCTCTGATCCACATTTAAACAGATCACTTATTAAAAGGTAAACATTCCCAAAGCAAGCCAAAGTCCAAATGAATCTGTTCAATAAAAATGAAAATATTGTAATAAAACAAGTCTTTGATCTTTATCACTTGTGGTGGAATTGAACATCAGACTTTTTTTTAATCTTAGAAAAAGACACTCATGAGCTCTTTGCTCAACCACTTCTTCTCTGAGATTGGTCTATCCAGAAAAGATAAAAGTCAGACATTTTCAAGTAGTTGTTTTGCTGCCTGATCTTAAAACAAGATTCTATACTTTCTGTGTTTGTTCTTACATGGGATTTTAAGAAGCACAAAGTGTCAAGTACTGTGTAATTGAGAAATGTTTGCTAAATATGGTGGAGAATGAAGAAATAGTAAAGAAAGGGGAACATGAGCCTCATGAACCTTGTGAGACTAAGAGACAGACAATATCTGACATCCTAAGTAATGTTACAGCTCAAACTTGAAGCCAAAGGACAGATTCAGAGCTGGCATAGATAGGCAAGGTTTGGCCCGATGTGAAACTTTCCAACTGAACATCCTACAAAGTAAGTCCTGAAATGCCCCTTTCTGGAAAAGCAAATAAGGAACAGTCCATTGTTTTCAGAACAAGTCACTCATCTTTCTGAAAGATCTTAGCTGTGAGTCACCTCATTTGTGGGGGAGTGAATAGGTGAGGTCTTACTGTACAACCCAGGCTGGCCTCCAGCTTGTAATCCTCCTGTCTCAAACTTCCAAGCTGACAAATTTGCAGCTGTTTGTCACCATATTCAGGTAAAAACTTTTGTAGAAATATTCTTGTCAAAAATTATCAGTTACATGAGAATACAGTCACTTGCTTCCTGCTTTAATAAGTACATTTCATTACAGAAAATGATAGGACTTATAAAATAAAGATATTTAGTAAACACATAATAAATACTTTTACACATAACAGCTTGTATGGTTTTCTGGTAACTTTCAGCACAAAATTAAAACTAGACAGTGTTCTAAAGATGCTATGCCCTGGATGGATCCTTACTGTGAGCAATGTGCCTAGTGTCCTCTGGGACTCCTGGATGCAGCTGGATGGGCCAGCCAGGAAGGAAGTGTGTGGAGCGCACAGGTTACTTCCTTCTGCTAAAGCTCCCTTCTCAACAGCTGGGAGGAAGAATGGAAATTCCTCATGAGTCAATCTGTGATCTCAAAGTATGGGATAAAACTGGAGAGACATGATCTTATTGATTAGGATCTTGACCCAAGGGAAGTCACTATTTTTAGGAGGGCATTTGGGGAAACTAAGTACTAAAGCAGTTATTAAAACATGATGACAGGGAGTTGGATGGTCCACAAACTTGTAGGCTGAAATTACGTGAACAGCTTCTGGTTTCAGTTCTTATACTGACGAGTCATTCATGATTATTTCTGTTCCTTCTTTTTAAAAAATTGAAGTCACTAAATTTTATTTGAGCTAACTGTTTTTAACCTTCTGTCTAAGCGAATTCTCTAATTAAAAATAAAAAAAAGGAGTTTCCTTCTCATCACATTTGCTTTAAAGAAGTTATGTAACAAGGATGAGGTTGACCTCTCGACATGCTACCCTGGCTGTCTCTTTCCGGTAGAAATGGAATGTGCTCCACACACAGCAAACCACATACCCCAGTGTAGATGCTGTGGTTATGACAGCCATCAGTCTTTGCCTTGCTCGTGGGCACTCTCTGCCCTCACATTCTGATCCCTACACTGGGTGCCACTCCTCCGTCCCACCGTCCCACTTTGAAACCTTGTCCTCTGCCTCAGCCAGACTCTTACCTCAGACATCTCCTGCTCTCTGTTCCCCCTCGTCCAAGCTTCCTAAATGTCGCTCCTAGCAGCAGAGAAGGGAGTTCTATCACAGTCCCTATCTTACCGTGCTTTAGTTCATTTTTCTGCCACGGACAATAAAATCTGATCAAACATGAAGACCTCCCCTGCAATCCCCCGGAAGGTCCTTCCTAAAAAGACACTGAAACTCACCAGAGAAGAAAAGTAACGCGTACTTTCAGAGAACAGAAACAAAACCATGTATGCTAGAGAGGTTTCTCTCACACACTTCTGCCAGAGCTTCAGACTGGAGTTCTCTATGAAAACCCAAAATCAGTATGAAGGTATTTGCTCATCTTTTCCCTGTTTGGATTTCAGTTGTTGGGATTTTTTGTTTGTTTGATCGTTTGTTTTTTGGTTTTTGTTTTTGTACGTGAATTCATAGCTAGAGTTCATAAAAGAATCTTGGGATCCATCTAATGCCCATTCCCAGAAAATGTATGTGTGCTCTAAAACAAGCCAGTTGGCGGTCTCTATCCTCTTTGCCTTCTTGTGGCCTGATGCCTACAGGGAGGCCAGTGTGGGGGCCCTCTCTGAGACTCCTATCACCTGTGTACTTCTGCCTGTGGTTTTCTCTAGAGCTGTGAGACTGGTATCTTTTTTAAAGGCGATGAGTAGGAGGAAAGCATGGGAGCTAAGGAGGAAACGGGAAGCCCTCCTGCTCTTGACATGCGCCTTGTTACTAGTGGGCTGCAGCGTTCTAACCCGCTGCTGCCAAATTTAGCTTTAAAATCAGCTCTGTATTCCAAATCCGTCCTCACCTCTCACCATCTCTGACTTTCAGCAACACATTAAACTTTTCTGAACCTGTATTTCTACTTCTCTCTCTCTCCCTCTCTCTCACTGTGATGGGGATCAGCCAGCACAGGACTCAGTGGAGAACAGTATCATTATGCCAGGAACTGCCCAATGGTAGCAGCTGGTAAGGACTCAGCAAACTGCAGTCAGTTTTATCTTCCCCGTCACCCTGGGTGCTGCACATTAATTACCTGTTCTTAAGTATACTCTCTTCACTTTTACTCTTAGCCATGTCTCCCCGTAGGCCTCCACACTCTGTTTCCACCCAGTCTCCTATAAGCACCGTGTATAAAGCACCCCCTTTCTTCTTTTCCTAGCCCAAGATAATCTGGTTACAATCTGGTACAAAGAGTTCCCCTCTTAGCTCAGTTTGAATCCCATGGGAGAGTGGGCTAGCACATTCCTTTTGTTTTGCTGGTACAGTTAGTCTACACTTCTGAGACAATAGGAAGCTTTGTTGCCAAGTTTCACCGGAGGATAAAACAAACACATGTTTAAGGGACAAGATTTTCTCCCCCCAAGAAAAGTTCTTCTTGGAGTGTTATCTGGTTAAATGGCTACCTAAAGATGGAATTTCCAAATCTCAGTCATACAGGTGAGAACAGTGCCCCAGAAATAGGTTGATTAGAAGATGAAAGGAAGCAAGGCCCTGAATAACTCTGTGCTTATCCACCCGGTAACTATGATATGCCTACACACTCTGAGCAAATACATATAATTCCTGAGCATTGCAAAAAGAACATAGACTCTAACGACATTTAGACATCAGTGCAAGCCTGAAATACAATGTTTAATTAAAATATTAATGCTGGTTAAATGCCCACAAGAGGGGTGTGAAAGCAAATATCCTTGATTCTAAATATAAAGGTTTCAAAATTGGCATCGCAAAAATTTTTTAATCCATGCCTCATCCAAAAGTTAAATAGTTTGTGGTTGCTTTTTGTTCTTATCTTCCTCCAATTCTCACATCAAAGCCCTACCCCCCAGTGTGAGGGTATCAGGATATTTGGAGTTTGTCTTAACCTCTCTTTTGTTTCTGTAAGAGAATATCAGAGACTGCCTAATTTATAAAGAACATATATTTGTTTAATTCATGGTTCTAGAGCAGTGGTTCTCAACATGTGGATCTCTGCCCCTTTAGGGTCACATGTCAGATATTTACATTACAATTCATAATATAGTAGCAAAAATACAATTATGAAGTAGCAATGAAATAATTTTGTGGTTGGTGTCAACACAATATGAAAAACTGTATTAAAAGTTTTCAGCATTAGGAATTTTGAGAACCACTGTTCTCAAACAGACTGGCGCGAGTGACCAGCCTCTGTTAACACATCTTGTCATGTCATAAAATGAGAAAGACAATACAGAGACACTGCTGAAGTCAGTGTCTATAAGCACATGCTCTTGAGATAAAAGCTTTAACCTCTTCTGAAGGACAAGACCCTCACTTCCTTATCACCTCTTGGTTTCCACTTCTCAACACTGTGGCTCTGAGGATTAAGTTTTCTACATATTCAAAGCAAAGCAGAGCAGGTTAGGTGTAAAGCTCTGAGAGTTGACCTCTTTATAGGGTGAGGAAGGGACACGGGTTTCCTTTCTCTGCCGTAAAACATGCAGCAAAAAGGCAGCCATCTGCAAGCCAGGAAGAAAAGCCCTTGCCAAGACCCAAGCTAACACTACAGTTAGGACATCTCCATGTCTAGAACCATTGTTGTGAGAAATAGACAGCTGTTGTTTAAGCCACCCTGTCTATGGCATTTTGTTGCAGAAACCCAAAGTGGCTAATGTTACAAACCAAAGAAACAAACACAAGCTCAAAGTAGAGAGACTGTATGCTTACTATTGATAACAACTTTGAGAAACGATCATTTGGGTAGTATTTTATGGAAACAAACCCAATCTATCCTTCAAGTGAATGCAGTTCTTTGTATTAGGCAATGGAATGCTATATGGAAAGCAGGAGGGTATCATTCCAAGTACTAGTGGATTTATAGCTCCTACCTAAGCTTTGAAGCAAGACTAGACAGACCCGTCATAGTCGTCATAGTCCAGCTTATCTCTAATCATAGGACTGCTCACAGAATGCATAGAGTCCAGCCAGACCCTGAAGACAATCTAGAGATTAGCCTAGGCTCATAGCCTAAAATTTATATTTTTGTAATCTAAATTACATTATGCATATTTAGGCACATACACATATTTGGCTGGTTATATGTAATTGGTTATGTCTTTTCTTTGTGTGTATATGTTTGTGTGTGTGTGTATGTGTGTGTGTGCGTGTGTGTGTTATGCATCTAAATCCATGGATCAGTTTCAAGATTGTCCCATAGTGGGTAACTTCTAGGACTGCAGTGAATTTATCTGGGTCAGCTACAGACTCTTTCTCTCCCCGTGCTGGAAAAAGACCAATCTTCAAGATTAAGGACACAAGGCTCCATGTAACCAGATCTCATGCCAAGGAAGAGTGGGTTAAAAATAGACACAGGTGGCTATGTATGACTCCTTTCCGTGAGCTTCCAGACCTCCAGGGGGCAAATTTCTGGCTTTGGTGCCAAAATTCTCTATTTGTCTTATCGGAAAGAATTACTGAATAGAATAATATACTTAGAAGCACACGCTTTCTAAGGAGAGGACCTAATAACTATATAAGCATATTTTTCATTTTTGTTTTTAGTGATGTGTTATTAGTAACTATTAGTATTGTTTTAGAGAACCTTAGAAAAGCTTGCCATCAGTGTCATGAAGGCATGCCCTCCCTGTGACTTGTGCTTGCCATGTCTTCTATGTCTAAAACTTCTCCTAAAGGTGCTTAGATCTCAGCTTAGGCTGATAATGTGGTAAGATGGTTCTAAGCTCCTGCTAATATTTGCTAGAAGCCCCTTTCTCTTCTAGCCATGACATTGCTGTATCCCCCACTGAAGATTTCAGCTTCATGACAGGTGGTGCTGGCTATTGCAACTAATCCAGCAGCCGCAGACTCAAGGGTAATCTCAGAGCAGTAACAGTTGTTTCGCTTGTATTAATTTGTCAGGCACCTTCAAAACATATTTTGTTTATCCATTGATAGTGTCCAGTACATATGGATTATCATTATAACCTTGAAGAATGGTTTTATTATTCCTGTTCTACAAATAAGATATCTGAGACAACCCAGCCAGCAGTATTCCACCAAAGAACAGTCCAAAGCTGATTGTCTAGCACCAGGATACAAAACACAGCAGTGGCAGCATTCCTATTTAACCAAGTCCAGCTGTAAAGAAAGTATTCAGAGGCTGTGAACTGAAAATTTACTGTCATTGGACAGCAAGGACCGCAGCGAACTTTAAAGAGCCTCTGCTACTTCTTGAGCAAAATATCGATCTAATAATTTATCTTGTTCTTTAAACATCTTTTGGCTGGTGGGAGAGAGGGGAGAAACTAGTATAAGTGAACAAAGTAAATATAGAACAAAGCCACCCCAAGAGAGAAGAAATGTGAGGGGGAATAGGGTTGAGGCAGGGCAGACATGCAGAACAGAAAGTTGGCCCAAGAACAGACTAGCTTGCATGGAACCTTTTGGCTGTCTTTGTGGACAGCCAGAGGGGAGTAAGAAATCCAGAAGGACAAAAGCTCAGAGAGGGTTTTGTTTGATTGTTTGGCAGCACTTAACTCTAGGAAGCGATGGGGAAATTCTAGTTTCTGAGAACACTTGTCATAAGAAAATCTGGGATTAGACTTCCAGCGAAGAAGACATTGCTGCAATAGCAGAAAGTAAAATGCAATAAGGCTCTGGGGCCAGATGGCATTTACCTGAGTGTTGTGAAGATGTAAAGCAGTAGGGATTAACGAGACCATATACTATCTCAGTAAAAAACAGCAGCTAACAATGAAGACTGAGGTTTGTTTCAGTTATGTTTGTTATTGTTATGGCGAAAGCCAAGGATTCAAACAAGCAGATTTTGTCTTGGTGCTAGGATACTGTGGAATGGGTAATGAGCAATAACAACAAAAATGAGTTTTAAACTAGTACTAAATGTAGTCTAGAGGCTGAAACTTGACAGGAATCCATCAACTCTGTAGGGATTGAATTTATACCTCTCCGTCCTTAAGTGAGAACAACCAGAACAGCTCAACATCATGAGTGTGCTTATTCAAAAGATTTGAGAGTGGAAAACCAGATGGTATTTTGAATCTAACACTATCTAAAGAAATTTGAATGATGAAGAGTATGCATTTAGGCTAATGAGAAGAGATTAGCTACAGTTTCCCTGGAATCCCATGTTGGAGTGAAAACATAATTTCATCTGCATTTTTTTACATAGTTAGGACATACACATGGACCACAGCAATTAATTCTCATGTGATTGACACCTTGCGGGGCCAGCTGCAGAAAAGAAATGCTAACCACATGATCCTGTGATAATTGGTAGGATTCTTTTGAGTTCTCACTGCATGCAGCACTCTGCTCAGAGGTTGCATCCATTATCTGCACCTCTCTTCACCTGGAAGTAAAGGCACACTCTCCCTCAGAAACACCTGCTATTTTAGAAAGAAACATGCCTAAGGTGTAGGATAGAGTACCAACCAAGGTCAGAGTTCACAGGAGTTCCAAGGAAAACTTGTATAAAACCTTATGAATAAGGTGTGGTCTGCATTAAAATAGAATGGCAGACAGGAGGGATGCAAAGACAACAGTAATATGTCATCCTTTATCCTCAGATCAATCTCTGCATCAACCAAGAGCTTTTACTCTCAAAGCCTCACTGGTCGTGGCAACATCAGTTCCAACCTTCACCAGGAACTGTAGGGTTCTTTGTCTTTAGAGCTGGCTTCCTATCACTTCTTCGTCTTTTTATTTTTCTATATCTTCTCCTCTTTGGCTGTTTCAAGCATGTTCTCCTTTGCTTTCCACACAGGATTTCACACAGACTTTGTGTGAAACTCCCAGGCCTTGTTCTACACACTTCTTTCACTCAACTGGTGCTGACAGAACAATCTGGATCCCATAAGGATCAGAGCTGTTCCCATTAGAGTTTAATGAATGACTGTGTCCAGTAAAAATACTTCACAGTTCAGAGTTCTTCACACAATGTTTGAAGTGCCTTCTGATCAGTAAAGATTTGTTGACTGAATTTTTAAACTGTGGATACTGTGCACTGCACACTAACATCCAAACTATAACATTATTATTGTGTCAGGAAAGAGAAAAAAAGCCCGGGTGCCAGGTGATGCTGTACCCATCTAAAACCCCAAAACGAGCGGAAAAAAAATCTCCAACTGCAAATGCCATATACACCTCAGCCTTGCTCACTTCTCCTTCAGAACTATATGCTTCCTCATTCCCAAAACTGTAAGACTGTAGGAGCATGAGCAAAGCAAAGGCCCAATATATTCTGGCCACCTTTCTAACTAACCCTCCTGCTACCAGAGAATGAGCAGAAATCAAACTCTAGCCTTTGTTCTTTGTCAGACCCTACGGACAGACCCGAGTGTTACAGACACACCTCAAGGTCGAAGCTTTGATGTGTTTGCATCCTCTCTGCTCTGCCAGCTCTTTGGAAAAGATTAATTCTGCATTCTGAATTCTGCATCTCAGATTTGAAAATATATTTTATGTAGGTTCTGCAGTTTAAATTGGCTAGATTTGAGAACCTAGTTATCAAAGCATCGAAGTAGGAACCACTGTGGAGCTGCTTCATAGGAGTGGCTAACCTCTGTGATCAGTTGATGTTCAGTGAGAGAACTTGGCCTCAGCAGTGTAGGTGGGCCCCATCCATCAGTAGAAAGACTGAATGACAAACCTGAGGTTTCCCTGAAGAAGAAATTCTATCTGAAGATGACAACATATGCTTTTACTCCATTCACTAATCTTTTATCTACCAGCCTTCACCATCTCATATGACAGTTTTTTATAAACACACACACACACAGTTGCACACACAAACACTCACACACACACATCACACACATGCACACCATACACTCTCACAAACACACACACACACATCATTTTCCTACATGTTTTCACTTATAGTTATCAAGATTACAGCAACAAACATGATTCACACCAAACTTTTCCAGTGAATGTATCAGAGTGTAGACAGAGAAGAAAACATAGAGAAAGGCAAGGTACAGTCCCTCAAAACAGAGAGACCCTGTTCCCACTCTGGGAATGATACTTTCTAGAGAGATGATAGATATTTGCCCAGCCCAATAGACACTGGAGCCTTGGTTGTACCTCCTCATAGGATACCTGGTCATATGGAAACAGCTTGTCCCAACATATGGAGCACTGAAAAGGGAACAAACCAGGAAGAAAGTTTCTACTGCCCTTTCTCCTGTTCTCTCATATCCTGTTGGTGCCACCAGCCTTTGGCTGGTAGAACTCAGACAGAAACCAGCAAGCATCTGAGGTACTATGCCACCAATCAGACTCTGGCACAGGACAAGGGTGGGTGGGCCTTTAATGAGGAGAGAAAACCAAACACTAGTCCTCCTTAGACTCAAAACACAAGTTCATAATGGCTTCTAGCTTTTATAGGCCAATGTTAGGTTTCATTGTGTATTTGTTAGCTTAACATTTCTAATTAATTCCAAATTTTGTCTTCTCAAATGCCATTATTTTCCCTGGCTCCAAGTCTCTCTTATTATGTAGTTTCATGGAAATAACCCAGAATTTAATGGCCTTTTTTCAATCACTGTACTCTTAATTAATTACTTGTTATCATCTGTGGAACCAAAAGCTAAAGGATAATCAATTTATGAAGATATACATTCATATTCATAAGAGAAACATAATCATACTTTATGAAAGTTAGGTAAAGTCAACTTGGGGTTAAATTGTTATCTTTTATGCTAGTCAGAATGTACCCACCACAATTCTAAGCAGATACAAATGAATTCTAAAATATGTGATCAATGGAATAATTTTTTCACATCAACTTTTATCTTCTTTCAGATACGAGAAGGTATTTATTTTTATTATATCATTTATTATGGTTAGAGAGAGAACAGAAGGGAAGGAAAATAGTTCAATGTTAGAGTGGTTGGTTAGCATGTGCAAGGTCTTGGGTTCAGTCACCAATGTATCAAAAAGATAGTTACAGAAAAATATTGAAAGTGGAAATGCAGAGAGGAGAAGAAAGAAAAAAAGAAGGAGGGGGGGTCATTACAATCCCTCCCTCAGTCCTATCTCTTGTCTAAAGCTTATAGATCTAGGTGAGGTACAAATGCAAAAATTAGAGCATGGCCTTAAAAATATTATATTTATAATCATCAGTCATTTTATGGATATCTGAATGTGATTATAAAACCAGAAAGTCAACTATTATGAATATATTTCTAATCATATGAAACAAAGTAGAAACAAAAGAGAAATAAAACATATATATGATAAATATATAGATGATAGATAGCTGATAGATAGAAGGATAGCTGATAGATAGATACATAGATACATACATACATACATACATACATACATACATACATATAGAGAGAGTAGATATAAATATGCAGAAAACAGATGTGTGAGCCCATGTGGATTTGGGCTAACGGGCTTGATACTCTGAGGCAAGCTGTGACAAAAAGGTGTGCTCAAGTTCTTCTTTTCAGTTCTACCACAAGGCCAACTACATTTTGAGGCTTTCTAAATTCTCTGCTTTGCTTAAATTAGTTTGCTTCAATTGTTTCTTGGGTTTTATTACACATATGCCAATGAACCCTGGTAAATAAACTTTCTAGCATAGAAACAAACTATGCTCCCAAAGATTTCAGGACCAAGGAAAAGGTAACTTGTGAAAAACAAGTCGAGGTGTGCTTAACTTTCCGGGCAATAAATCTGGCTGGATAACTTTCTGTATGATGCTGTCATCAGCAATGGGACAAGCTAAACCCATTGTTCCTATTAAATCTTATACTGAGAACATATTGAGCCTTACATTCAGAGTGGAGTTAAGAACGCTGTTATTTTGAGTCTTCCTTTCAAAGGCTGAGTGAGCCCTCTTTCTCTGAACCCTTTTCAAGTAGAGCCAGTACATTACAAAGGCAAAGGAGAGTCAGTGGTGTGGCATGCCCAACGTGATTAGGCCAGTGTTACAATCGCAAGCACACAGAAGGCAGCTCCAGAATGCTTTCTATCAAACTTGTGTCCCATTTCTCACCTGAAGCTTTCCACAACCACTCAGTTGTGTTTGTCTCTTTTTGAAGGAAATTTGTCTAAAAAATAAGCAAATGGGATCAATTTGGGAAGAATTTAATTGATTCCTTTAGGTTTGGGTCCCTATGGAAAGGCTGATAAAATAAAGTATCCAGTCCTTTGGCCAGATATAGGTAAGGGCTATAAATATATCCCAGGAAATAAGATAACTTACATTTCTGAGAAAGAAGGGGTATGTGATGGGAGCTTCTTAATATATACAGTTACTCATTTTGTTTAAGGCTTTGGGTTCTGGGGGCCAACAGTAGTTTCCAATTTCTAAGCATCATTTATCATGTCTATGACCTGAGATATGTTACTTAACAGCTCTGGGCCCCAACTTTCTTAATTGGTAAAAATAAGAAAGAATCCCACACGTGTGGTAGTTATAAAGTATGAATGGGATAACTCCAAAGCTGATGGAAAAGAGCTGGTGAAGTTATAAGCGCTCAGTAAATGTTAGCTACTACGGTTATGAGGCCGTGGGTCATTTACTTTTGTAGCTTTGAATACAGCACACATCCATAGATGTGCTGTATTATTTAAACAAAAAGAAATCAACAGAATAAATTTTCATTAAGTCAGCTAATAGCAGAGTGTAGATCAGTTACGAAAATGCAATTATTCAAAAATTACTTCTGGCCTTGTTCCTCATCAAACAATAAGACTGCTCTACATACATACACTCAAAGAGAACATTAAACTCATGATGTACAGTGAGTACCTGACTCTGTTGGAAAAGTCCCAAGCATGCAAGTGTGAGGACATGAGTTTTAATCCTTAGAACCATGTGAAGCCAGAGACAATAACCCATTCCTGTAATCCTAGTACTCTGACAAGGAACTGGGAGGCAGGGACAGGAGAATGCCAAGAAGCTTGTAGGCTACCTGGCCTGATGGACACAGTGGAGAATAGTAAGAGACTCTATCAAACTAGGTAAAGGGGGAGAATGGGCACCTGTGGTTGCCCACCAACTGCCTTGTGAATGTCATGGCATGTACACACACATTCCTTTTTCTCTTCTTTTTTTTTTTTTTCTGAGACAGAATTTTGCCATATATTCTTGGTTATCCTGGACTACACTTTGTAGACCAGGCTGGCCTCAAACTCACAGAGATACACCTGCCTCTGCCTGCTGGAGTACTGGGATTACAGGTATGTGCCACCTTGCCCAACATATAAACATACATTTTTAAATGACACACACACTAGCCAGGTGGAGTGATCAATAACTCTGGTACTTTGGAGGGTAAAGCAGAGAGTGTCATGACTCCAGATCAGGCTACATGGTGACTTCCAAGGTCGACCAGACAACCAAGGGATACCCTGTCCTAAAAACGAAACAAACGTATTTGTTTAACCACTCAATTTTTGCCAATTGCTGTTTTTATCATTATGTTTAAAAGTGGGTTTTAGTTTAAGGGATGAATGATTTTCTCAAGGAAATTGATAACTGGGCTCAGTCCCTTGAGATCTGCACGGCGCAGCAACTGTCAGTACACAGACACCAGGGAATGTTCTGGAAAAGGGCTACATCTTTGAAGTATCCTCAAGAAAGAGAAGGGCAGATTGAAACAATTAATCATAAACAAGTCATTAAAATTAAAAGTGTATTCTTAAATAGTTTCTTGATTAAGAACAAATGCCTCATTAATCTGGAACATGTTGACTTGAAAACGCAAGTCAAGTCAGAGAGAATAATGACTGACATGACACGGAACACAGCATGCTGTGTGTTCCCATCTCAAGAGTTTGGGAGGCACAGAAACCACAGAAGGTCACTGGATACAGTGACTGAGCATAAAGTCCAGCATCACCACAGGCAAATTGTTAAAAATCTTGAGTAAAATGACCATGTGATAACTAAAACCACAGGTACTATAAAGTCAAGGTATATTCCCTTTACTTTGCTGATGAAAATGAACCCAAATTCAAGATCTGAAAAGTAAAAGCTAAAGACACACATAAAAAATGTACTTATATAAGCAATGGATCATAAACTTAGTATCAGATCCTTTCTACTTCCACTGTCCAAAGTCTGACTATGTAAATAGGTCTTTAAAAATCAACACAAATAACTCTGAAGACATTCTTCACATAGTTGGGTGTGGGGTCTTCTTTGGACCACATTAAAGGTAGATTTCTGAAAAGAGTCTATAGCCAATAAAATAATAGATACTCATCCATATGAATATAAAATTATATACATATTTTTAAAAAACGTTATTATTGAGACTTTTATATTTATGTGGATACATTTACAAGAGTGATTAGACTTTAAACATACATTTGATGATGACATTTGATGAGAATAGGATTCTTCACAATAAAGGATATATCCATAAAGGATTACATTGCTCTCAGAGAAATATTTTACACAAATAATCTCCCAAATGACATTCTCAAGGGTTTTTGATAAAAAAATTACCATAATGTTTTCAAAAGTAAAATAAATTCTTCTGAAGGACAAATTTTGACACAATTTTCAACTATAGTCCAATATATAATGTGTTCTTTTTACTCAAATAATTAAGTAACAATAACAAAGTGGTCTTTACTTAAATAGTTAACCAAAAATAACATTCCATTGCAGACTTCAAATTAAGAAAAAGAAAAATTTTCTAGAGAGAAGAAACTGTGTCATAAAAAGAACCAATGTGGGCAAACTATTTAGCACTGCAGAGGAATTACAATTAGACTTTGTTAGCACTATTTTAGGCCTGTCTTGTCTACGGTTTTACTGTCCACATCAGGTTGGCAAGGAAGAGGATGGAAAAGAAGCTAACATGAGCAATTATCTCTTGTATGATATGTCAACTTGCATGGGCTGGAGTAGAGAATAGCATCACCTCTGCTCAGGACACACAGACAAGCCAGTGAAAGACGTAAGACCAGTGCATTGAAACATGCATATGTCTTATGATCCATGAAGTGCTCAAGTGTGTGATTAGAACAATTTCTAAGCATTGCTCTACCTAGAAATAAGAAGTAATTTCAGAACTTAGCATAATGTCCAACAAAAATAAAGATGCAATAAACACTAAGTATTGGATAGATCAATCAGCTTTCCCTTTAAAACTCATATCTCTGGAGTTCTTTTGAATTACTCCAGAAACTGTGAAATATCATGTACTATGATGAAACACCACTCTTAGGTATGAGGAGTTTTTGTTCTAGAAAATTCTATCCAGTTACAGGTTTTTGTTATTGTCAGAAAGAACACAAGACTGGGGATTAGAAATGTGGGCCAATATTGCTCTTAATAACTAGTCAACTCTAACAGAGTACTTCTGTTTTTCTGGTCTTTCTTCTTATTTAAAAGACTCAAGGGTTGGGGAAAATTATCCTCACATCGTATGCAGCTTTAAGAGGGGCTGAGAGCAATAGATGCAAACTCCCACTGAGTACTGCACAATCAGGCTTTAGACAAAACTAAGCATGGATGTACTCCATGGTAGAGCACTTGCCTAGTGCATGCCAAGAATTGGGTTTCCCCCACTAAACCACTGAAAAGCCTGTAGCATGGAAGTTAGAGGATTAATTAAAAGTAGACTGTGGTCCTCATATCTGAACTCTCCTGTAGTTCTTGCTCCAGATACAATATTGATCTCTTTGTATATATGATTCTCCTTATTCATAAATCCTGCAAAAAGCCTACAAACAAACCAAATGAAATACTCATCACAGCACATGGCCCTTTCTCAAATATAGTACAGAGTGGACAGTATTGTACAAAGGTAACTTTTTCAGTTATCAGAGCTAAGTCAAGCCTAATGTTCACGATAATGCATTCAGAGGACCCAGCTTAGTGCGTGGAACATATAGATATTAGATTAGTGGATGAACAAATGAAAAAACAAATTAGACCACCATTTGTTGGTATGGAGCATTTTCTTCAGATGTTACATGTGTTCAAGACATCTGTACCCACAGCCACTTTCGTCTGAACTACTGTGTTGTATGAACAGAGATTAATTCTAATTCTGGCCACAGTGGATTAGATGTGAGAGAAACATGTGATGAACAAAATGGCTCCTGTCTAGAAAAGATAGCAACCTGTGGCTTTTGTGGCCTGGCCAGTCAGTTTGTCTTTCTTAGGAACAAATTCCAAGAGACTCAAAGGGTGTGGTCAATGAACTCTGAGAACAGGAGCCTGAGGCACTGCAAAATAAGGGCAGCTATCTGAAAGGTATGAATCATCATTAAGAAAGCAGAAAAGCCAGTCTAATACAGGTAAGGCTAGAATAAATACAGATTAGGAAGCAAAGTCCAAAAAAACATGTTTCTAGAAAGGGAGCCATCTAGAGAAGAGAACCAGTCATGAGAGAAGAGATGATTCAGTCTTGCTATGATGGGTTCATTTTCATCTAGATTTCTCTCCAATCACTTTTCCTCAACCAACTTTGAGTAGTTTTTATTTGTTACAACTAAAAGAGCCCAAGTCAAGTGCCCTTCTTTCTGTAAGTCAATTTTCATTATGCTTTATTAATTTCTCCTTTCCCTTTTTAGTTAAATATTGGCTCTGAGGTTATTTCTAAAGTAATTCACCTATTTGCTTAGTCTAAGAAGGCTTGCCCACTCTTCCTGGAAGTTCTAATCACTGAGAGAAAAGATTATTACTCTTGTGGCTACTCAAGTCAAGTTTTCAAATTCACTAATTTTATATTGAAATAAAACTACCAATAGAGTAAGAATATAAGAATGCCATGTGTACCTTCGGAGAACATGTTTTTGCTTAGCAGCTGAAAAATTATTTGAAAAATAGTATTTCACTGGTCTTGTGGAGCTTTTGTGTGAATTTATGAAATCCAACTTTTGCATAATGCACAAGCACCACTGGAAAAGTTCTAACAATCATTAAGGTACCAAGTTGTTTCAGGTCTACAACACAAGGCCAAGGTTAAACAAAATCCTTCTCCACATAACCCATCAAGCTATTGAGTGGTGGTGTTTTCCTTGTGCTTTGCTGAAACAGCCTAAGGGCTCCCTGTTGGAAAGCTTACCCGGTAAGATTGGGTTGTTTTGTGTTTGTTTTGTTTGCCCAAGGGTATGTCGTGATGTGCGCATTTCAGTTGTATGAGTGATCTGGGTCATCTGAAGCAATGGCTTGCTCTAGGAAACTCAGCCTGCATCCCAGGCATACTAGAACGAGACCAAGCAGGTGAGTCATAGACTATGGAAGCCACCTGGCCCTGCTGCCAGTGGTTTAGTGTACTTTGCTCCTGGAAGGCATCATTAAGAAAGTGCATCAGGGTACATACTTGATGAAAAAGATAGGTCCCAGAGTCCTTACTTATCCCCAGCATGTGTGAGTAAGAAGAAGAACACTCTTAGAGTGTAGGTATGACACGTCCACAAGCTAAGAGGAATTGGGATTTGTAAGTCACATCTTGATGACCATGCTACCAGTAGAAAACAGAAGTCTGGTGGTGGTTCTGTTCTTGGAATACTAATTCCATGAAGATGCAGTTAAACACTAAGAGGACCAGTAGCTTGTTAAGTTTCCTGCTGGAACTCAGTCCTTAACAGTGAAAACAAACACCTCAGTGGTAAGATAGATCAGGAAAATTGTGCTACAATCAAAAAAGGGTGCTTCTGCCTCACTTAATAATTATGTACACAGGTTGAATCCATTTGTATCTATACTTTTCAGTACAGCACCTCAAATTTAGTATCTCCCTAAAAGAAGTCATTTTAGAAAAGCTACTCAAGAACTCCAAAAGCTGAAGAAATAACTGCAACAATTGACAAATGGATTTTATAAAATTAAAAAAAGGAAAAAATTAGAAGACTGAAGAATACCCAAGTGGAGAAAGCTTTTGTCATGTGCACATCTGATTGGGATAAATACCTAAAACCTATAAAGAGCTCAAAAAGTATAAATCAAAATAATTACTCAATAAACTAATAAGCAAATCAGTTGAACAGACAGTTCTCAAAAGAAAAAAATACAAATAGCCAGTTAATATTTTTAAGTGTTCATTATCCCATAAGGCAATGGTAGCATATGTTTTTGATACCAACACTCAGGAGGCAGAGGAAGTGGATCTCTGTGAGATCAAGGACAGTGTGGTCTACTGAATGAATTCTAGAACAGCCAAGGCTACAATAAAAAACCTTCTCTCAACAACAACAACAAAGTGTTCAACATCCTTAGCCATAAAGGAATTATAAGTCATATCTGTTTTACTACTTGCACCTCGTGATGTAGCCTTGCCAGGCCATGGAGGAAGAGTATCCAGGCAGTCCTGATGAGACTTAACAAGTTGTGGACAGATGGCAATGGTGGAGAACTCCCCCTTTCAGTAGAGTAGGGGAAGGGGAAAGAGAGGAAGGGGAGGGAGTATAGAATTGAGGGGAGTTGAGGGAGGGGGCTTAAATTGGGATATATATATATAATGAATAAATTGTGAATAAAAAATAAAAAATACATATTAAAATTCCTTTCAAAGGAATTAAAAAGTTAAATGATAAATTTTAAGAGAAATTATTACTATAGTTATAATAAAGTGTTTCCTCAATCTTAAAAAAAGAAAAAAAGACTCCACCTCACCCTACTCAAAAGGCTATCATTAAGAAAAAACAAATTATGGCCATTTATAGGGAAAGGAGGGCCCTTAGATATTGTTATTAGGAATATGAACTGAAGCAGCCACAAAGAGATCAGTTTAGAGGTTCTCAAACTGTTGAAAATAGTGCTACCATAAGATCTAGCTGTACTACTTCTGATTACAGAACAGACATACTACAGAGAGGGAGGCACATCAGTGTTGACGGCTACACTATTGACAGTTGCCATGGTATGGAACCAGTCTAGGTGTATGTCAACATATGAAAGAATAAAAAAAAATACAGTATATATACATAGCAGAGTCTAACTCAGCCACAAATAAGAATGAAATTATGTCATTCATAAGAAAATATATAGAGCCACGGACTGTCATGTTCAGTGAAAAAAGCCAGATTCAAGGAAAGAACATCTTTTCTTTCATATGTTGCATTCACAGCTATATATTAAATCAGAAGGTAAACTTATTGGTTGACAAAAATGGGATCTAGAATGTGGGGAGGGGATTGATAACAAAGAGTGTGTATAAGAGAGGCATGATGATTTACATCTATGAAAATGTCCTAGCAAAACTGACTACTTTAGCACTAACTAAAGATACAATTTTAAAAATTTATCAAAGAAAAATTGCAATATTTCAGAATTAAAACATTCTGGATTAGAAATTTAAAAACCAATTTCATATAGAGACTAATGGGTGCACAATGCTTCCTTTCACTTAACACCATCTTCCCCTCATTAAGGGACCCAGTGTTATCTTTTTCCTTGTCTGATTCCCCAGTGTTCTTGGACCTAATTGTAAACGTCCGTATCAGCACAAAAATGGTAAGATCTGCTCTCCACACAGAAAAACCTTACATAGGACGTAATGAGTTTCACCAGTGTCCCACCACACCATGAAATTCTGTCACTTTCGAGGGAGTGCCTTCAGTGTTCAGGGGCCAATAGGCAGTAGCATTTCAAATCCAAAATCCATGGATTTTGCCGTGGTGTGTGTGGTGGCAAGGGTCTGCTTGCCTTCAGCCACCCATCCTTAAGAAGACTGTGTCTTACCTACCCAGAACTGTTCCTGGAGCCCTGGTTCTCCCTAGCACTGTGGCACATAGTGGTACCAGCTCTTCTTCATCTTCCTCACTAAATATATGCTATCACCAGCTTAGAAATGAGCAAAATACTCCTGGATTTGCAGGAGCTGAATTTTTCAGTCACCCTTTTCAGAACTGAGGACATCATACTGTATTCTGCTTTTCCTACGTTTTCCTTTTCTTCAGCCCTCTTGGGCCTTTAGACATGACTCTTCTTCCTTCCTCTTTCTCTCTTCCCTTTTCCATATGCAAATATCAGGGTTTTCCCAGCTTGCCAAAATTTTTTTTGAATGAAAATGTACTGAAGTAAAGGTAAAGCAAAATCTGGGCTGACTAGATAAAATGATATATTATTCACAGGAAATAATATTAAACAAAAATAGTTTCACCTTGTCAGTCATATGAATATAATTGGATTTTAAAAAAAGAAAAATAGTACAATAATTACCAGTCACAAATTCCATCAACAGAATTAATAGGGCTTTGTACAGCAAAGAAATAATAGACTGAGTAGGTTTATAACCATAGGGCCATGTAATCTATTTTACCTGCATAATTTTATTTCATCTGGTATTATGCATAGGATAAACTATGTGAAGGATCTTGATATGAAAAGAAATAGCTTTTCAGTAGAAAATTAGAGTGGGGCCCTTGATCTCAGGCAGAGGTGATTTCTGAAGGACTAAGACAGGAGGGATTCAACTGAAGATTTGCAAGGGGGAACTATGTCAGGGAGGAAAGGGAGGTAGATGCTTCAAGGAGATGCACCTGAGTTATAGAAGGACTGGACTTGAGCAACACAACACAAAAATAAATATATAAATGAAGTAAAAATGAAAAAAAAAAATCCCATACTGGCCATAGAAAAACACACAAATATTAGTAGTCTCAATTAAATGTCACGAGTTGTAAAACAGTATTGTTAACGGGACAGACTTTATAACAAAATGATCTAATAATATAAAAAGACCAAAAATTCTTGTCAATGTACCCAATGTAGTGCCATAAATCCTTGAGTGTGTCATTTGGGAGATTCTTTGTATATGATATTTCTCCACGAATGATGTAATCTTTTATGGATGATCCTGCACTGTGAAGAATCCTACTCTCAGTGAGCAGGTGTCCCACTGAAGAATGACAAGTCTTGAGGCTGACTGTGAAGACTACAGGTCAGTGCCTCTGTGCGGGTTAAGCTTTCAGCCCCTGAGGGGTCCTTAGGTAACCAAGTATACAGGGGTATCTGGCATGTCCTGTGTAATGCTGTAATGGTTGACCCAGGAAAAAGTCCATTCTCTTCTAGCATTTCTTTCCAGAAGATGACACCCTGAATCTTTTCAAAAAGTTGATCATATATTTTGATACTGTAAAATAGTTTATTCTTTCATTTAGTCAAAAAGACTGTGGTCATCATCAACTGCATGTTTAAAGTAATACTCTTGTAAAAGTATGATTACTTAAGATTACCACTTTCAACTTCAGAATTCAAAGTCTTTGGAATCTGTTTTTCATGACGATGACGCTGTAAATGTGAAACCTACACATTATCTTTAGATACATGACTCTGCTTGTTTAAAAACAGATATGTTGTCATGGTAATCACGAATTTTGTCATGTGGCTGTTTCCTGGACAGGGTTTGAATTTGTGCCATATCCTTTTCAGAATCAATATCAGAAGATATCTCTAAGACACCACAGTGTTATGCTGGTCTGGCTAGAAGTGGCCTTTTTAAACCCTTTTTAAACTCTACATATTTGTACATGCTGACATGCAGAGGGCAAGTAGCACTGGGCCATGAAAGTCATGTGCTGTGGTATAAAAAGGGTATAAGGCATGGACTAGTATGGCTATTAAGGTACCAGAAACTCACTCATTCCAGGGTTTGGTTTTTCAAAGTCTCCAGACAGAACACTGTACTCTGTTTCTAAGAAGGTGACCACTGTTCAAAGCGTCATTTTGAACTCTTTTCATAGATAATCTGCATTTCCTGTGGCACATTCTTTGACTGTCTATGTGATGATGCGTCTGAACTGTTTGGGCTTAAATGTGATTTGCAAACAGCAAATATTAAATTGGATGTGACTCTTAAGAACAATACAAAGATGAAATAGGGTGGCAGCCTAAAGAAGTAAGATGGACACTCTAGATGCCTTCTCTGTGTGTTTGCTTTCAAATGCACTTACACTTTGTAGGCTTTCAATGTCATTAGATTTTATACACCCATGAATTTGAGAGGAACTTTTGGTCTTCAGTTTCAAAACCTAGCAGGTGATTTATTGTTATTACCAGAACAGTTATGTATCTGTTATATATCCAGATGTGTCATTGCCGAGTGAAAGCAGTTGTTCCACAGAACTTGTTCATTTATGTTTAGCAAGGAAAAAACACTGCTGCTCAACATTTAGTTTACTGAAAACTAATGAATAAAAATGTTACTAACTCCCTAGCAAACACAAATAATATGATACTACAGTGTGAAATTTTAGTGAGTTCTTTCAATCTTTTATGGGAATGTCCACACTGTGGGTATATAGACAAGAATTTTTAGTCTTTTTCTATTATTAGATCATGTTATGAATTCTGTCCCTTTGAAAATACTATTTTATGGCTCATGACATTTAATTGTGACTACTAATATTTGTATATTTTTCTATGGAGTGTATGGGAATTTTTTTCATTTTCATTTTACTTATATATTTATTTTTGTGGTGTGTTCCTCAAGTCCAGTCCTTCTATAACTGATGTACACTCCAAGTACACTTTGTAAGATGTAATAAGACAGCTTTGCATCATATTCTAGATTTTACACTGGGCACAAGGTTTCTTCTAGAACTAGATCCACTAAGCCACCTTTGCTCATACACAATGTTTTCTGCCTGTCACAATGCTTATTGAGAAGAACTACTGACTCTGGATTTGTAGCTCCTAACGTACAGTTTTAGCTTTAGAATGGAGTCAGAAATCCCTGAGTTCTAGACAGGACTTCAGAGTTTCATTTCACTGTCTTTCAACTTTGTTATGCAGAGAGAAATCCAATCCTAAGCTATCCTTAGCTATACAGCTTGCTTTCTACAATACGGAATATTTATTGTGAAAGTCCAGTTGCATCAAAGTCAAAAGTGATGGTTATGCTAGAACCATAGCAAAGCAAGAATATGTCAATGGGTGTCAGTGGTTATTCTAGAAAACAGTTGGCTGCAAAATGGCAATACATCGGGCCAGGTTTGTGTATGATGTGGGTACTTTCTCAAAGACATGAAAGGAAATAATATGTCTTGCATACAGTCATCTAAGCAGAGTTGTTTGTTTGTTTGTTTGTTTTTTGTTTTTGTTTTTGTTTTTTTGGCTTCTGCCTCATTGACGTCCAAGGCTGGGTTTGGGGGATTTGTATGAGAAATATCCCCCATATGCTCGCGTATTTGAACACTTGGTTCTCCTTGATGCTGTTTGGGGATGTTTAAATGGTGAGTCCGTGCTGAAAGAAGTACATCGTGTGAGGTGGGCCGCAAAACTGAAAGGTTTACAGCACGGATTCTCTGTACTTCATGCTTCAGTTTGAAGACAGTGAGCTCTCGGCTTGTTGCTAAGTTTCCACACCATGATGGACATTTAGCCTCTGGAATTCTAAGTCCAAATAAACTCTTTGTCTATAATTTGCCTTGGTCATGGGTTTTATCACAGCAATATAAAGTTACTAAGATGCAGAGTAATCCTGCTGAGGACCAGTAGTGAAGTGGGCATGTTGTGTGCCTTAAGATTAGTTAGCTGGGTCTTGAGGAAGCACTATTCCTAATTTTCTAAGAAAGCACCAGATTGCTTTCCAAAGCGGCTGTACAAGTTTACACTCCCATCAGCAATGGAGAAGAGTTCCCCTTTCTCCACATCCTCTCTAGCATGTGTTGTAACTTGAGTTTTTTATCTTAGCCATTCTGATGGGTATAAGATGAAATCTCATGGTAATTTTGATTTGCATTTCCCTGATGACTAAGGATATCGAGCATTTCTTTAAGTGTTTCTTTGCCATTCGATGTTTCTTTATTGAGAATTCTCTGTTCAGCTCTGTATCCCATTTTTTAAATTGGATTACTTGATTTGTTGCTGTTTAACTTCTCAAGATGCAGCTATCCCACTCCTAGGCAAATATCCAAACTATGCTTAATTATACAACAAGGACATTTACTCAACCATGTTCCTAGCAGCTTTATTTGTAATAGCCAGAATCTGGAAACAACCCAGATGTCCCTCAGTAGAGGAATGTATATAGAAATTGTGGTACATTTACACAACGGAATACTACTCAGCAATTAAAAACAAGGAAATCATGAAGTTTGCAGGCAAATGGTGGGAACTAGAAAAGATCATCCTGAGTAAGGTATCCCAGAAGCAGAAAGACACACATGGTATATACTCACTTATAAGTACATATAATACAGGATAAACATACTAAAATTTATACACCTAAAGAATCTAAGCAAGAAAGAGGACCCAGGGTGAGATGATCAGTCCTCACTCAGAAAGGCAAACAGGATGGACATCTAAAGAGAGAAAAAACAGGGAACAGGACAGGAGCTTACCACAGTGGGCCTCTGAAAGACTCTACCTAGAAGCATATTAAAGCATATCATAGCCAAACTTTGGGTAGAGGGCAGGGAATCGTATGAAAGAAGTGGGAGACAAAAGACTTAGAGGGGACAGGAACTCCATAGGAGAGCAACAGAACCAAGAAATCTGGGCCCAGGGGTCTTTTCTGAGACTGATACTCCAACCAAGGACCATGCATGGAGATAACTTAGAACCCCTGCACAGATGTAGCCCCTGGCAGCTCTGTTTCCAAGTGGGTTCACTAGAAAGGGGAACAGGATCTGTTTCTGACATGAACTCAGTGGCTGGCTCTTTGATCACTTCCCCCTAGGGGTGAGGGGGCAGCCTTACCAGGCCACAGAGGAAGACAATGCAGCCAGGCTTGATGAGGGTCAGGCTAGGGTCAGATGGAAGGGAGGAGGACCTCCTCTATCAGTGGAATGGGGGAGGGGTATGTGAGGAGAAGGAGGGAGGGTGGGATTCGGAAGGGTTGAGGGAGGGGGCTTCAGCTTGCATACAAAGTGAATTAATTGCAATAAATAAAAAAATAAATTAAAAAAAGATGTTCAGCAGCTCTCTATCTCTATTCATTGCCTATTTGATACCATTGATATTACTTCCCAAACATGACAACATAAAGCGTTTCTAGACCTTTAACAGTTTCAGTGGGGACATGGCCCTCCTTCCATGCTACTCTCCCTTGTTCACAAGTAGGTTAGGATCAATGAAATACATTCTGATCGGTGTAAATTTTTACCAACTGTCAACCTCCGTTTCTTGTAAGCCATATTCCCACAGTTGCCAGAAATATTTAGAAGTAACATACAGATTATACACAATAAAATTTTAACATGGCCAAATATAGTCTACACCAATTTTATGAACTACATCATAAAGAATATTTGCAGCATTTCACAGCACCAAAACTTTCTGTAGAATAAGTGGGTCAGAATTACCATCAGGAAAGCTGCACTCAAAATATCTGTGGATTATTATAAGCCAAGTCAAAGCAGCAGTGCTCAATTAGACTGGGGAGGCTCTCCTTCCAGACTGCTGGAGTTTCACCAGGCAAACAGCACTCGCAAGAGACACAAACCTGAGTTAACCCTGTGAGTACCTAATAAGACTTCAAATGTTCTCCCAAACCAACAGTACTGAGGGCAGGCAGAATTTTCTGATCCAGTCTTAGGCAGGCTTCGGTTTTAGGAAGCAAATAACAAACAGATGAATTCCAAACACCACTCTGAGAAACATTACGCTTTACAGACCAGAAAAACTTAGGTTGGAGCAAAGCAAGCCTTGACTAAAAATCAAACTCTGATAGACAAAAATATTCTTTTAAATATAGTTGCCTTCCCTTTTCCTTGCAACCAAATAAACAATATTTTTTTTAAAACTCACACTTATAATTACTTGATGTTCCCAAGAAATAAATGCTAAAGAGAATCAGGCTGTGCGGCTGCATGCAGATAAACTCCCTGCAGCTTTGCAAATCCAAACACAGTCATTCAACATTCTCACAAGGACAGCTTCCCAAGGATACTGAAGGCCACTGCAAACTGAGTGGACATTTGCCAGTGTAGGGAGTGGGAATCTGGCCTGATAGCAGCAGAGTCCACTACCTTCATGACCTCTGACAAAATGCATGCTGCCAGAGAAGATAGCTAAAGACAATCCTGCATTATCGCAGTTTAGAAATACAGGAAAGTGGAAGGAATTTGTCATCTTTTGCAAACCAGGGGCTTCCAAAGGTAGAAAAGAGAGGTCCACCACCACTCAAGTTTTGATGTTGTCTACTCTTTCATTTAAGCCACAACTCAAATTTCATTTGCAACTGAGACCTGAAAACCTTTTCTTAATGGTTTATAACCCTTCTTAATAACCCTTCTTCCTCGACCAATCTTTATTTTCCTGTGGTGGTTCTCTGTTCTTCTACCAATTGCTCTTGAGTGCCGTGTATTTTGTAACAACCTAAGAACACACTGATCCAAAGCTGAACATTATACATAGCTATAATCAGACACATCAAAAAGTTGAAAGTAAGAGTGGGCTGAAACAAAAGTAGGAGTTAGAAAGACAGTGTAGGAGATTTGATAAAGTGATAAAATAATGAGAGAAAGAAGTCATTTTGTGGATAAGGTAGGAGAGGAGCTATTTCCTTAGGGTTCGGGGGTGGCGGATTTCCCACACTGAAGGGAAGGTGATACAGATTGTTCTATGCCCTTTCTCAGTGCCACTGAAACTGTAATTAGGGTGAGGGGAGTAGAGCATTAAAGGCATTGCTTTCCTTTATTTATGCATGCACCTGTATGTATCTGTATTTAGAGGCCAGAAGCCAGGGCAGTTGTTTTCTCCAACTGCTCTCCCCTCATTCTTTTACACACTCAGTCTTTACCTGACTGATCCAGGGGGACTGGCTGGCTAACAAGGTTCTCTTGTCTCTAACCTCCCCTGTGCTGAGATTATACATACGCACCACAAGGCCCACCTTTTGAGATGGCTGCTGGGGATCAGAACTCAGGTCCTCACGCTTGTAAAGCAAGCATTTTACTGGGGGAGCCGTCATGCTAACAGACTTTGTTTTGTTGCTACAGTGTGTGGCTCGAACATCAAACATCTCTTCAGTAGTTAAGAAGAGGTAAGCTTCACAAGACAGTTTAAAAAGCCCAAATGTAACAATCATGATACTATTCTAAGAAGCACTTAAAATTCAGTTCCATAACGTGAGACAAACCCAAATTGTACAAACCAGTGCTCCGATTTTGTACTCCTCACCATTCATCCTTACTATGTCACCTTTAACATGCAGACTTTTCCACGTTTCTCTTTTGGGTTCGAACAGAATAAACTCACATATTCCCCCAAGTAGAGGAACTTCAATAGGCTCATGTATTTGAATGCTTGGTCCTTAGGGAGTGGAACTGCTTGAGAGGGATTAGCAGGTGTGGGCCTGCTGGAGGAAGTGTGTCCCTGGAGGTGGGCTTTGGCTTCCAAAAGCTCAAGCCGGGCCTAGACGCCTTTTTCTTCCTAATGCCTGTGGATCCAGGTGTAAAACGTTCAGCTACTTCTCCAGCACCATGTCTGCCTGCGGGCTGCTTTGCTCCCAACCACGGAGATAATGGGCTAAACCTGTGGAACTGTAAGCAAGGCCCAGTTACAAGCTTTCCTTTGTAAGAGTTTCCGAGGTCACCGGTGTCTCTTCACAGCAATAGAAGATTGACCAAGCCAGGGTGCTTCAAATATCTACAGGATAAGAATTTACAGATGCCTGTGAGCAAACCCGAAAAACTGATCTGCTTTCTTGAAACTGTACAAATGAAACAAAGGAATGCAGAAGTAGAGAAATCTCAAATTGTGCATAACTTTTGTGATCAAATCCTAATCTGGTCATTTTAAATAGCAATCAACCCTGCCTAATAGCTCAGCAAAACTCTCTGCAATATAATTTTGTGGGGTAGAGAGATGGCTCAGTTGGTCATGTGCTTGCAATGGGAGCATGAGGAAAGGTATTTGACCTTCAGCATCTAGGTAAAATCCAGGTGTGGTGGAGCATGCTTGTGATTACAGCGATGACGCGGTAGAGACAGGCAAATACCTGCAGTTCTCCCGTGAGTCATCCTAGCCCAATCCCTGAGCTCCACATCGACCAGTGAGAGACTTGGCCTCAAAAACAAACAAAAACAAACAAAACAAGGTAGCTAGCTCTTGAGGAATGCACTTGAGTTTGACCTACACATAAGCACACACATGTGTGAACTCAATATACACACAGTTATATAATATAATTTCTTATTTCGGTGTCTCCTTTGGGTATAAATCTGGTATTGTTTCTGAAAAAAAAATGTCCATTTAATATTTTTTATTTATAGTTCCTATCATGTGTCCTGGGGTTCTTAATAGCTTTTTTATAACTGTCATTATGAGAATATTCATTTTAAGATACAATCTGAAACTTTTGGTAGTAACTTCATAAATAAAAATTATCCAAAAACTGCAGAAAATAAACACAGATAAGTTTTCCCTTTGTGTCCACTACTGACATTTACAGTGTCTTCTTACACTAAGTTCTCGGGGTCAGCAGCCTTTCCACGCTGAAAGGGCAAAGGGAAGAGACAGATGAGAACAGCCACGAAATGCTGGTGGAAGCATATGGTGTCCATCTTGTCGGCATACGGCTCCTGGTATCTTTGCCACCTTCCCTGTGCACACAGAAGCTGGAAGGAGGCACAGGGCAATATGCTGTCTACTCAGAAGCGTGCCAGAAACAGGTGGGCTGACCTCCTCCCCTCCACCCTCCTCCCTGAGCTCCGAAAGTCCTGGACTCGGCATCCCCGTGTTCTGAAGGCACACTTGAAGGAAACCCGGGAGCGAAAAGTGGCTCATCGCACTTGAAATTCTCATTTCCTTTCTACACTTTTCTTAACTGTGGAATTTTAGAATTACAACAAAATGCACATTTCATTTCATATTCTGCTCCATTCCAGTAATCTATTTTTTCCAACAATATCATACTGATATATTCATAAATCAAGTATTAATAATCCAAAAATTTTGTTATTTATCCATATTTTTTTTTGTCTTTTCTGAGCCCTTACTCTGTTAGACTTGATAAAAAAGGAAACTACTTAGATTTTGCTTTCAAAACTGAGAGTGTATCAAATGTATAAATGATTTTAGGAAGACAGATAACATAACAAGTAGGAGTTTTCCGGTTTCTGAATTTAACATTTGTTTGGGTTTTTTAAAATGTCTGCCGGCAATACTTAAAAGTCTACTCGTTTAAAAAAAAAGTTATTTGTATGTATTTAGGGGGTTAAAAATTATTATAATGGAATTTTTTTTTTCTGCTTTTCTCCTACCATGGTGCCATGCCCTCACCGGCTCATAAGCAACCTATCACTGAACCACACTCCCAGCTCTTATAAACCAAATTGGTGTAATGTGCATTGAAAAACGTCATTTTAAAATTACACTTTATAACTTTTACCTTGGGCAATAGAAAAGAATGCTGGCAAAATAAACCTATCTTAAGTAAGGCATTGTTAAATTTGTTAATGTATGAGTTATTAGTATTTGCATGTGAACTACATGGAATACTTACATATCTCCATTCATCACCTGTGACTAGGAAGCCATTCAGTTCTTTCTAAGCTGTACGTCTCTCTCTTCATTCCTTTTCTAGAATCTTTTGACAGGAACAAAGCAACATTTGATATGTGTTTTTCATGAACATCATATATAGATTTTTTTTTTAATGTAAATTCTGGCTCCCTCATGGTATAACTTCTCTATAGTCCAAAGAATTTCGTTTAGTATTTACTGTGGTTCAGATCCACTATCCATTACAAATTCTCAAAACATCTCACTTTTGCTTTCTTATTCTTTCTTTTTTGTTACTTCTTTATTTCTATGATGATGAGTTTTTTAAGTACATTAAAAGTGGGAATGGGCTGGGCAGGGTTAAGGGTATTGCCCACCTGAACCTTCCTTATCCCTCAGGAACTCTTTCTTCTTCATGTTGAAGGTCATCTTTACAAGATATGAAATTAGATTCTGACAACATTTTTGTTTTAGAACTTCAAAGACCTTACTCAGTTATTTCTGGTCTTTGTCCTTTCTGATAAGAAGGTAGCCATTATCCTTATCATTGTTCCCCACATAAGACTGTCTTGGTAAACTGTCTATTTTAAAGATACTCTGTATTTTCTTTTCAGTTTGCAATCACTTGACTATGATGCACATAGATAAAATTGTTTTCTGTAGACTCCTCTTAGCAGAAATCGGTGACTTTCAACCGCTTTTGGAAATTTTTTCCTCTTTATCTCTTCCTATATTTCTTCAACTTCATTTCTGTCCTTCTTACTTCAAGCTCCAGGTAGACATATTAAATCTAGTTTTTTGTCCCATAACCTTTAGATAGTCTGTTCCACTGCTTTAATTGTTTTTCCAAGTATGTCTCACTTTAGGTGATTTCTACTGATCAAAACCAGTCACGCTCTACATTCTGTTCAGTTCTCAGTAAGCTCACTAAATGAGCTCTTTGTTGCACAAACTTTTTCATTTTGAGTGTCATATCTTATCACTACTGAAAATTTCACACCCAAAATAAGATCTCCTTTCTCTTTATACATATTGTTTGCCTTTCCTATATTGGCTGTATTAATTTTCCTGTGTGGCAATGTCAACTTTGGGGTACTTTTTATTATTTTGACGTTTTAATTGGCTATATGCTAGTCTTTTCAACTTGCATGTATTTTCTTTTGTTACTTTTTAAGCTTTTTTCTGAATAAATTAAAAAGGAGCAGAAATTACAAAAAGAAAACAGTATTTCTCATAGAGAAGTCATGCCCTTTGTTGTATCTGAGTGAGGTTTCATGAGTTGAGTCAGTCCAATGTTTGAGAAAGCTGTCATACACTTTCTCTTTTCAGGTTTAATGAAATTCAGTTTGCTACAGGCATAAAATTCTGTGAGAAAGGGAGACAAGATTTTCTTCAGTGGTACCTAGGAATTTCAGCACAATTTTCCTTGTAGAGTGTGTGTGTGTGTGTGTGTGTGTGTGTTGGGTGGGTGGGTTGGGAGGATGTTGAAGAGTTGGTGTAAAGCAAGTCAGGGAGTCAGAGGCAACTTTTGGGGATCAGATTCTCCTCTCCACTGTAGATTACAGGTCAAACTGAGGTCATCATGCTTGTTGAGGAAGAGCTCTTACCCACTGAGTCATCAAACCAGCCCCCTTGTGACTTTTATTCAGAATCGAGGTTTTTCGACTTAGTCTCCCTCCTTCACTTCCCACTCTCTCTTTTTTCCTTCCTTCCTTCCCTCTGCCTCTTCTCCCTCTTCTCCTTACTTCTCTCAACCCTCTAAATTTATAGATTGTATATGTATTTTGCTAGACATTTTTTAGTGTCTGCAATGTTTTACTTGCATTTCTACCAGACTGTCTGAGTTTTTTTAACTGTGGACCTACCCAGGACTGACTATCTGGCTTAAGTGAAGCCAGTGAGCTTTCCCAGCTTCTTAATAAAATAAAGGAAGAAGCATGAATCCCATAATAGGAATTTTAAATATACTGAACAGCTAATATGCATATAGAAGGAACACATGGTGTTCTCATTGACCTTGATCTGAACAAAGGTCAAATGTAATGCAGAAAATCGAAAGCTAATACTTTTTTTAATACATTCTTTTCCCTATCATTACTATTTTAAAACCGAATCCTGCTAAATCAGTTGTTTAGTCAGCAATATCTATACAATATTTCTACTACAGACCCGTCTCTTTATAAGTAAGAAAATACTAGGTCATTCTTATTTCTCATCAAGAGTTCAGGAGCAATAGTTAAATTGCCACTGTATGGATTGCTGAATGATTTTGTATTATTTGCAATTTTAGTGATCCTGTCTCCATTTAGAAATATACCGTTTTAAGGAAGAAAAATGCGGAGGGGCAGGTAGCGCACCAATTTGCATACTTTGTGATATAGCCCTCCACAAAGGTTAGAAATGGTGGGGGGATTAATAGTCAGAGTTACTCTTTCAAACACCTACAAGGATCACATCTACTCTCGGAGCTATAGAGAGAGCACAAAATGTCTGTGCTCACCCTGTAACTTCAGTTAAAAAAAGAAGCTTGCATTGTTGAAATTAGACCATATCCACTGCCAAAAGTACATGATCCGGTGGCTAACATGTAATGATGCTATTTCTGAAAAGCGTGTTGTAATTAAATGTCACAGTCTTGCATATATTTCAGACAACTCAGCATTGAAGTCAAGTCGGGTCACTGATAGAAAGTTACTGGTCAATGATCCCATTAAGCATGGGAAGGGATGCTCTATATTCAAAATGACTTCATCTTCTCTAAGGATAAAACCACCACATAATCCCAAAGGATATATCCTTGTCCTCATGAGAACTCCATTAAAAATTAATACCTCCACCAATTACAATAAACTGGAAGAAGATTTTGCTTTTATTGTGGTGAAACTTTATTATAATGAGAACATTGCTAGGAAATACCATCTCAAAATAGCAGGGTATAAGGTCATGAGAAGATTTAAAGGCACCTTGTCTTCACCTTATTGTCTTACAGTAAAACGAAAGAAAATATTGGTGACCCGAGATTGCTGTGGTATATGATTTATCATGCCCATATTTATGAAGATCAGCACTGGAAGCTAAATGAACACTTGAATTAAAAGGTGCTCCTTGAAGTTGGAGAGAATAAATTTGACTTTTTGTAAATCCTTCTCATAAAGGATGGCTTTAAGAGGATAGACTGGGTTTGTATTTATATTTTCTACTTCACTCCAAATCAAGTATTTTTTGAATAGCAAATCATTTTTTCAGTATAAAGTAGAATCAGTGAACCAAATTTTTATAGGACCTTAGGGAAATGGAGAATATGTACTATCATTCACAGATAGAAGGTTTAAAGGTATTAAGCCTGGTGTCAACAGTTTCGAGAGTTATGAGCAATCCATACAGGAGTCGAGGGGAGTTAATCGGAAGCTGCATTTGGGAAGACAGATTAGGCTTTTCCTTGGTCTCTCCAACTTCTGTGTTTGGTGATCTTAACAATTGTCTAGAGAAGAAGGCCACAGTGTGGATGACTTCTGTATCCAACTCTAGGAATATATCAACCTTCACATTTGGAAGAAACATTCATTCTAAGTGAATCCTATGTACACTGGACCAGCCTCTGATGATAGAAATGTCATGTAATGATGATTCTCAAATGCAAAGCTATAAACATGCAAGAGTCTTCAACATTTTTAAAAAGGCGATGGCATAGACAATAAACTATGAACAAGCTCATCTCCAGGAAGTTGATAACTTTAGCAAAAATATGTTATAAGTTAGTTACGCTGTAATTTAAAAGGCTTAAAACTGCTAGTAGGTAGAAGTACCTCTTATTGACCTTAGGACTTACACATGAAGAACAGGGAAGATGAAAATATTGACACATGGGCAATGTTATGAAGAACACAGTGAATTCTTGGCTTGAGATGCTAAGCTGAAGCCTGTTTAGATGGAGCAGAACCTGCAGACAAATGAGTTAAAGAAAATCCCCAAATCTCTACCATAACAATCTCAGACTAAGAGGAAAGAGAAAATAGAGTGAAGCACACAATCAAATAAACATCAAGAAAAAAATACTTTCAGACCTGAAAAAAAAAAACTGGTCTTCAAATCAGAAGTTCCCAGACAGATTTTAAAAGAGCCAAATCAGCATGTGCCATTGTGGGCTTTTAGAGACTGTATTAGTCAATTTTGTGCTGCTGTGATAAAAACCCATGAGCAAGGCAAACTGCTGAGGAACGGTTTCTTTGAGCTTCTGATTCTGGAGATATAAGAGTCCATCATGGCAGGGAAGCATAGCAGCAAGCAGCATGTATAATGGCCAGAGAAGGGAGCTGAGAAGTCACACCTTCAAGTACAGGCACAAACCAGACAGAGCACACTGGAAGTAGAGCAAAACTTTGAATCTCAAAGCCAACCCCAAGTGATGTATTTCCTGAAGCAAGGCTAAAGCACCGAAACCTTCACAGACAGTGCCACCAAGCAACTGATGTAGAGCCTAAAAATAAATAAAGAAATAAAGAAATAATGTCAGAGGATTTTAGAGGAAAATAAGGAAACTAAAGTTTTAGAACATACATGAAAACAAAAGAAGAAAAGAAAGATCAGCCTGCCATCAGCATAACTTCCCATGAACACAACTTCCCTCCAAAAAGAAAGTAATATATTTCTTACAAATTAAAGAAGATGATTTTAAGCCTTTACTCCTATTATCAGCCAAGCTGACATTTGAGTTAAAGAGAATATAAAGTATACATATGTAGACAAGCAAAGTTTCTCCAAGCTAAGCAATCTTGTAGAAAGTTCTTCAGGAGAAATGCCAACAAAGTTGGTAGAAAAACTTTTCTTTTTTATTTGTTTTGAGGGGAATCACTACAGATATTAATTAAGCCTATATATTAATAGAAAACATAACTTTTAAAATTATGATAAAACTTGAAAGAAGAATAATACATATAGCTTTTAAACCAGTGTTTAGAAAGGCATCTTAGAAAAACATACTGCTGTAAAAGGGTCATGCTCCCCATCTTTCTCTTATGTCTTAGAGACAGATGCCAAGTGTGGTCATCTTCTGCCAAGAAGGCACTCCCTCTGCTGAAGTGTTTGCTAGCCATTTGTCTATTAAAGTGTATTATTTTACAATATATGCTACACCTTGCCTAGAATGCCTAGAATGGCCTGACAACTTACAATTCTCTGAAGTTAAAGGAGGTTATTAGATCTACCCCAGGTTATTAGATGCAGGCTATCTTTTTTCAACTAAGTTTACTCAGTGGTTTGGCTGCAGTGAACTTGGAAAAGCCCAAATGTCTCCCATTCCAATCATTGCTAAAGAGGTGTGACAGGTCCTCAGAGTAATCAAGGTTTTGAAGGTGCTCAGCTCACCTATTGTGGTACAATCTCCAGACTGAAGGCATTCACCTGGATAAGAAATATATCTTGGGACATAGGAGGTAGCGCCCCTATTTATCCATTTAGATCCATGAAGACACACATGCACTCACATGCTCACACAGGCTAAACTCAAGAAAAGGAAATCATGAATTCTTTCACTTCCAGTGTATTGTAATGGGAAGCCATTTATAAAACTAACAGCTCTTTCCAGGGACTCAAAAGAAAAATCCTTAGAAAAGAGCGGACTTGAAAGAAAAGTTTATCTCTGCTATTCACAAATATTAGTTAACATTGTATAAATATACCACAATTTCTTTATTCATTCTTTGGTTGAGGAACATCTAGGTTGTTACCAGATTCTGGCTATTACAAATACGAACTATGCTATGAACTTTGCTGAGCAAATATTTTTGTTGTGTGGTGTAGCATTTTTTTGGGGTATATGTCCAGGATGATACAGCTGGGTCTTGAGGTAGCACTATTCGCAATTTTCTGAAAAAGTGCCAGATTGATTTCCACAGTGGCTGTACAAGTTTGCACTACCACCAGCAATGGAGGAGTGTTCCCCTTTCTCCACATCCTTGCCAGCATGTGCTGTCACTTGAGGGTTTGATCTTAGCCATTCTGATGGATGTAAGATGGAATCTCGAGTCATTTTGATTTGCATTTCCTTGATGACTAAGGACATTTAACATTTCTTTAAGTGTTTCTTAGCCATTCATTCGATATTCCTCTGTTGAAAATTCTCTCTTTAGCCCAGCACCCCTTTTGTTAAATTGGATTATTTGGTTGTTGGGTATTTAATTTCTTGAGCTCTTATATATTTTGGATATTAGCCCTTTGTTGGATGTAGGGTTGGTGAAGATCTTTACCCAATCTGTAGGCTGTTGTTTTGTTCTCTTGAAAGTATCCTGTGCCTGCAAATACTGATGCACCAACCTCTAGGAGAGGACCCATAACCCCTGACCAGATGTAGCCCATGGCAGCTCAGTCTCCGTGTGGGTTCCCTAGTAAGGGGATCTGGGGTTGTCTCTGACTTGGAATCTGTTGCCTGCTCTTTGATCACTTTCCCATAGCAGGGCAGCCTTTTCAGGCCACAGAGGAAGAGGATGCAGGCAGTCCTGATGAGACTTGATAAGCTGGGATCAGATGGTAGGGGAGGAGGGCTCCCCCTTTCTGTGTTCTAGGTGAGGGGGGAGAAGATGGGGGTAAGACTGGCAGGAGATGAGGAAGGGGGCTTCAATTGTGATGTTAATTTAGTAAATTATAAAAAAATAGATTTAAGCTTAAAAAAAAAACAAATATTAGTTTACTTTTAGGTCTTGGGTTTTGATCAACTGAGCCTGGGATCTCATTTTTCCAGGTAAGTGTTTTATTGTTGAGCTAGATATCCAGCTCCAGTTTTTCATAGATACCTACAATATTAATGGTACTTTTTCTTCCAATAGCTCTACAACTTGCATCAATTTTCATGAAATCCATAAATAGTTTAGAACAAAACCTTCCCTGTGCCTTTGAAGTAAGAAACTGGCTGGTTACTGAAAGCGGTTTGCAACCAATCTTATCCTCAGTTCTCGGTGTGAGGAATGGTTAGCTACACTTAACATTACTTGAATGGAACAGAGAATGCAGAGCCTGCATGAATAAGCAAATATTTGGTTTATATCGGCACACAGAAATCCCACAATAGAAAATCTGCTGGATATTGAATCTATTCCTTGGCAATAAACTAAGAACGACTGGAGACTGAGTTAATTATCCTCCCAGTAAGACCCTCCTCACAGGGCAAGCTTTTGCTGTATAACAATTAAAAAAAAAGAATTAATCAGAGAACAATGCACAAAGATGGACATCCTGCTTCACATAACAGGATAACATGGGGGTCTGAACCTGCACCTCCACCTCAATAGACCCAGGGAATAGTAGATCTAGCATTGTGTTTCAAACAAAACCAAATGCTGAGCTTCTTGGTGTGTAGAAAAAGGAAAGCTGAAGTTGGATAGGGGCCCACTGGTTTGTGGGAGTAGAGCAATCCTACACAGTAAATGTTTGTTTTGGAAGGTGTCCCTCCTGGAAACCTGAAAGGGTTTACACTGCGGGGAAAGTGAGCGGGCTTGAGAATGTCTATTTTTCAGGGCTTTGTTCCCTCTCACGCTGCCCTATCATGCAGAGAGAGCTGTCCAGCAACACAGCAACACAGTCATCCTATACGGCACAATGACACCTCACTAATACCTACTTGTGACCCCAAGTCTGTACTGCCCAAGCTTGGTGAGTGTTCTAAGACCAGCACTTGTCTGGATCTTGTGATATCTAGATGCACATTTAATTAATGGGGAACTTAACACAACCTTTGCAACGATCCCATTATAACCTACTATTAGTTTTTTAGTATGTATTTTTACTTTTAATCATGTGTATGTATGTGTAAGTGTGAGCTTGCTTACATGTTTCTGATGCTCATGGAATTGAGATGAGGCTGTCAGATCTTCTGGAGCTGGAGTTACAGGCAGTTGTGAGTCACCTGACATAGGTACAGGGAAGGGAACTCCAGTTCTCTGCAAGAACTGAAAGTGTTCTTAACTGAACGATCTTGCTAGCCCCTGTGATTTACTTTTAATGCAATTACACTAAAGCTCAGAGAGGTTAAGTCAGCAGTCAAGTTCTCTCAGCTAGTAACTGGAAGGCCACACTGTAAAGTGAGAATGTGGCCTCTAAGACATACACACAAACACACACACACACACACACACACACACAGCCATGCCTACTATAGTGTCTCTTAGTATTCTGAACTGCTCCTCAGCAATACTGTGAAATGACAGAAATGCATTCGTTATGCATGAAGGAGAGAAGAACTAAAAAAATGGACTTTTTCTATGGGAGCCACTTTGGCATCAAATTAATGTCCAGATTATGGGTGGGTGGGGGTGTGAAAAACAGCAGAACCAACAGACAACCAAACCAAACTTTCTGCTTCTTAGAAAGGGTGTGGACAGTTCTACAATGATGGAACAAGTCTCATCAGGAGCCACATTGTTTATGCTCAGTTGCACCACTGAAGCACATTTCCAAAATATGATGGGTCGGTTCCAAGATCCACTTATAAATGTTTACATATTCATTTGATTTAATCTTCAAAATTGTATTTATACTGTTGGAAAATTAGCTAATTACCTTAAGAGCCTCCCTTCCCCCGCCACAATCTCCTCCCAAGCAACTGTACCTCCCTGTGAGAATAAAGCACAGGCATTTTTGAAACCTGGATTCTCTCTCTGTATTTTCCAACTACAATGCCCAAGTGAAGCCATTTGACTTGGTTTTATAATCACAAAGTCATAGGAGTTTCTTCTACATCTAAAACTCTGATCTTCTAGATCCTAGAAGCTTATATGGCTATTCCTATAATTTCCATGATTTTACTCTTGGTATTAAAAAAAAAAACTGTGGATACAAACCATATTGATCGTGAGCACAGCTGCATTTATAGAACACTGGACTGGACCAACCAGCTTTCATATGTTCCCTAAATATAACTAAGAGGAAATCAAAAATTAAGACTAAGTGTTTTAGGAGGAAGCAGATACATATTTAATTTACAATCGACACTTTTTTTTTTTTTAAGGGAAGACCTGGTAATGATTTCTTCTTCTTCCCATAGATTTAGCTTTTAAAAAGCTTGACAGACTTTTGTGTTTCTGTCAGTTCTTGATTAATTGGTGGAGTTAGTCAGACTTCCAGCTTTGCGACAAGACACCTAAAGTAACCGACTTAAGAGAAGTGAGGACTTATGTTGGTTCATGGTCCCAGAGGCTCCCATGCATTGAGGCTTGATCCGGTTCTGTTGGACCTGTAGAGGGTCAGGACATGACAGCAGGGAGCAGTCACAGAATGGAACTACTCACCTCATGGTGTCTTAGAAGCAGGAGCAGGATGGGGCAGAGGTCTCAATATCCCCTTTAAGTACCTGCTTGTCCGTGTCCTAAATTGCTACTGTGCAGCTCTTCTTCTAGCCTTGGGCTGATGAATGAAACTTTTGCACTTAAGTCTTGGTAACGGTCGAAGGTCCCAAACGTAACCCTTGTCAAAACTGACAGTCCAAGTAGACATATCTTACATAAGTGAAATTGTGCTAATACGTCATCACTGTTATTGCTTTGACCACCCAACCTCACAGACCACACTGGGCCACTCAGGTGCCTGAAGGTGTGCATTCCCGTCTCGACAGTATCTGCGCCTTAGAGCATCTCTCTCAACTTGATCTACCAAGCTCAGATGCTGGAAACACACAAATTCAGCGGTGTTCTTGTACTGTTCAGCACTTCTCAGGAGCTCAGTAACCACCGTGGAATGGTATAAACTCTTCATGAGGATTCAAACCAATTTTGTCATCAAATCCAAATGACTAAAACTGACTTATGATCAATGTGAACTCTCCCTCCTTCCTCTATATTAATAAGAGAGAGAGAGAGAGAGAGAGAGAGAGAGAGAGAGATTGCCTTTAAAAAAAACAAAATTTGACCCCAGTGATATGGAAACAAAGAAAGAACTGGGTGTGCAATTTGCATTGTCATCTTTTTGAAACATTCTTTAACATATGGAGTCTCATGCATGCGAAGTTCTTCAATCTACCTGTGAGGCGACTCTAACAGGATTAAAAGGGATAACAGGATTACATCTCAAGAATCAATAAATATTTGTTTTCATATAAGTATTTCCTGCAATGTTACATTTTACTGTGGAAGGAAACATTCTTCGGGGTCTGAATGGTAAAATTCTATGCAGTTGACTTAACGTAAAGACGAGAATTGTGTACGTGGTGATACTTACTCCATCTATAATGTGTGTGCACTGACAAAATGTTAGTGCTTAGTAACTTTGCCCTCTCATATATGAAGAAACCCTTTCTGTGGAGCTGTGGAGATGGTTAAGAGCGAAGAACACATAGCGCTCTCGCAGAGGACTCCAGTTCCGTCCTGACGCCCACATCAGGCTGCTCACATCAACTGCTTTGGTCTCCTGTGGGCAGACTGGACTCACTGCCTTCCTTCAATTCCTCACACTGGTCACACGCAGTGTCCGACTTGCTTTTCCTGTTACATGCCTAAACATCACACCACCTTACCTTTCTTATCACATGTCGCCTTTTCAGGCTTTGCAACTTAGAGCGTCTCTGAAATCCCAAAGCTGAGCATTGTCTCCCCTGTATCTTTTCCTTTCACTTTTCAGACCACTTAATATGGTTCTAACATTGTTAATAATTTATTATGACTATCCCTAATTTTCTTTCTTCATCTGCTGCCTTACTAAAGGTAAACTCTTTGGAGATAAAAACCAATGTTTTGAGTTTCTAATATGTTTTATGCACTATAGTTATGGAATTATAGAAATATCATATTTATGATGGATGAATGTACAAGCAGGTATATATTGCAGTTATAACTGTTACTTAAGTACATTTTTTTAACTGAAAAAAAAAAAAACTCCAATGGCAAGTTAATGGCCTTGGCTTTATGGTTTAGCAGGGTAAGAGCAGTGTAGTGTATCTCTAATATTTTGTTGTAGAATGACTGTTGCCAGGCATCACACATAAAGTCAAGGAAGGAAAAATGAGAAAGGCTATGTTTAATTTCCTCCAAGGAGGGTGCTGATGCTTTATTTCCCTCGATCACTCTTAGAGACTTCTAATTGGCTAAAATTTGCAATCCAGAACTGGATCCTAGGGTCAACCTCAAGTCTAGAGAGCCCAAAAAGGAGCACCAGGATTCCCATAACTTCATTAGACCACTTGTGACTGACTCCTAAGCTTCAGATGAAAATGTGGTCAAGAGCTCTACTGAGCTGTGCCTCACCGGGAGATCAGGGAGACAATGGAGAGCTGCCAGCACCGTGCGTTCAGTGCTCTCATAGATTCTACACTCTCCATGAGCCAAAAGTAACACACACACACACACACACACACACACACACACAGAGAGAGAGAGAGAGAGAGAGAGAGAGAAAGAGAGAGAGAGAGAGAGAGAACTGTGTAGAGGAGGAAAAGAAAGTTTGCTTCTCTGAGATTCACAGAAGGAAGCAATTTTCATTCACTGGTGCTAATAAAGGCACTAGTTCTTGAGATTGTCTTCATAAATGCTGGAGATGGCTCGGTGATTAGAAGCACAGGCTGCTCCTGCAGAGGACCTGGATTCACTTTCCAGCACCTTTGTGGTGGCTACAAACTGTGTTAACTCCAGTTTTAGGGGATCCATCACCCTCTTTGGCATTTGTGGGCACCAAGCACACCTGTGGAGCACAGGCATACATGCAAGAAAAACACATCAGAGTTTTTATTTTTTATTTTTCTTTTTATATCCTGATTGACTGCATAGAGCTTCCTGAGTGTGAAGAGTCTGAGCATGGTCCCTCCAAAGCGAATTATCTTGGACTACCTTGGCTTCTGCCCACCTCCCTTAATGGCTATTTCCGCCTCTGCATCTGGCCTAGCATCCTTTCAATTATCAGGTAACATTTTTAAAATGTATCAATTTAACAAGTCATTATTTTCTACTGACCTGAAAGCTAAGAAAGTTACCAAGCATCATCTGAAAGCTGTAATGCAATGTAAATTATGGTTCCCTTACAGAAATCGATGTTTCCCTGTTTATTTAAATTACTGAGTGAAGGGAAATTTCCTGCTTTGTCAGACCGCACTAACATGCTTGAAAAGTAGCTGGATTTCTGACTTTCTTCTGTTCCCTGACTATAAAAGTTTACCTCAGCACATACACACCTGACCGTGTGTGTTATTTGGAGCAATTTGAGTCCTGTCACTCAAACTTGGTCCAGGATGAATTAGCTTTTATTCCTTTCAAGGTGACAGCTATTTTGCATGGCCACGTGGAGGGAGACATGAGGGACTCTCAAATGGGAGTTCAGTGAAAACACCAAGAGAAAACACTAATCAAATCACAAACAATGACAAAATTCAAACCTCATTGGCCAGTTACAAAATAGAGCAAAAAAGCCTCTAAGAAAACCAAAGCCACAGAAATGTCACAGAAGGAAAAAGCCTATGTGACCTCACATCTCCTAAAAGACTCCATGGCTTTCAGGGGCATAGTTGAAAGCTGTTGGTCTCATCCAGTGTTTTCACTCTAAGAATGAGGAAACTAAAGCCCAGAGATGTGAATTGATTTCTTTAAGGTCACCTGGTAACTCTAAAGGGCAAGACAAAACTGGAGTCAGGATCTCTATTACATCAGTACACTTTTCAAGTCTCATTTAGGACAACTATGCCCCCTTCCCAAACACTCACCACCACATAACAGGATCCTATTGCTGTCATCCTGACCTGACCGTACTCAGCTATGGCTGAGATGTTTGTAAGTAACAGAAATGTGTGCAAGATAAACCCAAGTAAAAGAATGCTTAGAAGTGTGTCAAGCAATTCATTAATGGGAAATTGGTCGAGGAAAATTCAGCAGCTGCCTTCACAATCAAGTGCTTCCCTCACTGTAGATGGAATGGCTAAAAAACACAGAGCTTTGTTTCCGGGGAAATAATGCACTTACGAATATTATAGTATCCCAATTACAGTGCCAACGCTCGTGGTGTTAAGATTTTTTTAATACTTGCAAGCCATAAAGGTTGCCACACTTTAAAGGTTATTGTGGAGAATTGGGGTTTCTTTACAGAAATCGATCTTTCTCCATTTACTCAACTGTTCATTCAACTGTATTGAGTGACGAGAAGCGCCTCGCAAATACTCTAAAGGCTTCTGTTGGAGAAAGCCAGAACAAGGGGGCAGAGGGCTCCACCCCACAGACAGAAAACAGTATTTCCAACCAAGAGTCCATTTTGTACTGACCTCGGGCAGGTCCATTTTCTTCAAGACTCTGAGTTCCCATAAGGCTGGGACCCAGGTGTCAGGTTTTATACTGAATGAGTAAAGCGCCCCGGGGACTGGTGAGGGGAAAGGGCTGGAACCCCTTCAGTCTGAAGCATTAGGAAATGAGCTCACAGCCCAGTTTTTCCATCCTGACCTCAGGCAGATGACTGACTTTGGAGGGGACAATGACCCGCTTAGAGCTATTCAGTGTCAAGTGCCACCTGGTTTCATGTCATTGAACAGGTAACAAAGCCCGAGAAAAGAGAGGCTGTGGTAGGAGGCGAGGCGGAAAGGCGTGTATCGAATTACATCCCGAAATCGCTAGCCTTCCCTTACACGCCTCTGAATCATTCATTTTGAAAACCCAGCAGAGCTTTTCCTGGTCAGGTAGGACAGATTAGGGAACAATAACCAGGGCTGTGCTCAACTGACCTTCTTGATTGGTAGAACAAAACTTCTCTGATGGAAACTTGGCTCGGCTTCCTTTTGTCTACAGAATCACACTGTACTTTTCCCCCTCCATTCCAGAGCCAGAACACCTAACCTCCGCCCCTACCCACCCCACTACGGTCAGGGAACTCAGGTGCGTGGCTGGGAGCTGAAAGGGCTAGTTTGGGACCCCACTTTGGTCACTTTTATTTGTGGTACTCTGATATTATTCAGATTCAGGTAATCACCTGGTCAGAACCAGATTTACCCGTGGCTTGGGCTGGCCACCAACCCAGTTATCCTTCTGGTGCTACATCTGTAGGGCACAGACGCCGCCTCGTTCAAGATGTACAGGGCGCATGTGACACGGGCCACAGATTCCCTGCTGCCGGAAGTCCTTTCTGTCGTAGGCATAGATGAATCAGTAATCCTTGTAACTTTTTAAATCTGTTCTTTAAAGAACGTGGAAGGAAGACTGAGAAAGCTTTCCCCCAGAAGGAGATAAAAGCTTTCTTTCCATTAGCCACTCCTACAGACTTCTAACTGCTGTGTCAGTCTAGTTTTCCTAGTTGTATTCTCACTCATTTTTTTTGTCATTTGCTCACTCATTCTAACTTCTCCCATCTGTACTCTCGACAACAACCTTTGTAAGGGAACAGGGAGGCTTGATGCTGACTGGGGGGAGGGGGGGAATCAAAGCACATGGCACTTGCCAGAAGCAGTGAAGATCCTGGGATAGACTGGGTAATTTGAACTTCCCGTAAGAGAGTCGGGGCTCTGCACTGAGCTTTGAAAAAATTGGCGAAGAGAACAGAAAGGAATGAATCTGGAGAAGACCACTGAGGTTGTACGTGCTGTGGAAGTCCTTGTGAGGCTTCTGGCTAAAAGCAGAAGTATGCAGCATGCCCAGAGAGTAGGATGAACAGTCTCTGCTTAGAGGGGAGGTGGTGGAAAAGTAAGCAATGGCTAGAAAGCTGGAAGAAAAGAGACCGGTGAGGCTGTTTTCCTACCCACTGGCTTCTCCACCCGCCATGCTACGTCAGGCCCTAGTCCCTCCTTTCCTCTAAACTGCCGTTGTCAAAGCACTGGTGACCTAATTACGATGTGTCCAGGTGTAAGTTTCTGATTTCATTTTACTGTCTTATAGGTCATCATCGCAACAAAGTTTTGACAATGAAATCTGTGTACCGTGGATACAGGGAATAAGAAGGTCCCTTCTCTGAAAAGATTTTTTTTAATAAGAGAAATTATGTGATTTAAAATTTATCAGCTTTTTATAATTGCAATGCATGAAAATTCTAAGCAATACTAGTATAAAAATCTCTTCCAAAAACTTATTAGAGAACGTTGTAGTTAGATTTACAGTAAAGAACACATTATTATTTATGTATGCTATTTTATGTGCATTTACATGGCTGTAAACTTTCTTTAAAACACCGTTTATTCTTACTTTTGGTTTACTTGTTTGTTTCTGTGTCCATTCTTAAAATAAAGGAAATAAAAATGATTGCTAATTCGTCTATGCTTATAACAGGAAGGGCTCCATCTAACAATACAAATACAAGGCTAAAAGTGGCATACACACACTGCACATATTTTGATCAAGGTAGCGTTTAAAATGGGGGTCAATTTCCTATCTTTCAACATTCTTCTCTTTGGGCTTCCATGTTATACACTCCCTCAGTTTTCCTCATACTTCCCATGTCTCTTCTAAGATTCTTTATACCTCATTCTTCCAAATATAAAATCTACCAAGGTTCTGTGCAAGTGATTGCTTCTTAAGTACAAGGCCTCTGTGGAGATTATCCTATACACTCTAAGCTATACTATACTGTAAAAAATAGTAGTTTTAGGCTGTACAGTGCCCTGGGAGACTCCATTTACAAGCATCTTTGTTTGTTTGTTTTGCAAGCAGCTTCTGACTCCATTTTGAGAGATACTGATGACTCCATTCCTGTGTGGACTCAGAAACCGCACCTTCTGTCAGGGAGTACCCATCCAACATAGACAGATGAATGACTTAATTCCTGGAAATAGAAATGGACGTGGGAGGTGTATTAATTTCACAGCAGAAACACCAACTCAAAGAACTTAACCAACCAGCCATGCCGAGGGAAGAGTGTAACTCCCTCACCTGCACCCCTTTGGGTTACAGACACCTAACATTTCAAAGGCACAGGCTCACAAGCAACCTATCACCTGATACCTGATGTCTGCATTATCCAACTCAGCTCAGCTCCCTGCTGCTCACTGCTGCCCTGCCACCTGTTTGTCCACCTGAATTTGGACTTCACATGCTGTTTTTTGCTCCAGACTACGATTGACTTTTCACCTTGTAGCTGAATTCTGCTGCTTCCTTCTCAAACCTGACTCCAGCTGCAATGCCTTCCAGGCGCTTGTCTAGTTTCTTACCTTTTTAAATACAGACTCTTTCTCAGCCCACTTCTGAAACCTCTTTAAGATGTATTCATCATTCTGTAACCCCTATAGATACATATGAGAGAAGAGGCAGACAGACAGACAGACAGACATCCACACACCCATCCACCTCCCTCCCACACATACAAGAAAAAGAGAGAGGGGATTGAATCATAGGACTATTGTGTGATGGGTAACTGAGAGTTGATATTATTAATTAAGTTCAGAATAAAGAGATTGTTTTGCCTCAGCTAGGCTACAAAGTAAAATAGATTTTCTGACAAATTGCTGTCATTGAAACTGCTAAGCCACTAAATTACAAAAAAACAAAAACAAAAAAAAAAAAAACCCTCTGAGATTGTGGAAAGACATAAACACATTTGTCTATATTTCTGGCATAGTGTTCTCACAAGTTCCTGAGGGATCTCTTTGGCTCCATGACTTTCACAATTGACCAAGTGCTTGCTAACTGAACTCAAGACTAAGATCTTTGGCCAAAAATCTCTCCCCTGAAATCACTTATTTATCCAACTCTTCGCTGAATCTCTTTGAAAACTAATTGAGACATATCCAATTTAATTATCTGAGACTGAGTTTACTAGCTTCACTTCTTGATCAGTTTGGAAAGCTAGAAGCCATCCTTGGCTTGTCCTTTCCCTTTTTCCCTGTTGGCTCCTCCATCACCAAGACTTCGGAACATCTTCCGCAGATGCGCTTGTGTTATCCACACCTTCGCATCTTCAGTGTCAGCCATTGCCTCCACTGGCATGTGTGTCCACCTCAGTATATATCACAGCCGTCTCCTACATTATGGTTGAAGAACTTTTTATAATAGTGTGATGACTAGATTGCATCACACCAACTAACCAGAGCACTGCCACTTGATGACTTCTATAGTCATTCACTGTAAGGCCTATATCAAGGGGTCTCTGCCACTGTGATACTATCTCAGTTAATAGGCCCCCAACCCCTAATTTGTAGAGCTAGAGATCCTACGAAGGATCTTGAACATGTCAGGCAAGTGCTGCACTCCTGAGCGATAGAGCAACAAACCAGAGACCCATCTTTCAGGTTTTCCATTTCTGACGGGTTAATTCTCCTTCTGTTTACTACATTCTAAGGAAAAACTATTTCCCCTAGAAAGTCTGACTACCCTTCATGTCTGGTTTAGATGCTTTCCCACTGGACATTATCTGAACACTAACTGGCCATGAGTGTGGCTCTCTAGGATAGGCATTGACACCAGCTCTGCTAGTTTTTTTCTATTTCTAGGACGTTGCACAGTTCCGTTATAAAGTGGATGCTAGCAAATCTTTTGTTGGCCGAATGAATATATGTATGAATTGCTTTTCCACTGCCTAGAATTTCTCTATACAATGGATCATGGCTGTTTTGCCCATGGCTTACAACATCAATTGTTCCGTTTTGACTTATTTCATTCCCAGAGAACTTTTTATATATTTTATTATTCATAATCATATTAATGATTTATTTCAGAATGTATTATAGTATAAAAATGATACATACTAAATGAAATCTGGCAAGTCTTATTTTTCACCCTAAGGAAGGAAGTGGGGGATATAAATACACTTAAAATCTACCATGCGGCGATGGAATGCAGGGCTTTGGGCCAATCTTAGAATTCTCCTCTTCATTTATATCCACATACCAACACAGACAATCACTCCAGTTTTCTCTCTATTCTGAACTTCAGGGAAAGAGGTTTCGATTGGATATTTTCCAGTTACAAATGAAGACGTACACAACACTTGCAGACAAGGCAAACCAGGACGTTTCCTTCATTAAGGAGGCTCCTCTCCAGTCTGAGGCTGCTGGTTAGAAGGCTAGTGGGTTATCTTCACATTGCCTAGTCAGGACAGCTCATCAACAGTGTGGCTGACTCCCTCCCCAGCAGCCTGCTGTTTATACAGTGCTGAGAGACAACTGTATACACTGGCTCCATGCTGGCACCAGTCAGAGCTGATGGCAGCAGGTGACAGGTATCCGGATGGGGCTTCCCATGGGCCATCCGGGCTTTTCTGATCAGCATCTCTTAGCTGGCAGATTTTGAACAGTGGGTATGTTCCAAATGTGTCAGGGCATATTTTTCAAACATCACTGCAGATTCATTTGGTATGTCTTGCCTTTTTTTAGACCTTGACAATAAAGGGATAGTTTTCATGAAAGAAGGAAAGGGGAAGGCAGTGCACACTGATGTTTTATGACATGCTAGGAACCATAGTGAGGTTAACCTAGTTCTTTAGGCTTCTCAGGGTTCTGGTAGCAATGATTGTTGTTTTTGTTTTTTGATTTTTGTTTTTGTTTCTGTTTTGTTTTGTTTGTTTTACCATTCCATCACAAAACTTATATTCAAAGGGTATGCTTTTGGGAGGACTTTGAGGAAATACAGTACTCTGGGCTCTGTTTATACATGTAGGTGTGTTTGTGTGTGTGTGTCAGAGAGAGAGGCAGAGGGAGAGATTGAACATATGCATGCATACGTATGTATATGTGCATCTCATCTTAGAATATAAATACCTAAGCACAAGAATGTCACCTTTGCTTTATGATTGTCCACCCAACAGCAAAACACACCATACTCCCCCACACACTTAAACAAAGGACACATTTCCAGTGGATTTTGTGCATGCTTCCTGGAGCCTGTATCTACCTTAGAAAGCTGTTTGAGGGATAGAAGGATTCTCCCATATTTTGTTTCTGTTCTGCACAGTAGCAACTAATAGATTCCTAGGCCAAATGAAAATGACAGAAATTTTCAGTAGCTTAGAATAATAAAAAATTTATATTTGCAAGAGTCTGGAGAGCAGCTATCTCCAGAAATTAGTGTGAGTGAACTAAAGTCAAGGAGCCAGCAGGCTACCCTCCCTGTGGAGTCACTAAAGGAGAATATGTTCCCTGATTCTCCTAGTCTTGGGTGACTCCTGGCATGCCTTGACACGTGTGCTTCAAACAACTATTTCCTGATCCCATAGTAACACTGTCTTCTTCCTCTAAGAACATCCATGATTGCTTTTGGTACCTGTCTGGACTATTCATACTACTTGTTCTCTTTGAAAATCCCAACCTTAATCACATCTCTCTCTCTCTCTCTCTCTCTCTCTCTCTCTCTCTCTCTCTCTCTCTCTCTCCATAACCATCTCAGGTAAAATGTGAAGGTTCCAGTGACTTGCAGATGTTCTTGGAGATCCTATCCCCTACTGTATGTAATGAAGGTACTTTCTCTCTCTAAAATCCAACTTCATCTGGGGTGTGAACACTCCAAAGAAATGTTAATACTTAAGGCCATTTTTTTTTCTACTGAGACAAATAAAGTTAATATAACTGAAGGATGGAAAAGATTTACTTTTCCTTTCTAAAATCAATTTTATGAAAACAATAAGAACTGTAATACTCAACAGAGTGTATGGAGAGACATTTTTAGTAATCTCATATATCAACCACAAGAGGAGAGTTGAATAAGGGAGGCTAAGGCAGGAGGATTAAAAGTTTGAGGTCAGCCTATACTACATAGTGAGATAATTCCTTAGCTGTTCCATTCAACAAAACCTTCACACACACAATGAGAGAATAACTTAACTACACAACAGCATATAGAGATTTTTATGGCATGGCTGACATGACACCACATTAAGTTGATAGAAAATTCTGACAAATATGAGAAATTGTGCATGCAGGATTTAACTGAAATAATGACAAGATTTGCTTTGCTCCTGAATCTATTGTTCTGGCATGACTTTGTAGGGACATGCCTTTCCATTACGTTTAGCTAAGGTAGCCCTAAGGCAGGAATCATCTGAAGGTTTGCTCACTCTTGACTGCAACTGACATGTTGGACAGAACAACTACACAAAGGCTTTCATTGTGAGCTAACCTTCCTTACAACATGGTGGCTGGGGTTCCAGGACCGATGTCCTTAGCATGAGAGCCAACGGAAGCTACTGCCTCAGCTTGAATGACTCAGCAGGGCCATGCAGTGTTCCTTTTTCCATCTTCTATTCATCAAGGAGGTCATAGGGTTTGCCCAGGTGCACATATGATGGAAACTAAGACCCTACTGGGCAATACTATGTGTCCATTTTGGGAAAAGATAGTCTGCCACACAAGGACCATAAGCTCTATCCACGGTCTTCACCATGTAAAACACAAGTAAAATTATTAAAAGAAAATAGTGGTACTATTTCATATTAACAGAGATAGTATTTAATTTAGTGATGGAAGAGTTATGATATCTCAGATTTTTCTTCATGTACTCTTCTGAAATTTTGATAGTTTTCAGGCACAAATGCAGTTGCTATGATTAAAATTATAGGCGTGCTTAGAAAAGCCAGCAAGTGACACATGTTCAGGATACCTTGTTCATTTTCAGGTCACAAGTCTGAAACTCAAGCAGTTTACTTTGAATTTAAGAATCTTTACATTCAAGACTTTAGATTCAAAATCTTGTATTCTATAGAATTCTAGATCCCAAGGCTCCTCCTCCTTAAAATGGGTTGGAATGACAGCCATTGTGCATCATGCTTGAAGGATAATTTCTCCTATTTCCTTCTTGCTCCTTGTTGCAGACACATAAAACAATGAGTCTTCTGCTCCAGGCTAGCTTTCCTCTAGAGGCAGGTGTTGGGAAAATGGTAAACTGAAAACTGTAGAAGTTTCTGGAAAACCTCATATAGCAAAAAAAAAAAAAAGAGGGAGAGAGAGAGAGAGAGATGGAATCTAGGGAGAATTCTTGTGTAGGGGGATTTAAGTAGGAATACCAGAGTAATTTGGTTCGTGTGGAGTCAAGGCACAAACGGCACCATGAGGGCTTGACCAGGACATGGACTGTTCTTGATTACAGAAGTGCTGAGCTAACATACATGAGAAAGAAAGAAGGAAGCAGAGACTAATCTCCCAAGGTCAGCAGTTTAGGGCTCAAGAGAAGTTCCTCTAGACAGCCAAACAAAAGAGCAAACATCTAGTTTTCAGAATAGTTCCAACAGCAACTTTCACAAGCTGGTAATTATGAAATTGCCAGCAAATATGAAGAAGAAATCATTAATTCAGGGGATAATTTCAAGAGCAATGAATTGAAATGTACTAAGAGAAATTTATCTTTTGAATTAAAATGTCTTAGGTATGGTTTTATTGCTGTGAGGAGACACCATGGCCAGGACAATCTTTTATAAAAGAAAGCATTTAATTGGGAGCTTGCTAATGGCTTTAGATGGTCACACCACTGCCATCATGTCAGGGAGCATGGCAGCAGGCAGGCAGGCATTGTGCTGGAGCAGTAACTGAGAGCTACATTTTCATCTAAGGCAGATAGAGAGACATTGAGACAGGCACGGGATTTTGAAAATCTCAAAGCCCACCTCCAATGACACATATCCTCCGAGGCCACACCTCCTCATCCTTCCCAAACAGTTCACCAATTTAGAACTAAGCTTGTAAACATTGGAGCCTCTAGGGCCATTCTCATTCAAACTAACACAGTTGTGTTTATATTCAAATAAAATATCTCACTTTGGAACTGGTAGAAACCTTTATAAACTAAAATTCTAAAGAAAATGTCATATGCTAGATATACAGTTATATTGGACCACAAGTGAGTACCCCTATATTCTTATACTGAGCCTAGATGAAAAGATCATATTCTCATTCATTTTGAGTCCTACAGTATCAGAAATGCCAAACTCAATCAACATCTTTCTAGATCTGTTCATCTTCTTTAGCAGTAAAAGGAAGTGACTTATCAAGCCACAAGACATGAAAAATCTTCAGTGCATATCACTAAGTAAAAGAAGCAACTCTTAAAAGGCCGCATATTGCTAGCTTCTAACTACAGTAGGACATCTAGGGAAAGCAATATCTCCTATGCTGTAGTATGTGTGGAGGGGATCCATGGGCATGGGGAATCTTAGGTGCTGAATCTGTTCTATATGATAATATAATACTGCTACACACCATGCATTCACCAAATTCAATGTAATTAATAAATACAAAGATTAAAATCAATGTAAACTATGGACTTTGATAGTACAGTACTATTGGTTCATCAGTTATAACAAATGAACCACATTAATCAAAATGTTAATTAATCAAAAAAGAAGGGAAACTTATATAAGGTATATGGTAAATCTTTGCTGCATCTGCTTACTTTTTCAGTAACTTTAAGTAATAAAAATATTTTGATGTGGTAGACACTGGGTTATTCCAGATTGCATGTGTAATAAACACTTGAGACAACTGATTTATGATGGAGAATGGTTTGCTTTGGCTTTTTGTCTTAGACTTGGTCAGTGGTTAGCTGGTTACTATTGCTTTGGGCCTGTGATGGCAGAGCCTGACAGGGAGCACATGGCAGAGCAAGCACCAACCTTAATGGCAAAGAAGAGATGAAGGGCTAACATGAAGACCTTTTGCTAGATAACATGGCATCTGCTAATGCTCCATCCTTCTTGACAGAACCACTCGGGGGCCAGGCATGTCACACATGAGCTCTGGGGGCACATTCCAGATCCAACTACACCTTTAGGGATTTTTATCACTGCGAAACCCATGTTTCTGCAAGCCTACCCCAGGACAAAAGGAACTAGAAATAAATCCAATGTAAATGTATAGATTTGTAACAAACTTCTTATCTTTGATGAAGGAAGTAGGATTATCCTTTAAATAGTGAAGATTAAAAGACATCCTGCTTTTCTCAAGCCAGAAAGGGATTTTTGTGTTTCTTTTCAGTCCTGGAAATCAAACCTAGAACATGAGGAAATGACCTCACTCTAGCAAAAGCAGGGGAATGAGGACTTGTAACTGCGCTTCTCATTCTTTTTACCTAGCTGCCCTCATGGTCCTTCAATTATACAAGGACTAACTTGAAAATATCCCTTTTATTTTAAAAAGCCTTGAAGCCAGGCATTTAGTTTCTCTTCCTTACAACCCCCAGCATTATAATGAGCAGAGATCAGCACTGCCTGGCTAGAGAAAGTGAACTATTCCATCTTCATTGACAACACCCACTCATTCTGAATATGCTCTAGACTTACATTTTCAGGGCCAGTTGCAAAAATTCTGAATGCAAAATTCAGAAAAGATATTATTTCTTCTCCAGGGACAGGAAATGAGCTCTCATTCTGATCCCAGGCAGACAGAATGCACTCATTAAACACATTTATGCCAAGCGTGTGGAATCAGAATAAAGGGAGAACATACCCAGCAGCCTAGCATCACATGAGAAAACTTTACATAAACCCACACACATTTATTTTTCATGTCTGGGGCCACCAAAATCCTAATGATTTGGCCATAAAGGTAAGTTGCCACATTCAAAACACTCCAGCGGGTGACTAGTGAACTAGTTAGCATTTGGTACTGGTCGATATTTCTGTACCCACAGAAATTCATACTTCCTTGGGAGTCTGCAGTAGGCTAATATTAACTGCAGCTTCTATGAGGTTGGGAGTCTTATGATGAAGAACTTTATCTGGCTACCTATTGGCCTTTTAAAATGAGTCCGAAGTAAGTATATTATTCATTCTAATGAGTGTAATAAGAGAAGTTTAAGGAAAAATATTATGCATTTGTCAAGGGCTCAACAACACATTTATCCCAGAGCAGTGAAATCTGAGCAGCTTCTTTGAGGAGGCAGATTTTAAAACGAAATGGGAGTGGACTATGAGGGCATAGCATAAGATCCTTTGGCAGAGAGTGGTAAAGGACTGAAGGTAAGAAGGCAAGAAGGCAGGAGCGCTCAGAGACAGTGAGTCATTTGCAAAGTTTCTCATTTGCATGATTGAGAAAGACGGTGAAGGATGGGAAAGTTGAAATGCAGACAGGGCTGAAAATCTGAGACTTGGATACTAAAAATCATGTAACTGAACTTGCACTAGGCTTCAGTTGTCATCCATAGTTTTGCTTGAGCAGCACAGTGGGTTCTTAAACTTTTGAACTAGAATGTATTTAGAGAGGGTGAGAGGAGGAAGGCTAAGCAGATGCTGGAAACTTGAGATATATGATAAAGTTCAGAATGATGGCCCAGGTGATGGGTTGGAAGCAAAAACTTAAGGAAATATCAGATGAATCATAGTGGCCCTAAGCCAAAGCTTCGGAGGAACACAATTTTGAGACACAGTTTTCCAAAATGGAAAAGGATTGCTACAACCAACTTGGAGAAAGCATGCACATTTGTTACATGTTTTTATGGAATGTATACAGTTTACCATTGTTCATTTAAATGCTGATTTTTCTACCCCACTATCTGGTTTCAAGCCAGACATTACATTGTGATGCTTATTCTAAGCATCATCTGTCTCAAGTTTATGTAAACATGCCACCATTTGTTCTCTGTATTGTCAATTAAACAACTAGCCAATGCTGTACAATGGTGAGAACAAGGTGGGACATCCTGGTCTGGAGGGGAAGAAAAGGAAGTGACGGGGAGGAATAGGAGAGCAGGGATCAGCAGGAGAGGACTTCAATCTTTAATTTCTGGAGACTATTGAAGACATTATAGACTTCCCAGCACAACATTTTGAAAAGCAAGTCAGGACTACCTCTCTCCTGCAGCTATTTTTTTCTAAGCATGTGTTTCCAAAGAGAATACGAAATGTCCCCTTTAGAGGGGCCTAGCCCACAGGCAGATGAGCTGACAATGATATGTACAGCATAACATTTTATGAGTGGCAAGTGGTCTCAAAGGGCTCTCAAAACCCTCACATCATGCTCTTCATGCTAGAAAGATGATCGTAATTACCTTTATTAGCATTAAACTAGGCAAGGCAAGGTATTGGTACATTTGCCTGTGGAGGTAAAAGCCTGAACAGATAACAATGCTTAGTTTGGGCCCTAAGCTACTTCACCCTCCTTGCAGATTATCAGAGCTAAGTATGTGAGACCTTATTTTAGACTCTATTTAAGATAAACAAGTGTCTGTGTGTTATTGGAGGGGGGAGGAATGGAAGATACTTGTTTTTTATATTCTAATCACCTGCTATTAGAAAATAAAAAATGAGCAGGGAGTGGTGGCTCACGCCTGTAATCCCTGGCCCTAGGGTAATGAAGCAAGGTCGTTGCAAACAGAAGGCTAGCCTGCACTTTGACCTGAGTACAGCGCTACACCGTAAGACCCTGCCACTCTCTTCCCCCTAAAAGGCTTTACAGTAAATGCCCACCATACCTTTAAAGCTTTTAGAACGTATAGTGGGGGTAAGAGATGTTATCAAATCCAAAGCCATGATCTTGTAAAGGAAATTTTAGTTTTGTTGGAAGGAAGAAAACAATTAGGAAAAGGGGAAAGCCTTAGCTGAAAGTTCACAACTTATTTATGGGAGACGAAACATTCCTCACATTCACTGGACAAGCTCCTGATGAGTAGACTCAGTCTTCTTAACATGTTTAGATTTTAGCACTCTGTTTACATAAGCGAATGACGCTTTGCCCCAAGGTGAGGTAAATGAGAGACTTATACATGGTTAAGAGTTTGAGAAAGAAGCAAAAGCAAGCATGCCAATTTGGTTTTTGAAGGTTTCTTATTTAGGGTTACTATTGCTGTGATGAAACACCATGACCAAAGCAACTTGGGGAGGAAAGGGTTTATTTGGCTTATACTTACATATTACAGTTCATCATCAAAGGAAGTTAGGATAGGAATTCAAACAGTGTAGGAACCAGGAGGCAGGAGTTGATGCAGAGGCCACAGATGGGTGCTGCTTACTGGCTTGCTCCTCATGGCTGACTTAGCCCAGAGGTGGACCCACCAACATGGTCTGGGCCCTTCCCTCTCACATCAATCACTTAATACTCTATAGGCTTGCCTAGAGCCTGATCCTATAGAGGTGTTTTTCTCAAATCGGATTCCCTCCTCTCAGGTGACTCCAGCTTGTGTCAAGCTAACATAAAGATAAGCAGCACAGACAGAGACTATGTATGACATTATGATTTGGGACAGAATGAAGATGTCTCCTACTTCCTCCCCCAGAAACAATCCTATTCAAAGGCACAATGTGACTGTGAAAGATGAATATAAGCAAATGCAAAAAAAAACCCAAAAAAAACAAAAACAAAAACAAAACAAAACAGGATAGAGGCAAAGCAGCAAGCAGGCACACTTCAAGATAGCATAAAGCTGGCTACTACAATCAATGGGGTACTCAAACCCTGTAGAAACTTCAGAGGAAAACATTCAGCCTCTAGGTAAACGTGTTTTCTGATTATCTGAAAACCATACCACTGTTGTCTTTGAATTAAACAGTCTCAGGCAATAAACCTGTACCGGCCCTCTTCTCTATGGCACTGTTCACAAAGCTTTCCAAGCACAGGATCCATACCTGTACAGTGTTTCCTCCTGTACAGTGCTCTCAAAGGTCAAAATTATAAGCAAAAACAAAACAAAACAAAACAAAAGAACAACAACAACAACAAAAAACAGACTGAAGCTTTCTCAAAGTCTGGGGAATGTGTCCATTATATTTAGAAAAACCAAGAGGCACAAAGCAGTTCTTCGGGGTCTCCATGTCATTAAAAAAAAAAAACAAAACAAAAAACAAAAAACAAAAGTGCAAAAAGGCTCAAAAAACTCCACTATATTTACTATTATATTCTCATAGGAGGGGATCAAGTGTGGCAAAACTTATGGGATTTTAAGATTATTTACACTTATTCTGCTAGCTCAGGAATACTGACTTTTGGAGCAAGGGTCTTTAACCAAATCCAAAAGACAGCATCTTACAAATGTAAATAGTATTGCATTAACTACTTACAGAATTAGAGTATTAGCTCAATGCTACCTGCTGTCAATAGAATAGCAATTCCTAAGAGACAGCACAGCATCAGTCTGCCTACAACGTTTGGAATAAAACCCAGAAGGGTACAGAACGTTTACCAACTTAATATTTAAAATCTATTTTCTGTAGCTGGACAGGTCAGTTTAGTGATCCCAGTGGCAGGGAATGAAGTTTCAATTTATTCTTGATATTCCTACACCAATAAGCATGAAACAGAACCTTACATAGCATGGGTAATTCTAACTCAATTTGGTTTGGAAGATTCTTCATATCAAAGGCACAAGTATTTTGTTAAAAAAATTAACTGGTGGCTCTTTTAAAAATCCATCTCAGGCAATGCACCTAGGCTTTCTTACCATGTAAATAAAAACATGATTTCCCACCTCTCATTTTGAACTCACCATGTATGTATACAGCAAGCTGCAATCTGTCATTATGCAGATAGTGTACAATAGCAAGATGGGCCTTGAAGAGCTAGGGTTGTGAGCTCTAGAGAAGGCTCTGCCACTGAGCTGTACCTCAGCCTAAACACCTTTAAACCTGAGAATACCTGCTGAAATTATAAAACTATCTTAATCCCAGGAGATAGAATTTGTTTCTGGGCAAATGCTTCGATCCTTAATTACTAGAAGCCATATGAAAGTATAAGCCATTAATACATCAGACTGTAAGAGCAACAAGGTTTTATTTTCCTGTTTTTCCCTAAATAAGCTGTTCTTAGCTGGGTCTGATGGCTCAGATCTATACATTTTAGCTCCTTAGGAGGCCAAAGCAAGAAACCAAGTTTAAAGCTTGTGTGGACTACAAAGTTAGTTCAAGGAAATCTTAAGGCAACTTAGTGAGCCCTTGTCTCAAAACAAATTAAAAATAGGGTTGGGAATATAGCTCAGTAGTAGAACATGAGGCAGGTAGAAGCACTGGGCTCAGGCTTTCCTACTGCACATGAACATGAAGTAACATAGTCTCTATCACTGATCACACATGGATACGGCTTGCCAAGCTGAACTCTTCTCCTAGACACATACAGCTTTATTCGGAAAGTGATCCAAAGTTTTTATTGCATTTAAAACAAACAACGCATAAAAGATGAAATACAAGCCCCTGATAAAAATCTTAAGACAAAGTATATGTATCTAATTAACTTTATTTTGGAACACTGTACAAATTCCAGTTTAAAAAAAAATGTGGTGGTCATTCAATTACATACTGAGAAATGGAAGACAGACCACAGCCAGCTGTCATTTTTAGCTATGTTTTAAGTACATGTTTCTAAATATACTAACTTCTTGTTCAGTTGCTTATTTTTTCCCTTCATTTTTCTGAGACAGACAAAATACATGATCTATTGCTTTTTTCTTTTCGTTGTTTTTCTTTTTTTCTTTTTCTTTTTCTTTATGACCTGGGACTTTAACAATGATGGAAAACCTAAAAACCAGGAAAGCCCACAAAAAATAACTCATTTCAAGTTAGAGACAATGCATTTTTTTTCTCATTTATTCAAATTCACTGCAGGAAGTAAACACTAAAAGATTAAAAAAAAAAACAAAAAATTCACACTGCAGTATGTACAATTCATGACATCACATAAAGAAATCAAATTTAATAATAAAAATGGCAAATTATATCACTAAGCAGATTGCATCAAAACTGGCTGTAAGTGCCAACATTGTTACCATGAATGGTAAGTGCCTGTGCTCCAGCATTGAGGAACACTGGACTATTTCTGGTTACGCTTCCAGTGGGATTTTCAGATCTGTGAAGTTGGCGTGTGAATTCTATGTTGAAAAGTGGTTGATTAAAAAGGAAAATTAAGACCATTGGGTTGAAAGCATGTTCTCTCACAAAGCATAAGCCACAGAGGTCATGTCCAGAAACGGAATACTGTCATGTTGGGATGGACGTCTGATCTGACTTGTGAAGACATCTTTGTCAAGTGCACAGATGCACAGGGCTCCCCATGCACGCTTCATGCAGCAGGGATCACAACTTAAATAAAAGGTTTATTTTATACATTTGTCCAGACTTGCAACTGTATACATACATGCACATTTTTAAGCCTGTCTGATTATATTTACACTTAATACATGGAATATACAGGAACCAAAGAAATTAAAATGTTTTTCTGTTGCATTAGAACAATACAAAATATGTTTTTTTTTAAGGAAATCACTATTTACATCACCTTTAAAAACCAATTTTAACATCTTCATGTAACAAGTCAATATATATATATACACATTATATATATATATATAGAAAATATATATTCTCACCAGTTTATTCTTCTGTTAAGATGTAACAGAGAATAAACAGGTAATGCTACCTTACTGATGTCAATGAGAGCTGTAGTACCCATTCACAAATGACTTTATTAGGAAGAAACCACCTAGATATCGAAAATAGTCCTTGAAAATGTGTATGTGTGCATATTTGAATCTACATATGCAAACAAAGTGAATTTGTGGGTGTGTGCCCTTTCTCTTCTCTAATATTTCTTTAAACTCAATGTGGGGAATATACTTTAGTAAGTCAGAACAGCATTCTTTATAGTCATATTTATTTCTGAATTACATATTCTCATTCCAACAAAAAACAAAACAAAACAAACAAAACAAAGCAAAGCAATGCTGGCTCTGGACGTTTTCCTGACCTATGTGCCACTCAAGACGCCTACTGCCTCCAGCTGAGGACAAGCATTAGCATCCTACAATAAATTTCTAAGGCCCCAGCCCTTTCACATTGACCAAGAAAAATGACTTAGTGTAAAGCTTATTGATAGAGTGTAGACAAGGAGATTGTCATAGTATGGACATGGAGTAAAAGATCTTCACTGGCCAGTGGAAGTTTTCATAGCAGACTAAATATATGCCTTCTCCTTTCTCTGACGTAGCGTAATATACACTCCGATCACCATATAGCATATCCATTTACTATTTACAAATCATCTTGAGAAAAAAATAATCATTTAGAATTTTAGATAATTAAGAAATAATGTCCATTTTTTGATATAAAAAATCTTAGAAACAATTTCAAGTACGTACAACTTCAAATAAACTTCTTCCTACCTAATTGCTGAGTACACAATATTTTTTTCTTTTTTCTTTTGGTAAGTCGGTTGCTAACCTGGCTCAACATTGAAAACAAAACATTGTATGGTGGATGAACTGTGGGCTATAAAAACTGAACTTAAAAACCAACTTGCTTCAAGGTTGAAATTCCACCTGGCTCAATTAGATATTAAGTCTTCCAAGACAGTATCAGTGTTTACATTTAATGCCTGTTTCTAATAAATCGATCCTGTAAAGTGAGACGTAGGTCCTGTTATGGATAATGAGTGCCCTTTGATTTGGTGTCAGGTAATCTGAGTTTGATACCTTCCTTGGGTTGAATCTGCTAGCTTCAGAAGCACTGCTGTGCAAAGGATGGTTTGGATAGAAGGTTAAGGATGTATTTGAGAGAAGTTTCCCAACCATCCTGGGATCACCTGAGTTTGCTAAGTGGCCCTGTTATTCCACCTCTAAGGCTAATTAAGTCAATGTTACTAATTAGAACAAATAAATAATCACAGATTTTCCTGAGATGTTGACCCAGTTAGGAAAGTTGTCCCTTCTACCCATTTTTTTTTTTTGTCATAAAAAGTATTCTGAACCCGATTTCCAAAGATATAACAGCAATATAGGAATTACAATATTGCAAATTTTGAGTGGATGGGTGACTGTGCTGGGGAAAAAAGAGGCATCAAATAGTTTCTTTAAAGTCCTATGATCTGGAAAAGTCATATGGCATGGTTTTCAAACATCAGTATGCAGAAGAGACACATACAGAACATGTCAGGATACAGGCAGAAGACTCCTAGGTCCACTCACAGACCCGTTCTGTAGACCTGAGATGTTGCCTATGAATCTGCATTTTACACAACTGCTCTAGATAGTGCTAATGCAGTTTCTGTGTCCAGAATTAAGAAATCCTGGTCATAAGACTTACAGGTACCACAGGAATGATGAGAATTAACTTTCACCAGACATGGTGAAAACCACCTAAAGAAAATCCATGCTTGCTTTTTTTTTAAAAACTATTTCTAAGTAGTCAATTATTCAGGAAACTGCCTGAAGATGAATATTACCATCCCTAATTTTGTAAAAGGAGGAGTATTAATTTAGTAAAGTAGTCAAAATATAAAAAAATGGAAATCTGCCTTTTAAGGATATTAAACTCCCCTCTGTTATAATCAATTTTTACTAAATAGTACAAGGTTTAAAGAAATATATATTGAAAAGGTCTGGGGTGGAGCAGACACATTGGGAACCGCAAAACCCCTTCCAAGAGTTAAAAAGAATTTTCGTTTAGCAAAAGTGAAAAATGTAAGCATTACTTTTTCTTACTTTTGAACTGAGAGGTGTGAATCAGCCCAAGGCTTCTGGGTTTTTCTTAATTTGATTATCTTTCAAACAGGTAACAATTTGGAGTTTAAAAACATGTGTGTAGGCTGACTTCTGAGATGCAAAAATGAAGTACCCTAATAACAACAGCAAATTGCATCAATCCACTATTGATGGAGGTTTGCATTTTAATGTATGCCTCTTATTTACTATTATAAAACTGTTTCATTCGTAGGCTACTCACAGTTGTTATCTGATGCATACAGAAGTATTAAACAACCAACTTCTACTTCAGTAGTTTCCTCATGACATCTAATGTTAAGCAAAAATTAGTATGCATATTTAAACATCACCAGTAACCAATACTTTCAAAAATGAAGAAGTTTCAATTATACCATGCTTTTCTCAAATCATGCTCTTATTTATACAGATCTCAAGTTCATACTGATTAATTTTAAAAAAGATCCAAAATGGTATGGCAGGTACACATTATTCTGACTCTTTTTTTATTGTGAGGACGTTTCCCAGAAGTCCATAAACTTCTCCATTTGTACTGTGTGGGCGAGAAGCGTTATTTCCCATATGGCTATTGTAAGGGCTTCTTAGATTAAAGAAAGACGCTTTAGTTTCTGCAGCAGGAAGGAACTCTTCTTTGACTGTAACCTGTGAGATGCCCTCGGCAGATGAAGGCTCCCTCCAGATTTCTTTGTCCTGTGTTTCTTGATTGGTAACAGAGCTGCCTCCTTTCTGGAGCATGTAATAGAGTATTGGGTTAGTTTTGGTCAGTCTTGGAGAGTCTTTTTCATACTCACTCTTATCCATATCTGTGATGACCCACTTAATGGGTCCCTTCTCGCTGGGCATGGGCACGGAACACCCATTCAAAAGGCCCGGTTCTGGTCTGGACCCCACACAGCCCAAATGCTCTGGGAAAGGAGGGCTCAGAGGAGTTTTTACCACTCCTGGGTATGAAAATGTCCTATTATCCACACAACTGCCAGGCTGAGGGGAACTATACATCAGTCCATTCAAAGAAGAAATGCTGAATTCTTCTTTTTTGCTATTGGGCACATTGTTTTTGTGTCCTTTCTTTTTATTGTCGATGACAGAGTTACTCCGGTGTGGCGACAGATCTCGCACACAGTTCTCTGAGAGAAGCAGCTGTTTCAAAACATTGAAGCTTTTGCTCTCTCTGGCCCAACTTCTATTTTCACTATCACTGGTGGAACCATGCCCAGCAGGATACTTATATTCAAGATCATTTCTGCTAAATTTCAGCTCTTCCTGATTAAGCAACGACCCGTAGAGTACTTCCGGGGCACTGTGACTATTGGCAGTATCTACAGCACTATTTTTCATCTTTTTAAATGGATTTTCTAGTGGTTCTGTATAAAGCTTCCTTTTCTTAGGGACCATGCAAAAGTTCTTTGATTCCAGGGGTGTCAACTCATTATTTCTGTGACTCTTGTCCTGGTCATCTGCTGGGTAGCTCTCTTGATTCTGTCTCAGCAATCTACTTAACAGACCATTCTTTGAGAAAGAAAAATCCTGAGGTGAATCGGGCTCTGATTTGAAGTCCTCACACACTGGTAAGGCTGCTGTGCCCCTCTGCACGGTGGGGGTTACACCTAAGAACGGGGTGCTCTTGCTATCATGGTTTAAATGCACATTCGGGTTGTGAATCTGAAAGTCATCGCAAGGCTCAGATTTGATTTTCACCGTCAGTATCTGCTCACTTCCAGCTTTATCCGAATGCTCCTGAATAGCTCCATCTCTCAAAGGAATCCTCTCTTTCTTCTCGCTCTTCCCTTTGTTGGAGTTTCCCAGGAGCAACTGGAGGACCGTGCGTCTTTCTAGGAGATTTTCTATCTCACAACCAGGAAGCCCTGGTTCAGGTCCTGCTGGTTGATTGCTGAAGGCTTTGTTGTCTTCAAGTGCATTTGTTTTATTTGAGAGCATAGGGCTATTTAATCTATCAATCATACCGAGAGGTTTATCTGTAGTTCCACTTAAGAGCTGTTTGCTGGGTCTCTGTTCTTCTGTGGGCAAGGAAGACTGCATTCCACACTGTGCCAAATTTTGTAACAGTTTACTGGCACTGAACGTTGCTGAGTTTTGTGCACCTTCACTGGGGGCTGGTTTCTCTCCTTGGGATTCTTTGCTTTTTGTGAGGTCCATCAAGTGGCTAGCCATGGTATTTGTTAGTTTTGAAGTGGGAGTACTGCAGGCATATGGTGGGGAATTCCACTTGATGACCAGAGAGTGCTGAGAAAGATTGATGGGAGACTCTCCTTTAGTGGATACGTGCAGGGGTGGAGTGCTTACTGGGGTAGCCCTGCTGGCACTGGGGCTTTCGATGACAGAAGTCCTTGTGTAATTCTGCGGACTGAACTTAGTCACGTCACTGTGGACTTCCTGAGGGCTGGCATTCCTCTCAGCATTTTCTTCACTCTTATGGCCAAGTAGCAACTGAAGAAGCGTGACTTTCTGGTGTGAATTCAGCTTGGAATTTGTTGAGGTATCTTGATCTTCTTTGATGTCAACACCGGGGACTTTTGGATCCCAGGTGTTTAACAAGGACTGAGTTAGGTTCTCAAGGGAGACAGGCCGGTCGGCTTCTGGTTTTTCAATGCGGTGTTTGCAAGACAGGTCTATGGGAACACAATTGGAGTATGAGCTTTCGTCTCCACTGCTGTCATCTGTAAAGCTGGGATTGTTGTCAGAGTACTCATCAATGGTGGTGGGAGTGCTACTCTCCTCAAAACTGCTTCCTCTCTCATGCTGGCTGTGCCCATTCATCGGCGTGGGGACGGTCTGGCTTTTGAGAAGATGTAAAAGCAAACTGTTATTGGCAGCTTGCTTTGTGTTGTTTCTGTCCAGTGAGTTCTTATAGCCCGTATTTTTGGGGGAAGAAGGAACAATGCCTACTGGATTCTGAAATGTTGGAGGGCTAGTCTTGCTGGCCACCAGCTTGCTGGATGATGACGATGTTCTGGCCTGCCCATTGAGATGGCCAGATGCCCCTTTGGAGAGATGGAAGCTGCTTATGTCCTTCTGACCGTTTTCTTGCAGTCTGGCCATGGCAGCAAGTCTCTCACTTGCTGCCTGATGTGCACTCTGTGTTTTGAGAGCATGTTCCCGAGAGTACTGCTGCAGGTGGGCTTCGCTCGAAAGGAGCAGTGCTAACTGGCTGCAGGCAACACTGGGCTTGGGGGAGGTGGCAGGACTGGCCCTTTTCTCCACCATGCTGGCAACAGCCTGGAGTCTTGCAGCACATGACAAGGGTTCACTCATGACCTTTGTTCCGCTCTGCCCCGCATGATGAGGTGACTCCACAAAGCTATCTCTGATGAGGTTTGGAGCTACCTCAGGGAGGGTGGCACCTGACTTTTGATCCTTGGTTTTGCTTTTCTTCAACAGCGTTTTTAAGTGACTTGAGGCCACGCCGTAGCACCTTAAATCCTTCTCCACTTTTAAGGAATCGTGACTGAGGGCATATCCCTGCTCCTTGAGGCTCTGTCTAATTTGCTGTGACAGAGCAACAGTCTGCAGCCTAGAGCTGAATGACTGAAGCAAAGAGGCCAGTAATGTGCTATCCTGTTTGCCTTTAGGCACACTGTCAACCATGCCAGCTAGCAAAGCTTCCTTCTTTACGTTTAAATTCACGATGGAATCAGACAGCCTCTTCCGCTTTGCCGCATTCCAGTCCTCAGAAGACTGCAGCAGTCTGGCTTTTTTGAGATGCAGCATGCCAGATCCCTGGTACGTATGTGTACTGAGAGCGGGACCATTGCTTTGACAGGTGGGAAACGCACTGCCAGAGATGGTAAAGTTCTGCTCTTCTTCGTTGTGGCCAGCAGACTTTTTGTCAACGGCAGTACCTGATCCCCCTGCTGCCTGATGCATTAGTAATCCTTCTAGGTAAGTTAAAACAATAGAATCCTGATGCACATCAGAGCCAAGCTCTTCTCCATGAGTCATGTTCAATAAAAGTGCTCACAGGGGCTCGGCTTCTATTCACTTTAAAGATGGTTTTCTTGTCTGTAAGATCGGACTTCAGGAAATTATTGTCAGTTGATCACCTTCCATAGCAGTCAGAGAGCAATGCACTGTTACATTCTGACCACGATATCATCTGGCAGTGACAGCTAAAAGGCAGGCAAACTCCACTGCAGACTACAGGACTGATCACAGGCTAGGCAAGGAGCAGCCGCACAATCCCCTGCGTAACTCCGTGGTATGCAGTGGCACACAGGAAATGCTTCTTAGGGAAGATACTGTTCTTTCTTCATCTTTTGTTGCTCACCAAATGCACACACCAGTATCTAAAAATATATAAACAAAAATAGTTGAGGTACAGAACTGGAGTCATGCTCATTACCTTAAGGAACAGAATATAGCATAAGTTTATGCATATCAATTTCATATCTACACTATGTACACATACACATGCAAGTCACATCCATTTGATATGTGATTTGTAGGAAGTAGCCTTAAAAATACTTCATTGCAACTGAAGAATGAGATAAGGACTCATGAATATCTGTGTAATCATACTTAGCATAGTTTGCAAACAGGCTCCAACATTGTACAATGATGTTCGTTTACTCGTCTCATTGTTTATTTCCTACCTTACCAGAAAAACTATGTGACAGGTTAATAATAATCATTTCCTAAATCAGAAATCAAGCTGAATTTAACTTTAGGAACACAAAATGACATATAAAAGTGTGCTCCTTCTGGTTGAGGTCTATGCTAACTATAACTTGTATACACAGCACACTAGACACAACACTTTATATATGAATTTTAGAAAGGAAAATCGTTCTTAAAACAAGCCTGCATACACACGTTCTTGCCCTCTGAAGTTTGGTTAAATGGGAATCTAAAAGGCTGCATCACAACTTTGAGACTGTACACTGTAACATCATTTGCATTACAGAGGACTAACAGGAAACAGCCACCCTGAGCATTCACTTTATTCCTTTCACATAACAGTACAACACAACTCTGAAGTCCAGGTCTGCATGGAGATCTGTTTTAGGATTGTGGAGAGACATGAAAAAGAGAAGCTGGGATAGGGGTCACTAGCACTGGGCAAGGGGAGCCTTTACCCACATTTCCACAACAGCCTCAATATAAAGAGAGTCCTCTTCTCCCTATCCTTTCTATTTTTTTTTTTTACATCCCCAATGAATACAAATACTTTCAAACAGTAAACATGATTCAAAAAATATGGTAAAATGCTTTAAAATTTTAAGTGAAAATTTTAATAAAAAATTTCATTTAACCAAGGACCATGTGTGGATATAACCTAGAACCTCCGCTCAGATGTAGCCTGTGGTAGCTCAGTAACCACTTGGTTTCTCATAGTCAGGGGAACAAGGACTATTTCTAACAGGAACTCAATGACTGGCTTTTTGGCCTCCCCACCCCCGAAGGGAGGAGCAGTCCTGTTAGGCCACAGAGGAGGGCTTTGCAGCCAGTCCTGAAGATAACTGATAAAACAAGATCAGATGAATGGGGAGGAGGTCCCCCCTATCAGTGGACTTGGAAAGGGGCACAGTGGAGATGTGGGAGGGAGGAAGGGACTGGGAGGGAATGAGGGAGCAAGACATGGCTGAGATACAGAGTTAATAAAATGTAACTGATAAGAAAAAAATAAAATTAAAAAAAAATATTTTTCATTTTCTGCCCAAAAAACTAAAGAAAGTTGAAAAAGGTTGATTTCCATTAGATGAACCAGAAGCTGAAAACAAAGACTCCTAGACATGCCATTGACTTATACAAGACACACCTTGACTAATGTGTTCAGATATAATGTCTAAGTAGATTTTCTCAAATTCAAGTAAGAACGAGTAAACAATTGTAGCCTAAATATCACAAGAAATACAGTGTTTTCCAATGATTTACTCAGGGGGAAGGACATCATCATTCCGTGGTTTTACTATCATAAAGTCAGAACCCGTTCTGTCCACCGGGATGCCAAGAGCATCTTTCAAACTTTCAAGATGTTGAGCAACTAAAATTCATGTGAGACTCTTTATTAAGTGGAAAAATGCCAAATGCAGGTGCAAGACAAAATGGAAGGAAAGAGAGGATTGAAAATGAGGGTCATTTGTTTGATTGGTCATCACAGTTACAGTTAATCTAAGAATGAAAAATATTTACCAGTTTTTAAGACAAACTTTTCTGCTCTCTACTCAGCATAATTGGCTGTTGAAAGTTTTCAGAGTAACACATGCTGGACAGAAAATGAAAAAAAAAAGTTGCCTTATGACTTGTGCTTAATAAAAACTTATAAATAGGAGTATACAAGTCTGATCTTGCAGATTTTTATATTCTGCGAGATGATGCAGCATCATGTGTTTTACAACTGGCCTGCTTTGAATAGTGAAGGCATTTCAGGATTGCCTTATCTTGTTGGGGACTCAATTATTGTCCTCTTGTCTTTTTAAGTGTAATGAATTGCTGTAATGGTTCATCTCATCATCTTGGTGAGATTGAGAAACACCCAGATCAGTAAAGCTCATCCCTGAGTGCACCCGTGAGAACAATTATTTCTAGAGAGGATTAACCAGGTGAGGTGAGCCACCTGGAGGGGAGGACCCCAGGTGGAATAAAAGCAGAACAAAGACACAGCTCAGCGCAGTCTCTGCTCCCTGTCCACCGAGATGTGAGCTGCTCCACACCCAGCAGACTGACACCTTCCCAAGCGTGAGCTAACGTAGCCTAAATCTCTGTTCTTAAGTTGGTTGCTCTGATATTTCAACACAGCATCATCAAAAATTCCAAACCATTCCCACAACAGCAAAATGGAAAAATCCTTAAAAGAAAACTTATAAAAGTTGGCACAGAAGGCACCAGTGGATTTGTATATGATAACAACAAAATACAATATTATACTCTATTATGAACACGTTCCTAGGATGGAATAAAGTCCAGTGCTAAATACTTGCAACAGCCCAAGGCCTTGGGTTTGACCCTCAGCACCACATGCACACAGACATACATGACTGTAACTTTAAAAGTGATTATCAATTAATTCATATTCTTTTATATAAGCTTTGAAAACTAAAGCTTGAAAACTAAAGCTGGGTTTAAAGAACCATGGTAGTGTTCCAGGGACTACTCCACTTCACAGAAATTTAATGTAGTTCATGTCTGTTATTCAAGAGTATTAAAATTGTACATTACACTCTGCTTTTATTATTATGAAAGCATTTATAAGCATAAAATATCTTTTAGATCTTCCTTATGAAATAAACTTTACTGGCTCTTTAGCTATTTCAACGCACAGATGCTTTAATGAAACAACTATCAATGTTTGAACTTAAGAGTTTATTTTCAAAAGGGATGTATTTTTGTATTTAACAAAGTACCTGAAAAGTATGAAGTTAGGGCAAAGGGTGTATGTGTGTGTGTTTTATAAGGGATGTAAGTAAGTTACATCCCATTCTTGGAATAGGTACAGTATTGCTTCCTTCAAGTAGCTAGATTTTATATTCTCTATTACTTTTGGTTGAAGATATATAATAGTACTATCTTGTTGCTTTTAGATTCAATATCTTTCTTTCAATAAAATGCTCCATTACAAACACACTTAAATGATTTGATATCTATGATGTCACAGAGCATGCTATTTAAAGTAAGTCTAAGGAATGACTTCCACTTGCTTCCATGAAAATTTCCCAATTTCTTCATTGTCAAACCATAATTATTTGAGTATTAAATTTCAAGAAATTTCTGCACTGAAGCTTTTTTTTTTTTGATTCTTGGCTTTTGTTCCTAAAAATATAGAAGGGTTCAAGGATTACTTCCTTGTGCCACTCAAGAGTAACTATTTTGACAACATTATCTATTGTGCATTATACTGTGGGTCCCTTGAAGGGTCTTTCTAGACAAAGGGTTAAAAAAAGTACATTACAGTAATTATTAATGTAAAAAGGAAAAAGTAGTAAGAACATCCCAAAGTCCTGTTTATTGACCAAGAAAGGAAATTTCAAAAGTTGAAAATGAGAGGGAAGCACCACAGCATGTAACACTATCCAGAGGTTGACAATGCTTTTCCAACCCAGTACGTAAGGAACTGCAAGAGGAAAGCTCAACAATTTTACAGAGCAAGAAAGAGAAAGCACTTGAGATAAGGGTCCTAACCCTTTACTAAGAAGGGAGGACCACAGTGACTCTTGCACTATAAATCCAACATGAGGATATTGCTGGGTAAAAAACAAAACAGAACAAAACAAAACAAAATGAAAACACCCAAAAACTTCAAAAAGAGTAGAATGAGCATCCCCGAGATACTTTACAGCCTGGATTTGACAAGTGGGAGGTAAAGGCGCCAAAACTTTCTTTCAGTGCTATCTTCATCAAAAGTTAGATGAGTGGTTGGATGTTTAATGGGCACACCTCCAAAATGAACTTATTGAAATCAGTTTGCTCAAAGCAATTAAAACTTAAAAGCCACCCTCTCAAGGGTGGGAAGTGGGTGTTTGGCCCAAGACTCTACTTTTTCTTCATTTCCGGTCCCTGGCTTTATCCCTATTGGGGACTTGCACAGGTTTAAATCAGTCACTTAAATTCCCCACTTAAAAAAGCTTCCATGGGAGAAGTAGCTGCTTGACTAACTCAAGCGTTCATCACAGGCTGGATTTATCATCACGATTCCAAGCAATTTGCTAAATTGTAGTTGACAAAGTAAGTGGCACTTTGACCAGAAGGGTATGCTGGCATAACAGTTGTACAAAAGACGCAACAACATGTTTTATGGCTTTCCTACTGAATTCTACAGAAGGAGAGGGTTTTGAAGTCCACTTAATTCCCTTCAAATTATTTATTTTCTGAAAGTCACAATATTTTAAACTGTGTTTATTTAAAAGCTAAATATGAAATTATACTCACTTATTTCATAAAGGTTATATACTAAATAAAATGCAAAAGAAAACAAAACAAAACAAAACCATTCTGGATCTTTAAGTACCCAGATAAATGCAAAAGAGAGGACAGGAAATGATTATCTCTATGCTGATATAATAAAATTCTGAACTATCTTAAGAAGACTTGAAGTAATAAAAAATAATCACTAACAAATTACTTTGGTAATGACACCAGTTTCTTTTCTTTTCGCTTTCTTCCCTCCCCTTCTCCCTCCCCTCCTCCCCCTCCTCCTCCCTCCCCCCTCCTTCCCTCTTTTCTTTTTTTAAAGTCTAAATTCACAGTAACATAGGCAATAGCTTTCAGGCTGTCTGTCTTTAACACTTCTTCAAAGTAACACAAATGCATTCTTTTAGTTTTCAAAGTCTATTTCCTAGTCTCTAACAAAATACTGAGTAGCATGGAAAACCAGCCCCTTTCTCTTGGAATTGCCTGTTTCTAACATGTGTACATGGGGATATTGGTGCATAATTTCTATTGAGCTCAACTGCAGTTTCTCCATCTTTAAAATATGTCTGACATACAGACAGAAACCCAAGGTCAAGGTCACAAATGAGCAAGAAAGATTACCAAGAGAACTGATGTAACGGCTGGCGTTCGATCAAAGCTCCCAGGGTTTCTAGCGCACTTCAGACATTTTGCATTTACTCACAGGATACACCCTGTTTTAAAAACATTCCTTTCATCTTGAAGACAAGACCTTCATATCCTTTTCTCATTACAAAGCATGATTCTACTAAATGTAATTCCGCAGGAGTTTTTAACACGTGCAGATGCATACACATCTTGTACTTTTATTGGTGATAATTCATCTTCCTCATGATAATTTTGAAAGTAAACTTAGCTTGCATATCTCCAAACATATCCTGCTCCCAAACAGGTTCAATCTACATGAGATTAAATTGAATACTGTATTTCACAATACTGTTGAGAACTATAGAAATGTTTTGTAATATTTCCATCACAATTTCCAACAAATGTTTGAGAAGAAAGTTTAGTATCCAACAATTGATATAAAAGTATGCTTTCTGTAATGAAATTATTATTAAGGTGAAATTATCTAATGAAGCCATGGACATAGAAGGAGCAGGGTGCACTTGAGATCTATAAGTTAACTTCAAATTTGTCATATCTTTTGATGCATGCTTAATATAGTTGGGCAAGTTGTGATACACTTTTAATCCTAGTATTCTGAAGGCAGAGGTGCAGCTGTATCTCTTTGAGTTCAAGGCCAGCCTAGTCTATATAGCAAGTTTCAGGACAGCCAAAACTACATAATAAAGATGGTCTCAAGATAGTTGGGGGAGGAGGGTGAAGGAAAGAAAGAAAAAGTGTAATGTAGAAATTATCCACTAATTATTTTGATAAAAAAATCACAACCTATTTCTGCCAAATAAGGAAAGTTCCATTGATGAGTTGTTTTGGAAAACAAGCAAAATTCCTTGTAAAATACATCATCCAAGTTGTCTTGGTGGGAACACTTACAGTTAATGACGTGTTCCTCTTTACATATTACTTGGGTAAAAGTGCTGACATGCTGTGAATAGACCATAATTTTCCAGAAATGGTAAACATGATGTACCACTGTTATTGCCAGTGTTGGCCAAGAACCAAAATACCTTTAGACTGCGGTATCTATCTATCTATCTATCTATCTATCTATCTATCTATCTATGACAGATTCTGCTATAGACACAGTCTATGGAGAAGACAGGCATATATAGTGATGATACCTGTAAGAAAGAAGCTAATAATGAGCCCATTAACCACAGCACAAGCATACTCTATGCACAAGGCTCTAGGGAAAGTTCTACATTTGCAACATGTCACAGCTAAAAGGAAAGAAGAACTCACACAGCCAGCCATGCTCAACTTGCAAAATAGGGGTAGCTTTTTTAAATTTTATTTTAAAATAGTTTTATTGATTCTTTGAGAATTTCATATAATGCATTTTGATTATATTCACCTCAACTCTTCCTTCTGATTGTTAAATGTCTACACGCTGCATAGGGATATAGCCCACTTATAAAACCTTTGCCTAGTGTTTGTTAGAAGCTAGCATACAAGTGATAGTATGCAAACACAGGTATACATACCCAGCTATGAACTTTCAAAGGTTTCTACTTAATGACAGTGACTCTGTAATTTCCAGTTATTTCAATATGAACTTTTTAGAGAATGAAAACATTTGATTTTGCTTTTGACTTTCACTTCACTTCATTCCTTCTGAGAGGAAAGAAAAGGAGTGTGTGCTTGTTCTTCTGTAGAGTAGGGGTAGCTTTTTACTTGTGAGTCCAGAGCACTCAGAGAAATTTTCACAATCATCTCATTTGAAAAACTGTATTTTGTTTGCTTGTTTGTTTGTGTATGCCTTGATCCTCAATACAGGGTAAATTCCACACAGGCAAGAATCAGATCTTTTCATTCCTGTATCTACAGGATTGGGCAGACATAGCTGTCTTAGAATGTGTCAGAAAGTCAACATCTGAGAACCTCAATCCTGGTAAATAGGTGCGGGCCATCACAGTATGTGAGAGACCGCCATATTTAAGATGATATTGTGTTATTTCTAACATTTGGCTTGAAATTCAAGACTTGTTTCTTCTCAATATAAACCAACAAAAATACAAAAAAATAAAGTAATAAGATTTGAGTTAGAAATTTAGCCCAGTGGTAGAGTACCTACCTACGTAGCAAATTCAAGGCCATGGGTTAAGTCCCTAGTGACAAAAACAAAAATATCCAGAAGTAAATAAAGTTGTTTGTTTGCTTTAATCTTACATGAGTGACAACTGTTTCTGATATTTCTAGAAGATTTATGCATTTTAAAAATGCATAGTTTTCGCTGTTGTACCAGTCACATGAGAAAGAGTCAGTATACAAAGATCATGTCAAAAGTAAGTGTACATTTCCATACACTGGCACTCTGCATTTTTCTTCATTTTCCCCTTTCTTATTGTTGCCTATATTATTTGTGAAATTTCTTTCGATGAAGGCATATTAAGAAATGAAGTTCCACACTGAAATGGTTGTTCTCTAAAAACAAAAAAACAAAAAAAAAATTCACATCTTATAAAAATAATTATAATGAGACAAAGTAAGAAAAACTTTCTAAAATAAAGCTTTTCCATTTTACTGTATCAAGTATAACCAAGAAAATACTCTTCATTTCCATTTTAAATATTAATCACTGAAGTAAATATTTATTCATTAAAGAATTTAGATTCCATTTCTACCCCTATATATGGAGAACATCAAACATAAGCTTTCACTTAATTTGACTAACTACAAATAGTCTCCTAAAGTGATTCCATTAGAACATGTAAAAGTGGGGCTAGGGAGGTGACTTGTGGGTAAGAGTGCTTGCTGTGCAAATGTGAGGACCTGAGTTCAAATCCCAAGAACCCATTTCAAAGCTGACATAGAAAAGAACTGTCCATAATCCTACTCCTACAGGAAAGATGGAAGGTAGAGAAATGTGACTCCCTGGAGGTTTGTGAGCCAGCTAGTCTGACAAACAACACAGATCTTGTCACAACAAAGAAATGTGAGGATCTGCAACTGAGATTTTCCTCTCACTTCCAGGTACACGTGATGGCATGGAGATACCAGCATTCATAAAGAGAAATGTGGGCGCAGGTGTACATACACACAGACACACATACTGCACACATGCACACGGACGCATTCACATACCACACATAAACACACAAGCACACATGGATAAATGCATATAATCAAGTCACCCCTTAAAACCTAAATCAGAGAAAATGAAAACCAATTCAACAAAAACAAATATTACCAACCTGGACTTTCTTGAATACTGACACAGATGAGGAGCATATATTTACTGTGTCTTTAAAATACTAGCCTGTGGCCATCAGTAGAAACACAAGGGAAACCATTCCTGGGACCTGAATTAAAAAGTGAAGGTCCGGGTTCACTCCTGTTCTCAGACAATATTATTATTATTATTATTATTATTTTAATTTTTTATTTAACTTTTATTAATTATACTTTATTCCTTTTGTATCCCCCCATAAGTCCCTCCCTCCTCCCCTCCCAGTCCCACCCTCCCCCCCTTTCTGCATGCATACCTCTCCCCAAGTCCACTGATAGGGGAGGTCCTCCTCTCCTTCTTTGTGATTTTTTTTTGTTTGTTTGTTCTTCTCAATGCAGTTTCTTCAGGAACCTTGAACAATCTTCTGACCCTGGGGAAAGCCAGCCCACAGCTTAAATAGCCTCTGGGTAGCCAACCCCAGCGTGCCTCGTGGGCAATGCAGATAGGTCCACATAAACGGAAGCAAGCCAGATCCTCAGCCTTAGCCAAATATGGGGTTGTTTGTGACAGAGAGCACTCACATCGGGAAGGTGGAAGGCAGAAACCAGCTCCATCTTTAAGGCACGGCATTACGCAGCTCTCTACAGTTCCCCCTTTTTGTTTTAGACGCATCAGGCAAGAGTAGAGGTCTGACCTCTGATATTAGAAATAAATTGGGACTTTGTACCGATGTTTATTTAGGTGTCATCCACCCAAAGAGCATCAGACCTGTCCGATACCTTTTTCTCAGAGGCGGGACCTGGGGCATCAACCCGCATGCAATCAGACATGCTCAGACAATATTATTAAATAAAGTTAACTCTGTGATTCTTTTATAAATCCAGGAAAATAATAATTTTTGGACAGAAAGTACGGACTATGTTATTAGTATTAATGTTCAACCTTATTTAAACTATGGGCTCAAGGCTGAGAGAAATTGTACTAAGATAGTAATAGAGTGAGAGATTACAGAGAGAGAGAGAACTCAGGTGAAGACTGAATGAGCCAGTGGACGAGAAGGAGCCAGAAGATTCAAAAAGATTGCTGGAGTTAGTTTGAAGTCAAGCAGAGCAATCCGGAGGTCGATAGAAAAGCCAGATTAAATAAGTCAGTTGGGAGAGGAATTTGAGCCAGAACAGCTGAGTTTAACCACCTAGCCCCAGAGCTCAGAAAGAACAAGAAAGGGTGAGCTTATTAAGTTGTAAGTCTCAGAAGGTGAAAGCATTCTAGGCCTAGGTTAGATTGTACTGAGGATAGAAGCTTCCAGGACTAGGCCTAGGTTAGCAGAAGAGGCAATAAGCCTCTAAGACAATTCAAACAGGAGAAAAAAAGTTACTTTCACAGGTTGTGTTCAATTTCTAGGTCTTTGATTTAAACTTGGGCAAGCTAGCCATTCTTTAAAATGGTATTATTTTTAAATGCACAAAACTAATTTGTATTTTATACAACGGTCTTGAGAAATAAATGCATTCAGAAGAAACACTCGGTCAGAGAATTTGTTCTATATTGCTAAAAATCAAATTATTAAATTCTTCTTTGTATTGTATCTGCTTCTCACTTTACATATTGACTTATTCTGTCTCTGGTTCTCACTTGTATGTGTTCACATCTGAGTAGATCTACATGCATGTGTGTCCATGGAGGTCAGAGTAGACCTTTGGTGTTTTGACCTCAGGAGTCACCCACATTTTCCTTTTCTGAGACAGGTTTTTTACATAACATGGAGATCAGTTAGGCTAGGCTGGATGGCCAGTGAGTCCCAGAGATCCTTCTGTCCCTGCTTCCTAAGTACTGGCATTACAAATGTCACCACTGCATCAGGGTGCTGGGGTCCAACTCAAGCCCCCACGCTGAGCACAGCACACACTTCGCTGTCTAAGCTACCTCCATGGCTCCCACTCTTTTCATCATGGTCATCTGGTCCTTTGGGAGTCACAGGAAAGAAGCACAATCATTTCAAGCAGCAGTGCCATGCCACTGACTAGCTTTCTCAACCTGAAGGTTTAGGTAGGATTGAAAAAAATCTACTGTTGATAGGAGTCTATCAAAAGGCACTAAACATGACAAATACTCCCGGTCTCTGGGTACTGTAAAGTCACATTTTTAAATTTTCGACTGGTCAAAATAACAGGTTAAAAACTTCTGGGAACACTATGTCACTATCTGCTGACTCCTACCAAGTGCATTACACCTTTCCAGCCTCTGCTTTCTCATTGGTGTCCCTTAATATTCCTCCTCCAAGAAATAACAAAATATATTTTCTTTGATTTCCTCAGAAGGTGGTTGATGGGTTATTTATTTTCACTCACATTTTTCCAGGCAAAGGCACTGAAATTTGGAAGGACTAAGAGACTGGCTGAAGGCTTCAGTCATTGGCCGATCCAAAACCAAATGAAATTCCTTGGAATTCCAACCCTTCTTGCCAAATCAGATCACTACAGACAATAATAAAAAATGCTTGAGAACATTTGCCCAACCAAATACTTGTGTGGCACTTGGAAAATTTGAGGTTATGTTTCCTATTCTAAAATCTCAGCTCATCTTTGCTCTTCTCTCATTCTCTCCCTCCCTCCCTCCTTTCATGAAATGCTACAAAGCACAGTGATCAGGAGGGCAGTACCTAAATTCTTGACTCCACAACTTAGCAGGTGAATAACTCTGGCCAATTTTATATTTTATTAGTTTGTGGCTCAGTTTCTTTAATCTGTGAAAAAGGAATCATAGTATCTACCTCATAAATTATATAAATAAATATATATATATTCATGTATATTTACTATAAATATTTATCTAGCATTTTCTAGACTACCGTTAACGATTCTGTTACTTATAGATGGATGACACAGAACCAAACCAGGGAACTTTCTCTAAGTTCTTGTTGTGTTTGAGGCAGTCTTACTTACTATGTAGCACAGGCTGTCCTTGAACTCACAATCCTGCTGTAGCTTTCTGAGTGCTGAGATTACAGACATAATTTACCATAGCTACCATGATTGGCTTTTGTTGTTGCTTTAATTTGCTTGTCACCCCTAACTAGATGATGAATCAACAGCATGTGTCTCTGTATTCCCATGCTTGGTATTTTACAGGTCCTGGAATCATCTGTTGACTCTTTCAGTATACTCAATATATAACTTCGAAGTGGGAGCATTTGGATACACAGCACAAGTAAGTTAACCTAGGAAATGCTGTAATTTTATAATCTTTTAGTACAGATTTAAAGCAAGGAGAAACTGCATGTATGAATGATGAGTAATGAATGAATGTAAGTCCTCTTTCCTTAGGCCTTCCTCTTAAACCAAAGTCACCTTCTAGGACATAAAATACAGAGAAAGAAAATGTCATTAACTGTGGCCTTGATGAAGTCACTTTTCACAAGCATATAGAAGAGTGAGTGTGCAGAGAGAAAAGAGTGGTGAGCAGCAAAAATCAGTCCAGAACTGGAGCCTGGCCTTCTGGTTTCAGGGAGCTACAGAAACCTGTCATGTTCTTATAAACCTGCCCCTCCCACACTGGCACTAGAGCTTGGACTAGGGAGTATCTGAGCCATGTAATCACACTTTTGCTGAGATAACATACTCTTAAGACAAACAATTTAATCTATGATCCTAAAGAATTCGGCCAATAGAAGAGTTATTTTTCTCCCTCTTCTTACAGTAACTTCCTCTCACAAATGGTTAGAGAGCAACACACACCTCTGCTTTTTAAGGAAGGAAAGTTAATGACACAGAGAAGAAAATGAGAATGTCCAAGGTCATACTTAAGTTTGTAGGGGCAGTACTGATGATAACAGCATTTCAGATTTCTTATTCCCGGGGGTCTGCACTAACCAAGAATCCAGCTGCTTCCCCTGATGGAATGAAAGGATGCCAATTACTCAAACTGTGTAGAAAACACTGACCAAAACAGGGGTTAATTGGACATTGGTTGTTTTAATTCCATAATCAGCTCTTTGCCTGAGCTACCCTGGGAGGGAATAGCATATCTTTTGCAGGAATGGGAAGGAGGCCAGCACAGGCCATCTGGCTGCACATGTCCTTCTCTGAAGTTATTCCTGCAGCTGTGGGAAACTCAATGATGTTGAAGAACTTTTTACTTTAAAAGGTTTTACTATTTCCCTTCTATCCCATTAAATGTATTTAACTTTTTTAAATTAACTTTATTGTAAAATTAAAAAAATCAAAAGAAAAAAACAGTAATAAAAAATAACAAATTGAAATTGACCAGACCCAAAGTATATACATCTCAGTGAATTTCTCTATTTTTAGAATAGACATTCAGAAGCTATGGAGCTGCACAGTGGATTTTACACTTCCACTATTGAATATGTTTTTTATGCACTTATTCACCACTAAAAACAATTTCAACAAAAATTTATAAAAGAATCAGACTAGAAAAACAAATATCTTTATGTCCTCTTCTATAACTTATCACTACCTGCACTTAGTGATCGTTAGTCTGTGAAATTTAAAGTAATTAAGTCTTTCAGTAAGCCTGGCAACTGTAGTGACTTTGAAGTTACTGCACATACACCGTATGCGCATGAGCACGCATGGGCACATGCACGTGTGTTCGCCTGTGCCTGTGTGAGCAGGGGTGGTGGTGGGGAGCTGGAGCTTGGAATTCTTGATATACAATTCTCATACTCAGAAAGAAGATGATTAAGACTATAGCGAGCCAATCAATACTCAGAGGTGAGCAATTCGGGTCCTCCCATCAACCCAGGAAAAAGGAGCTGCCAACGAATGGGTGCATCCCACAAGGAACTGTCCATTCCCTTCTCTCACTTTGTCAGTCTCCTGAGAGACAAGAATCTGGACATCTACATTCAAAGGAGTGCCCAGTTCCTGAGGGCTGATGGGCAGCCATCAAGTAGGATTCAGTTGTGAGCTGCGGCGCCAGCAGCTCAGCATCACACAGCACCCAGTTCTCCCTTCCCTGCATTCATGTCTCCCTCCACTCTGGCTCTGACAGGGCTTATGCTTTGCTTTTCCAGTTCATTAATTCTCGGGGCCTAAACTCCTGGCATTCAGAGCTAGAAAGGCTTCTAGCGTGAAGTGAAAAGCAGTTAAAGCACTAGAGCTTTAGCACCTCCAGCCTCTTTTCCTTGACAAAAGTCACTTTAAACAAACAAACAAACAAACAAACAAACAAACAAACAGGAGAATGCTATACTGGGGTGGGTTCCTCTCACATTTTTGGTGTGGGCCTAGCTTTTAATGGCTGAGCCATCTCTCCAAACTATGGGTTACTCTTAAGCAATGCAAGCATTCATGCTTAACTAGGGGTGAGAGTAGGATTTCTGAAGCCTTAGATGATAAGCCTTGAGCAATAAAAGGAAAGCAAGCACAGTGGAAATGTCTCTACTCAGCATGCAGCCTTGGTGTTACGTGTATAATATAGGAGTCCATGCCAGGAAGCAAAATAAAGACCCAAGAGGAGGTGGTGAAGCCTTAAAGGAGATGATGGAATTCAAGCTGCGTGAGTAGACAGATATGGAAAAGACCACAGATGAATGGTTAAGTTGACATTGGCTAGCAAAGACCAGCTGTTTCTTACTCAGATGGTGAGATATGTCATAATTTAGCTAACTTGTACTATCATCAAATACGCCCCCATTTTGTAAATGAAACTCAACATGGCATTTAACAGCATGCAGCCTTCAGTCTATGTCAAAGTTCACTGGTGACATGGATATGAAGAAGGGTTACTATGGGCCAGGTACGGCCAGCTGTCCCTAAGTACTCTGGCAACTTCTCTTTTCTTTTGCTACGGTAAACTACGGGGCCTTTACATGTTTTCAGATCTTTTTAACCTTTGGTAGTTCCCGGCCTTAGATTACAGCCCAAAATGTTTAGACAGTTGCTAAACTACAGAATACACATATTAATTATTCAATGATAGAAGAATTTGAAAAGATGGAGGCAGAAGCTCCATGGCCACAGTTCTTTGGGTACATCGACCTAAGTAAGTCGCTTCCTTCCTGCACCTTGCCTGTCACTAATAGGTCTAGGCTGGGAGGTGAGGCACAAGCATACATCACACCATGGACCAATTTTTTAACTCTGGTGTTACAGGAGATACTTAAGAAAAACATATTATTTTCCTTGTGTCGTTTACTCATTTAAAAGCAGAAGGCTCCAATAGATCCTCTGTAAGATTCTATTGCGTGTTCCTGGGGTCTGGTTATTTCCCCTCCTTATTGCAAAGGGCTAGCACAGCTAAATCTGCTCCCTTTGCCTTTTGTTGCTCTCTTTGCCCTTTAGCACAGATATGCCTTCCAGGCATGAGCATGCACTGCCCACGCCAGATGGAATAAAACACCTATTTAATCTTCCTTCTTATCTAAAAAAGGAGACACACATAGGCTCTTTGTTAGTAAAGCTTCAGTGATTAATTATAACTGATAATAAAAAAATATTTATGTATGATTCCAAGTCCCCAAGCATTTTTCTAATGAAGAAACTATTACAGGACCACTTTGGCTCAGTGGTCAAAGGCATGTACTATTCTTGCAGAGGACCTGAATTTGATTCCTAGCATTCAGTGTGGGCCACCGGCAACTATTGAGCAATGATGCATACCTACAGGAGACCCATAGCTGGGGCGATTCCATCCTCCCAGCTTCTGCAACACTGGCACTTGTGTACACACACCTACACCCTCATGCACACTCAGACCAGTAATTGAAAGTAATCAAACAAATCTTATTTTTTCAAGAGATTTCTTTTATGGAAAGGGGAAAAAAAAAAGACACAAAGTGGTCACTCTCTCTTCCGCTTAATTTCCCTACAACATTCTCTGAGGCCATGTGTACAGGACAGAGACTTACAAAGTACACTATGTGTAAAACTGCAAGATGAGTGGAAAATGCTGTCTGTTTACATTGAAGAAAGCAAGTGACCTCATCCAGTGTTAAAACTGCCTTTCCTACGAGACCACTTTTTTCTTTTTCTCCCTATTCTGAGCAATTTAATCAGAATAAATCCTTATTCTAAATACCTTGCAAAACCTAAAGGAACCCTTTGAAATTAACAAGAGACAAATGTATCATTTAAACAGTCTATAAATTGTTTGAGTTTGATTTGTAACATAATGATGAAAATGGTTAAATTTCTACTTTGTTTATAGAGAAGAACTTTCACAATAACCACAAACCTTACTATTGCCTCACAATGTCCAGCTGCAAAATGGTTTTGTGACAAAACAAATAAGAAAGCTCCTTTTTGGAGGAAGGTGACCCTCTAAAAAAAGTATGTATACAGCAGAAAGCTTGACACAAAACAGATGAAAAGGAGAAAAAAAAAAAAAAAAAAAAAAAAAACACCTCATTATGATTAAAACCAAAGCATAGAGAACACTAAAACTGTCCCTAAATTTAGTAATTTTTTTCTAGTTTTATCATTTGCTACCACAAACTTTACAAAGTAGAACTTCTTACAATTTATATTTAGAATAAAAAAAGTAATGCTGCCTTCTGCATAACTAGCACTAAGGAAGACAAATTGTGAGATTAAAACACAAAAATTGAACCAGGTGCAGAGGCACACGCCTATAATCCCAGCACTCAGGGAGGCAGAGGCAGGCACCTCTCTGTGAATTTGAGTTGAGCCTGGTCTACAAAGCAAGTCCAGGACAGCCAAGGCTACACAGAGAAACCCTGCCTTGAGAAACCAGAAAGATAGATAGATAGATAGATAGATAGATAGATAGATAGATAGATAGATAGATAGATAGATAGATATGAGAGAGAGAGAGAACAGAGAACAAAAAAGAAAAAGAAAAAAACAACAGAAATTGAATGATATATAGATGAATTTACTTTGTATCTCCCTTTGACTACATAATTTTTAAGGTAAGATAGAGAGTACACAAACAGAAACTAAGCAATATTATCACTGAGAAGAAAAGAAAAATCAGCTTAAAAGGTCTCAGTTTAACTTAGGTGGAGGGTTCATATACTATTAGCATTTGGGAAGCTGAGGCAAGAAGAGTGCCGTGAGCTCTAGGTCAGCCTTGGCCAGAGTGAGCTCCAAGCTGATCCATAGTAAAACCTTCTTAAAGGAAAACAAAACAAACAAAGAAAGAGGAAACACACACACACACAGCAAAATGAACCTAATGTCTGAAGGCCTAGGAGATCTGAGATGTAAAGAGCTCCCGACAAGACGTATCAAATCCGTATCATCTTTGTATTGAACGAGGGTGTTTACCATTTCAGAGTAGAGATGTTTACGTGAATACAAGGCTGTGGGAGGACGGGGAGATTTAACTTTGTAAATATTGAATATGCCAAGAGTACAGCAGAAAGATGGTTCTCACACTTGTGAAACAAATCTAAGGCCGACATTCACACCATTTCCTCACAGCTGCTGTGCTGACTGGCTTGGGCTGTGCTTGTGCATGTGTGTTTTACTGTACTTATTCCTAAGTGGCCCCTCTAGCACATCCTACAAATTGTAGCCAGTGCGCCTGTAACACATTCTATCCTGTCAAGTTACGCCTCTGACCTCACTTGGAGTAGAGCCGAAATTTCTCTCTTAACCTGCTATTGAGACTCCAAGGCTCAAATGCCTTGAATCATCTGAACCCAAAGAATTATCTCAGGCCAGCCCGTCTATCTCTTAAAGCAACGCTCAGTGAAATTGTGAGGAAGGCCAGAGATAGCATTTTACTTTCCTAAGTGGAAGCAACTTTAAATGTCAAGAGAAAGGTAAAATTAGAGACTGTTTTACCTAATCCCAAATATTATTTTATTATTAAAACCAATAAAAATTCTTAAGCTTTACACTCTTCTTTTAGTTGTATGTGGTGTGAACTTTAGTCTCACTGTGTTCTCTGTTGGGAAGAGCCACCTGTGGCTCTTGGCCGTCAAATCGGGCCAGCAGCTCCTCACATAGAATCTCTTGCATCCCTGCCCACTGGTAGACAGTGCTTTCCTACCTCGGGCCTGCTAACATGCAATTCCCCTTCTCAGAAAGCTCCCACAGAGTTTACTCAGGAAGGGCTCCCCAGTGTCCAAACCCTACACAGCTTAAATGTCACTTCTTAAGACACGCCTTTCTCAGCGACCACAACTAAATAATCTCTGCACTCATTTCCTGCTAAAGTACCCCGGAGACTCTGGGCCTTCTTCAAAAACTAACTTCTGCTCCCTTTCCTTTCTTTAAAACTATTTGTTTATCCGCAGGTTCTGCCACCACTAGACTACAGTGCTGGTCCACAAGGAAGAGGCTATTTTTATTCTGTTCTCAATAGGACTTCTGAGAGACATTCTGCTGAGTAAATGCGCGTCTAGTCATTATCTACATACAAATGCATGCATATAAACCCAGGGAACAAAGGGTTTATAGCCTACCTGTGGGGGTTAAGAAGGAAAAGATCTACACAACTATTCAAATCGTCAGCAAACCAAATGAAGGTATTTTATAAAGTAAGTGGTATTGTCATTTTTTCACTACCATGTTTCTGTGCCTCACGGAATTAACAATTGCTTCTTTTACAATCAGAATGCTGGCTGTATGGCTAAAACAAGAAAACATTATTAAAACTCTCAGCAAATCATTGGGTGTCTCTAACATCTCTTCTCTTGCCTGTTAGAGGAGACGAACCAACTGCTATTCCACTGAGCATTTAATCTTGCGTAGTCATACCACCCCTATTTTCTTTAAAAATAAAAAATAAACTATCCAAAATTCTGTAATTGCTCAGAAATTTCTACAATTAAAAAAAAGAAGAAGGAAGAGGAGGAGGAGGAGAAGCCACTGCCACCACAAGTCTGCAAACTGAGCAGTAAACTGAAGATATGAGAAAAATATTCTTTTTCCACTCTGGCTCCCCCTTTTCCCAAAACATTACCCGGGTTTTGACTGAAAGTCATGATTCACTGACATATGGGCATGTGCTCACTAAAAAATGTGTACAGATATGATATCTTAATAAAAACAATGCAAATAAAAAAATTATGGAGATAAAAATGTGCACATTGGGAAGATTCATATTATTACTGAGCCACAGACCTTATTTTAGGTTGAGTCTAAGCAACAGTTAACAGGTGGAATCAGTAAGCACACCAGAATTACATCAAAAACTTTGAAGTTCCAGAGCAGCTCTTAGAGACATCATAATACGGTGACATGGTTGACCTTTTATTATTCACAGGAAAAGTGCAGTAAGTTAAGTAAACATCAGTGGGGGCACATCTGTCTTACATGTGAAATGTGACCCTGCAAAGCCACCATCTCATACATGATGCTCCATCACTTTCTATGTCTTTTCAGCTAATCCTCATGGTACAAAAAGAAAGCGGCTGAAACAGCCCATTTTACAGAGGGGGACAATGTACTGGAGGCGAACTTGCTGGTAAACTTTGCCCAATTGTTGAACTAAAGGACCAGGCCTAGAGATTTCTTTTCCATAATGGGATGGGGTAGAAAGGGGTTAGAAACAGTTAAACTGCCAACTTCTATACTCGTAAGCTAATGATCTTATCTGTGTTCTCATGGAAGGCAAGTTCTCCAACCACATGCCCACCCACCATTCACTGGTTTCCTTACTGCCTCCATGCCTGGTTCATTTGGCTCTCTGAAAGAAACTCAATTCCTTGTTCATTTCTCCACAGTGCATGAAGGACTAACATACCCAAAGCTAAATCAAGTTTTGTCAGGTGCTCTAAGGAGGACTTCACTTATGCCCCACCCTTGTGTTGCTATCTGCTGTCTTCTGCAGGGACAGACTGGCAGACGGCTACCCCACCCCTGCACCAGATCAGAGTGAGCATGTTTCTTGAATTCAGCAGCTCTCTCTCAGATCAGGGGTGACTACAGTACCAAAGAAAACTCTGTCCTAAAATTTTAGTTACCGAGGGACTACAATGTGTTTATGGATGTGCTAATCAGAAACTTATTACAGTCTCTAAAAGTCTTCTTTAAAACTTTTATTTTTCTTGGTGATACACAATTTTGTAACCCATCCTTGGCATAAAAGTAGTTCTGGCTTTATGTCCTGAGGAGGCAATCCATAATAGGATGTGGTAGTATGTACATTTTGTGCATGCAGTGTCATTTTACTTCGATTTACAGTCTCCTTAGTCATAAACTAATTTAATTTTGGCTACAAGTATAAAACTTGAATAATATTAATATTTTAGGAAAATTAATTCAATCCAGTTGATATCAGATGACAGGAAGATAGTTTCAAGAACCTAGGCAACGTATGTGTCAGGCCCACCCTAGTTGCTAAGTTACCTATGTCAAACAATTTATGTGCAGCCTGGTGTTCTCAATGATTATGTGAACTCTGACACCAGTTGCAATGTATCTTGTTTCTTATCCATGAAACAAGAAAAGAGAAAACTCAAACTTCTCTTTGGTATTTGTCTTCTCCAATCCTTTTTTTCCTTGGCCTGGGGCTCAAGGAGCACAGGTCCATGCCCATAGAATGCTACATGCCAAATGAGAAAAAAGGTTACTTATTAACTAGGCTCATCATGCTAACAACACATAATGTTCTCATGACTAATTTTCACTGTATGGTTTACTTTCTTCCTAACTTAATTACGTAGGCTTCTCTAACTATAAGGTGGCACACAATTTTCCTGAACTTTTATAATAATTCATTGATATTAGTTAACAAACGTGTAAATTCACAAGTGAAACCCTAAGGAAGTTTTATAGATTTAAATAAAAAGCTTAAACAATAGTCAGCATCACAATAGGGCAGCATATAAGCAGGAAACAAAAAGCAGGTATCTGCTGTGGAAGAGGGCTCCTAAGCATACCAAGAAGAACAATATGAGGCTCAGTCAGGCATCTCAACTACTAAGACACAGAAGCCAAAGACATGTGGCTTGGCTGGTTTTTTAAAAATGAATTCTTGTCTCTGTCACACCTACAATACTTCTAGAAGTCAAAAGATGCTAAAAATCACTTTTCTGTATACAGTACTAATTAAAGATAGAAACAACAACAACAAAAAAAGATCTGTGTGGGGAGGGGTTTCATAAGTAGTCTATGTTCAGTTGTTTAAAAGTGACTGAGAAGCCATTATGTACGAAGCAAAATGAAAGCATTAGGGACACTCTGAAAAACAAAATACAGCCCTGGTTCCTTGATCAGAAACAAGAAAACATAAAAAACAAAAAACATAAAAAAACCAAATTTGTGTTTGGTTTTTCTTCCATCCTTATTTTCCTTGGCTAGTTATTACGGTCTATATGCACACAAAAGCATAATTATACATGCATATGTGTATATATACCTAGTATTTGTTTTGAAAGTATGAAAGACCAATACCTTATTACCTTGGAAAGTAAATATTCTAGTTCTTACTTCCCTGCTTATTTTACCTCTATCTTTTTCTGATAGTGAGACACAAAGTAGTTGCACTAAAAATACAGTACTAAGACATTTACTGGATATACTGAAATTTAAATATACATAATAATCTAATTTTGCCATGTAACATCAAAGTTTTAAAAATATATCATATCCTCACGGGGCATTAAGACCTGAAGTGGCTGACTTCATTACTATTTTCCTGCAGAATTTGTGTATTTGTGAATGAATTTACAAATGTGCGAAATGTTTTTCTATCCACCCAGTTTTCTTCAAACCACATGGGGCAAGTCTAGATTACTACCTACAGTCTGTTCAGCTCCATCAGAAAGTCATTGTGAGGTATGAAAGTTAGTATGCACAGAATAACCATGCATTTCATTACATGAAAGCAAGACATAATCTATAGCATGCAGCTATACATTCATTTCAACAATATAAGAGTAAACATAAGCCAACTTTAATTCGTCACCGATTGACAGCTAGTCTTCTGCTCTTAGATCTAGTGCTCGGGCTGTATTCTAGGGACTGAGACATGGGCAGAGGAGGCAAAGGGCACCCACAGTTCACATGAGGCGAGAGGGATTACATCGCTCCCCTCACAGCACAGATGTACACATAGCAAAAAATGCTATGCCTCAGACTGACAAGGCATCCAACTTCAATTGCAGATAATGTGAATCATACTTTAAAATATTACAATATCCATTCAGTTCATATAGGCAATCCCAAATTGCTCACTACAAGTCCCTATCGGAAAAGAATTCTTAGTTTTTAAAAGATACGAGAAAAGAAATCATGTAATTTCTTTTCCTATCTCAGAACCCTAAAAGTATGTCTATACAGAAGAACCATTAAAAGAATAAACTAAATAACACATTTCTTAATATAGTTTCAGACAACACAGCAGCTGCTTCTCTTCTTTTTAACATGAAAACATTTTCTCTTATGTTCTCCACTCCACTGGACCTTTAAGAATAGGACATACTGAAAATAATTTCCTGAACTACTTATGTGCATGACAATTCCCATGGCCCCTCCCACTTCATAGTTAAAGTCTCACAGTTAGCATGAATCTCATCTTTGACACATTTTGAGCAAGGAAACACATTAGTGCCTCAAGATTTTCTAGGGTTTCACTATCAATCAAGTTACGCTCCCAGTGGCTGCCTTTCAGCAAAATTATCTTACTCGAATGAACTCATGGCTGAAGTGAACCAAGCTGTACTCCTCCTATACACTTCCATTCATTTCTTTGTTGTTCTTTTTTTCTCTCCTTAGACTTATCGCACGTGCCACAGAAAGAGCGCATGTTAAACACTGCTGTTGTGTCACAATATGCCATATAATCAAACAGATCACAGCCCTACCTTTCTTTCACAGCAGTGGTGCACAGGTATACCGGAGCAATCAATTTGTTCTGCAGACAGTAAGGCTTTCATAGAATACTAATGCAAAACCTCTTTCCTTTCTCCTTTCCCTTGGCTCCCCAGTGCCCGGGTCCCGACCAATACAAGAAGGAGGGCGGTATGTCTTCTGCTGAGATAGCCACAACTACTAATCAAGTATACATGTACAAGGGCACAGGATTAAACCACCACCAAGCCCGAGTCAGGGTTTGACAACAGCTCAACACACACGCAGCATGGGCAAAATCATCACCGTCGCACGAGTGCACACACACACAAACACACGCACACATATACACATACACACACACGTGCCATGAAAACACAGATGTGTCTATTTCTGTGAACTAATTCATAGTTTATCATTTCTCACTTTTTAATCTCAGGGGATAAAAATTCCCACTGTTCCGCAAGGCTTCTACCTAACAGCATGAAAAACAATTGCTTTTTCCACTGCTGAGAATCATGATCTGTTCTGTGTAATGCTTTTCACTGTTTTCCAAAATGAGACAGTCTTACAGATTGTGCTATCCGGTACATAAGTCACAGATACAACTTTCAAGTATTATGATAGGGTTAATAGAGTCGGCATGGGTTCTTCTGATTTTACATTTAAAACAGAATAACTCAAACCTACTTCAAAAAGAGCATGTGCTTTGTTAATAACAATGAAAAAAATCCATTTATCTTGAAGCTATTACACTAAATAATTCCATGCCATTTAAAAAATATTTTCAGGTCTCAGAAATGGTTTTAAGAGTATTTGTAATACTTGAGAATTTGGAGGCACAGTAGTGTATTTGATCTCTTACATCTAGGGCTTTAAGGTTCTCCTTAATTAGACATTTTCATTTGGCTTATATTTCTTTTATTCAACACACAAAAGGTATGCCAGTCTTTGGGTAGAGTGATGACAGAAGTTACTAAATACTTTTATAAGAACACACACATTACCTCATTTTAATTTGTCTGCCTTAATGTTTGAATAACTTGAAAAGTCCTGAGAGTCAAAGGGCTGCAAACTAAGCTATAATTAAGATCAGAACAGAACACTCCATATAACTAGCAAACTTCATTAAAAAGCTTCCTCAATCAAGTCTATTTTCATATAAACAAATGTTCCACCACTGTTAAAATGCTGCTTATCTTATTCTGCATTCTTCCTTTTTACTCCACATTCTTCCCTTTTCTTAAAAAAAAAAAATTAGTAGCAACAATTAAGAAATACTAGGGAATTCAGTGAAGTATTGCAGTAATGCTTAATCGATACTGATACCTTTGTCCTTGACATGCTGACCATGTCATCAGGCTACTGTCATGTGATATCATGTCATTTCTCCACCTGGCTCGTGACCTTGTCCTCTAAATGACCTAAAGCTTCCCTCAAGTAGCAGGAGGCCCCTCCCCGCTGTCTCAGCAAGGTCGCCTGGGTCAGCGTGTCCTCATCTATAATCCACCACCATTTGTCAGCAGGGAGGCTGAAGGAGGCTGCCTTGCTACAAGGGGAGAATGCCCAATTAGGCAGCTGTCACACAAAGCATAGGCTGCAAAATTATCCCCTGTCAAAAGAAAGAGCAGCTGCGGGTGCCAATTACAGCAACCTTTCAACCCTTTAGGTACTAGAAACTACACAGAAGTAAATGAAGAACAATTAGTGATAACAAATCGATGAATTAGGACAGTAAATTAGAAATGAGTAGCAGGTGAGCTGGGGTCATATATGACACTTAAGGCATACCAGACTCCAGGCAAGGGCAAACCTCACTGCATTACCCCAAGTCACTGCATTTAGATTCCCTTTCAACTTGTCTTTGGCAAACCAGAAATCCTTTAAGATAGTTACACCTAAAAATATGTGTCTTTGTGTGAGGATCCTTTTCTAACTTCATGGACCCAAACAAATGTTTCTCGCCTGTAAGAAAATCCTTTAGAATAACAGATCTAGTAAATTTCTAGATCGTTCTTACACAATCTACCATGTTATCGACTCAAACTTAAAAATTTTAAGTGTGGCCCACAAAATACAAAATATCTGTTAAAACAGTCACACTGAAAATACTCTACATCTTCGTAAACTAGTTGGCCAGATTCCACTTTGTTCCTATTTGTAGAAAAACATCAATTTGAGGACGCCATGGGGTCTTAATTCTGAGGAAACTGTTCTGCAATTTAAAATTGAAATCAAATTTTTCTGCCCAGATGTGATTTTTTTTCACATAAAGAAATAACAATTTGTAATGGTTTTATATCTACTACTTACAAAGATAACAACCATAAGATTGCTCTTTTCATTATTGGGCCCCAATAACTACATCAGTGTCATGCATGAAGTCCAAGCAGAAGAAGTAGGCTCTCCTGGACTCTGTCCTTCTAAGATACTGGTTACTTAGCACAAGCCCACAGCAGAAGGAGATCCAGGCAGAGCAACAACACCCAGTAGAGTGCCAGCCCAGCATGGCTGCTGAGTATTCATGGACATGGTGCCATTAGCCTGAAAGTGTCAACTGCACTCAGAAACAAATTTAGTAGTGTCTGTTTTAAATCCATATCAATCCTCTGAATGATATTGGCTGATGATGCTTAGTTGAGCCATTGACATCAGAAATGGGTACCATCAGGGAGAGAAAGGAAAGTGACCAAGCCCTTTACTCACCTCCCTCCAGTACAGTATAAATAAATCACAGCTGCCAGAGGGACCACTACATCTGTGATCCCTAGTTCTTCCTCAAGCCATTTGATGAAATTTCCAGGACATGTGTCATGGAGAGAAAATTCCATTAAAAGTTTATATCAGGATTACATTTGACTTACGTTTTGCCTCAAAGAAATAAACTAGACATTTATATAAATTGTCTCATGGTATAATGCACCTCTGTAGTGTTAGAGATGAAGAGTGAAAAGAAACAGCATGTAGCCGGGGAGGAAGGAGTTAATGCCTTTAGAATTCAGTTTCCATCATACATGGGTGACTATCTCTTTAAATAATTTAAATCCTCTCCATCAACTACAAAGCTGTTTTGAAGCCATTTAGCTTTGTTCTTTACATGTGTTCTAATTAAGAAATGACCTTGTCATCACACACACCAGAAATCTGGGATTATTTCCTACAGAAAAAAAAAAAAAAATCATTCCCCCCCCCAAAAAAAGGGAGTAAAGAGGGGGGTGAAAAAGACTTCTTCCGCAGTTCCTCACTAAGTTATTGGATGGCTGAATGCTGAAGCAGTTCTACCGCATAATTTTTTTTTTTTGTTGTTGCTGTTGAATGTCACAGGGCGGGTTAGTGTGACCTTGAGCTGCATCAGCCGCTCAGCAAGGGTCGAGATGCCTGCAGGCGCCCTTGTACTGGATTTGCAAGACAAAAACCTTCAAACTGGCTGAAGGACATCTTAAATCTCTTCAAAGGTTTCCCCGAACTAATCTGGGCTGCTCTTAGCAGGATCAGTGCCAGTGTGAGAAGCAAAATTAAAAACAAGGTCTTCCACAGGATGTTGTCTCCTCTTAACTCTTCCAGAGCAGAACAGAACAAATGACAGCATTCTGGAGAGATGGCTTACCTAGAAGCATTCTTTCATAACAAATTATGTAAGCAAGCAATCACAGAAAGGATGGGGCGGTGATTAGTTCTCAAAAGTGAACACTCCATTTTGCTTAGAATGAATTCAAGCTGGGTATTTTTTCTTGACTATACTTTGGTGTCATGGAGATAAACCTTAAAAATACAGTTCTATCTGTTAGATTTCGAGCACAATGACAGGATAAGACTGGAAAATTTGCCAACATTAACCTAGGAGTTTCAATTTTTGAAGAATAAGCTTGGGGCTGGATAAATCCCAGACTTTCTGCAACTGCATATATCTTGCTAAAATGACAATGAAATAGTATCATGTGACTAGAGACATGATACTATACTGGGACGGAGCATCAACAAATGGAAAGTGGACATGAGAAAACATGCTTGTGCTGTTGGTTGTAAGATATAAACACACTATTTTTTTTTTTTCAGTTTTCTTAGCATCTCCATGTACAGGCCAAAAGAGAAAGATGGTGGCAGTTGAGGCTTGCTACAACTTGAGTGTGTCTCCCCCAAATATATGTGTTAGAAACTGCATCCTTAAGCATGTGGAGCCTTCCATTCTGGAAGTAATTTGCATTAAATGACATCACAAGCATGGTGCCTGTAGGGGATGAAATAAACACTTAGCTTCATGGCTTTTTTCTCATCATGTGATGCCCTCTGCTATCTTAAGACATACAGTGAAGCCTTCACCAGATGCCAAGCAAAGTCAGCACAATGCTCTCAGACTGCTCAGCATCCAGACCCCTGAGAAATACCTTCATTCCTCTTATAATTCTCAGCCTCAAGCATTTTGTTGGAGCAACAGGAAACAGACTAAAAAGGAGCAGATGCTTTGTCTTTCCCAGGCATTGCCTTTGGATTTTAATTTAGTAGCTATGGTAGGCAAGTTTTAAAATCATTATTCTAAAACTTAAACACAAAGATAAGGAAAAACAAAGAACAACAAAAACAGAGCTGGGCACAGTGGTGCACTGTTGGAGTGATGTTTTTGTGCACTGCATATTGGAATTCTGAATTCTGTGCTGGTACAGATGGGATTACAGTCTGACTTTGGTATTGCCATTATTTTGAAGCACCTCCAGTCTCAGTATTTCGTAAACATCGTTCTTCATCACCTTTTGACTGGCCATATAAAGAGCTGAACAGACAATAACTGGATAGGAGAGGAAAAACGTGGGATCTATGGGCCCAGACAGAGGGTCTCAGGCGTGGACCAGGGAAAGGAGTCACCATCTGGACATGGATGAAAAACCAGGTGCCAAAGAGAGATTATGATGACAGTTAATGGGCCATGTGGCAGGAAGTAGGCCAGGCTAATACTGTCCAGTTAGAACAGCTAAGTATCTGCCCAGCTATAGTGCCCACAGTTTTTAATAAATATAAAGTTCTGCATGTCATTATTCAGAGCAAGGAGAGAACAGGAAAAAGCATGGATACAGCACACACCTTTAATCTCAGAACTCAAGAGAAAGAGGCAGGTAGATTTCTGTGAGTTCAAGGCCAGCCTGGGGTCTACAGAGTGAGTTCCAGGACATCCAGGGCGATACAGAGAAGCTGTTTTGGAAACAAACAAACAAACAAACAAAAAACTAAAGACACAACAGCCCTAGCACTCAGAATACAGTTGAGTGGAATAAATTGGGTGTGGTTGTTAACGCACAGTGAGATGGCTCAGCAGTGAAGGAACTTGCTGCAGGAGCTAGGCTTCTTGAGTTTGAACCCACATGAAACCCCTGGAACCTACATGAAAGTAGAGAGAAAGAGAACCGATGCCAAAGTTGTCCCCTAACCTGAACATGTACACCATGGCATGTACACACTCCATCCCCACAATTAACAAATGGACGAGTAGTTAGTAGAGAGCTTAAATTGTATAAAGGCCCAACAGGTTGTACATTATTCCCTTAAAAACAAAACAAAACAAACAAACAAAAAAACAACAACAATAAAAAAATAAATAAGTTCGAGATTCTGCTGAACATCAACCACATTTTTACTCACCTGAATTGAGGTAGGTGGTTGCAAAAAATGCAGGGCAGGGGGTGTAATACCGCATGATATATATATATATATATAACAGTACTGTGCGCTGTTCATTCAAATCTTTCCTTTGTTCTCCACGCAAAAAGTCCGGGAGAGTACGCTGCTAAGTACTACATGATGCAAGCATGCATGTAGCAAGTGCCATGGACACCGAGTAGGGATAACCCAAACTTTAATTCTCTGTATGTATGTGGATAGTGGTGAATGGTGACTAAAGATAGGAGTAAGTGCTGGGCCACCAAAAAAAATTTGCAACTATTGCTCTGGTGTGACACAGGAAGGGACAACTGTCTACTGTGAGTGGAGATTAAGCTAAGGATGCTACTAGGACCAAGGACTTTTGAGTCAAGGCCATGCCAAGGAGCTTAGGCCTTTATCTGGTGGGAATGGATGGTTTATAGGAAATGATATGATTAAAGGAATGTTTTAAAAACAAAACAAATAAAGAAGAGAAACAGCGGGGTTGCTGATGGCTTAAAGAAAAGATTTGATGTGGTAAATCAAGTAGTGCAAAGAAGAAATCAAAGTCAAATTAAGGTATGGGCAGCCAAGTTAAATACACCACAGGAAATAATACAATCAGGACTGAACACTTAGGAAGCAACTTGTGTAACATAAAGACTGCTACAAAATAGATATAACTTAACAGCAAAAGATGAAAATAAAATAATTAGTAGATTTTCTAGCATAAGTATATACAATATTTTGTTGATATGAAATTCCAAGAAAAGCAAAAATTCCACTATAGCTCAGAATTTAAAATCTGAACTGTATATAATTAAAATATAATCTTCACTGGGCACAAGTTTTGCTTATTACAAAAGCAGTATGTACCATTTTTAAACAATGTGAAGGCATATTTCTACTTTTCTTTCTTTTTCATTTTGTCTATTTAAGATAAGGGCTTACATCCTATACAGTCTCAGCTGGCCTTGAACTCATGATTCTACCACCTTAGCCTCTAAAGTACCAGAATTGCAGGAATGTGCCACTGGACCCCACTCAAAGGGATATTTCTCTTGGCTAAGAGTGATCAAGTGGAGTAGGGGTCTGGCTTAAATTATTACATGGTTGCTGGAGCTAAGTGTTTTATACAACACTAATGAAGACAAAAAGTACTCGGTAAACATTTACTGAGGGTCTAATATGCTTAGAACAAAAAATGTTAAAAGATTACAGACTCCCAGTGTTCTGTGGCTTTCCTGCTGTGCTTCTAGATTATCACTAGTAATCATAGTAAATCTCCAAATCCTAGCTCACATTATGACATCACCATACAATAAGAGACTATGAGCTGTTAGTAAGTCAAGAGTTTGATGTGTAGCCATTTTTGGATTACCATCCAGCCACACGGTACAAGCTGCATTCCCAGAACTCTCAGGAAGACCCAGTACTCAGTGAATTGAGGAGTCGTTAAATACTCTAGAGACTGACTGTCCTGCTAAGACCTCAGGAGGAATTTAACAGAGTGTCAGCCAAGGTAGAGCAGGGGGGAGTGGGGGAGCAGGAGATACTAGGGCCAAAGAAGTATCTGGCAGATCACAAAAGGCAAGCCAGCATCAGGGGTCAGGCTGAGGCAAGAGGAAGGGAAGGGCACCCAGAGGAAAAGAGAATGAAAGACATGAAGGGGAGCCTAGCACTTTCCCAAAAGAAGGAATCGACTTATCAGAAGACTTCATTAACAACCAAACTTCTACAAACTCTCAAATGAGAAAACTTGCCCAGGAGAACGTGGAGTTTCACAAGTCATAAAAAGGGACAGGTCTTGAAAGCCAGGGTTACTGACAGTGCATGACTAGGAATGACCTTATGAGTATCCACAAATAAAATGCCTTCTCCTTGAGTAAGCATCTCTGTCGTATGACTGCCAGGCTGACACTGGTAATAGGTTCCAGCACATTCTATGTCTAGACATTAATAGAAGAGTGGGAAACATGATGAACTTTGTAGAAGATAAGAAGAAAACTTACTAATCTACCAACACAAAAGTTATGTTAGGAGGAATGTATAGAACAATTGGAAAGTAAATTTCATTGACAGCAGTCTCAGAATACGGGCCAGTCATGCTCAACAGTCCTTATTCAGGATGCACAAGAGATTAAAGACTATTTTCATGATACAAAAATGTATTTATTGCCTTTGAGCATCTTTCTAATATGTGTACACGGTGCCATTCAGAAGTCAGGTGCTATTGTTTTGATGGCAAATGAAATCCATCTTTGAGATAAACTAGGGTCAGATGGAAGGGGAGGAGGACATCCCCTATCAATGGATTTAGAGAGGGCTGGGAGGAGATAAGAGAGGAAGGATGGGATTGGGAGGGAATGACGGAGGGGGCTACAGCTGGGATATAAAGTAAATAACCTGTAACTAATATAAAAAAATAAAATTTATATTAAAAAATCCACCTTTGAGCATTTTTGCATTTAAAATTTTTCTTACTTCAGATTTCTCATATGGTAACTAACAGGAGTTATGGCTGACCTAGGTGAAAACTCACTTGGTTCCTCAACTAACTAAGAACATAAACTGGTCCTGAGAAGTTTGAGAACCACTGATGATGTACTGGGGCAAAAGCTAAGAAGCAGCATCTTGACTGTCTTCAAACAAAATATTTGTTTTCCAGCATCCAGGCTGTCCACTGTAATTGTGCCAAATAAAGAATATTCTCAACTAGGGGTGTGGCTCAGTAGTAGAGTGCTTGCTTATAATGCACAAATCCTTACATAGGTTCAATCTCTCATACTACAGAGACAAAATGAAATAGGAAAGAAGAAAGGGGGAAAAGATATCCTCCATGTCAAAAACGTTCCCAAGATCCAGTTGAAGGAAGAAAAGGAAGTTTGTTTTAAATGAAGATGAGAGGACTTGCAACATTTCCCATCTGCAGTTGGCATCAGTTCGAATTTGCCATACCATCAGTAACACCCACAAATGTTGATAAAGAGCTGCTGTGTGGTAAGAACTGAGGCTACAAGGAAAATCAATGACAAACCTGCCTGCACTGGCTTTACAAGCTTTCCAATCACCAACACACTGAGATCAGAGTTAAACAAAAACAGGAACAGAAAATAAAGAAAGCACCAAGGCAGAAAGAGCAGGGCAATGCTTCTAAAGGCAACAGTCTACAGAGGAGGCACGCGAACTGGCCTAAGGCACAATCCAGTGTTCTGCCAACACCAAAACACTTTAGGGAGTGAAAGGACCATGAGGTCAAGAAAGGAAGAGAAGGGTGCTCATAACACAGCACATTCCAGAAACACTGTTAGCTCCTCAGAGAGCAGGATTTGCCAGTAATCAGGAACTTTCTAACTAATACGCAACAGTATCCTTGTGTATGGGCAAAGACTGGGACACAGGATCCATATGTCTTTTGCTTCACTTCTACCCTGACATGACCACAGTGAGTGAGTGCTGCTACACTACTGATATGGACTGAAGACAGAAGAGAAACCAGGCCTTCACTGTGTACACACTGAAAAGTGTCAGCTTGGGGACAGCTAAGTATGGCATGCAGGAAACACGCTTTCTCACCAGGGGTTACTCATGCCACCCCATGAACCAGCTTTCTGTGTGGGTGTACAAAGGGATCAACAGGGTTTGAAAATGAGAGTGAAGTCTGATCCCAGAAGGGGAAATTGTGTTACCAAAATCAAAAGCTCTACTGCTAGAAACATGCCAAGCCGGGACAGCCAAGAGTGCAAATAATCAAGAAACCCAGTTAGACACTCAAAGGAAATAGACCATGGTCTGTGCAAGCAAGTGGGCTCACAGTTGGTTCGCCAGAGTTTTTCATTGTTTTATTTACGTCACTTGAATCTATCACAGAATAGCAAAAATTCCAGGCACATCCAGAAGTTTAGTACAGCAGGGATTTCCCTCCCAAATGATGTTAGTCATGTTAATTATTCAGAAGAGTTAAGGAAAGGCCACTCTTTACAGATATCAAATTTAGAAGAGATGTTAATTATGCTTTTCCCACTGTAATGATAAGTCAGGATTAATTAAGAAAGGCTTGTTATTTTCCTATGATCATTAAGTTGTAAGAGTTGCTCACGCATTAAATGACCAGAACAACAACACAAGTAAACTGGAGTTTGGGGAAAATCTGGTGGCTAAAATATTGGGGCAAGGACCTTGGTAAAGGGTAAAGGCTAAGCCTTTGAAATAAGGTGGCTGGGTGTGAGGAAGGGAATTAGAAGTAGATGGAAGCAATGTTGGAAATTAACAACACTTCATTCGAGCCAAGGATCTATCTAGATCTTCTTACCAGGGTTGTCCATAGCCAGCGAGGCTCCAATGGGCCAGCCAAACTGGTTGGTGGTAGCCAACCTGACTTATGGCAATTAATTCCAATTAAAGTGACTGATCGGGGCTTTGCCTGGACCATGCTCCTAGGCCCACAGGGCAGAAGTTCAAACGCTTTCACAGACTGTGGTATACTAAGCAAAAAATGCTGCTCACAGCTCTGCCTAGTCAAGGGATTTCTACTTAAACCAAGAGGTTTAAGTCACCTTGGCCCAGCACAGTTAGTACAATGCAAGGCGTCTCACAATAAAGACAGCTCCACAAAGGGTTTGTTATAGCTTATTTCTACATTTTGTCTTATCACTAGTTATTATTGCTAAACTCTTACTATAGCTAGCTTTAAATTAAGCTTCATACCAGGTATGTGCATACAATGTGGTGCACTGTACCTTGGGAATTCTGTATGACACATGATGTCAGACACGCACTGGAGGTCTCTGGATTGGAAGGAGTATTATTCTTTCAGGTTTTTCTGTTTTTAATCTTTCTACTTATTTAATGTGTTTGTGGGCAAACAGATGCCATCGTTGTACCTTTCAGAACAATTTGGTAGCGTGAGCTCTCTCCTTCTACCATGTAAGTCTGGGAGATCGAGCTCAGGTTTAGAAGAGCACATCCTTAGGTGTTGAGGTATCACTGGCCTCACAGGTGGTTTAGAAAGACATTTCCACCTACTTTTTTTCCTCACTAACCTTAGCAAACTGGCACCCTGATCTAACTGAACCAAATAAACCTCTGACCATTTTTATGTCTTTATACAAATCTCTTTCTCTGACATAAAAAGCTAGATACATGAAACACTTGCTGAACGACTTCCACAATTTAATCAGACTAGAAAAAATACATTATATAAAAATTTTCCTAGTGAAAAGACATATCCCAGAAAGCATTTCCTTCTATGGAAAATTATTATGTTCAGATAGTTGAGCTAAATTGACTTAGTCAGTTATCAATTCTACCCAGGATAATCACATTTTGCTTAATCATTTTTTATAAAAATAAACTAATGAATATTAAAGAAAGCGAAAAACAGCTCAATGTACAGGATATTATAAAAATTCACCTATTAAGAGCAAATTTCACTTGTTAGTTACTACACAGTAGGACTACATTTCTTGAAAGAACTAAACTAACAAATAAAGAAAAACTGACATTAAAATCTTCTGAGGCGTTCCATGTTTTATATGGTTCTCAGTATTTAATAATCCAATTGTTTCTTCGATCTTCTTCATTCAAAAAGACATTACCACTCTTAAAAGTATAACAGTGTTTTTTTTTTTTTTAAATTATGGTTATATGGTAAACTATGATAAGGAAAATATATAACTTCAACTTGTCAAACACAGGCCTGCCACATCTTGCTTAGCATGGCACAGTCCACTGCCTGCTACAGATATGAGAAAGCATGATGCTGCCCAGCCAGGCTTCCTTGACTATGGCTCTGATGAACATGTGATCAAGTACATGTATCTGAATGGGACTCATGTAGTTCAGTCTGGCTTGAAACTTACTAAGAAAGTAAGCAAGGGTGATTTTGCACTCATTGTTTGGCCTCTACCTCCTGTGTGCTGCTTTTACATGTCTGGGCCGCTAAGCCTGGCTTTATACCATGTTAGGATTGAACCCTGGGCCTTTGTGCATGTGGTCTGTCAACTATGCTACAGTCCCATCCCAATAAATACAGTTTAGAAAATAAAAAGCCAGGCATATTCACCTTAAAAATCTTGAATCATGTTAAGTGTATGCAAAAGATCTAAAAAATAATTAAAAAAAAAACATTATCAATGATTTATTTTTGTATTCAAAGTTGTTCACTGGTCTAAATAATTTTATTTTACTTAAAAGAAAAATCAGCACTGCTAGTTTCCCCTCCTCCACTTCTTTTCTGGAGATAAGCTGTCTCTCACCACTACCAGGTGACCCAGTCTGGCCTGCAATTCAACACTGCCCTGTCTTAGCCTCCAGTGATGGGATTACAGGCCACCATAGCAGCTAAATGTGCTGAGTTTCTAAGAACTTCCTATTGGCTATATTTTTATCTGTGCACCATCAGTGTCACCTGTTCAACTCCAAGTGATTGTGACTTCTGGTAACTCAGTCAAACAAGTGTGTTGGCAAACACCAACAAACTCGTTACAGCTGGGAGGGGTCTACCTTCTGGTATTTATTTTAACAAACTCAAGCTGAGAAAGGAGTTCAAGGTTTCCCCATCTACAGAATGTATACCAACGAAATAACTCCTTAATAAACAGAAGTGTAGTTGATATAAGTTCTAATTTACAGGAAGACAATGTATAACAATGTAAACAACAAGTGCCCCCGAAATACTAATTTTAGGCTGTTCTAAAAACAATGTTTTAAGGCTTTTCTTGGTGAGATGACAAGAAAAAAATAACACATTAAGGAAAACATTTACACTAATCACACAGCTAGGTTTCCTGAATAGAAGTTGACTCAAAATTATCACCCCTTCTTCCCAGTATCATTTCAGTTAAAACGAGGTGAATTTAAGGTGCGGGTCGCTACTTTTTCTGACCAGAGTTTCCAGTTTTTCAGCTGAAAGCAAACTCTTCCTGGGAACTTGCAAGTACAATAAAGGATCACATAGCTTTTTCCTAGCGTGTACAGGCTGCTATATCCCAGGACTAAATCGTGCATGATCCAAGGCGGCACTTACACTAGGAAAACAGTCGTGCCAATTCAACGGGAATTTACCACTCATTCATCTCTTTTGTTAACTCAAACAAAATATGTTATCATTTCTCAGAAATCCCTTGTAGGAGGTAACCATGTTATATAACTCCAAAAGCAATGACATACCCACAAAAACTAAACATTTCTATCTTCTCCAAACAATAATTAACTTTTTACATGAAATAGGATTACTATTTCAGATATCAACTATATATTTTCTATGGGCTTGCATAAAAAAAATTAAATATCATTGACACAAACATTATTTTCATTTTGCAACCCATCTCTACAGAAGTAATCTACTGGTTTCTATTCACAAGAATTTTAGTTTTTGGCTTCTGATGGCACTTTATCTCTTTCACCGCTTGCTTTCATTTATTTGATTCTTTACTGTAATTTTTTAGATTAGGTCTTATGTGTTTTCTTAACCACACTGCCTAAAGATATAATTCGTAGAGATAAAACACAGAATCTATATCTGGTAGCCGTAAGCTAATTTATAACCAAGAAAGAACTTGTCTAAAACACATTAAAGCCACAATGATGAAGCCAGAGAATGGAAGGAAAGGAAGGATTCTCACCGCTTCTGTCCAGCCTGAGCCTCGGCTATGTGGAAAAGGAAGCAGAGAAGGTTGTTGAAAGTGGCTCTGATGTCACTGGAGTCTTCAGATTCTCTGGTCCTCCTCAGTCAACCTTACCAACAGGAAAAGGACAGTTTGGCAGCTATTCCAAACCGGATTTAGGAATATTATTTTGTCACATTCAATACATTTATCTCATAATCTTCCCTCGTTCAAATTCAAAGTAGGAGTCATTTGACAGATAAATTGTTTGTGACTATTAGCTTGTTAAAGGAATAATACATTTACCTAACTGTTAGGTAAATGTGTGTTGTTGCTCTGAAGTACCTGTTAACTGACATTAACTCCTAATTTTTTAGTGTTCTGAAAACTTCATCCATTATGACTCACCTCATAATTCTATGTACCCCTTAAAACATCTCCAAAAAAAGAAAATAAGGAAGACAACCGCAGTTTCTCTCATATTAAATTTCTTCAGTTTCAAAATACAACAATTTAACCCTTTCAGTACAATAAAAATCAGCTGTCTTTCATTCATACAGACATTAGAGGGATGCTCAGACCAACTTTGATTTTAACAGCCTCAAACTGGGAGGAAAAAGAAAAAAAGAAAAAAGAATACAATGACCAGCTGAGGTAAATAGACTGTGGCAAGTCCATGCTTCTATACAGCTCAGCACTACTGACTGTATCACTGATATAACAACAATGAACACAGAAATTATCCTTGTACAAGAAACTATATAAAAACAGACAGGTGAAGTGTAATTCCACTTGCATACACTCCTAACAATGTAAATTAACTGACTCCCATCAAAAAATGGATCTATGGGGATTCTTGGGAAAGAAGAGACCAAATGATGGGTGTTCAAACAGCTGTATCTTAAATTGTAGTGGTAGTCTCATTATGACTTGAGATGCCACAAAACATTTTATGTCTCTTTATTGTGGCAAGTCCAAGCCTTAGAGTTGCCCTATTTTAGAAGATAACAAAGAACATGAAAAGGATATAAATTATTTAGCAAAAATGTTTATAATATACATTATTTCTGACAGCAAAATTAGAAAGAGCTACTGTATGTTGAAACTAAAAAACAAACCCAAAAGCCCAATGGTTAAACAATAATCTATTACACCATGGGATAGTCTATAAGATACAGTATCATATACAAAGAAATTATATAAAGAAATTGAGCTACATTGAATGATAATGAAACAACCGTATGTTTAGTGTAAATATTTTTGCATTAAAAGCATACGAAATAAAGGCATCGTTTCTGCATTCAGACATAATTATTTTTTTCCTTTCTGCTGATATTTTGTAGTTTTCTTCAACAAACATATATTTCTAACAAATGAAAGGTGAAAATAACAACCATGAAAAATTGTACCTGCCTAGTATGAAAGTATAAAGAAAAGGCATCTAAGAGGTATCCCAGGTCACAGAGGTGGCTCTGCTGACACCTTGCCTCCATCTGTGACCTATTAAATAGGGAGGGATGGGGAAACTGCAAAAAAACAAAAGCAATCATTAAGCTGCATGCTTTCCCAGTTACAAAGCACTTTATTAGACTTGGGCTTTATTAGTTAATCTTTAGAGTGAGGTTACATGGGAAACAGTAGATATGGAAGAGGGTCCCAAATTCTATATTCTGGAATCAAATCGGACCTTGCCAATAAGTGATGACAGGAGCTCCTAGAGGAGTAAGGGAGGAAAAACACTTTTCCTGGATATATATATATATATGGAAGTTATTCACATGTAAATGTAACACCAACAACATTTGCAATTATATTTGTTAGAATACAACAGAGACCTTAGGGATTCTCTACATCCTAATTCCTAGTCTTGGAATCTAGCCCCAATATAAGTCGGTCTTGACTTGGAGACAATGAATATGAAACTGCTGACATCCTGCTAAATATAAATTTTCAGTGATCTGTTTCTTCTCTTTGTAAGATGTAACATTTAACTATGGAAGAAGAGCATGATCTGATTGTGTTTAAGAATGTAGCAAAGATGGAATTTCAATCTACAATTCAAGTTATATCTTCCTTTGTGCCGTCTCTAAGCAGAGGCGTTTTCTGAAGAACGCTACCCACGCCTGGCAAGAGGAAAAGTGGAGGTTTGTAGAGTGTCTGGTGACGGGAATCATAAGCAGCCTTCCCGGCGCAGCCCTGCTCACATTCCCACAGCAGTCACCACAGACAGTGTGGCACAATGCGAAACCTGCCAGCACGCGATTCAAAAGAACCCCAAGAAGCAACTATTATCTTTGACATTCGATGGATGAGAAAAGTGAATTTAAGTTACCCCACATCACGAAGCTAAAGGAAGCCTTTTATGTCAGCACTTCGGAGGATGCAGAAGCAGGGGGATTTCTGTAAGTTCAAGATCAGCCTGGTTTATGCAGTGAGGCCTGTCTAAAAAGACACAAAAATAACAGAAAAAGACAAGAAACCAAACACTGGTAACATTATACTTGAAAACGTCCAAACCTTGGGAATCATCTAGATAATTACAAAAAAAAAAAAAGTTAATATAGAGTAACAACTTTCACAGATAAATATTTATGAAGTTCTTATGTGAATAAATGTATAAGTTAGTCTCACATGAAGCCAATGACTCAATGTTTCAGGTGTGTTTTGAATGATGACAGTAGGAAACGGGTTTTTGAGAGGAAAACTTGCACTCACTATCAGCTGGGGTATTCGTGGAGCTCAGGCGCATTTCTGTCTGTCCTCGGCTTGGAGATGTTCAGTTGCTTTACTGACTCCTGTGCTGGACACAGTCAGCTGCTCTTATGGTGGCTCTTGACATCCTGAGGGTTTGCCCTCTGTTTCATTACTACTATGTATTACATTATGTTTCGAGTTAAAACAACCCGTCCTTGCAGGTCTAAACACAGTTAATGTCACACTAACGGTAAAAGATTGCAGCCTTTACTCCCTAAGACAGTAAGATATTATGCACTCAATGCAAAACACAACAAATAAATGTGAAGGCAGGTAGTGTGATCTTGTATGATATCTACTACATATCTTTGAAGATTAATAAAAAGTTTCCAAAATATTTGATAAATGACAAGACCTAAAACAAAAGAATTACATCTCACCTACCTGCTAAGAATAAAGTGATTGCAAAAACTGGATATATTTGCTTAAGCCCTAGCAAAAAGGAAAAAAAAAAAAAAGAACACAAAAACAACTTTACCATAAGTGAAAAACTAGTGTACAGCCAACAGTGTTTGGCAACTAAACTCTGCTAAGAGAAATGAAAGTGATCCAGAGAAATGAAGATATATACTATTGTCCTTCTAATGGTATAGATTCAGTTGACTGTAAGACTAAATACAGTTTTTCCCAGGCTCTCCAAATTGGCCTAGCAAATGCCATTATGACTTTTTTTTCTTTTATTGGAGACATGAGTCCCAAAATATATGTGGAAGTTTAAAAAGGCAAGGATGTCAAAAACCCTTTTCAACATAAAGATGAGGGCTGGAGAAATTGCTCAGTGGTTAAAAGCACTTGCTGCTATTGCGGAGGACCTAGGTTTGAGTCCCTCCTTGGGTAGCCCATAAATGCCTGGAGCATATTAAAGGAATGGTACTAACCTCTGGGTTGTCGCCCCATTGTGGGTTAAATGACACTTTTACAGGGATTGCTTAAGACCACTAGACAACATAGATTTATATTATGATTCATAACAGTAGCAAAATTACATTTATGAAGTAGCAATAAAAATAATTTTATAATTGGGGGCTGCCACGGCATGAGAAACTGTATTAAAGGAAGGTTGAGAACCACTACCCTAGAGAAGTCAACAGCATTTTCCCCCTTCTGCAGTCACCCGAGATTATGTGCACAAAACCACACACACAGATACTAGAACACATTCAAGAAACCTTTAAAAAAGGGTTAATGTTAAAAGAGTTAAAATCCCCAAATGCCCAAACTTACTATAAAGCTATTGTGAGAACTAACACAACAGTAGTGCAGGCACAAAGCAAGATCTACAAACTGAACAGGAGGTGGATGGAGCACTGAAATAAACAAACTCTCAGACACAATGTCAGTTTACATTTGACTAAGATGCTGTAGAAGTTCAAGGGAGAAATACAACCTTGTTAGTAAATGGTCGTAAAAGCCTAAGAACACATGAGTAAATAAACAAGTGTTATCCTTTAGTTTACTACCTATAAAACTAATTATCTGGACCATGGTTCGAGGCAACAAAAGACAGGAAACTTCTAGAAGAAGGAACAGGGGAATTTAGGTTAGCGAAAGATTCCTTGTGTAGAGCAATAGAAGCAAAATTCATAAAAACTGAACAACTGAACCTCATTAAAGTCCCCCCAAAATATTAGTTATCTAGAAAGCCAACACCAGAGTGACACAAAATGTTTGCAACTCATATACACAATAAAGAAATTACACCTGGCATGTATTAAAGTCCTTAGAACTCAAGAATTTGATAATCTAATCAGAGAAAAATAAGTAAACTGGATGAGAAATAAAAAAACATTTCAACGAAGGCTTAGCCAACACACAGTGAGGTGACCATCATAATTACTCAATAGAAATGCTGATGAAGAGACAGAGATCACACTACAAGCACACAAGAATACCTATCATTTTTTTCAATTAAAAAAAACGTAAGTTGGAAATGATGGGGTGGGGGTGGGGCTCTTGTACTAATTCTCTTTCTATTGCTGTGATCAAACACCAGCAAAAGCCACACTGGGGAAGAAGAGGCTTACTTTATCTTACCACTTAAGCGTCCATAAATGAGGGCAGGCCAGGGCAGGAACTCAAGCCGCGACTGAAGCGCAGCAATGGAGGACTGCTGCTTACTAGCTTGCTCTTCCTGATTTTTTCAGCCTGCTTTCCAGCTCAGGAAGACCTGCTGGGGTGGTCCCGCCCACAGTGGGCTAGGCCTGCTCACACCAATCATTAATCAAGAAAATGCCCCACAGCTTGCTTACAGGTCTATCCGGTAGAGAGTGAAACTCTCTCTTCCAAGAAGGTCCTACCTAGCTAGGATCAAGTTAAAAAAAAAAAAAAAAGACCAGTACGCTCCTGTGAGAACATAAGGGGCCTGGCAACTTTGGGAAAAAGCTGGGCAGTTTGGTACAACCACACGCACACATACATCCAACAATGTCCCAAGAATTTCACACAAGGTTATTAGGAAAAGAAACAAGGCATGTACAAAACTTGTGTGCAAATGAGATCGGTATCAATCCTCTCAGTCAATATTGTAAGCACAGCGAGCATCCACTGATGAGGGGATAAGTCTAAGGTGGTAACCAAAAATACAACAATAAACAAAGGCGCTGATGACCAGGAAACAGGGCTGAGACTGAAGATCAGTGAGGGTAGGAAGCACCATATTTGCACTGCCTTATTCCACACAGATGGGACAGCTAGAAGAGCTGAGTCGAGATGCAGAAAGTAGATCAACTCCTGGCCAGAGAGGAGACATCTCTGTAAATGAGCTGAGCAGGGGACGCTGGGGAGACCATCACCTTCTAAAAAAGACAGTCACAAAGACTGGCACCTGGAAAACTTACTTGAAATCATCAGTCTCAATACGGCCAGCATGTGAACTATGTAGTGTTTCAATTACAGGTCCAGCTGGGGCAAAGACTTAAGAAAACACACACATTTAGAAAAGTAAACTGCTTTACAGGAAAGCTGATGTAAAGTAAGTCACGCTTTTTTCCCCCATTATTTAAAAGAAAAAATGCAATCTAAAAGAAACATAATGTATTACTGTTACTCCTTGGAGAATTCAGAAATAGCTGGAAGCTATGTCTCCCTCACATGCCACAGGTGGAAAGCAGGCTAACGAATGGCAGCTATAGAAGGAATTAAACATTCTTTAAAATTAACAGTTGCTATAGCACCTAGAAGTTCTACTCCTGGGTATATGGAAGATGAAATAAAAACTTTGTCTGCACAGGAATTCCCATGATCCTATCAGTGTTATTCATAATAGCAAACAGCTGGAAACAACCTAAGTGTCCATTATTCAAATAGGAAGTAATGGGTTAAATCAATCAATGGAATATTATTCCACCACAAAAAAAAGTACTGCTGCATCCTACAAACATTTCCATTTTATTACATCTACCGAAAACAGTCAGTCAACAAAAAAGCACACTTGTATGAAAGAAACAAAACTAACAAACAAACAAACAAACAGAAACTGCCATGAAAACGCTCAAGTACAAAACGTACCTAAAGAATACCTAAAGTTATAAACATAGTCTGCTCCTGTCCAGGCAAGGCATAAGGAATGATTATCGGGAGAAACTAAACAACCTAACTTGCCATGTGCAGGAAAACCCAGTGGAAGAAAACAATTCTTCCCAAATCGAATCAGTACATTCCACACAATGTGAATCTAATTTCCAAAGGCTTTATGAACTGACTGTAAACGGACCTGAAGCAGTCAACTGCATTCTCTATCGGACCACGAGGACTACAGGAGGGACCTCGCCCCTTCAGACACCAGGCTCACTGTAAAGCCCCGGAAGTGCAGTTGGTTAAATTAGAGTGAACAAATTGTGGACTGACCTCTGGAGCCATCACATGCGACACACGCAGCACTGTACATCACAGCAATTAGGTATCTGTTGACTGAGGAAAAAAAATCAGATCCCTACTATTACCACAAAATAAAAATTCCAGAGAAATTAAAGTTTTAAAAATGAAAGCAAGGGTTAAATATTTTACAAATGATACATAAGAGATTATGAACCCTGAGCAGGATGCTGGTGCAGGCTGAGGCTGGAGAATGGGAAATTTAGGCCTTCCTCAGCTCTATAGTAGGTTCAAGGATGGCTTGTGCTCTTGTCTTAGAGAGAGTGAGAGAGAATATATGAAAAGGTAGGAAGGTTTTTTAGACATAGAAAGCTAACTAGAAAGCATAAGAAATTCAATTACATTAACATTAAAACCCCCAATCAGTAATAAATATAATAAAGAAAAACAAAACCATAAAATCCATGGTCAAAAAGATAGTACCTAAAATACATGCAAATGTATGTGTGTTGTCAACAAAATTTTATTTTAAAAAGAATAAGATGCAGAGAAGATATAGCCTTATTTTTCAATTTTTATGTGTAGTATTGAAAGAAAAGATTTAGAAGACACGAATAAGCCTTCCTTTTCTTCTTTAAAAAGAAGCCTAAGTTATTATTATTATTTATGGTGCTGAGAATTGAACTCAGGACCTTGCCCAGGCTGAGCAAGCACTGTACAAACTGAACTGTATGGCCAGCTCATATTGAAACATATTATGGAAGAATACAACCATAGTGAATAGTGATACAAAATAATGTTTAAAACGGGACACAGCGGTGCACATCCATAATCCCAGCACTTGGGGAGGCAGAGGCAGGTATATCTCTGTGAGTTCGAGGGCAGCCTAGTCTACAAAAGTAAGTTCAGGACTGCCAAGGCTACACAGAGAAACCCTGTCTCAACAAACCAATTAATTAAAACAATCAGCATCTCATTAGGAAGCACAGAAAATACCACAAAAACATTTATTTCCCAAAACTCACTCACTCTCACTCTCTTTCTCTCTCCCTCTCACAGCCCCAGGATGTCCCTTTTTTGAAAGTCCCTAATAGTGCCAAGATCTGGCAAGGTAGCTACTGAATGACAGGTAACTGTCACAGTACACAGGCTCCTATAACTGAAAACTGCCTACACTTCAAGTAGTCTATCTGGAATCTTATCGGCGTGAAAACACATAAAACCAGTGTTGACCTCTGTAGCTTGTCTTTGCTACTTTGTGGGTTCTTCTTTTTCCTACCCTTTGTTGCCCCCTCATTTTACACCCTAACACTAGATAGGAGAGAAAGAAGGGTAGAAGGGATTTCTTTCCTAACCATTCCTCACAGTTTTCAGCCCAGGCTGGAACTTCTCTTAACCGTTCCTCCTTCAGGTCTCCAAACAGCCAGTCTGCTTAAACAGTACCTTCTCCCAGTTTTCCCAATACTAACAGCCCCAAACTATAATAACGGTTCAAGCCTATCGGCTCAGCTTCGCTTCTCCTGGCTCAACCGTCTCCTAACAACATCTTCTGCACCAACTGCCTTCTCTTCTCACTCAGCTCAATCTCCCTCAGCCTCTGCTTCCTTCTTTATATCCACCACTGAAGACCACAGAGTCAGGTAGTTCTGTGGACTAAGAATTCTTAAAGGCCAGTTGACTAGCAACTGGGAATCCTTTAAAGGGCCAGGTGTGTGTCTGTGTGTGTGTATATATATATATACACACACATATATATACACACACATACACACATACATATACACATATAAAACTCTAACTGTATCATATGTGTGTATAAATACATCAGTACAGACATAGCTGTTATGGTCTTAATGAGTAATGTCTGTACAGGCTCACAATTGTACACTTGCTTCCCGGTTGTGTACACTGTTTAAGATGATTATGGAACCTTTAGTTGATACAGCCTTATTGGAGAAAGTATGTCACTGAGATGGGCTTTGAGAATTTATAGCCTCACCCACTTCCTGTGTGCACCCCCTTTGCCTCTGTTTCCTGTGTGGATGAAAGATGTGATCCGCCAGCTTTCTGCTCCTGCCTCTTCTGCTATGTCCTCCCTTGCCACAGTGGACTCTAACCTTGGGAACAATGAATAAACTCTTCGGTCAGTTGTTTGTGGTCATGGTATTCTACCACAACAGGAAAGCAACGCATACCAAACTAACGTGAAACAAGCAAACAAGCACAACCACTTACCAATCAACAAAGTCATAAATAAACTCACACAATGTAATATTACCCAGCAGAGAAAATAAATGGTCTATAAATACAGCAGTATAAATGATTTCAAAAAATCCACAATGAATAAAAAAGAAGTCTCAGGAGACTATGTACAAAATACTATGATTTCACAAGGCTTAACAAAAGCATAAAATCAAGTAATGTACTATTTAAGTAACCGGGCAGGAAAAGCAGCACTATTAAAAACAAGGTAAGTAGCCTTCCCAGGCCACAGAAGAAGACAGTGCAGTCAGTCCTGATGAGACCTGATAGGCTAGGGTCAAATGGAAGGGGAGGAGGACCTCCCCTATCAGTGGACTTGGGGAGGGGCATGGGAGGAGATGAAGGAGGAAGGGTGGGTTTGGGAGGGGATGAGGGAGGGGGCTACAGCTGGGATACAAAGTGAATAAAGTGTAATTAAGAAAAAAATTAATTTAAAAACCAAGGTAAGTGATTAATATAAAATTCAGAAGTGGTCTGGGGTTGAAAACTGTGCTAAGGGCTGAATTGTGTAGGTAAGGAGAGGTGCTGGTTGATAGAAGGATCACATTAGTGAGGTTCTCTTCGCAGTAGGGGACTAGTTCTTGACATATCATTTTAATAAATATTGTGTCTCAGAATGTAGGCACAGGTGAGCAGCCCTCATTTGGAAATCTGAAATGCAAAATGCTTCACCATCTAACACTTTCAAAGCCTCTGAAACAATACCAAAAGCTTCAGATTTTAGAGCACTTCAGATTGTTGGGTTATAAGCCTAGTAAAGTTTATGCAAATATTCAAAAATAGCATGAAGTCTGAAGCCTGAAGCACTTTAGACAAGGGATGTTTAAGTGTAGCCCCATTTACAGTAAGTGAGACACAATAGGGGTAAAATGAGCCGCTGTGTTATGGCAAATGGAACTCTACCGTGATCAGAAGCTGTTGGGGTATGCATCGCAAACATTCCACACAGGCACGCTAAGCTCTAGGCGGTAGATTTTTTTTTCCTCAATTAAAAAGTAAAGGAGTATATAAACACATGCATACACTCAAAAGAACCTGACAGCTCACTTGCAGGTGAAAGCTTACACCTTGCCTAATCTAAAAATGAGGCTAAGTCACTATCATCTATCACTGAGGCCTCAAAAGTACCCAAAAGCCTTCTTGCTTGTGGCTCACTTCGGAGTGACCTCATGGGAGATGGTTGCGGGGGTTACGCAGTGCTCTTTAGGAGCTTCAGTGTCTTCAGAGGCCTTTCTCCCCAGTGAGGATACAGGCCAGCAGTCATAGACACGTCATGACTAGCAAAAGGGTCATGAGAAAAACCTAATTCAGCGTTCATAGCAGAGTATTTATTTGCCCAACCAAGAATCCCTTCTATTTGTTATCTAATGCTGTTAGCTCAAAAGCAATTAAAATCCAGTGCTGCTAATGACACAGCTTCAGAGGTAAGACATTTCACTCAAGGAAAACCATTGTATGAAACCTATTTTTCTTAACAAATTTAAAATAATGAATTGTATTGATGCTGTAGATCAAGTTTTCTACTTAAAAATTTCCACAGTCCTTATCATGGGAAAGGTCCTTTGAAACGCTCAGAGCAGGCCATGGAATGTACACACTGACGTTCTTAGTTACTCTCCTCATTGAGTTCAACTAAGTGCAGTATTCTCACATCAACAGATGGGAACACACATTTATCAAGAAAAAAAAATAGAAGTTCTTTTTCTAGTGGGTTCCATGATCTCTCCAGCAACAGGTTTGTATCCTGGCATACTGTACCAGACATGTTGAACGGCTTCTTGAAGAGTGAGCCTTAAATTCCATGTGAATGCTATTGATCTTACCCATGATAGCCCAGTCTTTATCTCGAAAGCAGGTGCTTCCTGCCTGGCATGTAGTGTTTTAGCATGCAGGACCCACAGCCAACCAGGAACGTTGGTGACAGTTTTCTCCCAGCAGCCTGTGTGGCTGCTTCTAGCAACATGAATGCCAGGCTGGAGGCTTCCAGTTCAAGCCCAAGCTTACTTTCTTGCTGTCCTGCAGTCACAGCATGCACATGCAGTGTCTTCAGCTGAAGGTCTAGCTTTGGCATACAACCAACAGCAATAGCAATACTCTTTATGGCTTGTGGGGCCTCACAGGCTTCCCTGACCAACAGCTCATAGGAGGTGGTCCACCCCTGGCATGGGGGTTTTCCATAGCTTCTGGGAGTGTCCTTTTCCACCAACTGTAGGTACCTTCTGGCTTTTTGTTTTTCAAGTAGCCCAGCCCCAGTTAGGGTTATAAAATAGGTGGACAAATCATCGCACTTGGCTGTCTCTCCAATGTCAACTGTTCTCTGCAAGTATCAGGTGACCCCAGAGGCTCACAATTAAGAAGATACTAGAGAGGAACATAGCAAGATCTAATACAGCATGGAAAAGTTCCAGCCATTGCTATCACTTGCTTCCTCCACAGATCAAAGTTGGAAGTTGTCTTAGTTAACTCTTGTAGACCTCAGTCATTCTCTCCTAGTCAGTATTTTCCATATCCTAGGGCTCTTCCGTGGATACTTCCTACCTTTCTCAGTGCATAAGGAACCTTATGGTTCTGACTTAGTTTGCTCAATTTACTCAGGGCCAAGGGGGAACACAGCCCTGGTCTTCCCTGCTGCACGTGCTGGCTCCCTGGGTCAGAGTGACCCTGGGCTGGCCCTAGAGCTGGTGCTGTTAGCTCTCCATTCACCATACTTGGCTGCTTGGGGAATTTCTGGATGTGCAAACCATATCCAGCCCTAGCACAGCCCCTTTTTACTCTGGGACAGGGATAATCACTTTCAACCATATTGTTCTATAACAAGGGTCTTCTATGAACTGTTCGTTGGACTTTCAAGCTGTCTAGTAGCCCCTTAGAAAACAATTCGGCTTTCTGTCAGTCTGTCCTTAGGAACTCCAGTTTGACAAAAATCTTGTCACGGTTGTTTTCCAGTAACCTAGAGAGACCTCCTTCTATGTGTTATCTCTTCTATCATGGTCTCTCAATATACACACTCTCTTTACATGCTGGTCTCAGTCACTGAGACCTGCCAAAGCCTTCCATGCTTTATAAAGACCTTGCTCTACCAACAGACCCAGTAAAGCCACTAATGCTCCATGCCAGCCTTAAGGGCCCTGCTGGATCAACCTTTTCTTCAACTCCTCTGTGAACACAGTTCTCTCTGACTCAATGAACTGGGGTTCAAACACAGCTTCTCTTAGCATCCACTCCTCCTCGATGGTCCCCCACCCCTGCCATTTGTCGGGGCCTCTGATGGAAATAGCCCAGTGTTCCTGATGGATTTCCTAAGCCAGGCCATCAGCACTGATTTTGCTCTTCTTTTCTCGGGCTATGCAGCCTTTCTCTTAAGGGAGGACGGTGGTTACACAGGTTTCTGCTTGTTCCAGTCCTAGTGATCCCATCTGCTCCCATGGCCTACGTTGCTTGTTAAAGTCTTCTCCAGTTCCAAGAGTTCAAGTGTCACAGCCGTTTCTTGTACTAGACCACATAAAGACCAATGTCTGCAAACTGAATCAAAGATTTCCCTCTTTTCTACTAAAGGATGGACTTGAGGGGTATCTTTTACTGTTCTTACTACCTTGGTCGCATCCTCTTGTCTATCTAATTTACTTGCCAAATCAGAGGCCAACACAGAGAATGATAGCATCTCCCTTTCTTACTGCAATTTCTCCTTTACACATCAAATTCTTACTTCATGCTGTGGCTGCCCCTTGGCCACAGATGCATTTCGAACTGCGTACAACAATGGCCAAGCAACCTATGTCGCTGTTTGCTGACAACCCCTACCCTTGTACACTAAGCTTAAAGAGTGAAAAATTTCCTCTAAACCTTTAACTGTTTTCAGGACACCTCCATATTCATGTGGTAGACCCCACTCATCCAGCAGGCATGCCACCCCATATCACATAGATAAAATCCTGGGATTCACCTCACAAAAACTTCTAATCTTGATGGCTCAGCCTTACTTGCAGGTCTCATTGCACATGGCAAGAACCATGCAACCCCTGTCATAGATAGCACAAAGGCACATAAATGCCTGCCACACAGGAAAAGACAACTGCATCAGAATTTACTCCATGGCTCTTCTCCTTGGCCTTGGTTGCGTGCCTTGCTACCCCATAGCCAAGACCATTCACTCATTCCTCCCCAGAATCATCTTTGATTCTGTCATGTGCCTGTTACGGCTCCAATTATGAGTGTGACAAAACTTTTTTCTGGGGTCTACTTACCCCAGATTGGATACCAACAAAGTTCAACTTAGTGAACAATGAGACTTACTGGCTACTGGAGTATGGGTGAGGAGAAACAGAAGCAGAAACGACTCGAAGTCAGCTGCATTCTGTCGTTGGGCCACGCCAGTATGGGTGACAGTTCACTGAAGCGCTGGAGCACACTGCACAGACTTGAGGCAGCTGCACAGGTTGGAGAGTGCACTTTCCAGGTGCCTCGGTGCTTTTAATCCAAGTGCTTTCTGTGGGAGATCATCTTGGCAGATGAGAACCAAGGAATACCACAAAGTCACACCACAACAAACCGCACACAAGAGATTTACCAGGAGAAAAATACAATGGCCCCTGTCTCTGAAGAGGAAGAGACAGCAGAGGGCTGAATGGAGGGGAAGGCTTTTATAGAGTTTGTGGAGCATGTGACAAAAGCTTAGTGGGAAAGTATTCTAGTATAGGACACATGGTCTGGTGATTAACTCTGAATGTGTGTGGGGGGTTATGTGGGGTATTTGGGGGGATTTCCAAGTTCCAAGTCTTAGAGGTTAGGGTCAAACCAGGGGCAGGGTATTTTTCCTTTTGCTCTGGTGCTTGGGGTCAAGTCAGGGTCAGGGTGTTTTCTCCTTACACATGATCTCAAGGTTAAGTCAGGTTGATCTTCCCTTGGCCCCGTCCTGGGATCAAGTCAGGGTAAGAGTATTCTTCCCTTGGCCCATGTGCTTGGGGTCAAGCCAGGGTCAGGGTGTTCTTTCCTTTGCCCATTTATCCTACATTCAATTGGTCTAAACCTCTTCCAGGCAGCTTGGCTGGCTTCTGTCTCTCCCAGGGTCTCAGAGCCTTCTTTGTAGCTTGCCTTGTGTGAGGGACTCTCAGCTTTTATTGCTTACTCTGGCAGGGAGAGGTTTAGTGAATCTGGTCAGTTTTAGGAACTTCCTGAAGGTATTCTGAGTTGTCTGCCTTCTCGCCTAAGGAGCTCCTCTGTAGGATAAATGTTTCAATCTCAGAGGAAACAGTTAAACAATTAGGAAACTAGGATGGGGAAGATTTTTCTGCATACACTTTAAAAGGTCTATTGTATCACATTACTGAGGAAAAGGATATTTTTTTTAAAAATCCATACTACTGGTTCTGAGGTGTATTACTTATTTAAAACTACCATGTCTATTATAAGGCTTGCGTCTTCAGAAATGAGGCACTGACCCAAATAAATACATTTAATATGTAATTTCTAAGACTAGAATAAAAATGGGCCCTAAATCTATGCTCAGCAGCTGAATGCTTTGAATACTCTAAAGTTACTTCCATTGTTTCCATTTATTAAGCACAGAATACTTGTCTCAGACTTCTTTATTTCTTATTATTTGCATTTGATTTTTTTTTTCTTTTTTGCAAATGTGTACCATAGATTTACTTATGGTTTTGCACTGCTGTGAAAATGATCCATTGAGGTACTATTGCTATCTGTCTAAAAGCTTCATCTCCCCTCCACCCTCATCCCCCATCCTCCTCCTCACTCACCCACAGGAGCCATAAACCTTCTGGCAGCCATGCTCCTGTCCAAGGACCTCTAACTACAGCTTCCACCTCTCAGCCTTTTGGCAAGTGAGACCTTCAGCAACAAAATCTCAGCTGGCACTTGCCTTCCTCCAGGTCTTCCATGCCGTGTGCTCCACTTCCATTTCTATTTAGCACTTACTAAGACACCATAATGTTCAATTGCTTTGCCTGTCTCACCAACAGCAGGCACACTCTGGAAAGACAGCAAAGCCTTTTGCTTTTGAGTTCTCTGCCCCAACAGCACAAAAGAACAACTAGAAAAAAGTGTCACTGCCTAAAGAGTACAACATTTTATGATCACACAAAACAGAATCTGAACATCAACAAAACTGCAGTCTCCATAGATATGAAGCACTGGTGTGAGAGGAGGGGAATCTAATTAAGTCCAGCTACATCGAGCTATCTATGATTAACAAACAATATTTTCTCTGATCATAAGGGGTATAGCAGGAGTAGATAATGTGACTTTGCTCCTTCGGTTTACTGGGAATTGTTTTCTCACTATTGAACAACAAGCAAACAGCACAGGCAAATGGCCATCTTGCAGCTATGATGAGTGAGGCAGCTGAGACACCAACATGGCAGGACTCAAAAGGGAAAGCATCAAGATCCATCCTGATAACTAACTGCCCACAGTTCAAAGTTTTCATGTGTGGGGTGAGGATCACTCACTACCAGAGCTGCTTTTAAGAAGGTCTTCAAGAGCATGCATTTTACTTAGCATGGAAATATTTTTTAACTATGCAGGTTTCCTATGATTCCCTAGACCAAATTAAAAGAAAGGCAGATACCTTTATCTGAGGGAATAGGCTTTTTAAATTATCTTTTGTTGTGATGCATACCTATTAGAACATGTCTCATGAAAGAGAAAACAAGTTATTTTAACATAAAACCATTTTCTACTGGCAGTGTTATAACAGTATTATCATGTTTGCTGTTCTAAGAACAGGTAATAGGGCTGAGTATGGTGGCACACAGGTATATGTCTGTGAGTTCAAAGCCAGCTTGGACTATCTAGCAAGTACCCAGCCAGTCAAGGCTACATGGCGGGACCCTGTATCAAACAAGAACTGAAAATAAACATATGACCAGAGCAGAGACCATCCAAATGTATTATTCAACATAACTTAGGTTACAAAATCATGCTCAAATCCCTGTGTGCTTAAAACATTCTGCAAAATGGTAAGTGTTCACTCAAAGAAGAGAGAAGGGGAAAGGAAAAGTCGTGTAGTAAGAACGTGGAAGGAAAGGGCTCAAGCCAAATATATTAAGGTGATAATGGATTAAACAAAGCTACAGAGGAAATTATTTGTTCCCCATGAGTGTGCACGCTCTTCAGAAGGCAACCCGGAGGCACTGCCACTCATTACACATATTACCCTTCATCCCAAAGAAATCTCAGACTGCAAATGTGGTGAGAAAGAGGGCAAATGTCAGTTGGAGTCAAAAAGCCCTTTGATCGTTAACATAAAAACCAAACCTCCAGTTAGCCACAAGCCTAAATTTTATCCTTCTACATGGAGAGCTCAAGGTCTCAAAACAATAACCAAAACACCACAATGAAAGAAAAACTTACAAACTCACATAATTCTTATAATAGTAATAGAACCAAAGTTGGACCAAACTTGGCAATGTTGCAAAGTGTTACTATAGACTCAACTCTACATTTATGGTATCTGTAATATATACCATGACTAGTTATCAATATTTTATTAGGTCTAATTTTTAAAAGATATTTGATTATATTAGATAGCTATTTGATTATATTTTATGTATGCAATTTTGTATGCATATGTGCAGATGGTTAACCTATGTGGTGGTCAGAAGAGTCAGTTCTCTCCTGTGGTGGTCGCAGGGATGGAACTCAGGTCATTAGCCTCGGTGGCAAGTGCATTTACTTGCTGAGTCATCTGCTGGCCTTTGAATATCGTTTAAAAACCATTTGGCTAATTATGACACAGAGAAAAATATCTAAGGCCAATATTTAAAGCAGATGTTTCCATCAATATTTTCTCATCACAGTCTCTGGTAGCAAACAAATTCATGGAGATAATTCTGTAGTGCAGCTTTAAAACAGTCACTGAATCTGTTCTAAAAAGCAGGCTGAGAAAGCCACGGCTAGCAAGCTAGTAAGCAGCACTCCTTTGTGTCAGCACCTGCCTGAGGTTATTGCCCTGTTTGAGTTCTGGTCCTGACTTCCTTCGATGAGACGATATGGCAGCATAAGCCAAATAAACCCTTTCCTCTCCATGTTGCTGTGATCATTGTGTTTCATCACAGCAACAGTACCCCTAACTAGGACAGTATCAATTATTGTCAATAGTGCTAAGTCAAATAATGACTCATTTAACTGTAAAATAGATAGTAACCAAGTGTAAGGACAAGGCTCAGCAAGGTTGGGTAATGTGTAGTTAAGAGGTGGAGCTGGGATCTGAACTTGAGCCAGTTTGGTTTTGTAATGCAAGTCACGGACACCACAAATAAGCCCTCCATATAGTCTCATCAAAATTGCCAGGGCCAGGCAGCCCTCCAATTATTCATTTCATCACAGACTACCAACCTAGTCAAAACCACTGTATTCCCTGCCTTGTGCTGTGCTGCAGATGCAAATACACAGCCAAGTCATTTAAGACCAAGCTAGACACCATGAATAAAAACACAGTCTTAGGGACTCTATCTAGTCTCTGGCAACACCTATCTGCAAATTTACCAGGGAATAAACACCCTGGATTTTCCTTACTGGAATAAAGCTGGCTAAAACTTTTTACAAAAAAGTCTCTAAGACTTTTTTTTTATGTATTAAAAAAAGAAAGAAAGAAAATAGTTGATATTTTAAAATAAATCTTGACCCAGTAAGAACTATTGGGGCCTTTCTTTTTGTTGCAGTCAGCAAAAACTCTAAACCTATAAGAACACAAACAGTGGTTAAGAACATATGTTTTAAGGCAGCTCCATGTGTGGTAAGCCAAGTTCCAAACTCACCCTTTATACCAAAAGACTTCTAGTAACCTCAATATGTCAGAAGAAATCACTTTGAAAACCTACAGCCTTCCATGAGAGGAAAAACAAATCCAGGTGAGATTTTACTAATTATTTACCTGAAAGCTATTTCCTGAGAAGAAAAATGAATATCATTGTTTCCAATTGTACTGCTTTGTTTTACAGCTCAAACTCAGGAAACTACCACCCCAAGTCCTGTGCAATCTGGATGTTTGGAAAAAGAAATGAGGGCTGGTTTACACTTCGCACACACAATAAGCAAAGGACATGGGGACAGCTGAGGAGCTGGGAACTGTCAGCAGCTGGCAGACCCTTATGTGTTCAAACTTGAAAGGAATCAAAAAGTCCAGAGTTGGTAGGGTTGGGATAACCCTTAAACGAGCAAGGAAAGAAAGACAAGATGGTAATGTGTGTAAGGACAAGTCCTGATTTAGAAGTCCATGTTGAAATGATGCTGATTTCTATACCCAGAATTGAATACAGGCTGGACTTTGGTGTTATCACTATGAAGCCTTAGTATTTTGTAAACATTGTTCTCCATCACCTTCTGATTAGTTAAATAAAGAGCTGAACGGTCAATAGCTGGGCTGCAAGGTTTGGCCGGACTTCCGGAGCTTAGAGAACGGGTCTCAGTTGGGGACCAGGAAGGAGTTGCTCCCCACCAGGACTCAGATGAGGAAGCAGGTGCCAGAAAGAGACTAAGATGACAAGTAATGAGCCACATAGCGGACTGTCATGGCCAGGCCAGGATTGTCATGAGAATAGCTGCACATCTGCCAAGCTATAGACCCCTAAGCTTATAATAAATATTATATGTCTCCGTGTCATTATTTAGAGCTGGTGCAGGCATAGAAAACCTTGCGGTTACAAGTACTCGCAGCGGAGTCACAAAGATCATCTACAACGTCAAATAACCAACACTACCCAGGTCATTTTCTCTTTCTTTAGCAGTATACACCAAGTTGACACACTATGCTTCCTTGTTCAGCTCTCACAGTGCTCCAGTGACGTACGCTGTAGCCCCAGTTTGCAACCAGGAAACTGAAGAACAGGTTAACGAGGAATCTATATGACCACCTCAGGCTTAAAAATGGCTCTTAGGTCCTTCGGGCCAGAATTCACCATGCAACTAAATGATATGTTACTGTGATGCAGTTATCATAGTATATACAGGTAAAGGAGAAATACTGCTGACATGCACACATATACTCCCCCCCCCCATATAAAGAAAGGTTTTGCTACTGTGGATTTAGACAAATTGGAAGGGAAATATTTACTGGGAAGTACTCTATTTCCTGACAACATACAGATCGTCCTGCCTCTGATACAGTTTAGAGAGTAACAACACTATTATTATATAATGATATATAATATTAATAAAGACATGATAATAACTATGGCATTATACTCCAAACTGTTATCATATATAGATACTTACATGTCATTTATATTGATCTGTGTATATTCTAGAGTTGATTTAGTTGCTATAGTAGGAATGACGTGGGTTTTGTGTAAATGCTACAGCGCTTAGAAGAGATGTAAGCATTTGTTGATTTTCCTGGAAGCCCTAGGACAAATCAGAGTCTCACTTCCTGTGGACTCAGTTCTCTAAGATCAACTACGGTCTAAAACTATTAATTGGAAAAGTCTAAATAAATATAACGACACACAGCTGCAAAGAGCACGATGACCTCTCAGTCTATATCCACAAGACACAACATGCTTTTGTCTAGCGTATCCGCTTTGTATGTGTTCCCAGCCCACTAGCCAGGAACTTTCTCTTTATTAGAGTCACTGCATCACATTATTTACATAATAATGATCCTCTGTATGTCAAAGGAACCAGAGAGCGCATCCTTTAGTGAAAAAAAAAAAAAGGTCTTTACTTAATTAGAAAGAAACTCATATTGAGGTTGCTATCATGGAATTAGGGAAAAACAAATCTACCCGTGAGCTTGTGAATAGAAACAAGCAATTTGTGTTAGTTTGCTGAAACACTTCAAACTGCAAAAGTCGTATTTACTTGGGATGGAGCTTAATCAAGAGAGAAAGGCACATGCAATGGTGTTTGAGCATGGGAAGCCAGTACTTAGAAGTCCAAACTAGGGTTCCGTGAGCCACTGGGGCCTGGAACAAAGAGCTGCAGAAGAGGGGACTTGTGTTTGTTCCATACAATTCTGGTACAAAAGGTAAGGTAGCATGATAATCCCCATTTAACATCAAAGGAACCAAGATGAAGGGAGGCTGTGCCGGTGAAAAGCTAAAAGTGGAAGGAAGGGACTGTCTTACCAGATGGAATTTCAGCCATACGTGACTTTCAACAAGTGCCAGAAGGCTGCTTTGCACCCTGCACAGAAGAAACTTGGGCACACCCGTGGCGCGTGACAACTGAGGCACACACTTACACAGAACTCGGGAGGAAGGATGCCTCCTTCCCAGGATGAAGTCATACTTCAGCAAAAAGTCTTGTAAGTAAACAGTTTTTTTTTTTTTTAAAGGAGGCTCCTGTATTATATCTTCAAAGAAACTACTTCAAAACCATTCCTATTCTAAATGTATGAGAGGGGCTGTCCACATTACACTTCATTTCAACGGTACGTTTCTCTTTAATAGTGTTATCCACCTCAACATTCAGCCAACACACTCATCTTCTGAGATAATGATACATTTCTGTAAATGGATAATTCACAAGGGCTTGAAAAGTAGAACAATTCTCTTTATTACTACACTTGAATGCTTCTATACTTAAATGCGTAATTACAATAGTTAATTCTTATCTTTGGTTAATAAAAGTATTCCAAATTCCTTAAAACCTCAAGATTTCTAAGCTTATTTTTCCCCAAAATATAGTTTAAAAAAGAAACATTCTAAGATTCTAAACATTCATTCTAAGATTTTTTTTTTTAAGAAAAACATCTCAGAATAAAGATTTCTAATATTCTGGGAAACAAAGCAATTTTCATGCATTCCTCAGTATTCATACTGCTTGAGAAGTGATTAAGGTAATTTATAAACTGGTATTTGCTGTTCCACATGAATGTAGACCATACATATTCAACTGGTGAGCACATAGATTAACAGTTCATTATGCACTGTAACCTTAACAGATACCCTATATTATTAATTATATTTATGCATTCTTCCATCATCTATTTGTATCAGGTGAGCTAGCAATGTTGTTTAAAGGAGTCACACCCGAGACAGAAGAAGATGAAGCAGGACATTTCTCATTGGGGTTTAGATATGAAGCAGTCTCCAAGAAGGCACATCTGTTAAAAGCTTGGTGCAACAATAGGGGCTCACTGAGAGGTAACTGGATCGTGAGGCTATTAACTTCATCATTGGATGAAACCTCTGATGAATTGACAATTGAATGGGTGACTAGAAGGTTGGGCCTAGTTAGAAGTAGGGTGCTACTTCCAGGGGTTTATCTTGATTGGGTCCTATACCCCTAACTCCACTTCTACCCTCCAGCCTCTTCCTGTCCATAAAGATGTGCTTTGTGGTTTTGCTCCAATATATCCCTGGCCACCATAACCTACTGCATCACACCTCACAAGACAGGAGACAATAAAGCTGGATGGGATGGACTGTGACAAATGTCAAGCTAGTTGATCAATAGATAAAAATTAAATAAAACAACAGAATAAAGTGTCACAGAGTCTCATGTTCCTATCACTGAAAAGACTGACTATAAGTAATTTATTTTAGTAATGGAGCAACGAGATAAATTACAATACCTTTGAATGTGTTTCTCCAAAATGTTAAAATAATGGGTCCTGAGAACAACTCTGCAACAGCTCTCAATCCACGCACTTCTGAAAGAAAGAGAGAGATGTCTTACTTTGAGTGCAAACAATACTTTCAATAACGTTTGAAAATGGGGCGTTGACTATGGACTAAAATAAGCTAATTCAAAGAAGCAGCAAATAAATGTATTTTAAGAGATTCTCATGTGAGCATGCTTTCCTTGAGAGCAGCTCAAGAAAACTACCTATCCTAAAGAATTACTAGCAAAAAGACGCCTGTGTTTAGACTAATAGTAGACTGTCCCCTACACTCAAGGGTGAGCGACGCTAATGTTGAGGACAGAGAGGAATTTGGATCATGGGAGGATTTCTGGGAGAAAGCACATCGGAAGTATTTGGCATTCATCAGAGTTGGAAACACCTTGCTGCTTCGCACCCAGTAGGAAAAGAACATTAAACTCAGAATTAGAACCAGCTTCAATTCACAATGACACTGACAAGGAGAAAGATGCAGGTGGGCCCAGCTCAACTCAACACTGGACACCTGTCAAAGCAAGAACCGCACAACTGAGTCAGTCTCTCTCTCTCTCTTATACACACACACTCTTACACGTAGCTTGGATTTTGTGTTAGGCTCTATCCATAACTATCTTGGCGTGGGGGCAGCCCACCCCAATGGATACACTTGGCTGGTGGATGCATTTGGCCAGCAGAGACCTGGCCTTCACTCTGCAGGCTTTGGCTCTGTAAATGTTACACTGATCAATATCAGTGTAGTCAGGCAGTGACAGGGAAGGTATGAGAGACATACCCTGATCTTCCCCTGGACTCACACAGAATTTACACCGTTGCCCTCTTTAGGATTTAAACTATAGCTTATGATGTTTTACAGGATCACAGCTTTACTTAAAAAAAAAAAAATCCAAAAGCCGGAATACCAACCTACCAAAATGAAGTATTTAGTTCATCTTCATTTTATTCAGTCCCCTTATACATACACCAAATTTCTTGGTGTGGTCTTCCCCCATGGTAGCCAAGCAGGCTCACAAAACTACGTCTCTGGGTTTCATTGTCTGTATCAAGTTATTGTTATTCTCATTGTGACTGGGGGTCATTCATTTTTCTTTGATTTGCCCCAAGAATATGCATGCTGCAGAAGCATCTAGCTGACTCTCAGTAAATAGCTGTTAAATAAACATGAGCCTTAAATCCTGAATCAATTAATACAATGTACTTTAAAATATCACATGAGGGAAGGGAATGGTACTTATTTTTCATTGTTTTATAACCACACATTCACACTCACTTGCAGTACTTTTTTTCGGTACAACCTCCAGTGTCTACAGTAGTGCTCTCTCTACCGCAGACAATTGGTCTTGCCATGTGGTGAGACTCTCATTCCTACAGTCTGAAAGTCCTGTGCCACCTGCTTGGCATATCACAAGCCCTCTAAGGACATACACTAGCAAGCCCAGAGCTACCTCCCATAAACAGCCGCGATGTCAGCCTATATGCGCTGGTCATCACACATAGAATTCTAACTCTGAGTATGATGTTCCAAGGTTTTAAAAGTAGACAAAAGGCAGTTCCTTAAATGTGTTTACTACTAGGGAGAAATAAACAATCAAGCAATAAAAACAAAGCGACAAAAACCCGAAGAAGTCATCCAGGTAATTAGAGGGGAAAAAAAATTATGATTTTTCTATTATGACACTAGTTTTTCATCAGCTAAATAAAAACATCACCATATCATTTTATGTAATAAAATTCAACCTTATTCTGACCTTCCTCATAAGGCAAACAAACCTCTCCACCCAGTAAGCTTCCATCTGAACTATGTAAGATGATAAGCAATACCTTAATTGCATTCATTTACATGACTTTGAAACTATTCTGGGCTGAAGTCATGACTGCAAGGTCACAGAATACAAAAAGTAGAATGTATGCAATTCACCTAGGAGAAATTATCCACTTCGAACTGTGTGGAAGCAAGTGCCTTCTCTATCCTGCATTAGGAAACATCAAATGCTGTCTGCAATCAACAGGTACACACATCTGTGCACACACACACATATTCACCAGTTTTATAAACACATATAAAACATAAGAATATGTTTGAATAAGTCAGTCACATACAATGGTTCTCTTATTAAAATTCATCAGCCTAAACTGAGGCAAAGAATAATTTTAAATATTTTTACAAAAACACATAATAGAACTATTATTTTCTACCAATGCACAAAGATGTCTGGAAACTATAAATAATCTATTTGTAAAAGCTATATTTTTTTGAAAAATGATTATAAGCAAAGGAATGTATATTAAAATACTAACTCTTTAATACATATATAATATATGTAAAACATCCTTTGTTTATAATTACTTTCCAAATGGACATATTTACAATACAACTCCCTTACCTAAGGTTCAAGAAACATTATAGAAGAAGGGAGCAGAAAGATTATAAAAGCCAGGACAGGAAGTCAGCAGTGAGATTGTATTTGCTCAAAATGACAGAGAAGCTTATCCATGAATTCTCAACAACATGGCTGCCTAAAATAAGATCTAATCAATGACAACACCAAAAACATGCTAATATAGAGCAAGGGATGGGGTGGCTCTTACAGGGCCCTAACCATAGACAAAGAACTACAGATAACTAAGAAATGCTAAGGGCAGGATAAATAGTTTTCCCCAGAAAGGAGCCTCCTAATTGGTTATTCAATAGCAAGTGATCATATACATACAAGAACAGCAAAGGGACTCAGCGTGTTGTGTGTGTGTGTGTGTGTGTGTGTGTGTGTTTGCATTTATCTACACATTTATTGATAACAACTAAAGAAAAAGAGGCCACCAATTTGAATGTGGGGGTTACATGGGAGGGGTCGGGAAATGAGGGGGAATTGACTGTGTTTTAATTAAGCTGTGTTTTAAAAATAGCTGTGTTTTAATTAAGATTTTCTTTTCTCTTTAATAAGGGATCTATGGGGCTGGAGAGATGGCCCAGTGGTTAAGAGCACTGACTGCTCTTCCAGAGGACCTGGGTTCAATTCCCAGAACCCACATGACAGCTCACACCTGTCTGTAACTCCAAGTTCAGGCATCCTCACACAGATATAAATGCAAGCAAAACACCAGTGCACATAAAACAAATAAATAAATACTTTTTTTTAAAAAAGGCTCTAGAGTCTAGAACAGTAGCTTACTGGTGGAGTGCTTGCAGAGCATGCACAAGAGCTTTCCATCCCCAAAGTAAGAAAGAGCCATGAGTTTCTGTTTCGTTTTTAAATAAGTGGAACAAGCATATGTTCCCCTGACTGACTAGAGGGCCATACTTCCAATATCTCAAGTCCAATAACAGCACTTTAATAGAAGAAAGGAAATACCACAGGTTGAAAGAAATCCACTCTTGTAAGTGATAGGGCACATGCTGTACTCTTCAAAATCCCAGAACATATCAAGACATACCAAAACAACAACCTTATAACATAGTTTCTCAACCGTAACAAAATGCAACTCTAAAGGAATTGGATATCACAACACTTGGATTCACCCCCCCAAAAAAGGGGGAAACTATAAAGATGGGCTGAAAGATACTTAAAATTTTATACATATAACACATACATATATGTTATGTTGTGTTGTGTTATGTTGTGTTGTGTTGTGTTATGTTATGTTATGTTATGTTATGTTATGTTATGTTATGTTATGTTATGTTATGTTTATATATGCACATCAACATAAAGCATCAAGCATTTGTTTGGGGTTTAATACAATATCCCAGGAAATTCTCTCAAGATGCTTCTCTCTGCTAAACTTAGGAAATCTCCTCTATTTAATTTATTAACAAAACACCTTCTTTTATACTACCCAAGCCAAACTTTTGTAATTTAAAAATGATCTGGCCCATTTCATCAGATGCTTCTCTACAAAGAACATGGGGTGAATGCATACTTACCATGCCATGTCTAAATACACTGCAATATCGTGAGATCACAGTTAATTTTTTACCTTTCTGGGCGCTCATGCCTGTGGTGGCCAGAGGCGGATGTGGGGTGTCTCCCTGTGTCACTCAGCACTGTGTACTTTGAGACAGTCTCTTCCTGAGAGTAGAGCTCTCCAACGCAGCAGCTCTAGCTGGTGACAGACCACCAGGGATGCTGTCTTCGCATCCTAACTGTTAAGGCTGCAGGCTCTGCGGACCTAACGCCAAGTCCTTATGCTCACACAGCAAGAGCCTCACTGACTGAGCCTTCTCCCTACCCTCGCTGTAGCCTTTTAGAGTAATAAATTAAAAAGCTTCATTTATATCTATAAATTAATTCACTTTGGATGAGCTTAGTTTTGAAATACAATTGAAGGTCAATTTTTAGCCTTATAAGAGGAAATTATTGCTCATCTCTCTCTCTCTCTCTCTATATATATATATATGTATATATGTATATATATCGAAAGATTGTTTTGTTCATTTGAGCTAACACCTCCAGTGGAATATCAGCCTTCTGATGGAAAGGGCATGTGTTTCTCTGCACACTGCTCACGTCCCATCTCATGAGACAGTGATTTAAGCCCCTCAGCACATCAATTATGATGAGACTATCCTAAGTTCTAAAACAACCACAGAAAGTCAGGATTTTTCCATTCTTTGGATGTTAGAAGATGTAGATGCCAAATTTTATAATGACAAATTAACCATCATTTATTGTTAAATATTGCTATAATGTTGAACTGAGAGCCATCTATATTAACAGGATCACATAGCCTTCAGAAAAAAAAATCACACAGAATGAACAATAACATGAGAACAAACTGATGTCTTGATATTGGATCATATTTGGAAACGTAATATTAAGTATGCATTCATCCTTGTGTTCTCTGTGGTAAAGCCTCAGTTGAAGTGGGCTATGCCTATAACACAGTTAAAATAAAGTGCTAGCCCTTCTCTGACAGACAGAAGGTGAACAAGTCCAGATTCTGAATCTTATTCGTAGATGACGATAACAAACCCCACCCATAAAGCTTACACATTTCACTTTTCATTTTCTGTATATAATAATGTTTCAACGTCTTAATGATCTTTTATCTTAAAGGCTGCTCCACTGGAGCAGCAAAGTGCTCAATCTGAGCACGCCTCTGTTATGAACAGAGAAATCAAGATCACGCCCTCTCCACTTGGTCCCACAATCTAGGAGGCAATATTTTTCTGCTTTCTTCACACACTGAAACAAAGGAAGCCTACTCCTGTATATCAGTTATACATCTATGTCTAATTCAAAGCTACTATGTGATACCAGCTATTATGTTGATACATATATAAGAAGATGTAGCTCGTTAGTATCTAACCATTGTTTACTAAAACTATCTAGTCCTGTACTTGGTTACCTTGCCTCACTCTGCATTGCTTGTCCTGGGGAAACTCAATAAAGGCCAAAGCCCAGGCTCCTTCCTAGCCCCTCCTTGGCAACACTGGTGCTTTCCATGAGCTGACATGTTATGGGAGATACTGAGCACAATAACTTCATTTTCCAGAGCCTCTTTCCTTACTGTACTTTCCTATCGAGGAACGGTATGTGTCCATGCTTGCGTGGAGTCCTAGTATTTTTTTTCCCTTTCCTCCTCACCTTGTAAAATACATAAAATGAAATAGAGATAGACTATCCATCTGCTTGCGAAAGAGGTGCCTAAATAAAGATGCCTATCAATCCCATAAGCAAAAGGAAATCCTGGGTTCACAATGCCACTCAGGTAACACAAAAAGAACAGTATGACACAAACTGAAAAGGTGAGGTCAGAAGCACTCCAGACAATTAAACATCTGCTGCAGGATATGTGAAATCATAATTTCATCTAGGAAATACTGTCCCTTCCTACCTCACCTGCTTACCCACCCGCTTTGCATTCAACGCCATAAACAGCAGTTATCCTCCATTATAAAACATTTGACGGTTAAAACAATGAGCCAACCAAGAAAGTACAATATTCCATAACTGACATTTACAGCATGGGCCTTGGACTTCTAATCTTTCCCAGACGGGCACACAAATCAATCCATCAGCTCATAAAGGTGTGCTTTTTTAACCTCTAAATCAGATGGGATTGGCCAGAAGTATCTGGCATGTCAAACTGCTAATCACCACTGCCCTTTGCTTAAGTTGAGGCATGGCTGCGCTGTAACCGACATTAGTCTGTGGGAAACCCATTTAACTGTCACACACCCCTGCCACTCCTGCTCTCCCTTAATTAAGCCTAATGCCTTATGCTTTGACCTTTCGTTCCAGCCTATTAACCCTATCCAGTACAAGTTCAATTATGTTAAGCTAAAAACTTTGCTGTAAAACATTAAATGCCAAGCTCGAAAATTCAGAAGGGCTATCATCCTAACATTAGGTTCCGTCATCCAAACTTTAGGTTCTGTGCACCTTGATACACAAGCATTAAAAAAATAAAAAAAACAAGCTCCCTTCTGAAGTCACGCTCACTTTTAGAGCTGAGAAGAACCACATTATCATCCTCGCCCAACCTCCTTACTTTATAAAAGGAACAGCCAGAAAACATTGAATGACTCACCCATTTCAGAGCTTTGCCCAAGCTATCAAACACCAGTGTCTATGATGAGCAGCTAAGCTACCACACACAGCATTAACATACAAGTTTACTTTTCAATATCCTATAGGATTTTCTTTATATATATATATATATAAAGATATATATATATCTTTGGTTTATTTTTGTTTTTGTTTTGTTTTTGCTTTTGTTTCTTTTGAGGCAGGGTTTCTCTGTGTAGCTATCCTGAACTTGCTTTGTAAACCAGGCTGGCCTCCAAGTCACAGAGATCCACCTGCTTCTGCCACCCAAGGGCTGGGATTAAAGGCATGTACCGCCACCACTGGGCTTCAGTATAGTTCAGAAGTGATTTTTCCTTTCTCCTCTAAGACTTCTCCTGTGCTTACTGCCTTTTCCCTTTCAGAACTTGTAACACCACGGTCAACAAGGGCTGTCAAGTGCTGCACCACCCCCAAGGCAATATAATATTCAAAGGTAATTTTTCTTTGATGTTTCATTGACAAATTCAGTTAAGCCAATAGCTTGAGCTACAGGACACAGCTTCCCAAGACAAAACTACAGCTCACATATATTTCTGAATAGACCTTTCTTTACATATGTAAATATGGATTTTTTTTTTGTTCAGTTACAAGAATTACAAAAATAAGAACAAAAAAAAAGAAAAAGAAAATGTTAAAGCTTCACAGTAATCTCAAGCTGTCCTATACTAAACAATACTAAAAACTGCATGGTACTGGCATAGAAACCAACTGGTGGATCAATGGAATCAAATAGAAGACCCTGAAATAAATCTACACACTTATGGACACCTGATTTTTGACAAAGATACCAAAACCATTTAATGGAAAAAAGACAGGATCTTCTTCAACAAATGGTGCTGGTCTAACTGGATGTCTACATGTAGAAAAATGCAAATAGATCCATATTTATCACCCTGCACAAAACTAAAGTCCAAGTGGATCAAAGACCTCAATATAAAACACACTAAATCTGATAGAAGAAAAACTGGGGAAGAGCCTTGAACTCATTGGCACAGGAGACAACTTCCTAAAGAGAACACCAACAGCATAGGCTCTAAGAACGACAATCAATAAATGGGACTTTATGAAATTGAAAAGCTTCTGTAAAGCAAAGGACACTGTTGTCAGAACAAAACGACTGCCTACAGATTGGGAAAGGATCTTCACCAACCCTATATATGACAGAGGGCTAATATCCAGTATATATAAAGAACTAAAGAAGTTAAAGAACAACATATCAAATAATCCAATTAAAAAATGGGGTACAGAGCGAAACAGAGAATTCTCAACAGAGGAATATCGAATGGCCAAAAAACACTTAAAGAAATGCTCAACATCCTTAGTCATCAGGGCTCTCCTCTTAGCCAACTCCAACCAAGTACCATGCATGGAGATAACCTAGAACCCCTGCACAGATGGGCCCATGGCAATTTAGTGTCCAAGTGGGTTCCATAGTAATGGGAACAGGGACTGCTTCTGACATGAACTGATTGGTCTGCTCTTTGATCACCTCCCCCTGAGGTGGGAGCAACCTTACCAGGCCACAGAGGAAGACAATGCAGCCACTCCTGATGAGACCTGATAGACTAGGATCAGAAGGAAGAAAAAGAAACCCTCCTGTACCAGTGGACTTGGGAAGGGGCATGTGTGGAGAAGGGGAAGGGAGAGTGGGAATGGGAGGGGAAGAGGGAGGGGGCCATGAGGGGATACAAAGTGAATAAAGTGTTAATTAATAAAAATTAAAAAAAAAAAGCTTCACAGTAAAATAAAATCAAATGAAAACCAAACTGGCATGCCCATTTTATCACATAGTATGTAATCTTTGCTATTTATTCTCTTTCCATATACTTCTCATCACTACAAAAGGAAAAATAAAATAAAATAAAATAAAATAAAAACCTTATTGCTTTCACTGTAACATAATCAACTAAAACATAATCAATAACATAACATTTTAAATGTCCATAGCAACTAGGAGAAAATGCATATCAAGTTTAGCTTTGTTTAAAGCTGGAGAGATGACTCAGTGTTTTAGACATACCTACTGCTCCTGCAGAGGGCCCAAGCTCTGTTTCCAGCCCCACATCACCACCTGAGGTACCTCACAACCTGAGGTAACTCTAGCTCTGGCTCCAGGGGATCTGTCACCCTCTGACCTCCTCAGGTACCTTCATGCAGGGTGCATATAAACTCACACAGACACACGTGCGGAATCATGAATAAAAATAAATACAGCCTAACTTTAGCCAATCAAAGGGTTAAAAACAGGATGGATATTTATCATTTTGTTCATGTCACTGCCATATGGACCAAATTTTAAACTGATTTCTTATTAGGTAAACTTCTCAGCTACTTCCAATTCTGAGCTTCACAGGTGTCAGGTAACCTACCACTAAATGGAGCATGCGCATTTGCAAAAGTAGCATCATTTACACTGCACAAAGCAACTAATCATCCCGATATTAAGGGTGGGAATTGGAACAGTAAAATCAGTGCATGTGCTCATGTTATTAGAATATGCTCATGCCCTCATTAAAAAAATTCCTGGGCATTACTGGGAGGGATACACAAGAACGAATAAAATCTGGAGCTTGTGGATGAATAACTGGCCAAACTCAAGAAACACCGGACATTCCCTGCCTGGTGCAGGTGACCTTGTGTCCATTAAAAACTTTGTCTTTAGCTGATGAGACACCTCAGCAAGCCAGAGGACCTGAGGTATATCCCTAGATTCCAAGTAGTGGAAAAATTGCCACAAAAATTGTCATGTTGGCATGCATGTTTACGCACACACAAACACACACACGCACACACAAACAAATGCAATACAGTTTTTTTAAAACCTTGTCTTCACAAAACATGAACTGTGTTAAAATTGTTTTCAGAACATTTGTTAATGATCAAAGCTAATAACAATACAAGTTTCAATAATATGCACATGCCTAGATGTATATAATATAATATGTATGTTGCATATTACAATGTATATATTTATCATTTGAAACTAAATCTCCCAGCAGCTAGATATTTCTGAACTCCATTTCCACATAATTGTATTTTCTGCCTTCCAACAGCAATTGTTAATTATCAATCGACACAATGACATCATAACAGGATTCATGTCCAGGGGAGAGCAGAGCCATCTTTGGACGCTGCAAAAGGCTTCCTTCCTATGCTACCGCCATCCTACAATGTACCAGACTTTGCCTCATCAATCATTCTTGATACAGTAACTTTGTAAGGTTATTAAAAATCAACAATATCCAGGCATGGTGGACACTCATTTAATCCCTGTACTTGGCAGACAAAGCAGGCAAATCTCTGAGCTTGAGGCCAGCCTGGTGCACACAGGTAGTTCCGGGACAGTCAGGGCTACACAAGATAACCCTGCCTCCAAACCAAAACCAACCAAACAAAAAAGAAAAAATAACTCTAAGCAAGTACTGTCCTACTGGCCACATTCCCACTGTCAAAGTGAAGTCTATACGTCAATTTCTTTTTTTTGCTTGAGACATCGTCTCTCTCTTTCTGTCCTCGTTCCCTCTCTGCCTCCCTTCCATCCTTTCTCCTTAGAACTCTGTAGACAAGGATGGCTTGAAATTCACAGAAATTCGGCCTGCTTTAGCCTTCCTTGCATCACCGCATCTGGCTATAGATAAAACTGTAAGGCCTGTGTTTTAAAGATGTGTGTCCATCTTCTTAAATAGACAAATGCACAGGATTAAACATCCCTAGCTGGTCAGTCCTTCTGGCTATTAGAAGTGAACTAAGAAAACTGTTTAAAAGGCTTAGAAATACTGTTTTACTTCCTTAAAAATAAATAGTGAAGAAAGAAACTAAATGTTTTCTACAGATTTTGCTAAACATATTTTCTAATCTAATTTGTATAATTTGAAGACACTTAGTATTTATTATAAAACAAATTCCCATTTCAAGCGTCAATTAATTATAATCTCACCAACAGTTATGTTCATTTTTCTCTCCTATAATTAATACAACTGAAAAGAAGATATATTTTAAGCATACAACATTATTCGTTTTAGAAGTGCTAATTTAAACAGACTGAAGAAATGCAGAACAGCTATGATTCGTAAGTTCTCCGTAACAATTAACAGTTGTCAGGAACAAAAGAGATTGGTACAGTTCTAGTCAATAAAGATTCCTGGACTGGACACTGTCCTCAGTCCTCTGTGGCAGGCTGAAGAGAACAAGCAGTCTATCCATGAACACTCTGCATGGAGTTTAAAGACTACTGCGAGGAACTATCAGCCAAGTGGGGCTGTGGGTAAGAGTGAGGGGCTTCAAGAAGCTTCTGAAGTCCCTTGCCCACTGTCACCATAAGCAAGAGTCTTCCAATTTGCCTTCCAAGGTGAGGCAGCCTGTCAGCTTGTGGCTTGTGTAAAGGGCTATAGTTAGGTTTGCTGCCTTCCTGTCTACTGGGCATGCAGACTAAAGTAGACTTGGTTCAAAGCACATAAAACCACAGGTTTGTGCTCTCAATTGACTAAAAAGACCCCAAGCAACCTCTTTGATAGTTTTAGAATACTGGTCATCAGTAAAGCAAGCTGGCTGAGAGAACTCTGCTCATACCAGGCAGCTAAGGGTGATTGGTCCTGTTAAGTCTTCAAATAGGAAGCTCCTCTGTGGCTTTCTTAAATTATCTACTTATTATTTTAGGTTAGCATATAATTACATCATTTCTTCCTTCCCTTTCTTGCTAAAACTCCTTCCATGTATCCTGACTTGCTCTCTTTAAAGCCTCTTTTCCCCTTAATTGTTGTTAAGTGTGTGTGTGTGTGTTCCTAAATACATAAATACAGCCTGCTGAGTCCATATAACATTACTTGCATGTACATTTTCAGGGCTGACTATTTGGTATTGGATAATTAATGGGAATTAACGGGTGTGCTCTTCCCTGGGGAAGACTATTTCTTCAACTCTCAGCATTTCTTAGTTGCCTGTAGTTCCTTGTCTAGGGCAACCTACAACCAGATAAATGCCTAAATACATCCTAGTTTGTCTTTATAACTACGTTAGAGTCCCGACATCCCATCAAGAAAACGTCTCTTTGTAACAACAGAGCGAGATCATCACAGAAAACGACAACTGATCAAAATCCAGATTCCTGCACCCAAGGCTCAGGGATCACTTCGGAGGATGGGCTAGACAGACTGTAAGAGCCAGACACTCCAGGAGTTTGCTGTGAGATTGTGTCTCCCAGACAAGTCAGAGAAGCTACCCCCTGAAATCGCACCAACAGGAGTACCTTAAAAAAGACTTGAAAACGGTGATGTCATGCTAATGTGGAAGGGAAAAAGCTCAGAAAACCTCAACCCTGTCGCGATTTAAAGAGAACTGAAAATGTATGAAGACAGAAAACAAAGTGTCCGCAGGAGCACGCACATACCTGTGCCACAGAATGGCCTAGAAATTATATTCAAGTCATAGGACTACAAAAAGAATCCTAACTATGAAAAGAATCCAAGGCTACTCTGAAGAGCACAAGCAAATTAAGTGCCAAGGCCACAGAGATGTGGCTGCCCTCCACTCTCCCCTTATTACCCAGCCCTGGGTACGAAGTACTGATCTCTCCTTGGCCTTAACTTTCACTTTGCTGCTGTACCCACTGCCAAAGTTGGACTCTGCCACACCTGCTACTTCATTTCTCATGCCCTAGTCTCTCTGTCCTCCCTGAACTGCACCAAGAAACCAAAACCAGAAACAGAAGAGTTCCAGATAAATCAAGACATGACTTCTCAGCCTAGGTCTTTCTAACTGCCATCTAGATAATTCTTATTGTTAACTTGACTTCTTACAGGCCCAGTTCCTCCTCTGGGGGATTTTGAAGTTAATGATGACACACACACACAAATACTAAAGGATTTAGTAAACAGCAGCCTAGTTGTATGGAATGGATCCCTGGAGATAGGTAGATGAGAAATTCCAAAGTTAAAGGAAGCAATACTAAACAGAAAGGATTAGGATGGAGGGAAAAAAACAACAAAAACCATGCCTAAATACCAGGCGTACTGGAGTGCTTGTACTAAAGAGGAAGCAGAGCGAGGTCCTTTTCACCCATATAGATGCTTAACTTCACCCATCGATAGCGTTCTGTATTATTTCAACTTATAAAGATTGAAAACTCAGTACTGATTCACATGGTGGGGAGGGGATCCTCAGCCCCAGAGCTATGCATGGCTATGCCTCAACAATACAGAACATGCACACACCAAGAAAGCACCAGATGGTAAATGCCCAACCCTTATGTTTGTTATCACGCATCCTGTTTCAATTAATTCAGTAAAGGCACAGGAGGGTTAGAGAAATAATACCAATACATAATCTTCAAGGGAAAATTTTTCCTCCCCAGATTGTTCTCTTTCCTAATTCCTCTCATTTCTTATTTAGCCAGAATAAAATATCTATTCTCTTAATAAAAGATAGAAGCAAAGCATTCTTTTGCAGCTTTTATGGAAACCCTTTGTTGCCTAACATTTATTTAGCAATTCACACTAAAAACTATTATGCATATTCACTTTATGTCTCCTATGGCTCCAATATAGTTTCAACTTGTACCTTTCAGTACAGCTAGAGTGGTTTGGGGTTCAAAATTTTATAAATTTTAAATGAGTCAAGTTAAAAAAAAAAAAAGTGGAGAGGTACATAACTCCATTTCTCATGGCCTCACCAGTAAAAGCCCAGGACAGGTGTAGCTAAAAATGCACTCTGTGCCATAAGCCTCCTAACTCAAAAGGCTCCCTCCTCACCAAGGTCTACTCCCCAATTGGAGCCAACTGTTCCTTATCTCTCTCCTTCCAATAAACTCACAAACGCATTATCCATTTCCTGTTTGGAGCACATTAACATGTCACAGTCTTTAACAAAAATACTGTGGGGGAAGAAAGGTAGTAAAAAAAAAATCATATTAAGCATAGCCAAGAGTGGCAATTTTTCAACCAAGAAGCCTAAGGTACCTTTGCCACAGCAGCTCCCTGAAGTGGACAAACACAGTTAGCCTTGGGAACACCAGGATTAAGATCATGACAAGCTATTTTAATGAATTATATCAGGAAACACAGCGGCATTCACCGCCTTGAAGAACACTGCAATAATTCCGTGGTACACATGTCGCTGGCGGAAGAGTGGCCAGCTGCCCCTCGGGACTAAGTTTCCCTGGGGTTTAAGGTAGGTAGCTGAGGAAACCATAGAAGAGAGGCCTTCCCAGAGAAATCTGGCTGTGAGCATCAGGCTGGGAGGCTTGTCCTTGCAGCCTGGGGTTTGTGACTATCAGGTAGGAGAGCAAGGCTTCCTAAAGGCTTCCTGGAAGTCAGGGGGCAGCTAGATTCCTTTTCCAAAAACAGCACATTCTCGTGGAAAATGAAATTAGCTATGTGACCTCAGGCAAGTGACTCTGGAAACTCACGCACTGGGTTTCTGTCTCTATAAACTAGAGGAAATAATAGCTATATGTCTCTGGGGAGTTGTAAGGATTAAAAGTGAAACACTCGTGTAAATTGGCCAGAGCGGTATGGTTACCTCCTCAGAATGAGTTCCTTCACTTCCTTTCCCTGCTCCTGCTCCTCCTTCTGGGGGCTGAGAGAGGGTAAAGCAGCAAAATGCAAGAAGCAGTGCAACCTCTGCGCATGCCCAGCTTTCATTCAATCATCTCTACTCCTTCTAAAGCCACCAGTTTGAAATCATGAACGCCAATCCGTCCTGACATACAGCAGCGGAACCTCAGGATTGAAAATCACATCTGACCTCTCATGCTACGGATGTTGTTGCCCAGGGAGACAAAAGGACTTCCCTTTTACCAGAATCTTAGACTGATTCGGTAGAAGACTCTACACTAGAACCTGAAATGCAGAGTGAAAAAAACAGAAGTACCATTTTTAATGTACTTGTGCAAAATAAAATAAAAAAAAATTCAAACCCTATCCTGCAGGACCCTTTGTGTAAACGATGCTTCTGGTGAAACAATGCAAAGGTGATTGATTCATTTGGAGTTTTCTCATGTTTCCTTCTGCCCCTCCATCGTTAATTTGCTTACTTTCCAGTGTATAAATCAACCTCTCCATTCTTAAGATGCTAAAAACTCAAAATTCAGGAATTAAAAACTCAAACTTCGCTTTCCCAAACCACTTATCAGGCACTCCTTAAATATATCATCTGTTGGGCTGCAGATGAGATGTATGTCAGTGGTGGAGCACATACATCTGTAGCATGCACAAGGCCCTGGGTTCAGTCCTCAACACACACACCCATCTCTCTCCATTTCTGGAGAGACTCCTCAAGAAGACCCATTATATGCAGAACTTCCAAATCTCAAATTTTGATCCTAACAGTCCGTGCTAGGTTACAGCTCACATTGAAAACCATATTCTATTATTATTCTCACTTTAAGCTTATATCTAAGCTTAATTCCCCAACCTCACTATTGTAATGCTGAATTAGCATCTGACATTTTTAATGAAGTGATATTTAACATGGTCACGTGCTATGTCTAGGCAAATTCAACACTTAAAAGGTCATAACCACAAGCAGCCAGTTTAACCACTACGTGTAACTATATTAGAGTTACTATAAGCTTTTCTCCTAACTTTATTCTAAAGCGAATCCCTGCAACAGGTACTTTGTACCTTCACAGAGCTGGTAAAGCACATGAAGCAAAATATTCAAAGCAAACTAACAGCACAAGCTCCAAACTCCTTAGCTCCGAGCTTCCCTCAGCCTTTACAGCAGACGGAAGTTGCAGGCTGTGAAAGGAGTAACCCTGCCTGTCACTAAAGGGGCTTTCTTCATTAGAAGTCCAAATATGAGAGACGCCCTTCCACTAAAGCTCTCAGTAAACACCAGCATGAGGCTGTGGGAGTCCTCCCTGTCCCGGTGGGAAACTAAGGCCAAGCACTTCAGTACCTAGCAGGTTTCTAATCCAATGTTTGTTGAAACTCTGAGCTAGTCACACAGATGTGAGTCATACAAAGGATATTTTCCTTTCACCCTTAAAGGTATTTTAACAACAAAGGGTCAGTTTTAACTTAGAGCTTATCATTCCTAATCGTAGAAAGTGAAAAATCTGAGGGGAGAGTGAACATGACAGGTAGAGACTGCAAATACAACTATTCACTTCATCAGATGCTAATGCTATTTCCAAGTCTCTCAACAAAATCCTAGGTTTATCCTAGTCCTCTTAGTTGAAAGTCAAAAGAAGAGGGAAGGAAGGAAGGGAGAAAGAGATGATCAACAAGGTATGTTACAGTTACCTGTCCAGCCTTTACTTCAATGTATCCTGCCGCCCTGCCTGGCATTATTTCAACCCAAACAAACAAACAAACAAACAAATCAACCATAACTTCTAATTATCCACCTGATTATCTTCAAGAATAACTTATCTTAAAAACTAATACAACATTAAATTATTTTAGCCTACTAATGCAAATAGTATGTTTTTCTTGAGAACCCAAGTGGCTTTCTTTCTTGCAATTTGGGTTGCCAGCCTTCTAAATTGCTCAGATGTGCTTCTCTCTATAGCACCCCTTGAGTTCTAGGATAAACAGTTATTCCTAGCATGAATCAAAATCCTAATATAATTGTAAAATGATCACAGTTTTTAAAAGTTCACGTCTAGTCTCCACTGTATGAACCTAAAGAAAATTGTCTCGTTCAAGGCATATTGATGATCAATAACACAAGTTTTATAATGCTTTATTTGACATGTCTGCTAGGAAGTGTGAGGATCAATTAAAATGTCAAGACTCATAAAGCAGAATATACAGTAACAGCTACCAAAAAAATGGCATAACTTTCTAGTAGTCTATATACTGGTTTTCATCATAAAAAAATTATTTTTGTACCCACAGAAAAACAAAACTTTTGTGAAATAAACTCCAATCTACCTTATAGAATTTCTGCATGTTTGAAATACAAATTGAACATTAAATGTTAGTGATGAAAAAGGAAAATACAAATGATGGGGTAACCACGTAAACAGTTTGTAAGGAAGGCCTGATGAGATTTCTGGTGTTTTTGCTTTCCATTCCTCCCTTGGATGATAATATACTTAAACAATGAGTTCTTCCTGTAGCCAGTTACACCAAGCCATCTCCACCATAAGATTCTGTTAAAAGACCTCCATGTCACTTCCCCAAATCAGTACTCAGTTGCCTATGTCCACAACAATACTTATAAAACTCCAAAAGAGCAGATTGTAAAAGGGGGAGATAATATTTATTTTCTTCCAAGTAAACTGTACCACCTGGTTCTATTCTGGTACCCAATTTTGACCTTCCACTTCCGATATACTTAAGGAACATTCAACAACTGAATATGAATCTGCACAAATGGAGAACTTGTCGTTTCATTCCCTCCAACATTCACTATTTATATGATACTGCTGGCCTCATAAAAGGGACTCCATTACCATCAGCAATTCATGTCCCCGCTTCTGCATCAGATGCGAACAGGAATGGGAAACAAGATCTCTCTCCTCCATTTACTTTTCATTCATTCCAACCTTTGCACGGATCCCAGCTCCACTCCACTGGCCTGCTTCATCCTTTGACATGCGTTGCTTCTACCTGCACAGGTCTCAGTCCATCTGATGTTAGGTTTCTGACTGTTGTTAGCTAAATACTACTGAATGAACATGTACATCCCTGGGGTTCCTGAAAAACTACAATTAGTTTAAGTCACAGACCCAACTTAAGTTTCCCTACCACATTCTGCTGAAAACATGGCCTAACTCTTCAACAGAAGTCAAGATATTTTTAATAAAAATATGTCTCCAGTTGGAAGATACAGGCACACAAAGTTTTGCTAAGAACAGCAAATGCTTTTTCCTAAGTCATTATCCCTGGAAGGGTAAATCATCATTTGAAACTACAAAGCCCATTCATGACTCTACAGTCACCTGAAATGAGAAGTGGAGAGCTACAGAATAAACTTCACAGACATAAAAGAAAGTTAACAAGTTAAAGAATGTTTCATGGAAGAAAGGAAAATGGCTAAAGTTAGGTAGTTTGCTTATTTTAGAGAGAGAGGGTGAAAGGGAAAGGAAGGTTAGGAGAGTTGGGGTACACAGAGAAACTAAGTGACTACTACTTTAAAACTGCATCAGGAAGCCGAAATTTTAAAAAATAAAAGGTACTTATCGCAGATTAAAATGAGCAATTTTTACTAATTAAAATTTAAACATCTTAAACATATTTTTAGCTGAATGATCTTTTAACTTCATATATCCAAGTGTTATCACTGTTCTGGAAGACATTAGCTGCTTACAATCTTCAGCTTACAAATTAAAAAAAAAAATTCTAACACCTTTAGTTTCATAGATCCTAAGCCACCCTGATTTAAAAGGATCTCCATGCCATGATTTTCCAGTACTGGATGGTGATGAAATATGTGCAATTAATAATAACCTCCTTTTCTCTCAGCTGTCTAGAGAGCCAAGGATGGCACATCTACCCTGATCTCCCTATGTGTTCCATTAGATTGACATATTTTGCCTCATCTGTCACCTTCTATAAAACTCTGCTTTCAGATATGAGTTAATTCATTTTTAGTTGTCCTCAATGTTCTAAAATAGTGATGCCTGACAGAATTAATACAGTGCTCTAGTTCTCTCTGTTCAACTGCTATTTAATTAAAGATCTTGGAGGCCATCTTTCAGGCTACACGTTTTAAGAAGGAACAGTACTTCCTCCTTGGACAATGCGATAAGCCACATGGCAGAGGCTGCCTCCCTACGGTCTTCCCTTTAACAGACTGCTTTACTGCATACACACCACTCCAGGACAGACGACCACTTTGTTTCACACTGACTGTATCCTCAAATACCTGAACCCAGGTTCAATACTGCCTACATTCCCTCCAACCTTTCCAACGTCCAAAATTTTTGTAGTGGCCACACACCTCCCTCTATATTTTTCACCATTGCTTTTGTTTCCCCTGAACCCCAAAAGCACTGAGAACACTTATTTTGCAATATTTCTAGGATCCCTAGTAACACGGAAAATCTTTAAGCAGTCACAGCCACCTTGGAGCACAAGCTAAAAAGGCTGTCTTAAAATTGTTTTGTGTTGTTTTGTGTTTTTTTTTTTTTTTTTGAGTTAATATCTTTTGGACACTAGCCCACGTGAGTTGATATGTCATAATTTTCAATTCCGAAGGTGGCATGGATAATTTAAATTGGCACTTGCTGTTTATTACTTAAATAATTGTTCTCCTGGACGGCCTTTGGAGAGCCTGAACTTCTTAATCATGTTTTGACTGTACAGCAACCATAAGGGACATGTCAACGTAAGCAGACTCCAAGAGCAATAAACTAACAAGCAGACTCTAGGTGGTGGTATAGGTTATTTTTTTATCACAATGTTTTGCTCTTAAAACTGGAGGATCAGGGGAGCCCTGGCCTCATCCACAAACACTTCTCCATTGCTAACTCATGTTATTTCCAGGTATCTCAGTCAGAAAAACTCCAGTTCTACAAAGTTTAACACAGATAACTGACCTGAAGCCTTCTTATAGGCATTAAACCTCATTTTCAACTAACTCAAAGGCACTTCACAGAACTCATTTGTATAGAAGCAGCACCGAACCGTCCTCCTCACTTACTTTTTAAATGCATTTTCCTCACACTCCTTGTACCTGAAAGGCTAAGTCTGGAAAGGAGTCTCCCCACTAGAGTATAAAACAGGCTGGAGGAGGTCCCCAGTTCACAGGTAGCGCCTGCTGGATTACTGACTCTCCTTCTTTGTCCATAGGAACTAAGTCCTATACAGAAAGTTCCTATTGGTGTTGAATCAGGCTCCCTGAGCCAATTAAACCCTATGGAGATTACCAAACTGCTGGGCAAAACCTTGGAATGTGGAAGGACATTTCAACATACCCCAGGCAGGAGCCATGCCCATGAAGCACCGTTTGTTTAAAAAGTCGACTTATTTCACTGTCTCTTAGACAAAGGTGGCAAACTGATGATTAAACACTAAATAACAGCATCTGGAAGATGCCGCCCACTTGCAAAACCTATGATTGACTAATAAGCAGTTTCAATGTAATTCATAACTTTAAAGGGTGAATTACTGAAGCCCCTTGCTTTACAAAACTCAAGAAATACAAAGACTAGACATCATTTATGCATATATTTGTATACACAGTCACGGACAGACAGACATGCCAATCTTGTTTTACTTGCAGACAGTCTATTTCTCTGAAAACACAGTTTTCCTTCAGTGCCACAATCACACTAGCAGACAAACTCCAGCCTGGTACCACAAAAGAAAAAAAAGAAAAAAGAAAAGAAAAAAGAAAAAAAAAGAGTTAAAAGTTCTTGCACCTAAGAACGTTGGGACTTTCCCCCAACTAAACTTACCCATTGATTTAAAAAATGGGGGAAAAAAGTATTTTAAAGTAAAACTACCTAACATTCCGTTCTTCGTTTACGACCGCCAGAATCCAATTAAATTACTGACATGACGGAAGGTAGAAACTCCTGGAATGCCTCAGAGATCAACATGTGTCAGCCTCAGCCTGTCCGCCTTCTACACACAGTGGATTCCTTTGTTCCTTCAGTCTGAATATCAACTCCTGATTAAAATTTGGAAACTACTTTGGAAAGGATGGGAGAGTCTGGGGGGTGTTTCCACGGAAGAGGGTTTCCCCAAACAACAATAGTAGTAAGGAAGGCAGTGGCATTAGCGAGAAGAGCGGTCTCCCAGGACTTCACCAGGCTCCACGCTAAAGGCGAACCCCTTTACCGATGCTGGGGAAACTAGCCAGAGGCCTCGGGTGCAAGGGGCCTCGCCCTCCACCGGCGGACGGGGAGCTCGTGTCCAGCAGGCCGGGCCTGGGGCTCAGCGCTGTCCCTTTCCCGAGTCACTTTTCCCTGCCGGGAATCGGCGAGCACCGCGCAAGGGAGGCACCGGGGAAAGGCGGGGAGCTGCGCGGGCGCCACCGCGGGCACCGCTGGGCGGCAGGACCGAGCGGCGCGGCAGCCGGCGCCGGGGGCTCGGGGCCAACGGGGGCAGCCGAGCGGGCTCGGCCGGGGGCCCCGCGACCCGGCCACCCGCGTGGGTCCCCGCGCTGGGCACCCGGGGCGGCTGCGCCCCTCGCGCCGGGGCTGGCACCGGCGAGCTGGCGGCTGGGAACTCTACAACTTGGCAGCCGCGCCGGCCGGCCGGCCCCCGCGAGTTCCCGGGGAAGACCCGGAGCGGGGCGCGGCGGCGGGCTGTCCCCGGTCCCCGCGTCGCCGGCACCCCCCGCGGGCCTCCCCTGGCCTCCGCCGCCTCCACGGGGCCGCGCGCCCAGGCCGTGCCCGGGTGGCGCGGCGTCCGCTCCGCGAGCTCCGCGCGGAGCCCGGGCCGCGATCGCCACTCACCGAGGCCGCCGCGGCTCCCGGGCCGCCGATCCGCGTCGCTCCCTCCTTCCCGGGGCCGCCGTGCCCTGCGGCCGCGCGAGGCCACGGGCGGTGCGCGCGGGCTGGCTGGGGCCGGCTCGTCCTCCGCCTGCGCCGCGGTCGCCGTCGCCTCCCGAGTTCGGGGCTCTGCTGCAATGTCTGCGAGGCTGACTTTGAGCGCCTCGCTCGCCTCCCGCCCGCCGCAGCCGCGCTCCTCCCTCCGCCGCCGAGTTCGCGGCGGCCGGGTCCCTCCCCTCGCTGCTCCACGCCATTCAGCTCTTCAGCCAAGTTTCTTAACCCTTTTCTGCCCCTCCCTCCCATTGTCACCCGGGCAGAGCGCGTACCCGGCGGCTCGCTGGGGCTGGGCAGCCCACCCGGCTCCTGCAGGCCTCCGCGCCGGCGCTCTGGGTGGGGGACCAGGGGCTGCGCGGCCTTGAAGACAGAGAGAGGACACCGTTTCACCCGGAGAGGAGGGGTGCTTTGCTCCGGGAGCCGGCACCCTGGCTTCCCGGCCCCGTCCAGCTAGCGGCCTGGACAGATTGCCCCTAGGGACCAGGCGATCGTCCGTGTCACCCAGGCCGGGGCGAGCGCCGGGGGCACCGCAGGGGAGTCGGGGCGTCCTAACCCTGCTCCGGGGTCCCCACCTAGAGGCTGGCACCTTAAGTGTCTCCCTCCCTCCCATTTCACCCCACAGCACGCGTTCTCTTGGCTCCCTTTTTACCCACCCTCAATTTCCACCTCCTTGGAGTCTGTGTCCTGCTTAAATTCCGGAAGCTACGGCTCTATAACTCTAGGTCGTTTTGACCCCGTGCCCAGCACCCAGTAGGACCCAGTAATCAATGTGGCATGATTCCAAGCGGAAAACTGGGAAGGAGACCTGAGGAGTGCACAGCTCAGCTCCCTAGACGACGCAGGACCCAAGAACCCGGTTTCTCCTCAGCTGCTTTGTCCCCAGCAGCGTCTGCCCGCCAACCTGCACCACCCCCAGAAAGGATCTGACCCGACAGGACTAGGAGATGGGCTGTCACTTCGCAGCTCTGCTGGCTTCAGAGTCACAGTACATAACAATTACATCACGAAGCCAGGGTGGCGGTGCAGCGAAACCTGGGTTTCCTGCAGCCTCGGGGCTAGCTGAACCCGCCTCTAAATCTGAGGGGGGCTAGCAGATTGGTGAAGCGAGAAAGTGGAGGGAGGAGAGAAAAATACGAAACCGCGATCTCTTCCTCTCCTTGGGTTTTCTGCTCTAAAATCTTATCCTCACCGCTCCCTTCACATCTTACTTGTGAAGCCTCCTTCTAACCCTCCCCCTACCCCAGATGTCACGTTTGGGTTTGACTCGAGTTATCTCGGCATGGAAAGATTACCAGCAGGAAAAGTGTGTCCGCGGTTACAGAACTTGTTTTTCTTTGACACAGAAACCGCTAAACTCGGTTCACCCTAAACTCTGAAGCGGTATGCTTCCGTTAAAATACTTACTGAACGAGACAGTTTTATGGATGAAGCTACCTACTCTCGTACATATGTTTTCAAATCCTTAAGAATTTCGGTAGCATTTGGAAACGAGAGTTATTGATGCACAGCAGAACCAAAAATTACCCAAGTGATCAAAGTGTATTCTTTACTGTTATGTAATAGCTCTGTAGCTATTTTTTCAGATTTTTCAAATGAGCAAGGTCTGGAGGATCTTCCCAATCTTGAAAGTGAAAGCAATTTTTCAAATTAATTCATAATAAAACAGTATCCCAGCACGGTTGTGAGGACGTTAGAAATATTTTGCTTAATAGTGATGGTGCATTTTAAGAATACTTATTGTCTCTCCTAGTGAGTCACCTATGCAATCTGTTGTCATCTAGTGTAGTGTAGATCTCGTGGAACAGCAGAGCGTTTGCATATGACACAGTTCAAAATCGGCTTAAAGCAAATTAGTAAAGGCAGCAGATCTTTGGGAATCATTTATCCTGGATTGACAAAAAGCAAATAATTGCAATTAAGTGACCAGCATAATTGGAACTTGGCTCTTTAGAAAAATATATTTAATATTATACAAAGATTTTCTATGTGCTATAAATGTGTCCTTTTCTTAAGCAGTTTATTGGGCATTGTTTGGCATGTTTATTGATAATTCAATGTCGGTTTCATTAAAGGTCACCATTCTGGGAGACTGTTGTGGACTCAGCAAATGCTTTCAGTTAACCATAGTGGTACTAACCTGTAATCCCAGTAACTGGGGAAGTTGGAGGGCCATCCAGGACTTTTTAGCAAGTTCGAGGACTAAGTTATAAAATGAGAGACCCAGTTTTGTAAAACTAAGATGGGAGAAACGAAAAGGGTTGAAGCACTGGAGTAGTATGTGTAAGCCAATGAGTTCAAGCACACACACTCATGCACACACGCAAAGAAAAATTGAGCTTGTATTCTATTTCAAGCTTCCTCTCTTTTGATTGGCCAGTTCTTCTCTGGAACAGACTAAGAATCCAGATAACCTGTCCCAATTACTGCAAAGCTAAACTACTTAATAGATTCCATGTAAGAGAATGAAGCTCCCAGCAAGGGGTAAGATACATGTACCACAGTGACAGACAGATATTTAAGCCGCTCAGATGTCACTCTGAAAACACATTATTCTCACTTTTTAACCAGGTCAAGACTTCCCAGCAAGCCAAGTCTTGCCCTGCTTGTCCAATAGCAGTGCTGAGACCAGGACCTCTATATGTTAGATGATGCACCAAAGCTCAATATAATAACTAAACTCCTAGACTCTTTTTGATAAGACATTCCTATTAAATTAATTGTGTACCTCATGTAGAATTCATTTCAAAGTACTATGCTAGTTTTGTGTTTATTCTTTCACACACACACACATATATATGTGTGTGTGTGTGAAAGAATAAATATATATATTTATTTATATAAATATATGTGTGTGTGTGAAAGAATGTGGTGGGCCAGTGAGATGGCTCAGGGATATTGCTCCTTGGAACACACTCCATAAAGTTTTCTCTGAACTTTAACCGTGTGCATGACACAGACATCCACACACAGAACACAATTGTTTTCTGCTCCAGAAATTGAACCTCATACACGCTAGCTGGTCAGAGTCTCTCCCATTGAGGTATGTCTCTTAGTGGTTATGAGCTAATTTTTAATTTTCAAAAAAATCAATATCTAAATTTCTAGGCTAAGAAGACCACCTAATGGATGCTGGGGTATATGTCTCTATAGTGATTTGCGTTTGGAAGCCAAGTCTCACAGGAAGCATGTGTAATGTGAAAATATGTCTTTCAGTTTATAAACCTAAACACATATGTATTATTAAAGAAAAAGTCTATCAGTCAGGGCTGGAGAGATGGCTCAGTGATTAAGAGCACTGAGTACTCTTCCAAAAGATCTGGGATCAATTCCTGCCACCCACATGGCAGTTCACAACTGTCTGTAACTCCGGGATCTGATGCCCTCACACAGACGTACATGTAGGCAAAACACCAGTGCACATAAAAAAATAAATAAGTATATTTTTAAAAGTTTTCTAGTCCTCTGGAATTCAGTATTTTAGTTTATTCTCCCATGCATATATACAGGTAGTCTGAGGAAAACAGATTTTGATGTGTTCTCTACATCTCTCAGGTCATGCATCCTTCTAGCCAGTTTTTGTAGATGGTCAGCTTGTCAGCATTCCCTTCTAGTATGAAAGCATATGGGCACAAGTCTAAGCCCCTCTCTTGCTCTCACCTGGCTTCCATCAACACTTAGCCCTGCGATTAGCAAACAGTAGGTGTTCTGTTGGTACTGGCCAGGTCACTGTTGTACCCTAGAGCACAGTGTTTGCTTCTAGCTGGGGTATAAATGTTAGGCCAAGGAACTCAGAAAACGTGTTACAGGGAACAGGGTGCTTCATCTGGCCGATGAAAGGTGAGAAGAATTTGCTAAGTAGGCAGAATGAGAAAGGAGTTCTCCGGGAATAAACAGATCACATACAAATGGAGCCATCAGTGTACTTACAGCAATATTGCCTCTTGTGCATGTGAACTTGGCCCATAAAAACATGGAGTGAATCAGAAAGATGAGTTTCATGTGTGATTTAAAATTTGCAATAGCTACATTTCACAGATACAAAGAATTGTAATCGCCAATTAATGAAACATCTACAAAGCACTTCAATATGTGTCCCATGAAAAAAAATAGATATTTTACCACCTTTTTTTTTTTTTTTTTTTTTTTTTTTAACGTGCTTACTGTTATGGCTGGCCTGGAACTCATGATGTGCGCTGGGGCTACAGGCATGCACCAATGCGCCCAGCTCTTTTATTCTTTTGAACACCAAGTGTCCAAAATCCAATGCTTTTCAGCTCACAACACTCCCCAGTTTAAACCACTACGATATTGAGTCCTACAGTTCTAGAGAAGGAAGACTGCAGGAAACTGTTAATGGTATCAAGAAAACAATCTGTTGAATGAAAACCTAAAGCTTGTTAAGCATAAGATTTTGTTTATCAGTTGCTGGTATTTATACTGTGTTATAAAGCTCACTTTGGCATGTGTAGGCTTTGATGCCAATCAGAGAATCAACAGAGCTGACATTTTATCTACTGTGGCTTCATCAACCATACTGTAGTTACAACTGTTCCTATTTTTATTAACTTTTGGTGGAAGACTCTAAATGTAAAGTGTTTTTATAGCAGAAATAAAATCCTATAAATTTTGGGTTGAATAAGGTAAATGAAACAAAACAAACAAACAAAAAACCCAAACACCTACTGCCCTAGAACATAATACTACCTCTGAGCCAGTTTCTGTCACCATAGCTCTAGAAGCCTATTGCTGGTACCAGCACTTATGTGTAGACGTCAGAATCCATTCTAACCATGTTGGAGGCAGTCACCTATCCCAGTGTGCCGGATTGTTTTGGAGATTCTGGGTTTTTTGTTTCTCCATATGAAGCTGAGAATCTTTTTTTCAAGGTCTGTAAAGGATTGAGTTGGTATTTTGATGGGAATTGCATTGAATCTGTAGATTGCTTTTGTCAGGATGGCCATTTTCACAATGTTAATCCTACCAATCCATGAGCACGGGAGATCTTTCCATCTTCTGAGATCTTCTTCAATTTCTTTCTTCAGAGACTTGAAGTTTTTCTCAAACAGGTCTTTCACTTGCTTGGTTAGTATCACCCCAAGGAACTTTATGTTGTTAGTGGCTATTGTGAAGGGTGTTGTTTCCCTAATTTCTTTCTCGACCCTTTTGTCTTTGGTATACAGGAGGGCTTCTGATTTTTTTGAGTTGATTTTGTATCCTTCCACTTTTCTGAAGGTGTTTATCAGCTGGAGGAGTTCTCTGGTTGAATTTTTGGGGTCGCACATATATACTATCATATCATCTGCAAATAGTGACACTTTGAATGGGTGTGTGGCAGGTCACTGAGACTGAAAAAAGTCTGAAGAACCAAAATGAAGACACTGAGACCCCTCAGTTGCAGCTTTCTGTGCAGTTTTCTCTAATGGACACCAGCCTTTTTTAATTCAGTGGGGCTTGAGTCCCAAGGTCTTCCAAAACCACGGTGCTCCATTTCCGTATTAAAATGGATGCTGAAAACTTAGTCTCAAAGATTCCAAGTCTGGGAAGGATTGCCTAAAAGCAGCCAAAAGTGTGCAAGAAAAGGTGGAGGCTTCACTGCAATGTGCATGATGTGCCTCATTCGTTCTCCAAACAAGGAAGCACATACAATAGTTGACGGGGCCAGAGAGCCAGGAGTTCCCACCGAAGCAAGGGAGATCTGCCAGTGTTGATCAGTTTGCTGTATATAAACAACTAAAGTAAATATTGCACAAAAGTTCATTTTCAGGATTTCACAAACATTCGTGAGGACATTACATTAAACATAATTCAGTTCAGTAAAAACATAATCTTATTAATTTTTAGAGATGTATTCAATTAAAATCAAGTATGTATCTTGATTTCTAAATTATTCAGAGGGCTATAGTGAAGGAAGCTGTAAAGAACTGTAAAATGCATACATGCTTATTATTTGTCCAATTGTTTGAATCTCCAAAAACTCAAAAATAGATATGTACATATATGCTTCAGATTTTTATTGTTAGAAAACAGTCTGATATAAATTATCTTTTCACAAGTACAAGCCAAATTATCTTCACTCTTGATACACAAACACACTCCAGAGTAGGCAAATGTTTGTGCATGTCTCCCCTCAATACTTTATTCACTCCAATGGAAAAATAACTTTTCAACAAAGGATGCTGGGACATTTACAGATTTACACATACATGTAGGTGAAAAGAGTGAAGATGGAGGCACTCTTCACCTTATATCCAAAACGAACTGAAAATGGATCAGGGAACTAAATGTAACAACTAAGCTAGAAAACTCTGGAGAAAATACAGTTTAGTAAATCCTGAGGACCTAAGTCCCTTCTGAGGCAAAAATCTTGTGAGGCGCAAACAAAAACCACTAGTGACAAAATTAAAAAGAATATGAGCATACCACACCTAGATGGACAACTAAATATAGTGAATTCAAAATGTATAAAAACACAGCACATAGAAGGCAGAAAGTATTTTCAAATATATATATAATAAGGGATTTTTTTAGAGCACTGTAAAAAACACAACTCCAAAATAAATAAAAAAAAAAAACAAATTTTGTTTTTTGTAATGAGCAAAGTTTCTGCAAAGGCTCTTCTCTGAGGAAGATATTCATGAAGCACATGGGAACATGCTCCATATAATGAACTATTAGGAAAATACAAACCAAAACAACAATGTGACAGAACTTCACACTCAGTAGGAATAGCTGTAACGAAGAGTAAAAATAGTGTTTCCAAAGACACAGGGAGTAATTGGAGCCCTCAGTTTTTATTCCTTGTTACTGCATAACAAGTTGCCTCAAAATGTAGAGGCTTAAAACTACAAATAGTTAGCTCATATTCTGAGGGTAACACACACTCAGGAACTGCTTAGTTCCATGCTCCAGAGATCCTCTGTCTGGGCTCTTGTGGTTTCGAGAATGATGCTGGTGAGGCTGCAGATTTCTGAAGGTTTACTTGCATCTGAAGAAGCCTCCCTCCTGTGACTCTTGGCAGAAGATCTCAAGTCAGGACAGCAAGGATGTCTCCATAGTTGCCTGAGTAACCTCACTATGTGGAAGTGAACTTCCACTAACGTGAGTTATCCAAGAGGAGCAAGGATGAAGTCACACTGTCCTCCGTGACCTGGTCTAATTCACACACAATTACTTCCATTTTATTCTAATTAGAAGTGAGTCACTGGGTTCATTCCGTACTCAAGGGGAAAGTCATCTGGAAGGGAGGAGTGTCAAATAATTTGTAGACATGTTTTAAACCACCACTGTTAGATATTGGCCTTTCTGCTGTGGTCAGTCCCTTTGCTTTCTCAAGCAAACATGCATAGAATAGGTTCACTGTCACCTCTGAAAAAAAAAGAAGGCTTAAATCTTAAATCTGTTCAAGATATGGCACCATATCCATCACTGCCAAAGATTATATGACGATATATTCAGTCCTCTGAAATAGGTCCGGATTGCAGCTTCCTTTGGGAAACTCAACCTACACAATTTTCCTCAACATATACACCTGAAATAGGCACATGGGGAGGATGCTCGTTCTTGGAGAGCTCACAGACTTTGAAGTCTCATGACACAGGCTTGTTTAAGTTTTCATAATAGTGAGTGACACCAGACAAAGCTGGGGATATCTTTGGCAAGACAGTCACTTGAACCAGATAGCCAGATTAATTTGTTTCTACTCCATGGGCAGAGTTACCACAGCCAAAAGTCCTGCCAGGCCTGTAGACTCTCCACTTTTATTTAGTAGGCCCTGGACTCTCCCCATCCTTCCGGTCCTTAAATTAATGGTGGCTACCTTGAGATCATCTGAAATAATAGGCTTCGGTGGAAGAGCAATACAATTTATCACCTCTTGCTAGCAAAATCACTGATGCTTTATGACAAGCAAGAGTCTCGCCTCCTGCTATGCCCGCAGTTTCATGGTCACTGCAAAAAACTTCTTCAATTTTAGGTACAAAGCAGATCACTTTTAGCTCTGCAAGACCCAAATCACTGGGCTCTCCATCAGAGCAGTCAGCGGACGTTTTGAGAGAGTGCCTTTCCCAGCAAATTCTTGCTTTCTTCCACTGCTGACTACAGAACACTTCTAAGTTCATCTAACCTCTATGAATCCACAGGAAATGGCAAACTACTCGTGGAAACTACTGCCTCCCAATGTTATGAATTTTTAGGTCAGTTCTCTTAATGTTATCGCTTATGTTAGCAAACAGCCTACATTTCAAGGTAAGGAAACAGCAGCCTAACCAAATATGTCTACACACTAAATGTGGACCTTCCTCACTGCCTGACTCCATTAGAAACAATATTCTGGCTGTGATTCATTTATTATTATTATTAATTATCATTATTATTATTTACAATTTATTCACTTTATTTCCCAGTTGTAGCCCCTCCTTTATCTCCTTCCAGTCCCACCCTCCCTCCATCTTCCTCCCCTTTTCCTCTTTCCTAGTCTACTGATAGGGGAAGTCCTCCTCCCCTCCTGTCTGACCTTAGCCTATCAGGTCCCATTAGGACTGCCTTAATCCTCTTCCTCTGTGGGTTAGTTAGGTTGCCCCATGAGGGAGAAGTGATCAAGGAGCAGACAACCAAGTTCAGTCAGAGACTGCATCTTCTTCTCTTACTAGAGAATCCACATGTAGACTGAGCTGTCTATGGGCTACATCTGAGCAGGGGTCTAAGTCCTCTCTGCATGGTCTTTGGTCGATGCATCAGTCTCTGCAGTCCCTCCTGGGCCCAGCATTTTGGCTTTGCTGGTCTCTTTGTAGGGCTGCTGTCCCCTCTGGGTCCTACTATATCCCTCTTCTTTGTGATTCCTTATTTAATTTTTACATAGGGTCTCTCTGACTGTCCTGGTACTCACTAGATCTGGTAGATCAGACTGGCCTCAAAATTTCCAGATGTTTGCTTGTCTCTGTTAGGATTAAAGGTGTGTGCCACCCAGTTAACAACTGTGATTTTTGATCATAAATAAAATGAAGTTTGTTTGTTTGCTTGTTTTTGTCTAAGTAGAAATTGGTTTATTATAACTTCGTGGTTATATAACCTATGCTGTACAATGATCCACGCTTGGTGATAAATAGAGAAAATGAGGATCTGTACAAAAGGAAGTGACAGCCACATGTCACTCAGAACTTGCTTTTTCTTCCTGGGACAGAAGGTTTATTTTGGCTCCTGATTCTAGAAGCCTCGGTGACTGGTTGCTTGGCCTTTTTGTTTGGGGCCTTTTGTGAGCACAGCCTCTTGGCTGTGCTTGTTTTCTAGAAGGAGAGAAATAGAGAAAGCAACTGCAACTGCCATAGACCCTTCGAGTGCACACCCCCAGGGATCATTTTCTTCAATTAAGATCCGGTTCCTCACGTTTCCAGGGGTACACAATAGTGCCCCAAGCTGTGCTCCAAGCCTTTAACACAAGCCTTGAGGAACGTTCAAGATCTTGTTAAGAACTAGTACCTGTATTACAAGTATAAAGAAGTAAACGCTTCGGTCATGTTTCTTAACAAATAGCACTACTATAGATTTGGATTTACAAAATTTATACCCATCTTCTTGGGCCATAGAAATATAATTTGTTGATAAATACCAGGCCCTATGTAAAACCCCAGTTTTGCCTAAGTCCAAGATATAAATGTGGCTTCCAGTCTTCCAGCTTCTAGAAGCCAAGGTAGTGCACTAGAAAAAAAATCATCATTTATTGTGTCAATTTCCAGTTGCTCTCATGGTAGCCAAAGTTTATTTCTAAAGTTTGATAATACTTTAATTGTTTTCATAACATTTAAGGAAATTCATGACAATATATATAAAAGATAACATTCATTAAGATAACTGAATTAACTCACTTTTTTGGGACTAACAGTGTTATACTTTTTTTAAATTTACGTTTTTGTGTTAAAGGTGTTTCAAAAGTGTTTTATACTTATTTCTTTGTGCAGATGAATCCCAGTTTGTGCCTACAGATTGTATTCTAATAGAGGGTGACCCTTTGTATCAAGCCCTTACCTAGTAGAGACCCAGGAGTAAAAAATAGTGAGATGCTATCACATGGCTTGTATGAATACCTGCAGACAGCAACTGTCTGTTGGGAAGAGAAAAATCTCATACAGGGTAAGCATGACTCAAACTCAAGGAAGAGCACAAAGCAGAAAGAACAGAACTTATGGTTTCTGAGGCAATGGAACTAGTTTAGATCATAATGGGAATAACAATTCATCCAATGCTCGTAATATAATATAATAAATATAATAATTTTATGTTTATAGTTTCTGTGCTTTAGTTCTTGAAACACTGGCTAATGACCATTAACCAAAATCCTGTACACTGATCTAGGTGGAATTAAAAGAATACTCTATTTACTCTTGGACTAGTCTTTTTCACTAGTAAGGGGTATCTATGCCAGTAGACATAATAAGAGAAAATTATTTTTTATGATCATTTTAGCAAAAATACTAATTGTGTAAAACAATGGGTTTCATTGTCATATTTTTCACATATGTATAAAACGTGGTTTGCTCAAAACGTCTCTACCACTATTGCCTCTAGGAGACCACAGTCTTACCGGCTAGTTTCTTAACAGTTGCATGAATAGGTTCTTAGTATGTTTGGTCCACGGTCAGTTCTCTCATTCTCTGAAGGACAAGCTCAATCTGCTCTTAGATAGCTCTTTTGTGTCTTTACCAGCATGGTTCTTGTGTGGCCAGGTTTCTACCCTAGTCTACACAGCCAGACTCGGGAGGTGAGGGAAAGTTCACTTAGTAAAAATGATTGACACTCCCAAGTCAGTGTATAGGGCTGGCCAAATAAGGACAGGATGGATGTGGTGCATGAAGACATCAGTTCTCTAGTGTCATCATTATCCTTTATTCCACATAAGCTAGGACCTGCAATGATACAATTAATCTTAGATACTAATCTTATATACATCATTAATCTTACATGCTAATTATCTGCTTGCAAATTAATGCTGTGATTTTCTGTACAAAACACACTAAATATATTCATTCTTTTTAGAATTACTTACTAATTGCCTACGAAGTCCACAGAGTACACTGTATCATGCTTCTTTGATACTCAATAAACAAATCACAGCTACTTCTTCTGTGATGCCCACAAAAAAAGAGAAATGTAAGATTTACCTTGATATATATATATATATATATATATATATATATATATATATATTGGATAAAGATGTAGTAAAGATGGGTGCTATAGGGAATGGGAAAAGAAGCCACAGTTCACAGTTTAAAAATTCGAGCAATGTTTTCTTCCTTTGAGCAAGTGCTTTTGAACAAGATTGTGAATGATGAATTCACTAACCCACTTTATTCTTACAGCTAACACGAACTAGCTTTTAAATACTTATTATGACATTTTCTCACATCAATCTTTGCAGGTGTTATTAATCCTTCTTTCCCTCCCAGCGCATCAATGTACAGAGAAGTTTCTTTGCATGGAATGCATGTGTGTGTTTAAAATGAATGTTTAGTTCTTCTTAAACATAAAGTTGAATCCCTTAGACCATGGAAAACCACTGTTGTTGATACAGCATTTCTCAAAAGTTCTCTGCTGCTATTTCTAGGGTTTTCTTGTCTAAAAAAAAAAAAAATCTTTTTAATGTCTCCATGACTTGCATACCATCCAAGCTTTGTATCTTTACCAGCAGGAGTTGCTGCTATCACCTCGTTTCTTCCTTGCTTTCAAGGCTGACCTTAAACAGAGCTGTAAGACATTCTAAACTTACCTTTTATGCCCAAATATATAATATTTCTAAATCACTTTTAGAACAGCATGCTCTTTGCTGCCCAGTAACTTCAAAATGATGTTGTGAATTTATGTTTCATATTTCTTTGACCTTAACACATACACTATCAAATATTTCATGAGCTCCTAAGAAAGAAGATTATAATTAATTAAACAATGCCACAATGCTATTTCTTAATGTATAGAATTCTAATTTTATACTTCATGGACTTCATCTATCTATTTACTTATTTATTTATTTTTGTTTTTGTTTGTTTGTTTTTGAGAAGGGTTTTTCTGTGTAGCCGGAGCTGTCCTGGATTTGCTTTGTAGACAAGGCTGGCCTTGAACTTACAGAAATCCTCCTGTCTCTGCCTCCCTGAGTGCTGGGATTAAAGTCATGAGCCACTGCATGTATATATATGTATATACATGATCTCATAGCCCTTCTCCATAAAAATACAAGGAAAATGTAAGTAAAAATGCCTTCTTAAACATATTTCAAAAATATTGTCACATTCCTGTATGTCTCCCAAGAGTTCCTGTATGATTTAGGCATGTTTCATCTTCTTAAAGATGCATGTATCAATGCATGCTGTTGATGCAGCGTCTCGAAAGAGTGCTCTATCGCCATGTTAAAAATATGAACTGCTCAGCTGGGGCTCTATGAGGCAGAACCATAGCGATGTGGCATTATCTGAGAATTTCCAAAGTGTCATTGGGGATGTTGTACGTCAGGTAGACCTTTAAACTCACTGGACAGATGAACTGCTGGATGGCACAAAACAAAATGCCCTGCCCCAGTGTCAACTAAGGAACTGAGGCTATGGTCTCCTTGGGAGTACTGGTGTGGCTCATGGACGGTTCAAGCCTCTCGCAAAGGTTCATGATTCAGCCCATCATATTTCTCAATTTCGTTCTCAACCTCTTCCCTACTGAAAATTTTAATTCAACAGTTCACAAGTTGTACTGTAAATCATCTGTGCCTGAAGACTTTCTATTCTTAAAAAATGAGATAATAATGGACAAATGTAACACCGAGGCAGGCTCAAAAATCAGCATTTTCTCATACTTTGTCTCTGGTTTGTGCTATCATTAGGAAACTAGAGTCTTGTTTCTTATCTTATCACATTTACAGAAATTATAGATTAATGTTTAGTTTAGTAAAACAAGCTCTCAGAGGATTCTGAAGACAGGGTTCTATAGGTGTTTCATTTCTTGTACAAATATAAGAAACCTTGAGTTCAGTCATTCTTCAGGGAGCCTAGCCATAGTGGAGATTTGTTAATCTCTGTTAATGAGTTAGCAAACTATTGCTTTAGACTTCTTATTAAAGGTTGAGAAAATTATGAGGATTGTCTTTAAAGATGGGAATTTTGTGTATACCAGAAGACAATGGCAGGCCTATCTCCTGCAAACTATATTTTAAAATATTCTTCTATTACAAACCATAGATAAGAAATGTTAAGGTTAGGATAACCCTGCCTGTAATCAATACTTTTCCTGGGGACAATTTTTTGGTGGAGGGGAATATCCAGTTTTTTGTTTTTTTTTTTAATCAAAGAACAGAATTTATAGTTCTTTTTACCACAGAGATTGCTGATGTCCTTAATTAATCCATCCAAGAAGGCAGGTGGACTCTCATTACTTCAATAGGTCTTATGTTTAAAGCATGTATAATTTAATCTTGTCTGAATGGTGTGTGGAAAGAAGTTGATATAAAATAGCAAGAAAGCTCTGAAGTGAACTGAGCTGTGTAATTTGGGCATAAGCATTCTCGACATCACCTTTAAAGGAACCTGAAATGTGTTTGGTGGTGGGAGAAATTTCCGTATAGATTTGAAAATGATCAGGCAGCATCTGCCACCTTTTTCATCTTGATGAAAACATGCTCACAGGGAAAAAAGTGGTTTGACTGCGACGTCAAACACTAATGAAACGTTTGCTAAAATAATCTCTTTAATTTGGACAACGTTTGGCAGTAAAGTGTACTCAGTGGCTCGTTTGCCAGTGTTTTGAGCCTTCAGAGTTAACTGAGCACGGCTAAGTCTAATATGGTAATGAGCTCTTTGTTGAGACCTGGGCATATGCATTTCTCATGCTCTGCTGTGTCCGACTCTGGTGGAGGGAGATAAGAAGTGCTATTGTGATGGCATTAAAGGTCTCCCATTGACATGTCTAAGCACCATGAGCTGGAACAGTCTCATTTCATCAAGTCCTAGATGCTTCTAGATATCTGCTAGATCAAAGGCACCAAGCTCGTAAAAGGTCCAGGTGAATAGTGAGGGTGCCTGATATTAACCAAGTCATCCACATAAAAGTCAGTCATTAAGCTTCAAATGCTTAAATGCTCTTTGAATTAGTCGACAGTAGTTTGTATGCAAATGCCATATGTATGACAAGTGAAACAAAATAAATCAGTGTATGATAACAGCATAAAGTAGAAATAACTCATATCACCACATTATACAATTTTTAACTTTTAAATACTTATTTTAATATTATCATATTTAGTATTAATATTGCATTAATATTTATATCAATCAAATATTATAATAATTTAGGCTATGGAATTAGTAATTAATAAATATTTTACTGCATATTTATTAATATTTATTTACTTGCTTACTTATTCTTAGGTATATGGGCATTTTGCCTGAATGTATGTCTGTGAATGACAGGTGTGGCTGGTGTCGCTGGAGGCCGGAAAACAACTTCATAGCTGGCTGGAGTCACAGATGGCTGTGAGCTGTCAAGTGGGTTCTGGGAACTGAACCTGTGTCCTCTGAAAGAGCAGCCAATGCTCTGAATCTCTGTGCTGTCTCTCCAGCCTTAATATGCTGTTAGTTTGTGAAGATTAGATTTATAGAATTCAAATTCGTTCCTTCTCAATGACCAGTGTGTATTTGAGAATGCACATACCAGCATACAGACCCCTCCCAAAACCCATAGGTTAGGCAAGTAAAAAGTTAGGCTCAAAAAGTTAGGCAAATACATCTAACGTACATACACAAAACAAGAAATTCTTCCGATACTTTGTGATAACTACAGCTGCTTTCATCCATCTATTTGGAAAACCTGACTTGATATATGTCCTTAAAGACACATCCTTAATTTCTTTGGGACTTTTTTGGACCGTCAAAAGAACAGCAAATGGACACCCTTCTTAAAATGTTTTGTCATTGGTTGAGATGCTCTTTCTTTTACTGTTCATCTCTAAAAATCCACTCTACTTGGTTAGTCTGTTCACATAACCCTCTTAATACATGACCTTTTTTGCCCATTTGTTTCTTAACATTTTTCTGTCCGTGTTTACTTCATTCCGGGCTTCAATGTGGTCAAATTTCTATGTATGTTAGGCATGTTAGAATGTAAGCTCCTGGGAGGCAGGGGCTTTGGAAGCTCTGGAAGCAAGAACAGAGGCGACAGTTAAAAAATTGTGATGCAAATGGGATGGCTCAGGCCAGGGCTGAGGGTGCTGTAGAGGAACCTAGCTGGCCTCCCTTTAGTGAGGGGAGATGATAAAGCAGAGATGCACGGGAGCTGGAGCTGGAGAAGCAGCCAGTCAGTTTGGCTTGGTTCCCCAGTAGGAACTGCTTCAGACATGAGTGCTACTCCCCAGTCACCCTACATTATGAAAACTTTCAGAGCAGAGTGAACTTTTGATGACAGCGTGATTATGCAGGCAGTTAGGGTACTTTTGTCATAGTGATATAAATAAAGTCTCCCGCTCTCAGCATTAGTTCTCTGGATGAATCCTCCTCCACTCCCAGAGAAAAAGAAAAAGCAGTTTCTACAAATTTGCTGAGCCGAGAATCCAAGGCTCTGGTGGACCGAGCACTTATATTGGAGAATACCACTACCACAAGTTAATTGTCTAACAGATCACCTCTCTCTTTGTGGACAAGGATCAGCAGAGTGCTCTAGACACTCTGTACATCACAAATATGTATGTTAACATAAATATTTGCTAGGTGATCAACTAACAGTACATAATATTTGCTTGGGGCTTATGGATGTCAGACATGGTGTAAACTACTTTATAAATATGATACCATTTAATAACAATTCCTGTTTTATGGACAAGTCGTCTGGATCTCATGAGATTCAGTAACTCAGTAAATGTTACCTGGAGAGTAGGTAGGAAATTAGATTTGAACCTGAGAAACCTAGATCCACAGATTATCCATATAATAACTGTATATTATGAAAGGACATGAGGTTCCACCACTGAAAACACATAAGAATGAATGGATGAAGATTGCACACTTGACAAGAAAAACTAGACTTTTATAACTCAATAAGAGACATTCATGCTTTAGGTCAATGACTATGATCACAAAACTGGTTGGTACAATTACAGGGGCTCTGGGCACTGCCAATCTTTACAAGCAATTTGTTTTTGAAATAGCAAATAATTCTTGCTTGTATTTTCCTTGAACTTGGATGACATGCCCTATCAAAAATTTCCAGCATTATTTTTAAACATACCACATCTACATGATAAAAGGAAATTTAAGATGACGACGACTTCAGCAAAGAATGATAAGTGAAAGACCAGATGCTACATATTTTCAACTGCAAAAATATCACTAGAAGCCAGCTGTAGCTTCTAAAATTTCATGATGTCATCATATGGCTTCAGGATCTATTTAGTTGCTTCATAATCGCATTAACTTATCTAGGCTTCCAGTCATGCAGCAAGCCTTAATTGCATAGGTTTGTTTATAATATTGTTAGAATTAGAGGTCTCGTGTTTCATGGAAGAAGCCTCTCACAGGACAGTCCACAAAACCTTGTCACCCTGAGCAATCCTTAGTGACCCACTGCAAACTGATGTCACCATAGACATCATCCAAAGAAGTCATTGCTTCCTGGCACTGAGTTATAGCACTAGTGACTCAGAGTTTTCGATCGTGTTCAACTTTTCCCAGGAGTTGAGGTCTTGGATGATGACCTCCCAAGTGTGATGGGCATAGTTTGCTGCTGCCCAGCAAGTTGCAAGGTCACAGCCAAACCTGCAACATTTTCCAGACATGCATTACAGTCTCAGGTTCAAAAATTTCAACTGTATTAGAGATGCGAATAATTTTACTTTTCACAAATGATTGCTCTGAAATCCACTGTCACCTCACTTCTTGCGTCACCCCAACTTTATTCACCCATTTTTCTTCATTGTCACCTCAACTTTATTCACCTGTTTTTCATCAGTCTCAAATCTGTTCTTTCACACATCAATATTTTCCTGTGAGTGATGTTCAATAGGGTGATGTCACATATTTTCTTAGAGATTTTAAAGATAAAGGAAAGGTAGGCCTCTCTTAAAGGCAAGTTAAGTAATTACCTGGTAGAAGAGAAGATTCCCCTTAGAGTTATAGGAGCTAGGCTGAGTCTGGTTGGCCCTGTTTTCCCCTCTGATGTTAGTTCCACCCTCAGCTTCATTGATAGAAACAATATGAAAAGAGACACTTTAAATACACTAATACCTAATCTGGCAGAAAAGAATGAATGTGATATCTAAACCAGGCAATAAGCATTCCCTCCAATCAGTGTTAGTGCCTTTGATTGACCCCGCTTGTTTTATGAGTGAACCAGGAACAAATGGTATTCTGATGGTCAATTTTGGGTCTGCATTCCCTGTAGAGCAAGCATGTCATTTTCTCCTCCACAGCAACACACAAGAAGTCAGATACATGGAAGAACAGATCTCCCAAGATAGTTGGTTTGTTTGTTCTTTTTTAAAAAATTCCACTCCATAAAATTTGCTCATATTCTTTCCACCTTCTCCTTCTCCTTCCTGATCTTCCCCTCTCTACCAAATCAACTTTGTGTTCTTTCCTTCTCTCTCTGAAAACAAACAAACAAACAAAAACAAAGCGAACAACAAAACTATGGAGTCTGTTTTGTGTTGGTTGCCTACTCCTGAGCATGAGGCCTGCCTTGGAATGTGGTTGATGTACCCAGTGTCATAACTGAAGAAAACTGAATTTTGTCTTTCTCAGCAGATATAAATTACAAAAAGCTTCTTGGTTACAGGTGGGACTTTGTGCTTACTCATCGCACACTATGCCGAGATTTTGTCTGGCTTGAATTTGCGCAGGTCTTGTACGTGCTGCCATAGTCTCTGTGAGTTCATATGTGCATCAGTCTTGTGATGTCTGGAAACTGTTGTTTCCTTGGAGTCATACATCACCTTTGCTCTTATAATCTCCCTGCCTCATCTTTTGCCTTCGTTACTGAGCCCTGAGGGAAAGGGCATGATAAATACATCCTTTAGGGCTGACCACTCCAAAGTCTTTTGCTCTCTGAAATTGTTCACTTGTTGGTCTCTATGTTAATTACTACATTTTTTGAGAAGTTTCTCTAATGAGCAATGAGCAATGCACAGATCTCTGGGTATAGAAATGTGTCATTAAGAGTTGTTCTTATTATATTGATTTAGCAGAATAATAATAATGGGTTTTCAGTGCAGCCCATGTCCTATCTAGCATCAGATTCTTGACCTCATTAGCACTATCAGCTCCTTCTCATGGAGCAGGCCTTAAAAACTGAAAGAATAAATAAATAATACATCTAAGAAAAGTCAATTTAAAAGTTGTTGGTTACTCTCACAGTACTTGTGCTGTTACTGTACATATTACTGCTTGTATTGCAGAGAGGTTGTTGTAAAGCTCATAAAGTTCATAGCTGGGTAAGACTGACGCTTACTTTTCTCCTCCAGTGGCAGGCATAGTACCTTCCAGCACTAGAAATGCTAGTCAGTAGTGGTGAAGCTTCTGCTTAAGCACCAGCTGAAGTTGTTCATGTCCAATGACATAGTTATGTAATCGTGTGGTGTTTTCAGCACCAGCGTCTTCCCATTAAGGTATGGAGAATAACCAAAAAAAAAAAAAAAAAAAAAAAAAAAGGTTATTACAACATTTGGAAGGGATCTACAGGACTGTTTTGGCCAGCTACACAGAAAGATGTAACCCGTTCTGGGCACTGGAAATTTCATTTGGTAGCATGCGATATCTATTTAGTTCATTGTATCCTTCATTGTACGGTAACTCCATTTGAATTCCTTTAACATTTAACATTTTAAGAAGCTGTTACAGTAATAGGTTTTCATGTGGCTTTTTCATAGGTTTTGTGTATTCTTCCTCATTTTCCTCCTCTACCCTGCTCTCTCACCTATCATCTTCACCTCTTATTCTCCCTATTCTAATTTTCATTTATCCCTTTATAGCGCACTGTTCCATTTCTCCATCTATGGAAGATCCTTTCCTCCCCACTAATTCCTTATTATCTTCCTAACCTCTATGGATATTCTGAAGGAAACACACATATCTAAAGCTTAAAAGCTAAGATCTACCTATAAGAGAAAACACACAATGCTTGCTTTTCTGGGTCTGATTACCTCACCCAAGATAATTGTTTGTAGCTTCACCCATTTACCTGCAAATTTTATAATTCTATTTTTTCTAGGAGATAAGTAATATTCCATGTGTAAAGGTGCCATGTTTTGATTATCCATTTATCAGTTGAAATCTGGGCTATTTCAAACTTCTGGCTACTATGAGCAGAGCAGCAGTGAGCACAGATGAGCAACTATCCCTGTTAGGTTACATAGGTGGAAGTGTGGTAGATCACACATTCTGTAGGTTTTGGAGGACCCAGCGTACTGATTCCTATAGTAGCTACGGGAATTGGCCCTCCCATCTTCAGCGAATAAATGTTCCCTTTCCCCACATCCTTAACAGCATCTGCTGCCATTTGGTTTCTTAATCTTGGTCATTATTACTGTAGTAGGATGAAATCACAAAGTAGTTTTGATTTTCAGATCTGTGAGGGCTAAGGATATCAAACATTATTTTTCGGTTTAGTGTTCCTTTTCCATCTGTGCTTTGTCTTTTGAGAACTTTATTTTCCTTTCTGTTTTAAAACTGGGATTATTTGTTTTCTTATTGAACTTCAGACTTTTTTGTTTTGTTGTTGTTTCACTGTTCTTTGTATATGCTAGCTACTAACCCTTTGACAGGTGTAAAATAGAGATTCCCCCCCCCCCCCACTTTATGAGTTGCTTATTTGCTTAGCTTCCTGTTCAGGAGCTTTTTAGCTTCATGAAATCCCATTTATTAGTTGTTGGTTTTAGTGCCTGTGCTATCAGTGTACTGCTCAGAGAATCATTTTCCTGCCAATGAGTTCAAATGGATTTTCCATGTATATAAGCTGGAAACAGTAATCAAAATAGGAGAAACAAATTTTAGTCACCTACTAAACAATAGCTGTGCAGTATAGTACTCTCTCTGTTAGCTGCTTTCTTCCTTCAAGTCTTTTGATATATTATCTATTTGTTCATAGTTCTTTTATTAGGTGCCTGAAATAATTGGATTCTGTTTTTCTACGATGCTGCTTTTTAACAGCCATGCTTCTATCTTGCCTTTCAACAGTCATTCTTGGGCCATGTTTATCCCACTTTACTTTGTGCCTTTTAAACATTATTAATTTTTATGTTGTTTTATTTCACTAGATCCTGAGTCATGTGTGTCTTTCCTACACTTGCCACTGTATTGTTTGTCCATTTTTTAACAGCAGATATTTGGGAATACATGTTAGGAAGCTGAATGAGTGCCCCATAGACCTCCAACTCCTTTATGCAGGTAACATTTTTAGGGAGTAACGAAAAAGAAAGGGCAGCACTTGTAATTCACGGTGTAAAGAAAGAAAATAACAAACTTATTGAAATAACTCATTTTAATCATTACCCACTTAAAATAAACTTTTTTACATGTGTAAATAATTAAATATATTTGAATTTTTCCTCAAGGTTGTGCCCATTGGAGCTGGTAATGAGTAGGAAGGTGATTAAGTGCCAGGTGGCAGGGGAGCTTAGGATATGAGTCAAATAGTGTAGATAATGCACACACTCAATAGTGATGTTGAATAATTGATCTATTGGTGTGTACAGTCCAGAGAGCACAGTGATACACAGATCCATGTTCTCTTGTTACCTGTGGTCTCAGTTTCCCAGCTGCTATCCACCAATAACTTTTATATCCAGTTCTTAATGATAAGAAAACCATGTTTTTGATATGGCATGCTCTAAGAGGACTTAGTCTGGAAGTCTTGGGGTAGATAAATACTCACCTATCTATTTCACTCGATAAAACACCCGCTAGGTAATCACAGAATAGTTTCTAAAATCTGTTCTTTGCTTATTTTTTTTCACCAGTGTAAGCATATCAATTTACTGAAGTACCCTACAAGGAAAGCAGATGGGGCAGTAACAAGAGTACCCATATATTTATTTAAACAAACCCATCAAAAATAACCACAAGGAAAGTACAAGTTATAAAGTCTATATTATAGACAAAGGACAGAGGGAAAATAAAATTCTATCTGTCTCACAGCAACCCAGTTCTCATCACAAAAAACAGTTCCTGGGTCTAAGAGTGTCTTCTACCATAATCTAAGCATTTTAAAATATACATGCATCTAGAAACACAAATGTATCTTTGTATATGTGTTTAAAAACAATATACACATTATTTATTATTAATATATATATATATATATACATACTAATTATTACTAGAGGTTGAGGTAATAAGAAGGTGTTAGCTTCATTCAGCTTTCTAATAGGAATGTCAACATTTAGAAAAATGGAATTAAAGTTACTAGGATAGTAGACATAAACAAAACATTATAACAACCAATAAACACAGGTAAAAAATGCTAAAGAGAAGAAAACCTAAAGGAGGAAAGAATTGTTACCTATAATAATGTAAAGACCTAACATAATGTAAAATATGTGTAAATAGTAACAAAACAATTCACTAGCAATAAACATTTTTAATGCCAATAGTCAGTTGTTGAGGCCAGAAACCTAACTATAAGTTCTGATTTCAAATATGTATGGGAGATACCTCCAGACCCTATGGCTAAGTTTCCCCCAAATTCTCACCCAGAGAAATGTAGGACGATAATTGTTTTAGGTAGAATGTATGTGATAATTTCTTATACAGTGATACCTAACCAATGCACATGGAAGTGCTTTTCTGGTACATCTCTGGCCCTCTATTCTTTTTTTAACCTTCTTATTTGAAAACTATTTCTTTCTAAGTTCAGACTGGCCTCGAACTCATTCTGGAGCTGAGCTATCTGTAAACTGGCAATCATTTTGTCTCAGCTTCTGAAATAGCTGAGACCACAAGTCAGTGCCACTACACATAACTTCTTGTTTGTTTGTTTTTTAAAATAATCATGGTACAGTTTGAACTTTGTCATTGATTGTTCTGAAACATACTTCATGCCTATTCTCTCCTGTTTTAAAATCAATACAGGGGGAGCAAGAATCTTGTATATTTGATTCTCAAAAATACCTGTAGCATTTTAACATAATCACAATTGTGAAATAAAGAATGGGTTAGCAATCGCATGTGCTCTTGATGAGAAAATACAAACTGATATAAACTTATTATCTTATGCGTTTAATACCAGAGCTCTTAACCATGCAGTCTTTGAAACAATGATTTCCTGGTGAGGAACTATTCCTAGAATATTGAAATTTAACTAGAATAAGTTTTATTGTAGCTATGTTTATAGCGCAAAATAGTTAAAACAAATGTCATTTAGCAAGACTGTACAAAACTATTATATATTCAATGTATCTATTAAACTTAAATGTATCTATTAAAATTCAATGTATCTATTCAATTGAATAAATTTAATAAAATTATGTCAAATAATTTACCAACATTGAACATATTTAGTCTATGCTGCTGAGCAGAGCAAATAACAATAATAGGATGTGAAATGATTTAATATGATAAGATCTCATGTGTCTCCAAATAATTATTGTGTTGCAATGAATCACTGACAAAAACTTTTCATATGCTTATGTGTGTGTATGTATGTCAACAGACCTAGAATAAGTCTAAAAGAATATGTCACTAAAATTCTTATGAGAGAAAAAGTGGGGTTATTTTTGCTTTTGGTTTCTTTCCCTCATTTTTCTACAATGAGAATGAACCTAAGGCCTGAAATGTCGAAAGGAAAGCTGCCAAATGATAAGGGTTACAGATACCAAAGCTAGAAAATGGAACCAGAGAGACAAAGAGCAAAGCAATAGATCAGGGATTGGGCAGCAATCCAGGGCATGCCTAGAATAAGGAGCCATTGTTAATGGTTCTGCTGGGATATGCTGCCACTTTTCTAAGATAATAGGGATCCTGTAAAGTATGGGAAAGACTCTGGCCAGTGCCTTGGTGAGGCACTAACTCAAGCATGTATATGCTGTCCAAAATGAATTGTCTCCATCAGTTACAATATAGTTTGCTGAGCCAGGAGGTCTCCAGGTCTGAGGACTGTTAACAGACATGTCTATTCTCCAGAGACTTACTGGATTATATGAACTGGTTATCTGCTTCATGTTGACTACTCAGGAATGAGGCAGTGGGTGAGTAGACACATACAAGGAACACAGACCATCTCATCTACATCCAGTGTTCTGATTCCCTAAACTGTTCTTAGCAACAATGTTTGGGCGTCTAGTCTTCACTTGTCTGGAGACTTGACTGAAACTTGGCATCAAGTGTCAGAACTTCTTGTCCCATAAGCAGTGTTTATTTCTTTACCATGATGCTCCTGCAGAATCATTTGCAGTGTTGATGGGGTGCTAGGTGGTGTCAGCATATCTGTCAGGATTTTTGATGATTAGGCTAGTGATGGCTCATCCATGAATTGGATTGCTCTTTTCAGAACCATTTAGAGTACTCATAGTGTAAAGGAAGGGCACAAATGATTGTGGATTTCTGGTTTCTAGAAATCCAAAGGTACTACACAACATTCTCAGCTATTACCTCTCACCATTCTAGGACTTTTACCTCCAAACTTGTTCATTTGTGTTACTGGTGAACAGGCCTGTTTCATTCCAATCATCTTTATAACAGTCCTAAACAAGAACGTAAGGAAAGGAGCTCAGTTGTATATGTCAAGAAAGGTGCCAACATGAAACCCCTTTTTTATTGCATCATCACTTGGATTTGGTTGGAATTTATTACAGTGAATACTATTCAACAAAAGTAACTTTTTGATGGTTTTTGATCTGTCACAGTTCGGAATTGGATATGGCTTCTGTCTAAATTTAATTCCATGGAGTACGGAGTATTTGTCTCACCTTCCTATTTGCTACATGAATTTGAAACATAATACAAGGCCAGGCTTGTTCTCTTCCGCCTAGGCCTTGGGTTATGGATGTGTACACAGAATGTCCTGCTTTGACCAATTCTATTCTAGGCACTGACTGTAATGAGCAATTTTCCCTGGTGCCACAACTCTAAGGTAAAAGTCATGAAGATGGGCTATAACTTTAAGTATCCTGCTCAGACAGTGGATTGAAGGGGTCAGGGCAGGTCACCAAAGTTCACCAGGTCACACACATAATAGGCAATGATTCTCAAATAGTATTGGCAGGCGTATAGAACCAAATTGTCAGCATAAGAATTGTTTGCGTCAACATGCACTGCTAGGTAAACCATTCTGTTTAGGTCCTTCAAATGTTTCAGGGGAAAATGGCCTTTTGCGTAAATCATGTGTAAGGACTAAGGGTTAATGAGGTCAATAGGCTTCCTGAATTTTCTTTTTTAATATAAGCACAAACTAGTAGCAAAGAAACACTGACACGTGAACATGCTTCTTTTAGTAAACATGTAATCTTTCTTTAGAAAGCACAAAAGGTAATAGAAAACTGGGAGCTTGCTTGTAGAGATGTTAGAAGTTAAAGATCATTCTGTAAAACATTCATGTGTCATAATCTGACCTGAAACAAAGTCCTCAAATATCTAATACCGAATCTTTCACCTAACTAGATTATTGACCATGATAGAGCTTAAATTTATCTTATTGATCTCCTAAGATAAAAAGAGATGAAATTTCCTGGAAAAGGATGGCTATTTTTTTTTATTATCAATATTTTTGACATATGTCAAGTCAAACCCTCATTAGTTTTTAGTCATTCAGTTATTAAAAACTGTTGTTTTTGCTATCATGTCAGAATACAAAGTCATTGATCTTTCTGGAAAAATTACAATAAAGCATACTTGATTACCCTTCTTCATGAGCCAACTTTAGGGAAAAACTTCTATAGAAAAGATCTATGTCGTTATCAAGAAAAATGGTTCTTCAAAGCTCTATTGATTGCCAAAAAAACTATTACTGTGAAAAAAAAATTCTTCAACTACTGCTAAAATAATTGACTGGACATATGTTATGTGTGACCCAATGGCACAAAAAAAGAATGTCATTTAATCAACAAAATAGATCCTTCACATAAAACTTGGCCTCCCATAATGACATACAATAATCACCAACTTTATAGTAGACTCCAATATTTAAAAAGCCCTTTCAAGAGCAATTGGATTTTAAGTAGTTTCTTTTTCTACATCATCGCAGTCACCTGCTGCCCAGATTAAATTGTCTTGGTCAGTGACAATTTAGAGTGAACAGCCAGAAGCTCCTCAGGTTCAGGAAGCTTCCAGAGAGGCATCTGCTCCCCCAGGCCAGGCTGCCTTCATGTAATTTGGCATCTGCCTGGCATTGCTTTCCTAGGCCTTAGCATGCGAAGTCAGCAGAAAGGGCAACCATACAGATTCCCCTGAGAGAACTGTGTTTTGTTTGTATATTTGGTTGACTGAACTTTTGTTGGAAAAAAAAAATGTAGGTTGAGATGTAGGGCTGTTCAGTCACAATGCGAGCAAGTTACTCTTGTGATTTGTTTGTTTTTGATTTTCTTATTTACTGAAGGAGGGATGGAATTGCACAGTGTCTAATTCCCTTCTTGCCTGTAAGACACAATGATTTTATCAACGCATACAACTGCCTGTTAACACGCTAGTGATGACAACGTGTTCGCATGTCATCATCACCCAGGGAATTTTTCTTCATGTTGGAAGTGTGAGCTCACTTCTACTAGATTCCCAGCCTACATTTTATTTTATAAGTTAACCTTCCGCTCAGTTTTAGCTAGCTTAATTTCTCACTTTCGAGTTAAATTAAAATTTTGTTAACAAATTATTTCAGCAAGAGTAAAATGTAAGAATGGAAAACAATAGCTTCTCCCCTAGTCACAGGAACCTTTCTATAGATCTGAGCATTCACAACTCAGCTAAACCTGATGGCTTATAGTGACAGACACAAGACACTCATGGTGATGGGCGGTTTACAGCCACTCAGAACTGAAGAAATGCCATGCAAACCACAGATCCTTTCTATAAATATATACTCTCTGTCCACAGGCTTCAAAATGAATCGGCGAAAGAATTAGAGACATTTCTAAGCTGGAAATTGAGGATTTGTCCAAAGCATTTCTGAATGTTTTAGCCAGTTACGATTTATCTCTTATTTTCTTATTATCTTGATCCTGAAATTGACATGGCCACTGGATCAGTAACTTTTTTAGCAGAATCTATTTTTGCCACCTTGATCATTGGTTACAGTCAATCATACTGGTAACATACTGAATTTGATTCAATGAAAAGACCACTGAAATTTTGAAATGAGCTACTTTCCATATTCATGGTGTTTCCTCCACATCAACAAAGGACAAAGGTCGAATCTCCAGCCACTCATTTATATGTACCAAATATTTTCTGACATTTATAACTGCAGACCATGAATGGTGAGCTGGTTTCTTTTCAAATTGCCAAAGGAATGTCAGATTGCCTTTATAGCTGAATCAAATTACAACATTCAGCCTAGTTCTAGCTTCATTTATTTTACACAAACACACGAACACACATACTTAAAGCTAACGTAGTCCATCCAACATCATAAAATTTATAAGCATTAAGGAAAAGCAAAGTTTAATTGTTACTCTGTTATTCAAATAATTATTAACAGTTTAGTTTGCTTTTTAATCTCAACACTTACATAAGATATATGCACATAAAAATACAAGCAAAATGCCACCCGTCCACCTAGTTTATCTTTATCTATCACTGTGTGCACTTCAGTTCATATATGTGTTTCATATTATATATGCAATTTACTTTTTTCTTCTTTTAACTTTGAAAAAATTTTAATCTTGTGTCATGAACATTTATTTACATTTACTTTGACATCCTAAGAAATAATTATGTTTCCAGTTTAAAATATCACCAACATATTGAATGTTCCTTACGCACTTTTTAATTGAACATTAATGCTTGCATCTAGGACTATTTTATTTTTAAGACTTTCATATTTGTAGTTCTAATAATTTTCTAGCTCAATGAAATAATTACAGCCAGATCTTCATATTGGTTCTGTTTAACAGCTCTGCTGTCTCTTAGACCACAGCGATCAGGTAGGAGCACAAGCAAGGAGCTATCTGACTGCCTTCTTTCTTGATTTTACTTTTCAGGAAGAGTAAAACTCTTCTCTTCCAAGGAACAAGATCCTTAGTGCCTAATGCAGCCTTTGACTGGATCAACAACTATGTGACTGAGCAGTGACTGGATCTGATCTTACAGGGAAAAAGAGTCCACAGTTTGCTTTGGCTGCGATGTGGTTTATGTAGAAGTAAAATTTTTGTTAAGGCTGTTCTAGCTCAGTCCGTTTTCATAGGGAAATGACCCACATATATGACTTTTCTTTTTCTGCATAAGGAAAGAATGTAGCAATTCTGTTCTGGAAATGCTGCTCGAAGTTCACTCTTGGTCTCTCCTTGTAGGGAAGGTAAACTCAATTTTTGTTTGTTTGTTTGTTTTAATGATTTATTTGTTTACTTATATGAGTGTTTTGTCTGCATATCAGGAGAAAGACAGTTTTAGATGGTTGTGAACTGTTGTGCAGGTGCTAGGAAGTGAACTCAGGGCAGCCAGTACTCTTAACCACTGAGCCATCTCTCCAGCCTCTTATTTCTTAGTTTTTATTTTATTTCATTTTTCCTGAACTTGATGTAGAATGGATCATCAGGCTATATTATCAGTGGTTGAGAAGACAAGTGAGGAGGGGACTTTCCCCAAATATTGGGATGCACACTCTTGTGTGACTGCCTTGGAGATTAATTTAGTGAGGTCTACTCAGTTTAAGAGTAGGCATTTCCTACAATGAGCACTTTCCTTCTCAGTTACAAAGAAAGAAAACTGTATTCAACGATGTTTATTACAGCATTGTTTTTAATGATAACAAACCAAACAAACTGTGAGACTATTCCAATGGCAAAGCTCCATTTGCTGTTGCTTGAGAGGAAGTAGATTTATAGATGACAGTACGGGTGTATTCCAAAACCACCTTTAGTGTTGAAAGCAAATGATAAGTGTACATAGAACAGACTAATTATAGTCAAGTAGAGTCTAAAAGCAGACAAATATGATCACTATTGTTCTACATGCCAGATACCTTTCACAATTTAAAAATGGCTTCTTTATTTATAAACTGTCCTACCAAATGTTGGGTTAACAAACACTCGTTTTTTTGGGGGATCTGGGTCAGAATAGAGACTTGCAGCTGAGGTTTCTTGGTTGCTAGGTGTGGGCTGTGAAGGAGAAGAAGCATGTTGAATGGCCATAGAAAACTTTCCCTGGAGGAAAAGGACATTTTCCTAAGATTGAAGAGGTCTGAAATTTTGACCATTTACCTGGCAAGAAAGTATATCTCCATATAACTTAATAAACCTCTTACTTTTAAGAAACATGAGCCCATAACACCATGAACAGTTGTGTTGTTACAATAAAAAACACTAGAAGTATCTTAAATTCCAACAATAGTGAAACAAACAAATTATTGCCATTATATCCATGAAATGGAATATTCTACAATCATTAAAAATAGAATACTCTGTGGACATTAAAAGTTATACTATTGAAACCTATTTATGTGCTTGAGAAAAAATTCACAATATAGTTTGTTCAAGGAACAGGACAGGATATAATATAGAGACATAACACTGTCAATTTTATAAAATATGCATGCAAGTTTATATATAAAAATGACAGAGAAAATGTTTTTAAGTGTTACTACCTTTGATTTTATTAGTTCTTTGTACATTTCTATTTTGAAAATGTCCTGCTATAAACATGTTTTAATTTCTGTAATAAAAAAAATAAAATACAGGAAAAAAATTAGATGCTAAAATTGAGAACAGGCGTCCATTCCCTTTTATAGTAGACATTTCGTGTAGACAGAAAATTGCCTTAGGAAGGTAGAGTCTGGAAACTGTCTTTCCTCAGACTTTGTGCTGTTTTTCTTCCAGTTTCCAGATTTGCCGCCGCCGCCGAGGGTGATGACAAACACTGCTGAATGAGTGTGCTGGGGTGATAGTCAGCATGTGATCTGTAGTCTGTGCCCACCTTTTGGGCTGAGCTTTTCCTAGGTCCACTCCTCCCATTGCAGCCCACTACTCTGGGACTTCTGTCTGAATCTCATCCCTCATCTCCTGGTTCTGCAGACTCTGCTCTCTACCCTGGTAAAAAACACCTTCTCCCTGTTTTACAGCACTTACCACAGGGCAGTGCAACTTTTTGCTCCAATGCCCTTCCCCCCAATTTGTGAACCTCTTGAGGCTGGTTGTGTGTTATATTACTTTATCCTATTAATGTCCACACAGGTTCTTAAACATTGTCAATAAATACTGTTTAGCTAATGACTGGAGAGTGTGTCCTGTGAAAGCAAAGCACTGTAAAGTAAGTACTCTTCATATATGTAAAGCTCTTATCATTATCTTGTATTGGGAAATACAAGATACCAATGTAATGTAATGTGATGTGATGTAATATAAGGTAAGCATCTTCTTGGAGCAGGAGTGCAAATTATGGCAAGCTGTACAGTGAGGTCACTGGTGTTTGTTTGTGGTGATGAAACCAATGCAATGTATAGAAATTGAATAAAAGAGTCAAGATTATGTAGACAACATATATATTTTTTATTTTATTATGATTAATAATTATTGTCATTGTGTTTGAATCATGTATGTATGGTGTACATGTCTGCCATGGCATCCACGTGATAGTCAAGGACAACTTTATGAGTAGATTTTTTCCTCCCAACTAAACAAGGGTGCTACAGATTGAACTAAGGCTGTCAGGTTTGTATTGCATGTGCTCTTGTTTGTTCAACCATGTCGCTTTAAATCTGAAAGTCTGGCCAAATAATCTAGAGGTTTTAAGTGAACAAAATTTCCTAGATGTGTTGAAAGAGAAACTCCACAGAATTTAGGAAAAGAAGATATGACATGAAGTACTTGGAAAAAATAGAACAGTATCAACACTTGGTGAGAAATGCTTAGCTGGTTCACCATCACAATATCACAATATCGTGGTTGTTAAGCAGCTTCTTGGAGCAGGAGTGCAAATTATAGCAAGCTACAGAGCGGGGTCACTCGTGTCGGTTTCTGGTTATGAAAACTCATATAACATGGGCACACTTTCACATGTCCACTAAGCAGAAAATGCTGCAGCGGCCAGCACATGATCTAGAAGCGCAAATCAAGCCAACTCCATAGAAGGCTTTGTCCCATTTGAGGTTCTATATTTTTAAGTGATTTGGAATGTTGGAAATGAACCAGGGAAGAGCAACAAAAATAATTAGTGTTGGCAAATGGATCTATGGGGAAACAAAAGTGAAAAGAACTTGGAATTACTTGAGCTGGAGAAGAAATTGCTGCAGGGTGACCTCATAATCATTTCCGACTGATGAAGTGGTCTCATAAGGATAAATAGGTGCTGGGGAATGAAAATGTCAGTTAATTATTTTCCTCCCCACTTCCGGTTCCCAAATTCCAGAAAGGAACAAAATGGATCAGAGCAATCAAGAATAGAGGTAACTTTAATACTTTTAAAAACATGGTTTTTGTTTGTTTGTTTCCTTTCTAAAAATTATCTTATTTTATTTATCAAAGGGTGCAGATTGAGTCTGAGCACAAAGTAAGGTCTGTTGCTTTACTCTTTCAACTCACTTAACATAGTGCCCAAAAGGCAAGACATCCACAGGCCTGGAGGAGATTTCAGTAGGCCTTACCTACACTTCAAGAAATAGGAGGAAGAAAATGGGCAGGGCAAGAGTAGTGATTTGGTCACAATCTTAACCAGAGAGACGAGAGATGGGGAGGGGGTGAGGTGAAGGGGGCTAGTTGGGAGAAAAAGGGAAAGCACAGAGGGAGGAGGCTTGAGGAGAAAGAAAAGGGAGAGAGTGAATTTTTCCAGAAAGGGCATCCCCGGGGTCTGGCTGACAAAATGAAAGGCTGCTGAATAGGAAGCATCTCCCTGTCCTCTCAACATGAAAAACCAGGAGATACTTTTCTCAACACCAGTTTGCCTTGAAATGAAGAATAATTCAGTCTTCCTGAGAGAATGACATAGCTCTTTGCAGGACAGTTAAGTATTTCCATGGAAATCTTCTAGAACTTGTAATCATGGTACCGACAATGTTCAGTGTGTCTCTGTTCAACTGGTCCTCTGGTTCTATGGGCTGCTAGAAGCATCACAGGAAACAGAAATGGTTCTGTGGTCAGATTCTTTTGCAGAACACTAGGTTACACCAGGTGAAATCACATTGGATGCTGCAGGTTCCAGTGGAGACTTTAATATTACAATATTAATTATGAATCTCCCTGGTTTCCAGAACATTCCGCACAGTCTCCTCTTTCTTCTTCCAGCAGAGTGGACTGCCTGGCTGGTGTTTCATGGATGTGACCTGAGTTGGCTTCATTAACCCTCAACCTCACATGTCGACAGAGAAAGTTGGATCTTGTTGGCAAGCCTCGTCCAGCTTTGTTTCACTACTAAGTTGGGTGCGGTGACTCATCCTACTCCACAGTAAACACAGCCTTTCACCAAGATTCACCAAGAGTGACTGGTAGCACTTCATTAATGGAGATCAGGCTTGAATCCAGATGAATGTATCTCATTGATAGGACAACATGGCTTTGTATTAACAGTGTTTGCCCACACGATTCCAGTTCATTTTCAATTACTTTAGTCTATATTCAGCAACAACGTGACTGTTATTCAGATGGCTAGAGTAAAGGGCTAATGAGCAGGGTATTATATCAGGCAATCGTCCTTGATTGCATCTCCACTTACAACGCCATTACTCCTTTATGTAGGAGGGGCACACAATTGAGAACCACAGAACAGAAAGGGGCGGGGAGTCAGAAAAGCTTTGTCACAACAAATCCTGTTACTGCTTTCCTATGGCAGTATCACACCACACCACAAAAGGAAAATAAACCCTCAGAAAAGAAGACTATTAGTAAAGCGAAGAGGTCTCTGTCCTTTTCTTTTGCTTCGGAGTCTTGTCGCTTTACACCTTCTGATGATGTACCTTTTCAAAGTTCTCCGTTCCGATGGATAATAAAGTGGCTCCTTAAACAACACACTGCATTCAGTTCTTGCTTTGGCAGGAAGCGGCTGCCTCCGAGAAATTGCTTCCATCGGCAGGTTTCCCTGCTGAGGCTGCAGGGCAGTCGTGGAAGCAGGACGCTTTGAACTGCTTTAAGGGTTTTGCAGTTTGGATGGTTAGTCCAGAGTTTGGTAATTAAAAGATCCCTTCAAGGGAAAGAGAACTGCTTCAAGAAAAGAGAAGAAAGAGAGAGAGAGAGAGAGAGAGAGAGAGAGAGAGAGAGAGAGAGAGAGAGAGAGAGAGAGAGAGAGAGCAAAGAAAACAAAAGATATGCAAGAGCTTCCCAACTCCCCAGCTCAGGGCAACATGCTGCCTGGAGCTGGGACTGCATACCTGAGTGCCTGGAAAAAGTCCAGGGCCTTCTCTCCGGTGCCTCGGACTCCAGGTTGCTCCAGCTGCCAGCCTGTCAGTAGCTCTATGTACCACCACTTCCAGGAGCGCTCTGAGAATGGGAGGGCAGATTATGTTTCTCTCTCTGACGTACTGGCTTTGGCCATACTGTTTGGAATCTGCCATTTACACTGAAGATTTATCAGCCACATTGTGAGTCCCAACAGGAAGGAACTGGGTACAAGACAAGACAGTGATGAGAACAAGGCATCTGCTGAAAACTCAGTTTTCCTATGAGGTATAGGTCAAGTCTAGACACACATTGCTGGGTGCTGAAATAGTCAGGTCAATGCTCCGGAGTTTGCCAGAACAAACAGAACTAAATATATACATATTTCTGTTACCCATAGACCCACAGACCTTTACTTGAGAAATGTACCGCTTTTGCTCCAAGCTACAGACCTATGTCCACATAAAAACCGCAAACTCAGACGCATTTGGTTAGCAATGAACTGGAATAAATGAAGCAGCTAATCTGGGGAATATCTCACTGCTGGTTTGCAACTGACCGGGTTGGGAAAAGGCCACAGAAACAGGTACATACACCCAATTCTAGAACTTTCAGGAAAGAACAAAACCTTTTTTTTTTAATGCTATACTAACAACATGCAAGTAAGATGGGAAAGTAATAAATTATCAAAAATATCAAATAATCCTTTTCTTCCCCCAAAGATTTATAATGTTTTTCAGGATAATTGACATATAGCAGTATTAGCCAAGGTCATGGAGAATATAAACCGTTTTCATCCAAACTAGCTCTTTCAATAGAAATAAGTACAGGACCGTCTATGGTAAACATGGTGAAATAGACATCACACGGATATTGACATGCATTGCTTGAACTCACTGAGAAGCTGGTTCTGCTGGTGAAGTTGGGTCCCTGCCTGTCTGTGCCAGGTGTCCTCCACAAACCTAACTCTGTGACGAGGAGGGAGGAGAATGAATGGCAAAACAGTCCATGGGTAAAAAACATTGTGTCCTTGAGAACAGCTAGAAGGGGAACCATTTCCAGAAGAGATTATTGCTGTTTATCCCATGATGTTGAAAGTGCCTGCAGTGGGAAAGAGGACAGTGAGGTTCAGCCAAGGGCAGCTCATCCGTGGAGAGAAAGCTCAACTGGGACCCCTGCTGACTGCCCCAACCTCTCTGGTCAGTTCTTGCTCAACATGGATGATATTGTCCTTTGGTGTTTTTGTTTGTTTGTTTGTTTGGCTTTTTATTTGGAAGCCTCCCTGGATATGACACTCTTTGTTCTACACAGAACTCTCTGGAGAACATCAGCTGATAGCTTCAATATGGTTTCACAGTCTATGTTTGATGTTTGGGCACTCAATTTGATGTTTTTGTTTTTGTTTATCTGCCTGCCTGCCTGTCTGTCTACTGTCTACTGTCTGTCTGTTTATGTATCTGTGTATTGATATTTATTCTTTTACTTTGAATCACAATATACATAATAAATGTAAGCATTCAATACTGAAAGTCTGGCTATTTTATATATATATATATTTATATATACATATATATAATTTATATATACATACACATATAATTGTATATACATACATGTATATATGTATATAATGTATACACATATATATTATATACATACATGTATAATGAGAGATGAAAACACAAAGTAGTGTCAAGAAAGACAAACCTGAGAATCAGAATTTCCGTCAGGTTCTCCAAATAATCAACAATAGTGGTTTCCGACAGTAATACAAAATACGCACAAACCAGAACAAGATGGGCAAAAGAAGAGAATAGCGAGTCTACACATCCGTGTTCTAGCATGCTCAACCATAAGTGAGTGCTTCATCAAACTAAGCCAAGGGGGTATGAAAAGTGCTAAGGGGAATGAGAGCCAAGATAAAAATAAAATCTCACTCCCCAATCATCAGATTATAGGTGCAAGTGGTTTGCTTTCATTTACTGGGTTGGATTGTAAGGAGGGGTACCTGTATTCAGGGCTGTAGACATGGTGTTGTTAGTTGTGCTTCGAAGCCCTTGGCAATGCCTGCTGGCTGACACACACACACACACACACACACACACACACACACACATGCACTTCTAGTGCAACAGTTCTACTTGGAGATACTTTGTATTAGTTATTTTTCTGTTGTTGTGTTTAAAAAACAAGAAGCACAAAACAAAAACCTATGACCAAAAGCAAAAGAAACTTATGGAATAAAGGCTTTATTTTAGCTTACAGGTCCACAGGGATGTCAGTTCTACTGGAGGCATGGCACAGGTGTCAGGCATGATGGCAGGACTAGAAAGCTGAGAGATCCCATCCTCAGACACAGGCATGGATCACAGGGCAAACTGAAAGTAGAATGAAGCCATAAATTCCTAAAGCCAGCTCTGAGCGATATGCTTCCTGCAGCAAGGCACCTGTGAACCTCCCAAACTGAGCCACTATCAGGAAACAAGCATTCAAACATCTGAGTCAATGGGGAACATTTCTTATTCAAACCACCATTCATTTGTTTACAAAAAAGCCAAACATGTAAATATCTACTGCATCATTTTCTATGATGATAAGTCCATCTGATTGTAAACATGAGGAATTATTTAATAACTCTTGACAATCACACCAGGATCTGTTACTTAATCACCCAAAATGTGCTAAATTTGTTCCTTGATTTACTTTAAAGTTATGATTACAGCATGATAGAGCATAAGAAATAAGCCCATCTGGACTGTATAATATCAAACTCTTTAAATGAGGACCTATAAGGCCAATGGTTGATTAAGAAAACATGGCAATCAGAAAAAGGGAGAAAAAGCCTTTACAAAATAAGTACAAAAAAATAATAAAGTAGTTCATGTAATGAGAAATAATGTTGCTGTGGTTATATTTTAACACTCTCATATAAGTCTGTACAAACAGATGTGAAGGATGGTGACTGCAATGTTAGTGGAACCACAGCTAAATTTTAACCTTTCCCTCACATGCTTTTCTTATACAGTATTATTCTCAGAAGAACAAGAGAAGATGTTTTTGAGTAGCTAGAAACCTTATTTCAAAAGCCTGTTATTGTTTCCAGAAGACAATTCATATATATTAGCACCAAGTTTACAAATTTCCAGAGAAGGAGAGATGAGAGAGTTTGGACAGTGTAGCATTTTAGCCAAGTGTACATTCCTTTTATTTCCTGCACTCTGGATCTATTCAGACCTTGACTCCTACCGAGAGATTCAGTGCAGAACTAAAATATGATGACTTACTTGGCAACAGCAGAAAAAGAGCATTTACTCAAATGCAATAAAGATAAGCAATAAGTTTCGGTGATGCATAGAGTGTGTTCTCCGCTCGCCTGGCTGTTCTTTCTTCCCTCAGCAGAAGCTCAACTGAAAATAAGCTCAAACAGCAATTCACCAAATTAGCTAGCCACCTCACTTGTGACCAAATCACACCCTACAGAGAGATGCAGAACTCCAAGCTTTTGCTTTTTGGAATATATGTCTGTTAAAGGGGCGTTTCTGTTAGCAAGCAAACGGGTACTTGATTAGAATAACTAGCTGAATGCTCACATTTTAATCCACAAGCACAAGGCAGAGGAAGCTTGTTTGGGATGGCATGGACTGTTGAAACTTCAAAGCTCACCAACAGTGGCACACTTCTTCCAACATGACCACACATCTGAATCTTTCCCAAACAGTTCCACCAACTGGGGACCAAGAATTCAAACATATGAGCCTCTGTGAGTCAATCTCATTCAAACCCACCACAAAGGGCCAGCCCTTATTTGGATTTTGTTATTGTTGTTGACCATGGATAGCATGACGGGCTACTTTCAGAAGAGTTGACAATTAATTCTTACAGTCATCAGTGCTGTTTTATGTTACTGAGAATAAGAAAAGCATTACCCTTTAAGCATTACCCTTTACTCACAATAATTGGTTAATATTCTTCTAAAGGATTTATCTCCATGTAAATGCAAATAAGGACTTTTTAAAAGTAAATTCACTCTAACAATTAGAATGGGAATCCTTTTAGGATCTCAAATCACCTTTTAGATTATACTAGTTATTTGCCACACTTTAAGACAATATGTGTGTATATCATGATCTCGAAGCTCAGCCAACTGAACAGGTAGAAGAGGGCTGAAATTCTCTGACTTGAGTCTCTGAAGCAAAAATTGAGCTGTCAATTGGCTTGTCTGTTATGTGGAGCCTCTGGGCAGGAATTGAACCTCATGCAGATTAATGGCTAAACCTAAGTACTTGTGGTTTTAGAACTGAAGGCCCCTTTTTCTGCCTTCAGCAAGAAGTTACTATAGGTCCCTGAGACTCTGCCAGTCTTTCATGTGAGCCACCAATACTTCAAGGAATCGTTTCAATGTTGCAAATCTCTCTGACCCACTTTTATGCCACTACTTGCAGAAAACAAGTACTGCACTGATTACATGAGGATTACCAAGATTAGCTACCTTTCCGAAGGTCAGCTCTACCATGTGACCACAGCATCATCTTGCCAGTGCCATTTGATGAACGCACAGTTTTCAGAGATCAAGGCAGGACATATTAAATAATTTCAGTTGACATTTCATCTGCTAGTTAAATATCAGTAAAATAATCTATAGTTACTTCTTAAAGGCAGAACATCTTTGGAGACTATTTTGGAAACGTGGGGGATTATTTTAGAACTTCTGCCTGCCACCTGCTTACTTCTGTTCCCACTGGCCAACATTATTCGGGGCTCGTCAGTGCCTTCCAGGTGCTCTGCTATATGTCTTATATGGATTATTTATTTAGCATTGGCAGTATCTCAGAGGTGGGTACTGTTGTCACTTTTGGACAAGGAAGCTTGGAGCCATTCACTTCCTTGTCAAAGGGTTCAAGGGTGTAGTTTTAGGAGGCAGGTTTCGTTCCTAGTTACTCCCTAGTTTTTCATTAATCGCCAGGTCCATTGGAAGTAAACTTGTACAATATTGGACTAAATTTACCTAGGAAATGAAAACTTCAGAAGTTTTATTTCTTTAACGCTTACATTATTAGTTTTAGTAATATTTCATATGGACAAATAAAATAGGCTTTTTGCATATCATAAATGCTTTAAATATACTGCAATCTTCAAGAGTAAGTAAAACCTGGCACATTTTAAATGCAAAGTAGCAGATACTATCAATTTTATGATTTTAAATTATGCTTCTAGCAAATGCAGTTCCCTTTACCCCACTGGGGCCACACATGTCAACAAAATGTTTTTGTTACTAAAGATCTCACATTTGACCTCAGAGTAGAGTCTCTAATGAAAGAGTGCTCAGAGCTTTGAGTAGATGAATTAGCAAAGAGGCACCTTGCCTCTTGAAGCTTCAGTAGCAAAATGTGGCCAGGTTTACACCACCACTCACACCCTTGGCACGCTGCCCCATGCATGTGCCAACCTGTCAGTCAGAGGCTAAGGCCATTTTGAGTTTTGAACATTCTCAGAGCCCCACCTTGCAAGCAACATTCATTTTCAAAACTTAGACACATGATAAGATATCTTGCTTTGGGCCTGAACTGCTGGATTTTGTAGGATCAAGTATCTTCCAGGTAGCTTCCATTAGATCAAATACTGGAGCACTGGCCCAAGACTCCAAAGAAAAGATTTGACAAATGTACTGTTGCTAATAAAATCAATTTAATAGCTATCAATTTAGGGAGATGGTTATGCTGTGTCTTTCCACTGTTCATTGATCCTTTCTATCTTATGGCTTAAGTATAGGAACACAGATAAGTCAGGAGGTAGAGTCAGGAAAACAATCTTTTGGTTATTTCTAAATTATCCTGTTTACATTTTATGACCAGGTCTAAGAACTAAAACCCAAAAGAAGACGAATAAAAATTCACTGTGTGTTGAGGTCAACCACTGTAAACGCTGCTGTTCAAAAGTTGGCTGATTTGTAACATTTAATGTGGAATTTATGAATTCCTATAAACCATTTATGTTTCACTTAGTGCCCATTTGAGCACTGAACATTTGTTTTAATACAGCATATTAGTGTCAGAACTTTCAAAGCAAGAGGCTAAATTACTCATTGTCTTGAAAGAAAACAATCCTTGTTTTCACTTTTACAGCATGAAATGGCAATGAGAAAAATCCAACTTTAAAAAGTCCTTGCCTAGGAAAAGGCATCTCTCGTCTTTAACACTCACAGTTTGTGACTTCGAGTACAGTGTTTGCTTCTAATCTTAACTTCACTATAAGACTTCACATTTACAGTACGAGTCTCTAGGGTCCTGGGTCAAAGTCCAGGCTAACAGATTGGTAGTGCTATCCACTGGGCAGCAATAAAAGCTCAATGCCTTGTCATAACATCCAGTACTCACACCTATTTAAAGTTCTGATATCTTTATTTGAGGTAAAACTCTCTCCAAAATAACCTTTTAGTGACGCAGGCATTTCCAATTTGATTTTTAAAGTCTATTTATTTTATGACTGCTCTTTAGAAACAAGGAGTTCGTTAGTCTCTATTAATTCTTTTAAATGAAACAGTACCCTTCACAGATGACAGCATCTACATGATAACCAAAATCAGAACCATACCCAGCCTTGAAACAATGTTGAGTTTCCAGCTAGAAGATAACTAACATATCACCATATGGTTAAAATTACGAAGTTGATTAGTCATAAAAATTCTAGTTGAGAAATACTTGGATCTTGCCCTTGACTAGCAAAAGAGTCTATGCCTAAAGATCTACATTTTCAAACCATTCAAAGAAGCCATGAGTATCACAACTGATGACCAGCCCACAGTTAGATTAAGCACTTACATTTATTAGGATGTGGTGGCTGTTTGACAAATTTTGCTTCTCAGAAGGCTGCTGCAAAAATGCTGCTGGCCAAATGCCCTCAAAAAGTCTCATAGAGGGACACGGGTGGGGAAGGGGGAGGGTGGGATTGGGAGGGAAGGAAGGAGGGAGGTACAGGTGGGATAGAAAGTGAATAAACTGTAATTAATAAAAATAAAAATAATTAAATAAAAAAACAAAAAGAAGGCTCATAGACTCTGGATTCAGAGGAGGAAATGATGTAGGAAAATCGCTTATGCCAGCATTCCACTTGAATAAAGTATTTCGTTTTTCAAATGGTTTCCTGTTAACTAACTAAAAATGGAGTTTGCTAATGTGTAGACAATGCATATCCTGGCCAAAAACAAACAAACAAACAAACAAACACTGAACTCTTTTGGATCAGGTGCCAGAACTGATTCAACCAAATGTCAAATATCTATTCAATACTATCTGTATTGGTATTTGCTTGGTATTAACATACATTAATATTTTGAAGCTGGGGTTTTAAGAGGGCAGTAGGAAGACAGCGTGATAGAAATTCCATTTTTGTCCTCTTGACTTGGAGTTTTGTGTTTTTATCTTCTCCTTGCTTGTATGCCAGAGGTGTTTGTGGTATGTTTTGGTTTGGTTTGGGCTGCTGGACCACAAGAAAGTAAACGAGATATGTGACTATGCAAGACAACTGGAGTATACTACTAGGATCTTCATAACTCAAGAGCTAATAAAAGCTCTGTGAACTTGGGTTCGTGAAACATTACTCAAGGTGACCCAGGGTCTTGTGGGTATACTTCTATGCTGCCTTTCTCAGTTGCTGGGAATATCTGTATGTTTGTCTCTTTCGTGACATAAAAATGTGAGCATACTAGAGAAAGAAATCAGTGCGCTGGTATGAACCTCTCAGTGAAGAAACAAGTATGAAGCTGAGCTGTGACTTGGTAACTTAGTTCTAAGTAACAGGCCCTGAAGGTAATTAGTGAAGACTATACTTCAAAATTTTCAGAGAAATATGCTCAAACAAAAATATATGATTAATAGAAAATGGAGACTGAGTAGATAGCAATTTTGTGTAATAGAGACAGATTATGCTGGTCACCAAAATAACGACGTAAAAGGGCTATAAATGTTATAAAAATTATTGATTCAGATAATATGTGGTAATTTTGCTAACACAAATGAATGGATCACCAAGAACAAATACAGCTTTCATTCTGAAGCCAAGTCAGGTTTTCAAGAAAGAATCTATAATCCTTTTCTTCTTTTTTAATATGTGTTACATAAGCGAGCAGATAGTAAAACCAAAGAGAAACCTGTCCTTAAAATATGTAGTCACTTGGTTTGGAAAATTAAGTCTAAAACTAACAAACTCTTTAAATGTTGGTCCAAGAATAGAGCCATAACTGGTACAAAAAAAAAAAAAAGAGAACTTCTTACCAAACTATCTGTTTTTGTTGTTGTTTGTTAGCTTGATTTTTGTTTGTTTGTTTGTTTGTTGTTTTTGACAAACAGGTTCTCATGTTTCCCCGGGTGACTTGAATTCACTGTGTAGCCAAGCTTGGCCTGGAGCTTCTGATTCTCCTGCCACTGCTCAAGTTCGGAGAGCATAACACTTCACAAAAAAAAAAAAAAAAAAAAAAAAAAAAAACGAACAAACAAACAAAAAACTAGTTTCTGCCTAGTTTGATGATATAGAAATGGGCAATTTGAAAGGTATAATTAGAAAAGAAAAATATCCTGTCTCAGTTGTTAATTTTAAAGGCAAAGATTTGCTAATTTTGTATTGCATTTTGAAGAAAAAAATGTTGGGAAACTTAAGAAGCACAGCAGTACTCCTTTGAGTACCACTCTTTTTTTCTTCATATTCATTGTACCATGGTAATGCTGTGTCTGCCCTTGGTAGGGTTATTTGTTCAGAAGCAATCCTTTTCATTAAGAAACTTTTATATCAGCAATGAGGAACGATAAATATAAGGGGGCGGGGCAGATCCTCTTAAAGATGGTAAAGAAGTTTAAAACTGGGTCTTGTGTTTAATAGCCAGTGTAGAGCTATGTGGTTCTGTGAAAGCTAAGATGCTGCTCTCTTTCTTTTTCATTATAAAATAGGAACAGTGTTAATGAATGCTTGCAGAGTTAATGAGAAGGTCAAATAAATCCAATTCGAAAAGAACACGAAATATCTAGCACAAAATAAATGAGATATAAGTTGCTGTTGGTTTTATAGTAATGTTAAATAGTTTTAGAAACCACTAGTTCGTCACTTTAAAATGTGGGTAATGGAATCACATTTGTTTCTTCTTTACAATGCAATGAAGATGAAGTTGATAGTGGGTGAATCCTAGCAAATCAAGAACTCCAACCCAATGCAAATGAAGGTGCTCTCTAGTTTTGAATTTGTCTTCCAGAAGGAGTTGGTATCAGCCATGGCTTACCTTTCTACTCAACAAGTATTTATGACCACTTAGTGCCTGCCAAGGATGAATGTAGAAGCAAGGGACATCATAGAGATAACATCATTGAAAGGAAAGGTGTTTTCTGTAAGTGATTGAGGCAGATGGTTTATGACAACAGAGCAAGATAGACTTCTGACTCCTGTGATGAGACTTTAGGTAAGTTATGAAGATGCAGTGGCTTAAATATTAAAAACTAAAGAGCTAAAGTTCAGCAAGAAATGCAGGCACAGAGAGGAGGACTTAGGTAAGCTTCTTTATTGATAGACTCCTGTGCTTCTCAGCTAGGTGGACCCATTTCCTCTTGCAGTCTGCATGCTTGTTCTTGTTGTGCTAATTTTCTACTTTTGATAAAGAGCTCCCTGGGTATAGTAGACTATGGATGGAACTTTCCGTCTGCTTTCTACGTCATACACTCATTGTTTCCTAGAGAGCTTTTACAAAGGTTAAAGTTAATACTTTGTATTTTCAACACTGATTTCCAGTATGCCCCAAAGGACAAATGGGTGGCTTATACTTGAAATAAGTTAATTTACTCCATGTAAAAAATTAATGGGTTCAAACTGGAGTGAGGAGATTTGCACATCATCTAAGATGGAGACTGAAGCGGAGAATTGTAATCTATTCTTTTCTGTATAATGGACCAATCCAAAGCAATCAATTAGAATACAATCCTCAAGTCTCTCCAACGAAAAGTGTCCATTGAGAAGTGAAGCTCAAGATGTCATTTGTTATTCTAGAAGGGGAAAATGAGACCTGCAAATTTTTAACTGTTTTTTTTTTTTTTCTCACACTAAATCATAGTGGTGTTCTCCAAACTTAGCTTTCCTCCACATCTCTAGAAAGATGATTCAAATAATAGAAAATAAAGTATTGTGTGACTTTCACTTAAAAACCCAACCTTCTACAAAATAGTCAGTCTATGGAATTAAAGATAGTTGAGCAAGCAGCTGGAATCCATTGTTGCCTAACTTCTTGAGACTAAAGCACTAGTAAAGTAAAGATGAGCTTTTCTTACTTAAGAACTTCCTGTAGAAATACTGAGTTCTGCACTTGGCTTTCGCTAGCATCCCCGCTAGAGCTGCTAGGCATCTGGTTTCTGCTACTAGCTGTATCCTCACTATGTTGCTCTGAACTAATTTTGTGAAGGAGGCTGGGATTTTACAGTCATCTCTTAGCACAGTCTTTTCCAGAGCACACACATTAGCATTGCAAAGTTTAGCAAGTCCAGCTGTCTCCTGAGCTTTTCATCTGATTTACACGCTAAGGATTGGAAAGTGTTCAGAAACGAGTTGTCGGGCTCTCATCTCAACCTCCACTTTTCTGGCACATGATGGAGGGGGTGGGGATACTAATCTACATTAGAGAGTCAGCGCCTCTGCTCAAATATATCCTGTCTGCTCTACTTTAGGGACTCCTGTTTGCTCGTTATTTTAAGAAGTAAATCAGATTCTTCCTTTTCATGGGTATACCTGAACACCTTAGAGTCCCTGTGAACTCGGATCGGTGAAGTGATCTGAGCAAAGAAGGAATAGAGACCTGTATGTGTGTATCTGTGTATGTGTATGTGGATGTGGGAGGGGGGTGGAGACAGACAGTTAAAGAGTGAGATAGAGAGAGGCAGAGAGACAGGATATGTACAAGCATACCATAGTGAAGGTATTTACAGCCAGTATGAAAGAAACAAATAGAGGGAGTAATGATAATGTAGGTTTCATGAGATAGAAGAAGAACTGAAAACAAAAATTGGTGTCAAAAGTGTGAATGATCAGTAGTCACTTTGCTATTCTTGCTAGAACTTGTGATAAAAAGATCAGTGAAAGGCACTCAAAACCAAACTTGCTGGTCCTTTTCCATGTAATATCCTTATTTCCAGAATATGTTCTAACAAGTTTGGTTGAGGAAATGCTTCAGAGATTAGACATCACAGAGGATTCATTTTACCAATGATGTTGAAGTGTTGAAAAGGTGGAAATAATTATACAGAAACATGTGATTAGTTTTAACTGAACTTTTGTACATTGTGGAAAGTGATATTTTGTCACTCTAAACATATATATTATTATGATGGACTTGTCAGTTACAGACTTGATTTCTGCCTGATCTCATTTTCTTATTCTCACTGAAGTTTGCCAGCTGTAACTTGGAGAAATGTTTTCTCAGTGCTGTGTCATTCTCAGTCATTACTTCAACAAATATTGCCTAAGCTTTTAGGCACTTTAGAAAATAGATCAAGTGATAAAAGTGCAAGGCTGATCTCAGAATGGTGCCTTTCAAAAATACGTGGAATGAGAAAGACAGAGTATACTTCATGCAGTGATAAAGGAATTCACTAAGAGCAAATCTGATAGGCTCAAAGAACAGAAAGTGCAGTAGATATATGTAACAGTAGGAAACAAATTCTGGGGAGCCAATGACAACTATGCTGGAAAAGGTCAAAGGGTAGAGCAAGACATTTATAGGCCGGGAAGAAGGGGAAACCATGATGCTTTTTGTCATCCTTTTGATTCTGAAGTAACTATAGGTTCACAGAAAGGGGCAACAATATAGAACTGCCCATCAGTCTCTCTGAATGATTCCATTCTTGTGGCTATGGTACAATACCAGTGACTGGACTAGAATTCTTATTTCATTTCCGCTGCATTTTTTTATTTCTTTTTTATTTTTATTTTTTTAATTTTTCATCAATTACACTTTATTCATTCTGCATCCCCCCATAAGCCCCTCCCTCCTCCACTCCCAATCCCACCCTCCCTCCTCCCTCTGCATGCATGCCACTCCCCAAGTCCACTGATAGGGGAGGTTCTCCTCTCCTTTCTGATCTTAGTCTATCAGTTCACATCAAAAGTGGCTGCATTTTGTATATGTGCTCAGGGTGTGTATGTGTGTTTGTGTCATGTGTTCTGTGTATTGTGTATGACAATATCATATAATTTAACTCCATGCAAATATTCCTGAGACCACTACTGCAATCAAGTATAGAACTATCCCAACACCAAAAAAATATTTCCTTCATATTTACTATACAGTCACACTTACCAAGAACTTACCAGGAACTTAGTGGTTCCTGCAGGTAACCACTACTGTGTTCTATCTCTCTCTTCAAGTTTATAGTTTCTATAAAATTATATGAGTGGAATCATATAGTGTGTGATCTTCTGAGAATCATAGTTTTCACTAAGCATAAGACATTTAAAATCCATCTAAGGAACTCTATCTTATTAACGCTATGTTCCTTTTTACTATCAAGTGATACCTACCCTGTAGACTATACCTGCATTCTGAATATAGTCTATCGTCTGTAGAGTGTATCTATATTCAGTATATATTCTACCCTATTGACACAGAGAGGACTCACTCATCCACTGAAGACTATCCCAGTCAGTTTCCATCTAGGGCTGTTAGGAAAACAAAGGTGAGGCAGTCCTTTGTCTACTCAATGTATTTTAAGGAATGAGACAAAAGGCAATTCTGGCTCATGAAAATGATTTCTATTGGAGTCCTTGTGATACAAACCTACACGGCCTTCTTTGGCTGTTGAACACAGTGGCAGAAGAGCTAAGGGAAAGGAAATTGAATATAAACACAGAGCCTTTTAAGGATTCTGACTTTTTGTTGTTTTATCAAAGATCCAGATGGATAATTTTTATTTTCCACTTCTTAATCTCACTGTTTGCACATAATGTGATGGTCAAATATGAATACTAGTTTACAGATGGATCGGGGGTACTTTTTACTTGAGATTGCTCATTAAAACATAATTCTAAAAACAGGCTTACAAAAACTTTTCTTCCCTCTGTTCACTTAGGGAAAAAAACTTACTTTAGCATATGAATTTTATGGAACTCATCAAAATGAAAAGCTATCAGCTCAGCTACTGAGACCAAAGGAATGTGATTTCTTAATGTTGGAGAATGCAGAAAAACAAATTGAGAAAGTGTGTGTGTGTGTTTCTATCAACAGACATCTCTTAATTGGTTAGGAGAATGGTAACCATGTCGAAGGCCTACCACCAAACACAGAAAGAAGGAAAAATCACTAAGCATATTTTAGTATCAAGTCACTTCATCCATTTTTAAGCCTACATAGCAATGTAATTGTTCTTAGAATGTCTGATGCTCATTTTAACCTTGTAGAATTCTGTTTTGTTTTAAAGATCCTAGAATATCACCTCTCTTGCTTGAGTCTTACCTTTCTTTCAGCATAGAGTTGAGGGCTTCTTCTTCCATAAAATCCACTAATTGCACTATTACCTTCCTTCATGGGTTTCCTGTGAAGAAGACACAGCCTAAAACTTCATGGATGACAAATTTCTCTTTCAAAAAGCCTTCGGTGTGGTTCCAATCATGCTTAGTGCTTGGAGGGCTGGGTAAAACACAGGCCAAATGTTTTTTCTTTTCTTTTTTTTTTTAATAATCAATTTAGAGTCTTACTCATTTATCATATCCATAGGTCAAATACAGCTACTTCTAAGAATTTCTGTTCAAATACTTGTTAGCTGTATAGACACCTGTAGTATATGTAAGATCACACATTACAGCATTGGTTGCTATATAAAAGATGGAATATCTTCAGAAAGAGTTTAATAAGTCAATAATAGTTTGGCAGGCATTAAGCATTGAAAGAATGTTTAATTCCATGAGAAAATCCTTGTGCTAGAGCACAAATTGTGAGTATGAGGTTACATATCCATCCTTGTCCTATTCAAGTCATATGGGTTCCTGCTTCCTTCTCTTTCTCCTCTTCTTGTACATCTGTCAACATTTTTATAATAAACTGTTTGCATATGGGAATGCTAGTGATCAATTAGAAATTTCTGATCCTAACATATACCTATGATTCATTTTAAACAATTAGCATTAAATATGATTAATATAAGCACATGCAAAACTAAACACCAGAAAGAGCAAAAGTTAATGTCTTGTCAGTTCATTGTAAATCAATAATTGTTCTTATTAGAAAAGATTTCCAGTGCTAAAATGACAACTTCTATCTGGGTCTAAGTTTGGTTGTACATGAAGCCACACTATTCTTGCATGTGGCTTTAGACATAATAATGTACCAAAAGTTGTAATGGCTCTTGTTTTTTTTTTTTTTTTTTTTTTTTTTTTTTTTTGTGGACATGGTCATGTGACCCTGAAGCATCTTCATAGTTTTGATTCAGCTTATCTATCTCTGAAGTGGAAATAGGCACTGTGTGGTCCTCTGAGGATCATGTATGTGTATGTATGTGTATAAGTTCATGCATTTTAAAGAATAAATGAGAAATCTGAGGCATATCAACTCGAATGACTTCTGGTTGCAATATTTTAACTCCATTATTTTATAATATTTATTTCACATCCTGCCCTATTGCCTATCCCTTTGTAACTGATAACCTGTCTTTTGGTCTATTGTCTTGAAGTTGCTTTAATAGACACAAATGCTCATGTATAAGATGAGGTCCTATCAGCCTATCCAAGTGTGTTTTCCCAAATAAAGCAGAAAAGTGTATGGTCAATTCTATGTGAGATTCTTTAAACATAATACACAGCACACACCTCCTGAGAAAAATCTGAAATTTTCTGTTATAATTTAATGATTGACTTGCCAAAAATTCACTACACTCTCAACTACACATTGCATGTATTCTAAAAATGTATTGGTCATAAGTCTTATTGATGATATAATTACTTTTTCATGCGTTCCCAATGCTTTCTTTACTGTGTTTTATTGTTTTGCACATAACATACAAATATTCAAAGCTAAAATACATTCTACCAATTTGCATTATTGTAAGGCCATAAAAAATAAAATATTACCACTAAATATTTTGGCTTAATGGACCTGGTGCTTTACTATATATTTATGTTAACTCACTGTTAAAATGTCAAATGAAACTCAAAAATCTGTTGAATTCCAAATGCAGAATGATTAATTTTATGGTCGAATATCTGATTAAATTGAACCGTGTTTCTAAAAGTGCTCAGACTCCACACATTAGATGGGCTGTTTAATCCCATCGTTTTAAGTGGAGCTGAACCCCATCTTGCCAAACATGATAACACCCGGGGGAAGTAAGGAGGGGATGGGGGGTACGGCGGGCAGGCACGCAGCAATAGAAGTTAGAAGGTTTTGTCTGTTTGTATTCTTCACTTGCGATGATAAGCAAATCATCCCAGTGCCTACAGCCTCTGCCAGAACAAAGAGCACCAAAAGTGAAAGGCGAGCGTTTTCGCTTGGTTCTCTAGCATAAACAGGAAGAGGTGTAGGCAGTGAAAACAACCTCTGCCTGCAGAGCACAGGCTTTCAGGTGGGCTCTGCGGCTGTATCCTATCCCAAAGGCTGGCTTTTGAGGGAATGGCTTTCTTCGTCTGGGGGAAGAAAAGCAGAGACAGGCTACCAGTCATGCTTGTCTAGGATGCTGCTGACTGGCTCCTTAAATAGAGCGGTAACTGACCCCCACGATGAACGTTCTTGATGGCCTTCCAGGCGGGAGGAAAGCTGCTACGTGACACATATAAAATACAAGCGAGAAGCAAGAATGAGCTGGCTCCAGTGGTAGCCCGGGGTTCGTGAACTGCTAATCGAGGAGTCTTGAGTGGGTACCTTAACCTGCATGAGAGACTTCGGGAATATTTCCTAAGGGTAGCACCACTTCCGTTATTTCACTTGAGCATTCTCTGAGCGTCTGTCGTCTCAATACATTATTGTGGTTTTATACCATGAATGTAAAGTTCCTTAGAAAATGTTATGCCAATAGTGACACTAAAATTTAGTTATTTTAAGGCTACGATTGAGCAATTTCTAACCAAGAAATGTAGCTCAAAATCTACGTGCTAATAAATCATCTTGGAAGCCCTTCATCGTATTTTTTGTCCAAGTAAGCATTTTAAAAAAGCCCAAATTAGAGTCTTGAAGAATTGAAAGTATTACAAAATGAACTATGTCTTCCCAGGTTTAAAAAAAAATAATCAATATTCTTTGTCAGTATTACAAGGAATTGGAACATACATCTGGGAATGGATTTCTTATGGATAAAGAGTAAACATGATTAAGAGTTGGCTGTCTGTGGAGGTAATATTAATATTTATGTTATTGTTGATGATATTTAATGAAATGCGTTTCTTACTGCCTATCTTCAACTTCTGCATTTTAGCTGTTTGTCTTTTGTTTGTTTGTGTATCATGGTGGCGTGAGGGTGGGGAGTGCACATGTCACAGTGATGCCACTGTGGAGGTCAGAGGACAATTTTCAGGCGTTTGCTGTCTCCTCTACTCTGCAGACCCAGGGATTCAGCCCACACGGTTAGCCTTCAAGCTACATACCTTTACCCACTGGTCCATCTCATCAGCCTTTCACTTCATTTCTCCTCACTAAAAATTAATGTCTTTATAGGCATTATGTTTTAGTTGTTAGTAACTATCAGAGTTTTATTATCTTGACAGTAAATATACATATAATATGAAAATAACTATATGTAAAATTGTTCCATTTGTAAAAAAATAAAAGAAAGAAAGAAAAGAAATCAAATGGTTTCTAATTGCTTTCACAAATCCAAACGTTTCTAATGAAAATTGTAATTAAAGAATGCTAATGAAAGTCTTTATTCTTGTCTAGGCTAAAGAAGAAACAAACCATTTCATTGAATGCCTCAGCTTCTGACAATGGTTCTCACGTGCATTTCCATTTTTCTCTCACTAGAGGAAAATGACTGGCTTAATAAATTGAATTTTAAATGATCCTAATGGAACATTTACCTAACTTAAAAATGACTATAATGGAGCCAAACAGTAATAAAAACTTCATAAATACACAGTGACATAATTCAATCAGCTATTTACATTTTCATAGATCAAGGAAAGAGACTGCAAAAGCCCCATTCATCTGAGAAGGGCAGGTAGAGGTAATAACAGAGAAGAGGAAACAGATTGGGGAAAGGAGTTAGTGTTAGTACATCCTGACAAAGAAGTGGAAATGAGAATCATTCCCCACCTCAGACAGATGACATACGAGAAATAGGATGTTTCAAAAACACTTATGGCAGGAACATTTTTTTCATTATTAAATATAAAATACAATAACCATAAGGACAACAGATATGAAAACAGTGACAGTTACTCTTAAAGTACATATGTGAGCAAAAGTTTCCATCCAGCCATATCAATCAAGCCACAAAAATAATGTTTAAAATGATTTTTACAGGGCCAATGGGACAGCTTAGCAGATAAAGGCTCTTGTCACCACGCAAGATGACTTGAGCTGGATCCCCACAGTGGAAGGAGAGTACCCACTCCAGCAAGTTGTCCTCTGACTTCCCTCCATCCTGCCACCCCCAGACCTGAGAAAAAGTGAATTTAAACACATTTTAGATAAAGAGCTGAGCTACAACCTCAGCCAAGGGTAGACCATCTATTTAATATGTTTGGGAATCTGGGTTCTACATCCAACACTGAAAAAGAAAAAAGTTCCAAATAATAGACAGCTTTTATTTTCTCCACAATTCTTCTGGAATTCTGGAAGAAGAATTTGATGGGAGGAGGAAAGCAAGAAGAGAGGAAGGAGGGAAGGAAAAAAGAAAAGAAGGAAGAAAGACAAGAGAACTATATGACTCCAAAAGCAGGAATGGATGGACACACTGTTTGTATTTTAATAGTGCTAAACCAAATACTGCTGATAAGAAACCCTTTTCATTCATGTTTACAGTCTCCTAGTAGGCGTCTTCTATTAGCTGTATCACAATCACTTTGATTTCAAACATGGTCCAACACCCTCCATCACCTCCCACTCCCCCTTCCCTCTCTATAGTCACTATTGTACATGCCATTTCTCAGATCTATCACGCTAAATACGTGGGTACATTTACTGACACCCACCTTCACTCACACACTCTTTGCTACATTCTGAATGTCAGGACCACTTAACAATACCTTAATCTGACTACTTCAATCAATATGCTGGTGCTAAAGCAGTCTGTCTTAGAAGTAAATTCTAGAACACCATAGCTGATGAGGAGCCTAGAATGAGAAGTATTTAGGTGGTTCTTCCCCTATATACACATCTTTGAGTTTTGGTTAAAATCGGTGAACATTCCTCCTCTCGTCTAATTCCATGGCCTGCTGATGACAAGAGGCCTCTCTAAGGATTTCATGCAAGCCCATAGGATACAAATTTTAGTTACTTCAGCTTCTGCCTCTGGAGTCCTCCTTCCTTATTGTGTGTGTCATGTTCTATCAATTCTGCCCACCTCATCAATTTCACAAAGATTAAAATACCTAATAGCAAAACTCATGTTTAAAAGAGTTGGAAATTTGAGAATAAAGGTAAAGAATGGTGTTTGCCCCTTCCCCGCTGAGAGGGGAGGACCTCCTCCACTTCCATCTGACTCTAGCCTATCAGGTCTCATCAGGACTGTCTTTCATAGTCTTCTTTTGTGGCCTGGTAAGGCTGCCCCCACTCAGGGGAAGATCAAAGAGCCAGCCACGAATTCATGTCAGAGACAGCCCCTGTTTCCCTAGCCCATTTGGAAACTGAGCTGCAAAGGGCTACATCTGTGTGTGGGTTCTAGGTTATCTCCATGAACGGTTCTTGGTTGGAGTATCAGTCTTAGAAAAGACCCCTGGGCCCAGATTTTTGGGTTCTGTTTTTCTCCTTATGGAGCTCCAGACCCTTCCAGGTCTTTTTATCTCCTCTTTCTTTCATAACATTCCCTGCACTCTACCCAAAGTTTGGCTATGAGTCTCAGCATCCGCTTTAATATCCTGCTGGGTAGAGTCTTTCAGAGGCCCTCTGGGGTAGGTGCCTGTCTTTTTCTTTGTTTTCACCTTCTTCCAATGCCTACCCCATTTGCCTTTCTGAATGAGGATTAATCATCTCACCCAGGGTCTTCCTTCTTGCTTAGCTTCTTTAGGTGTACAGATTTTAGTATGTTTATCCTATCTTCTTATAAGTGAGTATATACCATGTGTGTCTTTCTGCTTCTGGGCTACCTTTCTCAGAATGATCTTTCCTAGTTCCCATCATTTGCCTGCAAATTTCATGATTTCTTAAAAATCTTCTTTTTCTCTTAGAGATATCTAATATCTTATGTGTTGTCTTTTCTGGGCGTGTTCAGGTTTGTTCTTTATCTCCTGTATCATACCTTCAGGTTCATACTTTTTTACCACATATTCCCTTGGACTGACACAGTTGAAAATGACAGATGCAGACTGGACATTTGATCCTGTTTCTGGAGCTTGTCGTTGAATGTCATATTTTGGTATACCAGATGTTCTGCTCCTTGCTGTTCTGGTCCAAACTATCAGTTTTATGGAATGGGAACTGAGGTGCCAAGAGACAGCTACCTTGTTTTCTGCCATCGTTCCAGTTCAAAAGTGGCAAAGCTCACCTTTGGACTCAGATCTTTTGAGGCCTAAGCATTTAGATGAGGCAGTAGGAACCATAATTGGTATCTTGTAAAGTTCCTTGCTTCTAACACATATGTGTTTACAACTTGGTGGCTGATATATTCTGGAGGACAATCTCTATCAGAGGTTTTGTGTTGATCCCGAAACTTGTACAAGTTAGTTTAGCACATAAAACGTAAAATTCATAAAGAAATATTTTCCCATATGTTATACGAAATTAAGGCTCAGATAATTTTCCTCATTGTCATTAGTTGTCTGAGGGTCCCATGCACTGTGAATTTCGGAGGTGGCGAGAGAATGCGTAGGTATGCTCCACAGTAGTGCACCTGTGTTTGTCACAGAGGCTTGAGGGTAGGAACCTAAGTTAGTGTCCGTAAAGCAAATGCAGAAAGTGGTCAGGAGCTTTACAAAAGTGAAGTTCTAGATCTCAGTGTCTTAAAGAAGAGCTATTTGTTCACAAAAGCATGCAGCAATATTATGATAGGTCAAGAGTGGTGGAGTGCTTGTGTACCACACCCTATAGATGGAGCAGATTGCTCAAAACAAAAGGGTTTCAGAACTTGGGTGTTCTGGCACAACCACCAATCCAGCTTTAGAGTAATCTATTCAAGAAAAGATAAATGCATGAAGGAACAGAATGCAGACAAAGCCCACTTACTTAATTCAACTAAACTTATCATGCTTTCTCCCGTATTTTATTCAATTTTTAATTTGGCTTCCAATATTACTTCTTAGACTTTTAAAGAAAATCAAAACCACATTTATAACAAGTAAGAAAGAAAAGACAAGCATGTATGGCAGTGAAACAAGATTTTTATCTGATTCTGGTGAACTGAAATTTAGAAGAGAAAGATGGTAAAACAAATGCTTGCATTGAATTTAAAGGGGTAAAAGAATTGTAATTTTTTTGTATGGACAGAACCTTGCATGTGTGACTGAAGCAAAACAAGGCACGGTGCTGTTAGAAAGCCACCGCTCGGGTTGAGAAATAAGAGTTCTGAGTTTTATAGACATGCAACCAATGCTCTGCCAGAGAGTAGCTCCACCCCTACTCCCTCTGAACAACCTTGATGAACTGAGAAAGATCAAGGCCAGACTGTAATCCCTTGAAGCATTGAAGATAAGCACACTATGGTTAAAGGACACAAATTACCCTTGGCATCATAATGCAGGTACATGCAATGGATATAAGAATAATGTGATTCAAACTAATTTAGGACTTTGCCAAGCAGGAAGGGAAAGTCCTCTGGGCATTCAAGAAGAACATTTAGACAAAGCAAAACCAGAAGGGGAATTTGTGGTTAGCAGGAAGCTGTTGCTCATTTATATTTTATCGAAGACCTAAAATGTTAGGGAAAGAAATCTGGTCTATAGTTAGCACAAATAGAAATATGGAATGTATGTGTCTCATAAGTAAAATAATCAACTGGGTGGGGGGAAAGCATCAAGAAATTGAAAAGGTGTTCTTTTTAGGATTAGAAATATCAACAGAGGCTTCTCTTGTGGCTCATTATGATGCTTCGTGTGATTTACCATTCTTCACGCTCATCAAATGAATCTGTTCCAATTATACAGATTGCCATGAAAAGTCATGAGACATCACATTTTACTAAATGGGAAATACTATTGATCTAACAAGAATCACTGAATAATGGAAGGGGTCCGTTTTTTATTATACACACCCTCTAGCACTGTTCGATGAATATACTGGTCAGAGGTGGAAGAATAAATTGATTTTTGTGGTTTCAGATACCAGTATAGTTTCAGATATGTACCAAGTAATTTGTTAGCAGACTTATAAATAATGTTTTAATTGTCTATATTCCCACAGAACAGTGCTAAAAGGTTTTAGATTATGTGTAATAAATGACAGGTCTTGTTTTTAGGAATTTTAAATCAGAAATGCATAAAAGGGCCACAAACAGAACGGCATTGAAACATAAGTAAATTCATTCTATTGAAAGGTGGGGAAAATGTGCTTACAGTGAAAGGATAAAATAAAATATATCTCTGAAGCAAGGCTTTAGTCCTAGAAAAATGTATTAAGCAGTTAAAAAAAAATGTTGGAAGTAAATTTGTCCATCTGCTCATTTATCCATCCATTCATCCATCCATCCATCCATCCATCCATCCATCCATCCATCCATTTAAGGGAAGATGTAAAGAGCAGTGATCACTGGACAAGCAGAATGAGCAGACATATGACTGTGATATATTCAGAGACATGATAGAAACAGAAAAAGAGACAATGGTTTCTATGCTGGTTTGAATGATAATGGCTCCATAAGCTCATGTATTTGAATGACTTCTCTGAAATTGCAGGAATTCTTTGGAAAGAATTAGGGGGTGTGGCCTTGTTGGAGGAGTTGTTTCTGGGTATTCAAGAAGAGGTGTCAAAAGCCCATGACACCCCACATAGCTTTCCTTCTCTCTGCCTCCCACATGTGGATGGGATGTAAGCCCTCAGCTACCACTCCAGTGTCATGCCTGCCTGCCTGCCACCATGCTCCCCACCATGATGGTCATTGCTTTACGACCCTCTGAGACGGTAAGCAGCCACCAATCAAATGTTTTCTTTTATAAATTGCCTTGTTTATACTGTTGGTTCACAGCAATAGAAAGAAACTATGGCAGTAAGGTGTCAAAAAAAAAGAACAAACAAAACTTGCAACTAAATGAGAGGCTAAGGTAATGTATACAGCAAAAATTTTAAAAATGGCTTCAAGAAAGTGTAGCGTACAGTAAAGAATAAATGAAAAAGGAAAGTTGGGGCCAGCGTGATGGCGTGACTGTAATCCCAGCAGCTGAAGCTCAAGCAGGAGGACAGGAGGATGATAAACCAGCCTGGGCTACATGGTGCAAACCTGTTTCTGAGCACATAGAGAAACATGTTTGCACAACCCTACACAGGGTGGGTGAGAGGCACAAACAAACTTAATAATTATAGGGATGAAATGCTGTAACTGGAAATTCTAGGGAGATTCATATCCAAATGGAACTAGGAGATGAGGGATTTCATATAAAACTTTAGACAGAATTAAGTGTACTGAATCAGGTTGTTATTTTTCATTGAAATAATAGATTGCTATACCTTTGATTGTATCACCTCTGCGATTATATGACTTAGCAATTAAAATGACAAAAGCAATCAGATAATAGAACAACTAGCTCACTTGTATGTTGACCTTAATGATCAAATTAAGAAACAATACACAAAATCCATTTGTTCATCCATCACTAAACAAATATAATTGGCCACCCCGTTGTAAGGTATCAGGGCAAGTACTTACAATACAAAATGCCAATTGAGCACAAAGTGCTTTTTACATTTTATCCTGCACAAATATTGTAAACATCTACTGGAAGTCTTAAAAAGGAAAACAAATCAGATTCAGAAAAATGTCATGACTGAAAAAGCAGAGTTAATTGGGAACTGGAAAAAGAAATTGAAAAACAACCAAGTAAGTGAGGAGTTTTATTTGGGGCATTGTTACTTATCAGTGTTCCTTATTCATGCATGGATGTTGGGTGTGGGAAAATTAAAGAAAAAGAAAACTTTCTGTTTAATGTGAATAGAGAAGGGTATAAAGTATAATATGCATAAAGCATTGACATCAATTCCTCACTTTGAATAAACTGGATATGGTGGCATATGCCGTACAGAAATCAGAAGGATCAGAAGTTCAAGGTCGTCTTCTGCTACACAGTAAGTTTTAAGCCTGACTGGAATAATGAGAATCTGTGTAAAACAAAACAAAACAATAGTAATATGGATTGGTTCCGTGTCTTGTATTCCAGCCAGGTAAATATACAGGACCGAAATAAATACAGAAATAAATACAGATCTAGTAAGTATGTGTATAGATTCAACAGACATCTGAGCATTTCCTATTTTGCAACCACTGTCTAGGCACTGGGATTCTAATATAATGACTAGATAGTGACCTCTGCTATCTGTGAGTCAGCCTCAGGTGGAACTTAAAAAGGAGCCAGACAGCAGGGGAAAGCCCATGGGAGGTGGGAGCTAGGTGAGACAAGCTGACGGGGTGTCTAAATCAGCTGGAGTGAGATGCAGACTAAATGAGGAAGGAGGCTCAGAAGCCAAGAAGGGAGAGTTGTGTAATTGGTTATCAGCAGTGTCAAATTCTGTACGCAGGTCAAGGAGCATCATGATGGAGACTTGCCATTTGGTTTTGGCAGTGAGCGTGTTACTGGAGACCTTGGCAAGGCTAGCTTCTGGGAAGTGGCGTGGGTAGGAGAGGCACTGGATCGGGTTCAAGAGTCTTTTCACTGAGGAGCGGAATGCCTCTAGTGCACTCTAGGAGTTGGGAGAGGAAGGGGAGGGAAGCAGTTGTACGATGGTGTGTGTATTTCTTGAGGCCCAGGGATATGTGAGACTCAGCAGAAGACACAAACATGGATTCTTTTTTTTAAGCCCCCTACCCCAACCCCTCCCCGTTCTATTTTGTGAAAAACTTAGCTCTCCCTAGCAATAAGGAAATAGCGTTTACATATGAATTCCCTTTTGTTGAGCTTGTTTGTTCTCTGCTACCTGGCTGTGAGTCACTGTAACAATGACCCTTCACTGAAGGCAGCAGATTCTATTTGGAGAGTCTTGGTGATTGTGGGGAGAGTTGAGGAAATTTTTGACGAAAACATTTACTCTCCCTGTTCGCCGAACACCTGTGTGTGCTCTTTTTGACTACCGACTGTTAGCCCCGGGAGCAGGCAAATGCTACATCTGAGCAAAGTCAAGGGAAGTTTCATCCTCAAGGAACTAAATGTTCACGACACAGGAAGAAGTTATAATACTTTCTATTTTGGTTTCCTCTCTTCTGAAAAGACTTTTAAAGAGAAAAGTAGCTCTGCAAATGCCAGCCTCAATTAAAATGCTAAATACAAGTTGCAGCTTCCCCACCGCTGCCAGAGGGAATGAGTCCAACCTGACCAGCCACCTGTTTCCCTTTATATGTGCTCAAGACGGCTGCTGCCTCTTCCAGCGAACTCCTCGCTGACACCGAATAGCAGTGTGACGATGAATCAAGAGTCATCAGCAGCACGGCTCTATTTACGAAGAAACGACACTTAGTAAGGTCATCCCTGGGAGAGGGCGTTTCAGCCATTAAAGTTGACCAAGGCGCTGGGGGTTTTCCCGGAGCTTAAATGAAACAGGAGAGGTTACGTGGGTTAGAAGCATCGACGTTTCCAGCCTGATCAAACACGTGTGCCAAACTGGCTGAGGATGTTGGAGCAGAGGGCAACAGCTCGTGGTCCATGATGACTTAGCTAGACACAGCGAAGGTCACAGAACCAGAAACTTAAGAATCAGTTATGTAACAGGTTAAAGTTGCAGTCTGCGAGAGAGTCAGTGTGACCTGGGTTCTAATGATAGCTCCACCGTTTATTACGCGTGAGACAAAGTCGGAAGACTTAAATTTTAAGCTGCAGTTTCCTAGCCTGTAAAATGCAAATAATACAAGTGCTTACCTCGGTGGTAAGCATTTCAGGATGAAATGACAGAACGTACATCTTAACGCAGAACCAGGGAGACAGTCTATCGCATTTATGCTTAAGCACTTATGTTTCATATGTAAATGCTACCGTTTCCATCCTCAATTCCTTATTGTTCACAAAGAAACAAACAGCCTATTTCCACTCAGCTAAAATTATGACATCAAGTACATCACAGCCCATGCCTAAAATCCCAGAACTTGCAAGGCTGAAGCAGGAGGATTTAAGTGGAAGCCATCCTGAGCTATACTGTGAGACCCTCTCTCAAAAATCAAAGAGATAAGAGAAGTATGAGAGTGGATGGGAACATAAATGTAAGAAACAGTTGGCAGTTTCCCTCTTTTCATTTCCATTTTATTTATTCTGAGTGTGGGGACAGGGGACACGGATGCCATACACGGATGCCATAACCAGCAGGCCGTAGAGGTCAAAGGACAATGCTGGGGAGTTGGTTTGCCCCTAGAACATGTAAGTGGCTTCTGGAAATTACTCTCAAGTTGCCACGCTTGCACCTTTACCTTCTGAGCCACCTTGACAAGACAATCTAATGTGACCTATTTTTTTTTTTTTGTTTTAAGCAATGGTGATACTCCTAAGAGAAAAATAGAGAGAGAGCATCATAAAATTTAATTTAATCTAAAGAGATTGAAGTAAGAGTGTTGTAATCAGCAAATAGAGGCCACAAAAATAATCCTAGAGATATAAAAGTTTTATTCACTTCTAAAATTTAATACGATTCTGATTTTATTAACATTAAAAATAAAATTGTGTCTATTAAACGTAAAATTAGCTTTATTACACATATAAAGAATCTTGGTGTTCTTGCTTAAATGAATAGCAAAGACATATTTTCAAGTATCTTCTATGGGGCATATTAGTAACACTTATATAATAACCAGTGCCCTGTCCACTTAGCAGATGGTCACAGCCACTGCTGGAATAACTTGATGGCCGGAGCACTTCACTGCATTACAGCATTTATAGTTGCTCTCATTTGGTCTGGAGGCCCTAGAGCCACAGCTTCTGTCAGGAACACCACGCCTTCTGCCTGTTCTTAGGCCACAGAGTTAATGGCAGTTAAACCTTTCTGGTCCACTTCTTCCATTTTGTCCATTCTTAGGGGGGACTTACCAGTTTGAGAGATGCCATTGTATCTTCAAAAAGAATGAAGAAGGAGAAATCTGAGTGCTCTAAGAACAGATGGCTGATATCTTAAAGAATACAAAACAAGAAGCTAATGGCCTCAGCTGCCTGAATCCCTGTACCCTTCAGGAGAAAAATTCATCCTATTAGCCCTCAACTGGGCTTCTTGTGTGGCGTGTAGATTCTTGTGCTTTTCCAGTTACAAATTGTTTTACTTGCGTGAAAAAGAAGGTGGCAAAGGCTCAACAGTGTAGAGAGCCTGCCTGCCATGTTTCCTGGAATCCCCATGCAAAGACTTTAATTAGCATCATTAACAGAATGTGAGTATGGCCTCCAGTGCTCTGCTGTGGAGGGATGTGGCCATTTGTGTTCAAATTCTGAAGCAAGGTCTCCACTGGAGCTAAATGCCCATCCTGAAGATGGGCACTGTTTTCCCTGCATCTTCTAAGTCTAACAGAGATCTCCCTTTCTTTAAAGCCTCAGAGTCCAGAGGATGAGAAGAAGATGGAAGAAGGCAATGGGGCTGTGTGCGTTTTTTCTTATCTTTCTTTTGTCAACCTGTAAACCCCTTGTAGTTATCCTTTTGTAGGATGGAGGTAATTATAGACACCGGTTTGAAAAGTGCTTTGATATCTTCAGATAAAAGAAGGTGGGAAAGGGCAGAGGATAATTATTATTAGCAACTCCGTGGTGCATAGGTTTCTCCATATGTGCCTTCCTCCAGGGAAGCTGGTTCCGTCAAAATAAAATCAGTCTGAGAAAACAGGTACAATAGAAAATGACTTCAAAAGTCTGAGTCAGATGAAACACAAGCACGAAGTAAAAAATTAAAGTGATGGCATGATTCCTGAGTATGTACTGCTGTCTTGTCATGAGTGCACTTAGCAGCTGCAGAAGTGGTCTTTGTAATAATAGCATCTTGGGGTTGTAGTAATCGTTCTCCAGTAACTTTACAAAACCTTTGTGACATCAAATGAAGCTTACTGCAATCTCCAGGTGTCATCAGAAACATCTTTAGATGTCATAATTGAAGGCCGTTTTACCCCACATCATACGAAAGTGAGGTTTAGAATCCAATATTAAGTTTTTCATCACAAAAGAACAAAATTGGAGGATCTGTCAAAGTAACTACCAAATTCTCATTGGAATCTGGTCAGCTAAAGGATGCAGATGTCAGTTTTCATGTTTTTATTTTTATTTTTTTTATCAAGGCGTAAAAAAGCAATTCTGTAGGAAGGCTCTCATAGTCATGAGATTGCTGTTCAGAGAATAGGGACATGGGAAGGGAAAGGTAGTATAACATTCAGCCTCCAGCAACAGGAAGCTTGCAGTGTAGCTGGAAGATAAGACGTGCAAGCACGCACGCACACCTGTATACACAGACACGCATGCACACACACACAGTCTGCATAATTGCAGTAATGGAAAGCAATCTTTTTAGAAAAGCATTCTGCAACCACTCTTACATTTTTTCCTAGCGCCTGAAAGAGGTACATACCATGCTGTGTTTGCTCTTTGATACTGAGTTGAGGTGCATCAAAGGCAGGCGCCATGCTTTGTTTTGTCTGATATTTCATTTAGTACTTCACATTGTCCTGAACACAACTTAAGGGATTAACACCATTTGTTGAATGACAGACTGATCTAATAATTGTAAATATTAGACAATTAAGTATATCACAAGGACAACATGTGTAATAAAATTGCTGAGTGTGTTTTCTCTGATAATCAAAATCCATTAGCTCAAAATAATTAGGGAAGAGAAACTCCAATCCAGATAGTCTTAGTACCCCAATAGCCTTTAGAAATCAGTTTACAATTGAAAAATTCCCTAGCAGTGATTTTTCAAATTCTTCAAAACCATATAAACAATACCAAGTTTCTCTTCAATAATAAACAGATGGTATAAAAAGTGAAGAGAATCAAGGATCTTGCTTTAGGACCCAGTTGTCAGGATGTCCCTGTCATCTGCACAGCCCCCTCCCCTTGTTGGAGCCTTCCCTGAAACTCCAGGTAAAGAAGAAATTAAGGACTCCTTTTTAGCAGTGTCATGACACCTCCTAGAATGGAGCCAGTTGTTTCACTAAAAGGAGAGGAGAGAAAGGAGGGTGGAGTTCCAGAATGTACCTGAAAAAACAAAAACAAAAACAAACAAACAAACAAAACAGCTAGGACCCAGCTGAAGGTCTTTCCCAGCATAGATACAAAGGTTAGCTACTGTGTGTTCTTGGAGACAGACTAAGGTCAGAGGTGAGGAACGGTCTAGGGAAGAGCAGCTACTCCGTTGTAGTCAGGTAGGAGAAATGAATGGTTCTCTACCATGGCCCTCTTTATTTTTTTCTCCAGCACCCTGTCTTTCATGTAAAAAAAGAGCATATTTTCCATATGTATCTTATATCATGTGGTTGCACAGAATGTTGCTGAATTAAACTAAATATTCTTTGTGTTTATTGGGTTCAAGATAATTTATCTTGACCAAAGTTTTCTTTATCTTAAGATGCTCTCCACTTCACAGGGGAAAGCATCATTTCACAGAAATACAAAGGACTTTTGCAGAGAGCAAGACATATATAGCCAAGCTTATTTACAACTAGATCTGTCTGCCATGTATGTGCTTAGGAGGAAGTGGACCATCTCACTTTTCTCCCCATTTCCTCCCACTTGTAAAGGAAGGGGAGAGGGGTTAAGGAAGTTGAAATTTTGCCTGCAAAGGAGGTATGAAAATACCTGGTGCTCCTCATTGTGCCATAATCACCCTGTCCTGTGCAAACAATGCCCCACACCTTTTCTCTAACTTCCCCCAGAGAAGACACGTTGTCTGCCTAATCCACTCAGAGTCAAGCAAGGTCAGCTCCTGTTCCCACTATAGGGAATGAGACACTGGAGCTGGCTTGGCTCAAAAATAGCCTATGTCCATGCTGTGGAATCAGCCTGATATCACCAAGGCCAAAATCCAGTGCCAGAAGCCCTGCTTTCAGAGAGAAAGTACTCTCAGCTTTTAACATTGCTGTTGTGCAAGTTTTTAATTAGTCATAAGGACAGTGGTAGCCAAGGTACTGAGATAGTATCATGATGACCAGGACAAGTGCCTAAAGAAGACGCCAAAGGGATAAAATCTGCACATCAAAAGGAATATTTTATTTTCTATTGGTCATGAAGAGAATCCAAGCAACAAGACTCAGGCAATGCTTGCTGACATAGCATTGTTTCCCCCAAATTTCTATAATTCATTATGATTTGCTATGGCATATCTACTATTCTTATTTTCCAAGAAGCTGACCATCTCAACTACTTAATCTGAGTAATGACAAACTTGATTGATAGGCAAAATGTCCATTAGACAGATGGACTTTGTACTCTGAGCCTTGTCTGGCACTTAGGTGCATGCATTACCATTGAGTAGATGAAGTTTTAATAGCAGAAGAGATAAAATTCAGTCAACTATGTACATGGAATGTTTATTATTCTTGTGACTGTGTACCCAGTAAAAAGTCTCATTTTAAAAGACAATTGCATAACTATGACATAAATAATGATTTACAAATCTTGCTTAATAAATCAAAGCTCTGCCTCACAACTGAATCCTCATATCGCTTTTGATTTCACAGATAGACCAAATGAAAGGCATGCATTAAATTGTTGGGAGGAGAGTGAGCTACAAGCCATGGTCACCTCTACTTTGGCAATGTGCGTTATTCATGAGAATGCTTCAGCAGGCTTACAGTGCCAAAGGTAGCCCTCAGGATGATTTTTCTCAGCCTCTGGCTCAAGAGTAATTGGAAAAGTGGGTAGCAATTACTTTTGGCATTTTCTGCTTCATAGTCAGAACTCTTCGCCCACCTGCTTTTTCCAGTGGGATACCAGTCTCAGGGAGTTTTGAAACTCTTCTATGAAGCACTTACTTCCCTGCACAGAAGAGTCCCAGATTCCTCATGCTATTATAGACATGTGCATGAGTACACATACACAAGGCAAATGTGCATGCACATACAGTAGTGAAGGAACTCTCTCTATAAGTCTATGTAGGACTTTATACCCTCCATGTCAAAGTGTAGGAGTGACTGGTGTTGAGTTGGTGGAGACACATGGATCCTTGGGGCTCATAAGCCAGTCCGTCTAGCTTAGTGCCCAGTACCAAGTCAGTGAAAGATCTTGTGTGAAATTTATAAAAGGTACTTCACACACACACACACACACACACACACATACACACACACGTACAACTTTTGATTGACATGAAACATTGAATGGATGAGCTTTATAAGGATGATGTCTTAAACATTCTTTTCACTTTTCTGGGCCCTAGTATCCACGCACAACTTCCACTTTTCAGACAACACTGAGAGACAGCCATCCATTGTCAGTCAGCATTCTGCTCCAGAATCATTTTCTTGTCCTTGGTCTTGAAAATTCATAGGCTGAGACCAAGTCTCCAACCACCACATCTTAAACAATCCCTATCATATACTTCAGGCAGCACCAAGAACCTAAGTTCCTACTGGGAGGGAATTCGGAGGATGGGCCCCCAAATTCACTTGTAAGGGTATGAATTCTAGCTCAACCACCTACTAACTGTGTGAGTAGAGACAATGCCATAACTTTCTTGTGAACTGAGAGTTCTTCTGAAAATAATGCATGGCTGTAACTATACAGGATGGTACGAGGCACAAAGTGTTAGCCATGTCACTGCACACATAATTGTGGCTCTATACTGTGACACCATCCTCTAATGTGGCCCAAAGTGAGCTTCTCTCTCTTCGAGGCTTCTTTCTTATACTCCTCCCAGAAAATCCTGGCATTTTAGTGCTTTCTTGAGCTTCCATCTTTTACATTTGAATTTCCTGCATCACAATCAAGAAGCTCTGCATCATACTTCAATAAGCTCCATAAACAAGACTCTTAATCAGTAAGAAGCTTTCCACACAAAAGGGATCAAAGGGAAAGCTGTCGATAAAAAGATTGCTACAATGATAAGCTGCCTTGCCAAAAAGCAGCTATTACAAATGCATGGAAGATTTGGAGTAGAGAGAGTCTAAAACATGTGGATTAGAAAAGGGTTCATCCGTCTTGAAGGAAGAGAAGAAATTAGGAAGTTCAGAGTTCCGTGTAGTGAAGAAGAAAGGAAGTAAACGTGAAAATGGTAGAGAAGTGAACTTGAAGAGAAAGAAGGAAGCCCAAGTGGCCCAGAGAATGAGAGAGTGGTGATGGTGGCTAGGAGTTTGAGGGAGGGGCAGAGAGTGGGAATGTGTACAGAGAAGAGTCTGGACAGCTCAATTTTTCTCTATGAAAAGGCAGATGCTTAGCAATACTGGGTGTTATTTTCTGTTGTCATGAGGGGCTAAGGGGTTTTACTGGCGTTTGCAAGTAGAGGCCAGGAGTGCTGCTAGATGCAGAAAAGAGCCCCCTTAAAAATGAACTAGCAGGCTAAAAATGTCAGTAGGGCTGAGACGGAAAACCCCTGGGTAGCCAGACCACACAGGATCTGGGAGTGCTGAGAGAATGCACGTACTTGCTTAGTGTTTTATCTTAAAAGAAAGAGGGAACCGCTGGAGGGTGGTAAGAGCAGGTGTGGTATGATTATATTTACTTCCTTTAAAACCACCTCTGGCTTCTGTTGGAAGAACAGC